>NC_138171.1:43352150-44552150 GCF_964165515.1 Mesoplodon bidens
GGTGGGTTTGGAGCTCCCTGGAACTTGCTTTTCTCTAGGTGCTAATGGAAAGCTGGTACTGAGTTTTGAGAATGTTGGAAGAGAAAAGGAATTTCAGGAATTTCCTGTTTCCAAGCAGCAGAGGGTAGACACCATTCCAGGTCATAAAATTGGTTCAAAGACTCTTATCTGAATAAAGTATGGAATTGGGAATAGTTATGAAAGTTCTGCCCAGAACCGAAACTTGTTCTATTTTCTGTTACTAAAAACTGTCCTTGGGAATGACATATTGACATGTGCAATAACGTGGAAAATCTCAAAAACATTATACTGAATGAAAGAAACCAGACACAGAAAAGCACCCTGTATCATTCTGTTTATGTGGAGCTCTAGAAAAGCCCAGTCTACTCTATGGTGACACAATGTGGGTCAGTAGTTGCCTGGGGTCAGGGGTGGAGGCAAGACAGACTGGAAAGGGTCAGGAGGGAGCTCCCTGGAGTAATGGAACTGTTCTGTATTTTGATAGTGCTGGTAGGTACTCAGGTGTAGACATCTCTCAAGCCTTATCAAACTGTACAGTTAGAATGCGTGTGCACTTCATTATTTGTAAACTATACGTCAAGAGAGTTTGTTTTAAACAATTAAAAAAAAAAGTCCTTGGAAGTATTTCTACAAGGTGGGGAAGGGTCTTTTTAAGACACTCAGACTTATTTTCAGATCTTGTAAAAATAACCTTTAACTTCTAAAATATTTGTTATTCCAGGGAATTCCCTGGCAGTCCAGTGGTTAGGACGCCGTGCTTTCACTGCTGTGGGCCTGAGTTCCATCCCTGGTCGGGGAATTAAGATCCTGCAAGCCACGTGGCATGGCCAAAAATTTTAAAAAAAGAAAAAAAATTGTTATTCTAATTGGTTGTTATACTTGATAATTGTTGTCCTGGTATTGATATTAAAATAGCAATCAATATATCAAGTGACATCCTTGTATTACTAAAAGATACACACACACACACACACTCACATTCTAAGGATGAAAACTGGCAGTTCCCTTTTCTCTATATATGTATGAATATGTAATAAAACCCATGACTCTGTCAATCCCTTGTTCAAACATGAGTTTGAACGTCTTTTAGAGGCCATATAGCAGAATGACCAAGAGCATAAATCTCTAACCAGGTTCAAACTCTACCTCTGCCCTTTACTTAACTTTTCTCAGTCACTGTATTAGTAACATGGGAATAATAATAGTACCTACTTCACGTTGTTAGAAGTGAATGAGTTAATACATGTAAAACACCCAGATAAGTACCTGGCTCTATAGTGTATAAGTCTGGACAGGCTAGTTATGCTGTAATAGCAAACCCCACAATCTTAGTTGTTTGAAACAATAAAGGTGTTTTTTTTTTTTACCATTTTATAATTTGATTAGAAATTGCCAGATTCATGATGCACACTTCTCAAATAAAATTAGATTATAATCATTAGCATGATTCTGAACATGCTAATTTATAGATAAAGTAATGCTAAAGTTAAGACAAATTTGAGACATATCATTGAGAAGAAATAGGAAAGGATTTTGAATTTATAAAAGCACAAGTTCTACCCCGAATTTTGCTACAGGTTTTTCTCTGATCTTGGCAAGTCACTAGCTCCATTTGTCTTAGTGTTCCCATCTGTAAAATTGTGGTCATGATCCTTGACACTGCCTTTCTTAAAAGAGAATGTTATGAGGATGAATAAGGTAATGCCTTGTGGTAGAAATAATAAAGGTTTATTTCCCACTCATGCCACACATCCATCACAGGTTGGAAGGGAAGCACTGATCACCCTCAGTCACTCAGGAATTCAGGCTGATGGAAGCTCAATTTGGACACATGCTTCCATGATCACCAAGGCAGGAAAAAGGGATGTGGCAGATCAGCACTGGCTTTTAAATTTCTGCTATCAAAATCTCATTTGGCAAAAATACCATATGGTCACACCTAACTTCAAAGGGGCAAGGACCATGTGTCTAGAAAGACGGAGGACCAGAAAAATGTTTGGTGAAAAGCACTAACGACTACCATTGTTAACTTTTTTTTTTTTTGGCTGCACCTTGTGACATGTGGGATCTTAGTTCCCCCAACCAGTGGAAGCGTAGAGTCCTAAACACTGGGCCACCAGCGAAGTCCCAACCACTGGACCACCAGCGAAGTCCCATGGTTAACTATTATAATTGAATTTTAAAGTAGGCAGAGGAGGAGAACTCAATGAGGAGGTGACATTTAAGCCAATGCCTGAATCACAAAAAAGGGGAAACTATGAGAGCATTGTGTGCAAAGTCCCTAAAGCAGGAATGGGCTTGAAGCATTTGAGGAACAGGAAAATGGCTCAAGTGTTTGCAAAATGGTGAATAAGAGTGAGAGCTGGCAAGGCTGGGTCACACGGGCCCTTGAAGGCCACGGTAAGGAGTCTGAATTTTACTCCAAAGTGTACTGGGAAGCCACTGTTTAACCAGATAACATGGTATAATTTTTATAAAGACCACTCACTCTGCTTGCTCTGGTGGGATGGGCAAGTGTGGAGGAAGGGAAATCAGTGAAGAGGCAACAATCCAGGTGACAGATGCCTGTGGTGTGGACCATACTGGTCTGGGCCAGTATGATGTTGTGTGGAACGCCTGGTCCCTGTAGACTATACTGACAGAGGATAAAGAGAGCGTAGGCCTAGGGCTAGACAGTGAATGTCTACCACTGCCCCATATAATTACGACCTGCTTTTGATCCTGTCTTGTTGCTGAGGATTGAAAAGAACACATTTACCACATCATTAGCCACATATCAAGTGCCAGAGGCTGTGTTGATGTATTCTAGCAAAGAAACAGCTTCTGAGGGGCTTCCCTGGTGGCACAGTGGTTAAGAATTCACCTGCCAACGCAGAGGACACTGGTTTGAGCCCTATGCTCCATGCTTCATCCCCTGTACTCATAATGTGGGGTGTCTTGGGGCTAATGTTTTTTTTTTGTTTGTTTGTTTTTTTGGGTTTTTTTTGCGGTACGTGGGCCTCTCACTGCTGTGGCCTCTCCTGTTGCGGAGTACAGGCTCCGGACGCGCAGGCTCAGCGGCCACGGCTCACGGGCCCAGCCGCTCCGCGGCATGTGGAATCTTCCCGGACTGGGGCACGAACCCGTGTCCCCTGCATCGGCAGGCGGACTCCCAACCACTGCGCCACCAGGGAAGCCCGGGGCTAATGTTTGAATCTGTTCTCCACCCGCACTCATTTCTTTGGTGACCTCATCCATTCTCACTGTTGACAACTCCCAAAATTTCATCTCCAGATCCATGTTTGTACCAGGCTGCAGAATTAGTAGGGAAGGAAACTGGCCAATGGGCTTTACCCATCAGGGTCTGGTCGTCAGGTTCAAACGTTCAGAAACCAAGTTATGCTGCAGAGCAACTAAGCCCGTGTGCCACAACTACTGAGCCTGTGCTCTAGAGCCCGCATGCCACAACTACTGAAGCTGCTCGCCCTAGAGCCTGAGCACTGCGACCGCAACTACTGAGCCCATGCGCCGCAACTACTGAAGCCCGCGCGCGCCTAGAGCCCGTGCTCCGCAACAAGAGAAGCCACTGCAATAAGAAGCCCGCGCACCGCAACGAAGAGTAGCCCCTGCTCGGGGCAACTACAGAAAGCCTGCATGCAGCAATGAAAACCCAACGCGGACAAAAATAAAAAATTAAAATTAAAAAAAAAGAAGAAAATCAACTTGTACTGACTAAATATATGTAGGTTGACTCGCAAATGGAAAATCAATTTATTAATTTATAGAAGCATATCGACCTTTACTTATTTTTGCCCATTTGCTAGTTGTAAAAGGCTCATTGGTTTGATTCTGATTATAAAAATAATGCATGTTCATGATAAAAATTTTCAAAAAATCAGAAAATACAAAGAACAAAATGAAAATCATCTGTAATACCCATAATAACACTTTACAACTATCTAGATCTGTGTGGATATAATTTTAGCACTATTGGGATCATACTGTATATACTTTTGCATCTTACTTTCTCTTATGTTTATATGGTAAGCATTTGGGGAAAAGAAAAACCTGTAGGCCTTGTCGTTTCTTACAATATATTTATTTTTACCACCCTGGGAACTACTTTTTTTACGGCGTCAAGGTCCATTACCAGAAGGTTGCTTTGGTGAACAAGAAATCAGAGCAAAAATTAATAAATTAAAAATAGAGTAATTGTACGAACAATTGCATCCAGGCCAGGTTACCGGTACCATAGACTCCCGCTCCTTGCATCTTTATGTGTGGATCCGCAATGCCAAGAGGGAGCGCCGGGCCCCTGGGTAGGGGTTCGGGACCCAGGGGACCACAGGTGGAAGCCCAGGGTCAAGGCTATAAGCCAGGTGGGCCTGCGCGAAAGTCACTAGGTACGTTGGGGCTTCGTCTGAGCTCACCGGTGTCGCGCAAGCATAAGCGAGTGGAGGTGTCCCAGGTCGGCCTCCTTGAAGCATCGGGGGTAACCCGGCCGTCTCCGGGTTTTCGCTGCGGCCCGCGGCCCTGGACCAGCCGCCCTGGGCGCGAGCAGCCGGGTATGGGAGGGCGGGGGAGGGCGGAGGACAGCAGTCACCTCGCGGGCGCGGAGCCTGCGACCTCCGCCCTTCGGGGCCCGGGGTGGATCTCGGTCTCCCCGCGGGCCCTCCCCCGCCGCCGCCCTCCGTCAGGAAGGTGGGCCTAGAACGGCCTTCTGGGCACGGGCCTCGCGGGCTGAGCCCTAGCCGCGCAATCGCCTTCAACCAAGATGGCGCGGGGGCGGGACACGTGACTTCAGGCTCCACCCCGGCCCCGCCTCCCGCGCTCACGGCACCGGGCGCGGGGCTGCTGGCAGCCAGGGGCCCGCGGGAACCATGCTCCGGGGGCTGGCGGGCGCCTGGTCCGTGCTCGGCGCGCTGCTCTGGGGCTGCGGGCTGGCGCTGCTGCAGGGCGGGATGCTCTACCCCCGGGAGAGCCGGTCGCGGGAACGCAAGGAGCTGGACGGCCTCTGGAGGTTCCGCGCCGACTTCTCCCAGAACCGGCGCCAGGGCTTCGAGCAGCAGTGGTACCGGACGCCGCTGCGGGAGGTGCGGGCTCTGGGGATGGGGACCAGGGCAGGGAAGCTTCTGGAAGCCGGGTCGGGGGTGTGGGGAGCCTTCCCCTGAGCCCTCGGAACTGCCAGCCAGGAGGAGGTTAAAGATGGACGGGCCTGTGGGGCGTGGGGTCGACCCACCCGGAGAGTGACCGGGAACGAGGAAATGGGTGGGCCCGATGTCGGTGGGGGAGGCGGAGCCGGAACAGTGTCCCGGCACCGACCTGGGGGCGGGTGGCCGCGCAGTGGCAGGAGGGGAGGCTTTGGACGTCTTGGGGCCAGCTCTGCCCTGGCAGGAAGGACCTTGGGTTCCAAGGTTCAGGTAGAGGACGGGGCTTGGCATCCAGCCGAGGACCCCCCTCTAGGTCTCCCCTCTGACTTGGATCGGGTGGGCTGAGAACTGGAGCAGGGGCAGGCCTGTGTGCCCATCCGACACTCACCTCACTTAGATCCTCTTTTTTCAGTCTTTGCCGCCCAGCCCTTTACAGCGGAGGAAGAAAGGAGCGGGCCGGGGCTGGTGCCAGGCCCTTCTTGCCCCACTCAGAGTTTCCTCACCAAAGCGGCCCGTGCGCCCCGGCCAGCCTTCCTCCCTCCCTGGGGCAGTCAGTTGATCATCTTCCTCTTAGTCAGGGTGTGGTTCGTCTCTGCAGATCTTTCTTGCCCTAGCCTGGTTGTGGCCATAGGCTCACCCCATTCCATGGAGACCCTGGTGCCTGCTGCCCGCTACCCTGAGAAAGAACTTATGGCCTCACCAGGCCTTGGACACAAAGCATCCTAGCAGTTGGTCTCTCATCAGCAAGTTATCCATCCATTCATCCAATATTTGTTGAGTCCTTACTATGTGGCAGGGCTTGTGCCAGAAGCTGGGCAAACAGCTGTGAGGGACAGGAAATCCCTGCTTCCTTGGAGGTCACATGTGTCTTCAGGAAGCTCTTCCCCAGGCTGCTTCCAGACTCACTGAGCTCTCTGCCCCACTCCTGCCTTGCCTTCTCCCTGAGGTGTTCAAGGGTGCAGAGGTTCAGGGGATTCCCTGCGGGGTTCAGATTCACCTTGTTCTGCCGGGACATCCAGAGGTCGTATCTCAGGGGCCCTGGCCCCCAGAGGCCTTCCCTGGCCCCTAAGATAGTCCCCTGCCACGCTCCACGCTCTCTTCGTAGAGCTGCTCACCTGGCAGCAGAGGCCTTGTTCACTCTTTGATTCCCAGCGCCTAAAACAGCATGTAGGTGTTTACTGTGCACCACTGAGTGAGTGAGTGCGTGCGTGACTGGGTCGGCTTCGTGGAGCCGCGAAAATTAAATGAGTCCGTAAAAGACATTGGTCAGTTGCTGGTGGGGTGGCCTGGAATCCGGGAGGGTCTGGGAGAAGTCATCTCGTCCAGCTTCTTCCTGTAAGTGGGGTTGCTGGGGAGGGCCCCTTAGCTTCCCAGGTGATCTGGACCTGATTCCAGTCCTTGTCTCCTTAGTCGGGCCCCAGCCTGGACATGCCAGTTCCCTCCAGCTTCAACGACGTGGGCCAGGATGGGCGGCTGCGGAGCTTTGTTGGCTGGGTGTGGTATGAACGGGAGACCACCTTGCCCCAGCGATGGACCGAGGACCTGGGCACAAGAGTGGTGCTGAGGATCGGCAGCGCCCACTACTACGCCATCGTGGTCAGTGCAGCGAGCGGCAGGCGGAGCGAGTAGGGTGCCTGGCTCCCAGCCGTCCCCTGGCAGCCTGCCTCCTGCAGTGCCCGCGGGGTGGGGGCACACTCATGCCCCGCACTGGGGTTTGTGCCCTGGGTGGGGGGGAGGGTGGCCTCATCTATTCCCCCAGAGCTCCCTCCCTCCACCTCTGAGGCGGGTGGCAGCTGGCAGCCCGTCCTGCCCGCTCCCCCCATACTGCACTTCTATGTGAGGGGGCGCCTGAGATGGCAGGGCCCCCTCCTCATATATCCCTGTGTCTGCAGTGGGTGAATGGGGTCCATGTGGCAGAGCACGAGGGGGGCCATCTCCCCTTCGAGGCTGACATCAGCAAGCTGGTCCAGAGTGGGCCCCTGTCCTCCTGCCGCATTACCATCGCCATCAACAACACGCTCTCCCCCAACACCCTGCCGCCAGGGACCATCCTCTACAAGACGGACACCTCCAAGTGAGCAGCACCTCGCCCCGCTCCCTGCTCTGCCCGGTGGTCTTCCCGTCAGGGGCAGGGTGGCCTTAACAGAGGTGAGGCCCTGGCTCCAGGAGGCCAGGGAGACATGTGAGCTGAGGTCGAAGGACCCAGGGCAAGGCCACTGTCCTCCCATCCTAGGTACCCCAAGGGTTACTTTGTCCAGAACACAAACTTTGACTTCTTCAATTACGCGGGACTGCATCGGACTGTGCTACTCTACACCACGCCTACCGCCTACATCGATGACATCACTGTCACCACCGACGTGGACCAAGACACTGGTGAGGCTCCTGGCAGGGTCTGCCGTCAGCCAGGCCCCCAGCCGCTTTGTTCCCTGTTTGGAAAGATCCCCTAGGAGAAGGACTGTCCCATCCACCTCAGCAGCTGGAATCTAGCCTGTCCGAGCTGGCAGGGGCTGCGGAAATCACCCATCTGCTCTGACTTCACTTTGGGAGGAAGTGGGGCTTGCCTCAAATCATAGCTCGTGGTGAATAACAGCCCAGGATGCAGGAGAACCCCATGTCCCTTCCCCACTGTGCCGCCCTCACTTCATCTCCCCTCGCTGCAGATTAAGCTCAAGAAATAAATGGCTGTCAGCTAGGGGCTCCTCAGAAAGGTGGCCTCAGGGCACTCTCATCTGTGTGACCCCAGGTCAAATCCCTCCCTCTTCTCTCTTGTCTGATCTGTCTTGTCTCCTGCAGGGCTGGTGAATTACCAGATCGTCGTCCAGGGCAGTGAGCACTTCGAGCTGGAAGTGTGTCTTCTGGATGAGGAAGGCAAGGTCGTGGCCAAGGGGACAGGAGGCCGGGGCCAGCTGCAGGTGCCCAGTGCCCACCTCTGGTGGCCATACCTGATGCACGAGCACCCTGCCTACCTGTACTCGTTGGAGGTAATGGTGGTGAGGACTGGGCTGTGGGAGGCCTTTTCCCCCCATCCAGCAGCTCTGGCTTCAGCAGGCATGGTCCTCTGATCTTCCTAGTCAGTTGGATTGAAGAGTCCCCAGCCTGCTTTTTTCCAGCCCTTGGGGGGGAGGCCCAGTTTGAAGAGCAGGCCCCAGGGGCAGGGTGGGCAAAAGTTCCTTCTTTTCTTTTTAAATTTTTTATTTTTTAACATCTTTATTAGAGTATAATTGCTTTACAATGGTGTGTCAGTTTCTGCTTTATAACAAAGTGAATCAGGTGTACATATACATATGTTCCCATATCTCTTTCCTCTTGTGTCTCCCTCCCTATCCAACCCCTCTAGGTGGTCACAAAGCACCAAGCTGATCTCCCTGTGCTATGCGGCTGCTTCCCACTAGCTATCTATTTTACGTTTGGTAGTGTATATGTCCATGCCACTCTCTCACTTTGTCACAGCTTACCCTTCCCCCTCCCCGTATCCTCAAGTCCATTCTCTAGTAGGTCTGCATAAAAGTTCCTTCTTGTTCATGGCGATGCCTGTACTTCCTGCATCTCTCTACCTGCCGTTCCAGAGGTGGGCTGCCGTGGTTTGCAAGGGGCCATCCTGCCGAAGTGCGGGGTGCATTGTGTTCAGGCCGTCCAGAATGCCTCATGCCCAGTGCTTGGCTTTTGCAGGTGAAGCTGACCGCACAGACGGCTGCTGGCTTTGTGTCTGACTTCTACACCCTCCCCGTGGGGATCCGCACGGTGGCTGTCACAGAGAGCCAGTTCCTCATCAACGGGAAGCCTTTCTATTTCCACGGGGTGAACAAGCATGAGGATGCAGACGTGAGTTGGGGCTCCTGAGTCCCTGTGGAGGGCCATTTCTCGCCATCCCTTCCTCCATGTCCCTTGAAGTGGTTGAGGGCAGCTCAGAGCAAACCGCTCAAAACCACTGCCCTGTGGGGCCTGTGCTTGGCCTGGATAGCGGGCTAACAGGGTGACTCTTGAGGGGCCCAGCTCTAGAAGGAAGGGCATCTTCAACGGGGACAGGGGGCAGGGGCTCACTCTGCTGTGCTGTTCCCTAGATCCGAGGGAAGGGCTTTGACTGGCCGCTGCTGGTGAAGGACTTCAACCTGCTTCTCTGGCTGGGCGCCAATGCCTTCCGCACCAGCCACTACCCCTACGCAGAGGAGGTGATGCAGCTCTGCGACCGCTATGGGATCGTGGTCATCGACGAGAGTCCCGGCGTGGGCATCGTGCTGGTGTGAGTGCCTGCCGCCCGCGCGGCCCAGCTCGCCCAGCTTGGCGCCCTGTGACCCGCTCCCTTTCCTCCCCTGGCCCCACAGCCAGAGCTACAGCAACGTGTCTCTGCAGCACCACCTGGAGGTGATGGAGGAGATGGTCCGCAGGGACAAGAATCACCCGGCTGTTGTGATGTGGTCTGTGGCCAACGAGCCCGCTTCCTTCCTGAAACCGGCTGGTTACTACTTTAAGTGAGTGCCCCTGCCTTCCCTGGGTCAGGGGTGAGACCTCAGCCCGCTGGCCCAGCTCAGCCTCAGCTGGCAGCTGCGGGAGAGCTGCAGTGGGCCCTGGGGTGGGTGTGGGCTGTGAGAGGGTCAGCACCTGCTCCCAGCCCAGGTGCATCCATACCTGGTCAGTTCAGGGGACCAAGTACCCACCCACCCAGATCATGATTTCAACCCAGTGTCTCCTTGACACACCTAAAAGGAAATCCAGAGTTAACCTAACCTACTTATACACATAACTTCAAATTAAGAAAGAAAAAATAATAGTGACGTGGCCTAACCATAGTATAAGGGAGAGTCATGTGTAAAATAATCTGTGAGTGCATGGGCCTGACTCCCCAGAAGATCCAGTGAAGGGGTCAGGACCTTGCATCTAGATGTGGCATCTCCCTGAAAGTACAGCTAGAAAAGCTGATGACGGGGGCTGGGAAGCATAGCTGGTGACTCTGATACCGTGAGCAGCGTTTTCTTCAGTGCTGCCCTTTTCTAAAACACTGAGCCACCCCAGGTAAAGTTGCAACCAAAACCGAGTATAGTCTTCCCTCGATTTTTATGGTATCTCCGTTCTTGAGAAATTTAGTGTGTGTTAAAACTGCACAAAACCACTTCGTGATGCTTCGGGTTCATCTGTAAAGGGGAATTAAGCTTTATAAAGCCGGCTTACCTAGGCATGTAATTATAAACAGGTTTGAAATGACGTGCATGTTCTAACCATTCTAAGTTACATTGTTGGATGGGACCAGGCCATCTAAAGTTCATGGTCCGTTCACTGAATGCCAGTAGCTCCCCCCACCCCCCAGGCATTGCTATGGACAGAAATCTCACTTAGGGGTCATCTCCCCGCCCTGGGCTGGCTCCCCTCGGGGTGTTCCTTGGTTCCTTCTCTTTCTTAATGATCATGCAGTTGTAGTGTAGCCTGGAGAGGGGAATTATTTCACTTCCAGTAGAGGCAGCAGAGGCCATGGAAATACTCCCTGAGGGAGACACTGCCTTCGTCCCAGTGTCCCGGATGGAGGCTCTGAGGAGTGGACCCACCCGGGTGAAGCTGAGCTCTGGACACACAGCCCCAGAGCACGTGGCACAGGGATGTTGAGCCAGGCTGGTGGACGGAATTTTTTCTGTGAGCGTGAAAGGATGATAAGCTTCTAGGAACAGGTGCCTGAGGTTTCCTGTGAACCTTTTTGGGAGGTGCGGAGAAGGAGAGGCTTGATTTGGGAGCAGTGGGGATGGGGCAAGATGTAAGTAGGGCTGCCTGGGCTGGAGGCGCTCGGCTGGGCTTTGAAGCTCCCCAGGTGACAGACAGGCTGTTTCGGACAGTGGCTTAGGGACTTGCGGGGCACTGTTCTGGCCTGTGGAAACTACAGCCTTCGAGTGAGAAGAGTTATAATGGGGGGGGGTGTCAAGGAAAAGAAAACCAGCTGTGAGGCAATAGAAGAGGAAAATAGGCTTAAACAGTGAGTGAGGGTGACCTGCACTGGGGAGGCCGAGCCCTGACCACAGACCGGCCCCTCTGTTGGGAAGCGTCCTCTCGCCACCCCCCCTTGGTTAGCAGGACTCAGCATAAATGCCGTGTCTTCAGAGAGGCTGTGCTGACTGTCTGGTCTCGGGGATGTGCCGCCTTACAGTCTGTTAGAACCCTGTGCTTCCCCTTCATCATTCCCGCCAGCGCTTGTAATTTGTTACATTCGCCTGTGTGGCTTCGCTCCATGGAGCTTCACAGCTGTTTAAGTCTCTAGTGAGTGCCCAGCGCACAGCCTGCCTCCCAGCCCCCGACTTATGTGCTAAGTTAATATCCATCCTAATCCACACCCCGTCCTATTTTCAAGAGCTTCGTCAGAGATGCAGAGCCCAGCTTTTGGCAGTGCCCAGCCCAAGGACCTCTGCTCTGTGCCTCCCACCCCTGGAGGATGGCCTCTCCTCTGGGAGGGGTGGGGGACTAGGACCTGGGGAGGGAGGAAGGAGGACAGAATGATGTCAGGGAACATGATGCCTAGAAGAACATGTTTGCTTACCTGAAATACACTGGAAGGCAGGGAGGAGAGCGGTGTCTTGGGGGTCTTTTCGGCTGGGAAGATGAGAAGGAGAGGCTGCGGGTGAGATTCCTCCCTGGACTGACTGACGGTGCCGTGTCTTCTGCCCTCCGTGGACAGGACGCTGATTGCCCACACCAAAGCCTTGGACCCCTCCCGGCCCGTGACCTTTGTGACCAACTCCAACTATGAAGCAGACCTGGGGGTGAGCCTGGGGATCTTCATGCCCCGTCTCCCCTCTGCCTGTCCTCTCATCCTGCCTGGATGCTTGCTGACATTAGCCGCTGGGAGGGACCACAAGCAGCCAGTCCAACCATTTCCATAGATGGTCTTTAGGTTAAAGAGGACTGCCCGTTGATTTGCCAGGCAGGGTGGCTTCTTCAATCTAAGGAGGCTGGGCATAGGGAGGTCGAATTCATTCTCAGTTCAGACTCATCAGTTTTTATGCACCTCAATTTAATTTTATGCCCCTCAGTTTAATATGCTCAGAAAAGGTTTAAGGGAGCCTAAAGTCGTCATTGTCCCGTGTTTCTCAAACCTGGCTGATCGTCAGAACCACTAAGGGAAGCTTTTTGAAAGTGTAGATATCTGGATTCTGAGATTCTGATTTAGTAAAGTCCAGGGTGGGAATCTGAGTTTTTAAAAAACTCCTCAGTGATTCCAGTCATCAACCCAGCTTTGGGAACTGGACTGGACTAGACTAGATCCAGACCCTGGGATTGAGAATCAAAGGAACAGGCTCACACAGCCGGCCAGACCCCATGGCCACCCTCACGGTCCCTGGGCGCAGCAGCCCCTCGGAAACCGTATTGAGTCGCACGGAAGCTGTAAAACATGGGAGTAAGAAGATGCTCCTCCACTAGAGAACTGAGGCCAGTACTTAAAAGTGCTCCAGAGAGAGAAATCATGTAAAGGAGAAAGAATGGATGGGAAAACGCTATGCACAAGTATAAATTGTGAGCACTGTCATTTGACATGGATGGGACAGTTTGTAGCCCTGGTGTTCCTGTGCCATCCCTCGACAACACCCCCTTGAAGGAGTGTGAAGACTGTGGTCAAATACCAGTGTGACACAGGCACACCTAGACTTTCTCAGAGCCCAAGTGGTGTCCCTTCCCATTCTAGTGGGCAGGGGAGCCTGTGCCTGTCCCCCCAGAAGGTTGCCAGGCTCACCTGGTGGGGTGTGTGAGCCATGGTCATGGTCATGTGCCCACCCAGAGGCACCACTTTCCACCTGCATCTTTCCGCCATCAGTTCGGAAAGGTGCCGAGGTCACTTGGGAAAGACGGACCACAACAGTCACAGTGTAGACTTTGGAGGTGAGTGTGGGTTCAAGTGAGCTTTGCTGCCCACTGAGCACCACCCTGTTCAGGTTCGAGGCAGTGCCGCCCCATCATCCGGGCTACCCTCCTAGGAGGGAATTTTCCAGCCACTATATGGCCCACAGTTACTAGCTCAGGAAGGTGAATCAAGAGCCTTTGTGAGGAGAAAAACTGCCCTTGTCCCTTAGTTGGGAACACTTCTCCAGGGCCAGGGGGACAGCCAGTGACAGGAGCACAACCTAAAGAGGAAAACAGTCGGGTTGGGATGGGCGCTGGGCTCCCACTGGGGCCAGCGCGCTGGGCACCCTCCCCTGAGCCCAGCTGCAGCCAGGTCAGGGGCACCAGCCCGGAGTTAAGAGACTTGTTCCATTCAGGTCTCTTCTAACTCCACGTCCTATACGTGTGAGCATCCAACTCATTTCTTTTTTTTAATTAATTAATTTTATTTTTGGCTGTGTTGGGTCTTCGTTGCTGCACGCGGGCTTTCTCTAGTTGTGGCAAGCGGGGGCTACTCTTCGTTGTGGTGCGCGGGCTTCTCATCACAGTGGCTTCTTGTTGCGGAGCATGGGCTCTAGGCGCGTGGGCTTCAGTGGTTGTGGCACGTGGGCTCAGTAGTTGTGGCTTGTGGGCTCTAGAGCGCAGGCTCAGTAGTTGTGGCACATGGGCTTAGTTGCTCCACAGCACGTGGGATCTTCCCGGACCAGGGCTCAAACCAGTGTCCCCTGCATTCGCAGGCGGATTCTTAGCCACTGCGCCACCAGGGAAGTCCCCTAACTCATTTCTGTGTCCCCTTCTTACCTCCTGTGCCAGAAGTGCCGCCCCCCCTGCCCAAGTGTAAGTGCGAACACTATCCTACACTCTTCTGGTTCTTGAACACGTTTTAACACTCTTCCAGGTGCCATACGTGGACGTCATCTGTGTGAACAGTTACTACTCCTGGTATCATGACTACGGGCACATGGAAGTGATTCAGCTGCAGCTGGCAACCCAGTTTGAGAGCTGGTATAAGACCTACCAGAAGCCAATTATTCAGAGTGAATACGGAGCAGAAACCATCACAGGGTTTCACGAGGTAAGTAGTGTAGACCATTCGAGTTATTTCTTCACTCTCTTGGACAGTGATGTCATTCACTGCCCCAGGCTAGGAAGGTGCCTCCTTCCCGGTCCCTCACTTGTCCTGATGACCTCCTATAGCTCACCAGGCTCACCTTAACCTACCCCTCCACACGGCTGCCTTGGACTCAGCCTCTGCCTCACTTGAGTGGTCCTCAGACAGCCTCCCACTAGCTGCCCAAATGGTCTTTGGAACAAATCCAAACCTTGGGAGTCCCGTCACTGGCTTCTCCTGGCCCACAGGACGCAGCCCTAATCTGTGGTCAGGGCTGTCAACATCCTTTGCCCTGTGCCATCTCCCAGGTCTTCATCCTCCTCTGCCTTCAGTCCTGGACCCTGGCCTGTTTTCACTGTGCTCACTGGCTTCTGCTCTGGCTTGGCCTGTTCCTTCTACCTAGAATGCCCTTCTTAGCACCATAATCATCAACTAATGGATTCTGTCTTTTTTTTTTTAAGGGATTATTTATTTATTTATTTGTGTATGTATGTATTTATTTATTTATTTTTGGCTGCATTGGGTCTTCATTGCTGCGCGCAGGCTTTCTCTAGTTGCATCGAGTGGGGGGCTACTCTTCGTTGTGGTGCACATGCTTCTCATTGCGATGGCTTCTCTTGTTGTGGGGCATGGGCTCAAGGCATGCAGGCTCAGTAGTTGTGGCGTGTGGGCTCAGTAGTTGTGGCTCGCAGGCTCTAGAGCACAGGCTCAGTAGTTGTGGTGCACGGGCTTAGTTGCTCCGCGGCATGTGGGATCTTCCCGGACCAGGGCTCGAACCCGTGTCTCCTGCATTGGCAGGCGGATTCCTAACCACTGCACCACCAGGGAAGCCCAACTAATGGATTGTTACTCAGCATTCGAGCCTCAGCTTAGGTGGCCCCTCTTTGGTGGGGTTTACCCCACCTGCCCGGGCAGAGGAAACTCTTCCCCCTGCTCCGTCTCTGTCTCAGCATTTCTCACTGTGCACTGTCACGATCTCTTTGGCTCTCTCCTTGACCAGACCGAGGGCTCCAGGAGGGAGACTAAATCCTATTTATCATTGCTTCCCAAGCACTCAGCAGGGTCCGGCACACAGCAGGTGCTAAATGATACTTGTTAAGGGAATGAGTGAGATCTTGGAGCAAGATTTTGGTTTTTTGGGGAGCTTGTTTGTTTTTTGGCTGCGTTGCACGGCATGCAGGATCTTAGTTCCTCAACCAGGGATTGAACCCACACCCCCTGCATTGGAAGCGTGGAGTCTTAACCACTGGACCACCAGGGAAGTCTTTGGAGCAAGGTTTAATCACTAGCTTTTTCTCCTTGTTTTGTCCATTTCCTCACCAAAGACAGGCTGTTTTGTCTTGTGGGGGTTGTTTTCATGTGGATTCTTGAACCCCAGCCAGCCGACACTCACCTGTCACAACGGCTGGGGTTCCTTGTTGACACATTTCTTCATTTGCTGACCCTTAGTAGGTTGAACAGTAACCCAAATGGACTCTCTTATTCTGTTCACACCCTTAAATTCATCTTGCCTACACAGAGTGCCACTTGGACAGACTGCTAATGTAGGGGGAAGTATCTTACAAAGACAATGTATGTACATTTGTCCTCCCTCTTTGAAAAGGTGACCAACTCTGAATTTTTAACAAATTCTGAAAAGGACTTCCCTGCCGGTCCAGTGGTTAAGACTTCCTTTTCCAATGTAGGGGGTGTGGGTTCGATCCCTGGTCCAGAAGCTAAGATCCCACATGCCTCCCGGCCAAGAAACCAAAACATAAAACAGAAGCAATATTGTAACAAATTCAGTAAAGATTTTTTTTTTTAAAAAGGAAATTCTGAAAGAGTCTGGGTCAGCACTCTCTGATAGTGCCTTTGTGGTGATGGAAATATTCTAGACCTGCACCGCCAGAACGGGAGCCACTGCCACGTGTGACTTCTGAGGACTTGGAACGTGACTAGCGTGACTAATGTAGTTTAATGTAGTTTTAAATTTAAATAACCTCGTGTGGCTAGCGTTAGACAAGGCAGGGTCATTTCCATTAAAACACAGAAGGAACTTGACATCTTGCCCTGCCCTCAGATTCTGCTTTGGAACTGCAACAAAACAGGGCTCAGTGGTACAGTCGTATCTTCGGTGTATAGTAGCTTTCACTGTTGTCATTGTGCTGTATCTTTTTTTTTTTTTTTTTTGGCTGTGCCACGAGGCATACAGGATCTTAGTTCCCCGACCAGGGATAGAACCTGTGCCCCCTGCAGTGGTGCAGTGGAAGCACAGCGTCTTAACCACTGGACTGCCAGGGAAGTCCCTATAATAGCATTTTTTTCCCTATAATAGAATTTTAATTTATTTATTTATGTATGTATTTTGGCTGTGCCAGGTCCTAGTTGCGGCACTTGGGATCCTCGCTGCGGCACACGGGATCTTTAGTTGTGGCATACGGGATCTAGTTCCCTGACCCTATCTTTCTAGTTTGTCACTTTGTCTCCAATGCCTGCCATATAAGCAGATACTAAATAATTATTTGTTGAATGGATGAATGGGCTAAACAGCAGCTACTTACCCAGGAGAGATACAGATTAATCTGAGGAGAGTTAAATCTGAGTCACACTAGTTGTCAAATTATGCACTGGTAGCTACTTCAAACTTGAGTTTTAAATTTATTATCCAGAGACATACTTTTACTCCTAGTGTAGTTCAGCTTTAAGACTGCACTGGGGAATAGAGATGTTAAAGATAAAGCAAATATTAAATCCTGTTTATGGGAATTCCCTCGTGGTCCAGTGGTTAGGACTTGGCACTTTCACTGCCGAGGGCCCCAGTTCAATCCCTGGTCAGGGAACTAAGATCCTGCGTGCCATGCAGTGTGGCCAAAAAAAACCAGTCACTAATTAAGGTGTTTTATACCCTGGCTGTGTCCCTACACCAGCATCAGCAAGTCCTGCAGTCACTATAGCCCACCATGAGGACAGATTATTTTGGTCATCACGTGGATCTTTATTTTTATCTAACATTTACAGTCCTGCTTGTTCTGAGTCCTAAATTCTCTTTGCCTTGACTTCCAGGATCCACCTCTGATGTTCAGTGAAGAGTACCAGAAAGGCCTGCTTGAGCAGTATCACGTGGTTCTGGATCAGAAACGAAAAGAATATGTGGTTGGAGAGCTCATCTGGAATTTTGCTGATTTTATGACTGACCAGTGTAAGTGGCAGTTCGGTGCATGGAATGTACCGCTTCTCCTTTTTTCAGGTTGGCATTTTAGTTCAGGACGTTTGGTTGTAAGAACCCTGGAAACAAGAAGGGGGAAAGCTGATGTAATCAATGCAGGCTACATAGAGGATTCCCTAGGAAAAGTAAGTTGCTTTTAGCAAGCAGCCATCACTTGCTGGCTGCCTAAATCATTTTATGGTAAACAAGCAAATGGGAGAGGCTACCGTCTCAAGGCAGAGATGGCTAGTAGCTTACCTCTGTGTTTCACCACAGTATGAGGAAAAAGTGGACCTCGTACTGGATTTATTTGTGGGATATACTCATTATTCCAGAATAAGGTACAAAGCCCGAGAAACTTCAGATATTTCAGTCTGTTTTATATTATTCACTTATAAAAGGCAAGTTTGCCAAATACAGGTTAAGTGTCAAAAGGTTTTGAATGTAGGAGTGTTTAAAAGCCTTCAAAGTGAATACGATCTGTACTTTCTCAAGTGGGGACAATTAGGGCTACTTCACAAAAGTTCCAAATGAGTTTTCCATTTCTTTCTATCCCTCTAGGTAGCTAGCTTCTTGATATACCATAAACTTAGGATAGCAATCTGGGGAGGAAGGGAAGGATTTGGTAGTAGTGGGAATTACATTACATTACTTACGGGGAAAGACAGGTTTTTAGAAGGTTAAAGTTTTGTTTTGTTTTGATATATTTTTATTTATTTATTTGGTTGCACCGGGTCTCAGTTGTGGCAGGCAGGCTCCTTTGTTGCAGCTCGCTGGCTCCTTAGTTGTGGCATGCGAACTCTTAGTTGCAGCATGCATGTGGGATCTAGTTCCCTGACCCGGCATCACACCCGGGCCCCCTGCATTGGGAGCACGGAGTCTTAACCACTGTGCCACCAGGGAAGTCCCTAGAAGATTAAGGTTTAATTAAAAATCCGAATGGGAGAGGTGAAGAAAAAAAGAGAGAGTATGAGCCTCCACTCTGCTTGGCAAATGAGATTAACAGCTCCTGGAAATAAGCTTGGATGGAAGTCTAGTTTTGTGAATAGGTGCACTGCTTTGCGTAGTGAGGAATTAGCTGTGTGACCGTGTACAAGGTACCTACCTTTTCACAAGCCTGTAAAGTGGGGCTAACGCCTACCACCTTGCAGGTTGACACAGGGATTCCATTTGATGAAGCGCTTGGCACAGTGCCTGGCGTTTGCTTTTCGTGGAAGAAATTATTGTTGTCTTGAGCTTTTCGGTGGGAAAGACCTGCTTTCCATTTAACAGAAACGGTGGTTTCTCTAGGAGATGGAGGGGTTCGCTAGGAGTGTAGCTGTTCCTTTCCCAGCTCCAGCTCTGGCGGACCTGCCACCAGGGGTGGGGACCCAGCTGGAAGTCTGCCCAGCAGGACTTTAAAATCTATGAGTAGCCCCCTCTTAGGCGCCTGTGACTGGTCAAGACTCTGGCTCCCACTAGCACAGTTGTCTCCTCTGAGAGGCGCAAGCCTTTCCAAGGGGAACTTTGTCTCAGCCCCGCTCCAGTTACCAGGCAGGTGGGTACCCGTAATGTCTTAAACCTTATTTTGCAAGTAAAAGATAAATAATTTTGGATTATTTCCCTAACAGAAGAAAAATTAACACACCAGGGAGCTAAGTGTTTTTGGGGAGCAGTGGTATTTAAATCTTTAACCTGTTAAGGGGCCACTTCATCAGATACCACTTCAGACCAAGCATCTCTAAACCATGAGGACCTCTCTGTTTAGTGCCCAGCTTGGCTCCAGGCTGGTTGTGATTTGGCCCATCAGAAGTCATCTGAAATACCTTTTGCCTTGTTTTTAGCACCACAGAGGCCAATAGGGAATAGAAAAGGGATCTTCACTCGTCAGAGACAACCGAAAAGTGCAGCATTCCTGTTGCGAGAGAGATACTGGAAACTTGCCAATGAAACCAAGTACCACCGGTCAGCTGTGAAGTCACAGTGCGTGGGAAACAGCCCGTTTACTTTTTAAGCGAGAACTACCTCTCTGCTGACAAGGGCTCTGTCAGCCCCTCCTTCCCAAGTAGGGGGCGACTTCCACAGGACACAGAGCAAGCGCTTCCTGGACTGTGCATGGCAGACCGGGAAGTTTCTGGTCTGGATTTTGTGGTCATTTGCTAGAAGGGAACGTTAGAGGTGAAAATAAAGGCTTTTGTAGTATGAGAATAAAGAGTTGGCTTAAAAGTGACCATCCATAAATTCAATGATCGGTACTGCTGAAGCATCGGAAATTGTTTTTCTGTGTCAGGCTGTTTTCATGGCCTTAACCGAGTACAGAGTCTTGAGAAACCTCTACTTCAGCACTCGCCACAATCAGAGTCGCTGGTTACAGACTGTGTGCTGCCACAGGAACAGCCCTGCCGCTTTAGAGCCACCTGTGCTCAGATGCCACCTGTGCTTTAGGCCAGCCTTGACTTGAGTGGGTGACAGTAAAAGACAAGTGCTAGTAACTCCACAGATAAGCCGAAGTCCCAGCAAATTCACAGAAAGTAGTATCATGCTGGAATAATGCACAAGGTCGAGGTACCAGTTTCCAGAGTTAAGCTGACATGTAAGCATAAGAAAGGTAAGAGTTGAGGAATGTCAGAATTGGAAGGGAGCTGAGAGGTTACCAGTTCTTCTGGGACGTTCTTCCAACCTCAGCCATAGTTTTTTCTGGACTGAGAGGGATAGATGGGCGTAGAAGCCCACTGGGCCATCACAGCTGACTCCAGTGAATGTGATGAGGCCTCTTCAAACGGACTGGGCCTGCAGACAAGTAGGACAGGCTTTTGTACCTCTGGGTGACGCCACCTGCTCTGCTGCTGAGGATGCTCTTTCCTTATGTAATCTTTCCTCCTCCTCCTCTTCCACAGGCTCCATTAAGGCAAGTAAGGCACATTGTTTGTAAGAGTTCAGTGTTCATCTATCTTGGTTTAAAGCTGAAAGCTTTGGAAAAATACTGTCCAATCAAATAGAAGACCATGAAACAAAACAATTCTTAATACAGAGCTTGATCCACTTCACTTGCAGGGAATTTCACATCTCAGCACATGCCCTTTTGTACCCTTCCTTTCCAAGCTCCGTGAAAGAAACAGTACAGATCATTTAACCTCATTTTAGTGGCCGTCTTTAGACCATTTTTAAGAAATGAGAGTATAGTCAGTTCAAATAATAATAAGTTAGGAATTCTAGTGGCTACATATTTCTTTCATTGCCACTAAAGTCCCTTGGAGTAATCAAGTTTTGTGTTCCAGTTTAATGTCAAGGAATAATATATAAAACTCTTTTACTTGACAAACATTTAAAAAAAAAATTAAACATCACAAACACACTTAAATGTTTTACAAATTAGAGGTAAGGTCCATTTCTTAAGTCCTAAGGTTCTAACACAGGGCACATTTGTTCTATTCAATAAAATATGGCTAATTGTATTTCAAATGGAATCATCTTTCTTACAGATGTTAACTTTTTAGAAGATTATAACAGTGGAGTGTTCGAGATGAGCTAAAGTAAAGCAGTGGGAAAACAGCTGATTAATACATTCTATGTGCTTACAGAACTGTAAGCAGTAACATCTTTTTCATTAATTCTTGACAACCGCATACATCATAAGTCAATAGGAATTCCAAGAACTAGAATCTCTGAGAATTCTGCTTGTGTCTTCTCTAAGTTACATATAATTTAAGAGAAGCATCAACTCAGTACACCTGTAGAAATACATTCTACAGTACACCTGTAGAAATACATTTCAGTACACCTAGAAATGAAGCTAAAGAAACAATTTCAAGAATAATTTATAAGACTGAATTAATTTCTGCTTTTTTGAAATGCAATACTGCAGTATAAGAATGAGGGCAGCACAACTTCCACAGGTAACTTCTACATTTATTTTATACCAAAAAGTTATGTGCAACAAATAAACATTCTTACATATTTACATTTGTTTTTACCAGTTAGCAAAACTGTGTCCTAAATCTCTGATAAAGAATATGTCTATCTATATTAAAGGGGAAATGTGCCCAGTGAACTCCATTTTAAATGAATGTTTACTCTGGAGCTTAAAGCACTAGTAATAAATATTTTTGATGGAACGTACTATACAGATCATACACCTAATACTTAGGCCATGCTTAATAGTTTTATAACAAAACATTTCACCTTTTCTGGGCTAATTTGTCGAAAAAAATGTTTAACCAAGTAGCCTGGACTCCTACCCCCGCCCCCTTTGATATATTGAAGGGTAGCTCTCACAAATTAGGAATCGTAAGTGCTGCCTAAAATATCTGAATAGAAATGCTTCACCAGTGCTTGCCTGTTGGGGAGAAATACACGAGGACAAAGACAATATTAGGTATTCCTTCCCAAATAGGTTACCAAAAATGATAGTGGGTTTCTTGTTGGCATTTGTTCAATACTGATTTTTCAGGACAAGATCTGTCAGCATTCATTGGTGTCAAGCTTTACTGAAGACAACTTTGCACTTTTGCTGATAGTCTTAAATGAAATACAAGAAAACTAAAGCCAACTAACAATTTTAATTTCACTGTAGTCTTGGTCCTGTATCCTACCTAGTAGGTCCAAGGATCTCTTGTACCAAATGATAGATCTTTGTCTCTTTGTAAGAAAATAGTCAATGCTTTCAACATCCTTAGAAGTAATGGATTTAAGGAGAGGCTCTATACATCAAGTAAAAGTAATTCCTGGCACACGGCTAGTTAAACCTGAGTTATTTCACCAGACGTTTACCCTCACTGATAGCAACTAGCTTCAATGAAAAATACCAAACCCTCCAAACCACCTAGATTCCCTAGAATTTATCATCTAACTACAACTTCTCTTATTTCTTCAAATGATAGGACTGTCAAATAGATAAGAGGCTTCGTTGTTACAAATCATTTCGAAGACCAAGAAGCAGAAATTCAATTTCTTCCCTAATCTGTTCTTCCACATTGGTGGCTAATAATGTTGCAGTGTTTAAATATTCTGTCTAAAATAGTGAAAATAGCCCTCAGATTTTTTTTTTTTTTTTTTTTTTTTTGCGGTACGCGGGCCTCTCACTGTTGTGGCCTCTCCCGTTGCGAAGCACAGGCTCCGGACGCGCAGGCCCAGCGGCCATGGCTCACAGGCCCAGCCGCTCCGCGGCATGTGGGATCTTCCCGGACCAGGGCACGAACCCGCGTCCCCTGCATCGGCAGGCAGACTCTCAACCACTGCGCCACCAGGGAAGCCCAGCCCTCGGATTTTATAACATGGGGTTTTCCCCCTCTTCTGGGGTGTAATTGAGGATGTAGAGGGAAACCTAAATTCTTCCCGGGCAAAAATACCAAATCACACGCATGGGGGAGGGGGGACGGGGGCGGGTCCTTTGCTTACAGCAATACAGGCGTCACCACGCTGGTATTTCAGGCAGCACATGGTCATCACCCAGTGAAAAGAAGGATATTAATTCTGGGGTCATAGGAATGTGGCAACAATTTTTCTACAACTGAAACAGTGGTTTCCCCAAGGCTTAGAAAAGCAAAAGAAAAACTTGAAGAGTCTGGCTGAACACTGACGTTCTCTCATGTAAGAGTTGAAGATGTTCACAAGAACGCAACATCAAGACAAGCTTTAACTCTATCCTGCTGATTGATACAAAATATGGTGAAAAACAATTTTAAATTGGGACACGAGGAACTTGTTTAGCACGACCAGAGTTAAATATACCACGAAGTCTTCACCGTGAAGCCAGTTCCACTCTAGCGGAGAAAAGAGAAGCAGTAAACTGCTGGGTAGACGGGAAGCACTGCTATAAGACGACCTCGTTGCACGGTTTTCCAGCATTAGCACTTGTTTCTCCATAAATATCAGACATCTAATCAATGCTTTCTAGAGTTCTTTAACTATAGAAACAAGAACAATACATAGATAAAACAGGCATTGAAATATTCACATTCTTGGGAGAACATAAGCCTTGATGAAATCTGAATTAAGCTATCTTTTACAAAACTGGTTTAAACTGGTTGAAAGTACATTACAACTCAGATTTTATACCTGCCTTGGGCCAGAAGAATACATTGCATCAAT
Organism: Mesoplodon bidens; assembly: GCF_964165515.1. NCBI lineage: Eukaryota > Metazoa > Chordata > Mammalia > Artiodactyla > Ziphiidae > Mesoplodon > Mesoplodon bidens. The sequence continues at coordinate 43,375,519 of NC_138171.1, forward strand.
TATGACAGTTAGTTGGAAACTGCTGAACAGTTGCTGACTCTGCACATTACAGTTTACAGAGCAGAGCCTGTCCCCTCCCTTCAAAAGAAGGCAAATAAAGCACTCAAAAGTTACCGGTCTCTTTTTAACATAATGATGAATGGAATTAGAAGCAAAAACATGACTACTACTTCTCAATCTAAGGAATAAAATGATCATACAGAACCTTTCTATAGAATGCAAGTTTTCTACTTCATGCTAAGAAAGGAAGGAAGGACACTTCTGCCCAAGTTCAACACACAAAATATTTGGTTTGAGATTTAAGACAGAAGGCACTTTTAACAATCTGATATAAGATGTTAACCATAGAAACATACTGTCACTATTTCATTTGGGTTTATTCAGATCACTTTCAAAAACTCTGCATTTGGGTAGTTATTAGAAAGAGTACTGTATTTCACCTTGAGATATTTCTACCTTTAGTACTCCTCTCCCAGTTAAGCAAACTGAGCAGCATGTCAGCCCTAAAGTTTACAAATCCAGTATCTGACTCTAAAAAATTAAACTAGACATCTGGTTAATTAGTGTAGAAAGAAACAGGGAAAACACTACAGAGCTACTCAAGAGCAATCCTACTCTGGAGCGACTGCGCTTATACTGATGATTTCAAAGTCAATACTGTTTGGTTGACTGGCACCAATGTTAAGGAAAATTATCTGCATGAAAATTCAACTGTTGTAAGAGATTTTACCTAAAAATGCCATATTAATATTTCCAGCTTTTCTCCAAAGAAATCTACCCATTTTCCCATCTTTAGTATCCTGAAGGCCTTGGACTTTGAAAGTCTGGTCACATGACTCATTCTGTAAGGTTATAATTGATCCAGTTTTATGACTAGGTACAAGCTTGACTTGAATGTCCAAATTTAGTTTCCTCCTTTCAGAGGAAGGAGATGAAAGGGAACCAATCACCCTATTATTTTTGCTGTCAGTGCTAGACCCACAGCTCTCAGTGCTTTTCACAAGATGCTCTGTATGGACTTACTATTTTCACTATTTCTTCAGTCAACGTTGAGCTGACATTTCTTCATTGCTACACTTCAACTAAACTGTACAGTAAGTTCTGCAGGGATGGATCCAATATTTCTACCTTTATTTACAAATATCACATGAATGGATTCTAGTTGAATCTACATGTTTAAATCCATCAGCTAAAAACATTACATATTGTAAACATGGCAATATTTAATACAGTATCTATTCTAAAATATTTTCATGTCATGGTCACATTTGTTATAGCTGAAATATAATTTATACACATTAGAGAATTACTAGCAATGGTTGCTCACTTTACAATTGAGGGAAGGAGGCTAGGGCTATATTTATTATTTCAGAAACATCTCCAAAGTAAAGTTAAAGCTTGTCTTTGATTGGCTCGGCGTATCCTCTTTTTTTTTTTTTTTTGTATCCATATTTAAAATGAAGATTGACACAGAAAATAGCTAGAGCTCCTTCTAATTTACAGGATTTTAAAAAATCAGTTTAAGATTCTTAGGGAAAGTGTCTGTTGTGAAGAATTAAAAAAAAAAAAAAAAAACAACAACCAAACTGCTGCAAAATAAACTTAATGGAAAAAGGGACTTCAGACTGTCAGTTAAGAGTTCGTCAGGTGGTTAGTCCTGCTTGGGCTGCAGTTGCCGTTTCCAGGCCTCATTCAAGTAAACTAGTCGTTTGTAGTTGATGATAAGAAGAATGAAGTTCAGCACGTATGTGATGACGCAGATTATGCAAAACTCCTTCAGCACAAAGTACAGGATGTAGGCCAGGTACAAAGACCCCACTACAGACATGATGGAGGATGTCATGAGGATTAAAGCTGCAACTGCACTTGCTGTCAGGCCTGCAAGAGAAAGAGACACTTGGCTCAATCAGACCTTGACACTGGAGAGAGAGTTTCTGAGTTAAAAGGTAACATTTTGTGATTTGCTGCAGTGTTGAAATACTGATCTTACAACAAAACATTCTGAAATTGGAGGACAAAAACTACAGGTCTATTTTGTTAAGATTATGCAGGTTGACTCTGCACATAGGATACCAGTTTTATAGCTGCAATATTTTTGACTTGTCAATATTCTAGATGAAATATTAACTTATTTCATAAACCAGCCTCAGTTAAGGCACACAAAGAAAATATGCAGTCTCTCAATCACATTATGCAATGAGCAGATTTGTAAAACTGACAGCCTTACCTCCTCTAATGAATAAAATAACATGAGGACCCCAACCTTCTCATCCAAGCAGGACACATTTGATGAGACCCTTCCCTGGCCTTTTCGCTATAGGTAGAATCCCCACCTGTGGAAAGTAAAATTTGCTTTCCCATGTTTAGACAAAAAAACCCCAAAAAACATAATGAGAGATGATTACACCAACATGCTGCTGAAGAAAAAAAAAAAAGATAAACATTTCAGAAAGGGCTCACCCTGGGGTATAACGGAAACCGCATTTGGCCAGTTGGCCACATGTGGGTCAAACCAGATCAAGAAAAAAGGCAGTTATGTGTGCTAAGCTTGGTTCTCAAGACAAAGGCTTGCCTGAATTCTTGATGCTATCTGACATCTTCACATGTATTGTTTTGTAATTTCCTGTAGCCAACAGTATTGAGAACATGCGCATTTATTTTCAAGGACAGAGGAGACAGCAGAGCATATTAAACTACCTATACCCTCCTACCCAGCAAGTAATGGATAAGGATCACAGAAACAGGAAAAAATAAGAATAGGTGGTAGTGGTTTGAAGAGGTTAATTAAGAAGCTGAAATCCCCGCTGCAAGTAGAATGAGAAGTTGCAGCTTGGCCATGGGGGCCGACTTGCCCCAACACCAGTCAGTACTAGAGAATATGATGCTTTAACAAGGATCTTTAAGACTAAGATGCTGTTGCATTACTTATGCCACCTGCTTTTGTAAATAAAGATTTATCGTAACCCAGCCACACTTATTCATGTATGTAATGTCCATGGCTGCTTCTGCACTAGAGTGGCAGAGTTGAGCAGTTGCAACAGTCAGAAAAGCCTAAATTATTTCCTATCTGGCCCTTTACTAAAAAACATAGTTTGCTGACCTCATCTATGCTAACATTTAAAACCTCAGAAATTAATGCTGTCAGGGACTTCCCTGGCGGTCCAGTGGTTAAGACTCCGCACTTCCACTGCAGGGGGTGCGGGTTCAACCGCCGGTTGGGGAACTAACTAAGGTCCCACATGCCGTGTCGTATGGCCAAAAACTGAAAAAAAAAAAAAAAAATAGTGCTGTCACCTTAATTTTATCTAAGAAAGTTAATTTCAAAATGATATGGGCGAGTTATTTACTCTCTCTCTGCAACTCTTTTCCTTAACTGTAAAACTGTGATGATAATCATGACTGCCTCTGAAGACTGTTGTGCAGATGAAAAGAGCTGATAGGATGGGAATTCCCTGGCGGTCCAGTGGTTAGGACTCGGCGCTTTCACTGCGGTGACCTGGGTTTGATCCCTGGTCAGGGAACTAAGATCCTGCAAGTCGAGAGGCGCAGCCGAAAACAAAAAACAAAACAAAACCAAAAAGGGCTGTATCTTGAACAACTTAGAAGGAAGTGAAGATGATGTGCTCTGGAAAACTATGTTTGAGGAGTTCAAATGTGCCACAGTGGTAAAGACACTGACACTAAAAATGCATGTGAATGCATAAAATGTGAATAGAAAAGATACATATGGGGACTTCCCTGGTGGCACAGTGGTTAAGAATCCACCTGCCACTGCAGGGGACACAGGTTAGAGCCCTGGTCCGGGAAGATCCCACATGCCGCGGAGCAACTAAGCCTGTGCGCCACAACTACTGAGCCTGCGCTCTAGAGCCCACAAGCCACAACTACTGAAGCCCGCATGCCTAGAGCCCGTGCTCCCCAACAAAAGAAGCCACCACAATGAGAAGTCTACGCACCGCAACGAAAAGTGGCCCCCGCTCGCCACAACTAGAGAAAGCCCGCGCACAGCAATGAAGGCCCAACGCAGCCAAAAATAAATAAATAAAAATAAATTTTAAAATAAATTTATAAAGATGCATATGATACACATGATTTAAAATGTGTATATAATGAAATTAACAAATTAAATATTGTAAACAGAAATTTGTTCAACCCCTATCTCCAAGAATTAACATAGTCAAAGCTTTTCTTAGGTTATTTTAATATGGGCTTATACTTGATATTCTTCAGAAATTCAAACAAAACAATTAAATGGAATAAAAAATGAAAGTCTCAACCCCGGCCCCCAACCACCACACCATTTTCTGTGCATTTACATGCATATATATAAACATACATTTATCCTACATCTATTATACCACAATTTGCTTTTTTTACTAAACTATGTCTATATCTTCCAGGGTTTGCACACCTACTTTTCCCTTCAATGGCTACATAGTATTTTCTAGTATGCTTGTAACCTAATTTATTCAACCATTATGTTTTGCTAAGCTACTTCCAATTTTTTGCTATTTTAAACTGTACTGCTGTGAATATTCTTGTGCGAATTTTCATATTTCTGCAGGATATACAGATATGGAATTGGGCAAACATGACAGGAGTATTGAGAAAAATTGATACACAATTTGCCTTGTAATAAATCTACTGCAGCTAGACAGAAGACCTGGCAGATAACAGGATAAAATATTAACAATTGAAATGCAAGGACAAAAAAGGATAGATTTAACTCTAAAAGTATGAAAACTTTTGTACAATCAAAGCTCATGAAACTAACATTAAAAAGGATAAAGAATGGGTAAAATGTCTGTAACAAATATGAAGTGTACTATTATCAGGATTCCAATAACTAAATTGGCAATAAAAGTAAATTAAAGTACAGTAAAATTAAGATAATGGCTACTAATATGTAACTACTGAATTAGAAATTTTACAGAAAAAACTTTTAAAAATGAGGGTAGATGAAGCTTTGAGGAAACCTGACAACTGAGGGAAAAGCAGTTTGGTTATACCTATTAAAATCCATACCAAAAAAATTCTTTGTTTGTTGATTCATTCATCCTACAGTTAGATATTTATTTTGCAGAAATAATTCAAAGAGGGAAGGGGGTATGAGAAGGGGACTTTAAACAAAGTTGATCAGTGCAGTGTTATTTAGGATATTAAAAAATCTGAAGCCTTGATGTTCACGATGATAAAACACTTAAGAGGATAGACAATATAAGAGAGTTCACATAAAATTAAATGAAAAAAGTAGACTACAGTGGCAATAGTGGCTATGTAAAGGTAATGGAATTATGACTGAATATGATATACCATTAATGTTTTCTCAATGCATAATATTTTAAAATAGCTACAGAGTATACAAAATAATAAGGGAAAAGGTTTCCAGGGCAAACTGTTTGGAGTAATAATTTCCCTGAATGGGACCTGTTTTTCTAGGCTTCATGGGATGCTGCTATCCCTGATTAAACACCAACAAATACCAAGTTCAGCATGAGCTTCATCAAAATCTTAGTGAACCAAGTTTTCACAACACCAAAATGTGTTACAAACCAGTGGCTCTATCACTAACATATGCTTTTATTTAATATAAAGACACACATCAGGGCAAAGACACAAAGTACTAAATGAAATATAACAAACTTATTTTTGTATTGCTGTAAAATACTTACCAAGTAATAACTGTAGTATATAAAATATAAGTCCAAAGACACTGTTTGGCTGGTTTAATACACCATCCTTTCCAAAAATGGAACCCAAAAGACCAAATCCTCGACCCCATCTGTAAAATAAAGAAAACCAGTAACCCTATACTTGAGTTTTCCTATTTTAAAAAATATAGAATTATCTGAGCATATCATGCCCACATACCCATCTGAATCTCTAAATTGCCCGTTTCTATATAGTCTCTTTTCCTGACAGCATTAGTATTTGCAGAGGAAGGGCTCTTTCTATTTAAGCCAGGGTCTCTTAGCAGCAGCACCACTGACATGCTGGGCTAAATGCTTCTTTGTGGTGGGGGGCTATTCAGTGCGTTACAAGATGTTCAGCAGTACTGTAGCCTCCACCCCCTGCCAGCTGTGCCTCCCAAAATGTCGTCAGCCATTGCCAAATGTCCCCTGGGGGCAAAATCACCACCAGTTAAAAGTCACTAATGTAAGCTCTCCTATTTCTTCAGTCAAAGTACATAGACCATAATGTTGCTTCCTGACCGGGACATGCATGAGGAAACATATCCTGGGAACATACCTTTAAATGTACGATAGAATATCAGACACTAAAGTCTTTCCTAGAATCTTATCTCAAGAGTAAAAAGTTGATACATTATTTGCCCCATCAGTTTTTATTTGCAGTTTAACTGAAAATGTTGCATTTGACTTTACATTTTCAGAATCTTATTTTCTTATTAAAAATTAAATTCTGATTTAATAAAATTTGATACAAATATCAAACTAACATTTACTTTGGATAAAAATCTTTGATAATAACTTTAACTCTGAATGAAAGTGCTTTTTTAAATACCAAAAAGAAAATGTTTTCAGTCTGTAGCAAATTACTCAATAAAATCTAAACTTGGGTTCTGAAGACAAACTACCTGAAAATAAGGATAAATAAGTGATTCCTTACTAGTCACACGACTTTAGTGTCTAAGAAAGAGAGTGAAATCTCTTCATAATGATGTTGTTGGGAGATAAACCCAATTTTACAAGCAAGTGAGAACCATGAAGATTGTTATTATACAATTATATGCGTCAAGGAACACAAAATAATCTCGATCATATTTGTATATTCTTTTACACATCAAATACTCATTGAGTGTGTTCCAAGTGCAGACAGTGGGTCAGGTGCTGACTTGTCCTGAGTGAACAAGTCAAAGTAGTGCCCTTGTGGGGCTCATATTCCATTTAGGGAAAAGTAATAGACAAGTAAATAACTAACTTATCTTCAGAAATGGATGCACTATTAACAGATACACAGGAAAGTTGAGAAGGTGGGTTATTCTAGATCAGAGCTTTTGAAAATTTTAAACTGCATGCAATCACCTTGGAGTTTTGTTAAAATGCAGATTTTACTGCAGCTGGTCTGTGGTGGGGTAGAGGACTGCATTTCCAAACAAAACAAAACGCTCCCACGTGATGCTCATGCTTCTGGTCTGAGGACCACACTTGGCACCACTGCTCTAGATGGAGAAGGCGTGGAAGAGCTACTCCAGCTAGATGGTCAGGGAAGGCCTTTTTCAGGAATTAAATCCTGAATGAAATCCGGAAGCAGCCAATCTCAGGAATGGCAAGTACAAAGGCCTGGAAAGAGCTATGAGTGTGTAAAAGACCATCAAGGCTGACACTGATGAGGGACAGTGGCAAGAGAATGAGGCACCGTTCCATCATTTATATAATTTATAGCCTTGTTTGTAGGCCATGATGAAGAGTTTGAATTCTATTCTAACTGCAATGGGAAGGCAGTCAGTGGCTTTTAAACAGGAGAGTAATATAAGTTTATTTATGATCACTCTTGACTATTGTGTAAAGACCGAACTGCAGGAGGGCAGGGACAAACTATGCAATCACACTTTGAAGCCCTACTCATCTTAAGTAGGAATTCAAATGTAAATCACCAACTTTGGCAATGGAAATAACTGGGCATAGTGCCAGAATTATCATACATAAACAGAATTTTTATATTCTAAGCATTGGTCTATGCCTAATTATTCACATATGATCATGTGGATATTTTCCTTGAAAGCAAAGCAGTAATCCATAGAATGACTGCATCATTTTATCAAAGTAATACATGCATAAGGTTTAAAAATCAAGTAACACTAAAAGCCTTATAAAACAAAATAGAGATATTTCCTACTCCAGGCCTCTCCACAGTCAGCTCTGATCCCCATAGGCAACGACTTTGATGCCTTTTAACTGTTTTTCCCTTCTATTTACTTCCATGTTTCTAAATAATATGCTTACACTGCTATTTCTTGATTTATCAGTTTTAAATGCTTTTGACCTTCTAATATGGTAGACCAAAACGTTGCTTAAAAAAAAATACAAACATTTTGACATGGAAAGCTTCAAATGTATATACATAAAGTGAAAAGAACAGTGTAATAACTTCAGGTCCCTATCACCCAGTTTTGAAAATTGTGCCTTTCTTGTTTTATCTCCACCTCTACCCCCAACCACCTGATGATTATTTTTAGATTTTTTAAGGTAAAATGTACATACATTTAGTGCACAAATCTTAACTGTATAATTTTGACAAATACATGCACCTGAGTAACCCTGGTATACAAATTGTAATCCTGGTATACTATTCCTGGTACAGTAGTACAGTAATTCTGGAGTGTGAAGTAATTCCAGGAGTGTGAAGTGAGAATGTTAAGTACCTTTCATAAAAAAACAAACAAAAAAACACCTCAACATTCTATAGAGTGCTTCCATCTCCCAAATTAAATTGTTAGTCACTTTCCAGCAATCCACACTCCTCTCCACCCATGAGCAAGATGCATGTGGCTGCCTAGGCTTGTAGGAATCCAGTCTCGGAACCAAAATTAGATCTCTGGTCTCCTGGATCGCAGTGCTGTGCTCTTTCTCTCATGTTGCATTAAGTTATAAAATGCAGTTACCATTCCAGCATTTTCAACCAAACAGAATAATAGCTTAATTCCTTGATAAATACAATTAATAAAGTTGAATAACGCTTAATAAACTTTGATAAGGCTGATGGAATAACTGTTAGCAAGTGAAATCACTAGCAAAGTAGACTGGCATTACATAAGATTATTTTCCTAGGAAAGGTGAATAAGAGCAGATTTTCATAAATGACACTATACTTCACAATTGCTAAGGATGGTGTAAGTAATTAAAAACCCTTAGTGAATCTTTTTTTCAAGTTGGAACATTTGAAAATACTGTAGTTTTCTCGCACTTCTAAAAGCTATACAAAAGTGTATGAAATAAATTTTATGTGCTAACTTTACGCTTGGCTTTATCTTAGTTTCTAACCTTTTTCTCCTTGTCCCACCTATATCCAAAACTCTATTATACTACTTATCTCCAGAGTTGCCCCAAGTACTTTACGGAACAAGATGGGATATGAACCAACGGAGCAAAAAGAAATGTTTTCTTAAAGTACTACTTATACAGATGTTCATTTTGCTTCAGTATAGTATTGAATAACATCAATGAAGTGATTATGCAAATGAGAACTTCTCTTTAATCTATGACTCTAAAAAAAGGTTCATCTTTGACCCAAATAGTAACTTCCTTGGATATTCTGTATTTGGGTGCATAAACAACCCATACCTCTTCCTTAGGTATTATGAGAAATTGTTGAAAGGTTTCTAAACACTCCTAATTTTGCCAGAAACAACAAATCTTAAAACCAATTGCTCTCCAACTTGGGTATCCTAGGTCCCTGAGGATAAATCTAAGACGTTATTTGCCTCCTTCATTATCATTCTCTCATAAGTGTATAGGGGAGTTTTCCAAAGGCTGCATGCATCACATGTGATAATGCAATAGACTGAATATAGGAGCTGATGTGAGAATCCAACAGTCTTATCTTATGGCAGGCTTTAAAGAGATTTGCAATAAGAGAAACTAGGCAAGTCTTTCCACTATTTTGTGTGTGTGTGTATTTGGAAAAAGTTATTATTCATGAAAATATTTTGTTAACATGTAATGGGTTTATTACGTTTCAATGAACGAATACATATTTAAATAATTTCTCAGTTTGTAACTTCTAATACAGTAAATACCAAAGGTATAGGGGCTTCCCTGGTGGCGCAGTGGTTAAGAATCTGCCTGCCAACGCAGGGGACATGGGTTCAATCCCTGGACCGGAAAGATCCCACATGCCGCGGAGCAACTAAGCCCGTGTGCCACAACTACTGAGCCTGCACTCTAGAGCCCGTTAGCCACAACCACTGAGCCCATGCACCACAACTACTGAAGCCCGTGTTCTGCAGCAAAGAGAAGCCACCACAATGAGAAGCCCACACACCGCAAGGAAGAGTAGCCCCTGCTCACCACAGCTAGAGAAAGCCCACGCACAGCAACGAAGACACAACACAGCCAAAAATTTTTTAAATAAATACATATTTAAATAAATAAACCCCACAAAGATATAACCCACACAAACAAAACCTTTTAGGGGTATTCAATAATTATTAAAGATATAAAGGGGTTCTGGTATCAAAAAGTTTGAAAATCACTGCTTTTGACCAATTCTCTCCTCCCCCAACAAAAAACAAATCACAGGTCAGAAAAAATTTTAAAAACTGGGGTGAGATAAAGTAGAAATAGAACAACAATCCTAAAATTTTTGTGAAATCACAAAAGACCCTGAAGAGCCAAAGCAATGTCGAGAAAGAAGAACAAAGCTGGAGGCATCACAGTCTGATTTTCAACTATACTACAAAGCTACAGCATTCAAATCAGTATGGCAGTGGCATAAAAAGAGACACATAGATCAATTGAACAGAATAGAGAGCTCAGAAATAAACCCACATATATAGGGGAAATTAATTTATGATAAAGGAGCCAAGAATATAAAATGGGGAAAGGATAATCTCTTCAATAAATGGTGCTGGGAAAACTGGACAGCCACATCAAAAGAATGAAACTAGACCACTATATACACCATACACAAAAATTAACTCAAAATGGATTAAAGACCTGAATGTAAGAACTGAAACCATAATACTCCTAGAAGAAAACATAGGCAGTAAGCTCCTTGACATTAGTCTAGGCAATGATTTTTTAGATTTAACACCAAAAGCAAAGGCAACAAAAACAAAAATAAACAAGTAGGATTACATCAAACTAAAAAGCTGCTGCAGGGCAAAAGGAACCATCAACAAAATGAAAAGGCAACCTACTGAATAGGAGAAAATATTTGCAAGTCATATATCTGATAAGGGGTTAATACCCAAAATATATAAAGAACTCATACAACGCAACAGCAAAAAACCAAACAATCTGATTTTAAAAATGGGCAGAGAAACTAAATAGACATTTTTCCAAAGAAGACACAGATGGCTAACAAGTACATGAAAAGGTGTTCAACATCACTAGTCATCAGGGAAATGTAAATCAAAACCACAATGAGATAACACCTCATATCTGTTAGAGTGGCTGTCAAAAAGACAAGAAATAAGCGTTGGTGAGGATGTGGAGAAAAGAGAACCCTTGTACATTGTTGGTGGGAATGTTAATTGGTGCAGCCACTATGGCAAACAGTATGGAGGTTCCTCAAACAACTAAAAATAGAGTTACTGGGCTTCCCTGGTGGCGCAGTGGTTGAGAGTCCGCCTGCCGATGCAGGGGACATGGGTTCGTGCCCTGGTCCGGGAAGATCCCACATGCCGTGGAGCGGCTGGGCCCGTGAGCCATGGCCGCTGAGCCTGCGCATCCAGAGCCTGTGCTCCACAACGGGAGAGGCCACAACAGTGAGAGGCCCGCGTACCGCAAAAAAATAAAAAATAAAAAATAAAGCTACCACATGATCCAGCAATTCCACTACTGGGCATTTATCCAAAGAAAACAAAAACACTAACTGGAAAAGATGCGTATTATGTTCACTGTAGCATTATTTACGATAGCCAAGGCATGGAAACAACCTAAATGTCCATCAATTGGTGAATGGATAAAGGAAATGTGCTGGCTCTGTGTGTGTGTGTGTGTGTGTGTGTGTGTGTATAATATATATATATATATATATATATATAATAGAACATTATGCAGCCATAAAAAAGAATGAAAGCTTGCCATTTGCAACAATGTGGATGGACCTTGAGGGCATTATGCTAAATGAAATAAGTCACACGGAAAAAGATAAATACTGTATGATCTCACTTATATGTGGGACCTAAAAAAACAACAAATAACAAATGAAAAAAAAAAACTGAGCTCATGGATATAGAGAACAGATTGGTGGTTACCTCAGGGAGGGAGTGGGCAAAACTGGTAAAGAGAGTCAAAAGGTACAAATTTCCAGTTATAAAATGAATAAGCCCTGGGGATATAATGTATAGTATGGTGACTATAGTTAAGACTACTGTACTGTATATTTGCAAGTAGCTAGGTAAGTGGATCTTGAAAGTTCTCATCACAAGAAAAGAAATTTTGGGGATTCCCTGGTGGCACAGTGGTTGAGAGTCCGCCTGCCGATGCAGGGGACATGGGTTCATGCCCCAGTCCGGGAAGATCCCACGTGCCGCAGAGCGGCTGGGCCCATGAGCCATGGCCGCTGAGCCTGCGCATCCAGAGCCTGTGCTCCGCAACGGGAGAGGCCACAATGGTGAGAGGCCCGCGTACCACAAAAACAAACAAACAAAAAAAAAGGAAAGAAATTTTGTATACCTATGTATGGTGATGGATGTTAACTGGACTTATTATGGTGATCATTTTGCACTATATACAAATGTCAAATCAATGCATTGTACACTTAAAATGATATGTCAATTATACCTCAATAAAATAAATGATATACCTTTTAATAAATTATATTTTTATAGATTCCATGGCTATAACTTTTTTTAAAAAAAAGAAAATAACAAATGTTGGCGAGGATGTGGAGATACGGGAACCCCTGTATACTGCTGGTGGGTAGAATGGAGCAGCTGCTGAGGAAAACAATTTTTTGGTTCCTCAAAAAGTTAAACATGGAATTACCATATGACTCAGCAATTCCAGTCCTAGGTATATACACCAAATATTTGAAAAGAGGTATTCAAGAAAGTACAAGTACTTGTTCACAGCAGCACTATTCACAATAGCCAAAAGATGGAAACAACTCAATGCCCATTAACTGATGAATGGATACACAAAACACAGTATATCCATACAGTGGAATATTATTCAGCCATAAAAAGGAATGAAGTACTGATACATGCTACAACATGGATGAACCTTGAATACATTATGCTAAGTGAAAAATGCCAGACACAAAAGATCACATTTATACGAGAGTTCCAGAACAGACAGATCCATAGAGACAGAAAGTAGGTTTGTGGTTGCCAGGGGCTGGGGGAGCTGGCAATGAGAAGTGATTGCTTAATCGGTACAGTATCTCCTTTGGGGGTAATCAAAATGTTTTGGAACTGGAGAGAGATGATGATTGCACAACACTGCAAGTACCCTAAATGTACACTGTATCCTTTAAAATGGTTAATTTTGTGCTAATCTTTCTCAAAGTCTTCCAAAAAATTTGAAGAGGCCAAACTCATCTTATGAGGCCAGCATGATCCTGATACCAAAGCCAAAAAAGGACACTACCAGAAAAGAAAATTACAGGCCAATACCCTGATGAATACAGATGCAAAAACTGTCAATAAAATATTACTAGCAGGGACTTCCCTGGTGGCACAGTGGTTAAGAATCCACCTGCCAATTCAGGGGACACAGTTTCGAGCCCTGGTCTGGGAAGATCCCACATGCCACGGAGCAACTAAGCCCGTACACCACAACTACTGAGCCTGAGCTCTAGAGCCCACAAGCCACAACTACTGAGCCCGTGTACTGCAACTACTGAAGCCCGTGTGCCTAGAGCCTATGCTCCGCTACAAGAGAAGCCACCACGACGAGAAGCCCGCGCACCGCAATGAAGACTAGCCCCGCTCGCCGCAACCAGAGAAAGCCTGCGTGCAGCAACGAAGACCCAACGCAGCCAAAATAAATAAATAAATAAATAGATTTATTTTGAAAAATATTACTAGCAAACCAAATTCAGCAGCATATTAAAAGGACCATTCACCATGAGCAAGAGGAATTTACATTCGGGATGCAAGGATGATTCAATATATGCAAATCAATGTGTCATCACATTAATAGAATGAAAGAAAAAATCATATAATAATCTCAATAGACAAAAAACATTTGATAAATTTTACTGCAAACACTCTCTTTCATCATGGAAAATCGACCAAGGCTCTAATATCATGATTAAAACATTCAGGAATACAAAGTTAGTAAAGAGAAGAAGTGAATAAGAATATAGGAGCTCCCCTGGTATTTTCCTTACTCTGAGGAAGAATTTGTTGAGATGCTTGCTTACACATACCACTTAAAAATACTCTCTTCTGGTTGGGGAACTAAGATCCCAATCCTACATGCCGTGCAGCATGGCCAAAAAAAATTCTTTTCACTTATAAATATATGTAAGGACTTCCCTGGTGGTGCAGTGGTTAAGAATCCGCCTGCCAACGCAGGGGACATGGGTTTGAGCCCCGGTCCGAGAAGATATCACGTGCCATGGAGCAACTAAGCCTGTGCCCCACAACTACTGAGCCTGCGCTCTAGAGTCCACAAGCCACAACTACTGAGCCCATGCACCACAACTACTGAAGCCTGCAAGCCTAGAGCCCGTGCTCCGCAATGAGAAGCCACCGCAATGAGAAGCCCGCGCACCGCAACGAAGAGTAGCCCCCACTCACCGCAACTAGAGAAAGCCCACACACAGCAACAAAGACCCAATGCAGCCATAAATAAATAAATAAATAATTTAAAAAAAATCTATGAATTGCATTTTTTCCCCGGAGACATCTTCCCTGTAACCTTTGACCTTCCTGATCCACTCTAGAGGACTTGATTTGGGCTGGCTGCTCTCTGGGCTTGCTGCACAGCTGTCATCCTAAGACTTCCAATCTCTTCCCTACACTGAATCTTTCATTTCTTAGGTTTGGCATGCTCCTTTCCCCCTTAGTTTAATCACCTGTTTTGGTGAAACAATCTTCTAATAGCTTCCTTGAGAAAACACATACTAGAGGTAAAATTTCTGAGATGTTGAAAGTCTAAAAATATCTTTCTAGGGAGTTCCCTGGTGGCCTAGTGGTCAGGATTCAGGGCTTTCACTGCCATGGCCCGGGTTCAATCCCTGGCTGGGGAACTGAGATCCTGCAAGCCGTGTGGCACGGTCAAAGAATATATATATATATATTTCTTCTACCTTCACACTGGACTGACATTTCGTTTGGGTATATAATTACAAATTAAAATAATTTTCCTTCAGAATTTTTAAAGACATTCTTCCACTATCCTACTTCCAGAGTTGGTCCTTGAAAAATATGATGCCACTCTGACCTTTGAATATGACCTGTTTTTGTCCCTCCATGAAGCTTTAAGAAACTGCATGTTAATTCTAGTGATATAAAATTTCACAAAGGATGTGCCTTGGTGTGGGTCTTCAGTCATTCATTGTGAAGGGCCCTTAGTAGGCTCTTTCAGTGTAGAAATTTGTGTTCTTCAGTACAGACAATTGTCACATATCATGATTTAGACAACTGCTAGACTTGTAAAACAGAACCTCTAATTTTCTTTTACCTTTCCTTCTATTTGCCATCTCTCTTTCCTTTGGTTCCTTTTCTAGGAGATTAACATGATGTAATCTTCCAAGCAATCTTAATTCATTTATTAAACTTATTGCTACCATACACTGGATTCTTATTCTCTGATGGTTCCTTTTACATAAATAGCATCTTGCTTTATGGGTAACCACTTTTTTTTCTTAGATTTAATGAGATAAAACCATTTATGTTTAAGTTTACTTCAGGCAGCTTCATTTTCTGTTTCCTCTGAGTTCCTTGGTGTGTGTCTATGTGTATCTGTCTCTCATATTGAAGACTTTTCTCAAATGTCTGAGGACCCTTAACTGTCAAGTCATCTGTAGACCAAGGAATTAAAAATATGAATGCTGGGACTCCCCTGGTGGTGCAGTGGTTAAGAATCTGTCTGCCAATGCAGGGGACACAGGTTTGAGCCCTGGTCTGGGAAGATCCCACATGCTGCAGAGCAACTGAGCCCGTGCACCACAACTACTGAGCCTGTGCTCTAGAGCCCGTGAGCCACAACTACTGAAGCCCTCACGCCTACAGCCTGTGCTCCGCAACAAGAGAAGCCACCGCAATGAGAAGCATGTGCACCACAACGAAGAGTAGCTCCCCACTCGATGCAACTAGAGAAAGCCTGCGCGCAGCAACGAAGACCCAATGCAGCCAAAAATAAATCAATAAATACATAAATTTATAATAAAAAAATATGAATGCCAATTCCAGTGCTGGACAAAATAGATTATGCCCACCATAGCCTCTCTCTCTCACTGATTACAACTGAAAATTGGAAAGAATATGAAAACCAACCACCTGAGAACTCTAAAAATTAAACACAGTAAGTGAACAGGGGAGAGAAGTTGAAACTTGAACAACCAGTACTGTGGAGTTTTCTGGGAGTTTTCCTCTCTTCTATCTTCTGCCTTTGAAGCAAGAGTAGCTCAAGTTTCAGAATTGCCCAGGGGTAGTAGACAGCCAAAAAAGCCCCTCTTTCTGGCTAGAAGATGAAGAAAAGGGGCCCATGTGAGCTGAGTAGTGTGAGGGGGGCAACCACAGTTTGTTTTCATATTATTTTTTCCCTCCTGGCCTTGCTTAAAGGTGAGCAAGGGTTTTGAAACTGCATCTCAGGGATGACAGTCCAGGTACCTCAAATTGAGAGAAAAACTGTCTCTGTCTGGAAGAAATGAGAAAAGGGGCCCCTGTGGTCTTAAGCAAGTAAGGGGAATCCTGTCATTTTTGTTCTTTTCTCTCACTGCTTTACCCTGAGGGTGAAATCTGTCATGTGGAACTATGTGACAGCAAGGGGAGTAAAATGTTCTGTGAGAAACCTGTCTTTCTAGCTAGAGAAACTGGAAAAGGGGCTGCTGGGAACCAGAGGTTAGGAAGAAAATCCCAGCAAGGAGGAAGCCAAAGAAAGGATCTCCTAATTCTGTGTAGCAACTAACACAAGTCCCAGTCTCACCCGTGAGCTGCAAATGCATGGAACAGAACCAAAGAAGCCCACCAAAGTCTTTGAGAACTAAACACCACTCAAGTTGAAGACTGACTACTGAGTGGGGCATGTGAGGGCAAAGGCTTTGAAAATGGAAGTGACATTGAAACTATCGCCCACAGAGGAGATAGAACTTGTAGTCTTAATCTAACTGGGTTGATTGCGTATTAAAACAAAAATCAATATTCTCAAGATTTTAACAGAAGCCAGAGTCTAAAAGCAAAATATCCAAGATACATTCCAAATGAGTTGAGGATATATTCCAGAATTATATGACGTACAACAAACCAAAAAAAGAAAAAGTGACCAATTCTCAGGGGAAAAAAAAATGTCAATCCTAAAATGACATAGATATTGGAGTTATCAGAAAAAGATTTAAAACAGTTGTATCTATGTTCCACAAGGTGAAGGCAATGAAAAATGACTGGAAAGATGGAAGTTCTCAGAAGAGAAAGAATAACTATAAAACAGGAACCAATGGAAATTATATAACAATGAAAGATCTGAAATTAAAAATTCACTAGATGAAGTCAAAAGCAGAATGAAGATGGCAAAGGGGAAGATTCAGTGAGCTGAAAGATTGGTCAATAGAAATTATCCAACCTGAAGAACAGAGAAAAAGAAAAAAAATGAACAGGCACTTAGGAACTTGTAGGGCAATACCAAACAGTCTAACATTCATGTCACTGGATTCTCAGAAGGGGACAGAAAAAGAGATTGAGGCACAAAAGTTTTTTAAGAAATAGTGGCTTAAAACCCCTCAAATTTAGCAAAATACAAACATTATGGATTAAAAACAAAAAACTCAGGGACTTCCCTGGTGGCACAGTGGTTAAGAATCCACCTGCCAATGCAGGGGAAACGGGTTCGACGCCTGCTCCAGGAAGACCCCACATGCCGCGGAGCAGCTAAGCCCGTGTGCCACAACTACTAAGCCTGCGCTCTAGAGCCCACATGCCACAACTACTGAGCCCGAGTGCCACAATACTGAAGCCCATGTGCCTAGAGCCCGTGCTCTGCAACAAGAGAAGCCACCGTGATAGGAAGCCCACGCACCACAAGGAAGAGTGGCCCCTGCTCGCCACTAGAGAAAGCCCACGTGCAATAACGAAGACTCAACACAGACAAAATTAATTAATTTTTTAAAAATTAAAAAAAAGAAATATTAAAAACATTTAAATTAAAAAGAAAACTCAGTGAACATGAAAGAGTTGATAAACTCAAAGAACATCATACCCAGACCAACCTGATCTGACATTTGTAGAACATTCCACCCAACAATAGCAGAATATATATTCTTCTCAAATACATATCAAGATAAACCACACTATAAACAAAACACAAACATATTATATACAAACCTTAACAAATTTAAATAATTGAAATCATACAAAGTATACCCTCTGACCATAATGAAAATTAAACTAGAAACCAGTAACAGAAATGTATCTTAAAAATGCCCCCAATTATTTGGAAATTAAACAACACACTTCTTAAAAAAAAAAATCCACAGGTCAAAGATAAAGTCTCAAGGAAATTAGAAAATATTTTGACTGAATAAAAATATAACATATCAAAAGTGGTGGTATGCAGCTAAAGCGGCACTTAGAGGGAAATTTATAGTATTAAAAGAAGGAAGGAGGGAAAATAAGATTAGAGCAGAAATCAATGAAGTTGAAACAGAAAAACAATAAAGTAAATGAAATAAAAAGCTGGTTCTTTGAAATGATCAATAAAAATTGATAAATCTCTAGCTACACTTGACAAAGAGAAAAAGAAAAAGAGACAGAGAAGACAAAGGTATCAATATCAGAAATGAAAGAGGGGATATCATTACAGACAGGTACAGACATTAAAAGGATAATAAGGGAATACTACAAACAATTCTATGCCCACAAATTTGACAACTTAGATAAAATGGACAAATACTTTGAAATTCACAAATACCAGAACTCACTGAAGAAGAAAAAGAGAATCTCAATAGCACTATTAATAGTTTAGAATCTTTCAAGAAAACAAAAACTCTCTAGGTCTAGATGGTTGCACTGGCAAATTCTATATATGGAAGAAATAATACCAATTCTACACAATCTCTTCCAGAAAATAATCTCTTCCAGAAAACAGAAGAGGATGCAATACTTCTCAACTCAATTTATGAGGTGAGCATTACGCTGACATCAAAACCAGACAAAAACATTACAAGAAACAAACAAAAACAAAAAAAATTACAGAACAGTATCTCACTCATGAAAATAGACACAAAATTCCTCAAAAAAATATTGTAAATCAAATCCAGCAATATACATATAGGATAATACATCATGACCAAGGGGGATTAATTGTGAGAATGCAAAGCTGGTTCAACATTCAAAAATCTATCAGTGTGATTCATCATATTAACAGACTAAAGAAAAAAAACCACATGATGATCTCAGTAGATACAGATAATGCATTTGACAAAATGCAACATCCATTCATGAGTTTTTAAATGCTTAACAAACTAGGAAGAGGAGGGGTTTTCTTTGATCTGATAAAGGTCATCTACAAAAAACCTACAGCTAACATCACATTCAATAGGGAAAGACTAAATCTTTTTTTCCCTAAGATCAGGAACAAAATTAAAGATGTCTGCTCTCACCACTCCTATTCAACACTGTACTGGAAGTCCTAGCCAGTACAGTTAGGGAAGAAAATAAAGGCATACCAATTAGAAAGGAAGAAATAAAACTCTATTTGCAAGACCACAGAATTGTCTATATAGAATATCCCAAGTGAGAGACTGAATATACAAACGGACAATAGCCAGACCACATCCAAAAACAACTCTGACCCACAGCCTCTGCAGCAACCAGTCCAGGAAGCCAAACCACAACTTCTGTAGCAATCAACTCCAAACAGCCAGGCCTTGATCAATAACTGCCAGCTTCCCTAATTTTTGCCCCCACTTCCAATTTAGGACCAATCAGAGAAAGCCAAATATGCTCCCCTAACCAATCACACAAGATGCCCTACTTGTAGTTAGGCCTGCTTCCAGCTTCCCCATGCCAACAACATCCAATTAAGACAACCTGAAGCTTTCCCTTTTTTCCATTCTAAAGCTTTTATACTCTCCTTTTAGATTTCCTTTTGAGTCTGTGCCAAATGCAAGTAATGGTGGCTGGTGCCCTACTTGTTCTTATTTGGGTGGTCTTCATTTATTTCCATACCATGAATCTACTAAAAAGCTCCTAGAATTAACAGGTGAGTGAGTTTATAAGGTTATACAACACAAGGTCAGTATACAAAAATCAACTGTATTTCTATATACTAGAAATGAATTATTGGAAATAAAACATTCAAAATTATCCTTTACAATAGTACATAAACACACAAACAAAATACATAGGTACAAATCTAACAACATATGTGTAGTATCTGTATGCTGAAAATTAGAAAACGTTGATAAAATAAAGAAGACCTACATAGATGGAGAAAGACTGGAAGACTAATATTGTTAGGATACTAACTCTGCTCAGATTGCAATGCAGATTCAATGCAATTCTAATCAAAATACCAGTGGGATTTTTGGTAGACAGTGACAAATATTTATATAGAAAGGTAAAGAAGGGAATTCCCTTGCAGTCCAGTAGTTAGGACTCTGCACTTTCACTGCCAAGGATGCGGGTTTGATCCCTGGTCAGGGAACCAAGATCCTGCAAACCTCGTGGCTCGCCACCACCCCCCCAAAAAAGGTAAAGGAACTAGAAAAGCCAAAACATTTTTGAAAAAGAATAAGCTGGAGAAAACACTAATTTCAAGATATTGTAAAGCTATAGCAATCAAGATAGTGTGCTACTGGAAAAAGGACAGACTCAGAGATCACAGAGCAGAATATAGAGCTCAGAAGTAAATACAATTGGTGATTTTAACAAAAGTGCAAAGACAACTTAATGGAGAAAGAAACCTCAAGCACTATTCACAATAGAGAAGATTAGAAGGTGGACTTTGAAACTTAAAAACATTTGCTTTATGAAAGGCACTGTTAAGAAAACGAAAAGATAAGCCAGAGACTGAGAGAAAATACCTGGACATTACATATAAAACAAAGGACTTTTATCCAGAATACATAAAGATCTCTAAAACCTCAACCATAAAAAAACCCCAACTTAGGTTAAAAAAAAAAAAAAGCAAACGATTTCAATAAGCACATCACCAAATATATATTATTATTTATTTTTTTTTTTTGCGGTACGCGGGCCTCTCACTGTTGTGGCCTCTCCCGTTGCGGAGCACAGGCTCCGGACGCGCAGGCTCAGCGGCCATGGCTCACGGGCCCAGCTGCTCCGCGGTATGTGGGATCTTCCCGGACCGGGGCATGAACCTGTGTCCCCTGCATCGGCAGGCGGACTCTCAACCACCGTGCCACCAGGGAAGCCCTCACCAAATATACAGAGATGACATATAAGTACATGGAAAGATGCTCAACATCTTCAGTCATTAAGAAAAATGCAAATTAAAATTCCAATGACATACCACTACACACCTACCAGAATGGTAAATAAACACAATAAAACAAAACATACACACCGAAGTGCTCATAAGGATTCAAAGCAAATGGAACTTTCATACATTGTTGGTTGTCATGCAAAATGGTATAGTCATTTGGAAAACAAATTGGCAGTTTCTTATGAAGTTAAACATACACTTATCATATGACCCAGCACTCCCACTGGTTGTTTACCCAAGAGAAATGAAAACTTATGCTCACACAAAAATCTGATTGTAAAAGTTTATAATAACTTTATAATGGCCAAAAATTGGAAACCCAATTGTCCTTCAATAGGTAAATGGATGAACAAACTAGTACATATCACAGACTATCACTCAGTCATAAAAGGAAATGACTACTGATACATGCAACAACATGGATCAACTACAAATACATTATGCTAAGTTAACAAAGCCAAACTCAAAGCTAGATACTGTAAAATTCCATTCAAATGATATTTTGGAAAAGGCAAAACTTATAAGGACAGAGAACAGATCAATGTTTCCCAGGGGTTAGGGATGGAAGAGGGCTGACTAAAAAGGGGAACTGTTCTGATGTTGATGGTACTGGTGGCTACCTGACTGCATCTGTCTAAACTCAACAAACTGGAAGCCAAATAGCAAATTTCCTTTATGTAAATTTAAATTAATTTTTAAAGTAATTTAGATTTTAAAAGCAGAATGGAATTTTTATTATTGTGTATGGTTTTGTCAACATTAGATGTTACTATAGGTGGGTTATTAGGTAGAGAGCTAATCATATCATACCTGAATGTCAGTATCTGTACTTCTTTTTGTTTGGAAAATAAATGTTTCTCTAGGGAAAAAAAAAAAAATCCACCAGTCTCCTACTGCTAGGGGTAGGGATATGGCTGAAGATGCCTGGCTGCTAGTGTTCTTAGAGCTGTGTCTACTTTCCCATTCCTTTTGTCTTTCTGGTTTTACACAATTTCTTTTATTCCTTTACTCTCATTTCCTTGGAATTTCCTGAGGGTGTAGAGATAAACACATGCATAAAATCCATGTTTATCCAGAAATCTAAAATTCACTTATTCAAATTTATCAAAGCAGTAGGTGTTTGAAGCAGTAAGGCTGTGAAGTTGGACATATAAATGCATGAAGCACAGTCCATACCCTCAAGAAGCTTTGTCTTAAAGAACAGAGAGAAAAATGACATCCAGAAACATAATGCAAACTAATAAACACTGTAAAGTACCTATGTTCCTAAGTGAAGAAGGTTTAATTCTGCCTGAGAGGGTTAACAAGGGATTGTGGCACTGGTATATAGCACAGATTGATCCAAGGGGTCAGAATTCGAAACAGTGAGACCAATTTGTAAACTACTGTAATAATTTAGGGGAAATATGAAGGTCTGAACTAGAAGTAAGAGTACTAAAGATGGATCCAAAAGATCGTTAGGAAGTAAAATTGAAAGGATTTGATAATGTACTGAATTATGGAGGAAGGATGACTGACTCCCAAGTTTCCAGGATGACTGGATAGACGGTGAGGACATTCATGAGACAAACACAGGAGGAAGAACGATAGAGGACGGAGTTGAGTTGTGACATTTTGAGCTCTCATGTCTCTGAGCCACACACATAATTGTGTTTAATAAGCAGCCAAAAAGAAAAATCTGAAGGATTATAAATCGGTCTAAAATGTGGATTTAGAAGTGCGGTTCTAAAAACTACAGCCACGAATAAGATGGCTCAGGGAGTCAAGTTAATTGGGACAGATCATGTGGCCCACAAAACCTCAAATAATTGCTATCTGGCCCTTTAAAGAAAAAGTCAGCCACAGAGAAAGACAAATATCATAATCTAAAAAAAAAAATTATACAAATGAACTTATTTACAAAACAGAAACAGACTCACAGACTTAGAGAATGAACTTATGGTTACCAGTGGGGAAGGTTGCGAGGGAGAGATAGATTGAGAGTTTGGGACTGACATGTTCACATTGCTATATTTAAAACAGATAAACCAACAAGGACCTACTGTTAAAAAAAAAAAAAGAAAAAGTCAGCCAATCTTTGTATTTGACCAGAATAATGTCACTATTGATAAAGGTTATGCAGTTACAGAATGTAAAGATAGACTGTCCAGACTAATAGAGGGTAAAAACTAACCAAAAAAAAGAAAAGAAAAGAAAACTACCAATTGTGAGGCCATCAGAGGTCTCACAAATTGCTCTTTAGCTTGGTGCATTGGTCATGGTCAAGGGCCTCGCTTTGGGTTTCAAATCGCAAAACCCTGAAAAGCCTTGAGAAGCTATTTCCAGACTCAGTAAGCCATGAATGAAGATATTAGACCACTGAGTCTCCACTGGGAAGCCTGCCCTCGCTAAGTCACCCTATCCAATAAGCTCATAAGAACCAATACATTAAAGCTCTAGAAAGGCACCACCTCATTTCCCCATACCTGAAGGGGAAGCCTTCAGAATCAGGAGAGGAAATCTGGTAAGCTGTCTTTATCTCCGAAACTATCAGGACCCTTCTCATTATGCCTCACGTCATCCCTTTTACCTGTCACTGCCAGAAGGTCAGACTTCCTAAATCAGGCATCATCACATGAATCTCACACTGCTCTGTACTTCCCATTAAAATCTAGCATCTCATTCTTCTCCCCTACCTCCCAAACCTCTCAGTAACATCTTCTGAAATCCTGTTCACCGACCCGTCAGCTCTTCACTTTTAAAAAACCCTCTTCTGCCTTCTTTAGCTCTCTGACAACATGAATTCCTTTACAGCCCATTCACATGATGACACGTTTTTGTCTCATACTCATTTGTCAGAGCCAGGAAGGACAATATGCTCCTTCCTTCTAATTTTTGCTTTCAAGTCTTTACCTCTCTTTCCCTCTTGCAAAACTCCCTGCTCCTTGCAGTTGTGTTTCAATATACAAGCTCAGCTACCACTCTCACTGTTGCCACCTACCAACCTTGTAATCACATTGACAGTCATACTCTCACACCCTTATATTCAAGGAAGCCTTTGGCTCCTGGTTCATAGGCTTTCTCTCCTCCCCAGCTCCCATAATCTTTTTGAGAGACTTCAACATCACACAGATGAACCAGCCAACCACATCAATTACCCACTTAGTAACTCCAAGTCAGTCATCCATTCCCATGATCAAACCTTCCACTTTGTTGTCCCAGAAACAGAGGAGAAAACAGGACAGAAACAATATTTGAAGAAATAGATAATGGTTAAGAATTTTCCAAAACTGAAGACAAATACCAAGCCATAGATTCAAGAGGTGCTGATTCCCAAGCAGCACATCTAAAGAAAAACACACACAGGAATATCATAGTAAAACTCCAGAAAACAAAAGAAAATTAGACATCTTAAAAAGCAGCCAGGGTGGGGCTGAGGGCCATTAAAGGACACATTACTCTTAAATCAGCAACAATAAGACTGACAGCTAACACCAACAGAAAGGGAAGACAAAAGACAAAACACTGCCAACCTACAATTCTATATCAAGTCTAAATATCATTTGAAAATGAAGGGAAAATACTTTCTCATATGAGTAAAAACTGAATGTGTTCACTAGAAGACCCACACTAAAAACAGTTCTTCAGGCAAAAGAAATATGACCCCAGACAGAAGCATTGCAAACTGGAAGAATGAAGACAAAAAGGAGAAATATGAGGGAAGAGCTAAATGAATATGGACTATACAAAACAATGTTAATATCTTGTGGGGTCACAGATACGTAGAATTAAATGACAATAACAACATAAAAGGTAGGATTGTGGTAGATGAAGCATAAATATTCCAAGGTCCATGCACTGACAGAGAAGTGATAAAACTATTAATTTATACTAGACCTCAATAATCCAAGGATCCATGGTATAATCTGTAGGGTAGTGACTAAAAGGATATTAATGAATGTATATGAATAAGATAACACAGTGGGGAAATGGAATAATAAAAATGTTTGATTAATCCAAGAGAAGACAAGAAAAAAAAATAAACACAACTGGTGGGAGAAACAGAAATTATTAGATGTTATTTTTAAATCCAAATATATCAGTAATTAAACTGACCACGTAAAAAGTCTGTTAAAATACCTACTAAGAATATCACTACCAACAGTTGTGGGTTTTAGCTAACACTGTTTAAAGGGAATTTATAACCATAACTGCCTGCATTAGTGATATAATTATTAATCTCAGAAAGTTAGAAAAATAACAGCAAATTAAACCTCCCCGAAGTGGAGGAAACTAATAAATGTAAGATAAGTAGTCAATGAAATAGGAAGCAAGTATAATGGCACAAATCAAAGATTAATAAAAGGGATCAATGCCTATAAAGGCCCATCTTTAATTAAAAAAAGAGGAAAACAGTTTCAGAAATGAGAAAGGGTAAGCCACTTACAGAAACTACTTAACTTTCATCTTTCAGATCCCAGCTTTTGACACTTGACCAGGGAAGCACCTCCCCACCCCTCTTGTCAGCTTCCTAGGTTTTATACTCTCATACAACCAATCTCCTTTCCTGGAGAGCTTTTATCTCAGATTCTGTACATACATTTATGTGCTAATTACTGTGTTGCTGTACTAGTCTATGCTCCATACTCCATGAGAAGAGGGATCACTCACTACTGACTACCCAAGGTCTAGCACAGTGTACAGCATGCCATAGGGTAGGGACTCAACACTCATTTCCACAAATACTGAATGCCCACCATATGCTTGGTACTGTTTTAGATGCCCAGGATACAATAAGCAAAATAGACAAAATTCTATGTCCTCATGGAGTTTACATTCTCATGGAAGGAGAGACAAGCAAACAAGTAAAACATATACTATGCCAGATGGGGATAAACAGAAACAAAGTCGAGATGAGTTTAGGACTGAAAGAACTGCAATTTAAACTTTACATTTAAATTGTGAAGTCAGGGGGGTCAGGGAAAGCCTCCCTGAGGTGAAAAAGCAAACCATGCCCACCTGGCAGGTTTGAAGAACAGTCAGGAAGTATGGATGGAACAGAGTGAGCAAATGAAAGAAGGTAATAGGAGATAAAGTAAAAAAAAAAAAAAAAAAAAAAAACAACAACAACAGGGCAAGGGTCACAGAAGATCATGTAGGGTGATTAGGCCATTATTATGACTTTGACTCTTACTCTGAATGAAACAGGAAGCTAATTTGCGGGTTTAGTCACTGTTTATATTTTTAAAGGATCACTCTGACTCTATTTAAAACAGTCTATAAGGGAGAAAGCTGGAAATAAGGAGTCCACTTATGAGATTACTGCAATAATCCCAGAAAGAGATTATGGTGGCAGATGACGGCAGTGGAGATGACGGCGAAGAACGGTTATTCCCAGGATAAATTTTGAAGGTACAGCCACAAGGACTTGCTCACAGACTGGTTGTGCAGTGTGAGACAATGAAAATGGTCTAAGATGATACGAGGATTTTGACTTGAGCTGCTAGAAAGCTGGCTCTTTTGAGATGTGAAAGAGAAGACTTTAGGGAAATGACAAGAGAGAGAATCCAGTTCTAGAAACATCAAGTTTGAATTGCCTTTCATATATCCAAGTAGAGATGTCAGGTAGGCAATTGGATTTATGAGTTTATAGTTTAAGAAATTTGGGAGTTGTCAGCATATAGGTGGTATTCAAAGTCATGAGACTGAAATGACATCACCAAGTAACTTTTGATATAAATGAATCAATTCATCAATCAATGACTAATAAACATGACTATTAGTCATCAGAGCTGTCAAGGATGAAAAAGTGGTGGTTAACTTGGGAACCTGAGCTTCCGCTGGAGTGAAAAAAACTATGCTATTTGTTTTGGTTTTTAAAGAATCTTTCTTTGCCTTCAGATATTCTCAAATACCACCTTCAAGGAAAAAGCTGCATAGCCAACATTAAGACAAGGCAAGTTTCTTCTTATTTGTTCTCCAAAGTTAGTAGATTTCCCCTTAACTGGCACCATGTTATCTGCACATACCTTGAAATGGATGCTGTACATGTCTTATCAAATCCTGGCTGCAAAAAGTACCCTTTGTGGGGAGTGTCTGAAGATCATCCCAAACATTCATCTATGGATTTTAATTTGAAATCAACTTGGACCATCAGAAATCTATGCTTTTGGACAATACTGTCTCTATGTAAAGTTGCTTGCACTGAGTTTCATGTTGGCATTATGACTTGGTAATTCCTAAAGTAAACAGTCATATGAATGAACTCCTTTACAATTGACCCTTGAATAACACAGGTTTGAACTACATAGGTCCACTTATATGCGGATTTTTTTCAATAAATACATATAGTACTACATGATCTGAGATTGGCTGAATCCGAGGCTGTGGAACCATGAATACAGAGAGAGCCAACTGTGGGCCTTGAGCATCTGTGGATTTTAGTATCCACAGCAGGTCCTGGAGCCAATCCCCTGTGGATACCGAGGGAATACCTGTACTTTGTTTCCTATAGGAATGCTGCTGAAAACACTGTCTACATGTCTCTGTGTCCTTTATGTGAAACCCTGCAAGACATTTCTTTTATAGTTAATAGGGAAAAAACTGCCTCCCCTGATGAGTTATAGGCAATGTTTTGTTTTGGTTTTTTTAGACAAGACTGCCATGAAGTATATAATGTATGATCCCATTTATATGATATTCTAGAACAAGCAAAACTATAGTAGAAAAAAAACCCCACACCAGTGGTTATCTCTGGAACGTTGAGGGGTAAGGGGGGGATTGACTGGCCAGAGAAATGATGAAACTTTCCAGGGTTATGGTAATGCTCTACATCAAGATTTCTCAAAAGTGGCACTATAGACAAAGAACTGTAACTAGAATCTACCCACTAGATGTCAGCACTACCCCATCCTTACCCTGCCCAGCTTGGACAACCAAAAATAGCTCCAGACATTGTCAAATGTCCCCTTGGAGGCAAAACTGCCCCTAAATGAATACAATCGCCCTATATCTTGACAAGAGTTTTGGCTTACATAGGTGCATGACTTGGTAAAACTCAGAGAACATACACTTGTAATCTGTGTACTGCATTGTTTGTGTATTTTAGCTCAAAAGAAAACAGACTGTAAACAAACAATAAACTCTAGTTAATGATATGTATGCTGAGTTTTTGGGAGAAAGTTTTTAGTGATAGTTGGATAGAGGTATAGATACTTGTATAGCCATGTAATAATGCAAGTATAGTAAAATGTTAAAGGTAGAATCTACGTGGTGGGTATACAGGCACTCTATAAAATTCTTTAAACTTTTCTGTATGCTTGAAAATTTTCATAACAAAATGTTGGGTTACTCTTACACATTTCATCACACATTCTCATCCATTACATAAATCAGAAGATACCCAGTAGTGCTAGTTCAGAAACATGGGGGTAAGTATGCACTGAAAAGTGTCAGCTGTGGGCTTCCCTGGTGGCGCAGTAGTTGACAGTCCACCTGCCGATGCAGGGGACATGGGCTCGTGCCCCGGTCCAGGAAGATCCCACATGCCGTGGAGCGGCTGGGCCCATGAGCCATGGCCGCTGCGCCTGTGCGTCCGGAGCCTGTGCTCCGCAACGGGAGAGGCCACAACAGTGAGAGGCCCGTGTACCGCAAAAAAAAAAAAAAAAGTGTCAGCTGTAAGCACTGTGATCTTGGAAAGAGCCACAAGTAACACCACACAGTGGTTCTTTTCTTGATGGCTTCTTGGGGAAGAAACAATACTGTACAGCTGCACCATCACTAATAAGTTACATTTGCAAATTCACATCTCACAAACATTTAAGAACAGCTCACATCTACTTTAAATGTTCTGAAATTCCCATTAAAACAGTAGATGCCTGCACATTTTTTCACAAAAGCACTGTCAGATATTTGAAAATTAAAGTATAATAATGACTAAATATAAGTATGGTATTTCTTATTGTTTCTAATAAGATATTCTTTTACCTTAATATCATCTTATTATGGAATTATATCTCAATAGTGTGTAATTTGCTGTTTTGTCATGTAATAGGTATCAAATAATTCCTTTTAAAAGATGCAGTGAAACTGATTATTTCCTATAGATTTAAGTACCAGTGCACATAAAGCACTACTCTGTTGGTAGTCCACTGCCATTGTAAGCATGGCTCACACACCAGTGATGGTCTATGAACTATTTGTTATAGATCCGTGATGAGATCAGTTCAGAAACTTAAACTAAGCACTTGGAAGCTTTTACAGACATCTGACATTGCCATGACATCAAAGCACATGATTAGTGGATTTGTCTTGTTGAAGAGCATACAGATAGATCCAAGTGTTATCAAACTTATTAATTCAATAGTGAATTGCATCTGGCATGACGTGCTAGTGAGGCATAGTAGAACAAAGTTACGTAATATTTTAAGGTTATTTTGTCAACTACCTAAAGGTGTATAAAAATCTGAGAAAAAACACAGGTTTAGGGCTTCCCTGGTGGTGCAGTGGTTAAGAATCCACCTGCCAATGCAGGGGACACGGGTTCGAGCCCTGGGCCAGGAAGATCCCACATGCCGCGGAGCAACTAAGCCCGTGTGCCACAACTACTGAGCCTGCGCTCTAGAGCCCGCGAGCCTCAACTACTGAGCCCACGTGCCACAACTACTGAAGCCCGCACGCCTAGAGCCCGTGTTCCACAACAAGAGAAGCCACTGCAATGAGAAGCCCCCGCACCGCAACGAAGAGTAGCCCCCACTCACCATAACTGGAGAAAATCCACATGCAGCAACAAACACCCAACACAGCCAAAAATAAACAAATAAATAAATTTATTTTTAAAAAAACACACACATCAGTCTTCCCTGGTGGCGCAGTAGTTGAGAGTCCGCCTGCCGGTGTAGGGGACACGGGTTCGTGCCCTGGTCCGGGAGGATCCCACATGCCGCGGAGCGGCTGGGCCCGTGAGCCATGGCCGCTGAGCCTGCGCGTCCAGAGCCTGTGCTCCGCAACGGGAGAGGCCACAACAGTGAGAGGCCCGCGTACCGCAAAAAAACAAAAACAAAAACATACACATAGGGCTTCCCTGGTGGCGCAGTGGTTGAGAGTCCGCCTGCCGATGCAGGGGACACGGGTTCGTGCCCCGGTCTGGGAGGATCCCACATGCCGCGGAGCGGCTGGGCCCGTGGGCCTTGGCCGCTGAGCCTGCGCGTCCGGAGCCTGTGCTCCGCAACGGGAGAGGCCACAGCAGTGAGAGGCCCGCGTACCGCAAAAAAAAAAAAAAAAAAAAAAACATACACATCTAAAAAAACCAAAAAAACCCACAGGTGTACTCATTTTTAATAACTAGTTAATTTTACAAACATTTTAATCTTAATCATGCCTGCTTTTTAATTTATAATTTAATATCATTAGCTAAATGAGAGAAGTGAAATTTATATTATTTTTAACCAAATTTACATGGGGACAAATAAGCTTCAGTGGATTTTTCAGAGTTGTTTTAGTGGAAAAAACACACCTTTTCTGAATGCACCAGCAGTAGTAAACCAAATAAGGGTAAAGGAGGTGATTCCAAACAGATGAAGACTAAAGAGGCCTTCTTTCATTCAGGAGTATGATCCCTTATATACTGAGTTCAGTTTTGTAGCCATAATTGATGGTGAGGTGCTAACAT
Organism: Mesoplodon bidens; assembly: GCF_964165515.1. Classification (NCBI taxonomy): domain Eukaryota; kingdom Metazoa; phylum Chordata; class Mammalia; order Artiodactyla; family Ziphiidae; genus Mesoplodon; species Mesoplodon bidens. The sequence goes on from NC_138171.1 coordinate 43,406,470, forward strand.
CAGTGTGTTAACTGCAGAGATATACTAGTTAATGGAGCAACAAAAACATCAAAATTTAAGGAGCATTCACTTACAAAATGTACACAAAAATAAGCTCACAGACAAACGAATTTTTTGAAAGAAAAAGCACTGAATTAAAAAAGCTAACGGAAGCAGATATTCAGTATTTCATCGATAAATGTTGGTTTTACAGGCTTCCTATCCTTGCACTTTGGATTGCAAGACTAAAGTGCTACAGGGAGATCAGCTCGGTGCTTTGTGACCGCCTGGAGGGGTGGGATAGGGAGGGTGGGAGGGAGGGAGACGCAAGAGGGAAGGGATGTGGGAACAGATGTATATGTATGACTGATTCACTTTGTTATAAAGCAGAAACTAATTTAAAAAATATTAAAAAAAAGACTAAAGTGCTAAATACAAAGCACCAAATTGGGGAAAAAAAAAAAAGACTAAAAAAAAGACTAAAGTGCTAAATACAATTTTAAGAGACAAGTGAACAAGTACATCAAAGATATTTGCTTGGAAATACTGGGTCAATCTGCACTTTCCAATGATAGCACAGCTCACCACGTTTAGAAACTAATGACATGGAAGACCAACTTGCAAAGTATTTTTCATTGCCCCTTGACAAGTGCACAGATATTGCTATTTGAACATGATGGTGATATGGACGAAGAACTCTCGTTCTCAGTTTTATAACCAACAAACACAATCCGCTCTGGAAAACTATGAAGAATTACATCATCAACAAAGGTTGTCTGAAGTTTTGTAGAGAAGAATGTTCTGATAGCACAGCTGCAAAGACAAGAAAACATTCTGGAGAAATTCCCCAGATTAAGAAGGAGCACCAGAAAGTAAATCAACACAGTGCTTCTTTTGTTGACAAAGTCTTGGTACCAAAAAAGTCAGCTGAACTAAACAGCATGTTTAGTGTCACAATAAAAATCATCAAAATGTTAATGCTAAAGCATTAAGTTAGAGATCATTCTCATTATTATATAATAATAAAGAAGTATCTTATAAACGACTGCTAATGAAGTAAGCGTTAAAACAATGTCAATGTTAAAACAATGGTTTTAAGGGGGTAAACTGGAATTACAGAACACACTTAGTGTTTCTACAAGACAAAAAACAGGCTGCTTCCAACTTTAAAAGATGTAAATCGGATAACCAATTTGTCTAATATCTTCAGTACTTTTAACAATCTTAAGACTTTCTCACAAGGAAGAAATGACGGGTGCTTTTGCGTGACGGGTAAGATTAAAGGGAAAAACAAAAATTGGAAACTTGAAAGAACAGTTTCTACAGATTAGCACCATACACCTTATAAATGTCATAGACCATTATGAAATTTAATTTTCCAACCAAATGAGATTCACAGATAGTAAATGTAATAGAACTAAACCCATTTCTTTCATTTAAAGATAATATAACTATTCACTATATAAACTGTTGGAATTGGCTACTGTTCAATGGTAAAGGATACATTTGAGACTACAGCACCACTTTTTTGAATAAAATTCTAAATGAATATACTGAGCTTGAGGAAACTGCCTTTAGTATCTCTTCTTCCAATCCCATCAGCATAACTCAGTAAAGATAGTTTCCTCTACCTGAGTTTTACTAAATCAAAGCACAGCAACAGTTTAGCTATGTTATTACCTGAAAGTAGTGCTGTCTTCCATCCAACCTAGATAAGTTAATAAGCAAGAAGTGAGCCTGTCACATCAAAACTTTAAATAGTGATAAACCAGTGTTTGTTCAAGTGTATGTTAGGTGTTTAGAACACCTAATTGCTATTGCATAACTTTATTTAGTTACAATCACAAAATTACATTAAGAATATAGCAGAGAAATTCACCCTAGTAATTGACTATACATACATAGTGTTTTGGGGTTTTTTTATAGTTTTTGTAACTCTTTGTGTTCTACTGTTATTTTACTGATTATATTAATCAGTAAAATGCAATTTTGTGAGATGACTAAACTACTTGAGCTCGTGTTTAGCATGTCTGTTGTTTTCACCTATTTGTTAATAATTCATTTTGTAAATATACCCGTCCATAATGGACTGGGAATTTCATTCTTCCTTCATCACAGTTTGAGAAATACTGGGCTAGCCTCAAACAGTGAATCCAAACTTGTATCCTGAGTTTGTGTCAACAGAGTAAATTCATGTAAATCCTGAACACATCTTTATTGAGATTTTGTGAAGTAAACCTAAATTTTTAAGTATCTAGAAATTTGACGGGTCTACGAAAACATCTTAACCAGTTGTTGGTATTTATATGCAGAGTACTCATGGCCCCCAGGTAGTGGAGGAGTTAACAGGCCTCACATATTGCTTGCTTGTTTTCACAGTAAATAATGAAAGCTCAGACTAGAGTACACTTTCATGTTTAATCCAGTGTCCTATCCATTGAAACTGTTGTCCCTGATAGGAAAAAAAAAAAAAAAAAAAAGGAATATTCCCTTAAGAACAAAACTTACCTAGTTTAGAGTTTAACAAACTGAAGAAATTTGTCTTTGGAAATATCAAAGTGTTCCGATTTTAATGTCAGACTCCCTGAAGTTTAAGTATATTTCAACTTGAAAACCAATTAAACACCTGGTTCGGAGATCTGCAGATCATTAGCCAGCTAGTATTGATGAGAATATTAGACCTTTCCACCATGATTAAAATACAAAACAAAATACAGAATCAATAATATTCACAGTGGCATATCTGCCAGTCACCAAAACTGAACACTAGGAGGTCTTCTGTGGGTCATTCTGTAATGTGCAAGCAAATCTAAGCCATTCTTTCAAGACAGTAATCAGTGTTGGGAAAGAGGATGCCAGAGGCCATCAGAAATATTGCTACCATGAATAGTTTTCAGGTATGAGGAAAAACATTTTAAACTTCCATTTTAACTTGAGGTTTTAGTAATTAATTTCACATTAAATATGAAAAGTAATGAGGATTCTAGCAGTTATATGCACAAAACTAAGTTTGATTATCAAGCACTTTGTTGCTCAGTCCCATTTTCCTTCAAATCACCTTATCGAATCAATACATTACTGTCATTTTCTACCCCTACATGAGGACTCACACTACTAGGAAAAAAAAAAACCCTTAAGCATTAATTTGTAATTTTTTTACTCATCCCAGGTTCAAGTCTGTTACTCCAAAATGCAATCTCAAAGCTCCTTCACTCTGCATAAACCTCTCCTGGCCTCTCTCAGTAGAAAATGGAAACCAAGAATTATGGATCTGCCTCACTATCTGGTACACCACCACCAACCACCCTTCTATCTAATGCCAGACAAAGGTGATGGACTCCTTGAGAACAGAACTCTTATTCACCTCGGGGTCCCCAGGGTCAAATTCCAAAGTGTATGTAATTAAGAAGAGGAATAACTCCAACTCTTTCAAGTTCTGAATATGTGGTCTTCTCAAAAATAGGTAGTTTGTATTCAAACTTTCTTTGATTACTTGTTTCTTTGATCCAGTTCTCTACCTTTGGAGGTCTCAAAAAATAGCTCAGAAAGTAGGTGTTCTCTAGAACACTCCCACATGGGAATATTTGCAAATAAGAACTCTTGAGCCTAAATTTCTACTACTAAAAATCTTGTGATACCACATTTAAATTGTGCTGAGGCAGTTGAAGTAAAGGAAAAATTGACAAAACTAATCAACAAATGGACACTCCATTTTCTTTTATTTCCCATTGAAGTTTAAATTCCCTAGAGCTGACAAAAAGATATAAAAAAACTGAGTCTCAAAAAGCTGGTATATGGGCTTCCCTGGTGGCGCAGTGGTTGGGAGTCCGCCTGCCGATGCAGGGGACATGGGTTCGTGCCCCAGTCTGGGAGAATCCCACATGCCGCGGAGCGGCTGGCCCCGTGAGCTATGGACGCTGAGCCTGCGCGTCCGGAGTCTGTGCTCCACAACAGGAGAGGCCACAACAGTGAGAGGCCCATGTACAGCAAAAAAAAATAAAAAATAAAAAAATAAAGCTGGTATAAATTGAGGAGAAAATAATAAAATGCAGAGTACTTAATGTTTTAAAAGAATTTGAGGGGCTACCCTGGTGGTGTAGTGGTTAAGAATCCACCTGCCAATGCAGGGGACACGGGTTCGAGCCCTGGTCGAGAAAGATCCCACATGCCGTGGAGCACCTAAGCCCACACGCCACAACTACTGAGCCTGCGTGCCTACAGCCCATGCTCCACAACAAAAGAAGCCACCGCAATAAGAAGCCTGCACACCACAATGAAGAGCAGCCCCCACTCAACGCAGCTAGAGAAAGCCCGTGTGCAGCAACAAAGACCCAACGCAGCCAAAAATTAATTACTTAATTAAAAGAATTTGAGAGAATTCTGCCTATGTAAATCATCACAAAGTGGGAATCATCTAAGATGAGGAAAGATTTCACAGAGATGTAAAGATTTTCCAAGATGAAAAACATGATTTGCCAAATTTGAAATAACAATAGAAGCAGTGAATGGCAGATGAAATATTACCAAATGAAAATCAGTGACATAGTAAAATAAATGGATAAATTATCCCACAACTCTAATCAAAGACAAAATAGATCAATAAAATGAAAGAAAAAAGTCAGAATTATACAGATTAATCTTACCAATAATAAGAGTTGTAGAAAGAAAAACAGTATTTATTCTTCTACAAATTTATTGAGCATTTAGTATACTATAGCCAGGCACTGAGGAGACAACAGTGAACAAGATAGACATGGAAAAGTTCACATTCTAGAACAAATGAGGCTGAAGCAATAACCAAAGAAATGAAAACTCTACTGCTGAAGAAGAGAGAAAGGAAGAAAAGAAGGAAGGAGGGAAGGAAGGAGAAGGAAAAATGTCCACATTTTGTCTTCTAGCTAAATTTAATACAAAGACATTCTGGTAGAATTTCAAACTTCAAAGATAAAGTATCCTATAAGCATTCAGAGTGGAAGTCAAGTTACCTACAAATAAAAAAAAATCTGATTGGCAATGTCTAACTAATATTACATGTGGACAAGGATGAGGTTAAATTGGCATTCCTATATGCTGTAGAGGGAACATAAATTGGTAAAATTTTCTAGAGATAAATTTGACAATTCCACTTCCAGGAATATAGCCTAGAAAATAACCAAGGAGGTAAAGATTTAGATAAAACTGTACGAGAGTGCTCATCACAGCATTATTTAAAATGGCAAATTAAAAAACAACCTAGGACTTCCCTGGCAGTCCAGTAGTTAAGATTTGCACTTCCAATGCAGGAGGCGCGGGTTCTATCTCTGGTTGGGGAACTAAGATCCCACATGCCGTGCACCACAGCCAAAAAAAGAAAAGAAAAAAACTACACGGCAAACAATCTAGGATGAAACAAATCACATTTTGGCCATTCAGTGGAATACTATGCAGATATCAAAAGCTGTTTTCAAATATTTTATTACATGTCAAAATGCTTACAATTCAAAATTAAATGAAAACAAAGAGCACAGTCTCAACTTTGTTTCTTAAAAAAAGCACATATTTATGTGTATACATAAACATTTGTATGAATATACATATATACATGTACATATGTATACACATACATATGTATAGACAAAAATCAACTGGAAGGAAGTGCACTAAAAATGTTAATCATGGTGACACTGGAGATAATATTTATTTTCTTTACTTTGCAAATTTTTAAAAAACCAGAATAAAATTTTCAAGAACATTTACACTCAATGTAATGACAGACCAATACGGCTGGGTTTAAGTCTACCATCTTGCTGTTTTCTATTTGTCCCATTTGTGCTTTGTTCCTTTTCTCCTCAATTCCTGCCTTCTTTCGGATTAACCGAGTATTTTTTAGGATTCTGTTATATCTCCCCAATTAGTTAACTAGCTAGACTTGTTTAATTTTTCTAGTGGTTGCTCTAAGCTTTACATTATACGTATTTAACTTCTCATTCTACTTTCCTATGGTATACCTCTTCATGTATAATGTAAGAACTTTATAACTGTATGCTTCCATTTACCTCCCTCCCAACTTTTGTGCTGTTGTCAAATGTTTTACTTCTACATGTTGTAAAACCTATAATATGTCATTATTTTTGCTTTAAAAACAGAGCATCTTTTTTTAGCTACTCTATAATTCCAAAACATTTCCATCACCCCAAAAGAAACCCTATACCTGTTGGCAGTCACTCTCAGTTCAATCGTCTTTTAAAAGGATTAAAAAATAAGAATAAATTTCTGTATATTTGCCCCCACATTTACCACTTCCAGTACTTTTTAATCCTTTGCAAAGACCCAGATGTCCATCTTAAATAATCTTCCTTCTGCCTGGAAAACTTCCTTTAACATTTCTTGTGTGGGTCTGCTGGCAGCAAATGATTTTGGCATTATTAGCTTATTCAAAAAGTATTTTGCTCCCATTTCTGAAAGGCATTTTCCTAGGTAAGGAATACTAGGCTGTCAGTTTTGTGGGGTTTTTTTTTTTTTTAAGCACTTTAAAGATGTCTCTTCACCATCTTCTTTTTTTATTTTTAAAAAATTTTATTTTTGGCTGTGTTGGGTCTTCATTGCTGTGCATGGGCTTTCTCCAGTTGTGGCCAGTGGGGGCTACTCTTGGTTGCGGTGCGCAGGCTTCTCACTGCAGTGGCTTCTCTTGTTGTGGAGCACAGGCTAGGCTCTAGGTGTGCGCGGTTCAGTAGTTGTGGCATGCCGGCTCAGTAGTTGTGGCTCTCGGGCTCTAAAGCTCAGGCTCAGTAGTTGTGGAGCACCGGCTTAGCTGCTCCGCGGCATATGGGATCTTCCCGGACCAGGGATCGAACCCATGTCCCCTGCATTGGCAGGTGGATTCTTAACCACCGTGCCACCAGCGAAGTCCCTCTTCACCATCTTCTAATCTGCTAAATTTCTGATGAGAAATCTGCTGACATTCTTATGTTTGTTACTCTGTACATAATGTGTGTGTGTGTTTTTTCCTACCTGCTTTTGGGATTTTTCTCGTTATCACTGGTCATCAGCAATTTGACTATGATGTTCCTTGGTGTGGTTCCCTTTATATTTATTTTCCTTGGAAATTTATTGAGATTCTTGGGTCTGTGGGTTTGTAGTTTTCATTAAATTTGGAAATTTCCAGTCATTATTTTTAAAAGTAATTTTTGTCCTCCCCTTTCCCTCTCCAGAAAGGGCTCAAATATATGTACATTAGACTGTTTTTTGTTCCTGACTTCTGTCTGTTATAGTCATTGGTGATCTATTAATTTTCCCAACATTTTTCTCTTTTTCTCATTTCAGACACTTTCTATTGTTACATAAGTTCACTGATCTGCTGTGCCTCATTGTTGTCAGTTCCATCAGTGTTATTTTTTCATTCCATATCCATCTCTAAAAGCTATATTTAGGTCTTTTTTATATCTTCCATTTCTCTCCCCATTATGTTAATCATTTTCTCTACCTGCCTGAACATACAGAACATATATATATTTTTTAACATCTTTATTGGAGTATAATTGCTTTACAGTGGTGTGTCAGAACATATTTATAACAGCTGCTTTAACATCCTTGTTTGTTAATTCCATCATCTCTGGGTCTATTTCTACTGATTGATTTTTCTGATTATAGGTCGTATTTTCCTGGTTCTTTGCATGCCTGGTAATTTTTGATTGGCTTGTGAATTTTATGCTTTGGGTGCTGGATTTTGCTATATTCCTTTAAATAGTGCCTGACTTTGTTCTGGTGTACAGTTAAGTTTCTTGGAATCAGCTGGATCCTCCAAGGCTTGCTTTTGTGCTTTGTGAGAGTGAGTCCAGAGCAGCCTTTAATTTAGGGCTAATTTAGCCCTATTACCGAGACAATACCTTTCTGATGCCCTGTGCATGCTCTGGCAAGTGAGAACTTAGACTCTTCCCAACCTGTGTGAGTTCCCACCTACCATTTTCCAGTGAAGTTCTTTCTCTGGCCTCAGGGGGTTTCCTCTCATGCATGTGCAGATCAGTACTCAGCCAGACTCAAGGGGACACCTCTGCATATCTCTGGAGTTCTCTGTGCAACTCCCTCCTCTCTTGTCTGCCCCACAAATCATAGCTGCCTTCAAACTCCTGTCTCTGTCTTCTCAACTCAGTGAGACCACTGGGCTCTATTTGGGTTCCCCATTCCTGCTCTGCAGCCTGAAAACCACCTCCAGATAATAAACTGAGGCAACCGTAGAGCTCAGAAGGTTTGCTTCTCTTCTTTCAGTGATCACAGTTCCTGTGCTGCCTGTTATCCAATGTTTCTTAACTGTTATTTCTTACATTGCCTAGTTTTCTAGTTGCTTAAGGTAGCAAGGTAAATTCAGTCGATTCCCTCATTACTGGACAGAATAAGTCTTGTAAATCAACTAACTATTTTACAATTTCCTATCTAAAGCCTTTTTCTTAGTTCATTCAGCTCTACCTCTTTAAAAAAATACATCTAACAATGCTAACTACTCCTTTTTTTTCTTAGAATCTGCTCCACTCTCAGTTTGACACTAAACTCTTTTAATTCTACTTCTCTGATTATGATTTATTCTTGAATCCTCAAATACAGGCAAGTTTCCAAAGTTCTGTCCTTGCCACATTTTGTTCTCCATCTGTGCAGGATCTCACCATGTGTAATTTCAACAAGCCCCACAGTTTCCTTTATGACCTCTTTTGCTGCTGACTCTTAACACAACAGAAGCACCATATGTAACTAGCCTTGGACTTCTTCATTCATGAATAGAACACGAAGAAAAAAAAGGCAGAATACAAAATGTAAAATCTCAACTACATCTTAAAATGTGAGTTCATTTATGTACATTTATATGTATGTAACCATAAAAAAACCCAGGAGTTAATTCAGTTAAATGTTAAGAATAATTATGTTTTATGAATACTTTTTATTCTATATATTTTTCTGTATTTTCTATACACACATACACACATAAACAACAAATTTATGAGAAGTTTATTTTCTAAATCCCCATGTCTAGCTCACAGCTCCTGCTATTTCATAGGCCAGCATCTCAAACCAAAATTTTCGAAAACCAGTCACATATCTTCCACCTAGAGCCTGCCTGTCCCTTTCTCTTCTGTTTAATGGTACAAAGTCCTCCCATAAACTTCAAAGTCATTTCAACTTGTTCCTTTGTCTCCACATCAATCCCCACAGTCAACAATTCCAATGAAACAATGAGTTTCAATTCACAGGAAACAAGATTACTGCAGAAGGCTCTAGACTAATGATCTCAAGCAGTACTGAACAGCTAGCAGAACGAGAAACCCTCTTAAACAGGTCAGAGATAGAGGAGAAATCTGCAAAGAGGAAGCAATGCCCTTGGCAGAGACCCAGGCTGTGCCTGGGGTAAAGAACTAGATTTTGAGAAGATCAAAGTTGGACAATAAGCCCAGGGTAAAAACTACTGAGCAGACTGAGGGTCAAGAGCCTGGGGACTTGATAAGCCTGCATTTTGGTTGGCACCTACAGATGAAATAAAGCTTCAAATGGCACGTTGGCATAAAGTTGTTTTGCTGCCAAAACTGGCATTAAATTTTGGTTAAGGGGAATAATACACATTATCAACTTTTTACCATATAATTAGCCAGCTCTGAATAATAAGGTAATAACTTTTTATTTTAATGATCTTTTAAAAATAAGTAATAAATGGGCTTCCCTGGTGGCGCAGTGGTTGAGAGTCCGCCTGCCAATTCAGGGAACACGGGTTCATGCCCCGGTCCGGGAAGATTCCACATGCCGCGGAGCAGCTGGGCCCGTGGGCCATGGCCGCTGAGCCTGCACATCCGGAGCCTGTGCTCCGCAACGGGAGGGGCCGCAGCAGTGAGGGGCCCACGTACCACACACACAAAAAAAGTAATAAATGAACAAGGTATAGAATTCAAAGGTCACAAAATAGGTTAAATGAACAAGGTATAGAATTCAAAGGTCACAAAATAGGTTAAATGAACTTTGAGGACGTTATGCTAGGTGAAATAAGCCAGTCACAAAAAGACAAGTACTGTGTGACTCTACTTTTATGAGATATCTAGAGTAGTCAAAGTCATAGAAACAACAAAAGTAGAATGGTGATTGCTAGGGGTCAAGGTGAGGAGGAAATGAAGAGTTATTTAATGGGTATGAAAAGGTTCTGGAGACTGCTTGCACAAAGACATGAATATACTTAACAGTAAGTACTGAACTGCACACTTAAAATGGTTAAGATGGTAAATTTTATGTTATGTGGATTTTGCCACAATTAAAAATTTTTTTAATTTAAAAGTCACAAAACAGTATGCAGAGCAAGTGTCTCCCACTTTGCCCCCAGCCACCCACTTCTCCTCAGAGAAAGCCAGCATTAGTATGTTTTTCTATCCTTCTAGAGATATTCTATTTATATATGCTTGTATGTACACGCCTTAAAAGAAAATACCCAAACGGAAATGGTAGCATACTACATATAGTGTTCATGCACATTGGTCTTTTCAATTAATATATCTTATAGATATTTCTAAAGGAGTTCATATAGAACTGCCTTACTCCTTTTAAGAGCTACTACTAATTCATTGTATGACTATACCATTAGTTATTTTACCAGTTCCCCACTGATGGATAAATAGGTTTTGTCCAAAATTTTCCTATTACAAACACAGCAGTTAATATGCTCATATTATTTAACCTCCATATATACAAATGTGTATGTTTATGTATGTGTGTGCTTACAAGCATAAAAGGGAATTGCTAAAACAAAGGTATATGCTTTATGACTATGTATAGCATACATTCAGAAAAGTACACAAATCCTAGGTTTATAACTTGATGAATTTTCCCAACGTAAACACAACCGTGTAACCAGCACCCACATCAAGATACAGGACATTACAAGCCCCTCAAAGCTCTTCTTGTGTTCCCTTTCAGTGAGCTCCATCAAGGGTAACACTACCCTGACTTCTAACACCATAGATTAATTTTGTCTGGTTTTGAACTTAGGTGTTTGGCTCTTCCACTCAATATTACGTTTGTGAGAATCATCCATATGGTGTATGAACTGTCATTCATTCTTTTTTTTTTTCTGCTGCGTCATGCGGCATGTGGGATTTTAGTTCCCCGACCAGGGATCAAACCCGCGCCCCCTGCACTGGAAGCATGGAATCTTAACCACTGGACAGCCAGGGAAGTCCTGTAATTCATTCATTCTTTCTCTCTGTAATATTCCATTGTGTAATACATCACAATTTATCCATATTACTCTTGAGGTACATGCATTGTTAATTTTAATGGATATCGTCTGCTCTCCATAGTTTAGAATCCTACCATTACTAAATGGAAGTAGCTATTTCTCTACGTCTTAGCTACATTAATCAAACTTTTTTCTTTGCCAATCATATATATTAAAAATGCTTTCAATATACTTTCAATTTGCTTTTCTCTTATTATGATTGAAACTGGGGATCATTTCCTGTTTAAAATTATTTGTTTTTACTTTCAACTGTCTTTGAATGTCCTGTCCCACTTGTCTACTGAGTTGTTGGTCTTCTCTGAATTGATTTAAAAGGACTCCCAGGTTTTTTGTTTTTTCTTTTTTCTTTTTAAAGAAAATTAGCTCCTAATGGCAAATTTTTTTCCCAGTTTATCTTTGGAGTTCCAACCTTGTTTTATGCTACTTATTGCCACGCAAAGGTTTTGTCTGTCTTTATGTGAATTCATCAACTTTTTTTTCTTTATGTTTTCTGGGGTTCTGCAACACTTAGGGCAACTGGAACTGTCATACGTTGCTGATGGGTATAAGCTGGTACAGTCACTCTGGAAAACTGCCATATATACTAAAATTAAACATACACATATCCTATGACCCAGCATTTCCACTCAATTCCAACAGAAAATGAGCACTTGTGCTCCCCCCACAAACATGTACAAGAATGTTCTCAGCAGTTTTATTCATTTATTCCCCCCAAAATATGAACAACCAAAATTTCTATCAACAGAATAAAGTGTGGCATATTAACACAACATAATACGACACAACAGTAAAAAAAGAACTGCTACATGCAACATAAATCTCACAGACATAATGTTAAGCAAAAGAAGCTAGACACAAAAGAAGACTTACTATATGATTCGCTTTATTTGAAGATCAAAACCAGGCAAAACTAATCTATGGATAGAGGTCTGAATAGTGGTTATCATTTATGGTGGAGGTGGTATTGACTGGGAAGAGCATAACAGAGAATTCTGAGATGTTGGAGATAGTCTATATCTTGATTGAGGTGGTGAGTACTTTGTGTATACATACATAAAAATTTGTTGAGTTGGTCCCTTAAAGTATGCATACTTTCTTGTGAATTGTATCTCAATAAAAGTTTTTCTTTTTTAAAGTGAGATAGCAAGCTAGCTTTTTTTCCGAAATGGCTACCCCATACTATTTACTGAAGAATTGTTTTCATCCTTATCATATATAACATTTCTATAAATGAGGCCACTTCAGTACTCTCAACTCTGTCCAGTGATAACTTGTCTACTCTGGTGCTCTTAATTACTTTAGCTTTAACACAGACTTTAATAGCATTAATACCTCCTTCATGAACACTGGTTTTCATAATTCTTCTGAAAAATTCCACATATGTCCTTTCATATGAACTTTAGAATCAAGTTTTGAAAATCCTGTTTGAGATATTGTTATTACACTGAGTTTACAGATTATATTTTATAAACTTCAAGATACCTTTGATGTGAAACTAACACAACACTGTAAATCAACTATACTCCAATAAAAACTTTAAAAAAGATACCTTTGATGTAAGATTTACAATTATTTTATGTAGCACTAAAAAATAAGACATTGCCCAGCTATGACATAATGCTGAGGATTTTTATTTTATGCCTATTGTTAAATTACCTTTTTTTTCTTCAAAAATTCTGTTAGGAAGATATGCAAAACCTCTATTTAGAAATCTATAAAACATTATTGAAAAAAAATTAAAGAAGACTAAAACACATGGAGAGAAAATACTCATGAATTGGAAGACTCATCGGTATAAAGATTTCGATTACCACTAAACTTATCATTGTGGAATCTCACAAGCTGATTCTAAAATGTATATGCAAATGCAAGGGGCTCAAAATAACCAAGAATTATCTACTGCGTATCAAGATTTATAAAACTAGAGTAGTAATTCTCAAACTTTTTGGTCTTAAACTCCTACAAGTTATTGAGACTCTAAAGAGCTTTAGTTTATGTGAGTTTATTTTTTTTCACATTTGAAACTGAAGCAGAAAATTCTGAAATATTTATTTATTCATTTAAAAATAATAAGAAACCCATTACATGCTAACAGAAATAACTTTATGAAAAATAACTGTTTTCCAAAACAAAAATATTTAGCGGGAAGAGTGGCACTGCTTTTCATTTTTGTAAATCTCTTTAATATCTGGTTTAATAGCAGACAGCTGGATTCTCAAATCTGTTCCTTTATTCAATCTATTTCAATATCACATGTCATGCATCCTCTGGAAAACCTATTGTAGACTCATGAGACAATGAGAGTGAATAAGGCAAATAACATCTTATTATTACTACGAAAATAGTTTTGACCTCAGAGACCCCCTTAAAGGGTCTCAGGGACCCTACATGGTCCCAGGAGAACTAGTGAAATAGACTATTTAAGACAACGGCACTTTGGCATAAGGACAGACAAAATAGAAAAATGGAAGAGGAAAGCCCAGACAAATCCTTGTACATACAATCAGCTGGTTTATGACAAAAGTGACTCTACAGAGCAGGGGAGAATGGACATTTTAAAAAGTGGTGCCACAATAACAGTAACTGGACAGTCATTTAGGAAAAGAATTAAACTGACCCCTATCTCACACCATAAAAAAAATTCCACATAGATTGTTGATCTAAATGTGAAAGGCAAAACCTAACAGAAAATAATATAGAATATATCTTCATCACCAGGATACAAAAAGTTCTAATTATAAAGGAAAAGACTGACATACTTAACTACATTAAAATTAAGAATTTCTGTTAATCCAAATATACCATTAAGAAAATGAAAAAGTAAGGCAAGCCAGAGTGGAAGAGGATATCTGCAATATGAGTATCTGAATACACACACACACACAAATAAGACAAAGATAGAACACCAGATAGAAAAATGGGCAAATGACTTTAATAAGCCTTTAATCAGCCTTTCGAAAAGACGATGGTCAATAAACACACGAAAGGCTGCTCAACCCTACTGGTAATCAGGGAAATGCAAATTAAAACCAAAGAGGAGTATTAAATAGTACAACCACTTTGGGAAACTGTTCTGTAGTTCCTAATAAAATTAAACGCCTACCTGATGCCCCAAAATCCACTCCTCGATATACAGTCAAGAGAAATGAGTATGTATATATAGAAAGATGTGCATGAGAATATTCATAGCAGCTTAATTCACAGTAGCCAAACTTAGAAACAATAATCAATAAGAAAATGATAATCATAAAATGGGACTAAGCAGTAAAAAAAGAATAACTAATAAAACCGACAACTTGGATGAATTGCAAAAAACATTATTATGCTGGGCAGAAGAAGCCTGACACAAAAGAGTTCATACGTTACAAACCCATTTACATGAAGTTCAAGAATAGGCAAAACAAATTTATAGTGGTAGAAGTCAAAACAGTTTTGTCAGAATAACAGCTTCTGACTGGAAAGGAGTATGAGAGAACTTTCTGGAGTGATGGAAATGTTCTATATCTTCATCTGGATATGGTACATGCATATGTAAAATATTCTTCAAGCTGTACATTTAAGATTTTTGCAACTTATTGGATATGACATGTACCTCAAATTACACACAAAAATCCATTACATATAAACCAGAATGGTTACTTTAACAGATTGACAATTCCAAGGCTTGGCAAAGAGGTGGAATAACAGGAATTCTCATACACTGCTGGTAGGAATCTAAACTAGTGCAATCACTTTGAAAAATAGTCTGGCATTATCAACTAAAACTGAAGAATCACAGAAGTGTTCACAGCAGCATTATTCATAATTGCTGCAAAGTAAAAACAATTTAAATACCCATCCAAAAAAAGAGCAAAAAAATTAACCGTGATATATTTGTATAAAAGAACATTCCGCAGTGACAAACTACAGCTCCATCACACACAGATGAATCTCACAAAATAATGTTGAATGAAAGCAGCCAGAGTAAAGAATACAAAATGAATGGTTCATTTATATAAGGTTGAAAAAGCAGGCAAAACTAAACTACCAAGTTTGGGTGCAACCTTAGGTAGAAAAGAAAGTGATTATCATAAAAGTCAGGGCGGAGCTTATTCTAGTGAAGGAGTAGAAGTATACTTTATAAGGAGGGCTTTCTGCAGCGCTGAAAATTGTCTGTTTAATGACCTGAATGTTGGTTACAAGGCTTATGCTTTATAACCACCATATCAAAAAAAGATGCACAGATCAATGACTTTTCTGTATGTAACAGAACAAAACCAAAAAGGTTACAAGTCAGAAAAAAGGTTTAAAAAAGTCAACTGGACCTGGGGACTGATTGGGTTGGGGTGGGGGTTAGTAAAGGCAACCAAGGAAAAGGCCCGGGTTGCTGACTTGCACAACTGTTTGGGTGGGATGCCTTTCACCGAGACAGGAAACAGCATTTCAGGGGAAGAATATGAATTAAACTTTGGACATGGTGAATTTAATAGTTCCTTTGAGACATCCAAGCAGAGATGTCCAACAGGCAATTAGATATGCAGATCTTGAGCTCAAAGGAGAGGTCCAGACTAGAAATATAAATTCTGGATTCATCTGTAAGTGAAATCATGGACAGGGATGTGATTGTTTAGGGAAAGAAGACTGACGAGAGAGTGTACAGCTGATCCCTGGTATGTCAGCATTTAATGGGCAGGTACAGGATGATACACCAGTAAAGAAAACTGAGAAGGAAGCAAGTGGCGGGAGGACAATCAAGAACATGTCATGAACCATTAAGCAAGGGAAGAGAACATCTCATGAGTAATTAGTCATTCACTGCAGGTTGATGCATAGTTAAGAAAACATATGGGTTATGTGCAATACTCAGCAAGCCAGTTTTTACTCCACCTCTCTCTGGCTGATTTGAGAGAAGCAACACCCAGAGAGAAAACCAATGCTTCTGAGAATGGTTGCAAGTTTTTGTGTTATCTTTAGAAGTGAGGAATTAAGGCCCCTCTCACTCTTCTCCCTGACTCTCAGGAAGGAAGAAGACAGATTTGGGAGCACTGATAGGTCTGTGTGCTACTGGGTAGAATCACCAGGAAAAGGTCAGTACACACGTGCGGGCTCATTTTTCTGCTTCTTCCATGTGACTGAAGTGGTATGAGACGCCTTCAAGAGAGGACTTCCTCTATTCCAAGTGACAGCCAGGGCCAAACCTACTACTTGGGCAGAAAAGGCCAGAGGCAGGTGGCCAAGACCAGATCAGCAGTCAGCCAGGGGAAATGGGCTCTCTCTGGTTACAAGGCCCTGAGCACTGATAGGAATGAGTTAGAGCAGCTTTGCCCACATCACAAGGGAAAGATCTAGCCACGTTTGAAAACTGGGGAGATGGAGGGTGTCCATCCCATGGCCTGTTTCAGTTTGAAACAAATGAAGCTTAACTAAATTGAGAAAAACAGCATCTGTTTTGATGAAGCAGCTGGGTTCATTCCAGTCTTCTGTCTTAGAGTTTGATGCCCAAGTCCTACTCAAGATGCAAAGTATTTTGGTTTTTCATTGCCGGTACAAATATAAATCTCTCCCTTAGGGACCCTATAGACTTGAAAATAATGGCTGTGGACTGGAGGGAATTCTAGTATTCCTGGATCCCACCAGAATACCATCATAAAATTTCTCAATTTCTAGCACCACATAAATCACATACAAAACAAAACAAAACAAAACCACAATGGGCATTTGGTTAAAATGGCATCAGATTAGCAACTCCAGAATAAGTAGAAAGTCACAATATGTTTGTTCCTTGATATAAAGATTTTAGTGAAGGTTGTCTCCTTCCCAAATCATCTATAAATTCAGTACAATTCTAATCAAAATCTCAATGGGATTTTTTTTTTAGAGCTCATCAAAGTAAATTCTAAAATTCACCTGAAACAATACATGCATGAGAATAGCCAAGAAAAATTTGAAAATGAGCATATTTGCTCTATCAGGTATCAAACTGTATTATATAAAGCCACAGGGGAAAAGGGGACTGTGGTAATGGAATTCGGCAGAAACATACACAAATATATCACTGGAACTGAACTGAGAGTCCAGAAAGAGGCCCTATATATATAAGGAAATTCTTGCACCATTTCAAATGTGGACAAGTCAATAAGTGGAATTAGGCAAAAGCCTATCAACTTAAAAAACAGTACGTTGGATCCCTACCTCACATCCGACAAAAAAGTAAATTCCACACAAACTAAAAGAGTTAAATATGAAAAAACAAATTTCAAATATAACATACGAGAGTTTAAAAAAAAAATCTTGGGGGGACTTCCCTGGTGGCGCAGTGGTTAAGAATCCGCCTGCCAATGCAGGGGACACGGGGTTCAAGCCCTGGTCCAGGAAGTTTCCACATGCTGCGGAGCAACTAAGCCCGTGCACCACAACTACGGAGCCTGTGCTCTAGAGCCCGCGAGCCACCACTACTGAAGCCCACGTGCCTAGAGCCCATGCTCCGCAACAAGAGAAGCCACCACAATGAGAAGCCCGCACACCGCAACGAAGAGCAGCCCCCGCTCGCCATAACTAGAGAAAGCCCGCGTGCAGCAAGGAAGACCCAACGCAGCCATAAATAAATAAATAAATTTATAAAAAAGAAAATCTTGGGACTTCCCTGGCGGTCCAGTGGTTGGGAGTTTGCCTTCCAATGCTGGAGGGTTTGATCCCTGGTCAGGGAGCTGGGATCCTGCATGCCTTGCAGCCAAAAAACCAAAACATAAAACAGAAGAAATATTGTAACAAATTCAATAAAGACTTTAAAAATGATCCACATCAAAAAAAAATCTTAAAAAAAAAACCTTGGGATGGTAGAGTTTTGATAAACAAGATTAAAGAAAAAACAAAAAAACTCAAAAGCTACAAAGAAGTCGAAGATGGGACCACATAAAAAGTTTAAACTTCTGTATGAATAAAAATACCATAAATGAAATTAAAAGACAAGTGAGAAACTAGGAGAAAATATCTGTAATACATATAACAAAGGATTAACTACTGTGATATCTAAAGAATTCCTGCTAACCAATAAGAAAAAAAGACAACACTGAAGGGAAAAAATGGGCAAAGGCATGAACAGGCAATATCCAGAAGGAATACGAATGCCCATTAAACATATGTCTGTACAAAAATTAGGTTACAGACTCAGATCTAACACCTGATAAGCTACATTCTAGATGATTAAGAAATTAATTTTTTCAAAACTAAGAGAAATTATAAATTCATCTGATATCAGAATGAGAAATGCCCTTCTAAACTTAAAACCTATAAGAAAAAATTACAAAGAAAAGTAATTAAATTTTATATACTTAAAAAAACCCTGGCTTCCCTGGTGAAGCAGTGGTTGAGAATCTGCCTGCCAATGCAGGGGACATGGGTTTGAGCCCTGGTCTGGGAAGATCCTACATGCTGCGGAGCAACTAGGCCCGTGAGCCACAACTACTGAGCCTATGCGTCTGGAGCCTGTGCTCCGCAACAAGAGAGGCCACGACAGTGAGAGGCCTGCGCACTGCGATGAAGAGTGGCCCCCGCTTGCCGCAACTAGAGAAAGCCCTCGTGCAGAAACGAAGACCCCCAACACAGCCAAAAATAAATAAATATAAAAATAAATTAATTAAAAAAACCCCAAAAAACCCATAGTACTGCAAAAATTAATGAAATTGAACTAAACTGGCAAAAATATAATAAAATATTCATATCCTTTAAGTATATAAAGCATTTGTCTAAATCAATATAAAAATTCTAAGATCTATACAGGCAAGACTGGAGAAGAAATGCAAACAGTTAATAAAATGTGAAAAACATTAAACCTTACTTATACCTTGGGGGGAAATGCAAGTCAAAACAATGAGATGACATTTTTCATACATGAAACTGATAAAGGTCTAAAAAATGAGAATGCCCAATACTGGCAGGGGTACAGGGCACCTGACATTCTCTTACATTACTGGTGGAATTTTTAATGACATAAGAAAATAGTTGTGACACGTTAGATGAGGAAAAAAGATATAAAGTACGTACAGTATGATCTCAACCGTATTTTAAAATAAGAGCTAAGTTTTATGAGCACTTACTTCTGTGCCTGGCGCTGTGCTAAGACCATTTACAGGTATTGGTGCATTGGTGCACTTCATACAACAATCCTGAGTTAGACACTATTATTATCCTCATTTTATGGAGGAGGAAACTGCGACGAGATCAAGTTATGGAACCAAGGTTTCAACCCAGTTACACTTGCTCTAGAGTCTGTGATTGTAACTATTAGCACAATGCAGAGGAGGAAATAAATCAAACTCCTAAGACAAAGTGATGTTGAATATACTCCACTTAATTCCTATTTTGTCATTGATTTTCCATTTTACTTCTCAAACACAATGATGGTTTTTAAAAGGTCAATAACCACACAACAGTGACAACAGCATCCTTGAAATGCCCCTAAGTTACAGGTGCTAACAACAAAAGAAACTTTATAGATCATAATCCAGCGTATTTAAAAATGTTGTTTAGAAAAAGAACTTTTTTGTAAATGAAAATTTAAATGGATCTATGATATGAGAAACAGATTAAAGCAGTATTACATTGTATTAGTGCATCTGAAAAGCTCAAATTTATAACATTTACAATGAAGCTCTTCTGGTGAATACAAACTTCAAATTATGGATGATTAGGGCAGTCGAATTTGTTTGATTGCCCAGTATCAAGAAAAACCTGATTCACAGAGAGTAGCAGTTGCAAATAAGAGTTTTTGTAATTCTTTAAAAAACAGCACATAAATGCTATCTGAGGATTTTATTACACCTGTCCGGAAGTCCAAGTAGAACATTTCTCAGTTAAATCTCTAATAATATTAGGAATGAGAATACTTGGTAACCACAAATATTTTGGTAAAAAATAAAAATCTTAAAATATATACTAATCATGACATCAAGGCATTATACATAAGGCAAGTCACATGTTATTGCACAATGCAGTTAGAGTTGTCTAAGGAGCAAACTTGCTCATATAATTTTACATAAGCAAATTGGGACTGGTCTGAATTTTTAGAAGACCAGCATAAAGCTACAATCGTTCCAATCAATAAAAATTTTTAAAATTCAAGTATATGCACAAAGAAAGCAAGAAACACTATTATAAGGACTGTTATCTGGCTGTTGGCATTATGGATAATTTTCATTTTTTCTTTTTGCTTATTTCCCCTCAAACACCCTAAATACACTACTTTTTTTTTTTTTTGCTTTTTTACTTTTATTTTAAAAAGTTATAAATCACAGGAATTTGCAAAAAAAATGTACAGGAAGGTCCTGAGGACCCTTCACCTAACTTCCTTCAATGGTAATATCCTACATAACTCTAGTGTAAGATCATAACCAGGAAACTGACCTTGGTACAGAGTTTACTCATATTTCACCACTTCTACATTCGTGTGTGTGTGTGTGTGTGTTCTATGCAATTTTATCACATTTGACATTTGTAGCTTCGAATAACTATAGCTGAGATACAGAACTGTTCCCTCCCCACAAAGCTCTCTCGTGCTGCCTCCTTAACCACCCCTTCCCCCATTCCTAACTCCCAGCAACAGCTAAGCTATTCTCCATCTCTATAATTTTGTTAATTCAATAATGTTATATAATGCAATCATATAGACTGTAACCTTTTAAGATTGAATATTTTTTTTACCTAGATAACCCAGCAGTACAAATCAGCGGTCTCTAATGTAAAATTTAGCATGACATCATTTGAGTGAATATAAATGTTTATAATGTTTTAAAGTTTACAATGTTAAAAATGTGACTCAAATGCTTATGAAATCCCTGTTGTATCACCACAGAACTAGGATTCTGGAGAATGAATTTAAAAAATTGATAATCTAATACAAGTCTAGTGCAATCTAGTACAAACACAGTACAGAAGAGAAACCCAAGGCACAGTGCTTGTTAAGTTTTATCTATGTTTACAAGAACACGTGGCTTACAAGAATGCCTGGTTTTGCATTTTTCTGGCCAAGCTCTAGATTCCAGTCCTTTCCTAACCCAGGTAAATCTATATTACATTCAAATATGACCATTTGCTATTCCCCTCAAAATGGTCACCGTTTTCTGCCTTTCCTCATGCTGTTTCCTAGAATCCTTCCAAATCATCAAGGAAATGAATCCCTCTTAAATTCCTGGTTCTGGTGATTTAACCCCACCACACCCCAGGCCCAATTCTTCTGTTTCTATATGCAGTAGGTCCTTATGACTCAACAACTCTCTCAGGAAGGACTACCCCACCCCAGTACAAATTCATACTAACATTTTCCCCTCCCCTCTACACCTCCAGGTACCTAGATCCACTTTATATTTCTTCTCTCGGCTATTCTGTTAGGTCTTCCTGATAGCTCACCCCACTGTATACCTGTTCACTCACTAGGTGTGACAAATGCCTTATCTTCACACGTTTAGGCTTAGAAGGCAAACACTCCAGGGATTTACTTCTTGAATACCATGCCTTCAAAGTAATGTCCTTGCTTTTCCAAAAAGATTGCTCCCAATAAGTAAAAGCTAAAACACAAACATACAGATGCAAAAAAAAAAGCATAGATGTTCGCATATTTTTAAAAATTTGGCTGATATGGGTATCACTATATCAAAATCAGATCAAATGGAATTTAAAGTAGTGGTAAAGAGCCAGATTGCCTGGGTTAAAATGTGGCCTCTGCCACTGTACTATCTAAATCAAGTTTCATTTACATTCTGTGTGCCTCAATTTTCTCATCTGTAAAATGGTGATAAAAGTGCCTCACAGGACAGCTGTGAGAATTAAATAAACTGCATTTAGAACACTGCCTAGTACACAGTAAACATTATCCAAGTATTAACAATTATCTCTAATGCATGGCAACCCAGGTTCACCTCTTTGTGATATCCCTCTATTCCCCTTACATTCTTTGAAGTCCATACTGTTCTGAAATTTCCATACCAAGAAACAATGGTCACATAAGAACCTGTATTTATTAAATTCATCTTGGTCAAAACTAACCAGTAGAACAAATTGTTTTTTACATAATGGTAGCAGTTATTAACATTCACCAAATATGAATGTAAGCACTTAAAAGTATGGTGGTGATGGAAAGAATGCTAGCAAAGAGTAAAGTACAGATCAGAACATAGAATATGGTAGTTTTATGTGTAAAAAATGGGGAGACTAATATGGTCATATTTATGCTTGTATATGCATAAAATGGCTCTGTAAAGTTTCATGTCTGCTTAAGGAAAGGGAGAACTACAAGTCTGGGGGCAGGGTTATGAAGGGGACGGTTCACTATATATGTCTTAGTATCTTTCAAACTTGAAGCAGTGAATATATTACCTATATAAGAATTTAATTTTAAAAATGGAGGAGGGTGGGGGGGTGGTCCCTCTAAACAAGTACTCTGGAAGCCAGGCTTCTAGTCCCAATTTGCCACTAACTGTGTTACCTTGCACAAGTCATTTAACCTCTGAGTCTAGCTGAACTAAGCAAGGGGCAGCACAGATTCCTAGGTTCTATTCTAATTCTAAAAATGTATCTCAAAGAGGGGGTAGTAAACAGATGGTACTATTTTTAAGACATGAGAGGGGTACTAGTCCAACATTTTGTGAAATAAGGCAACTTTTTGAGGACTTGAATTGTCAAGCCTCTTCATCTTTCAAAATCATTTTTTTCTTACATAAAAGCTCTTCTTAGAAGGGGTCTAATGCAATGTATAGGAAATACCTATAAAGAATATTCTACACATTATTTTGTGTCTCTTGCCACACTTCTGGAATTGTTTTAAATGGATTTTAAGTCTTTATACTATGCCATGGAGTGAGCAATAAAGTACTCTAAAACAATTTACATTTAAAATACATAAATGACTACACCTAAGACAAGTAACTTGTACTACTTAAAGGCATTTATGATCAGATATTGCAAAAAAATAATCATACCACCTCCAGTCAATAACAGCTGTAACTAATGGAGTACATACTTTATTTCAAGTATCATCCATTTATTTATTCCATGTATCCTCTTTAATCCTACCCATTAATCTAGCAAAGTAGGTTTTAATATCCCCATTTAACCGAGAAGCAACTGTAGCTCCATGAAGATAAGTGACTAGCTCGAGGCCACAGTCTAACAAGTGGACGAGCTAGGAGTCCACCCAGAACCTTTGGATCTGAACTTAGTGCACTGGGCAGGGATTAGCAGGCAGGCTGGTGCAGACTTGCAACAAAGTTTTTAGTAATTTAAATAAAAATGAGGAAAAATAAGAAGAAAGTAAAATTTTTAATAAAACTAAGTGATTCCATTTAAAGATCCTTCATACTGAGATTCAGTTCTTTCTAATTATTTGAGTTAAAATATCCTTACTTACAATGAAATGACAGTGACTGTAGATTGTGGTATGTGTTACTGTTGCTGTTTTTATTGACTACAGCCAGCAGAACAAACTGGCACCTCTACTGCAGCCTCCCAATTTGGGGGGGAAATACTTCTTTTGAAATCCAAAAATCTGGGAACTACTTCCTTAGACAATGATGCCTCCCAAAATAATAGAGGACTTAACAAACACACACACACACACACACACACAAACACACACACATATAGCCCTCAAGATTCTCTCATTAATCTCTACTTTATTTGGATTAGAACTCTTAAGGATTAAGAAATGAGAATAAAGTGAGTTTCAGCAATCCAAAATCACATGAGTTAACGCTGGATTCTGGCAGAGAACTTTCCTCAGGATTTCACTGGTTAATTTTCTCATCCTTTATCTTGAATTCTACTCAAACCTGGGCTCAAACTTTCTGTTCCTAAAATAGTCACACTTTGGGACTTCCCTGGCAGTCCAGTGGTTAAGACTCCACGCTTCCAATGCAGGGGGCGCGGGTTCGATCCCTGGTCAGGAAACTAAGATCTCACATGCCCCTGTGGCATGGCCAAAAATAATAATAAAATAATAATAATAATAAAAATTCTAATAAATAAAATAGTCACATTTTTTAATACTACTACTAACTAGCAATCAATACTTAAGTCAAATAAAAAGAACTACTAATTGAGGTCTCCAATAATCTGCTTTTATTTAAAGGCTTTTTCACTTTGACAAAATAAAAACTGTTAATTATGTTTAGTCTACCTACTTCCAAAAGAAAATTGATCTATAAATTAGACTCAAGCCACTTTAATTTCCAAATTTCTGTATCTCCATCATATATATATAATATATATAGTTTATATATATATAATGTATATATGTATTGATATATATGGGTTTGCAAGCAGTTTATAAACAGGTTCATCAAACTGTCTAAATTTCTTGAATTTTATTGTGTACACAGCAAATAAGCTATTTATTCCTCTTATTAGCATGTCTTCTTACCTATCTTCCTTTAGTGAGCATCAATTTTAAAATATTCTATGTACACAGCTACACAATTAAACATTAGTGTCAGCCACAACATATTAAATTCACATTTAAAACTATAAAGAGATCCAGAGATTTTTAGTCTTACACATATACTTTATATATAATCTCACTTGATGTTATTTATATTATCTTACGGTGTTTTATTAAACAGAAATCAGAGCACAAAAACCTGGACCTTGCAAGATACATAACTGAAAATATTTATAATCTATACTTATTACATGGTTCAAAAACACTCTTTTTTAAAGTAAAGCCAATTTTAAGAACTTAAACATACAGTCTGGATAACATAAAGCACTCTTTCCAAGTCCAAATGTTAAAAGGTCTAGTTAAATTTATGATAGACTACAGTGTTTCCAAAAGCTAAAATTGGTAATAATTCTGCTTAAATTCCTTATTAATCTAATATCAAAAGTTATTTTTATTCCTTTTTCAAATACCTGAAATATACTGCTGCTTGGTCTTTTCATTATATATTTAGTTAGCTAACTTTGGGTGCAAGGTACTTTAAGTATAAAAGTCCTTTCCAATGGATAGTGAAAATAATATAAAAATGTTTGTATAAAATACACTCAGTGGTTCTCAAAGGATATCTGAGTCTAATTAGGTCAATTAACTTGGTTCAAAATACCCAACAACAAATGTGAGTTTTTGTCACATTGACATATTTTAACTGTTAACTGGTATCTACATTTTAAACACATTATATCTAATGTAGCAATAATGATGACTATTTTTCCACTAAAAACCTACAGGAGTTTGGTTTAAGGGCAAATGAGAAAGAGTACATGGCTCACCAAGAAGGCTGTCTAAGTGGAAAAGATCAGCAGCCTGAAATTTGTAAATAGTAACAAGACAAACTCCAGTGCTAGGTCGTTCATGTAATCACCAATATGTAGGTCAAAATAAACTAGTGAGCTATACATTACTGTCCACCTAGTAATTTACAGATCAATATGAGAGGAAGAAACTATTCAAATGTGACTACTGTTAACAAACTCAAAATATCAGGCACAGTATGTCTCTATTAAAATTATAACTTATCAATTGTGAAATAATTTCTTTCACTATTTCTACTTTTAAAAAATGAACCCTCCTTAATTAAAAAAAAAGAGCAGCCACTTTTAAGATGTAAATTCCTCTTTTTTTCAAAGTAACTTGCCCAGAAAAATCTAATGCAGAAAATAAAGTGTAACAGATAAATCGACTAGAACCTAAAAGTATCAGTAAAACAAACCAATCCCTGCAGTTTAGCAATGCGTGTATTTTTAAGCCTCGGTGGGTATTCCATTATAATAACCAACAACGTTTAAAAGGCACCCTAATGCCCCAAACATCATCATTACACATGACATACTCGTATTTTACTCAAATTATGCTTAGACCAGATCCAAACTCAGGCCATTCCCCCCTCGCGGGCACACTTAAATATACGAGGGGGAATCCAAGAAATCAGATATGTTAAGTGCAGGTATCTCCTTCCAGAGTAGGGTCAAATTCTTGTTTGCCCGCAAATGTCAGTCTCAAGAAGTCTGCAAATTCTCATTAGCGCTACAGAGTAGAAAGAGGCCTGACCACGGAAACACCTGTCCTAGCACCGGGAAGACAGTGGGAAATGCAAACCCCGAGCCCACGCCGGCCGTACAGCCTTGGGCAGCAGCAGCGACCCCAGACGAGGGGTGGACACTGACCTCGTGGCTCCCTCGGGCAGGCTCCCACACCCCCGACTCGCCTCCCCGGGCGAGAACCACGAAATCTGTCAAGCCGGCTGGGACCCACCCTCCGCGAACCCCGCTTGCTCCCTTCGAGCCCGGCCCCAGCCTGCCCAACTGCCCCCGGTCCGCTCCGGCCTCGCGGCTGCACTCTGCCACCTCATCCCTCCTTGCCGGTCTCGCGGCCCCGCCACCGCAGCCTCGGCGGCCTGCACTCGGGCCGCCCCACCCCGGCCGCCGACCCCCGGCCCCGGCCGAGGCTCCCGGCCAGGCTCACGGCGCCGTCGGTCCCTTCGCGGCCCGATCCCCGCCGCCCCCCAGGCCCGAGCTCCCGCCGCGAGCTCCCCACCCCCAGCCTCCGCCCTCGCCCCGCTCGGCCGCTCCCGGCCCCGCTCCCCCTAGCCGGGCTACCTGGAGGCAAGGGCGGCAGAGCACTTCACCCAGGGCCCCAGGTCGCAGAGGGCCCGGTGCTCAGGGTCCCGCTCCTTCTCCCGCTCCACGTGGTAGGCGTAGATGGAGAGCAGGATCCCGGCGGCGCACACTGCATACCGGGCCACCCGCTCCCAACGCGGCACCGACACTCTCAGCAGGACGGGCGCCGCCATCTTCCCCCCTCCGCCGCCGCCGCCTCCTTCGCCGCCGCCGCCGCCTCCCTCCGCCTCCACCTCAGCCGCCGCCGCCCGTCGGGGCCCGACCCAGCCGCCGCCGCTACCGTTACCGCCTCCGCCGCCGCCGCCACCGCCGCCGCCGCCGCCGCGCCCCATTGGCTCGACCGCCTTCTCCGGGCCCCGCCCCCACAGGCGTGCGGCCCAACCGCCCCAAAAGGAGAGATCCTGGAGGGCGGGGAAGGCGCGCGCGGGCGCGGAATGGGGGACGGAGTGCGCAACCGGCCGGGAGGCCGGCCGGGGGGCGGAGCCAGAGGCAGTGCGGCGCGCGCAGCGGGCGGGGCCGAAGGAGGGGCGGAGCCAGGGGAAGGGAAGGGCGGGGCTCTGGGAGGGGAGGGGAGGGGAGGGGAGGGGAGGGGAGGGGAGGGGAGGGGAGGGGTGGCGCGGGCGGGCCCTAGGGTACCCGGTGAAAGGAATAAATTTCAAAGATACCACCGTGTGTGACTGGATAAGCCCTTGGCCCCACCTCCTGCGGGTGGTAATCAATTGCCATACTTTCTGCCTTTTTTTTTTTGTCATTATCACTTGATATTATGACCCAATCCAAATTAGCCTTGGCCATTTCCCAGAGCTCCAGAGCCAAGCTCCAGAGCCACGTTTACATTACCTGATCTTCACCATCACTACCTCCACGCACTTCGTGTTCAACAAGTGCAAACTTAACTATTTTTAAATTATTTCTGAATGCCTTGCTTCCCTGTAAGCCGAATTTGAGATGGCTTAATAATTCGTGTAATATAGTAAAGTATAAAAATGAACTAAAAAATCAGGACGAAGAAAAAGACAAATCAAAATAAAAGACCAGGGGCTTCCCTGGTGGCGCAGTGGTTGGAAATCTGCCTGCCAATGCAGGGGACATGGGTTCGAGCCCTGGTCCGCGAAGATCCCACATGTTGCGGAGCAACTAAGCCCGTGCGCCACAACTACTGACCCTGCGCTCTAGAGCCCGCGAGCCACAACT
This sequence comes from Mesoplodon bidens, assembly GCF_964165515.1. Lineage (NCBI taxonomy): Eukaryota > Metazoa > Chordata > Mammalia > Artiodactyla > Ziphiidae > Mesoplodon > Mesoplodon bidens. The sequence continues at coordinate 43,434,467 of NC_138171.1, forward strand.
ACTGAGCCCACGTGCCACAACTACTGAAGCCCTCATGCCTAGAGCCCATGCTCTGCAACAAGAGAAGCCACCCCAATGAGAAGCCCTCACACCGCAACAAAGAGTAGCCCGCCGCAACTAGAGAAAGCCCGCGTGCAGCAATGAAGACCCAACACAGCAAAAAATAAAAATAAATAAATTTATAAAAAAATAAATAAATAGGGCTTCCCTGGTGGCACAGTGGTTGAGAGTCCGCCTGCCGATGCAGGGGACACAGATTCGTGCCCCGGTCCGGGAAGATCCCACATGCCACGGAGTGGCTAGGCCCGTGAGCCATGGCCGCTGAGCCTGCGCGTCCGGAGCCTGTGCTCCACAACGGGGGAGGCCACAACAGTGAGGCCTGCGTACCGCAAAAAAAAAAAATAATAAATAAATAAATAAATAAAAGACCAGGAGTAAGAACACAGACAAGGGACTTTGCTGGTGGCACAGTGGTTAAGAATCCGCCTGCCACTGCAGGGGACACGGGTTCAATCCCTAGTCTGGGAAGATCCCACATGCAGCGGAGCAACTAAGCCCATGCGCCACAACTATTGAGCCTATGCTCTAGGGCACGTGAGCCACAACTACTGAAGCCTGCGTGCCTAGAGCCGGTGCTCCACAACAAGGGAAGTCACAGCAGTGAGAAGCCTGTGCACAGCAACAAAGAGTAGCCCCCACTCACCGCAACTAGAGAAAGCCCACGTGCAGCAACGAAGACCAAACACAGCCAAAAATGAATGAATGAATGAATGAATAAAATGCCTTAATGGCTCAGACCATTTAAAAAAAAAAAAAAAGAATCTGTCTTGCAAAAAAAGAATCCTTCTTGCAATGCAGGGACTTTGGTTCATCCCCAGTGGGGGAACTAAGATCCCACATGCGGTGGGGCAACTAAGCCCGCACACCACAACTACAGAGTGCAAGCGCTGTGGAGCCCACACACCACAACCAGGGAAGCCCGCATGCCACAGCTAGAGAGAAGCTTGCGCACGCACTGCAATGAAGCGAAGAGCCCACCCTCCACAGCAAAAGATCCCGCATGCTGCAACTAAGACCTGACGCAGTGAAAAATAAATTAATTAATTAATTGAAAAAAAAAAGAACACAGACAAGCAGGCCATAGAGTATTGTATAATTATTAAAACCGAGCCATAAATTTGGCTCTGAGCTTCCTGGTGGCCAAAACTAAAAGAAAAATACATGTATGTTATTCTGTCTCTAAGAAGTAACACACTGTTCTTAGAGATTGCTAGATTTTTCCTGGTTGCCGCTGGCCAAGAGATTTCAGTTTTATATAGTGATTTTGAGTAATTGATGTCCTATTAGTTATGTATTGTTGGGTAACAAATTACCCCAAACTTGCAGCTTAAAACAACAACAAAAATCTCTTATTTTCTCATAGTTTCTGTGGGTCAGGAATCTGGGTGTTATTTAGCTGGATCCCCTGGATCAGGGTCTCTCACAAGGATGCAGTCAAGATGTTGGCTGGGGCTGCAGGCATCTCAAGGCTGGAGAATCCTCTTTCAAGTTCACTCACAGGACAGTTGGCAGGCTTCACATCCTCTCCGGCTGTTGGCTGGATCCATCAGTTCCTGGCCACTTGTACCTCTCCATAAGAAGCTGCTAGCTTCCCTTAAAGCAAGGGATAAGAGAGAGTGAGGGAAATGGAAGTCACAGTCTTTTCTGTAACCTAATCTCAGAAGAAACAGCCCATCACTTTTACATATTCTGTTACTTAGAAGCTAGTCCACAACCTAAGTGTCCATGGATGGATGAATGGATAAAGGAAATGTGGTATGTACCCACAATGCAATATTATTCAGCCACAAAAAAGAAGGAAATCCTACCATTTGAGACAACAAGGACAAACCTTGAGGGCATTATGATAAATGAAATAAATCAGACAGAGAAAGACAAATACAGTTGACCCTTGAACAAGGCAGGGGTTAGGGGCACCACCGCCCCCGTGCAGTCGAAAATCCAAATATAACTTTACAGTCAGCCCTCCATATCCGAGGTTTCACAGCCACAGATTGAACCAAGGATCGTGTATTACTGTCCTATGTGTGTATTGAAAAAAATCCACACATAAGTGGACCTGTGCAGTTCAAGGGTCAAGTGTACCATACAGTCTCACATGTGGAATCTAAAAAAGCTGAAATCATAGAAACAGAATTGTTTGGTGGTTGGCAGGGGCTGGCAGGTGGGGGAAACGGAGAGATGTTGGTCAAAGGGCACAAACTTCCAATTATAAGATAAATAAATTCTGGAGATCTAATGTACACTATGGTATCTATAGTTAATAATATTGTATATGTGAAAGTTGCTAAATCTTACATGTTCTCATTCCCTCCCTCCAGGCCAAAAGTAAAAAATGGTAATTATGTGAGGTGATGGATGTGTTAACTGATCTTATTGTGGTAATCATTTCACTACATATGTATATCGAATCATGTTGTGCATCTTAAACTTTCACAATGTTATATGTCAATTATATCTCAATAAAACTGGAGGAGAAAAAGAAGCTAGTCCCTAGGTCCAGTCTACACTGAAAGGGAGGGGATTACACAAAGGCATGAATACCAGAAGGGGAATCACTGAGATCATCTTTTTTTTTTAATAAATTTTTTTTTATGGTTGCATTGGGTCTTCATTCCTAGTTGTGGCGAGTGGGGGCTACTCTTCGTTGCAGGGCTTGGGCTTATTGCAGTGGCTTCTCTTGTTGTGGACCACAGGTTCTAGGCACATGGGCTTCAATAGTTGCAGCATGCGGGCTCAGTAATTGCGGCACACGGGCCCTAGAGGGCACGGGCTTCAGTAGTTGTGGCTCGTGGGCTCTAGAGCACAGGCTCAGTAGTTGTGGCGCACGGGCTTAGTTGCTCCGCGGCATATGGGATCTTCCTGGACCAGGGATCGCATGTCCCCTGCATTGGCAGATGGATTCTTAACCACTGCACCACCAGGGAAGCCCTCATTGGGATCATCTTAAAGCCTGCCTACCACTGTCCTCAAAAAGTTCGACTCTCTAACTCTCCGGTAGTTTTCATACTTCTGAGTGGACTCATTCTCCTGTAGCCCCCTCCTTCTGGATTCCTTTACTGTCTTGATAAGATCTATTGATTATCTGGCTTCTTTTACTCATCATTATGTCTGTGAGGGTTTATCTACATTATTGTACACAGCTGTGTAATAGTCCACTATATAACTAACCACAATTTTATTTATCCAGTCTGTCCACTGTTGATGGACATTTGGCCAGTTGTTAGCTATTTTGAATAAAGCTGCTGTGAACATTCTCTAAACGTCTTTTGGTGGCTGTATGCAGTCATGTCTATTGGGAATACATCCAGGGGCGGAATTAGAGTCAGGCACTATTAATTATACTGCCTCAGTCAATTTAGGTCCTCCAAGGAGGAGATGCCAAAGTGAAATCAGATGTGTAAGAGATTGACAGGGGGCAATTCCTGTGAAGAATAAAGGAGACAGGGAACAAGAACAGGCATGGAGAGCTTCCAGATCACAAAGCAGGTCTGACCACTATGAAAGCTCTGCAGTCTCAGCCAGGCTGACTGGGATCAAGGCAGGAGTGCCCCCTATCTAGTAGCCCTGCCAGGCACAGTCATGGGCTGGTAGCAGCCTGGGGAGAGCATGGCCTCAGCATGAATGTTGTGATTGATCCAAAGGTGTAGCCAGCCACTGGAGGCTACTGGCCAGCTAGCCTCTTTGCAGCAGACTCTCTTGAAGGGAGACTGACTGGTGTACCACCAGGGCCACCACACTACCAAACAGTCTTCCAAAGGGGTTGTACCAATTTAAGCTCCCATTAGCAAAGTATGAGAGTTCTGGGTACCCCACATCCTCACCAATCTTTGGCAAGGTCAGTGCTTTCCGTTTTAGAAAATCTGGTGGCTCTCTAGAGGGATCGTGGTGGTTTTAAAATTGCCTTTCCCTGAAGACCAAGGAATCTGAGCTCCTTTCATATGCTTTTTGACTACTTAGATGTTCTCTTTTGTGAAGTGCCTATTTAAGCCTTTTTCGCACTTTAAAAAATGGGTCGTCTTTTTCTTATTGGTTTGTAGAAAGAAAGTCTTTATATATTCTGGATACAAATCTTTGTCAGTATGTGTACTGCAGATATCTTCTATGCTTTTTTTAAAAAAATATTTATTTATTTATTTAGGCTACGCCGGGTCCTAGCTGTGGCAGGCAGGATCTTCATTGCGGCATGCAGACTTAGTTGCAGCATGTGGACTCTTTAGTTGCAGTATGAGAACTCTTAGTTGTGGCATGCATGCAGGATCTAGTTCCCCAACCAGGGATCAAACCCGGGTACCCTGCATTGGGAGCGCAGTCTTCCCACTGGTCCACCAGGGAAGTCCCACCTTCTCCTATACGTTGGCTTGCTGTTTCCCCTCCCTTTTTTTTTTAACTTTTATTTGCTTTTATTTTTTTGTGGCATTTATTCCTGGGTCATAAGTTTCTGTTTCTTCCGTTTCTTCTGGTATATCTTTTTCTTCTGTGCAGCGTCCTCTTCTGGTTTAGGAAAAATCTGGTTTTTTTAGTAAGGATCATCTCAATGTGGCAGGGAGAGCTCACGTATGGTTTGATCTGACTGTGAACTCTGTAAGTTCTATGCCGCATCTTGGGGGCTTTGTTCAGTTGGATGTTCTCAATGACCAGAGAATCCACATCTAAGCCCTTAAGTTCAGCATTACTCTCTGCATTTTAGAGCATGTGCAGTAAAAATTCAGCACTCTTTTTGGGTCACCGACCCTGCGTCCAGCCCCACTGTTTGGCCTGGGCACACCTACCAACTCCACCATTGTAACGATGGAATGGCACACATTGCTTCTTTAAAGTGACATCCTTCAGATACTTGGAGGCTTTTTGGATATGCATACCCTTAATGGCCTGGGCAGTTTCATGAATGTTCTTAAAGTGAACACAAAGATCTGAACTTCTTGATTTGCATGATTTTGTGGGGTTTTCTGGGTCAAGTGAATAGCACACCATTTTTAGAGGTCACCTCAGGCCGCTTACCGGAAAAAGTGCCCTTTCTCCTTCTTAATGGTGTTTTTTGCTGAACAACTGAAGAGACTTCTTTGAATTCCTCATACACATTCTACTACCTTCACCTTGGAGCTTTCAAACTCCTACTTACCCACATTTTAGATACCTCCTTCTCCTTGAAGGCTTTCCCACTTCTATTGCACTAATCGGGCTCACTAGGCCAGGGATTCAAACCCCCTCAAGACTCTCTCTGTCCACTTCCTACCTCTATGTGTCAATTTTGTTCTCTCAGGCCAGTTTTTTCTCTATAGAAGGAAAAGTGGTCTCATAGTTCCTCCATTTGCATCTTTGTTCTCTCCTGCCTGTAAGGGACTGCCTCTCCTCCCTTAAATCCAATTTTTAAAATCCTGATGAAGAATTCAGACAGCTCGACCAGCCTCAGGTCACTCATGAGCCCTGTAGCTAGAAAAGAAAGAGTGCTGGAGATGGCAGCCACCCCCCAGACCTACAAGAGGGTCTATGCAAAACCAGTTCTCCTAAAAACAAGAAAGTGCTGTTCCCAGAAGCAGGAAGGGGTAGGTGGGCAGACCCAGCAGGAGGAAGCTGCTGTGGGAGGATGCTGGGGGAGGCTGTCACTGTTGGGGGCTCACAGGGAACAGCCCTTGTCTCTGTCCAGAAGCAGCTCTTCTGCTCCATAAAGTGGTTCATCAACCTTTCTGTAGTGCCAAGAGGCAGCTGAGGCCTTCTGTGCTTGGTGGGCACAACTCTGGGAGGTCACTTTGTGCCAATCCAATAATATGAACTTCAAATCTTATACATAGGGAATTCCTTGGCGGTCCAGTGGTTAGGACTCTGAGCTTTCACTGCCGAGGGCCCTGGTTCCATCCCTGGTCGGGGAACTGAAATCCCGCAAGCCGCGCAGGGTGGCCAAAACAAACAAACAAACAAACAAAAAAACTTGTACATAGATGGAAACTTCATACATTGCTGGTAGCAATGTAAAATGGTGCAGCCCCTCAGGAAACAGGTTGGCAATTTCTCAAAATGTTAAACATAGTTATTCTATGGCCCAGCAATTCCACTCCTGGCTATATTCCCAAGAGAACTGAAAACATGTGTCCACACAAAAACTTGTTCATGAGTGTTCATCATAGCATTATTCATAATAGTCAAAAATGCCCATCAACTGATAAATGGAAACAAAATGTAGTATATGCATACAATGGAGTATTATTATTCAGCCATAAAAAGGAATGAAATGGAGAGTTCCCTGGTGGCCTAGTGATTAGGATTCTGGGCTTTCACTGCCATGGCCCCGGTTCAATCCCTGGTTGGGGAACTGAGATACCGCAAGCCACACAGCATGGCAAAAAAAAAAAAGGAGGGAAATATTGATATATGCTATAACATGGATGAATCTTGAAAACACTATGCTAAATGAAAGAAGAGAGACCCAAACATAAAAGGCTACGTATAGGGCCTCCCTGGTGGCGCAGTGGTTGAGAGTCCGCCTGCCGATGCAGGGGATACGGGTTCGTGCCCCGGTCTGGGAGGATCCCATATGCCGCAGAGCGGCTGGGCCCGTGAGCCATGGCCGCTGGGCCTGCGCATCCGGAGCCTGTGCTCCGCAACGGGAGAGGCCACAACAGTGAGAGGCCCGCGTACTACAAAAAAAAAAAAAAAAAAGGCTACGTATTATGTCATTACTTTATTTTTTAATTGAAGTATAGTTGCTGTACAATATTAAATAAGTTACAGGTGTGCAACATAGTGATTCACAATTTTTAAAGGTTATATTCCATTTATAGTTATTATAAAATATTGGCTAGGGCTTCCCTGGTGGCGCAGTGGTTGAGAGTCCGACTGCCGATGCAGGGGACGCGGGTTCGTGCCCCGGTGTGGGAGGATCCCACATGCCGCGGAGCGGCCGGGCCCGTGAGCCATGGCCACTGAGCCTGCGCGTCCGGAGCCTGTGCTCCGCAACGGGAGAGGCCACAACAGTGAGAGGCCCGCGTACCGCAAAAAAAAAAAAAAAAAAAAAAAAAATATTGGCTATATTCCCCCTGTTGTGCAATATATCCTTGAAGCTTATTTATGTAACACTCCTTTTAAATGAAATGTCTAGAGTAGGCAAGTCCCTAGAGAGAGAAACTAGATTACTGGTAGCCAGGAGCTGGGGTGATGGAAAATATGGAGTGATTGCTAACGGGTATGGGGTTTCCTTTTGGGGTAATCTAACATTTTGGATCTAGACAGTGCTGGTGGAAGCACAACTCTATGAATATGCTCTATGAATTCACTCTAAAAAGGTGAATTTTATGGTATGTGAATTGCACCTCAATAAAACTTATTTTTTAGGGACTTCCCTGTTAGTCCAGTGATTAAGACTTCACCTTCCAATGCAGGGGGTGCGGGTTCAACCCCTGGTCGGAGAGCTTAGATCCCATATGCCTCGCGGCCAAAAAAACAAAAAAAAAAAAAGAAAAAAAAACTGTTATTTTTTAAAATGTGTACATAGAGCTTCCGTGTTGTAATTGCTCACTTAATGTCTGTCTCTACCAATTGCAAATTCCGTGAGGGCGGTGGCTGGGTCTTTTGTATTCCCAGCAGTTGGGGTAGTGCCTGGCACAATAACATGTGTTTAAGAATTATTTGGTGAATAGATGACTGAATGAATGATACCAGCTTAAATGCCACCTCATTCAGGAAACTCCTCCCCCTGTGCTCCCGAAGAGCACCCCCCGCACCATTCTCTTTCACGGAAGGACAGACTCAGGCTGGGAAGAGTCTCCACTCCAGTTTATCACCCCAACTTCCGGGGCCAGCTCCTGGCCACATCCCCTCGGGACACTGCAGCTACAGCACTTCATTCCTGGGGCTGGTTTTAGGGTCCCTTTCATCAACACCTGGAGATGTGCCTTTCTTCCTACTGAGCTCAGCTGTGTGTTTAAGCTTTTCTTCTTTCTTTCTTTTTTTTAAGATCTCCTATTTATTTATTTATTTATTTATTTATTTTTAATTTTTGGCCGTGCCACGCGGCTTATGGGATTTTAGTTCCCCAACCAGGAATCCAACCCAGGCCCTCGGCAGAGTCCTAACCAGTGGACCATCAGGGAATCTCCTAAGCTTTTTTTCTTAGAAGGTTTTATCTCGTATTTCTGTATTTATATTTCTGTAGTTTCTGTGTTGGCTCAATCCATCATACCAGAACCAGAAATCCCAAAAGGCTTCTATAAGCTTGTTCATGACCCCAGACTTGCTTTGCTGGGTTAGACTGCAAGTTTTCTGTATATTTTCTGTCCAAGTTTTGAGAAAGGTCACAGCAAGGATACAGCAGGACGCTGTAGGTGTGGCAGTCGCTGGCTAGAAATCTCTTTTTTTTTTTGGTCACACTACGCAGCTTGTGGGATCTTAGTTCCTCGACCCGGGATCCAACCCGTGCCCTCAGCAGTGAAAGCCCAGAGTCCTAACCAATGGACCGCCAGGGAATTCCCTAAAAATCTTTTTAGAACAGAGTCTGTGACATCCCAAGCCTCCCAGTGTCCTTCGGGAAAATCCCACTCAAAGTGAATATCCTATTGAAAGGGGATGGATGTGTCATTTTTGCTTTCAAGCGATAATGGATTCTGATATCATTTCATTGTTGTCAGCACAGATGAAATGCTCTTTTTATAATACTGGATGAGGAGTGGACTAGTAAACATCCTAGGTACATAGATGACCCACCATATGAAGAGGCCGTCCACTGAGCACACATCTACATACCAGGCACTGTGTTGGCTTCTGATACGTTATATTTAAATTTCATAAGCTCTGTACAAGGTAGGTGTCATTATCTCCAGTTTAAGGAAGAAAAGTAAGTCTCAGAGGGCTAGGTACCTGGCCCAATTACTCTAAGAGGTCGAGCTTCAATTAGTACCCAGGCTGATCTGGTTTGTGTTCCCCATCTTTCCACCAGCCCGTGTGGCTTCTCTCTGAGAAGGCATCTCTCAATTTGACATGGATGCTCTGTTTGTTCCCAGATGTGTGAATGGATTCTTCACCAACCCTCCCCTTCCATTCTACTCTATGAATGTAACCAAGTTCCAAGGTCTTTCCCTGTTCCTGCCTCAATGTAAAAACCAATATATCCCTGTGGTCTGTGGTAGGCTGGACCCAGGGTTAAATGCTGACGTCTGCTGAAATTCCATCTGCTCACTGCCATCCCAGATACCACGCCGGGGCAGCCTGAGGCTCCACTGAGATCATTTCCTCCCAAGATCCATGAATCTCAGCATGGCCACCCTGACCACCCAGCCTAAACTTGGTCCCAGAGCTCCAGTAGGAACCCTGAAGCTGGTGACATTCCCCACCAGGCCCTCACCCCTGCCATCCTGTTCTCAAGATCTTTACCTGTAATTAATTCCGACAACAACCTTTGATGTAGGAATTATTGTTTTCTACATTTTACAGATAAGGAAACTGAGGCTCAGAGAGGCTAAGTAAACTGCCAAAAATCACACAGCTAATAAGCTGTAGAACTGGGATTCAAGCTCCAGCAGGCTGGCTTCCTGATCTATGCTCTTAGCTTCTGTGCTATGAGCTAATACACACAAAGAATTTAGATTTCATTTTCCTTAGCATTTACCACCATATAACATAATATATATTAATTTTTAAAAAATCTCTTTTATGTCTGTCTCTCCCACTAGAATGTAAGCCCCCCAAAGGCAGAGATCTTTGTCTGCTTTGTTAGCTACTGTATCAGCATCTAGAACAGGACCTGACCACAGAGTAGGTACCCAGTAAGTACATTTTGAATGAATGAATGAATGAGCACTGAAAAAATGTTAGCTATCAGTATCTTTGCACAAATAATAAGCCCACAGCAAATATCTTTTTCCAAATAAAAGAGAACTTCTCCCCCCAGAGACTACTTTTTTCACCACCCGGTAACAAAAGGCAAAAACTCAAGAAAGCCTTAATAATAGAATTTGACCTCTCTGCCTTCAGCACACCTCTCTCAAGTCCTCTGCTTTCCTGAGGATGTCAGTGTCCTTGTGAATGGCCATGCAACTCTCTTGACTCATTGTTCCATTTCTTCCTCAACTCTCATGACCTTTGCTTCCATTCTACTTCAGCTGCCCACAGGAGTGGTCCTTGTGATCCTTTTGAATGGCCAGATTTCTGAAATCTTAAGCACCTATACTCTGCTCTTTGTTCTTCCCTATTATAGCAGATTGCATTTTCCAAGATGGCAGCAATAAGATCTCCCATCCTACATGCTCTTCTTCACTGTGATATTGGCCCTGCTCCCATCCAGAGTTTGGGGCTATGTTCCTTCCCTTTAAATCTGAGAGTCCAACTGTGGCAGAAATGATGCTCTGTGCCTTTTGAGGTCAGATTGTAAACCATTCCTCCATGGTCTTCTTGGGGTGCTTGCTTGTTGAAGTCAGCCACCATGCTGTGAGGAGCCCCAGGACACATGGAGAGGCTGCATTTAGGTCTTTGAGCCAACAGCTGCAGGTCTTAACTGACAGCCAACATCAGTCACCAGACATGGGACTAAAGAAGCCTTTAAGATAACTCCAGACTCAGCCACGGCAACAGTATCAGAGACCCAAGTGCAAACCACCTAGCGGAACCCAGTCAACTCCCAGAACCATGAAAAAAAATTTTTTTTTGTTTTAAGCCTCTAAAGTTTTGGGTTTATACATTATGAAGTAAGAGTAATTGAAACACCCTTCTTTCCTTCTAGTCTCTCCCTAGAGACCTGCTGTGTCCTAATCAATGTTTTCCCCATTGTCCCAGCAGGATACAGGTTGGGACATCTCCCTGATCTTCATGGCTATTTCAAGACCATTTTTCATCCTGCTTGGTTAACCTAAATGTCTCTCTTTTCACCCGCAGTCTATCACCTTAAATACTCAGTCTATGTGACGGTAGCAAGCCCTGACTTTGCAGGGTTCCCTCCCTAAGAATTTCTGAGATTATCCGAGGAGGGTCATATGCCAACCATAAAGAGATGAGTTAATTTGTTCATGGTCCACACTCCAGCCAGCAGTGAAGCCAAATACAAGCTGCATCTGGCCCTCTCTGCACAGCACACTATCTCTTCTTGCATATATTTTCTACACTATATGAGGATGAGAACACTTTTGAGCTAATCGATGTGCGTGCTTTCTGTTTAAAGGAAGACAATAAATAACACCTGCCAAGTTGCTGAATTCCTAGTGGGAGTGAAACCCAATCCCCCTAAAAGTGAGTTCCCTTATGGAGTCTATGATTAATCTCTCTCCAAAACTTTATTCCCTTTCTTGTCCCCTCTGACCTCAATCCTCTGCTAACTGAACACTCATCAGAGTCAGATGACAAGAATGGCTATTGTCAGTAATATCGTTAATGTGCTAAAATTGTTATTATAGATATCATCTTAATGTACAAACTCAGGTTGTTTCTCCAGAGCAAGATGAGCTAACGGGCCCCAAGCCATGGACCACCTGGCCAGCGAATCATACACCAGATACATCCTGACTCCCAAAACTATGATTAAGAAATGTCACAGAAAGCAACCAACTCAGCCAGCTTTATTTGTGAAACAAGGAAGTAAAGGCTTACTTCTCTTAAAAGAGAAAGAAAGAAAGAGAGAGAGAAAGAAAGGGAGAAATGTCACAGAAAATTGGCGTAGCCACTAAGGAAAACAGCATGGAGTTTCCTTAAAAAACTAAAAATAGAGTTACCATATGATCCAGCAATCCCATTCCTGGGCATATATCCAGAAACAATGAAAACTCTAATTTGAAAAGATACATGCACACCAATGTTCATAGCAGCACTATTTACTACAGCCAAGACATGGAAACAACCCAAGTGCCCATCAACAGACGATTGGTTTAAGATGTGATACACAAACACACACACACACACACACACACACACACACACAGAGGAATATTACTCAGCCATAAAAAAGAATGAAACACTGCCATTTGCAGCAATGTGATAGACAGAGAATATCATACTAAGTGAAGTAAGTCAGACAAAGAAAAATATCATATGATATCACTTATATGTGGAATCTAAAAAATAATACAAATGAATCTATATACAAAAAGAAACAGACTCACAGAAATAGAAGACAAACGTATTGTTCCCAAAGGGGAAAGGGAGGGAGGGAGGGATAAATTAGGAGTATGGGATTAAAAGATATAAACTACTATACATAAAATAGATAAGTAAAAAGGATTTACTGTATAGCACAGGGAACTATATTCAATATCTTGTAATAACCTATAATAGAAAATAATCTGAAAAAATATATATATATAACTGAATCGCTTTGCTGTACACCTAAAACTAACACAATATTGTCAATCAAATATACGTACTTCAATTTTTAAAATGTCACAGAAATGTCACAAGATGATGATTAATCTCAGCCTTTTTGTTCTTCCCCTTTAAAAAATCCCCAAACTCAAAGTCCAGGATGGAGTGGATCTGAGGCTTGTCTCCCACTCCCTTGCTTGGTGCCCTGTAATTGCAGTAATTCTGTACTTTGCTGCAAACTTCCGCTGGCAGTTTGGCTTTCTGCACCGCAGGCACATAAGCCCTTTGCTCGGTTTCAGGATCAGGTGTTAAAAACATATGTATATGTATAACTGATTCACTTTGTTATAAAGCAGAAACTAACACACCAAAAAAAAAAAAAAAACAGTTGCCTTCAAGTACAACTCCTATGAATGTTTATCCTTTGTTTATTTTAAAACTTCCTAATTAGAGGCTTTCCAAGATACTCTGTGAACTCCTCAACAATTCAGAGGAAGCCCAAGAATAAATTATTCAAAAATCATTAACAAAAGGCTTTACCTTCTCTCATAATTTAGTTGGCAATCTTTTCTTGCTGGTATAGAAAATATTTTTTAGAAGGCTTGTGTGTTAGGAACAAGGCTTCTTCTAGCAATCTTTTGGCCAAGGAGATAGCAACAGTACCTGTCTCAAAGTGTCTGAGGAGGATTAAATGCATGGTGGCTGGCACACAGTAAGTGCCCAATAAATGCTAATTATCGTCATCTTAATCCTTGTCTCTATAGGTAAAAGAAAAATGAAGCATTCAGTGAAATTTAATTCTTCCAGAAGCGATGGCTTAAAAAAGGCAATTATTGACTCCATGAAAAAGAAAGAGAAGTACAAAAAAGGTAAAATAAAAATAAGAGACTAGGTGATAGACTAAACTGCTATTTGAAAACTAAAATTATCATATTGGGTAAATGCTATCCAAAATTTAACTGATCTGTATTTCAATAACTCCATGAAACACATAAATTTGTGTAGTTACTTAGAAGAACATTTAACAATTTTTTTTTGGCCACACTGCACGGCTTATGGGATCTTAGTTCCCCCACCAGGGATTGAACCCGCACCCTTGGGAGCGAAATCGCATAGTTCTAAACACTGGACCACCAGGGAATTCCCTTAACAACTTATTTATTTATTTATTTATTCTTTTTTTTTTTTTTTTTTTTTGCAGTACGCGGGCCTCTCACTGTTGTGGCCTCTCCCACTGCAGAGCACAGGCTCCGGATGCGCAGGCTCAGCAGCCATGGCTCACGGGCCTAGCCGCTCCGCGGCATGTGGGATCTTCCCGGACCAGAGCACGAACCCGTGTCCCCTGCATCGGCAGGCGGACTCTCAACCACTGTGCCACCAGGGAAGCCCTTAACAACTAATTTAAAGTGCACATTCCTGGGCTTTGCTTCTTCCCTGATTCCCAGCAGAGGAGAGACCTGGGAATGTGTCAAATCCTCTAGTTGGTCCTTACAATCAAACAAATTCTGGCAGTAATATTGATTGGAGGGTTAATGAGTGCATGGCTTTCCTGGGGAGGCTAATTAGTACCCCTACCTTGAATATTCTCCAGGTTAAATGATGTTGGCCCTAGAGCGGCTGTTTTCAAATTCTAATGTGCTCAAAAATCACCTGAAGAGCTGTTAAAAATTCAGATTTCTGGTCCTACCACCAAGAGATTCTGATTCAGAGATCTGGGGGGCACTCAGCAATCTGCATTTTTCAACCAGCCCCTCCCCTCCAGGGCGAGTCTTTGAGAAGCACTTTCAACACTGGTCATTCACACGCTAGAGAGAAGCCAGACATATTTTTTAAAAGAAAAAGTCTGACTTTGCTGTATAATTTGAATTTCCCAGACCTCATCAATGTGTGCAAATAAACAAGGTTACATTAAAATTGCAACTGAGGCTTGTGAATTTGGAACACCAGATGATTGTGCAATAATCAGTTCTCCTCCCCAGGTTTATCTGGAGATCTCAAAAAAAGTGTCTTCGGGTATGCCTGTGTTGTCTTTTTATTTGCCACACTGACGGTTCAAATCTCAGCTCCATTACTTAACAAGGGGGGCAAGTTACTGTTGCTTATCTGTTGCTGCCTCACGAATGATCCCAAAACTTAGTGGCTTAAAACAGCAACAACCGTTTTGTTATTTCTCCAGGTTTCTGTGGGTTGGGAGTTTAAGAAGGGCTTGGTTGGTGCAGCATCTCCCCATATGGTTGAAATCAGACAGGGGTTAGAACTGGAGCAGTAGGGGGAAGGAGAAGCAAGGGCTGGCTGGGTATCTCTCACTCTCCCTCTTCATGTAGTTTCAGGACCTCTCTATGTGGTCATACCAGGTGGGTTAGTTTGAGCTTCCTCACGGCATGGCTTCCTCAGGCCACTCCTTCCATGGCAGCTCAGGGCTTCAGGATAAGTGTTCCAGTAAACAAGATGAAAAGGGCATCTCCTTTTCTGACCTAGCCTTGGAAGTCACACTGCCTCATTTCTGCTGCATTCTGTAGGTTACAAGAGAGTCAGAAGCCTGCCCAGATTCAAGCAGAGGGGAATAAACATCATCGCTCAGGATGGTGGATCATCGCTCAGGTAGGAGGATCGAGGGCACATTGCAGAATAACATGTGGGTTAGGCAATACGGTGGCAGCTTTGGAAATCCTTGGAAATCTCAATCTGCGACATAACAACCTCTATCCAAGCCTAACTTTCTCATCTGTAAAAGAAGGATAATAGTAGTATCTACCTTATAGTGTTGTAGTGAGGACTAAGTGAATAAATACATGGAAAGCACTTAGAATAGTATCTGGCATGCTTCATAAACACTAGCTATTATTATCACCGGTACTATCATCAATATTTCCATTGCTCACTGAACCAGGAGTATGCAATCATGGCCCTCCTAGGTCCTCAGAAGTGCCTGAGTCCAAGTACACCACTGCCTCTGGCCTCTATTTCCCTAATCACTGTCACTGTCTGTAAATCTTCCACCATGGCTAGTGTCCCTGTTGGCTGAGCCAAGACCCTGCAGCCACTGGTTCCCATAACTTCTCAGAGACGCCAATGAGTGGACCGCACAGGACTGGCTGCAATCCACTGCTGTCACTGCCTCAGTGTAATTATTGCCACAATCCCAAACTCTGGCAGGTAGCCCAATATTTCCACAGAGGAGGGTGTGGGGAGACCCACAGGCCTTGTGTCAGGGATGGTAGATGCAATGGCAGCATTAGTTTCTGGTGGTGACAGTGACAGGGTTCTGGTGCCAGTGGAGGGGCAGGCCAGGTGTCCAGCTAGGGCATCAGGGAGGGGTGTCTTCACCAGAGCAGCTCTCAGACAGGACCTGGGCCCTTGTGGCTGCCTATAGAGCTTCCCATCATGTTTTCCCTGACCATCCAGCAATTTTGCAAACTATCCAATATCCTTTTAATACATTTCTTTTTAAATTAGCCAGAGTTGATTGTGATGCTTGCCCATAGTGCCTCGACCCATACTGGAACTTTTAGCATTTTTTAACTTCAGAAGCTTCAGAGCACAGTGCCCTCAGCAGGGACACCAGCTCTATGAGAATGCCCTGGCTCAGAAGACGTAAGGCCTGCCAAGGGGCTGTGGGCATTAACCAAGGAGGCCAGAGCACGGGGAATGAACATGGTGATGCCCTGGGGTAACAAACCTGCCAGTTCTCAGGAGTACCAATAAGACACACTAGAAGACTCCCTCCAAGGGCAGCAGGAGGCAGGAGGAAGATCCAGGTGAGGCTAAGACCCAGAGACATTTGGGATGTTCATAACTATTGACGTGGCCTTCTATTTACCCACAGGCTGAGGCAGGCCCTAGGAAACCTGTTAGTCCACAACCACCTCCACGAGCCACCAGGAGACCTGTTGCCCAGGTCCTGGCCACAGTACGTAACCTCAAAATAGGGGCCATCAAGGCTTGTTAGAATGTCTGGGGTTGAGAAGGAAAGAATTCTGAAATTTGTTGTTTGTTTACATTTTTAAAAAATTATTTATTTTTGGCTGCGTTGGGTCTTCGTTGCTGCATGCGGGCTTTCTCTAGTTGAGTCGAGCTGGGGCTACTCTTCGTTGCAGTACACGGGTTTCTCATTGCGGTGACTTCTCTTGTTGCAGAGCACGGGCTCTAGGTGTGCGGACTTCAGTAGTTGTGACACATGGGCTCAGCAGTTGTGGCTCAAGGGCTTAGTTGCTCCATGGCATGTGGGATCTTCCCAGACCAGGGCTCGAACTTGTGTCCCCTGCTAATATTAGTAGGCGGATTCTTAACCACTGTGCCACCAGGGAAGTCCCTAAATTTTTAATTGATATATATATATATCAACTTGGGTTTTTTTAAAACAATGTTTGTCTTTACCCGTAGCAGATGACACAGGAAGGTGGTATAAAGAGAGGGAGAAAGGGCCAGAAAATAGGGAAAACAGAAAAAGAGAGAGGGAAAATAGGTTAAAGCTGACAATATCACTTTCATACAACTCTAGAGAATTTAGGTAGCAGCGTGCAATGTCCAAGTCAGATGATTCCGGGTGTGCTGGTAGCATCATCCCCATCCTCAGGGAAGCCTAGAGTTCATTTCTCAGTGAAGATACTTCAAGGTTGGGATGCCCAGCCATAGGGAAGGAGGAGTCCAGGATCTGGCCAGGAGTGGGTCACTTAACCTGTCTTTGCCTCAATGTCCTCAAAGGAACAAGACAAGTGAGGACTCAGGCACCTGTTCTCGAAGAAGAAAGAAAAAAGGAGTCACAGGAGTATCTTTAACAATGCTATGGGACTTCCCTCGTGGTGCAGTGGTTAAGAATCCGCTTGTCAATGCAGGGGACATGGGTTCAAGCCCTAGTCCGAGAAGATCTCACATGCCTGGAGCAACTAAGTCTGTGTGCCACAACTACTGAGCCCATGAGCCACAACTACTGAAGACTGTGTGCCTAGAGCCAGTGCTCCACAACAAAGAGAACCCGCCACAGTGAGAAGCCCGCGCACTGCAATGAAGAGTAGCCCCCGCTCGCCGCAACTAGAGAAAGCCTGCGCGCAGCAACGAAGACCCAACGCAGCCAAAAATTAATTAATTAATTAATTAAAAAAACAATGCTACGGGACAGTTCAGTTCAGGAACAGAACTGCTAAAGTACAGTTTGTTCTGTAAAGGAGCTACTGCAAAGGAACTTGTAGGGGTCACGACTGCACACCCTGCCCCTGAATCTGCTCACACCAGCAGCCCTCTGCACAGCTGGCCAGTTAATCCGGTACCAGCAACTGTGGCCACTTAAGCCTTCTTATTTCATGAGGATGAAAAAATGAATGGTTGTTTTTTGGAGCAAAGAATGTGTCTCTGAAAATTACAGCTGAAAGGAACTTTCTAGATGACTGAGTCCAACCCCTTTGATAGCAAATATCAGTCAAATTCAATCTAAAAGCAAAACACTTGATACACTAAAAGGAGTTCTGGTCAATAAAACAATGTTAAGAGAGTGACGGTTTTTGACAATCTTGAATGATGTATTGGTTATTTACTGCTGCATAACAAATTACCCCCCAAACCTTAAACCTTTAGTGGCTTAAAACAACAATAGTTATTGGAACTTCCCTGGCAGTCCAGTGGTTAAGACTCTGAGCTTCTACTGCAGAGGGCATGGGTTCGATCCCTTGCTGGAGAACTAAGATCCCACATGCCTCGTGGTGCAGCCAAATAAATAAATAAAAATAAAACAACAATACTCATTATCTCACAGTTTCTCTCAGTCAGGAATCTAGGTTCCCAGGAATCCACAGCTTAGCTGTGTCCTCTGTCTCAGGGTTTCTCACAAGGCTGTGTCAAGGTTTCAGCCAAGGCTGCAGTCTTATCTGAAGGTTTGACTGGAGAAGGGGCTGCTTCAAAGCTTCCTCACATGGTTTTGGCAAGATTCAGTTCCTCACTGGTTGTTGGACTGGGAGCCTTAGTTCCTTGATGACTGTTGCCCAGAGATCAACCTCAGTTCCTTACTATCTGTGCCTCCCCAGGTAGCAATTTGCTTCATCAGGGTAAGCAAGCAGAGAGAGCAAGAGAGAGTGCCAGCTAAAAGGTGGTAGTGAGATGGAAGTCCCAGTCTTAGATAAGTAACGTAATCATGGAAGTGACATTCGATCATCTTTGTGTATTCTATTCCTTAGAATCCAGGGAACAGGTCCAACCCACACTTAAGAGGAAGCTATTACACAAGGGAGTGAATACCAAGAGGCAGGATTATTGGGAGTCATGTCAGAAGCTGCCTACAGATGGTGTATAGAAGGTAGGGAAGGGGTTAGAATCACAGAAATGCAGAATTTTCTGGTTGAAAAGAAAAGGCCCTGTAAATCCCGCCACCCACATGATGCCTGAATTCCCAATATAGCTCCCTGACAAGCGGCTTCTCATTCTACATCTGCACAATGACATGGTTAGAAATGGTCTCCTAGCCATACTGGACGAGAAACCATCTGCCTATGATGTTCACCCATGCCCGTGCAGGCACCTTACAACCTGAAAAAATGGTGGAAAGGTCAGAAGATTCTATTCTCTTTAAATCATGGCTAGCTGCTTTCGCAAAAGCTGAAAGGTAAATTACAAATAAAGATTTGGTCTAATTTTTAAAGTAACCTGGAATATGTAGAATGTTTCTGCAATTATTAGTCCATGTATTTTGACATATAAAACACCAAAGATCTCTCAAAGGAGCTGGACAAATCAGCAAGTGTTAAAGAAAACAGCAGTGGGAGTGTCTAGTACAACCAAACCAGTCATCAAAGTCAGCAGTTAAAAATTCCAGAACCAAGAAAATAAATGGATCAAAAGAAAGGGAAGGGGCTTCCCTGGTGGCTCAGTGGTTGAGAGTCCGCCTGCCGATGAAGGGGACACGGGTTCGTGCCCTGGTCCGGGAAGATCCCACATGCCGCAGAGCGGCTGGGCCCGTGAGCCATGGCCGCTGAGCCTGCGCGTCCGGAGCCTGTGCTCCACAGTGGGAGAGGCCACAACAGTGGGAAAAAAAAGGAAGGGAAGGCCCTCATGCTTTACTCCTTTCACACGAAGGATATTTTTCATGTGTAATTCTGAATTTGGCAAGATGTCTGAACTGTGGCTCAGTGACTGGCATACAGCATTTCAGAGTTTACAGCACGCTCTCTGGGAAACCGTCATAGCCAAAGTTATGGCATCATGTTTGACCCTCACTTATCCACAAGACCCGGCTCAAACGGCTGTTCATAAACGTCAACTTTAGGGTCAAAAGACATAAGATTGTAGAAGGTAATTAAGGTTATCAAAAAGCAATGAAGCCAAGAAGGAAGGAAAAAAGGAAGGAAAGGAGGAAGGAGGGGAGGAAGGTCCCTTCCTTCAAGTACTTCCCCCTCATTTTGGATGAATCCAAGATTATAGGAATACATTAATACCTACATTCATGACCACAGCACTGTTTTGGGGTGTGTGCTTATTGGAAAACCAATCAACTAATTAACTCATAGAATGGCCAAGGTGAAAAGGATCTTGAGGAACATGTGGTCTTATCCCTAATTTCAAAGATGAGGAAATCAGGTTCCACAGAGGCTAAATTACTCACCAAGTAGACAGAGAAGAGGGACACTTAGGTCAACCATTCCCACAAGGGGTCCAACGAGGAACAGCTGAAGCCAAAACAGTAGTGTCTCCTCCTACAGGAACAACCAGTTCCCTTCGTCTCTTGCACACGCTGCAGCAAGCAGGATTTCTCAACTTTGTGTTTGTGCAAACCCTTGAGCAGCGCCAGCTCCTGCACCAAGAGGCTCTCCACTCTGTTTGCAATGGAGGGCAAAGGCTGCGATGGTTCGGCCCGCTCCCAACTCTCTCTACAGAGGCCTGAAAACACATTTGTTGTTCCTAGTTAGGTGAGTAGAGACCAGGCCCGTCGAGGAGGGGTAGAAGTGGCCAGACCAGCCTCAGGGATTGTGAGGTCCTGTCCTGATCCCTCTGATGGCTGGAGAGGGTAGTGAGGGCTGGGCCATCCAGAATGACTGCCCAGCACCACAGCCAGCAGGTCCCTGGGGGTCCAACCCAGGAGGCATCTGCCAGTCCTAACTGAGTGCTCTGAGCTGGGTGGCCATGCCAAGTGACATCCCCAGGGGGCCTCCAGGGGGCCCCCCAACTCCAGGGTGAAGTCAAGGTCAGCCCCAGGCACACACGGTACTGGTGCACAGCACTAAAAGAGGACAGTGCTGGTCCAGATCTGGCTGAGGGTCAGTGGGGACAGTTGTGGGCCTGGAAGAACCCCCAGGGAGAAGCCAAGGCCAAGAGCAGGCAAGGTTCTGGCCAGACGCCGCCCTAGTACAGGGCCTTTTCTCCTGCTGTTCTTTCTCTGCTTGGAGTGTGATTCCTCACGTGTGCTAGATCCCATGCACCCTGTTGTAGGCCTCTCCTTCGGGTATTGTGTCACCCTGTGCTTTTCCTTGCACTTCTCTCTGAAACGAGCTCATTCCCTTAAAAAAAAAAAAAAAAAAAGAGGGGTTAAAGTTACTTTCCTCTTGAAGTAAAAGAAAAATAGTCAACCAGAGGAGAGCATTAACTGTTACTATTCTAGAAGACTTCACTGGCCACCACACAGGGAACAGACGGGAAAGGGGGTAGACCCTCAAAGAATTTTGAAGCTAATGTTAGTGAAGGTTGAAATAATTTGTCTGCTTTTCTATATGTTTTCCCTCAGCCCAAATGAAACCTAACTTTTAGCTCTAGATGCAAGATCGAAAAAACATGGAATGCAAGACAACACGTTGAAAAGACCAAAGAGTGGAAGGAAGACGGTTGTATCCAGAGGTGTTCAGTGAAATCTGATGCTAAGAGATCAGGAAAGGAGAAAATGGAGGGTGAAGAGGGGGACATTTCAAGAGTTGAGCAGGTTATTTTTTATCAGACATAGTGTTTACTGGACTCTCCTCCATTAAAATATTGCCCATGGAGGGCTTCCCTGGTGGCGCAGTGGTTGAGAGTCTGCCTGCCGATGCAGGGGACACGGGTTCGTGCCCCGGTCCGGGAGGATCCCACATGCCGCGGAGCTGCTGGGCCCGTGAGCCATGGCCGCTGAGCCTGCACGTCCAGAGCCTGTGCTCCGCAATGGGAGAGGCCACAACAGTGAGAGGCCCGCATACCGCAAAAAAATAAAAAATAAAAATTGCCCATGGAAATAAGATTAATATTTATTCCCTATGGTTCCCAGAATACCAAAAAAAAGAGGGGAGAGAAAGACCGGGGAGGTAGTTAGAAAGAGAAGGAGGGTTTGAAGGAGAAGTGGGGAAATCCCCAGAAAATTCCAGGCAGGTCTATGCCCTTGCTTCACTACTCTCCCCTCCAATTCTGTATTTACCTCCAGAAAGGATTCCAAGCCTATTTTGACTTCTCTCTCCTACTTCTCAATCCATGCTTGTTCCTCAAGTATTTAGTTAGGGAGGAAAGCTATGAGCTAGTACAATCTGCTCCCCTACCACCTCTGGAATTTTCCCCGGGGAAATTGGACACAATAAACTCAGACAATGGAAGCATTCACTCCAGGGCAGCCAGGGATGCCTTTGTTCTGGTGAACCAGAATGAAGCTTAACTAAATATGCCAGGGAGCAACTTAAAGTGGAAATGGAAAATGACTTTCCACTTGGAGAGAGAGTAAAACACATTAGCAAGAGATTTTGGGTCTAAGAAAATCCAATGAGTTACAAAGGATCATTTTCATTCTGGCCTAGTGAGACCACAGTCGAAGTTAACGATTAAAGTTTGAGAAAAGTGCCTGCGTATTCCATTTCTTTAAAGTTGTATTCCCCCCACCACTTTATTGAGGTATGACTGACATATAGAAAGCTGTACATATTTAACTCATACAACTTGATGTGTTTGGGGGTACAATTGTATCCTCTTTTGGATCATACGGTAATTAGAATGCTTAAACATTTTAGACACACAGACATGGTACCTGGATCATTTAAAAGGCAATGTGTCATTATACTAGGAAGTGTCTAAATTTAGCTGTTTTGTAGAGAGTTCTATCTCTGATTAAAAGAGGGAGTATAAAAGACTGCCAACTAGGAACTATTGCACTGCTCTGGGCCAGAAATGATTATTGCTAGATTGAAAGTATGATGGTGGGGATGACGGAGAGGAAGAGGCAGACAAGAGAGTTGGTCCAGAGATACAACCAAATGGGACCTGGAGAGCAAGTGGATCTGATGGCATGGGTAAAGAGAGAACTCAAGAAGGCTCCCACGTGCCCGGGTGAGATGGCCAGTTACGGCACATGGCAGTGCCAGTCACTGAGCTGGCAGATAAAGCTGGGAGAATACATACCATCACTCAGCCAGTCAATACACTCTGACCAAGAGCCTGCAGAGGGCCCGTGTCTCCAGCCCCATGACAGACATCTCACCCGCCCTGTCTTCATGATTACAAAATGAAGCTTGTTTTAAGAACCCAATAACATCATTGTGTTTAACAGTTGGTGTAGATATTCAGAAGTCCTCAGACAGTGCACATTTAATGAACCTTATAAGTGAAAAAATTAGATAAAAGTAAGTGAACTCCATGAAGCCAAGAATTATGCCTTTTGGGTGTTCCATTTGCTAATCCCTCCTTCTGCACCCTAGGCCACTTAACAAGCATGCTGGGAGAACAGGGGATGGAGGAGGTGTGCAAGGGGCAGAGGGACACGAGCCACGGTGACACCCTCCTCCACCTGGCCGCCAGTTTGTCCATTCCTTTCTATAATCCACTCATTTAAAAACAGTTTCCCAAGTGTAAAATATCAGCTTTGTTCAATGACAAAATGGATACTCAAGGTTCGAATTCACTGAGAAGGAAAACAACTCAAATACCATTTGGGAAATTTTAAATTCAAAGAAACTGAAAAAAAGTTCAGAGACAATAGTGGAAGTAAAACCAATTTTAAAGGACACTGTGTTGATCCAGGCAAGCCTGGTTGGTTTCTTGGCCAATCTCTTCCCTATGTCTTTGTCTCTCTCAAAGTGTGGTGTCATTTTCAAACTTGGGAAAAGAGCTATTGGGGAACTTTTGTTCTTTAGAAGCCCACTGCTGCCGAAAGGCTGTTTTGACTCATAACTAAGCCACACCAACTGGGAGGCAGCCTGTGACAATGATTTCTGTTTGAGCAACACATGCTCTTGAGCTAAGAGACACTCCACTCTGTTTGCAACTGGATGGAGCAGGTGTCTGAGGAGAGACAGACCATTGTCACTAGTATCGAAGGAATGAATTAAGACGTTGATTTCAAGGAGCCAACAGTTTCCCGAGAAGCCTCCACAGTCTGGACCCACTGGGCCTCCCCAGACACTGAGGGTGAAGGTGAGGGGACCTGGGGCTGGGCCACCTTTTCTCCGAGGCCCTGATGAAAACTTGGCCTGGAGTGAAAAGGAGCTCCTCACCAGTTATCCTCCTCCCTCTCCCCTCCTTGTCCAGTTTCTGGAATGTTCTTTAAAACAAAGATCAGTTACTTCTCAGCTCACAACCTTTCAACAGCCTCCCATAGTTCTTAGAGTAATGACCAAAGATCTTACTAGGGTCTCAGAAACCCTTCCTGACTGGCCCCTGTGACCCCTGTGACCTCATCTCCTGCCTTTCTGTCCTGCTTTGGCCATACTGGCATCCCAGCTATTCCTGAAACACACCAGGCACACACCCTTCTCAGGGTCGTGGCACTTGCTGATCCATCTCTTTGCGGGAGGACTCTCAGATCTTCCTGTGGCTCCATCTCTCACTTCATTTGGGTCTTTGCTCCAGTCACCTCCTCAGACAGGTCTTTCCATCTAAAACAGTCCCCCTAAAATACTCACACTCTATCCCCTTGCCCTGCTTCATTCTTCTTCATATATGTATCACATCCTAATATTACATTGTACCTTTAATACTTATTGTTTGTTTACCTCCACCTTCTGGGAGAAGGAATCTTGTGCTTGATGAATGAACGAATGAATGAGTAAATGAAAAAAGTGAGGACAACCAACAAAAGGTTATTCTCTTTTAATTAGTCCAGATTCAATACTAAGAAATGCCATCAAATGGAAAATTTCAATGCTTGCTAGGATTTACATATAAAGGAGGTAAATCACAAAATCTCCCTCCCTTGATACACATTCATTCTAAAGATATTTATTGTGTGCCTACTATGTGTCAATTACTAGGTTCTGAGAATGAACAAGATGAGACTCCTGCCATGTGGAGCTTATGTTCTAATTTGGGGGGAAGGACATACAATTTTTTTAAATAAACAAATAATGAGCTAATTTTTGAGTGTGGTATCTGCGCTGAGGGAACGAAGCAGGGTGGTGTGACCAGAAGGAGGATGAGTTCCTCCTTTAGACAGAGTGAGACAGAAATCCTCTGCAGAGGTGATGCTTGAGCTGAGGCCTGAAAGATGAGAAAGATCCAGACATGGTGAGAGGTATAGGAAGTCCATTTCATGCAGGGAAGAGCATGTGCAAAAGTCCTGAGAAGAGGAAACACTTGGTGCTTACAGGGCTGGAGCACAATGAGCAAGAGGGAAGAGAAAGATGGAAGGTGGGGCCAGATCATGCTAGGATTTTGTTTTGATTTTACTTTAAACTCAATTCGAGGGAATTCGCCGGCAGACCAATGGTTAGGACTCTGCGCTTTCACTGCTGAGGGCTTGGGTTCAATCCCTGGTCGGGAGCTAAGATCCTGCAAGCTGCGTGGTATGGCCAAAAAAATTAAAAAATAAACTAAATTCTAAAACATTCAATGCTGTCAAGTGGGGGAGTCACATAATATCATTTATATTTGACAGTCACTCAGTGTATCAGTTATCTACTGCTGTGTAACAAACCACCCCAAGCTTAGTGATGTAAAATCAAAGTCACAACACTCACTATCATTCTCACAGTTCTGGGGGCTGACTAAACTCAACTAGGTGGTTCTTGATCAAGGTCTCTTATGTGGTTGCCTTTAAACAACAGCTGGGCTGGAGTCATCTCAGGGCTTCCTTGCTCAGATATCTGGTGGTTAAAGTGGGCTGTTGGCTGGGACCTCTGCTGGGGCTGTCCAGTGCAACATCTACAGGTAACCTCTCTACGTGGCCTGGGCTCACTTAAGGAATGGGGAATGGGTCCCAGGGGCAACCATCACAGGAGAGAGAGGCAGGTGGAAACCATATCATCTTTTACGATCTAGCCTTGAAGGCAAGGGTATTCTATTCTTAGAAGCATGTGACTAAATCTATATTCAAGGGAAGGGGAACTGGATTCCACATCTTGATGACAGATGCGTCAAAGAATTTGCAAACATGTTTTAAACCACCACATCCTGGTTCCTAAGTGGAGACTAAATTATAGGGGGGCAACGGTGGAAGAAGGGAGACCAGTTAGGAGTCAGTGGAATATCCAGGCAGGAAATAACAATGGGGTGGAGATGAAAGAGGTGCAGAATGCTAGGGCACACTTGGGAGGTAGACATAATAGGGCTTGGTAGTGGACTGGACGTAGAGTGTGAGGAGAAGGATGTCTGTGAGTCCTTTTGCTTGAGCAACAGGGTGAATATTGGTGCCATTTACTCTAATGGAGATTATTGAGGGAGGAAGAGTGACTGGGAGGTGGGAGAAGAAAACCAAGAAATTCGTATAGGACGTTTGGATTTTGAGATGCATATTGCATCTCAATATCTCAATTGCATTGCAAGTGGAGATGTCAAGAAATCAGCTGAATTTTAATTTGAGTTCAAGAGATAGGTGTGGGTTAAAGGTATAACTTTGCCAGTCATAAGCATCTACATGGCATTCAATCATAGGATAGAAGACATCACCTAGCCAGAGGATGTAGGCAGAGAAGGGAAAAGGACCAGTCCTAGAGATGCTGCAGCATTTAGAACACTGTTTGGAAGAAAATGCCCCTACAAGTGCTTTGCACTATAGATGAATCAGGAAATAAGAGCACAAGGACAAGAAAATAGCACCCCAGAATGAGATGAAAAGGGAAATTATAGAACTAAGGAAGCAAAGAGAGGGAATTCCCTGGCGGTCCAGTGGTTGGGACTCTGCACGCTCACTGCCAAGGGCCCAGGTTTGACCCCTGGTCGGGGAACTAAGATCCCACAAGTGGCAAAAAAAAAAAGCAAAGAGAGGCCAAAACACCACCATGAAAATCTAATCAATTAGACACAAGGAAGAGAACCAACATGATCAAAAATCAGAATTATTAACGAAGGATGTGCTTGAGATAATCATAGTGAATTCACAGGAGAAAAGAAATAGATAAAAGCACCTGGAAAAAATCATAATTGTGGAAATTAGAAAGAGACGATCCAACACTTTGTTGTAATTGATGACTCAGAGGCAGAGAACCTAAAAAAAGGAAACAGGAAAAGTATGCAGAGATATAGAAGGAGGTAATCAGCAGTCAAAGAGCACATCAAATACCTTGAAAAATTAATAGAGTGACTGGCCCAGAGAAAATCCTGGCTAAGTTATTGAACTTCAAGGAAAGAGAAAGCATTCCACAGGACTTTGGGCAGGAAAGCATGACCTACATCTGAGAAGAAACTTCAGCTAACCTCAGAACTTTCCATAGCCTCTACCAGCTCAAAGGAAGGGCTGGAAAAAAAAATGAATCAACAATATTCCATCCAAAATGATGTCATCCCAAGTATAAAAGCTTTAAGCAGAAACTCTCAAACATGTACCAATTTGGGAAATAAATATGAGCTAAAACAGACACTGCAGTTTAAAAAGAATCATCGTATTTTTTATGATATTTTTTTCACAACCTTAATGAATCTCAAAGAAACAAATATCACTTGTACATAAGCATTTCTCTGAAGTTCAGAAAATTTTCATCTTACTTTAGTTTCATTAGCTCCCAAGGAAAATTAAAGTTCACATTTGTATTTCAACTAAAATACATACATAATATGTAAAGTTATTTTTAATCCATTCATTTATCCAACTACCTATTAACCTACCTATTTGCACAGCAAGAAGTATGATATTATTATCACCTAGTGTTAAAAATAGTTATTTCCTGGTGGTAGGAAATTTTATGATTTGTTACTCTCTTCTTTGTGCTTTTGTATATGACTTGAATTTTACATAATCTCAAATTATTTTTACAAAAACAATAGTTGTTCTAAAAATTCTTAAATTAAGCAATCATTAAGAATGTGCTACAGGAAATATTTAGTCAACCCCTATTATGTATTAGATATTTTGCACATATTGGATCATCTAATCCACATATAACTAACTCATCAAGGGAGGAATTATCATCTTCATTTTCCAAAAGAGGAAACTGAGGCCCACAGGTATTTGTTAATTTTCTAGAGTCACACAGCTAGGAAGGGCAGAGTCAGAACTTTGCCCGAAGCCAAAGCCAATGTCCCCCTTAGCAGCCTTCCTCCTCCTGGTTTTATCAAGTTCAACCACCACCTCCACCCCCACTGTGTGCACGTGAGTGTTCGCATACACATACTTCTGCAATACTCCACCTGCCCAGGCCATAAAACTGTTATGACAAGCCAAATGCAATACTCATATCCTGACCAAAGCTGTTATTCAATATCTCTATGACTGGGGAAATAGCTGGTGACTTCAAGGGTCATACTTAAGTTTTAAGAGAAGTCATCATCACAGAGCCTCCTGACCTCTGTGAAAGGGTCTGATGTTCAGATATATATCCAGCCCTTTGAGACGCTCTGCTGGAAGGTGGTTGAAGTACAAAGTACTATTGACTCGTCACCTCTGTCCACTTTCATTAGCAATGATACTTTGTACTTCTTTAGTGTTTGGTACAAGGGTTGTTTCAAAAGCCTGAGGAAACTTATCAATTTCCGGGTATTCAAATATCTCTTTCATAATGAACATTTATATATAGTCACACTATATGGATCAAAAATTCTTAATGAGAGATGAGAAGCAAATGGCAATAAAAGTGTCACCCACGTTTCCCAGGCCATGCTAAAACGAGCCTGGAGATGAAAAATGAGTCCACCATCATAGTTGTAAGAGAATGTCATGGTTTGGGTCCGACCCAACCTGCTCTCTGGGAACTCCATCTCATAAAATCTTGAGTTGCCCAGGGTGTGTGTGACGTGTGTTCTTGGCTACCCCACTGGATCTTCCTCTGATGTGGCATGCTCGTAATCATGTCTCCCAGCATCGTGAGGGCCCCGTGTAGCAATGACTGCCAGGGCCATGGTCCACTTGAGGTCCCATCACTGCCACAGGACCCACACAAATCTGACCCTACTTCCACGTGTCCCTCTACAATCTTGTTTCCACAAGACAGAGAGTAGTGGATGTAAAACATGAATCAAGCCATATAATTCTCTGGCTCCAAACCCTACAGTGGGGTCCCACCACACACCCTGAATGGCTCACCATGGCCTGGGAGACCCTGCAGCGTCTGGCCCCATCTGCCTCTCTAACAGCATTTCTCTCTGGGCTGTGGGCTGGAAGATGATGAAAGGAACAGACTGAGAAGGCAACTCAGAACCACTTTCCCTTGATCCTGGCCCATCACTCTTGAACCAGACATGTGTGCCTTGGTGCTCTTTCCTCCTGATGAGTCCCCTATAAACAGACCCTGACAGCCTCGCACCAAACTCAGGTGTGCCAAGGGCTGGGTGCCAGGGTGCTACAGTAGCCTCATCACCTTCAACACCTCCACTAAAGTCATGCCAAAAAAGTTCCTAAATGGGAGCTCTCTGGTGGTCCAGTGGTTAGGACTTGGCACTTTCACTGCCATGGGCCTGGGTGGCACAGCCCAAAAGCCTCTACAATCTAAGCAAAAAGTGCGTGTTTGGTAGTAAGACAAATCAGGTAGCTGCAGCTCCCTCCAAAACCAACCACCCCAACCAGATTTCTGCCTCTACGTCTTCTGAGGTGGAGATTCTGGAGTTGCCACTAATGAAAATGCTGTGGTAAAAATATGAAAAAAGGGGCCACAGGATCTCGGGCAGAAGTCTCCAACTTCAGCTGGAAAAGTAAGAGAAGGTGGCACAGGTGAGAGGTGGTTTTTTAAAAAATTTTTATTGGAGTATAGCTGCTTCACAATACTGTGTTAGTTCATACTGTACAGCAAAGGGAATCAGCTATATGTATACATATATCCCCTAGAGAGGCAGTTTTTAAGCCAAGTTTTTGTTTGTTTGTTTGTTTTGATGTGGACCATTTTTAAAGTCTTTATTGAATTTGTTACAATATTGCTTCTGTTTTATGTTTTGTTTTTTTGGCGCTGAGGCATGTGGGCTCTTAGCTCCCCCACCAGGGATCGAACCCACACCCGCTGCATTGGAAGGCGAAGTCTTAACCACTGGACCACCAGGGAAGTCCCTAAGCCAAGTTTTATTGTCAAATAAAAGATATCATGTAGGCTTCGCATGCCAAGCTAAGCAGTTCATTTGTCCAATTAATAAGTGGTATTCAAAATGGGCAAATACTCCCCCAGGAGATTCCAAAAATAACTACTGAGTGTGGAAAGAAAATACCAGAACTTCTATTCATATTTATTTTTACTTTGCACATTTTCATTCCTTTTTTGTATATATTTTATCATACTCATAATTTTTACCCACTGGAATGTATTTTTAAATTTTTTATTGAATTATAGTTGATTTACAATGTTTCAGGTGTACAGCAAAGCGATTTAGTTATATATATATATATAAAACCGTGTGTATGTATATATATATATATATATATATATATATATATATATATATATATATATATATAAAACCATGTGTGTGTGTGTATATATATATATATATATACACTCTCTTTTGGATTCCTTTCCATTACAGGTTATTCCAAGATATTGAATATAGTTCCCTGTGCTCTACAATAGGTCCTTGTTGTTTATCTATTTCATATATAGTAGTGTCTATCTGTTAATCCCAAATTCCCAATTTATCCTTCCCCCCATATTCATAATTTTAAGTAGAGCAGAACATATATATAACTTAATGTACACAGATTGTGGTTACATGCTCAAAAACGTTTCACTGATGCGATGTAGGAACAAAATTTGGAGACCACTGTTATAAGCACCGGGAACCCATCTGAAGAACTTAAGCTGAGGAACAACAGGATCCGATTTTATTTTAGTAAAATCACTCTGTCTGAAGTGTGGAGAGTGAATTAATAGAGGTGAAAATACAGGCAGAGGCTGCAGGCTAGGAGCTACTCAAACCCTGCAAGCAAGGCTTGAACAGAAGCAGTGGGAGTGGGCATGGAGAGGGGGTAGGGGTGGGGGGCAGAGGGAAGGAGGGATGAGAAATATTCAGCAAACAGAATCCACTTGACCTGGTGGTCAACATATGGGACAGCAGGGGAAACAGAAATTTCAACTGACTCTCGGGTCAACTGAATCACTGAGTGGAAACAGCATCCAGGATAAGGAAGCTACCTGTGAAGCAAGAGCTGGGTACTGCAGAAGCTGCTCACGTCACAGGGGTCTGCCAAAAGGAGCACATCAGAAGCAGGAAGGAAAACTTCTTCCTCTTGCAATGTCTCCTCAGTACCTCTGCTGACAAAGCTGGACATCATACTAGCTGGCATAGAAAACATATTTAAAGGACCCATCTTTATTTTTGCAGAGCAGGCAATGAAGGATGGATTTGGATCTGAGAAGCAATAAATTAATAACTGGATAATCCACC
Source organism: Mesoplodon bidens (assembly GCF_964165515.1). Classification (NCBI taxonomy): domain Eukaryota; kingdom Metazoa; phylum Chordata; class Mammalia; order Artiodactyla; family Ziphiidae; genus Mesoplodon; species Mesoplodon bidens. Next base: position 43,465,463 of record NC_138171.1, read on the forward strand.
CCTTTGGCTTCTCAGCTTCCGTGAGAAATCATCACCTTCATCTGGATCCAAACATACGTTCCTATTCCAAGTTTTAGAATCCCATTCTTTACCAATTCATGCCCTAACTTTCACATGAGAAACATGGTGAGACTGTGAGCTCAACTCTTGCTGTAATTCAACAACCCACATACTTAAATTTGTGTTTGATTTTCAACAATATTAGCCCTGTTGATACAAGAAATAAGGGATTCTTGTATAAGAATAAGAGGGCTATCATGGCAATCTCAGGTGACTTGAGCTTGTGGTTCTTCTCTCTGTAAGTGTTTAAGTACACTCACAAGAATCCGTCTCATACCAGTCTTCATAGTCATCATTACTGTTGTAACTGTCAAGTGCAGCAGCCACTTAGCCTCCAAGGTATGTGCTTCAGTTGGCATTTCATCACAATAAACAACAAATAGCTTGATTAACTGCAACCTCACTTCATGTGATAAATTACCAGCATCCCATTTTCCATTGACAAGGAGCTCAGCACTGTACTCAAAGCCAAAGCCATGACCAGACCTATCCCCAAATCCCATCTTTGCAAGTCTATCTCCTGGTACCACTGCTTGTACCAATCCTGTATCTGTCAGGATCCAATCAGGAGACATAAACCACACAAAAATTAAGCAGATAGGGGCTTCCCTGGTGGTGCAGTGGTTGAGAGTCTGCCTGCCGATGCAGGGGACATGGGTTCGTGTCCCGGTCTGGGAAGATCCCACATGCCGTGGAGCGGCTGGGCCCGTGAGCCATGGCCGCCGAGCCTGCGCGTCCAGAGCCTGTGCTCCGCAACGGGAGAGGCCACAACAGCGAGAGGCCCGCGTACCGAAAAAAAAAAAAATTAAGCAAATAAAGAATTATTTTAATAGAGGATCAGAGGAACTAAGGGCTGGCTAGTAAGAAATAAAGAGAACGCTAAAGAATATAAGAATAGCAGATGTAAAGAGTAGCTATTATCCCTAAGGAAGGATCCCCCCGCCCCTCAGGGCTGAGATCCAGACCACATTGGTGGGGAGGTGGGGTGGGCACAGTCCTGAGTAATTGGATGGTAGAGTTGTGGTGGGTGGGGTGTGCTAGATAGCCGCCTTCTGGAACTTGCTGGAAATCTACTTTTCGGGGTGCTAGATTAAGCGTTAATGAAGACATGTCTCACTGGAGGCAGTCCATTATAAAATCACCCAAGGGGTGTGCTGCGGAAAGCTGCTGGCCGTTAGGTGCTGCTAACCACCGCGCACCGCAGGTGCCCGGGAATAGCACACCTGAACCAGAAAGAAAAGCCCTGTGTCCCTGCAATGGATCTCTATTGCCCTCTATTGACAATACTTAATATTGCATCAGCTCACAAGGAAACACTTAGAAGGACCCATCTCCACGTTTGCAAAGCAGACCATGAAGGGTGGATTTGGAGCTAAGAGGCATCAATTGGTAACTGGTACATGATACATCATTTCCACCTGCCAAAGAAAGAAGGGATGAAAGAAGAAAGGGAGGGTGGAAGGAAGGAAAAGAAAGCAGGCCCTTTCAGGTTTGCAGAGCCAGTCTGAGAAGGACAGGACAAAGACCCCATAACCACATAGGTTGGGGCCACTGTAACTTGATGACTGCAACCCTCCACTGGACCCCTAATACTTCCAAGGAGTTGTTTGCATGTTTGCCAGTTTTTTATCTCCCATGTTTCCCAGATGCTTCTCTGTGCTCTTCATCTGCCCCTCACTTGCCGTCAGTGACCCCATCTCCTATTTCACAAAAACTTGGAAGCCATCAGACAGAAACTCTCTCAACTTTTTGCCCCTAAATCTACATATTATCCTGTATTCTGCCTTTCCTCCTTCCCTCATGTTATAAAGAAAGTGCTAATCCCCCATCTGGGGGGTTTCCTCTCTTCCTGCCTTCTCTGGAACCTCACACCAATTTTCTTCCCACTTTCCTGTATCTTTAACCTGTCCCTCTTTTTTAGTTCCTTCTCATTAGCATTTAAACTACTCATGTTTCTTCCATTTCGAAAAGCCCTCCCTAAACTCAGTGTGTTTCCCTGCGGTTACCCCTCTATTTCTTCCACTTCACAGTGAAATTTGTTCAGGGAATTGTCTGTGCTCAGTGTGTCCACTTTCTCCCTCCCCATTCCCTCCTCAACCCGCTCAATAGATTCTCACCAACAACCTCCATGGGCCCGAAGCCATAAGACCCTTTCTAGAATTTACCTTGCTCTTCCCCTCAGTAATAATCAACACTGTTGACCACACCCTCCTCCATACATGTCATTCTTCTGGTTTCCATTATGTTTCTTCAATTCTCTCCTATCTCTAGGCCCTCTTGGTTTCTTTCTGCATTTGTTGATTTACATTCTACTATATGAAGAAGAGTTTCTCTTCCCCATTTATTTGTTCGTTTTTTTAAATCCGTGTAGACTCATGAATTTATATATTTTTTCAATTGGTTTTAACCAATTAATATCTTTATTTACTTTTGTGGTCAAATTATCTCAGATTTGGCAAATGAGAGCCTTCAAATCACCTTCTGTGTCTTTTGACACGTTCCCATCATTTGAACACTTCTTCCACAGCAATATTTTCCAGGTCCATCTAATACATTTCCAAGCCTTGACTGAAATTAATCATTTCTCAAGGAGCCTTGGTTTCATTTGCTATCAGGAGTCACAGCTCCCAGGCTCTTTCAGTGGATGGAACAGGGAATAAATATATGCATACCCCCCACATACACTTTTATATCTCTCTTTATAGGTATATCTTTCTACATTATAAAGCATGAATTTACACCAAACAGTTGCAATTCCAAGCCAACAACAGAGGGCCCATTCTCCTTTCCCCTTTCCACCATATTTCTTCCTCTCTTCTCCAACAGTGAGAAGCTTGGCTCCCACTATCTCAATATATATTCAGAATCCGTCTCCATGTGCTCAATCCTCTCTATGTCGCCAATTAGTTGACCCCGGTGGGCTGTCCCTGCCACCCCATTTCTTTGCTGTCCTCACACAGGCCACCGTGACCACCTCATTTGGGCTCGTCAAGCCTAATTTTGGACTGAATTAGAATTGAATAATGACAAGGAGGAAGGGGAAGGAAGCAAAGAAGGGAGTGAGGAAGAAAGGAAACAAGGGAAGAAAAGGAGAGAGGGAGGGTGGAAGGAAGGAAGGGAAAGAAAGCTGGCCCCTCCAGTTATAGGAGGCTGAGTCTGCCTTTCCAGCCCCTCCAATGTTTGTGCTCCTTATCCTGTGACTTCTTGACTTTCACTCTGCACCCTCTTCCTGGGTGAAACCATCCCCTCCCATGGCTTTCATCTAGTTGATGATCACACCAAAATAGGCATCTTCATCCTAGACTCTTCTTCTGGGTCTCTGACTTCCATACTGATGTGCCTACTAGAATCCACACTAGGATGGCCACAAGCATCCCAAATTTAACACGTCCTAAAAGCATCTTATTACAACCACCACCCCGCCACACCCCCACCCCCGCCACCACAATGTGACCCTATTTCTGCATTTCTGTCTCTGTGAAAAGCACAAACAGAAGCACCTGTTGCTCAAACAGAAACTCAGGCATTCCCTTTAACTCCATTCACCACCCCTGATGATTCTGTCTCCTCAGCATCTCCTACATCCATCCACCCATCTTCTCCATTTCTGCTGCCTCTCCCCGGGCCTCTCCAGCTCTCCCACTGAGCTGTCCGCTCCTCTCAGTGCCTTCTCTACACAGCAGCCCGAGTGATGCCTCTACCCCATGAATCTGATCGTGTCACTCCCCCATTTAAATACCTTGCCTTTGGGATAAAGTCCAAACTCCTTAACGGTCCCTGCTCTGTCCTACCTCGCAGCATCACTGTTTTCCCCTCTCCATTTTACCTGCTGTCTAGCCCTCCTGAATCTTTTCTGCCCCCCAAATCCCCCATGCTCTCTCTTCAGGGAGCTTCTGGAGTGTGTTATGCCCCTCTGCTCAGAACATTCTGCTTAACCCCCTACGCTCAACTGGCCTTGTTTCTGCTCCTGCTCCTGCTCATCTGACGCTTGTCAGCTTTGACATCACCTCTTCCTGGAAGCCCACTCTGATTTGCCAAACCTAGGTGAGGTGCTCCCCACATGAATGAGTGGAGATTAGGGAGCATGAGTTATTCATGCTTAACTTCCCAGTGCTCAGCACTTGGTCTTGTTAGCACAGTGACAAAATCGTCACTGTGGGAGGCAAAATAATGGCCCCCACCCAAGACATCCATGTCCTAGTCCCCATGTAACTATGTTATGTTACACAGGAAGGGCAAATTAAGGGTGCAGATGGAATTAAGTTTGCTAATCAGCTGACCTTAAAAGAAGATTACTTTGGTGGAAAATCTTATCTAGGTGGTCCAGGTGTAATTACAAGGATCCTTTAAATGCAGAAGAGAGAGGCAGAACCAGAGGGATGGCATCAGGAGAAAAACTCGACCAGCCATTGCTGGCTTTAAAGATAGGCCACATGGACTACCCTGGTGGCGCTCTGGTTAAGGATCCGCCTGCCAATGCAGGGGACATGGGTTCGATCCCTGGTCTGGGAAGATCCCACATGCTGTGGAAGCAACTAAGCCCATGTGCCACAACTACTGAGCCTGCGCTCTAAAGCCCGCACACCACAACTACTGAGCCCGCGTGCCACAACTAATGAAGCCCGTGCGCCTAGAGCGTGTGCTCCACAACAAGACAAGCCACCGCAATGAGAAGCCCACACACTGCAACGAAGAGTAGCCCCGCTCATCACAAACAGAGAAAGCCCGCGCAGCAATGAAGACCCAATGCAGCCAAAAACAAATAAAATAAATAAGTTAAAAAAAAAAAAGGTCCCAAGAATCAAAGTGTTTCATGGCCACCTGATGTGCTGTGTTTTGTGTCCTGCTGGAGACCTATAACCCAGCCGCTCCCTGATGCTGGGCTCCATGCACCTCCATATCAGAGCTGATAGGTTCTCTTCACCACGACCAAGCATTCCCAGAGGGCACCGGTCTATATATTATAAGCCATTAATACTGTATTTCAAACTAGGTGCTTGTTGCTATAAAGGCCCAGTAAGCACATTTACAATTTTTCCGTTTTTTGCAAATCCTGAAGAAACCAAGAACACAACTCAAAACTGTGTTTTATTTTGTTTTCCTTTATGACCAGCTACTCTTAAAAATAAAAATTGATACCTCTGCATTCGTGTTCCTTTATGGTTTATTAGACAGTATTACCCCATATATCAGTTTATTTGGTGCTTGGAACAACTTGCAAATTATGAGTATCCCCATTTTTCAGGTGAGAAGTCAGAGGTTCAAACAGGTTTTGTAATTTGCCCAAGGTCACACAGCTAATAAATGGCAAAGCTTAAAAACTAAAATCCAGGTCTTTGGGTAGAAAATACTACCCTCTCTACGTTGGAAAGAACTTCAGTGATATTTATTTATTTATTTTTATTTATTTATTGGCTGCGTTGGGTCTTCCTTGCTGTGCACAGGCTTTCTCTAGTCGCGGCGAGCGGAGACTACTCTTCGTTGCAGTGCGAGGGCTTCTCATTGCAATGGCTTCTCTTGTTGTGGAGCACAGGCTCTACAAGCGCAGGCTTCAGTAGTTGTGGCATGCGGGCTTCAGTAGTTGTGGCTTGCAGGCTCTAGAGCGCAGGCTCAGTAGCTGTGGCGCACGGGCCTAGTTCCTCCGCGGCATGTGGGATCTTCCTGGACCAGGGCTCGAACCCATGTCCCCTGCGTTGGCAGGAGGATTCTTAACCACTGCGCCACCAGGGAAGCCCCTTAGTGATATTTAACTCTGATCCCAAATGAGAAACTGTAGCTCAAAGAGACGAAATGGCCTTCCCCAGGTCATCTGTCTGGCAGGCTCGTTTACAGCAAAGACAAAGCTTTCAGTCTCCACTCTTCACCCTCTACCCTAAGGATCTGCCACGTTCAAAATCACCTATATACCCAGAGGTATAGAAAGGACTTGAATTATTAATCATTTAGTGATTAGGTTGAATAACCTGAGTGATATGGGTCACATTCTCTTATCACAAATCTCCAAGGGACTCTCCAAACATCTCAGTTCTACTAAAATATTGTACTAAACATGCTTTAAAAAAGTGGGCTGAGGGACTTCCCTGGTGGTCCAGTGGCTAAGACCCCATGCTCCCAATGCAGGGGGCCTGGGTTCAATCGCTGGTCAGGGAACTAGATCCCACATGCCGCACCTAAGAGTTTGCATGCTACAACGAAGATCCTGCATGCGGCAACGAAGATCTCACATGCCGCAACTAAGACCTGGTGCAGCCTAAATAAATAAATAAATAAATACAATGTGTGCTGAAATCATCTTGGGACTGTACTGTGATATTCCCATGATGCTCAAATAGTATGTATTTTTCTGGGTTTTGGACAATGAAATTGATGTTACAGGGATTTTGTAACCGCTCTGCCTGATGCCACAATAGATATGGTCTGTGAGAATAAAATCTATGGATGTTCAGAAGAGGAGAGACTTAAATAAACTTCTTTGATAGAAGTACAGTGAGGGACTTCCCTAGTGGTGCAGTGCTTAAGAATCCACCTGCAGATGCAGTGGACACAGGTTCCAGCCCTGATCAGGGAAGATCCCACATGCTGCAGAGCAACTAAGCCCATGTGCCACAACTGCTGAGCCCACATGCCACAACTACTGAAGCCCGCGTGCCTAGAGCCCGTGTTCTCAACAAGAGAAGCCACCGCAATGAGAAGCCCACACACCGCAAGGAAGAGTAGCCCTGTTCACCGCAACTAGAGAAAGCCTGCGCACAGCAACAAAGTCCAACGCAGACAAAAATAAATAAATAAAATTTAAAAAAATAAATAAAAATAAACACTATGTATCAATAAATGCAGCCAAAATTCGGTTAACTCTCTTCACTGTTTGAAAAAATAAATAAACAAACAAATAAATAAATAAATAAAATGGCATCTTCTTTAATAACAGCACCCAGAATGTTCCAGGCTAAAAAAGCTCTAATTTCACATTTGCTCAAGCATTGATTTGATGTAGCCAATATGACTCCAATCTTGGATAAAGTATGCAAACAACATAATTTTATTTCCTCATTTATCAAAACTGATTAGGGAAAAATTAATTAATGAGGGAACCAATACGATGTTACAAGCTGTTCAAAGAATTCCCAAAACCGCATGTATATAAGACTATCAAGAATGATAAAGATGTGGAATCTAAAATATGACACACATGAACCTATCTGTGAAACAGAAACAGACTCCCAGACATAGAAAACAGACTGTAGTTGCCAAGGGGGAGGGGGAGTGAGGGAAGGATAGAGTAGGAGTTTGGGATTAGCAGAAGCAAACTATTACATAGAGAATGGATAAACAACAAGGTCCTACTGTATAGCACAGGGAACTATACTCATTATCCTGTGATAAAGCATAATGGAAAAGAATATGAAAAAGAATGTATATATATGTATAACCGAATCACTTTGTTGTAGAGCAGAAATTAACATAGTGTTGTATATCAACTATACTTCAATAAAATAAAAATTTTTTAAAGGATGATAAAGTAAGTTTGATTAATAGATGAAAAACAACAACAACAGGCACCAACTGTGCAGGGGTCTCTCCTAATCCTTAGTAACAAAAACCTGATTGTACGGTTGGGGTGTTATAAGGGCTGTATAGTCAAAGAGGGACTGGTCTGACTTGAGATTTCTTTAATCTAGCTCCCCATTCTTGGTAGGATTGGAAAAGGCAGTATTATTTTTTAAAATCATTTAAGAATTCCACAAAAATAAAGACTATACTTTCAGGGATCATTTCTATAGTTTATTACTAGAGAAGTTTCGGAAACCATAACTCAAAAAGAGTCATGTACCACAATGTTCATTGCAGCTCTATTTACAATAGCCAGGACATGGAAGCAACCTAAGTGTCCATTGACAGATGAATAGATAAAGAAGATGTGGCACATATATACAATGGAATATTACTCAGCCATAAAAAGAAATGAAATAGTTATTTGTAGTGCGGTGGATGGACCTAGAATCTGTCCTACAGAGTGAAGTAAGTCAGAGAGAGAAAAACAAATACCGTATGCTAACACATATATATGGAATCTAAAAAAAAAAAAATGGTCATGAAGAACCTAGGGGCAAGACAGGAATAAAGACGCAGACCTACTAGAAAGTGGACTTGAGGACACAGGGAGGGGGAAGGGTAAGCTGGGACAACGTAAGAGAGTGGCATGGACATTTATACACTACCAAATGTAAAATAGATAGATAGTGGGAAGCAGCCGCATAGCACAGGGAGATCAGCTCGGTGCTTTGTGACCACCTAGAGGGGTGGGATAGGGAGGGTGGGAGGGAGGGAAACGCAAGAAGGAAGAGATATGGGGATATATGTATATGTATAACTGATTAAATTTGTTATAAAGCAGAAACTAACACACCATTGTAAAGCAATTATACTCCAATAAAGATGTTAAAAAAAAAAGTCTGTGAGGAAGTAGAGGTGAGCTACAACCTTGGGTAAGAGTCTCACTGTTCTATGTATATAAAGAAGTTAGAATGAGAATGAACGACAGTGTAGTACATTAATTATAGCTATCTAAGTTATTCTGATATTAAAAATAAAATATTTTCATTTTAATAAAAGGAGAATATTGAAGGTTATAAAAAAAAAGAATTCCACAGAAATAAAACTCAACCTTGACACCCCATATCCAGTCTGTCAGGAAATCCCGCCGATGATCTTCAAAATATATTCAGGATCTGACCACTTCTCACCACTGCTATGACCCTGGTCAGAGCCACTATCATCTCCCACCCACATGTTGCTATAGCTTGGTCTCCCTGCTTCTACCCAAATCTTCCTGGAGTCTTCTCAACTCAGAGCAGCCAGAGGGTCCTTTTAAATCAGGAGACAGATTGTCTCACCTCTCTGCTCAGAACCCTTTCCTGATTTCCATATTAGTCAGAGTAAAAGCCAAATCCTGGCAATGACCTCCAAGGGCTCACATGATCTGCATGGACCCCAGCTTGTCAACTCTCTGGCCTCTTCCCCCACTTCTCTCTCCCTCACTCTCTCTGCTCCACTGGCCTCCTTCCTAAGCCTCAGACACACCAGACAGTTCTCTCTTAGGGCCTTCATTCTGTTCCTTTTACCTGAAATGCTCTTCCCCCAGGTAGACCATTAGCCAGCTCCTTCACTTCCTTCAAGACTTTGCTTAATTTTTACTTTAATGAGGCCAACCCTGACCACTCTACTTAATACTGCTGTCTATGCCCACCCCCACTATTAATTTCCAATTGCTGCTGTAACAAATTACCATAAACTTAGTGACTTGAAACAACACAAGTTTATTATCTTACAGTTTTGGAGTAACAACCAAATCTGCCTTTTCGAGAGAGAACTTTGGGGGGCAGCGTGGATGATGGATTGGATGGGGAGACAAAGAAGAAGAAAGGAGGGAGGGAGAGGAACAGAGAGGAAGGGAGGAAATTAGATCATTTCTATTTACAGTTGACCCTTGAACAACACTGGGGTTAGGGGCACCCAACTGCCCAGTGAAAAATCCTCCAATAACTTTATAGTCAGCCCTTGGCCCTCCGTGGTTCTGCATCTGGATTCAACCAATTGCTCATCCTGTACTACTGTATATATTTATGCAGTGGGAAAAAAATCTACATATAAGTGGACTTGTGCAGTTCAAACCCATGTTGTTCAAGGGTCAACTGTACTAAGATTTTTCTGTTATGTTTTGTTTTTTGGGTTTTGTTGTTGTTGTACTAAGATTTAAATAATTGTCACACACAGGACTTAACAATTTCAGTTGCCATAACCCAGACAGTAACAGTGGGCTTGAAGAGAAAGCATCCAGAGATTCTTAGAAGGTAGAATCAACAAAGTTTGTGATGACTGGTTTGATATGGATGGTGAAAGACTAGGAGGTCTTGAGAAAAAGGGAATCAGTTTTTGTGGGTGCGTATAATGAGTCTGGCTGGAGAGCTGTTGCCTTGGAGATACAAGGCATCTATCTGGATAGGAGTAGAAGGCATCTGGGGAAGAGTCTGGTGCTAAAGAGACAGATTTTGAAGCAGATAGGGAGGGAGCAGTTAAAGTTATGTCAGGGGATAATAAAGCAAAAAAAAAAAAAAAAGGGGGTGGGGGAACTGATTCCAGAACACTGAATATCACCTTCCTAGGGTGGGCACTGGAGGAGATGTTAGAGCTGAAGGGGTGACCCTCCCACACCCAGCACGCAGGAGCCATGTTGCCTCCTCAGTCTTTCTTCCTATATGGTGAAGCCCAGAGTAGAGCAGAAGACACCATGAAGAAAAAGAAGGAACACACAGACACTATAAGTTCTTAAAAGTTTTAAATGGTGTGTGAAAAGTTAACAACATTCAAAGGCTTATGGGAAAATTTAGAGAGGAAAATGTTACCAGCCAATGTGAGATATTTTCATTTTTTAATGATGTAAAGAGCTCATAGCAAATGTGAGAAGGAATCTAAAAGCCTACAGGAACTGGTTAGAAAACTGTAATCTATCCATATAATGAAACACGACGTGACCATGAGAAAGATTAAGGTAGATCAGTAGATATAAGCATAGGTGTCCATGATGTATTAAAGTGGAAAGTATGAAGTGACCTCCCTCCCACCCAACCCCCCAAACTTTTCTTTTTTAAATGTGCCTCTTTTTAAAAAAATTTTATTTATTTACTTTATTTATTTACTGAAGCCCGTGCACCTAGAGCTCCTGATCCGCAACAAGAGAAGCCACCACAAAGAGAAGCCCACGCACCGCAAGGAAGAGTAGCCCCCAATCGCCGCAACTAGAGGAAGCCCGCGCAGAGCAATGAAGACCCAATGCAGCCAAAAATAAATGTAAAAAATAAAAATTTAAATTAAAAAAAAACCTGACTTCTAAAAAATAATAATAAAATAAAATACATTTTTAAAAAAGAAAAGTGGACAAAGATTTGAATGGCAGAAATGTGTGGGCTGGCTTAGTGGTTCAGACTTGAGCAATGCACTTACATCTTGTAAAGGAAAAATTATGAGCCTCAAATGTTGACCTATATTATTTTTATTATGATGTTACTTAAATATGTACAAACAGAAAAGTAGATATAAATGCCTTATTCTAAAAAATAAAATAAATGCCTTATTCTTATAGCTCCTTGTACAAGGATAAAACCAAAGCAAGTTAGAAAATTAAATGTAATTGTACAGTAATATAAATATAAAGTATATTTAAAAAACAGTAAAATTCAAATGAGCAGCATTCAGTTAATATGATGGATGATGTTTTCTGAAAAGGAAATTCAAATTAAACCCACAAGGTACCATTTTCTACCCACTAGAATGGCTAACATTGAAAACAATGACAACACCTACCCTGGTTGGCAAGGAAGAAGAGCAACTGAAACGTTCACACATTGTTGGAAAATGTAAGATGGTAAAACACTTTGGAAAATCTGGCAGCTAGTCATAAAGCTAAATGTCACCTACCATATGACCCAGCAATTTCACAGCTAGATATTTTCTAGAAGAGTAATGAAAATATATGTTCACAAAATATACATGTACAAAGTCTTTTTATTCATACCATTTTTATTCTTAACAGCTAAAGATTGGAAACAACCCAATGACCACAAACAGGTGAATGGAAAAGCCAAGTATGGTATATTCATACAGCAGACTTGTACTCAGCAATAAAAAACAAGAGAATGCCAAAGCCTGATAGTGCAAAACCAGCTCCTGACTATAACAAATGACTTTTCTTTCTCATTGGGTGGTTACCAATGGACACATGCATTTATCAAATAAACCAAAGAATTTGCAAAACCCAGTGAATGGGAACCCTCTCACACTATTGGCAGGAATGTAAATTGGTGCAGCCACTATGGAAAACAGTACGGAGGTTCCTCAAAAAACTAAAAATAGAGTTGCTATATGATCCAGCAATCCCACTCCTGGGAATATATCCCGACAAAACTATAATTCAAAAAGATACATGCACCCTTATGTTCATAGCAGCACTATTTATGATAGCAAAGACATCAAAGCAATCTATTTACTTATTTATTTTTTTAATTTTGGCTGCCCCGGGTCTTAGTTGTGGCATGCGTGCAGGATCTAGTTCCCCCACCAGGGATCGAGTCTGGGCCCCCTGCATTAGAAGCCTGGGGTCTTACACACTGGACTACCAGGGAAGTCCCAGGCATGGAAGCAATCTAAATGTCCATCGACAGATGAATGGATAAAGAAGATGTGATACACACACACACACACACACACACACATTGGAATAGTACTCAGCCATAAAAAAGAATGAAATATTGACATTTGCAGCAACATGGATGGACCTAGAGATTATCACACTAAGTGAAGTAAGTCAAAAAGACAAAGGGACTTCCCTGGTGGTCCAGTGGTAAAGAATCGCGTTCCAATGCAGGCGACCAAGGTTCAATCCCTGATCGGGGAATTAAAATCCCACGTGCCACAGGGAAGCTAAGCCCGTGAGCCACAACTACTGAGCTTGCACACCTCAACAAGAGAGCTCATGTGCCGCAAACTACAGAGCCCACGTGCCCTGGAGCCTACGCACCACAACTAGAAAGAAGCCCGCACACCTCAACGAAGACCCGATGCAGCCAAAAAAATAAAAGGAAATAAATAAAATAAAATATTTTTAAAAAAACAACAAAAAGAGAAAGACAAATACCATATGATATCACTTATATGTGGAATCTAAAAAAATGATACAAATGAACTTATTTATGAAACAGAAACAGATTCATAGGCATAGAAAATGGACTTGTGGTTGCCAAGAGAGAGGATGAGGTGGGGGAGGGAATCGTTTTGCGGTACACCAGAAACTAACACAACATTGTAAATCAACTATACGTCAATTAAAATAAATAAATAAATAAAATTTAAAAAATAGCAAATGCACACATAAGCTTTTCCCATGTAAGTTTTACTTAAAATATGTATAAACATATAAACATTAAGAAGTAATAGTATTTCAGAGAGTCTGAGTGGAGCTAATGAACTGAACGTTTGTGTGACTGTCACTTGAAGACAAGTGGCACTGGCAGCATGGTTGACCAGCTGAAGGGAAAACAGAGTGCAGAACTGAAAGAAGCTTTCCACTATTTGACAAGGATGGTGACGAACATCAAAAAAATGGAGACTGTAATGAGGCCTCTTGGGTAAAATTCCCTAGAAGCAAAATTTCAGGATAAATTAATGAAACAAATGGTGACGGAAATAGTACAATTGACTTTCTGGACTTTCTGACAATGATGACAAGAAAAATGAAAAGCATAAAAAAGAAATTAGAGAAACATGCCTTGTGTTTAATAAGGATGACACTGTCTGTGTTGGTGCGACATAACTACATCACATGATAAAACACCTTCAAGGGGCTTCCCTGGTGGCACAGTGGTTGGGAGTCCGCCTGCTGATGCAGGGGATACGGGTTCGTGCCCCGGTCCGGGAGGGTCCCACATGCCGCGGAGCGGCTGGGCCCGTGGGCCGTGGCTGCTGGGCCTGTGCGTCCGGAGCCTGTGCTTCGCGATGGGAGAGGCCACAGCGGTGAGAGGCCCGTGTACCGCAAAAAAAAAAAAAACACCTTCAAGAAAAGTTAACACATGAGGAGGTTGATTAAATGATCATGGAAGCAGATATTGATAAGAATAGTCAAGTAAAAACTGAAGAATTTGTATAAATGATGTCAGCAAAGTGAGACCACTGTACAGAATATGTTAAAGTTCCTGTGCAAAATTATTTGCCTTTTTTTTTCTTGTTGTCAAAAGAATATGCATGAGTAGTCATTAGGACTTACTACTCTGTGTTTTTCTTTCTTTTTTTCTTTTAATTTTAATTTTTGGCTGCATTTGGTCTTCATTGCTGTGCGCGGGCTTTCTCTAGTTGTGGCGAGCAGGGGCTACTCTTCATTGAGGTGCATGGACTTCTCATTTTGCTGGCTTCTCTTGTTGCAGAGCACGGGCTCTAGGAGCGCAGGGTTCAGTAGCTGTGGCATGTGGGCTCAGTAGTTGTAGCTCATGGGCCCTAGAGCACAGGCTCAGTAGTTGTGCTACATGGGCGTAGTTGTTCCACGGCATGTGGGATCTTCCCGGACCAGGGCTCGAACCTGTGTCCCCTGTGTTAGCAGGTGGATTCTTACCCACTGTGCCACCAGGGGAGCCCTATGTTTTTCTTCCTTATCTCACTATCACTATCCTATACCTTATTTTTTTAAAATACATCAAGTAGCAAGTTGCACATGGCTTGCTAAATTACTGGTTCTCAAATTTTGGGGGTTCAGCATCCCTTTACATTTTAAAATTTTATGAAGATCTCTAAGACTTTTTGTTTGTATGAGTTATATATATTAAAAGTTTCCATATTAGAAATTAAGACAGAATTTTAAAATATTTGTTCATTATAAAATAATAACAAAACCATTACAGGTTGACATAAGTATTTTTTTAAATAATTATACTTTCCAAAAAAAAAAACCACATTAGTGAGAAAAGTGGACTCATTTTACATTTTTGCATATCCCCTGAATGTCTGGATTAATAAAAGACAGCTGGATTCTCATATCAACATTCAATCTGTTGTGATATCACACTTCATGTAGCCTCTGGAAAATTCCACTCTACACTAATGAGAGAACAAGAGTGAGAGGCAGATAATGTCTTTAGTAGTGTTGTTAAAATGGTTTTTACCTCATGGGTCCCCTTTGCTCACACTTTGAAAACCACTAACCTACGTCTTTCAACACATCTAAACTTAGATGGAGTTGGTCAAATACAAGAACACCTAAGTTATGCCTTTTTAAAAATAGTTTTCTTTAGGGACAGTCAGCCTGTTGTTGTATATTTCAGAATTCTAAACTATAGAGAATCCACAATATGTACCTAAAGTTGTGCTATTGCAAAGTGGGTTTATTATCCAAGTACTCATACATCATTATCTTTTACTACTGATCCTATACCAGAAGCTTTGTCTTATATTGATACTTGCTTTTAAAGATTTGTTTGGCTCTTAAAGAAAATCTGCTTGTGGTACTATTTACCTCAAACAAGCTATATATTTGATTTCCAACTTAAAAATTACAATTAGTTTTGTAGGAAACTGCCATACTATCTTTCAAAATGACTGTACAATTTTACATTCCCAGCAGCAACGAATGAGAGTTCCTGTTGCTCCACATCCTCACCAATGTTTGGTGTTGTCAGTGCTTTGAAATTCAGCCATTCTAATAGGTGTGTAGTGGTATCTCACTGTTTTAATTTGCAATTCCCTAATGACATATGATGTTGAGCATATTTTCATATGCATATTTGCCATCTGTATATCTTCTTCGGTGAGGCGTTTGTTCAGATCTTTTGCCCACTTTTAGTCAGGAAGTTAGTTTTCTTATTGTTGAGTTTGAAAGAGTTTTTTAATATATTTTTGATACCACTCCTTTATCAAATATGTGTTTTGCAAAGATTTTCTCCCAGTCTGTGACTTATTTTTTCATTCTGTTAACTGTGTCTTTCACAGAGCTTAAGTTTTCAATTTATTATTATTTTTTTAATGCATAGTTTTTTTAAGTTATTTTATTTTATTTACTTATTTATTATTTATTTATTTATTTTGGCTGCACCGGGTCTTAGCTGTGGCACACGGTCTTAGTTGCGGTGTGCGTGCAGTATCTAGTTCCCCGACCAGGGACTGAACCTAGGCCCTCTGCATTGGGAGCACAGAGTCTTACCCACTGGACCACCAGGGAAGTCCAAGTGTTTCATTTCATTTTATTTTTTAAAATATTTTATTTATTTGTTTGTTTGTTTGGCTGCACCAGGTCTTAGTTGCAGCACGCAGGATCTTTTATTTTTCTGTTTTTTAAATTTTTTTATTTTTTAAATTGGTATTGGACTATAGTTGCTTTACAATATTGTGTTAGTTTATACTGTACAGCAAAGAGAATCAGCTATGTGTATACATATATCCCCTCTTTTTTGGATTTCTTTCTTATTTAGGTCACCCGAGAGCACTGAGTAGAGTTCCCTGTACACGGGATCTTTTAGTGGCGGCATGCATGCAGGATCTAGTTCCCTGACCAGGGATCGAACACAGGCCCCCGCATTGGGAGCACGGAGCCTTTTTTTTTTTAATTTATCTTTTATTTAATTATTTATTTTTATTTTTGGCTGTGTCGGGTCTTAGTTGTGGCACACAGGATCTTTGTTGCCTCACACGGGCTCTTCGCTGTGGCACATAGGCTTCTCTCTAGTTGTGGCGTGCGGGGGTTTCTCTTCTCTAGTTGTGGCGCGCGGGCTTCAGAGCATGTGGGCTCTGTAGTTGGCAGCACACGGGCTCTCTAGTTGAGGCACGCAGGCTCAGTAGTTGTGGCGCGCAGGTTTAGTTGCCCTGTGGCATGTGGGATCTTATTCCCTGACCAGGGATCGAACCCACATCCCCTGCATTGCAGGACAGATTCTTTACCACTGGATCACTATAGAAGTCTCTAAGTTTTAATTTTAATAAAGTCCAACTTATCAATTTTTTCTTTCGTGAATCATGCTTTTGGTGTTGTAACTGAAAAGTCATCACCAAGCCCAAAGTTACCAAGATTTTTCACCTATGTTATTTTCCGGGAGTTTTAGTTTTGTCAGAGGTTGGGGGAAGGGAGCGAAGGACAAAGAGTGGAATACAGAGGATTTTTAAGGCAACGAAACTTTTCTCTATGATACAGTAATGATGGACACATTTGTCAAAACACATACAATGTACTACATAAAAAGTGACCCCTAACATAAAATATTGGACTTTAGTTAATAATAATGTATCAATATGGTTCATCAGTTATAACAAGTGTAACACAATATTTCAAGATGTAAATGTAGGGAAACTGTAGGAGAAGGGGAACAAAAGAATAAACTGTTATCAACCAAGAGAAGTAACAATAGCAAAGGTAACAAATCAGTTGTAAAGACTCTAAGTTCTGTTTCAATGGTAAAGACTAGCCTGAAGCACTTTCTTGAGGTGTTTTGCAGAATTTAACCCCCCCCCAGGGACTCAACTACCAGATCAACTGAAACCTAAGGGATGATGATGTTGACCTTTTCTGACCCTTGATACTTCAATCAACTAAAGCTTGAACTCTGTGGACAGCCCAAGCCCCCTCATGAATATGTATACACCCTTAGCTTAAAACCTCCCCAGTTTTGCTGTTTGGGGAGACACACTGCTTTGGGAAAGATCTCCAGTGTTCTCTTTACTTGCTGCAAGTAATAAATCCTCCTCCCGCTCTTTGGCTTGATTGTGACTTTTGGCTCCACACCTACCAAGAAGCAAATCCAGTTTTCCCTAACAGCACCAACCCCGTCTCTGTGGGGCACTGTGTGGCCACGGCTGCCATATCCCCTAGGAGATGCTATATTCCAGCCTCCCCTTACATTTTATATCCCCCCACAGCTCCTGGCATGAGGCCTTGCAATATGGCAGGCTGCTGAGTCAATGTTGCAGCTCTGACTTCAGGTTTCATCAGGGCAGTTTGTGTTTCAGAAAGCAAACAGGAGATGATGGACCCAGCCCGGCAATGGCCAACTTAGCAGTCTGAATACGTGAGCTGTTCAAAATGTGCTCGATGCCTCTGATTTTGAGTCTACCTTTATTCCCAGGGCTCTTTGAATGAAACAAATTCACTTCTCCCGAGGAATCCTCAAAGCACACTGCCACTGAGGGTGGATTTATCTTTCTAAAACTCGTATCTTAAGTCCCCCTCTTTAAATCCTCTCCCTCTTTAAATTACCTCCCATCCATCTGCAGGGATAGCAAACACAGATCTCAGTGAGGCAGGCAGCCAGCTTCAATGAGGAAAGGAGGCCCATGTAATGTGGGGACCAGTGGGAATTGTGGCAAACTGAAAGGCATACACATTCAAAGGTTCTTAAAACTGTGCTGGTAAAACCAAATGTATGAACAGGAAGCCCAGTTCAATCACCAGCAGCCAATGTGGGGTGTTTGATTTATATTTTATAGTACAAATTGCTCAGTATAAATTACAGAGCCCTTCAGGTCCAGCCACTCTTACCCACATCCCTACACTCTGCTTACATGACATACTTTCACACATTCTCCCTGTCATCTTTGCTGGTTCATTCTTTTCCCTCCAACTTTTATTGAGCACCTAATACGTACCATGCACTATAATATTAACAGATGCTTAGGAAACAAGGCTGAACAAGAGTTTCAGTCCTCATGGAGCTTGTAGTGTAGTGTCGACGAAAAATTAATCAGTCCATCTAAGAAATGGAAAATTTTATTCAAGCCAAATGGAGGATTATAATCTGAGAAGAGCCTCTCAGAAAGCTCCAAGAACTGTTCCGCCCATTAGAAGTCAAAGCACAGTTATGTAAGTTTTTTTGAGACAAGGGGCTGTACATGAAGTGAGGTATTATTGACAGTTTACACAATCCAGATCTGTGAGTGCAAAGTAGTGGGTCATCGTGACCCCTTACAAAATCAGGAAGGAATGTTATCTTTTAAGGAGTTGTCTTGTTGGTGCTAGGAGAGTGTTGCTCTTTATGGCTGAGCAGGTATTTCTGCCTATGGGGAGGTTTGGTTGATGCATAATGCAGATACACAATGCACAGTAGAGGGGAGAGAGGAGGCCAAAGGGCAGAGAAAAGTTTTTATGTTTAAATTTTTCTTTTCTTGCCACGAAGTATGAATTTCATGTCATGGTAGTGAGGGGACATACATGTTAACAGACAGTTACCAGACTGTGATAAGCATTATGAGAAAAGTACCGGGTTTGACTGAAATATACACAAGGGGCGCCTAGCCAGATCAGAGGAAGATAGGTTTGAGAAGTCTCCTCCGAGGAGTAGATATCTTAGCCGAGGCTAAGGATGAGTTAAGATAGCAAAGATGAGAGTGAACGGGTGAAGGTGGTGGTAGGGAGAGGGTTTCCTGGAAGAGGGAACGGTACTAATAAAGGTTCCTAAGGAAACTAACATTCCAAGTGGCTGGAGAGTAAGAATACAGGGAGGGGTGGCACAAGATGAAACTGAAAAGGTGAGCAGAGGCCAGATCTTTCCAAACCTCGTGGCCAAATGAGTCAGATTTTGTCCTAGGGGCAAAGGGCGCAACCAACAGTTTTTAATCAAGGACTCACACTTGTCTTTTAGAAGAATCTTTCTGGCTTCATTGTGGAGAACAGGCTGAACAAGGGGTGGAAGCAAAGAGGATAATTAGATGGCCCTCAAAATAAACCAGCCAGAGACGATGATGGCCTGGCCTGAGATGCGGCAGTGGGGTGGAAAGCATGGACCAGACTTGGGAGATAGAATTGATATAACTCAGAGATTTAGTGATGGTGGGAAGACAAGAGGAGGTGTTAATGATGAACTTGGAGTGCCCTGATACCCTTCTCATCCTTTCATCTTAATTCTCTCAGTCTTCATGGACCCTCTAGGCATCTTCTTACCCACTACCCCCAATACTCAGTCCCACTACTGGTATAGCACACCATACTGTATAATGGTGACAGACTGGGTGTCCTTCTTCCTTGTTGTGTTGGGCAGAGACCCTGTATCACTCAGGGTCAAATTGGGAGACAGAAGCCACACAGCAGTTTGAACGGTGAAATTTTAATACATGTAAGTGTTAACTATAATAGGGGATTTGAGTAAAGTGGGATTGGCTGCTAGCCAAAAAGTAAAGAGAACTCTAAAGAATATAGGATCGGCATATATAAGGTGCATCCATCACCCCCTAAGCTGAGGTAGAGGACCAGGGCTGAGATCCAGACCTTGTTGGAGAGTTACACAGCTGTGTGTAACTGGATGGCACAGAAGTCGCTAAATGCTGGGCCAATGGTGAAACCGAGTGAGGCCCTGTGAGGCTCCCAGGTATAGAGGCCCTTTTGTCCCCAGTTTCTTATAGGCAAGACTCCAGTCTCCATGACCTTCCCAGAGTTCCAAAGGGCAGATTCGGAACAGTTGCTAATCAAGGGAGGAGCAGCCAAGAAACCAGCTGAGGTGAGATGAAAGGGACCACAGAAGCTCATCAAGATTAGGAGACCCACCATCTGAGATGAGATTAAGAGAGTGCAAGCCCCAGCACACTCTAATCTTGTCAGAGACCCCACTTTTGAACCACTGTTGTAAAACCCCTCATCAAATCCTCCCGGTTGGGACACATAGTTTTTCCAGGCAGGAGTCCCCCTTTGCCTGGCAAAGTAATAAATCTATCCTTTTCTACTTTACCCAAAACTCTGTGTCTGAGATTTGGGACCGGTGTACAGAGAAGCTGAGCTTTACACAGCAATGGTAGTTGCTGGAAATTTGCCCTCCAGAACTTGCCAGAAACCTACCTTCTAGGGTGTCAAGGAAAGTCATTCTTGGAGAGGTATCTCAGTGGAGGCACCCTGACACAAAGGCAACCAAGGATGGGAGGATTCAGGGGAAAACTACTGGCTGGGTGGTGCTGGCCACTGTCACTGCAGGAGCGGGGCTCTGGAAGAGCTACATGAGCTGCAGAACCCTGGTGCTGGGGAAGCCAGCTGCACTGCAGGAGCTGAGCACTAAGGAACCCATGCGTGCTGCAGGAGCCTGCTCAAAGAGTACATTCGAATGAGAAGGGAAACCCCTTCTTCCTGCAATTACTCTCTGGAGCCTTCACCTGACAAAGCCTAACATTGTGCCAACTGGTAAAGAAAAAAATACTTAAATGGTCCAGCTCTAATTTTTGCACAGCAAGCAATGAAGGGTGAATTTGGAGCCAAAAGGCAATAAGTTGGTAACTGGCACAGACCCCATATTGTTTATCATAGCTGCTGGAGTACCACAGGGGGCTAGAAATCAATATGGCAAGGAAGATTAGGAAAGGAGAAATGTATATTCAAGTCTGTTGCCCCTTTTTTTTTTTTTTTTTTGTGGTACGAGGGCCTCTCACTGTTGTGGCCTCTCCCGTTGCGGAGCACAGGCTCCGGATGCGCAGGCTCAGCAGCCATGGCTCACGGGCCCAGCCGCTCCGCAGCATGCGGGATCCTCCCAGACCGGGGCACAAACCCGTGTCCCCCGCATCGGCAGGCGGACTCTCAACCACTGCGCCACCAGGGAAGCCCTGTTGCCCATTTTTAAACTGGGTTGTTTTTTGGCTGTTGTTGAGCTGTAGGAATTCTTCATATATTCTGGATATTAAAACCTTATCAGATAAATGATTTGCAAATACTTTCTTTCATTCCATAAGTTGCTTTTTTACTCTCTTCATAGTGTTCTTTGATGCACAAAAGTTTTCAAGTTTGATGAAGTCTAATTTATCTATTTTTTCTTTTGTTGTCTGTGCTTTTGGTGTCATATCCAAGAAATCATTGCCAAATCCAATGTCATAAAGCTTTTCCACTATGTTTGCTTCTAAGAGTTTTATAGATTTAGAGCTTATCTTTAGGTCTTTGATTCACTTTGAGTTAATTTTTGTATTGGATGTAAGGTAAAGGTCAAATTTCATTCTTTTGCATATGTATATCCAGTTTACCCAGAACCAAATGTTGAAAAGCATTTGATCATATATGCAAGAGCTTATTTCTGGGTTCTCTATTCTGTTCCATTGGTGTATATGTCTGCCTTATTCCAGTACTACACGTTTTGATTACTGTAGCATTTGTCTCTTAAATCCTGTGAAAAATTAAAAGTGGGGTTACAAAAAAAACTTATAACAATAGGTTTTATTTATTTATTTATTTTTGGCTGTGTTGGGTCTTCCTTGCTGTGCGTGGGCTTTCTCTAGTTGCAGTGAGTGGGGGCTACTCTTCGTTGCAGTGCGCGGATTTCTCATTGTGGTGGCTTCTCTCGTTGTGGAGCACAGGCTCTAGGCGCACGGGCTTCACTAGTTGCAGCACGCAGGCTCAGCAGTTGTGGCGCACAAGGTTAGTTGCTCTGCAGCATGTGGGATCTTCCCGGACCAGGGATCGAACCTGTGTCCCCTGTACTGGCAGGTGGATTCTCAACAACTGCGCCACCAGGGAAGCCCCAACAATGGGTTTTTATATGTGCCCATGTATTTACCTTTAACAGGGATCTTTATGTCTATATCTGGCTACAAGTTACTGTCGCGCATCCTTTCATTTCAACCTGAAGGAATCCCTGTAGCATTTCTTGTAGGACAGGTCTAGTGGTAATGTGTGGGAGAGTGGTATGGGGGGGAGGGGGAATCGGATGAAGGTAGTCAAAAGATGCAAACTTCCAGCTCTAAGACAAATAAGTACGAGATGTAACATACAACATGATAAATATAATTAACACTGCTGTATGTGATATACAAAAGTTAACAGAGCAAATCCTGAGTTCTCATCACAAGGAAAAAAATGTTTTTCTATTCAATTTTGTATCTATATAAGATGATGGATGTTCACCAAATTTACTGTGGTCCTCATTTCATGATGTATTAAGTCAAATCATTTTGCTG
The DNA here is from genome assembly GCF_964165515.1 of Mesoplodon bidens. Classification (NCBI taxonomy): domain Eukaryota; kingdom Metazoa; phylum Chordata; class Mammalia; order Artiodactyla; family Ziphiidae; genus Mesoplodon; species Mesoplodon bidens. The sequence continues at coordinate 43,487,966 of NC_138171.1, forward strand.
TACACCTTATACAGTGCTGTACATCAACTATATACCAATAAAACTGGAAGAAAAAAGGTATATCAGGATAACCAAAGAGTCTAAATTCATGAGGGAAAGAATTCTAGCTAACAAATGTGGAAGAAAGGATTGAATTAGAAAATTACCATTTCACAGCCCCTAATGAGATAGCAGCAAATGAACACAACAGCAAATAAAGCAATGAACTATGGTTGAAACTATTAGATAAAAGCTTAATGTGGAACTATACAATTGCAGGGGCAGGCTGTCACCACCTGAGCCTACTGATCACTAAAATTGGGACCATGAGCTATTGCGGGTCTCCTGGTGTGATATCAACACACATCACCTCCTAGCCTCTAGAGCCAACCTCCATTTACACAATATGGGAGAGAGGGGAAGAAGTTAAATGACACGACAAGGAAACAGAAAAATCCACAAAGTGGGGCATTTTACAGGACAACTGACCCAGTTTTTGCAGCAAGTCATGACAGGGGAAAATGAAAAGGGCAGGGGCCCACCCTAGATTATAAGGGACTTAAACACCATACAAGAAAATTTCATGTGTAGATTCTGTATGTATTCTGAGTTGTATGTTTTCTATTGTCTTTTAGACAATCAGAGAAATTTGATTCTGGACTGGGTTTTAGATGGTAAGAGGGCCAAGTTGACTTTGTCAAGTATGAAAATGGCATTGAGGTTATGCAAGAAAAAAGTCTAGTTTTTTAGAGCTGTATATTGACATATATAGGAGTAAAATGACATAAGGTCTGCAGCAGAGCGAAACAGAAAGGGGTAAAGCAAACCTGACAGGATCTTGATAATTGTTGAATCCGTGTGATGGGATACGGGAGTTCTTCGTTCTATTTTCACTTCTGAGGTCTGAATATTTTCATAACAAATTCTAAAGAGAGTTTTAAAAAGAGATGATGTGTGGGAGAGTGGTAGAGGGATAAATATTAGCTTCTCTCTTTCCCAGTAGCAGGTGTAAGACACGTGGGTGGAAGAGAAAATCCTCTCTGCGTTTTATTAAAAACTCTCTCTTGGGATTTGCTCATTTAAGGAACTAACAAAATTGCCCTCAGAGCGTGGTATGTAGGCCACGCCCCACCAGGGATACTTCAGAGGGCAGGAAAAAAACTCAAATTGGCAACTTGGTCACAGACAGAAACTCAGCAAGATCAAATACTTGAAAAGGACTTTTTTAAGTATTGAATTATTTTCGATCTATTAAAAAGAAAATCCCCGAGGGGATAGATGCAATTTTCGTGGGAAGAGAATTATCTGCGCTAGTTAAACCAAACCAAAACAAAGGCATTCTTCGCAATAACTCCCTGAGAGCAGCGTTTACGGAGACAGTAATTAGGTAATTAGACCGGGGAGTCACCGCAGAGCCTCGGGTGCCGCAGGGTGTTAATGACTCCTGCTCAGCTGTGCAGCTGCCCTCGGCGAGGAGGTAGGCCTGGTCTTTTCTGAGCGCAGGGCACTCGGCCTGATTCCTCTCTCCTCTGCAGCTCTCGGGGAGCATCCTTCTCCCAACACCCGCGGGGCCGGGCGCACCCGGGGCTGGCGGGTGGGACGCTGGGCTCTCGCTGGTTCCCCCGCGCGGCCGCTCCCAACTCTCGGCCCTCACCCCAAAACTGCCGGCGCATCAAGCTACCACAATTTTAGCGTCCCCTGGCCGCAGGGCTTGGGCACCTGCTGATAATCCGAAATTGCACGCGGCTCCCGACCTTGCACCAGACAGGGTGACTTTCCCTTCTTAATCGCTCGCTCGCTTAATACAGTTAATTCGTACCCCTTATCAAACACGTGGACTGTGGAAAGGAAAAAGAACTAATGTGTGTATGTCCCTACCAGCCAGAAATACTTTTAGCATTCCAGCGCATTTCCTTTCACTCCAGACATGTTTTTAAAATATATTACTGGGATGCCAGAGATATTACTTCAGAAGCTCATTTTTCACTTTGCATCATTTATTGAGCACTTACTCCTGTCATCAAATAGCCTAACAAAATGTTCAGTGCTGATAAAAGTCCGCCGGAGGAATGCACAGCTCCCTCACACTTGATACTTGGATAATTTCCCATTTTTGACCGACATAAACAAGTGTTTGGTCATATTTTGCCAAATACCCTTCTCGCTCCGGCGGCGCACAGGCCGGGATGGAGGAAGGGATCACGGTTCCAGGTGCCAGATCGCAGAGCCCTCGCGCTGAGTACCTTCCCGGCTCTGTGACGTCAGCCCTAGGCCCCGCCCCCTTCGGCGGAGCCAATCGAAGCGCTTGAGGGAGGCTTCCAGAAACTCGCGCGCCCGGGAAGCCAGGCGCGATGGACCCGGCCTTTCCCGGTGTCCAGGGTCAGGCCCAGCCGCCGCCACCCGAATTGTGGCCGCTGGTTGGCTCCGAGGAGGAGCTCTGTGACTCTCCGGATTACTACTACCTGCGCGACTTCCCGGCCTGCGGGGCCGGGCGCAGCAAGGGCCGGACGCGGCGCGAGCGGGAACTGCGCACCAACTGGCGGTGCCCGGCGGCCACGAGTGCAGGATCGCGCAGAAGCTCATCAACGGCCAGCGCAAGCGTCGCCAGCGCCAGCTGCAGCCCCGGCCGCGCACCCGTCTCGCCTGAGCGCTGGTGCGTGCGGGCCCGCGCGAGCGCCCTGGTAACGCTCCTGTCCGCCCCCTGCGACTCGAACGGGGCACAGTCGCCCCCTCCTGAGGCTGCCCCGCGTAACTATTCATTAGCTGGGCCCCCTAAACTCCCAGCCTATATCCCGGCGGCAGTTAAAATTCTACCTTTTGGAATTTTTTAGTTGGGTAGAAGGGGCTAGGAAACGCAGAAAATATCTTTCTAAAAATACAAGTAAGGGGGCTTCCCTGGTGGCGCAGTGGTTGAGAGTCCGCCTGCCGATTCAGGAGACTCGGGTTCGTGCCCCAGTCAGGGAAGATCCCACATGCCGCGGAGCGGCTGGGCCCGTGAGCCATGGCCGCTGAGCCTGCGCGTCCGGAACCTGTGCTCCGCAGCGGGAGAGGCCACAACAGTGAGAGGTCCGCGTATCGCAAAAAAAACCCAACAAACAAACAAGTAATGGATTTACTTCTAGTGTTTATGCACGGACTAAAGAGAATAATTGTTTATGCACGGACTAAAGAGAATAATTGATTTTTGGTTTTGTCTGGTTTTCAACAGGATACCCATACACAAAAGACCTGATAAAAATATTTTCTCTGACTCCAGCTGTAACTCTGGTCCTAAGAGTAACAGTCCCTGTTGGTCAATAGAACTTCTTTTCGACATCGCTTAAGTTCAGTATCTTTTCCTTACTGATTGTTAATTAAGTAACATACAAGTGGGTATGACTTTAGGGTTTTTAATTAAAAGAGCAGCAAGAATGGCATTTTAACTCTTCTGGTGTTTTGTTTTTTTTAAGTTGCTGTGGTAACTTGTTTCAAGTCCACAAATATCTGAGTTCTTATCTGCAAAGAAGAGGTCATAAAGATGAATGTGGGCAGAACAAATATAGGAATTTGTCAAGATTTCAACCCAAGTGTCATATACTACTGTGCAGGCTTAATATTTATTTGCCAGAATAAGAATATTTTAAATTGTAATGCTGTATGCTAGGTTCTCTGCGCTGCTGACCCCACAGCAATCCTTTGAAGCGAATGCTATCTCCATTTTACGGACGGGATTCTGAGGCACAGAACTCAAGTAACTTTCCAGAGGTCATACAGCTAACTAGAAAACCTGGCATAACAGATACTCAGAAACATTCACTCTTCCCAGCATCACAGTTTTCCTCAACTGTAGACATCCTTCTGTGGTTCAGAACCACCCACAAACTCCATGTCCAAGAACTAGGGTTATAGTTTTAAAATTATGCAGAGTATGGCAGGGTCCCTTTTCTTTCTCTTCACTCTGCATTCCATCAGGTCTCTGCGCCCAGCGGTGAGTCCTTTGTTGGGGGAGAAGGGTGGTGTGTTCTGGAAGGAGCAACTTGAATTTTAATCCTAGCTATGGGTGTTCATCAGTCTGGCATTCAGCAAACTTCTGAGTGGTAGCTTCTTTCAAGTTCCACCGTGCTTCAGGTTTTGCATTTGTAAAATGGGAATAGTATTGGATTACCTCGCTAAACAGGATTATAGACAAAATATATAAAATGTGTGACACCCTTAAGGGCTTGGCACATAACCGGTGCTCAATAAATGGTAATTATTTTTAAGTTTACAGAACGTGATCCCTCTTCTCCTTCCTCTCTAGTCACGAAGTCTTTTTTTTTTTTGGCCGCACCATGCGGCATGCAAGATCTTGGTACCCCAATCAGGGATGGAACCCTTGCCCCCTGCATTGGGAGTGTGGAGTCTTAACCACTGGACTGCCAGGGAAGTCTTAAATTCTTTCACTCACTTCATTAATTATTTTAAAATGTCTCCAACATTCAGGCAGTGTGGTATGGTAGGAGTCTTCACTTTGGAGTCAAACACCTGTATGGACTTGGGCAAGTTGCTTAAACTCTAAGCATCTGTTTCCTTACCTGTAAAATAGGGATGATACAGTACCTATTTCAAGAGTTCTTGTGAGGCATAAATGAAATAACGCACGTAAAGCTCTCAGTGCCTGGTATACAATAGGCACTCAAATAATTAATAATAATGTTTCCATCACCACTGTCTTAGCCTTCAGGATTTTTGTCCTTACCCCTAGTCTCCCTCTGCTATATCTCAGACATGTCCAGATTAATCTTCAGAAGACCATTTTAATAATATAAAGACCCTCAGTGCTGCTCTAAACTTGCAGGCCAAAAAGCTTAGATGCCTTATATTGTGCTGCAAATCATCTATTGCTTTTTTTTTTTTTTTTTTTGGCTGTGTCGCGTCTTAGCTGTGGTACATGGGATCTTTCGTTGCAGCGCACAGGCTTCTCTCTAGTTGTGGCATATGGGTTTTCTCTCTCTAGTTGTGCCACGCGGGCTTAGCTGCCTCGCAGCATGTGGGATCTTAGTTCCCTGACCAGGGATGGAACTCGGTCCCCTGCATTGGAAGGCACTGGACCACCAGGCAAGTCCCCATCTATTGGATTTTCTTAAGTTTGTTTCTCACAACTTCCAAAAACACACTGGTTCGTGACACACGTCTTCTGTCCTCTAAATTCACCATATTCAATTCTGCTTCTTCCTTTGAATCTGTGCTGTGCTACTCAGTGTGCCCTTTACAATTTTAATTTTTCTAAAACTAACTTCACCTAAGTGAAAGTGGCACTTGGTGCCACTTTCTCCCTGAAGCATTCATCCACACTGAATGTCCATTCCTTTAAAATCCTTTAGAACTTCATATAAACACCACTTAACCATTTGTTTTATAGTATTCTGTACTTTTAGATCAACAGTTTAATTCATTCATTCATTCTTTTTTTGTCTGATACGTGCAAGGCACTATAATCATATAACTATGTCTTAGTTATCCAAAGAAAAAACTACATTTACAGTGTATGGACCTTAATGTCTTCAACATCTCAGTTCCTACACAATTCCTGCTGTAAAGTACAGCATACCCAGACAGACATCAGCTATGTTAAAGCAACACTAAGATGTTCTAACTAGATTTTGCTCATTTTACATACTAGAGCTTTTAAAATTTAAATATGCTCACTGTAGAAGTTACGTGTATTAGTTACCTATTGCTGTGTAACAAATTACTATCTCAGTTTCTGTGGGTCAAGAATTTGGGAGTGGCTTAGCTGGATGATTCTAACTCAGGGTCTTTCAGGAGGCTGGAGACAAATTAGGCTCCACCTTTTGAAGGGAGTGTCAAGGAATTTGAGGACATATTTTAAACCACCAATGTAGGTTTAATTATTGTGTGTTCACTATAGACATATTGGAAAATATAGACAAGCCAAAAAAAAAAAAAGGAAGGAAGAAAGAAATCACTATCCAATGGATAACATCACTACTGGGATGTATATAATTACAGCCTTTAAAATATAAAAGAACTTTCTCAAGATACAAACATACTATGTATACTACTTGGTAACCTGCTCTTTCACTTGGTATTTTGTGAAGATACTTCTCACTTCAGATATTCTTTCACAACATTTTAAATGGCTGCATAGCATTTCATTGTATGTATGTATTATAACTTATTTAACTAATTGTATATTGCAGGACACTTAGGTTATTTCACATTTTCCCTATTTTATACATTTTGTTAAATCAACATCCTTATGACTAATTTCTTTCACATTCATGACTTTCTCAAATTCTTAGACATGGAATTTCTGGAACAGAGTTTGTACAGTTTTAAAACTTCTGATATTTACCACCTAATTTCAGTAGAATTTTTATTGCAATCATCAAAAGTCCACTCAGCCAAATATCTGTATCAAATATCTGTAACAATGCCTGCAAGAGTTCGTTGCTCAAATTTTGATCACTGTAATTGCATTCGCTGAGAATGACTGTGATCACTACGGAATAAGTTGGTATATAAATTTTACTAAAGTGTGAACTTCAGCACACCTAACCCGCCAAACTGCAAATGATAGGTAGCAGAATTCTATTTATTTTCAATTCCCACTTTTTTGCTATTCATTTAACTTTTTACATGTTCTTTTCTTTTGAATAGAGGTAATACATTAACTGTTTCAAAATCCAAGAGATAGAAAATGTTATCAGTAAAAGTCTCACCCCTATGCCACTGCCTGAAGGCAACCAGTGTTATCAGCTAAAGATATTTTATGCACGGACACTATGGGCTTTTCTCTCCATTTCACAAATAGCACCCTATACTCAATTCTGCCGCTTGCTTTTTTTCTCTTGACAGTTTATCTTGGAAATCATATCAATACACAGAAAAACTTCTTTCTTTTTTATAGCTGCATATTGTGTGAATGTGCCATAATTTTTTTAACCTGTATTCTGCTGACAGGAATTTAGATTGTTTAATCTTTTACTATCACAAAATAACCTGTACAAACATCTAATTTTCTCTCTTCAATTTAGGAATTAATGACTTAGCTAAGTATGATTAAAATTGTCTCTGTTCTGGTCTGCATGCCTGTCTGTCCAAAGCTCTGCTCACTCTAAGCTCTTCTGGTGCCAGAATGTCCTTTATAAATAAAGTTCCTTTCTCCCATCTCTTTTTATGAATTATCCAAAGGCGAATACAAAGGCTTATCACTTGTAAACCTTTCATTTCTTTAAAAAGTTCTGTGAAAATAAAACTTTGTTTTTCACAAAGGTTTTTTGCATTATTTACCCCTCAGTTCCACAAACATTCTGCTGTTGCTGGAAAGGCTGCGTTAAACTCTGCTACCTCTGGTGGAAGGGGGAAATTTCTGATTGGCATCCAAGCAGAAATGGAGGTTCTACCTCTGCTTTCTCTCCTCCATAAATCCCACCCCACCCTCAAGGGCTTTCCCATGAAGCCCCCCATGAAATGCCACTAGTTAACTTGTCCCCTACTGCAGAGGCGCTAAAATGTACTGTTAAAAGCATTTCACACCAAGTATCACTGAAGCACAGATCCTTGGGGCCTTTACAATTGCCATTCCCTTTGCCAGGAATGCTCGTACCCTTGATAAACACGAGGCTTGCTTCCGCACTTCCTCAAGAACTCCATTCAAATACTTCCTCTTCAAAGACTCATGCCCTCTCCAACCCCTAACTCCCTACCACCCTTACCCTGTTTTCACTTCATATCACCACCATCTAATTTATGTAGGTGTTTGTGTCTTGCCTCCCTGAATTTAAACTCCTTGGAGGTAGTCTTATTTCCTGCTCTGTCTCCAGAACCTAGCTAGCACTTGGAGATCATTCAGAACATCTCACTTAATTATCAGTGAACGAATACCATACCAATTACGGGCACAAATTCTATAATATATGAAAGGGGTTTGAAAATGTATGAAATACATAAATGTAAGGCATTATTACTGTCTGAATATAACTTTTGTTGACTGGATCCACGGACAAAATACAAGTAGAACCAACTCAGCTCTGTCGATCCCTAAAGTTTTCCGTCTTATTATGTGCCCACATTGTGCCTCAAAAAATATTTACCCAAATGAGTAACTTAATGGTGAGAAAGGTTAAGTAACTGGCCCAAGGTCCAGAGACAATCACGCCAGAGCTCTGACTCACTCTCTCAAGATTGGAGCCGACCTACCATGTTAATAAGGCAAACGTTTGAAGGTAGTAGCGACGGTTCTTGTGCCCTAGGAAGCAAACAGCTAGCGGTTGTGACTCGCGCTAGGCTTGGAGGACAAGGTCTGCACGACAACCACGGCTACTTCCGTTTTTCTAAACAGTCCTGGCGCCGAGCTCCTGACGTAAACCGTGCACGACAAGGCGCCGTCGTGACGTCCTGCTCTTCCTGTGACCTTCAGACCCGCGGAGACGTCGGCGAAAGGAAGGCCTCTGCCTGTGCTGTGATTGGCCGCGCGCTGAGTCCAGCCCCGCCTTCCGACTTCCGCTCTCGCTCGTCGCAGAAGCAGCTAGGGTCTCCTGCGAGTCTCGTGCTTGTAGACCCTGCTTCGCCACGCATTTAAGATGCCTCGTGGAAGCCGAAGCCGCACTTCCCGCGTAGCCCCTCCGGCCAGGTGAGGTCACCGCGAGGTTTGGGGCCCTGCCGGCGCCGTGACGCAGAGGGAGGTTGCGCTGGGCCTCGGGGCGGCCGAAGGCTGGGGCGGCGTGGGCCCGCATCCGATCGCCGCAAGCTGGTTGTAGGGCTTTGGCTAATTTTCCTGTTAGTGGCAAACTTGCTAATTTGGAATGTCCATGAATTATTACTTAAAATACTTAGAGTCCATTTTAAGTTAAAACAGGCCACTTCTAGAAAGAAATGGACATTCCTAAGTGTAATCTGGCTGAAACGTCTAAAATAGCAAGAAAAGCTTCCCTGGTGGCGCAGTGGTTAAGAATCCGCCTGCCATTGCTGGGGACGCGGGTTCGAGCCCTGGTCCGGGAGGATCCCGTGTGCCGCGGAGCTACTGGGCCTGTGCGCCACAACTTCTGAAGCCCGCACGCCACAACCACTGACGCCCTTGTGCCTAGAGCCCATGCTCCACAACAAGAGAAGCCATCGTAATGAGAAGCCCGCGCACCACAATGCAGAGTAGCCCCACCTCGCGGCAACTAGAGAAAGCCCACGCGCAGCAACGGAGATCCAATGCAGCCAAAAATAAGTAAATTAAATAAATACATTTTTTTAAAAAAATAGCAAGAAAAAAAAGTGTAAGGTAGTATAATCAGGAGAAACGATCGTATTTCAATTCAGTAAATAATCTTTGAGCACCTTCCAGGAGCAGTGAGCATTCTAAGGGCTCGGCCCAGTAGGGGACACAGTCACTAAGGCCTCATGTGTACATGACGTTTTCTAGTTGATAAAATACTTGTAAAATGTACTGCTCATTGCACCTCCTGATAGCCTCAGAGGTAGATGTTTTCCTGTTTTACAGGAATAAGGAAACTGGAGACTCAGAATAAGTGACTTGTCCAAGGTCATGCCACCAATAAGTAGAGACGCCAGGTCTCAGACCTGAGTTTTCTGGTGACACATTCAGGACATTTAGCAGAGGACCACGTTGCTTCTCTAGACTGAAGTGAATTGTGTTCAAACTACGTGCTAGGAGCGTAGGGAAGGAGTTCACGTAATGGAAAGACGGTATCCAAAGGAAGGGAAACCACAATCTAAAAATACAGAGTTGAGGGCTTCCCTGGTGGCGCAGTGGTTGAGAGTCTGCCTGCCGATGCAGGGGACACGGGTTCGTGCCCCGGTCCGGGAAGATCCCACATGCCGCGGAGCAGCTGGGCCCGTGAGCCATGGCCGCTGAGCCTGCGCATCCGGAACCTGTGCTCCGCAGCGGGAGAGGCCACAACAGTGAGAGGCCCGAGTACCGCAAAAAAAATAAAAAAATAAATAAAAATACAGAGTTGGTATAATCCGTGTGAAAGATTTTTGGAGCAACATTGGACAGATTAGTGAAATTTTGAAGGCATCCAAATGTTCTACAGGTGGGAAATAGTTGAAATCAGTTTAGGTATAACAGTTCAGGCAAGTCACTTCCACTTACTGGGCTTCAGTTTTCTAATCTGTAAAATGAAGGAATTGGATTAGTTTATTTCCCCAGATGACTATCTTTCCGTGTTCATTCATTTGTTACCAGCTCAGTGAGACCTCCCTTGACTGTCCTAAAATTGCAGCATCCCACAACATGCTGCCCTTTCTCTCAATATTTTTTTCTTAACATTTATTTGATCCCTCAATAGGATGTCAGCTCCACGAAGGAAGGTAGAGGCTTTTGTCTCATTAACAGTTATATTGATTTTTATGACGTATTGGAATACCTGTGTTCTCTAAAGATACTATAGACTTTGTGAATACATGGAAATGGTTGGAGAAAAGCAGGGAAAAAAACGTTTATACTTGGTGATTACAACCGTAAAAGGTTAAAGAGAAAATGATGTAAATAGTTCAGGGAATTGTGTTCTGTAAGGTTTTCTTGTATGTATGTAGTATATGCATTTAATAATTTAAAATGAAATCCTGAGGTTATTTTAATATACAAGGGGTTTTCGTTTGTTTGTTTATTTAAGTTGACAATTTCCTGGGACTTCCCTGATGGTCCAGTGGTTAAGATTCCGCGCTCCCAATGCAGGGGGCCTGGGTTCAGTCCCTGGTCAGGGAACTAAATCCCTCATGCCGCAACTAAAGATTCCACATGCTGCAACGAAGATCCCGTGTGCTGCAACTAAGACCTGCACAGCCAAATAAATAAATATTATTTTTTAAAAAAAAGAATATAGCATCGACTTAATATCCTGTTGGATTTATTAAAAAAAAAAAAAAGTTGGGCTTCCCTGGTGGCTCAGTGGTTGAGAGTCCGCCTGCCGATGCAGGGGACACGGATTCGTGCCCCGGTCTGGGAAGATCCCACGTGCCGCGGAGCGGCTGGGCCCGTGAGCCATGGACGTTGAGCCTGTATGTCCGGAGCCTGTGCACCGCAACAGGAGAGGCCACAACAGTGAGAGGCCCGCGTAACAAAACAAAACAAAAAAAGTTGACAATTTCCAAACTTGGTTGGGAGTGGGAACTTTATACTTTCTGTTCCTTTTTTCACAGCCGGGCACCTCAGATGAGAACTGCGCCCAGGCCAGCGCCCACAGCTCAGCCACCAGCAGTGACTCCACCATCTGCTGTTGGCTCCCCTGCTGCTGCTCCCCGGCAGCCAGGTCTGATGGCCCAGATGGCAACCACTGCAGCCGGCGTGGCTGTGGGTTCTGCCGTCGGCCACACTCTGGGTCATGCTATCACTGGTGGCTTCAGTGGAGGAAGTAATGCTGAGCCCTCAAGGCCTGACATCACTTACCAGGTAAGATTTGGGGCAGCATTCTCTTCGGTGGTGTATTTTATGAGAAAACCTAGTTAGTTGTAAGTGCCTTATGTATTGGGACTGTCTCCACCTGTGGAGAATGGTTTATCCATATTTGGCAGCAGTTGAGTTAGTACCTTACTTAGGCCAGCGTCAGAGAGTCCTGGACAAATGGTGTTTCTTCTCAAGGAGGAGAATTGTGGCAGTTCAACCTGATGCACTGTCAAACAGCCACTTTCCCCTTATTTTAAATATTTTGGGGAATTCCTGGGTGGTCCAGTGGTTAAGACTTGCCGCTTTCACTGTTGTGGGCCCGGGGTTCAATCCCTGGTTGGGGAACTGAGACCCCAGAAGCTGTGTGGCCTGGCATAAATAAATGAATGAGTGAATGAATGAATGAATATAAATATATACACATGTATGTATGTTTTGTTTTGTTAGTCATGGTCACGTTTAACTAATTCAGTTTCAATCTTTGTTAAGTGTTCAGAAATCTTTTTAATAGCTCTGTGCTCTCTCATCTCTTACCTGATATTTGCCACTGCCCTTCTTTCTGAGATATGTGAATTTTCTCCTCTAAGGAGCATGGGTGTATACTCTGTTGTATTTCTAATGTACTTAAAACTCTCATCCATCTATTTTTTTGTAGTAGGCCCATTTTTTCCTCCATGAAACATCACTGAACCACTGGTCTTTAGATGCCCAGATAACCATTTTATTTGCATCTTTGTTCATGAATCTTTCTGATGACAACTGGGATTTTTGTTAAAGCTCATTTCTTTCTGCCTTTAATTTTTTTCACTGTCCATGTTATTAGATAGAAACTTTAATTTGCATCTGGTTCTAGTTCTGTTCCCCCAGTTAACCTCAAAGAGTGGCTGTTGCTCTTTGTTCGGGTATAAGTCTGATTTCCTTTTTATTTATTTACTTTTGGCTGCGTTGGGTCTTCGTTGCTGCGCATGGGCTTTCTCTAGTTGCGGCAAGTGGGGGCTCCTCTTCATTGTGCGCAGGCTTTGTGCGGGGGCTACTCTGCTTCTCATTACAGTGGCTTCTTGTTGCAGAGCACGGGCTCTAGGCACACGGGCTCAGTAGTTGTGGCTCACGGGACCTAGAGTGCAGGAGTTGTGGCGCACGGACTTAGTTGCTCCGCGGCATGTGGGATCTTCCCGGACCAGGGCTCGAACCCATGTCCCCTGCATTGGCAGGCAGATTCTTAACCACTGTGCCACCAGGGAAGTCCCTGATTTCCTTTCTTAACAGTCCTGAATGTTATGCCTTTGCAGGAGCCTCAGGGAACCCAGCTGGCACAGCAGCAGCAGAATGGCCCATGCTCTTTTGAGGTGAAACAGTTTTTGGAGTGTGCCCAGAACCAGGGTGACCTTAAGCTTTGTGAAGGTTTCAGTGAGGTGCTGAAACAGTGCAGACTGGCGAACGGTAGGTGATACATCAATCCATGGTTGAACTTGCATCTGCTTAATTCACTGAATGGTACCCCTGGACCTTAAAAAACTTAGGGAGTCTGTGTTTAATAAATTAAACTGACAAATTAGAGGAGATTTTGTTTAAATTACTCTAAAAATAATCTAACTCTTCTAACAAGGAGCTGGTCCAGAGTTTTCTAGTCATTATCTTAGGCTTTTACCTGCTTAAGGAAGAATCAGATTCAGTTACGTTCTGAATCTGATTCTTCCTTAGGCGGGTATAGATTAGTGTGCCAAGGTCTTATTGTGGTTATTGCATAGCCTTAGTGCTGATTTCACCAAAGTCCAGGAATGAGCACAAGATCTGATAGAGCATTGTCATTCTGCACACCTCGTTTGAGAGAGACAAGTTTATTAAATCCCTCAGTGGGACTTAGAGATTTAGGTTCTCTGGAATGTTGGCGGTCAACTTGTTTTTGTGTGATTTCCTCCTTTCAATCTAAGAGTTCATCATCTATTAAAAATGATTATTTTCATTTTCCCGCCTGCATTTTAATTAATTTATTTATTTATAGTTCTGAAGATTTTATTTAGCAACTTAGAAAGGGTTTTTGTGGATAAGTCTATAGTTGATTCTCATGGAGTCACAGAGTATATTTAATATATACAGAGTCATTTTTCAGGCTTCTTATACTGAATTGATCTAGGCCAGAGGTTGACCACCTATGGTCCCTTTACCAAAGCCATCCTGACACCTGTTTCTGTAAGTAATTTTATTGAAACACAGCCATCTCATATTCATTTAGGTATTGTGTATGGCTGCTCTCCATGGCAAAGGAAGAGTTGAGCAGTTGTGACAGAGACTATATGGCCCACAAAGCGAAAAGTATTTACCTGATTCTTTACGGAAAGACGTTTTAAAACCCTGGTCTGGGCTAGTGGTTCTCAAAGTTCCCACCTTCATTTATGTAGGAAATAGGGATGGAGAGAAGTTAATCCTTATAGGTGGTCGAACTGTGGAATTAAGAGATTGCATGGCCAAGTTTATCAGAAGTCTTTGATGAAGCTACGTCTAATACCAAAGTAACTATATTTCTGCTTCAAAGTGTAGAGTTGAAGTTTAATTGGTTGCAGGATGCCTTAAACAGCTTATGAAAGAAACTAACAACCTTGGGCTTCATCCCTGCTTTCATAATTTGGAGGACTTCGGTTTTGTTGAGAATGTGTAGCTAGTGCTCTTCTAACAAACCTTTTTTGTTTGCAGGGTTAGCTTAATCAAGAAGTTCCAGTTGAAGGCATGAAAAACCATCTCTCATGACCACGTTGATTTAGCATTAAAAGTATAATTGATAGTGAAGATATAAAGTGTGAAGCCACCAGTTAAACCGCTCCTCAGTCATTAATAGCTTTTGTGCTTCAGGATTGCAGTAGAAGAGGGTGTTCTCACCGTATAGAAGCTCACTGAGATGATATTGAGTTTGGGGCTAGGCGGATGTTTGTGTGGCCTCTTAAACATGCTTTTGTTTGTGAATTAATTAGAATAAAGTGATTTTATTTCCAAATGTGTCTCTTAAGTATAAGGTTATAAATCTCTCATGGTATACACATGCTGAACAGAATGCATTTTGCAGAAGAACACAGTTGTCTCTACATATCTTTAAGTGTATCTAGTCTGTAGTCTCTGGATATTAAAGTAGTGGCCACCTGGAGGATCTGGCAGAGCTTCCTGAGGAGCTTTGGTAGAGAAATAGTTATGTGAGGAGTAGCTCCCTAGCAAGCGTGCTGCTCATTAAAAAGATTCCAGGTGCTACAGGCGTTTGGAGCCAATGTTCAGTAAACTGAGCAGTAACGAAACTAAAATACTAACTGTTGCAATCAGGTGAATGATAAAGGAAATGTGGGAGGAGACCCATTACACGTGTGGGCTCCCTGTGGCCAGCTCAGCACTACACATCATTGTTAACTTAGATTATCCAATTTATTGGTTGGAGATGAAAATTCATTCTCTTAATATAGGCAGTTTCCCTGGAGATGTTTTTATTCTACTTAAGGCATTGTAGCTTCCTCTTCCTGAAAGACTCAAGTTGCCCTCTCCAAGCTGTCTTAAGTCCATGTTGGACTCAATTTGGGGTGCATCTTTTTTTTTTTTTTTTTTTTAATGAACCCAGCTCCATCCCTCACAGCTCAAAATTTCATTTACTTCTGGGGGTTGACCTCCAGTCTCCATTGTGCTCTGCAGTTTTCCTACTTTCAAATACACCTTTCAGAGTTTCCATTATCTGATTTTTTTTTTCCTCTCTGTTAACTGCAAGGTGAGTGAAGTGCTGTTGAGTAAGTGAATTATTCAGTTACCTCGTCTTCAGCGGTGTTCTTACAGTGCCCCATTCTGTACCTAATCTTTCACTTCCTGAAAGAGGCCAAGACTACCTTGCTCAAGGACCTAAATGACCACAGACAATTCACTACTGGCCAGTCCACCAGCATATTCCCTCCTGGGTTCATCAGTGGGCTCTTTTGCCCATTTTCCTAAAGGTTCAGGACCTCTTAGTTCATAGGGTTAATGCCCCTTATGTCCAAGGCGTGATGCTGTATGGTGGGTACCCAAATATGGTTGAATCACTGAATCAAAGGAAAATGAACCACTGACAATAAAATGGAAGAGTCTGGCTGACCTGGCCTGCCTCTGGTGGGAGCCATGGCTACACAGAGAAGGTCACGGGGAATGATCCACCAGGTGTTTTGGCCTTTTGCCCTAAAGTCAGAAGGGATTTTTGTCACGTATTGAAAGTGTAAGCCAGCAGGCGTCTGCAGCTTAGAATCAGGGGAAAAAGGCTTATTGACAGTAAGTAAAAGGAGAATTCAGTGTTTTCATCTTTGGAACCAGATGTTGCATCTCAATAAGCTGGAGGCCTTTAAGGATAGGGGCAAAGTCATTTACAACTCCTTTCTATATAGCAGTTCAGCCAAGTATTTCCCCAGAATGGAAGAGGTGGCGAGTGTGATACAATGGAAAGAGCACGTGGGCCTACATCTGAGGTTCACCTAGGCCCTCCTACTCACCTTGTCGAGCAAGTCACATTCTCTCTAAAATTGGCTTAATACCAGAGTTTTGGGAGCCCAATGAGAGTGCATATGAAGTGCATTGTAAAATGCTCATTAAATGGGTTTTTGTGGGCTCAGCACCTGTATGAAGCAGTGTATTACACCTTTCTTCATTTGGTATATTAGAAGAACTAGGGGTTTGAAGAACAGGTAGCTTTAGAATGAGGGTGAGCATTTAAAAAGGGTCTACTTGTGAGCCAGCATGTTGCATACATTATTTCCAACTCTGTCAGCCTCTTGAGCTAGACTCACACCGATGAGGACTCTCACCCAAACAGCCTAAAGCAACACACGGTTAGAGCCCATGTGCTTTTCCTGGCACATGGAACTCATTCATTAGAAACTGCAGGCTGAAGTTAAGGATGAAATGGAGGCAGATCAGAGACGGAGTCTTGAAGGGAATGTTCCCTAGCCTTTGAGGTCTGCATTGTGTCAGGCAGCCACACAAACCGTAGCTGAGCGGGTCCCTGTAGCACCCAGGGCTGCAGGGTGGGCACGCCAGTGTGCTGGGGTGTCTCCAGGGCTCTGCTCTCAGCACACACAGGAATGGCTCCTAGGGAAGCCAGCGTGTTCCCAGCAAGATGGCTTTATCTCCTCTAAGCCTGGAGGTTGAGTGAGCTCCAGAGGGAAGATGGGTCATCTTGTGCTGTCCTGCCTGCTCCCAGGCCACCGGAGCTTCCCTCACCCTCCACCAGAGGTCACCCCTGCTGAGCCTTGGCCCCGACTCATGCACTGTCACACTGAGCCTTGGCCTGCACCCCAGCTTTGCAGCTGGGATTTATTTTTGGCACATCAGCCTTCCGTAGCAAAGCCTGAAGGAAGAGCAGCAAGATATCCTGTTCTGGCCACAAGCGTCGGCTCGGGACACGCTTCAGCCCTCTGTTGTCCTCTGTCCCCAGGGGGCTCCTGGACCTTTGGGATTCCTGTCACGTTCATTCCAGGGCCTGTGAGGACATAGAGGTGAGTAGCTGTGTGGGGAGCGGGAGAGGCTGTGGCGTAGGGAAGACAGAACCCCCCACATCCCTCAGACCCACCTCTCCCTGCTTCTGTGGCACATGGGCCCAGAAGAGCGGCAGCACTGATTCTCTAAGTTTCAGGGAGGGATGTCATGTTCCGAAAAGGACCAGGCTACCTACTCCCGTTTGGGGACCCTTTCCAAAGGCATCTTCGGTAAGGCATGGGGAATGCAGGCGGGGGCAGTGGACAGAGGCGTGAAGTTGGCCCCAGGTTAGGCCTAGAGTAAGGGGATAAGGCAAGATAGACCTCCACCGCCCACCCCAGGAGACGGGAGTGCTGCTGGGGCTCAGTGGGGCCAGTTGTGCCAGGGAACGGGCCCCGACGGGACGGCATCCCGGGCTGGGTCCACATACGCCGTCTGTGCAGGGAGGGCTGCAGGAAGGGAGAGACCTTTCCTTACCCAGCTTTGGGAGGTGGGGGGAGGAGGGGGAACAGATGCCCCTCGTGGGAACTTTAAAGGGCTTACCAGGAATTGGGCTAGTTTTTATGGGGAACAGACACTCCGGTGCTCAGCTGGGGTTGCTGACAGGGTGGAGCAGAGACAGCTCCAGAGCCTGCTGTTGGCAGAGGAGACTGTTGTTATTCTAATCCTTCCTCTGGTAACCAGGCACCCAGCAGTGGGGACACCAGCCTTCCTGGAACAGCCAGCCTGTCCTGAGGCAGCCAGGGCTGCTGCTTGGCTGGTCAGCAAATTGGCCTCTTTGACAGGCCAGACCTTCTTGGACCCAGAAAGGGCAGTGGAAATGGGACCAGAGGCATCTTTGGCCCTGCTGAGAGGCAGCTCGTGCCCATTTTCTATCTGCCCCTCTTCCTGTTGGTACAGCATTTTCTCCATTTCTCAAATCCTCTGTGTGAGGTAGGAGTTCCGTACCCAGTGGCCTCTATGTTCCTGAAGCAAAGCCGGCCAGCTCCTCTGGGTCTAGGCCTGAGTGTCCTGGCTCCGTTCTGCCCCACACTGCAGCAGGACCACTCAGGGCTCATAGGCCATCGTTAGGTAGGACACAGGGCATTCTGAGGACATGACCATCCTGCTGGCAGGAACCTGGACCAAAGGGACACCTCCAGCCATTGACTTATATCTACGGAGCAGCACCTGCGACACACCTGCACTGGGCACAGTGGGGAGGGATGGTTGGGATGATCTAGAGATGATCACGGGGGGATAGAGATAAGAGAACAAGTGATACCAGAGGCTGGGACCAGGACTCACCCATCAAACTCTGCATCCCTCAGAGCACCTGGCACAGTACTTCTCAGAGTATGGAAGGAGGGAGGGAGGGAGGACGGAAGGGAGGAAGGAAGGGAGGAAGGAAGGGTGAGGGAGGGACAGTGATCACAAAAACTAAGGGCAGAATGGGCGAGGAAGCAGCAATGGGAAGCACAGCAAGGCTGTCCCAGAAGGAGGGGTGTTTTCTGGGTAGGACAGTTACAAGTTGGGGAGATAAGGAGAGGTTATGGGAGCAGCATATTTTCCAGAAGTGCAGAGAGCAGGCCGAGGAAAAGCAGGACCAGCCTCGTCACCTCAAAGAGGAAAGGAAAGAGCACTTTAATTTGTCCTTTGCAGAGTTTCTCAGTGGTGCTTTCTAAAATCAAGCGTGTGCTGGCCCTGTCAGAACTAACCTTGCAGCCTGGTGGCCCGATTCCTGCCTCAAGCCTGGGCTTGGGCCTGGCTGCCCATCTGTTGCTCCTACCGGGGAGCAACAACTAACAACGGGAACATGCCGGGAGCCACATGGTCACCTGGGGTCACGAGAGCTTACAGCCAGTGGGGAGAAGCAAGTTGGGCTCTTTCCAAAGCTTTTTAAAAAATTCATAAACATTTATTTTGAATTTCACAAGAGGCCAGACCGATGCCAGGAAATACAAAGATGAGGGAGAGGGACTTCCCTGGTGGTCCAGCAGTTATGACTCCGCACTTCCAGTGCAGGGGGCACGGGTTCGATCCCTGGTTCTGCTGGGTGCCTGGTTACCAGAGGAAGGAACTAAGATCCCGCATGCTGTGCGGTGCAGCCAAAAAACAAAAAGGGAGAAACGGTTTCAGCCCTCAAAGAGCACATCCCCCAGGTAAGGAAGGCTGACCGCTTCTTTCTGTTCCCCTCTTTAAGGAGCTGAACATGACCCAGTACAAGACACCGCCAGACTCCTATTCCGCACAGGGCTTCTATGAGAACTACGATCCCAAGGAGATCCTGGGCAGGTAAGGCCCGGACCTTCCCCATGAAGTTCTGTCCTGGGCTCCGGCCGGACACTGGCCCCATTTCCATCCCGAAAGCACTGTCCACTTGGAGAAACTCTCAGTTCGGGGTCCTGCCCTCCTGCACCAGGATGGAGGAAGCGGGTATAAGAGCACCCAGATTAGAGACCTCTCCCAGCCAAGAGCTCCCCCAGTTTGGGGGCAGGGTCAGGAATCAGGTGTCAGAGAGAAGCTTATGGCCCTGAGAGGGTACAGCTTCTTCCTCCGTGCCGAGAAAGAGCACTGAACTAGGAGCTAGGAGGCCCCAGAGCAGGCTTCTTCCTCTTGGGCTCCAGGCAGATCGCCCTCTCTGTGCCTTCTTCATCCTACCATCCCCCAAAGCTCACAGGGAGTTGGGGGACAAGGCAGGACATCTCTGCTGTGGCCTGGATCTGGGGTGAGGGGCCCCAGGGATGATTTGTCCTCTGCACCCCCAGGGGAGTGAGCAGCGTTGTCAGGCGCTGCATCCACAAGCCCACACTCCAGGAGTACGCTGTGAAGATCATCGACGTCACGGGTGGGGGCAGCTTCAGCTCCGAGGAGGTGCAGGAGCTGCGAGAGGCCACGAAGAAGGAGGTGGACATCCTGCGCAAGGTCTCAGGACACCCCAACATCAGTGAGTGATGGCCCCGAGCCGCGGCGCGGTGCCCTGCCATGGGTGTGCTCTGATAACCCAAGCCGGGGAGTGTGGCCCCAGTTCAGCGAGCCAGAGCCACCAGAGTGTCTCCCGCACCCCGAGGCCCTGAAAGCCCAGTGCCCAGAGGCTTGAGGCTCCCGGCTCCACCCTCACTGCTCTCAGGAGTCAGCTCTAAGCCCCCTCTTTCAGCCCCACAGAAGGAGTGACAGGCAGGGCTGGGTGCAGGTGCGGGAATGGGAGTGTGAAGTCCCTGGGTGCCCCCTCCCCTGGTGCGCCTCCTTTGAACACCATAGCGATACCCCTTCCAGCTTCTGAGTCTGGCCACAGCGGCCTTAGTCCCCTTGCCCCCGCGCCTCCACTGCCCCCGCCTGGGTTCCTCTGTTGCCTGAGACGAGCGAGCCATTTCCATTTCAGTACAGCTGAAGGACACTTATGAGACCAACACTTTCTTCTTCTTGGTGTTTGATCTGTAAGTACCCAGGCCTGGGGCCTATTGGAGAGGCTTCTATTGTAGTCCCCCATCCAGGGCTTCCTGGAGACGAGCAGCCAGCCCCTTAAACTGTGGATGCCAAATAAGGTCACAGACACTTTAGGCAGATCAGCCCCTGGAGTCAGGCTTCCAGGTTTTAAATCCTGGGTCCATCACTTATGGGCTGGATGATTTCTGTCAGTATCAGCTTTCCTGTCGGTATTGCAGGAGTAATAATGGCACAGTGACTGGCACAATGTAAATGCTAATAATTATGAACCACCATGATGATGACCATGGTGGTCATTCAATACTTATTCTAGACGTGAGGATACGCAATCCTACTTCATGCACTAATTTTCACAGGGTGTGAACAGAAAGCAATCGAGTCATAAATCACACACAGAGTTATACAAATACACATATATGTAAAGCTGAGCAGGGGTCAGAGGGAGTGGGCAGGGAATGCTCTCCAGGAGGTGACCTGAGCAGAGACCTGGATGAAGGGAGGGAGGGATCTGTGCCAAGACCTGGAGAAGGAGCCTCTAGCAGAGGGAACGGCCAGAGCAGGGGCCCTGCCGGGTGGGCTTGGCATGTTTGAGGCTCGGCAAGCAAGTCAGGATGGGGGAGTGGAGCAAGCCTGTGGCGATGGCAGGATGCAAGCTCGGTCAGTACTAAAAAGCAGATTATGCAGGCATTTTGGAGGTAAGAATTTTGGAGGAATGAGAGCAGGAGGGTGATGTGATCTGACTTACTTTTATAAAGGGTCCCACTGACTATAAGGGGGCAAGAGTGGAAAGGAGGAAGCCAGCGATATGGGGGCAAGAGGGCCACCAGGGAGACAGGTGGTAGAGATTGTATTTGGGATGTGGTTCAAAGATTGACATCATCATCGTTGTCGTCAGCAGGAGCATCAACAGCAACATGTCACTGTTCCCCTGCTTGTGCA
This sequence comes from Mesoplodon bidens, assembly GCF_964165515.1. Lineage (NCBI taxonomy): Eukaryota > Metazoa > Chordata > Mammalia > Artiodactyla > Ziphiidae > Mesoplodon > Mesoplodon bidens. The sequence goes on from NC_138171.1 coordinate 43,509,162, forward strand.
CCAACAGGGCTATTGAGATGAGCTCCTTGTCACAGGGCCCTCTGCCCTCAGGGACCAGTGGGCCTTTTAGCTGGGAGAGCTTCTGTTTTCTCAGGCAAGGAAAAACGATACTGTCCCTCTCACCAAGCTCCAAGCATCAAATTCAAACAACGCAAAGTGCTCTGTGAACCGTGCACTCAGACTTCTTACCATTGTTACTGGAAAAGTTTCCCAAAGAAGGGAACTCTCCAGCTCCCATGCCCCTGCTCCATTCGAGTCCTCACTAAAGAACACACACCTTTGTTGGAGAGCTGTCTTGACTTCTCCATATATAACTGCTAATTTAGGGACTAGCTTTACTTGAGAAAATCATTCAAGCAGATTTTGTATTGCTGGAACACTTCATTTTGTAGCCATACTGAACACGTGCCGTGTTAAGTTTTTCTTGGAGACACAATTTAACTTGGCCTGTGTGTACAATTCAACCACCAGCTCCAGGAAGGCAGGAGCCTGCTGATGGACCTTGCCAGGGTCCCAGTGTTGACTGGTAAATCTTTTTGCTGCTGCTGCTATTAGTGAGTTCTCCTAGTGTGTTTAAAATGGAATTAAAGTGATCAAAACTGGAGGCACACACTGCCTTTTAGGGACACAGTACCAATCGTGTATGAAACAAGGCTCACTTCTGTAATTTCTGGGTTGCTCCTCAAACAGAACTCAACTCCCCGCCCCACCGGTTAAGTTCAAGGATTTTCTTGCTTCCCTCAGATACTGGCCAGAATTCTTCCCTTGGGCCCTGCTTTTCCTGGAGGGGCAGGCGGGATGCACCTTTCCTATTTAAGCAAAGGAGACTTTCCTAGGACCCCTCCAGACTTGCCCAGCTCTAGCTGTCTCAACTCCGTTCGGTGGCACTGTCCTGTAGAGCCCTTGGGGGCAGCTCAAATGTCTCTAACCTTTGAAGAAGTTGCTTGGGGAAGCTATTTTTAATGCTGCCCCAAATTGCCCTTCAGGGTATAACTAGATGATTCTAGCAGAAACCTCTTTCTAGATCATCCCAAGTGAGAAAATGGAACTGCAATTCTTAATCCTACGAAATCCTAAAATAGGTAAAACTGCTCTTCCATCACTACTGTTGCTTCTGTTTGTTCCTGGGAAAAATCAGGATACTCCTGTCCTTCTGATCTGGGTCTGGGGCCTTGTGCCAGTGGCTCAAGTTCCCTCTCTCCCCTCCCAACCCTGATTTTGACCCTGATGGATCCCAGTCCATGCTGTCACTCCCACACATGGGGGGACCTTCGCACTGGTGCCATCCCCCAGCCCGCAGTCTCCCTTGTTCTTCTTTCAACCTTCGGAGACAGCCTCTCCACTCACTTCCCTAGCCCCTCCCCACAGACCCTGGTCCTTTGTGGGGAGCAGCCCACTTTGCCCCTGGAGGTGTTAGGGTGGGAAACAGTTTTCTGGGAGCAGGGTAAGGAGGGGGTAGCCTTGGGGCACATCCAGCTACAAACCCTCTGTCCCCACAGGATGAAGAGAGGGGAACTCTTTGATTACCTCAATGAGAAGGTCACCCTGAGTGAGAAGGAAACCAGGTGAGGGTCCATTTGCCCCTCTCCCTACTTCCGGCCTGAGTCCCTTGCTTAGGCACTGAGGTCTTGGAGGAGGCGTGGCATGCACCCGTCTGGGTCGGCAGTGTGCTCCGCTGGCTTTGGTGGCCTCCTTTCCTCCTTGACTCAGCTAAGGTAGGCCTGGCCTGTCTTGAGTCCTCCCTCACTTGCAGTCCAGCCGGCTTATGGGCTTTGGTGTCCCTGCCTGTTACCTGACCCTGCAGAGTAGCAGATGACAGTAACCTGTTCCTGTCCCACCCCAGAAAGATCATGAGAGCCCTGCTGGAGGTGATCTTCACGTTGCACAAACTCAATATCGTGCATCGGGATCTGAAACCTGAGAACATCCTCTTGGATGATAACATGAACATCAAGCTCACGGACTTCGGCTTTTCCTGCCAGCTGCAGCCAGGAGAGAAGCTGCGAGGTCCGGTAACATGGTCTTGGCCCATGTCAGGGGCTCAGGCTCTCTCCTCAGCTCTCCTAGGAACAAAGATTGCCTGGGTTTCCCCCCCAAAGTAAAAATCCTACCATTTCAGGGCTGGGTGTTTCTTCCCCGGACTGGGCTGCCAGGTTCCCACTGCCTGCATGCCAGGCCAGGATAGCTAGAAGTGACCAGGCCACTGCCGGTCCCCCATCAGGTGGCCACAGGACCCAGCACCCTGGCCCTGCCCTTGGCCCTGGGCCAGGCCCGTGTTCAGAGAGTCCCAGCCCAGCCACCACTTCGGTTCCTTCTCCATTGTCTCTTTGGGCTTTCCTCTTCCAAGTGCCTCTGCTGACCTCTTCTGATGGAAACTATCCCTGCAGAGGTCTGTGGGACCCCCAGTTACCTGGCCCCTGAGATCATTGAGTGCTCCATGGATGATGACCACCCTGGCTATGGGAAGGAGGTGGACATGTGAGTGTGTTGGGGGGAGGGAGGTGACCCGTAGGGACAGGGATGCCCCCATGGCCAGGAGCACCTGGCTGGGGAGGAGGGCACGGTGGGAGCTACAGCTGGCCCTCCTGCCTTCCTCCCCACTGCCCGGTGCCAGGTGGAGCACAGGGGTCATCATGTACACGCTGCTGGCCGGCTCCCCACCCTTCTGGCACCGCAAGCAGATGCTGATGTTGAGGATGATCATGAGTGGCAACTACCAGTTTGGCTCACCAGAATGGGATGATTACTCGGACACCGTGAAGGACTTGGTGAGAGGAAAGGTCTCCTGGCTCAGGGGTCAGGCGAGGGGCAAGTACAGTGGGGAGAGGGGAGTGTACCGTGCATGCCACGGGATGGAGGCCCTGCCAGGAGGGACCCCCCATAGATGTCTTCTGTTCTGTCTCGTTCTCTCAGGTCTCCCGCTTCCTGGTGGTGAGCCCCAAAGGCCGCTGTTCGGCAGAAGAGGCCTTAGCGCATCCCTTCTTCCAGCAGTACACAGTGGAGGAAGTGCGTCATTTCAGCCCCCGGGGGAAGTTCAAGGTACTTAAGCTCACCTGCCACTCAGGGCCCCGGGGCAGGTGCCGCAGGCCCCTTAAGTCCAAGCTCCCGGTGCCCTTCTTGGGGACTCCTTATGCCCACGGGGTTTCCAGAGCACCCACCCTTCTCCTCCCGCCCAGCCCTGTGATGGTTGCAGCTCAACTTCTGGCTTCTGGCTCCGATAGCCTCAAGCCCTGCGCCTGCTTGTCGGGCAGGAATGGGGGTAATGGGGGTGGGGGCAGGCGGGAACGCTAGGACAGGCCCAGCGGAAACCACACGAGCCTTCGTGGCAAACAAGCTCAGGGCCTGCTGTCACGGACCGGGAAGGAAACAGGCCGCGGGGCGGGTCCAGCTCTCAGGCCAGGCCCTCCGCAGGTGATCGCCCTGACGGTGCTGGCTTCCGTGCGGATCTACTACCAGTACCGCCGGGTGAAGCCCGTGACCCGGGAGATCGTCATCCGAGACCCCTATGCCCTCCGGCCCCTGCGGCGACTCATCGACGCCTACGCTTTCCGGATGTATGGCCACTGGGTGAAGAAGGGGCAGCAGCAGAACCGGGCGGCGCTCTTCGAGAACACACCCAAGGCCGTGCTCCTCTCCCTGGCTGAGGAGGGCTACTGACGGGCAGGGCGGCAGGGCAGGTGGGACGGGGGTCAGGCCGGGAGGAGAAGCCACCGATATGGAGGACACAGGAGTGAGAGCGTGTGCAGGCCCCTGTCCAGAGGGGGTACTTGGCCCCAGCCTGGACCCCAGGAGCTGGGGCCACTCTCCCCTCTTGGAGGCATCACGTGGTGGTCAGTGCAGTTGGAGCCAGGCCCACGGAGTGGGGGACCAGCTGTGGTCCAGAACCAGGAGCACCCTGCCTCTCCACGGCCCAGCTATACCACCATGTCCGCTTGTCCTCATGGGATGCCCACAGTTACTGACACTCGGTGCACCGCCTTTAGGGTCCCAGGGTGAGGATGAAAAAGAACAGTCTGAGAATCGCAATCACAGGAGATTTTACTGACCTCACAAAGTCCAGTGACACCACGGGAGCAGGTTCTTCTCTGGGGCCATGTTTTTAGAGGCATAGGGCAGCCCTTACATAATTAATAATAGAAAGGGAAGCTTCTGCTGTTTGTCTTTGTGGAGTATTATTCACTCTGTGTCTCCCATGCGCCTGGTAAATCCGTCGTTCTCCTAGACCCTTTTAAGACTGACTGTGCTTTAAAGAGCCCACAGAACCGCATTTCACATACGGTGGAAACTAGGTTCCCTCCGAGGTGCATGAAACCCCACAAATAAGGCAAATGAAGGAATCATTTTCCTTCTACAGCAACTTGCTGGGAAAACAAGGAGACCTGGGGAAACTCTGCCTTGAGCAAACAATGTCAGGTCCCTGGGTCAGACAGCGAGAAAGGAGGAGGGAGCAGATTTAAAATTTTTTCACAACTTGCCTTTCCGAGCACTGTGCCCCAACTGTTTTGAGTATGTGGCCCCCATACGGTCAATATTTGACCTCTAAGAGAAACATCCGGCTCCTGGGCACAATCAGTAAGTTGGGCCCCTTCTCCAAGAGACAGTGGTGCCCCTCCGTGGAGGTCAGGGTCCTTTCCTGTCCCGGGGAGAGGTGCCTGCCACAGAGGATGGGGGAGGGGATGGACGTAGTCCCGAGTTTGGCTGTGTTTAGCATGTGGCCAGGGAGTGCCACGGGTGCCACGGGGGACTCTCCTCATCTCTGTGTGGCTGCTCACAGCTCCCCAGGTGGTCGGCCTGCACTGGAAGCACAGCGGAAGCCTAGGTTGTCTGAGGCTGAATCTGGAGTATTGCCCATCCTACCACCAGAGAAGGGGAGAGAGAATAGACATTTGTTGAGAAAGGGACCCGGGGCCTTACCCAACTCTCCTGCTCCAGCTCCCAGGGCCTGCTGTGGTCTGGGGCGCCTGGGGACTGGTGGGGGGGCATACACAGTCTGGAAAGAAACCTAGTGTGAGGGTAGGGCCTGAGGGTGTGCCATTCCTGGGTGAAAGGGGTAAGAAGGGACCTTGGGACACTGGAGGAAGTGAGGGTGGTCCTGAGAGACTGAACTGGAAGGAAGGAAAGGCCACAAGTAATAACTTCGACTGTCGGTAGTGTAGAATAACTCAGCTGAAAAAAACCTGTCTGGCAAGAAGTGAGACTATCATAGCACCAATCAGTACCTCACACTTTCCAGAGAAGTTTCACATGTATTCCTTCATTTGCCATTTCCCTTACTGCTCTGGAAGGTGTGTTTTGTTCACCATCTCACAGACCCAGAGTCAGACACTAGAAAGATTTAAATGTCTTGCCCAAGGCCAACCACTGCTTCAGTGGCACAACAGAATCAGTGGCAAACCCAGTTTCCTGGTCCCCAGGCCAATACTTTCTCCACTACTTTGTCCTAAAGGAAAAGGTGAGGAAAATCCAGGGGGCTCAATGTATCAAAGAAACGCCTGCAAACTTGACGCTCTGAGGCCACAGGAACAGTGGCTTCTCGACAGTCCTTCTGGAACCCAGGAGCAGGAGGAGTTGCAGGGAGATTAACCAAAATAAGTCCACAGATGAACAAAGTGGAAGGTCCTAGAAGGGGACTCGGGAGCCGGGGACTCCACCATTCAGGTGCCACCACTAGCCATCTGTGTGAAATGAGCAGGCTCCAGGACCTCCCTGAGCCTAGTTTTTCTTGATAGTAAAACAAAACGGTTGTAGAAAATGCCTTTTCATGTGCACACTCGTTGGAAGAGTCAATATTTCCATGACCCCTGGCCATGACCTATCGATGTGGCCATTCCACTTCCCTCTCTCTGCAAGCCTAGCTCGGAGGACAAGAGGGGAAACCACATAATTAAGATGCTGGACACAGAGTCTGCCTTGGTGCTGACAGCTGGCAGGAAAAGGCACCAGCAGTCCCGGGCTCTTGGCTTTTCATGGCAAGTGTGGCTTGCTTCCTCTTCTGTACCCACAGCCCCCAGTGGAGGGGGAGGCACGGCAGCGGCGGCCATGCCAGATCTGGTGCCACCTGTGCTCTGGGAGACCAGGACCCAGACCCTCAGCCCCCAGCTACTGAGCCCCTCACCTGGTGGTGACCCGGGCCCGGTGATTGGCAGAGCCATCCGCCGTGTCGATCCAGGACGCCCCCCGGAGGACACGCATGTCCTGGTCGGCAGGCTGGTATGGTGACGCTGTCCACTCCCACACGTTGCCCACGAGGTCAGAGAGCCCTGAAGCATAGCGGCAGGTCTGGCCCAGGCTGGGGAGCGCCACCCCCGCCCCTCCTGGCCATCGACGGCCCTGGGGAGCTAACGCTTCCCCGTGCTGCTTCTCTCCGCCTCATCTTTCAGGCAGGACCATCACAGAAGCCGAGCTGTGAATGCTGACAGCAACCCGAGGGGCAATCTTACCGTAGTTGTTCTGTGGGGGGAAAGCGTTCACCGGGGAGACTCCGTGGAAGCCATCCTCAGCCTTGTCGCCCTGGGGGAACTTTCCCTGAGGGGGGAGAAATTTAGGCTCAAAGATTTACCATCCCATCCCAAGGCAGCTGCTCCCACCTGCCCAGAGGAGTTTAAACCAAGGCCATCTTGCAGTATCCTCTGGGGTAGGGGAAGGGCACGGGGCAGTGACCCGAGGTTCCCACCCTGAGCTCCCAAACCAGCTGCCTCATGTCCTCCACCATGACCTCCTGGCTGGATTAGGAAGTGTGTCGTTTCCCCTGTGTCCACACCAGCCTGCCCCACTCCCACCTTCTCAACTTCCTCCCCATGTGCCTTGAGAAGAAAGGCTCTGCCTCCCCTCCTCCATGACCTGCACCCGTCTCCTCAGGAACGAGACGCTCATCCTGTGCTCCCCTGTACCATCGCTTTCCCTTCTACCACCAACAGGCTTAACTCTCCCTCATCTGCTCTGACCCTGCCTTCCTCACCTCCTGCTTTTTACCGCCAAAATTCTGGAAAAGTAACCTGTATTTGCTGACGCAATTTGTTCAACTTGTTCATTCTGCTTCTCATTGAAATTGGAGTTCATTTGCCCCTGCTCTATGGAGGCTGATCTTATGAAAGGGAAGAGGAAGGGGCTACAATTTACTCATCGCCAACTATGTGCTAGGGCTGCTACATCTATGTCTTTAGTCCTGACCAGGTTGTGAGGCAAGTATTTTCTCCCTTTAAAAAGCTAGCAACTGGGACTTCCCTGGTGGTGTAGTGGTTAAGAATCCACCTGCCAATGCAGGAGACACGGGTTCGAGCCCTGGTCCGAGAAGATCCCACATGCCACAGTGCAACTAAGCCTGTGTGCCACAACTACTGAGTCTGCACTCTAGAGCCCACAAGCCACAACTACTGAGCCCATGTGCCACAACTACTGAAGCCCACACTCCTAGAGCCCATGCACCACCACAAGAGAAGCCACCGCAATGAGAAGCCCGCACACCGCAACGGTGACCCAACGCAGCCAAAAAAAAAGCTAGCAACTGAGACTCAAAACAGTTAATTTATCAAAGATCCCATGGTGAATAAATCAGATCAGACTTTTTGCAAAGCTCTGATCCCAAGATCATCTAAAAGGTCAGTCTACCCCTCAAGCCCTTTTCAAGGCTTCACCCTAAAATGCTGGTGCTGGGCTCCCCTCATGCTGCAGAGTCCCCCTGGGGGATGTCATTCCTGCCTACAGTGTATGCTGTTGACTCCAAACCAGTTGCTCTGACCCAGACCTCTGTCCTAAGCTCCAAACTCATACTTTCAACCTCTTACTGAGCATATCCATGACCCAAAGGCAGCTTAAGCTAGACTGATCCTAAACTGACCAAGTTCTATCCTTCTGACCCCCAACATGCATATTATCTATACTGGATAATGGTCACACCAGCACCCTCTTGCCCAAGCTTGGATTCATGCTTGAGTCCTTCTCTCTTCCACTCCTCCATGTTTGGCAGAGTACCAAACCCTGTCTCTCCCCTCAGGCAGGCGTCTCCCACCTGGCTTCCTCTCGATTTCACTTCCACTTCATGCAAGTGTTCACATCCCCGGGCCATGGCCGCAGCCTCGGATTCAGAGACCTCCTACAGCTCTACTTCATTTGATCCCACGCAGATTTTCAACAATCAGCATCCCCCAAATCAAAATGATTGTTGTCATTGTTGTCGCTCCCCTGTTTCAAGACCTCTGTCGGCTCCCCACTGCCTGGAGGGTAAAATCTAAAACCACGTCTTGGCACCCCTGGTCCTTCATAATCTGCCTCCAATCCACTGCCTACTTCATCTCCTGTACCTCCTGTTTCCCTGTGCGCTAGCCTCTCCGAGTCTGGCATGTCTCTGAACACACGGCACCCTTTCCTAATGCACTGCTGACATGCATGTTATTTCGTCCACTTTTCTCGTGGTAAACTCCAGTTCAGTCAGCTCAAACGGCATGTTCACCGTGAAGTCACGCCCTGCTCCTGCAGCACAAGAGAGCACACTCCCAGCACACCCCCCAGCACACGCTGCACGTCTTCACTATATAGCCCCACCACGTTGTCTTCTGCTTTACCCCTTTACCAGCTTTCAGTTCCATTAGAACACAAAGGCCTCTGAGTCCCACAGCCTAACACAGTGTCTAGCCCACAGCAGGTCTCAATCAACACTCTGAGAAGGGACAGGAGTGAGGAATGTGTGTCTTACCTGCCACAGGTTGGTGCGGTTTGGCTGGAACTCGTTTCCCCAGGGGTAAACCTGACCTGCCAGGAGGGCAAGGAGACAGCGGAGGAGGGAGAGGTGAGGAGTTGGGGAAGAAGGGAAAGGCAGAAAGAGCGAGGCAACCGAAAGGAAGTGAGGAAGTGATGAGAACAGAAGAGTAAGATTACTTACTTTTACTTCCCACACACCCCTCCCTTCCACTCACAGTATTGCACTTGGAGGCCCTGGCTTCTGATTTGCTCCAGGACAGGACAATTCTAGGTGTGGTTCTGAACAATGCCATTCTGCAAACTATCTGTTACCAGCTCATGCTGGGATAAGTACAGAAATTGAGAGTAAGCATTGAGAAACTTGTTCTTTACACTTAGACTGGATAAATGAACAAGCAACCTCATTTATCACATTAATGACTTTGACTATTGGTATAGCCAGTGTTCATTCAAAGACTGTGTAGAGGTGTTGAATATGGGAAATTGCTATTTCACTCTAACTTTCTGTTTAGCTAGGATTGCAAACTAACAAAGTTATAAGTAAACAGCAATGTTATATTAATCCCTATACAGCTATGGAAAAGGTATACAGTATAGGTAATCCTTTTCTTTTTCCTATGCTATGTTGTTCTGATTATACTTATTGAAATGGAACATGTCTGTAGACTCTCCAATAATTAAAAAAATATATGTCTGTTTTTTTCATTCCATTTTCCAGTTACTAATTTTTATGCTATTTTATGGAAGTATTGTTCTGAGATGGATTAGAAATAACACCAACAACAACTGGTCCATCACTACACAGTGTAAGAAGCACTGCTCGGGGCTTCCCTGGTGGCGCAGTGGTTAAGAATCTGCCTGCCAATGCAGGGGACACGGGTTCAAGCCCTGGTCCGGGAAGATCCCACATGCCGCGGAGCAACTAAGCCCGTGCGCCACAACTACAGAGCCTGTGCTCTAGAGCCCGCAAGCCACAACTACTGAGCCCATGTGCTGCAACTACTGAAGCCTGTGCGCCTGGAGCCCATGCTCCGCAACAAGAGAAACCACCGTAATGAGAAACCCACGCACTGCAACGAAGAGTAGTCCCCACTCGCTGCAACTAGAGAAAACCTGTGCACAGCAACAAAGACCCAATGCAGCCAAAAATAAATAAATTAAATTAAATTTTAAAAAAAGAAGCACTGCTCTAGGGAGCACAAACCTGTCCCACCCTTTAAAGCCCCCCATGCAAGGCAGGATGGGGAGAAAGAATAAAGGGAAATTGCTTGGCATCTCTATACCCTTCAAGCCCCCTCGGGCAGCAAACTCCCACTCTTCCTCAATGGGCAGCCGTTTTCCCCGCCAAGCACAGTAGGCACGGGCATCATTCCAGCTCACGTGTACCACCGGGAGCTCCAGTTTCTCTCGGATGCCAGAGCCGGGACCTGCAGGCTGATAGCCAGGATGAAGTGAGACAAGCTTCTGGGAGCTCGTGGAAGTCTGAGGAAGGCTAGGCTTAGGGTACCTGAGTTCAGCTTTTACCACAGATGGAGCAAGGAAGTGGGAAGAGAGAGCCTGGTGAGTGAGGAGAGGTCCAGAGTCAGAATGAAGGACTAAACATGAGACGCAAGGGAGAAATGGGATGGGCCAGGGGTAAAAGGATTAGGGCAGAGAAAACAGGGTGGCTTGGCTGCTTCCCTGAAACTTCTCTGTCATCCTTTTAAACTCAGTATTTCTAGATGGGCAAGGGTCTAGGGAAGCCAGGCCTCCCAAGAGTCAGCAGGGGTAGAAAACAAAGTAGAGGAACCAACCCTTACCTGCCTCCAGAATGCCTTTTCCACTGGAAGCCACCAGAGGAGAGACTGCAAAAAGGAAGGAACACGACTAAAAAGATGCTCTGACCCAGCGAGGGCACCTTCCTGACTGATACCCAGGAGGCAAAGCAGAGACTTCAGGCTGAGACTCAGGCGGTCCAAGTGAGGCTGTGTCCAAAATCTCACCACCCGTATTGGAGGGAGGCTTCTCAAGAGGTTCTCTTGCTGGTCCAGGGAGTATCTTGAACCCTGTGTGTGTCTGCATCTTTACAGAGTCTCTCTATACAGAAACCAGCACGGGGTGAACTTCCTGGGAGTGTGTGTTCATCTGACTCTTCCAGGGTGGGTCTCTCTTGCTTCCTCCCTGCCTCTGGTTCTCAGGTTTGATTCTCTACTGTGGCCCAGGGGACCCCAGATCCCACGGGATTCTCTGTCTAGGTCCCACTTCCATCCCCTCAGCTGCAAACCTAGGTTCTCTTACCTGCATTTTCTGGGTTGCTTTGTTTCTAAGCTCATCAGAGACAAGGTCCTCAAAGACAAAGCTCCACCCAAACACCTCAGCCTCTGTCTGGTACTTTTTCTCCCTGACAAACTCCCTGAAAAGAGATGTTTCATACGGTTTAGCTAATGGGGTTCTGTGCTCCACCCTCACCCTCTCCTGTTCCAGAAAACCTCATACCCCCTTATCCTATTAGTCACACATCACAGAATTTTCATGAACTACAAGGAATTCACCTGAGAGCCTGAGCAGGTTTTCTTTTAATATCTGTTGCTGTGTGTGCAGTTCACAGACAGAATTCACTCTTTTTGGTGTGTAGTTTTGTGAGTTGTGACAAAGTATGTAGTCACTATCACTATCAAGATACAGAGCAGTTCCATCAACCACCCCCCAAAATTCCTCTATGCCTCTGCAACCACTGATCTGTTGTTTGTCTCTATAGTTTTGCCTTTCCCAGAATATAAATTCACATAAATTGAATGATACAGTAGTATGTAGTTTTGGGGGTCTGGCTTCTTTCACTTAGCATACTGCTTCCAAGATTCATCCCTGTTCCTTTTTTTTTTTTTTGCAGTTTGTTGCCTTTCATTGCTGAGTAGTATTTCATTGCATGTATAGGCCATATTTTATTTATCCATTCACCAGTTGCAGGTCATCTGGGTTACCTCCAGTTTTTGGAGATAATGAATAAAGCTACTGAGGAGATTCAAGGGTGGGAATGGGTCTCTCTTCGGAAAGGTCTTCGTCACATACCTAATGTCACAGCAATCACAGGAGGGAGGCAGAACAGGGGTTATTATCTCCCTCTAACAGATGAGGGAGGTTGAGTCAAACAAAAATGACTTGCCGAGGTTTTAGAATGGATTTTTATATAGTTTGGTATGGCTGAGCAAATTTCAGCAAGCAGATTTCCAGGGTAAGATGGATTGTTTTCACTGGGCTAAGAGTACTCCATCTGTGCCAGACCTCTGATATGAGAAGACATTGTTCACCCATCAAAGGGGCATTGAGAATGGAGGAGGAGATGAGATTTGGTAGCAATAGCTATTTACCGACCTCTGACCACCTGAACGGTTTGAGACTCTTTTACCAGAGAGGCAAAGACAGATTATGGGTTCTAAGCAAAGTTTCGGGGCTTACTGGAGGTGACATTATATTTCCATAATATAAAAGGTCAATTTAAAATATAAAAGAATGCATCTAGGGCTTCCCTGGTGGCACAGTGGTTAAGAATCCACCTGCCAATGCAGGGGACACGGGTTCAAGCCCTGGTCCGGGAAGATCCCACATGCCGCGGAGCAACTAAGCCCGTGCGCCACAACTACTGAGCCTGCGCCCTAGAGCCCGCAAGCCACAACTACTGAAAACTGCGCACCTAGAGCCTGTGCTCCGCAACAAGAGAAGCCACCGCAATGAGAAGCCTACGCAATGAAGAGTAGCTCCCGCTGGCCACAACTAGAGAAAGTCTACACGCAGCAACAAAGACCCAACACAGTCAAAAATAAATAAATAAAATTAAATTAAAAAAAAAAAGAATGCATCTACCTAGCTAGCTATTTCTGGTTGTCATGATGTGGTGCAAGCCTGATCAGAAGTGATTTCTCCTTTGATTTTAATAACTTTCCTGTTTAAAAATATTTTTTAAAGCATATATAACATCATATTATAGAAGAACAAGGAAATAGAGGTAGGTAAAAAGAAAAAAACTGAAATCATCCATTATCACACCAACTAAGATATACCTGTCCATATTCTCTCCCCCTTCACCCCACAACCAAGGATTTTTAAATAGCTTTCAGAAGGTGCTTCCTGTAATTATTTTCCTTTGGAAGTCACAAAAACATGAGCAGAATATGTCACCTAATGCCATGTTGCATCTTCCAGGTCTTTCTTAATGCATATACATTCTATACATATAGTTTTAAAAAATGGGATCATACCTTATTTAGTATCTTGTAACTTACTTTCTTCACTTAACACTTCAGAACTATCTCTTTTTGACAACAGGATTTTTTAAGGGCTGCTAAGTAGTCTGTTATATTGATACAATATGTTTAAGTGATCCTAAAATTGTTAACATTTGTTTACAAGATGACATTGTAAATGTATTCGCATTGTATCAATAGCTAAACGTTTTTTAGCTAAATGTTTTTGGACAACTTTTAATTCTTCAAGACAAATCCCTAGAGGTGGAACCAATGAGTCAAAGGGCTTGAGGAGTATACTGACAATCCTTGTGCTTATTTCAGCCTGTGTCTCCTGAATCAAATTTTCCCCAAAACTTTTTATCCTGAAAAGTTTTAAGTCCACAAATGTAACATTTAAGTCATTTCTCACATTTGCTTTATTGTCTTCCCATCCCCTCCTCTTCCTTTCCCTCTCCTCCCTATATACTCCCTCCTCTACCATTTGAAGGTAAGTTATAGATATGTCCTGGATCATTTTCTACTTTGGCCTACCCAAAACATATCACCTTGGGGACACTGACGTAGCTCAGCATGGCTTCTTAGATTAAGCTGGAACCAAAATGTTTGATTCTGGAAACAATGCCATTTCCCTAAGTAAATGTAAAGGGAATTTAAGGGACTCTCAGCTACTATGACCCTTCTCCCAATTTCTTCTCCCCTGTTGCAGAGGTTTCTGTTGAGTGTCTGACTTCTGCCCATATTTCTCAGCGCTATGTCCAGTACACTGGGCAATCCACTGGCTCAAGAGTCAGAGGATCTGAGTTCCAGGCCCAGCTCTGCCACTAACAGAAACTTTGGACTTCAGATACTTTTTTTTTTTTTTTTAATTTTGGCTGCGTTGGGTCTTCATTGCTGCACGAGGACTTTCTCTAGTTGCGGTGAGCGGGGGCTACTCTTTGTTGTGGTGCGCGGGCTTCTCATTGCAGTGGCTTCTCTTTGTTGCGGAGCATGGGCTCTCGGTGTGAGGGCTTCAGTAGTTGTGGATCGTGGGCTCTAGAGCACAGGCTCAGTAGTTGTGGCGCACGGGCTTAGTTGCTCCGTGGCATGTGGGATCTTCCCGGACCAGGGATCGAACCTGTCCCCCTGCATTGGCAGGCAGATTCTTAATCACTGTGCCACTAGGGAAGTCCCTGGACTTCAGATTCTTCATCTTAAAAACGTAGATAACACTTATCTCACTGTACCATTGCAAAGATGATATGTGGTAGTGAACAAGCTAATCTCCTTTTAAGTATTATGAAGATTAGAATAGCCTTTACTTCTCCTGGAGGAACACTGGATGTACCTGAAGTCTTTGTTGGTGACAGGAAATATGTCGATGGCAAAGGGTTTTACTGTCACCTCCCGGACAGGTCCTTCACCATCTCTGCCATCTGGTGAATTTGTTCCCATCTGGAATCTCCCACCTGGTAGCTGGACCATGTTGGTCATCTGCCCATTCCCTGCAGAGAAAAAAAGAGTCGAATATATATAAAAGAAGTGGCAATATTTGGATCATATGTAACTCATAATGCTATAATGAAAAAAACAATGGAGGCTTAAAAAATTTGGCTTTAGGACTTCCCTGGTGGCGAAGTGGTTAAGAATCTGCTTGCCATTGCAGGGGACATGGGTTCGAGCCCTGGTCCGGGAAGATCCCACATGCCGCGGAGCAACTAAGCCCGTGTGCCACAACTACTGAGCCTGCACTCTAGAGCCCGCAAGCCACAGCTACTGAACCCTTGCGCCACAACTACTGAAGCCCGCATGCCTAGAGCCCGTGCTCCACAACAAAAGAAGCCACCGCAATGAGAAGCCCGCACACCACAATGAAGAATAGCCCGCGCTCGCTGCAACTAGAGAAAGACCACGTGCAGCAACGAAGACCCAATGCAGCCAAAGTTAAATAAATAAATTTATTTTAAAAAAATTTGGCTTTAGGGCTTCCCTGGTGGCGCAGTGGTTGAGAGTCCGCCTGCCGATGCAGGGGACACGGGTTCGTGCCCCTATCCCGGAAGATCCCACATGCCGCGCAGCGGCTGGGCCCGCGAGCCATGGCCGCGGAGCCTGTGTGTCCGGAGCCTGTGCTCCGCAACGGGAGAGGCCACAGCAGTGAGAGGCCCGCGTACAGCAAAAAAAAAAAAAAAAAAAAAAAAAAATTTGGCTTTAAATTCTTGTTCTGTCACTTAATTTGCTGGGTGACCTTGGGCAAATTACTTAGTCTGGATTTCAATTTCTTCATGTACAAAATGAGGATAATACCTAACTCAAATGCCTGGCTGTATTAAAATAATGTGTGAAATATTTAGCACGTGGTAGGTTTTCTTTTTTTTTTTAATTAATTTTATTTGGTTGTGCCGGGTCTTAGTTGCAGCATGCAAACTCTTAGTTGCAGTATACATGTGGGATCTAGTTCCCTGACCAAGGATCGAACCCAGGCCCCCCGAATTGGGAGCACAGTCTTTTTTTAAAAAAATTTATTTATTTATTATTTTTGACTGCGTTGGGTCTTCGTTGCTGTGCGCGGGCTTTCTCTAGTTGCGGTCAGCGGGGGTTACTCTTTGTTGTGGTGTGCGGGCTTCTCATAGGGTGGCTTCTCTTGTTGCAGAGCACGGGCTCTAGGTGCATGGGCTTCAGTAGTTGCAGCACACAGGCTCAGTAGTTGTGGCTCACAGGCTCCAGAGCACAGGCTCAGTAGTTGTGGCACTCGGGCTTAGTTGCTCCGCGGCATGTGGGATCTTCCCAAACCAGGGCTCGAACCCGTGTCCCCTACATTGGCAGGCGGATTCTTAACCACTGCGCCACCAGGGAAGTCGCTGGGAGCACAGAGTCTTAACCACTGGACCACCAGGTAAGTCCCAGTAGGTTTTCAACAAATGTTTAGTTCCTTTCCTTACCTCTCTATTCTGCACGACAGCCTTTTGTCCCAGCGAGATAAATCTAGACACTATACTCTGAAATACATCTATCAACTTTCTACCCATACTACTGCGCACGTTTCTCTGACTCTTCCTTTTCACTTGTTTGAACTCTTATCAATTCGTAGTGATTTTCACCATTATATCATATGCTCCAGAAAGAAAAGAACTACATCTGTTTTGCCAGTGTATCCCTGGCACCTAGCACAAGTGCACAGTAATTATCATCAAATGACTGAATGAACTGCTTTACACTTGCTGTTTGGATACCTCCAAAAATCATAGAATTAAAAGGACCTTGGGCTTCCCTGGTGGCGCAGTGGTTGAGCGTCCGCCTGCCAATGCAGCGGACGCGGGTTCGTGCCCCAGTCCGGAAAGATCCCACATGCCGCGGAGCGGCTGGGCTCGTGAGCCATGGCCGCTGAGCCTGCGCGTCCGGAGCCTGTGCTCCGCAACGGGAGAGGCCACAATAGTGAGAGGCCCATGTACCGCAAAAAAAATAAAATAAAAGGATCTTTATTTCAACCCCCTCATATGACAGGAGGAAACCAAAACCCAAAAGGGAAATGACTTAAAGAGCTAGTTAACAGGAAAAACCCAGGTCTCCTTACTTCCAGGTCAGTGCTATTTCCAAAAGGTGACACTTCTCTGGCTTGACATACTATTTTGTTATGTTTCTACCTAACAGTGTCTAAGTACTATAATTTCCCTAAAGGCAGAGTCCACATCTTTTCATGTTCCCCAGTATCCCATCTTTGGCCCTTTTCTCATTCTCATTCTGACACACTCACACATGATTTCGTCCACTTTAAGGGGGGTGAGGTTGGAATAAAGAAAGCAGGAAATTCTCAGATTAAAAGGGAGTTAACAAACAACACACAGAGACTTCCCTGGTGGTGCAGTGGTTTGAATCTGCCTGCCAATGCAGGGAGACAGGTTCGATCCCTGGTCTAGGAAGATCTCACATGCCACATAGCAACTAAGCCCGTGCGCCACAACTACTAAACCTGTGCTCTAAAGCCCTTGAGCCACAGCCACTGAGCCTGCGTGCCACAACTACTGAAGGCCATGAGCCTAGAGCCCGTGCTTCACAACAAGACAAGCCACCGCAATGAAAAGCCGGGACACTACAACGAAGAGAGTAGCCCCCGGCTAGCGGCAACTAAAGCCCACGCGTAGCAATGAAGACCCAACACAGCCAAAACAAAACAAAACACACACACACACACACTAGCAATATATGAATTTTATTTAGACACTAATTCAACAAGTAAACTATAATTTTAAAACATTTACAGTAGGTGAACTTGAACACTAACTGGATGTTTAATGGTGTTAAGGAGTACGGTTAATTAATTTTTTAGGTGGGAAAGTGAGTGATACTTTTTTTCCCGTGACTTCTTGTCTTTTTGGCTATTCAAGTTAAATATTGAGGAATAAAATTGTATCGTGCCTCAATTCACCCCAAAATGAATTTCCCAGGGGAAAGAGAAAGTGGGAAGGGTCCCAAAGAAGCAAGATTAAAGCCATAAATTGGCAAACGTTTAAACTAGGCAACGGGTACGTGGTGGACGGGAGAGGATCGTTTTATTCTTTTTTTATGCTCAAAAGAACCCAGAATAGGGCTTCCCTGGTGGCGCAGTGGTTGAGAGTCCGCCTGCCGATGCAGGGGACACGGATTCGTGCCCCGGTCCGGGAAGATCCCACATGCTGCGGAGCGGCTAGGCCCGTCAGCCATGGCCGCTGAGCCTGCGCTCCGCAACGGGAGAGGTCACAACAGTGAGAGGCCCGCATACCTCAAAAAAAAAAAAAAAAAATCCAGAATAATACGTTAAAAGTAAAAAAGAAGTGAGATACACCTCGCCAAGTTGGCCGCCTCTGGGAGAGACCTCCGGCCGCTGCAAGATAGCGCAGGACGCTGGCAGACCGGCCATCGTCCCTTTCCCCGCAGGGGCCGAGGGCCCCACCCCTTTTCTCCTGCCTCCAGGGCCGAACGGAGCCAGGGGCAGTCGGGCAGGCCAGCACACTGACCTAGTTCGAGCCACGGGCCGGAGAGGAGCGACAGCAGAGTCAGCAGCGGCGACAACGAGGTGCCCATGCCGAGAAGACGACCCCTGGAGCCCCACGAGAAGACGCGCCACCGTGCGGGCCCGCTGCGCACGCGCGCCGCGCGCATCACGTCGGCGGCCGTGCCCTGCGCACGCGTGCGCACTGCTCCTCTACGCGGCCCCACCTAGAAATTAGTCCTGGGGCCGAAGCTCCAGTGTTGCCGGGCCAGGTAATTAAAAGAAGGCAATTTTCTCGGCGTTGGGGTTAAAGACCCTGCCATTCCAGAAGCCCCTTCTTTAGCTTGTGAACATTTGGACGGACTGATCTCCTTCCCTTTTGTGC
Source organism: Mesoplodon bidens (assembly GCF_964165515.1). Lineage (NCBI taxonomy): Eukaryota > Metazoa > Chordata > Mammalia > Artiodactyla > Ziphiidae > Mesoplodon > Mesoplodon bidens. Next base: position 43,527,409 of record NC_138171.1, read on the forward strand.
CCTGGAGTACCACCGCAAGATCACAGAAAACGTTTCAACTTCCAATTTATTGTATGCTCACTGTAGGCAACTACGAAGTCCTCAAAACGCAAAGCTAAGCAACACAACTTCCCTTTCAACGTCTTCAAATATACCTACTGTATTTTGTAGCAACATGTAGAAGAGAACAGTAATTTGGGTGAGGAAAATAGGACACTAGAGGGTTTGGAAGGGATATCAGCCTAAGCAAGGTTCCGAGGTGCAAAAATACCATCTTGCCTGAAAATCTCTTACCTCACCTGGTCCTCAGTCACTACGCCTTCAGCCATGTATTTAACCTCTGCCTTTCCTATTTTGCCTTTAGACTTGCAGCTCTTTCAACTCCCTTGACTCTATTTCCATCTTTCTACTCACTACAACGTAACATTTCTGGGAAGCAGTTTAGCAAGGCTACTTCAAAAGCATGAAAAGTCCAATTTATCCAACAGTTTTTTTTACTCAAAAGCAGCTGTCCCCAACCTTTTTGGCACCAGGACTGGTTTCGTGGAAGAGTTTTTCGGGGGGGGGGCGGGGGATGGTTCAGGCAGTCATGCAAGCGATGGGGAGCAGCAAATGAAGCTTTGCTTGCTTGCTCCCTGCTCACCTGCTGTGCGGCCTGGTTCCTAACAGGCCGCTGAACAGTACTGGTCCTCCGCCCAGGGGTTGGGGGGACCCCTGCTCAAAAGGATTTATACTAAGGAAGCAGGAATGCTTTCAAAACCTTAAGTTACTTAAGTCTTATTTATAACTGGCATAAAAATGGAAGACTTAAATGCTTAATGATGGGGAATTATTGGAGATAAATTAAAATACATTCATTAGAAGAATTATTAAACCATTAAAATGTTTTTCAAGGAATATTTAATACGGTAGATAATATATGCTTATCTAACGTGTATTTTTATATCACTGAAGCTAAAGCAAAACATCCTGTTTATTGGTAAGTATGGCCTGTATGTGTACACTACAGTGCAATTTAAAAAATATTGTAATTATAATTTCAGAACTTCAGAATCTGAACAGATGCCAGTGTTCTCTCCTTTTTTTATATGGGAAAAGAAAATCCTTTGAAAATCATTTGAAGCTTGGACAAAAATTCCATAGCTATATTCTTAGGATCACTTTGTAGAATCTTCATGATTCAGATGATACAAGGGAAGCTTCAATTCATCCTTTTAGAGAAGACATTCCAGCTCTCATGATCTCATCAACCAGGAGAATGTTGGTGGCAATCACAGTGCTGAAAAGGGGGGAAAAAAATCAGACTAATCAGGTTTGAGGTATGAACTCTAATTCAACTCAATCTCCAACTAAATTGCACAAATTATATCCAGTCAGGTTTCCCCTTTCCTTCCCATACATAGAAGGCTCACTTAGTTGCTACTTTTGACCGATTACCTTTTCTTATGGAAAGAAAATTAAACAAAACATACCAATTATAAAGAGTATGAATATTCCCCAAATGTTATAATTTTGGCTTTCCCAAACTTACCAGGAATGAAGAAGCTGTTTCTTTACACAATAGTTATCCCATACGCCTACTTCTGCTGCTACCATTGGCTCACCTGAAAAGTAACCCAGTATTCTTAAAATCATATAGAGCAGGTCATAAGATCAGAATACTGTCTGAAAGAACTAGTAAGAGTATTTTGTGCTGCTTTACTCATCAATGGTCACTCACTTCCTCCAGTATTATCTATGAGAACCCAAAGTTCCTCAATTAGCCCAATGTTCTACTCCAGACCATGACTCCTGTGCACAGCAGCTTTGATGAGCGGCTGACCTCTACTTAGAATGCTTCCAGTGATAGGAATGCTCTATTTGGTTATCAAATATTTGAACATCTCTGTTTTTCTGGAGACGTTCCTATTTGTCCATATTAAAGTATAGCACCTGAACTATAATCTGGCAAAATAGGCATTCCAGAAACCTTTTAAATTAACTTAACTGGGAGACTGGGATTGACATATACACACTACTATATATATATAAAATAGATAGTAACCTACTGTATAGCACAGGGAACTCTACTCAATACGCTGTAATGGCCTATATGGGAATAGAATCTAAGAGTGGATATATGTATATGTATAACTGATTCACTTTGCCGTACAGCAGAAAGTAACACATTATAAATCAACTATACTACAATAAAAGTTAATTTAAAACAAAGAAACCTTTTATATTAACTTGAATGTAAATGATGCTGTTCACAATAGGTCTTACACATACTGCACAGATGTATCCCAGTTATCTCTCTTCCACTTTGTACTTGTATAATTTGGATTACACTGGCCTAAGATCAGGGCTTTACTCATTTTATTAGATTTGGTTCCCTCTTCCTGCATTTTTGCTATCCTCAGCCTTTTTTTCACCCGTGAGTATGATCATGAAATGTATCATTTTAATCAAAGCCCCTGATAAAAAACAGTAAAGCAAGCTCAACATGAAACCCTTCAACATTAACCCAAACCACCTACCACAACTCAGCAACATCAACAAATCTGTACTCTTCTAAATTATTCAAATGTCTCCTCAATTCCCTTTACTTCTGTATCTAGTCATTACATTTTTGTATCATACTTTAGAACCCAGAGATCCCGGATAGCACTGGGGTCAAAGAGCAAAAGCAACTCCAAGATTCTTCTCTCTCCCATTTTTTTTTTATCCTTCCTGGTCTTACCTCACCTATAGTATCTAGTTCATCCCCTACAAACAGTCACATTCCTCCTTACCTGTGTTCAAGTCTACACCCACAAGTTGACCTGATTCTGAATGCTCTGCTTTAACTTTAACTAGTGTTTCCTGAAGGTCAAAACCAGAGTTCTGAGCAAGAACCTAAAGGAAACAAATTTATTTAAAAGACAGGACCTAATAACAGATAGTCGTCTGTAATAAACGAACAGTATTTCCAATTAATAGTTAAAAATAAAACAAAACAAAAAACCTTTAATAAGTGAAAACAGACCAGTATTTATGTTCACTTCAGAGAATGACTAGATACACATTACCAACCAACTCACTAATCCACCCCAAGCCCGGCAATACACTGGTCATAAACTGTACCCTCAAATAAGCATACAATAGAAAAATCACAGTATTAACCTTAGTTTAAAACAAAACCAAAAAGCAAGCTTGTATTCCCACACTGCAAACCCTCTTAAAACAGCTATCTCTTGCCATCTGAAACATGAGATATACAAGCCTCCCCTCCAGAGGAACCAATACGTTTAGATAATAAGAAATACCTGTTCTAGTGTTAGGGTGAAAACTGATGAACCCTTTTTATTCAAAATCCACATTATGAAAAAACCCACATTAGCAAAAAGTTTTCATCAGATGCATCATTTTGGTGTAGTTTAGAAAACAGTTAAAGCATTCACACCTTGGGAATAATGAGCAATGCATCAGCAAATGCTTGAACTCCAAGTTGGGCCCTGCCCTTTACACTGGGCTTGTATTTAATCAGGGCTTCTGCCATTGCCACTTCCACTGCACCAGCACCTGGAACTACACAGCCTGTTGGGAGGAAGAGAGAAATGCTAAGCTACAAAGAAAATAAAACTGTAGAGGCAACTGTAAGAAAATATATAAATTAAAACACACACAGGAAATCCATTAATTTGAGAATTCAGTATAACCACAGCAATTTTAATATTACATTTGAAAGCAATACAGGCAACATATCAAACAGCAGAATGATTTAACTAGCACATGGAAAATCCTGAAAGCTCTTAGTATTAGTTCATTTATTTGTATCCCCTTTTAACAATAGCATGCCATGAAAAAACTTAGCATACCATCATAGCCATTATAAAGGTAAAACTTTACTTTTGCATGGTGTCTGGCTGTGTAAACTACTGATAAAAAGAACACAGTATTCAGCCATGCCTTTTAGACTAGCAAAAGAATACAATTTAAATACAGTGACAATCTTACCATCATCAATAGCATTTTTAACAGCCCTCAAGCCATCTCTTATTGCATCTTTGATTTGAGTAAGTGTGTGCTTATTTGGTCCTTTGATCAATAATGTGACCGATCGAGGATTGTTACAGTTCTCAATAAAGGTGAACTTCTCTTCTCCCTGTGTGAAGAGACAGTATTTTCAAAAACCAGGATACGTTGTGCAAAAATGACCAGATGAGAGGGCCTTATGTAGGAATAAGTAGCATATTAATAGGGCACATCACTCATCACATTAAAGCAAGTAACTTCGTTTAAAAAGTCACACAAAAGAAATGTGATTTTCCCATCAATGGCTTATCATTACTACATATAAATCATCAAAATGTATATTAACAAAGCAAAAATATCATCCGAAGTTTGAATGAATTTTTAACTACTGAAGAATTCATGAGCCAAAAAGTAGTATTACTTTGGAAAGAAAATACACTTACCAATGTATATTCATAGACAAGTCCTGCATGTCCCAAACAATCAGGATTTAGGTCATCAAGAGAATTTAGGGCTACCCCACCACAAGCAAGAGTCAGCCTGAAATATTCAAGTGTTTTAAGGGAGATGCAGAAGGGATTTTATCAGTTATGTTTACAGATTAATATTTTTAGAAAGCAATCTTTATCAGAATTACATGCGAAAATCATATTCTAAAATATATTTTAGCTTAAGCCTTTCCATTCACCACCAACTAGCTGAAAACTGGTCTTTTCTCCTAACTCTCCATTTAAACCACTCTTAAGTCAGCAATTACTCCTCTGATATGAAATCTAAAGGTGCACAGGGCTCTTTATCACGAGGAGTTCTTTGGAAGCAAGTATTCCTCTGAAACCCTTGATGCTGTCTCTTGACGTGGAAAAATATGTACGGTCCAGGTCATCACTTAAAAATAAGACAAGTATATCAACAATCATAGCAGCACTATTCACAACAGCCAAGGTAGAAACCCAGATAAATGTCCACTGACAGATAAATGAATAAACGAAGCTAAATGTGGTCTACCCATACAGTGGAATATTATCCTTAAAAAGAAATGTGATCCTGGAAAACACAGATAAAATGATAAATTTTATATTATGTATATTTTATCGCAATAAAAAATAAGAAAATCACAAAAATAAGAGGAAAGGGCTTCCCTGGTGGCGTAGTGGTTGGGAGTCCGCCTGCCGATGCAGGGGACACGGGTTCGTGCCCCGGTACGGGAAGATCCCACATGCCGCGGAGCGGCTGGGCCCGTGAGCCATGGCCGCTGAGCCTGCGCATCCGGAGCCTGTGCTCCGCAACGGGAGAGGCCACAGCAGTGAGAGGCCCACGTACCGCAAAAAAAAAAAAAAAGAGGAAAAAAAGCAATAATCTAAGTTAACTTGCAAAATAAGTGAAATTCACGTCACACAGATAATCTGCTATCCGTACCTTTCCATATTTCTCCTTTTAGCTCTGCGCAGAGCTACTATGCCTTCTTTTGCAAGAGCATCTAAGGAAAAGGGGTCAATTCCCTGTAACAACAACAAAAAATAAGTTTCAATATTTTACCTTTAAAATAAAAATAGATGCACACTAGCTTATAAAACAAAATTTCTCACCTTTTGATTAATAACAACAAATCCTTTATCTGAATCACCACAGACTTTCTTTTTCAGGTCTATTATTTTTTTAACTCTGTCTTCAATGAATTTTCTTTCAGCTCTCACTAGTTTCTCTCTCTCCTCTGCACTCTTGTAAAAAAAGCCAGAATTCACTTCTCTAAAAAAAGGAAGTTACAGAAAGGGGAGGAAATATTTAGCAAATAGTCACCGAGCTCCAATTCTACCCCTGGTACGTTTTCAGAGACTATTTCCTGTAATTTTCCGAAACCCCATTGAGGCATTATTGTCCGTACAGCGGGGAAACTGAGTCTCACAAAAAAGTGACTTGCCCCAAATATCAAGCTCTTCCACCTCTCTTCCATTTTTAAGGAGCTATATATAAACTCACGTTTTTTCATATTCTAATGACACGTTGCATGTGAGGATGTACACATCTTCTACTCTCTTTTTCATATCAGGATGCCGTGCCCCATGGTCCAAAACAAGACCTCTGATCAAGCTGTTACAACACATAAAAATTATATTCTTATTGATTTCCAGATGGAGTGTAACATATGCTAACAAAACTAAAACAGTGAATTGAGACTGTATTGATAATTTTCAATCAGCTTTATTTCTTGAGCTATTTGAACAGGACTTTTGGGTAATACCTAGCAAGGTTCAATTGTGAAAAAGCAGAATTCCAGAACACGACAAAAACAAACCATTCAAATGAAAGTAACAACCCTGTCTTGTGCAGAAGATTCTGCAGAGAAATAGTCACAAGTTTGGTAGGCTATTAAACTGTGATCACCTCATTTAAAAAATGCTTCAAACTAGGTCTTTGAAATAATTTTCTTTAAAATTCCCTGAAGTCTCCCATATGCTTTGTTCAATAAATGCCAAATGACTGATGTAGTTGACTTTCCAGAATCATTCTATGTAAAAATACATACCATTAACTTCATTTCAAAAGGAAATAGATACTACTGAGTAAATGAAATACTCATCTAGGCAATATTCGTTAATTCAAAGACAAAAAAAAAAAAAAACAGGCAAAATATATGTATTGTATAAACTCCTTCACGTTTGTAAACACTTTTTATTTCATAGCATTCTACCACCTACCTTGTATCAGTTTCAGATTTATGTTTCATCTCCATGATCTCAACCATGAAGAGGTCAATAGGTTCATCTTGTTTTTTAATGGCTAAAATGGAGTCCACTACAGCCTGCAACAGAGTATAACCATTCAATGAATTTGACTAGCAGAAGTTGAGACACTTATGTTTATTCTTCAGAAAAGTTTAAAGCAGACAGCTTCTCGTCTTTAAAAATCTCTGAACTGATTTTTTTTTTTTTTTTTTTTTTGGCGGTACGCGGGCCTCTCACTGTTGTGGCCTCTCCCGTTGCGGGGCACAGGCTCTGGACGCGCAGGCTCAGTGGCCATGGTTCACGGGCCTAGCCACTCCGTGGCATGTGGGATCTTCCCAGACCGGGGCATGAACCCGTGTCCCCTGCATCGGCAGGCGGACTCTCAACCACTGCGCCACCAGAAGCCCCCCTAAGTCTTTTTTTACACTCTAATAGAATGCATTATTTGTAAAGGGCTGAAGTCATCTACATTTCTGAAACCTCAATGTGTAATTACCTGAAGAATCACTGACATCTCTACTACTAGCAGCTTTTTAATAAGGAAATCTCCATTTTAGAAACCTCTTTTACTGAAAGCTCTGACTATACCTTCATAACCTGGCCAGGTATGCTATTACGATTTTCTCACTTTACTTATTTTTTCTAGTTTTAGGGCCACAGATCACGTTATCACTGCCACAAAAATGAACCTACTTACTCCACACAGGATGGTACTGTGAAGACTTCAGATGGCACTCTGTAACTGGAATTAGTAAGAATACTGATGTTTCCAGTTGCCAGGGGTTTTCAGTATAGGTGTAATGTACCAGACACATACCAAATTTAACACATACCTCTGTTAAGACATCAGCAAGTTCAGCATGAACTTTAGTACGTAGAGATGTTCTGGCCACATCTATAAGTGTTTCCCTGTCCATCTCTTTGCTTACTTTGACTTGTTCCAAAAACTGAAGTGCCTTTTCCTTTGCAGCTTCAAATCCTTCTGTAATTATTCTGGGATGAAGACCCTATAATAAACATACAATTACAAAACCGCCACTAACAACAGAGACCTTCAGTTAGATGCAACTATAGTTCACGATAAAGCAAATTTATGAAGGGATATTCTGGATCATTCATACCCTTAAACACAATTAACATAATGTGCTGACTTTCTGAATACATTTAAAAGGATAAATACTCCTTTCAATGCAGAGGAAAAGAACAGACATTGCTCTAGCACAGAGTCAAAGCCAAGGGAACTATAAAGCACACTTGGGTGTTCACTGTGCAAACCACAAGGGATAACACCCAAAACTCAAAACTGTGTCATAAAAATTGGCAGTCAATAGGACCATTATATCTTTCCTATAGGGATACGAAATTAATTCACACCATTTACTAATAAAATAAACAGGGAGACTAAGAGTCTGCTTTCTCTCTCTTCCCAGGAAATTCTTCCTAACATCAGATTAGTACTCACTGAGGTTTGCTTTAACCTTGGAACTTCTGAGGGCTAAAAAAGTTGTAGTATTCTTATTTAAATTCAAGGTTTTTGTTAGCTTTTTCCTTAAAAATATGCCCAATCCTGAAAATTCCATTTCTACATCACAATTATTAATCTGTTATAGGCATATAAAAACTGTACATGCAATGCAACTTGATAAAAAACACATTTCAGGCCAAGGAAGATTCTTCAACTCATCCAGGATCATAGTAAATGTGTGTCAGAGTAGGATACAGACCCTTGTTCCCATATTTAACCCCATGCTCTTCGCATTCTATTACATGGCCTCAGTTACCACTAGCACATCAGTTTTTGTAAGTAAAACTAGGATTATTTCCTATACACAATAAAACATCACAGAAACACAGAATCATGTATACTTCAGAAATGTAGAGATCCGCCTGCTTCAGGAGCTCTCCAATAATTAGGACGTTGGAAGTGGTACCATCACCAGTTATGTCATCCTGGGCTGTTGCTACTTTGGCTATTAAGGAGGCTGTTGGGTGTTGAATTTGCTGCAGGTAGAGAAAGAAAAAAATTCGTGGAACAACTTAAAAATGAAAACAGTCCAGATATACCTTAAAATGTGTGAAGGGCTCATCTATCTGCACAAAATGCCCAAGTGTACAGCTACATATTACTCTGATTAAAAACTCACCATTAGCTATCAGTTTATGATGACAGAAACACCTTCATATATAAATTTGTTTCCTTCTCAGATTATCTCCACTTTACTGATGAGGAAATGTGAGACTCAGTTAAGGTTAACTCAAGGTGACAGAACTAACAAGTAAGAGCAATAATTTCAAATCCATGCTCCATGCATGCCTCTTTATGACAAATTTAAGGTTCTCGTGAGAATAAACCAAGTGCCTTCTAAACGAAAGCCCGGCTGCCCAGTTTACTTGGCACTGAACAAATAATTAAAATGAAAAAAGAAAAGAAAAACTTAGCCTCTTTAGCAAAGATCATCAGTGGATGCTAAGTCACTCTGGAAAGGTTTTGGAAAAACAGAATATTCATTGTTTGTCACCCACAGATTCTTTATTACAAAGGCTCCAACATGGCTCCTGCATTGCTTTTGTCTTCTTATACTCCTTTAATCCTGTAGAGTTGTCCAGTCTTTTATGTCTTTGGGGACACTCACAGCTTTAAGAATCTAAGCAGACTATCATTCAATTAGGGAAAATTTAAAAGTCATGTAGAGACGGCTTTTCTGACATCAAGTTTAAACTAACTATGACTCCTACTGTTCTCTGCTAGCACAGGCCACCACTTAAGCCACGAAACAAAAACTACACCTTCTAGGTTAGCTATTCCTTACTGAAGATATTTACAAACACCTGGAATGTTGAAGGCATGATATGCTATTATCAAAACCCTAAATTTTACTCTAAACTCAAAACATAGGCAAGTCATTTCCTTTTCTAGGATTTGAACTGTTACGTTTTGGAAACTTAGGGATGAGTAAAATGAGTGCTCCTCTCAGTAGCCTCAGATTCTTAGTCACTGGGACTTTAAAAATGGTAGAGTTTTATTTCTCCTCCAGTTGGTCGTGGAGAAGTGTGATATAACAAAGAGAAGTTCTATTTGAAAAAGTATAACTATCCTGTCGCATTTTACCTCCCTGATTATGTCAATTGCTCGCAGCTTTTATTAGAATTTTAGTAATTAAAACCTTTTAACGAAGGCCTTAAATGGCAAGGGCAGGGGATTCAAAAGGAAGTTTATTAGACTCCAGGGCTCCTCACTGTACCATCCTGTCAACAACAGTACTGATTACATTTTTTCTACCTCTTCCGTTTTCTGGAAAACTACCTGTTGAGAAAAATGAATATGATTTTCTCCTACTTTGTAAACGAACAGTAAAAGTCTTCCTACAAATCAAATGTACTACGGAAAAGCAAGACATTTTGGACCTAGTCTAGCAGCCTCTCACCATTTCATGAAGCAGCACATTTCCATCTTTAGTGAGCTTGATGTCTCCAGCACCAGAAACAAGCCTGTTCAATGGGCAGAAATGAATCACAGTGTGACTTTTTCAATGGAGACCAAATTAAGAGGCCCATAAAAATCGGGCTTTACCCAGATCCTCAGGAGCTGGGGCCAAGCGGTGGTTCTCTGCTTCCGGTAACAGGAATGGTGCAATGCCCACCCCTTCCCGTCTGGGAAACAGTCCTCCGGGTCTCTTAGGTCCCAAGCGTGGGGGAGGAGGGGGAGGAGGGGGAGGGCCGCGCCGCGCACGCGGGCAGCTTTGTTCTCGGGGGAGACGGCATCGACCACCAAAGGAAACGGCCAGGGCAAGAAATAGGACCGCCCCGGGACAATGCGGGGAAGAAAGGCCGCCGCGGCGAGCGCAGAGGCCCGGAGGCGGGGGGCTCCAGGCCTCGGTCCCCAGCGCAGGCCCGCAACAGCACGAGGTGCGCGGTGCCCGCCCAGCTCTCCCCGCCAGCCCCGCCTTACATCTTCATGGTGCCCTTAGGCCCCAAGTTGGTCCTCAGCACGTCCTGCAGCCCCCGGGCCGCGCTGATGTTGACCGCCAACGCCGCCTGGGCTCGGGCCACCTCAGCCTTGGGATTCAAGGTCTTCACGGCCGCCATAGCTGACCCAGCAGAAGAAAATGAGGGAACCCAGCGTCAGGAAAGCCCAGAGCCGGTTCAGCGCGGCCGGGAGGTGCTATCCGGGTCTTCTGGAAAAGTCGGACGCGCCGGGCCCGCCTCCAGCGTGCCCGTGCGCCGCCGCCATTGGGCCTCGGATCTGCGGTGCCGCTTATTGGGTCGCGGCCGCACGTAGCCCCGCCCCTCGCGTTTGCAGCGGCGCCATTGCGCTCGGGAGGAGCGTGTCCCCCCGGCAACCAGGGCTTGCGGGGACCCAGTACGCTGCTCAGCGCCCGGTTTTTCTGACCCCGGACCTGAGGGCGTAGGCTGAGCGGGCTTGTTGGCCGCCTGCGTCAGGGCGTGAGGGGAGAGGTGGCTGCTCTTTCCCGGAGGTCTCCAGCCGCACGGTGTAGGGTGGGCCTCCTCCCCCACTCGCGCCGTTTGTCCTTTTTATCGCCTTGCTGCTTTCATCCCGGTCACTAGTTTTCTTGACTGTGTACTGTGTGCTGGACGGTGTTCTAGGTGCTGTGGGGGTAACAGAGTGGATCTCATAAGGACCCTCGCCCAGTATCCTAGGTGTTTTAGGCGTAGGGAAGACGAAGAGATAATGCGAGGTGGAAAGTGCTAGAAGCCTTTAGAAAGCTGCCTGATTGGTGCGATGGCAATTGAGGAAAAGCAAGTCAGTCCACCCTTCGGGCACACGACACAGTGCTGAGGCTTCAGGCCCTCAAGGCAGTTTTGAAAACTCAAACTTCGTTGAGCAGTGGTGTCCAGCCTTTGAGAAGACTCCTTTATTCTGAAAGATGTCCACACTGTTTTCTAGTATCCAGTTCCCGCCCCCTGCCTAGATACCAGGTATTCACTAATGTTTTGTATTTTTATTTATTTATTTATTTTAATTCTATTTTTTTTTGCGGTACGCGGGCCTCTCACTGTTGTGGCCTCTCCCGTTGCGGAGCACAGGCTCTGGACGCGCAGGCTCAGCGGCCATGGCTCACGGGCCTAGCCGCTCCGCGGCATGTGGGATCTTCCCGGACCGGTCCCCTGCATCGACAGGCGGACTCTCAACCACTGCACCACCAGGGAAGCCCTATATTTTATTTTTATAGGTAATGACTAAAACTCTTCAGAATTCAGGAGGTGCCAAAGGGTATATGGTGAAAGGTCTTCCTCCCGCCTCTAGTTCAGCTTTCTCCTGGCATGTACCTTTAGCTACATAAATTTCCTTTAGGTAGTGTGAATTCCCCAGATGCTCTCTGAATTTCTAAATGAATACATATATAAATATAAGAAATTTCCCCCACATAAAATGGCAATTTATAATATGCACTATTGGGTGTGTTACACTTAAAGTATCTTGGAGATTGTCACATATCAATACAAAGTCTTCCTCATTCTTATTAACAGCTGCATGATATTCTTTATAAGACCTGATTAGCCAGTCACCTACTGGTTAACATTTAGGTTGTTCCCAGTCTTCTCCTAGCGACTACCGTGGTATATAATGCTTTTAAGTGGCTTTGTGTATTTGAGAATCACAAAAGCATCTAAGTTTGAGTTACACAGTAGAAGGAGATGCATGATTAGTTCTGGAGATCCTTAATCCTCAAGAAGCAGGTAGCCTAGTTAGGGAGATAAACTTGTAAACAAATGACAGTAAAGTATAGGACTTTTTTTTTTTTTTTTTTTTTTTTTTTTTGCGGTACGTGGGCCTCTCACTGTTGAGGCCCCTCCCGTTGCGGAGCACAGGCTCCGGACGTGCAGGCTCAGCGGCCATGGCTCACGGGCCCAGCTGCTTCGCGGCATGTGGGATCTTCCTGGACCGGGGCACGAACCTGTGTCCCCCGCATCGGCAGACGGACTCAACCACTGCACCACCAGGGAAGCCCTAGGACGTTTTATTTAAGGGATGAATGCAGTGCTCTGAGCACAAAGGTATTAACTCGGAGTATCAGGGAAGGCTTCTTGGAGGAGGTAAGTTTTGAATGATACATAGATACTTTGCAGGAGAAGAGGGCTTAGGAGAGTGATATCAGACAGAGAGTGACCATGGAAGAGCCTGGCATGCCCAGCGGAAGGTGGGTGGATAAAATTTGCAAGAGACAAATCTGGTGAAGTAGCTTGTCCTGACTGTTAGGACCTGGTTTGCTAGTTAAGAAGTCTGGGCCTAAGCCTGCCAGCTGGATTCTTTGGTGAGAATCCGCCCAAAGAACTAGTGATAAAGATAACACTGGAGGTGGAATGGAGGATGAACTAAGGGAGAAGACTGAGGATAAGGCAGTCAGAAAGGGGTTGAAAAGTCCATGCAGAAGGTGATGAAACATTTTTAATAACATAAATAAGGGGGGAAATCATGTTTTAAATAGCATGTTTAATATGTTCTCAGTTTTTTAACCATCCCCCATGCATCTATACAAAAAAGGACAGAGGATATGCATCAAAATATTAACATTGGGGACTTCCCTGGTGGTCCAGTGGCTAAGGCTCCACACTCCCAGTTCAGGGGGCCCGAGTTCCATCCCTGGTCAGGGAACTAGATCCAACGTGCTGCAGCTAAAGGATCCTGTGTGCCGCAACTAAGACCTGGCGCAGGCAAATAAATATTAAAAGAGATATAAACATTGACTATATTAAAAAATTCATAATTTTTCATTTTTGCAGCCCCCCCCCCAGTTTATGTATCCATAAAAGCGGGATGCAGAATTATATACATGAAAATATGAAATATACAAAGTGTCCAGTGTCTTATTTTTATGAAATCATGTATATGCACATATGAGTTCATAAAAATATTAAATATTTAGGGGACTTACTTCCCTTGTGGTCCAGTGGTTAAGACTGCGCTTCCATTGCAGGGGGCACGGGTTCGATCCCTGATCGGGGAATTAAGATCCCACGTGGCACCGCCAAAAAAATACATATATATATATTAAATATTTATATATATAAAGGACAGGAAGGATATCCTCAAAATGTTGAACATTTTGTTTCTATCTTTGCCAATTTTATAGGTCAAAAATGGTATCTGAAAGTTTTGGGGTTTTTTTTGGCTGCACCGTGCAGCTTGCAGGATCTTAGCTCCCCCACCAGTGAAAGCGTGGAGTCCACAACTGGTCCACCAGGGAACTCCCTTATAGTTTTGTTTGTTGAGGGTGAGGCTGAGCATATATCTTATATGTAAGATGTATGTATTATATGTAGGTTTTTTTCTGTGAACTGTCTATTTACATCTTCTGTTTTCCTATTTGGTTTCTTATGGATTTGCAGGAGCTCTTTGTGTTTTCTGTGTTGCAATTAATTTGTCCCAGTGTTGTTTATATTTCGTATTTATGCCTTTTTTCCCAATTAAACGGTAAAATTTTTTTCAGGTAGTCAGTTGTATCTTTTTTCTTTTATGTGTGTTTGAATTTTGTGCTATACTGTTTAAAACAAGCTTTACACACAAAAAATATTTTTAAATTTCTCCCATGTTTTCTTTTGTATTTTTAAGGTTTTGTGTTTCATTTTAATCTTTGATTCATTTGGAATTTATTTTATTTTGGTAAGGAATGAGATAATCTGTGATATAATAAAAATATATATTTGGTCTTTGTCCGTGGTTCCTGGAACAGAACTAAAACCATTTGTCTTCTGAGAGATAGGAGTGTCTTTTGTTATCCATTACAGTCCCCTTTAGAATATACCTGAGTCTGTGCTATTGAGGTGAGTCAAGGTAGGGACCCTAGATAGCCTCAGGGTGGGGGCTGGTCACTAGGAAGACCAAACATGTGATTAGAGGATGGGAAGTCTCAGCCCTGTGCCCCCAACCTCTGGAGAGTGGAGGGGGGCTGGAGATGGGTTATAAAAATGCTTGAACAATCAGTGTGAGTGAACTCATTGATGTCCTGGCAGGGTGGTACATCCAGAGGGCATGGTAGCTCTGCGTCACTCCCCCAGTACCTTGTCCTGTGCACCTCTTCCATTTGGGTGTGCCTGAGTTGTATCCTTTCTAATAAGCTACTAAACCTAAGTCAAGTGATTTCCTGAGTTGTGGGTCAGTCTCAAAAATTTTCAGTTTCCCCTAAGGAGGGGATTTTGTGGGAACCCCCGAATCTGTAGCCAAGTTGGACAGAAGTGTGGGTAGCTTAGGGACCTGGGACTTGCAACTAGTGTCTGAGTGGAGGCGGTCCTGTGGGTCTGAACCCTTAACTGTGGGGGTTGCCCTAACTCCAGATGTCAGGATTGAGTTGCTGGACACCCAGTTGGTGGTGGAGAATCACATAGTTGGTTTCTGAGAATTGGTGCTTGGGAAAAACACACAGAATCCAATTTAATTTTTCTTCCAGAATAATTAATGTTTTCCACCATTAATGTGTAATGTAATTATTAGCATATGCTACATTCCCAGATGTATCTGGATCTACTTTGGACTATATTCAGTTCCATACTGTTGTAAGTTTCAACACCATATTTTTTTATTTACTATAGTTTTACAGTATGTTTCAAAATTTGGTAGGGCCAGATCCTCTTCATCCATCTTTTTTCAGAAAATTTCTGGCTATTTTGCATGTTTGTTTTTCTTTTTAAATAAGTAATAGAATTAATCTAGTTTTTTAAAAATCTCTTTTTTTAAAATTACTTTTTAAGTAAAATACATGTTTTAACAGGTGGAATATTCAAATTTATGCAATGGAAATGGAGATAGCAAAAGGCCAGGGGCTAGAGGCATTTCTGACATGAAATTGATTGAATTTCGAAACATGTGCTACATAGTTACCATTTCTAGTCTAGGAGTCTGAAGAGGTCAAGGAAATTCCAGAAAAGGGGCAGGTTTTGTATGGGGAGGTGGGGTAACAATATTGATTTTAGGTAATGTTTCTTCTGTTGTTGGCCATTCATTCTCTGAGTGTCTACTGTGTTGCCGAGTACTGTGCTTGGAGTAAATATACACATGAAAAGAGAAGGCCCCTTCAAAGGCTTCCCAGTGTAGAGAGACAAACACACAATAACATACATAATATATACAATATACTAAAGACCTGTTATGGTATGTATAATCTCAGTGCATGCTATTTAGAGAAGACTTCCTAAAGCAAATCTTCTTCTTAACTATTGAAAAAATATATTTGATTTTCTTATTACAAAAATAATACATAATCATTATAGAAAAAGTAGCAGAAGCAAATTTAAAATAAATTCATATTCTCATCTCTCAGAGGTGACCATTTGTGATGGTTAATTTTATGTGTCAATGTGGCTGGGCCATGGTGCCCAGATATCAGGTCAAACATTACTCTGGACATTTCTGTGAAGGTGTTTTTTTTTTTTTTTTGGATAAGATTAACATTTAAATTGGTGGATTTAAAATTTAAACATTAAATTTACTCTATTGTAAAGCAGAGTATCCTACAATAACGGGTGGGCCTCCTCCAATCAGCCGAAGGCCTTAATAGAGCAAAGACATATCTCCCCGTAGCAAGAATAAATTCTGCTAGCAGACAGCCTTTGGGTTACCAACCTCTATGATCATGTGAGCCAATTCCTTAAAGTAAATCAACCTCTCTCTCATTTTAACGTGGATGATGCTCTACATGTCTTCACTTTAACAGTAGATATGCTGTGAGGCTGTATATCTATATATCTAGATTGATATGTATAGATAGATATCTAGATACACATTCTGTTGGTTCTGTTTCTCAGGAGAATCTTGACTAATACAGATTATGGTGCTGATAAGGCTTCTAAAGGAGCAGAATCTTAAGGATGAATTTTCTGAATTCGTTCTGGGGTTTTTGGAATTGGCTCTCTAATATTAGATTTAAAGACTAATGATTCTGTTTCTAATAATAAAGAATAATAGGAATGGTATAGTTCATGGCATGTTATGAATATAGAAATATGCAAAATATCCCAATTGGATGCTCCTAATGAAACACAAGAGGCAAGGACCTGGGTAACCATATATATGATACCTTCGAACATTTTTGTCAAACTAATGAATATAATGAGGTTGGCTGGTTGCTTCTAATGTCACTGGACAAAGTGGGGGAAGAAAAGG
Organism: Mesoplodon bidens; assembly: GCF_964165515.1. Lineage (NCBI taxonomy): Eukaryota > Metazoa > Chordata > Mammalia > Artiodactyla > Ziphiidae > Mesoplodon > Mesoplodon bidens. The sequence continues at coordinate 43,544,227 of NC_138171.1, forward strand.
ATGAGATGAGGGATTCAAATTCCCAGCTTAAGCAATATATAAATCACCTGAAAGCTTCTGTGTCTATCCTGGAAGAGACTTTTAGCTCCTATAGCCACAGGGCTGAGATTGCTGAAATCTTATCATGTGAGTGGCTGAATTACAATGCAAATTGAAAAGTGAGGGCATTATTGAGGAAGGAATGGGATCTGAAATTTGGAGTGGGACCTGTGAGAATACCCTGATGAAGCTGGGGACATTGAGCCCCTACATTCTGTTGAATCTTCTTTGCCAGTAGAAGCAGCCTCTCTAACCCTATCTGTGGAGATTTATGCTACGTTGCTCTATGAAACTAATGGCCTCCCCTGAGGCAGTTGCCTTGCAAAATACTGGTGATTCTCTTCAGGACTCACCCCTTTTTGCTTCTGAAGCTGTAACTAGACTAAAGTCTCAGTAGGCCCTGGAGGCACAAGTAAGTTACATGAAGAAGTGGCCTAAATATCCATGACCCCAACTCATGCTATCTTACCTTCTCCCTCTCAGCCTGCACCTATGGCCTCATAGGAAGTTCCCTGTGATCAGTTGACAGAGGATGAGAAAACTTAGGCCTGGTTTACTGATGGTTCTGCAGGGCATGCAGGCTCCACCTAAAAGGGGACAGCTGTCCCTTTCTGGGACATTCCTGAAGGATAATGGTAAAGGGAAATCCTCCCAGTGGGCAGAACTTCAAGCAATGCAACTGGTTTTTCATTTTGCTTAGAAAAGGCCTGATGAGTGATTATATGCCAGTTCATGGGCTATGGCCAATGCTTTGGCTGGATGGTCAGGGACTTGAAAGAAACATGATTAGAAAATTGGTGACAAGGAAGTCTTGGAAAGAGATACATGGATTGACCTCTCTGAATGGGTGAACAACGTGAAGATATTTGTGTCCCATGTGAATGCTCACCAAAGGATGACCTCAGCAGAGGAAGATTTTCGTAAGTGGCTAGAATAATTTATTCTGTGGATACCAGTTAGCCTCTTTCCCCAGCCATCCCTGTCATTGCCCAGTGAAGTTATGAATAAAGTGGCCCTGGGGGCAGGGATGGAGGTTATGCATGGGATCAGCAACATGGGCTTCCATTCACCAAGGCTAACTTGACTACCCCCACCACTGAGTGCTCAATCTGAGCACTGAGATTGAGTGATATGACACTCAATCCCTGATATGACACCATTCTCTGGGGTGATCAGCCAGCTACGTGGTGGTAGGTTGATTACACTGTACCGTACGTCTGTCATGGAAGGGGCAACGTTTTGTTATTGGAATAGACACTCTGGATATGGATTTGCTTTCCCTGCACACAATGCTTCTGCCAAAACTACCATCCGTGGACTTAGAGAATGCCTTATCCACCATCATGGTATTCCACACAGCATTGCTTCTGTTCAAAGAACTCATTTGATAGCAAAGGAAGTGCAGCAATGGGCCCATGCTCATGGAATTCACTGGTGTTACCATGTTCCCCACCCTCCTGAAGCAGCTTGATAGAATGGCAGAATGGCTTTTCGAAGACTCAGTTATTGGGCTCGCTAGGTGGCAGTCCCTTGCAGGGCTGGGAAAAAGTTCTCCAGGAGGCTTATATGCTCTGAATCAGTGTCCAATATACAGTGCTGTTTCTCCCACAGCCAGGATTCACAGGTATCTAGGAGTAGAAATGAGAGTGGCACCCCTAGTGACCCACTAGTAAAATTTTCGCTACCTGTCCTCATGACCTTATGCTCTACTAGCCTACAGGTCTTAGTTCCAAAGGGAGAAATGCTTCTACTAGGAGACACAATAATAATGCCATGGAACTGGAAATTAATACTGCCACTCAGCCACTTTGAGCTCCTCATGCCTCTGGGTCAACAGGGAAAGAAGAGTTTTACTGGGCTGACTGGGGTGATTGATCCTGACTACCAAAGGGAAATTGAGGAATTCCCTGGCGGCCCAGTGGTTAAGACTTGGCGTTTTCACTGCAGGGGCCCATGTTCAATCCCTGGTCAGGGAACTGGGGTGCTGAAAGCTGCACGGTGCAGACAAAAACAGCAACAACAACAACAAAACAAACAGGGAAATTGGACGACTACTCCACAACACAGATATGTCTGGGATACAAGAGATCCCACAGGGTGTCTCTTAGTATTACCAAGCCTGTGATTAAGGTCAGTGGAAAACTATAACAACTCAATTCAGGCAGGATTACTAATGGCCCAGGACCCTTCAGGCATGAAGCTTTGGGCCACTCCAACAAATAAAGAACTGTGACTTGCTGAAGTGCTTGCTGAGGGCAACAGGAACACCGTATGGGAGTAGAAGAAGGTAGTTCTAAATACCATCAGCAACCACACGACCAGTTACAGAAACGAGGACTGTATTTGTCGAGTATTTCTTCCTTATGTTATTATTAATACGTGTGTGTGTGTCTTGAGCAAATATCTTTGTTTTCTTCTCTCTCTTATTCTTTTATCATGTAACATAGTCATGTAACATTATTGACTTTGTCATAGTATTTATTGTTAACGTTATAGCATAGTTTTTAAGTTACGGGATATCAGGAAGAAGAATAAACATCACCCAAGCACTTTGCATCCTCTTCTGGGGAAAGGGTTAGGGTGTTTTCAGTTGTCTATTCAGGAGAGTTGTATCATGTTAGGCAAAACTATGACCTTGTTATTGTCTTTATTCGATTATTAAATTTGAGGAGATGCATACGAGTGCCAACTAGACAAGGGGTGGACTTGTGATGGTTATGTGTTAACCTGACTGGGCCACAGTACACAGATACATGGACAAACATTATTCTGGATGTTTCTGTGAAGGTGTGTTTTGGATACGATTAACATTTAACTCAGTGGACTTTGAGTAAAGCAGATTATGCTATATAACATGTGTGGGCCTCATTCAATCAGTTGAAGACCTTAATAGAACAAAAACCTTACTTCCCCTTAGCAAGACAGAGTTTTGCCAGCTGACTGCCTTTGGACTTGAACTGCAGCTTTTCCCTGGGTCTCCAGTCTGCTGCCCTATCCTGCAGATTTTGAACTCACCAAGCTTCCACGGTCACGTGAGCCAATCCCTTAAAGTACCTCTCTCTCTCTCTCTTTCTCTGTCTTTCTGTGGTGTGTGTGTATGTGTGTGTATAGTATAGGTATACCTCGTCTTATTGCACTTCATTTTACTGCATTTCACAAATATTCCGCTTTTTACAAATTGAAGGTTTGTGACAACCCTGCATTGAGGAAAGTCTACTGGTACCATTTTTCTAACACCATTTGCTTATTTCATGTCTCTGTGTCACAGTTTACTAATTCTTGCAATATTTCAAATTTTTTCATTATTATTATCTTTGTTATGGTGACCTGTGATCAGTGATCTTTGATGTTACTGCTGTAATTGTTTGGGGACACCATGAAACCTGCCCACATGAGATGGTGAGCTTAATAAATGTAGGCATTCTGACTGCTCCATCTACCAGCCATTTCCCCATCTCTCTCCCTCTCCTTGGGCCTCCTTATTTTCTGAGACACACAAATTTTTTTTTTTATATTTCAGATTTTTTTTTGAAATTTTGAATTTTATTTTATTTATTTTTTATAAAGCAGGTTCTTATTAGTCATCCATTTTATACATATTAGTGTATACATGTCAATCCCAATCTCTCAATTCATAACGCCCTCCCCACCACCACTTTCCCCCCTTGGTGTCTGAGACACAAAAATTTTGAAACAGGGCCAATTAATAATTCTAAAGTGGCCTCTGAGTGTTCAAGTGAAAGAAAGGGTCGCATGTCTCTCATGTTAAAAGCTAGAAATAATTAAGCTTTGTGAGGAAGGCACGTCGAAATTTGAGACAGGCTGAAAGCTAGGCCTCCTGTGCCAGTTAACCAAGTTGTGAATGCAAAGGAAAAGTTTTTGAAGGAAATTACAAGTGCTACTCCAGTGAACACACAAATAAAAAAGCAAAACGGCCTTATTACTGATATGGAGAAAGTTTTAGTGGCCTGGTTAGAAGATTAAACCAACCACAGCGTTCCCTTAAATCAAAGCCTAATCCACAGGAAGGCCCTAACTCTCTTCAGTTCTTTGAAGGCTGAGAGAGGTAAGGAAACTGCAGAGTAAAAGTTTGAAGCTAGCTGAGGTTGGCTCACGAGGTCTAAGGAAAGAAGCCATCTCTATAACGTAAAAGTGCAAGGTGAAGCCACAAGTGCTGATGCAGAAGCTGCAGCAAGTTATCCAGAAGATCTAGCGAAGATAATTAATGAAGCTGGCTACACTAAATAACAGATTTTCAATGTAGATTAAACAGCCTTATATTGGAAGAAGATGCTGTCTAGGACTCTTATACGTAGAGAGGAGAAGTCAATGCCTGGCTTCAAAGCTTCAAAGGACAGGCAGACTCTCTTGTTAGGGGCTAATGCAGCTGGTGACTTTAATTTGAAACTAGTGCTCATTTACCATTCTGAAAATCCTAGGGCCCTTAAGAATTATGCAAAATCTATTCTGCCTACGGTTTATAAATGGAACAGCAAAACCTGGATGATAGAACATCTGTTTATAATATAGTTTATTGAGTAATTAAAGCCCACTGAGACCTACTGCTCAGAAAAAGATTCCTTTCTAAATATTACTACTCACTGACAATATACCTGGTCACCCAAGAGCTCTGATGGAATTAACGTTTTCATGCCTGCTAACACAACATCCATTCTGCAGTCCATGGATCAAGGAGAAATTTTGACTTTCAAGTCTTATGACTTAAGAAATACATTTCATAAGGCTATAGCTGCCATAGACAGTGATTCCTCTGATGGATTTGGGCAAAGTCAACTGAAAATCTTCTGGGGACTTCCCTGGTGGTGCAGTGGTTAAGAATCCACCCGCCAATGCAGGGGACATGGGTTCAAGCCCTGGTGCAAGAAGATCCCACATGCTGTGGAGCAACTAAGCCTGTGCGCCACAACTGCTGAGCCTGTGCTCTAAAGCCTGTGAGCCACAACTACTGAGCCCACGTGCCAAAACTACTGAAGCCCGTGCGCCTAGAGCCCGTGCTCTGCAACAAGAGAAGCCACCGCAATAAGAAGCCCGCACACCGCAATGAAGAGTAGCCCCCTCTCACCACAACTAGAGAAAGCCCATGCACAGCAGCAAAGACCCAACACAGCCAAAAATAAATAAATATATATATATATATTTTTTTTTTTAAAGAGAAGAAAACCTTCTGGAAAGGATTCACCATTCTAGATGCTATTAAGAACGTTAAGAAAATATTTGTACTTTATGGGAAGAGGTCAAAACATCAACACTAATAGGAGTTTGGAAGAAGTTGATTTCAACCTTCATGGATGACTTTGAGGGGTTCATGACTTCAGTGGAGGAAGTAACTGCAGACTAGAGAGCTAGAATTAGAAGTGAGAGTCTGAAGGTGTGACTGCATTGCTGTAACCTCCAGATACAACTTTAATGGATGAGGAGTTGCTTCTTATGGTTGAGGAAAAAAGATGGTTTCTTTTTACTTCTTTACTTAAAAAACAATATTTATTTATTTATTTTGGCTGCACTGGGTTATGTGGGCTCTTTTTTTAGTTACGGCATGTGGGCACTTAGTTATGTCATGTGGGCTCTTAGTTGTGGCATGTGGGATCTAGTTCCCTGACCAGGGATCAAACTTGGGCCCCCTGCATTGGGAGCAAGGAGTCTTAACCACTGGACCACCAGGGAACTCCCAAGAAAGTGGTTTCTTGAAATGGAACCTATGCATGGTGAAGATGCTGTGAAGATTGTTAAAATAACAAAGGATTTAGAATATTACATAAACTCAGTTGATAAAGCAGCAGCAGGATTTAAGAGGACTGATTCCAGTTTTGAAAGAAGTTCTACTGTGGGTAACATGCTATAAAATAGCATTGCACGCTACAGAGAAATCGTTCACGATGGGAATACTCAACTGATGCAGCAAACTTCATCACTGCCTTATTTTTAAAGGTTTTTTTTTTTTTTTTTTTTTTGCGGTACGCGGGTCTCTCAATGCCGTGGTCTCTCCCGCTGCGGAGCACAGGCTCCGGACGCGCAGGCCCAGCGGCCACGGCTCACGGGCGCAGCCGCTCCGCGGCATGTGGGATCCTCCCGGACTGGGGCATGAACCCGCGCTCCCTGCACCGGCAGGCGGACCCCCAACCACTGCGCCACCAGGGAAGCCTCCATCACTGCCTTATTTTTAAAAAATTGTGACAGCCACCCCAGCCTTCAGCAACCTGATCAGTCATCAGATATCAGCAATACGCTCCACCAGCAAAAAGATTACAACTCACTGAAGACTCAAATGATAGCAGTTTTTAGCAGTATTTTTAGATTAAGGTTTGTACTTGTTTTTAACAAATAATGCTATCACACACTTAGTAGACTACATTACAGTGTAAACATAACTTTTATATGCACTGGGAAGCCAAAAATTTTGTGTGACTTGCTTTGTTGTGATAGTCACTTTATTGGAGTGGTCTGCAGTATCTCCAAGGTATGCCTGTACACACCCACACAGACACACACACACACATCCCTATATATGTAAAGATATATATATATATATATATATATATATACACATAACAAAAATCATACAGTATTTGTCTTTTTGTGACTGAATTATTCCACTTAGCAGACGTCCTCAAGTTTCATTCGTGTTATAGCATGTTGCAGAATTTCCTTCCTTTTTAAGGCTGGACAACATTTCATTGATGGTATATACCACATTATGCTTATCCATGCATCCATTGATGAACACTTCCGCTGTTTCCATGTTTTAGCTATTGTGAATAATGCTGCCATGAAACGGGTGTATAAATATCTCTTCGAGACCCTACTTTCAATTCTTTTGGGTATATACCCTGAAGTGGAATTGCTGGGTCATATAGTAATTCCAATTTTAATTTTTTGAGGATCCATCATACTGTTTTCCACAGTAGCTGTACCATTTTACATCCCCACCAACAGTGCACAAGTGTTCTAATTTCTCAACATCCTCATCAACACTTGTTGTTTTTTGTTTTTTGATAGTAGCCATCCTAATGGGTATGAGGTGGGTATCTCGTAATTTTGATTTGCATTTCCCTTATGATTAGTGATGTTGAACTCCTTTCATGTGCTTATTTGCTATTTGTATACTTTCTTTGGAAAAATATCTATTCAAGTCCTTTGACCATTTTTGAATTGGGTTGTTTTTTGTTGTTGAGTTTTAGGAGTTCTCTGTGTATTCTGAATATTAATCCCTTATCAGATATATGATTTGAAAATATTTTCTCTCATTCTGTGGGTTACCTTTTTACTCTGTGGATACTCCTTCTTGATGAACAACATTTTAAAATTTTCCTGAAATCCAATTTGTCTATTTTTTATTTTGTTATGTGTGCCTTTGGTGTCATATCCAAGAAATCATTGCCAAATCAGATGTTTTGAAGCTTTTGGCCTTTTTATTCTAAGAGTTTTATTGTTTTAGGTCTTACATATAGGTCCTTGACCTATTTTGAATTAATATTTGTATAAGGTGTTAGGTCAGGGTCCAGCTTCATTCTTTTTCATGTGAATATCCAGTTTTCCCAGCACTATCTGTTGGAAAGATTGTTCCCCCCATTGAATGTTCTTGGCACCCTTGTCAAAAATCATTTAACCATAGATGTTTATTTCTGAGCTCTCTATTCTATTCCATTGGTCAATATGTCTGTCTTTATGCCAATACCATACTGTTTTGATTACCATAGTTTTGTAGTAAGTTTTGAAATTAGGAAGTGTGAGTCTTCCAGTTTTGTTCTTCTTCAAGGTTGTTTTAGGACATATACAGGGTCCCTTGAGACTCCATATGAATTTTAGGATAGATTTTTCTATTTCTGCAAAAAATATCATTGGAATTTTGATAGAGATTGCATTGAATCTACAGATTGCTTTGGGTAGTATTGCAATTTTAACAATATTAAGTCTTCCAATCCATGAATATGGGATATATCCTTTTTAATTTCCTTCAGCAATATTTTGTACTTTTTATTGTATGAGTCTCTCATCTCCTTGGTTAAATTAATTCCTAAGTTATTTTTTTTTTGGTGCTATTGTAAATGGAATTATTTTTTAAATTTCTTGTCAGATTGTTTATTATTGATGTATAGAAATACAACTGATTTTTTCGTGTTAACTTTTTTTTTTTTTTTGCGGTACACGGGCCTCTCACTGTTGTGGCCTCTCCCGCTGAGGAGCACAGGCTCCGGACACGCAGGCTCAGCGGCCATGGCCCACGGGCCCAGCCGCTCCGCGGCACGTGGGATCTTCCCGGACCGGGGCACGAACCCGTGTCCCCTGCATCGGCAGGAGGACTCTCAACCACTGCGCCACCAGGGAAACCCTCAGTATAGTTTTAATTTGCATTTCATGTAAGTGAAATTGAGCTTCTTTCCGATGTTTTAAAGCCATTTGTTTCTCTTTATCTGAGCACTGACTGTACATCTTCTCTCATTTTTCTATGGATTATCGGTCTTGTTCTTTTTTCTAGGACTTCTTTTTATATTAGGGAAATTCGTTCTGCAAATATTTTTTTCTCACTTCATGATTTGTCTTTTTTAAAAATTAATTAATTAATTAATTAATTTTTGGCTGCATAGGTCTTTGTTGCTCTGCCACCAGGGAAGTCCCATTGTGTTTTTAAATATCAAGGCAGAATGTATACTCAATCACAGCTTTCATTTTTTCTGTGGCCAACAGTTTTCTACTTTTCTAGTGTGTATTTTTTGTCTATGGGTAAGATTAGCTGCTCTTTTCTACCATTTTAATAGTAATTTTGTATGAAAGGTTGCATTAGACTGCATAACAAAATACCACAGACTGGGTGGCTTAAAAAATAGAATTTTTTTTCCTCAAAGCTCTGCAGCCTAGAAGTCCAAGATCAAGGTGTCGGCAGGTTTGGTTTCTTCTGAGGCCACTCTCATTGGCTTGCAGATGGCTGCCTTCTCACTGTGTCCTCACATAGTTTTTTTTCTGTGCACACTCACGTTTCTGGCGTCCAAATTTTCTCTTTTTATTAGGACCCAAGTCAGATTACTTTAGGGCTCAATCTAAAGAACTCATTTTAAATTAATCATTTCTTTAAAGACCTTATCTCCAAATAGAGTCACATTCTGAGGTACTAGGGGTTAGAACTTCAGCATACAAACTTCTGGGGTACACAGTTCATCTCATAACAAAGGTGTTTGTCACTTTCTTCTTTCTTTTTTTGTTTTAACGTCTTTGTTGGAGTATAATTGCTTTACAATGGTGTGTTATTTTCTGCTGTATCACAAAGTGAATCAGCTATACGTGTACATATATCCCCATATTCCCTCCCTCTTGCATCTCCCACTCTCCCTATCCCACCCCTCTAGGTGGTCACAAAGCACCGAGCTGATCTCCCTGTGCTATGCGGCTGCTTCCCACTAGCTATCTATTTTACATTTGGTAGTGTATATATGTCCATGCCACTCTCTCACTTCGTCCCAGCTTACCCTTCTTCTTTCTTTTTTTAATCCATTATTAAATGAATTGTGTTTTCCAACCATTTTCAAGTGTCTTCTGTGAAGGAAGGGCAAGAGAGACCAAGGTAGTTTTCAGGCTTCACAGTGCAAAGCTGCCACAATCAGACTGTCTCATTCAATGTGGCCCTTTTTGTAGTTTTTGTGTAGCCCTGCTTTCTTTGCTTCTCTGTTCTAAACAGGGCTTTTGTCCCAGACCTGTGCTCTCTGACATCATCACTAGTCATTGCACACAGGAAACATAGCCCCTGCATTTTAGGTGAACTCTTTATCTACTTTCTGAGATTTTCATATCTGAGTTTCCCAGACATTCTTTTGGACATTCTGTACCTCCTCTTTCTACTATGTTCCCTATAGCTTTTTTTTTTTTTTTTTGCGGTACACTGGCCTCTCACTGTTGTGGCTTCTCCCGTTGCGGAGCACAGGCTCCAGACGCGCAGGCTCAGTGGCCATGGCCCACGGGCCCAGCCACTCCGCGGCATATGGGATCTTCCCGGACCGGGGAACGAACCCGTGTCCCCTCCATCAGCAGGCGGACTCTCAACCACTGCGCCACCAGGGAAGCCCTTCCCTATAGCTTTAACCCAACCTCAGTTCTTTTTATCTCTACTTCTGCTCTGATTGTTTAGAACAACAAACATTTTCACTTTCGCATGAACTTCTCATCCTCAGTGAATCTATTTTCTCATCCTCTGGGAGTCTATTTTTGCTGGTGTTTTCTGGGATCTGCTGCTGCTGTTTCCCTTAAACACTCCAAGAGTCTCTTGCCATGCAACCTCTGCCCAATCTCAGTGCTCTTGGTAATCCTTACTCAGGTCTTGTAGTCTCCTGCTGCTGTTTGCCTCCTAGTATTGTGGAATATGGGATTTTCATGTTTTTTTTTCCTTCCTATATTTCCCTGTTGCTTTATATAATTTATGGGGTGGGGGGCGGACATTCAGTCATACATAACTGCAGTACCTATATCATAATCATATTACTTTATAATGTAAGATTTCCCCATTTTTCTCCATTATAAAGATAGCTGTAGGGCTTCCCTGGTGGCACAGTGGTTGAGAGTCCGCCTGCCGATGCAGGGGACACGGGTTCGTGCCCCAGTCTGGGAAGATCCCACATGCCGCAGAGCGGCTGGGCCCGTGAGCCATGGCCATTGAGCCTGCGCGTCCAGAGCCTGTGCTCCGCAACGGGAGAGGCCACAACAGTGAGAGGCCCACATACCGCAAAAAAAAAAAAGAAAGTTGTATATTTTCCCTAATGCCAAAGGTAATACATAATGCCTAATCATGTAGAAAATTCAAGTCATACAAAAGAGTACAAGGAAGAATGAAAATCATTGAGAGGCAACTACTCAACATTTCGGTAAACATTCCAAACGTCTCTCAGTTATACACAGATTTATAAGAATAAGCTCATACTATATATGCTGTTTTATATTCTGCATTTTTATTCAATAATATGTCCCAAAGTTCTTGTCAATAGATATAGATTTACACCATTTTTTAAAATTATCAGAATATATTCTTCCAAGCAACTATTATGACCTAAGAGAAGTTACTTTAACTATATTTAAAACTTTTATTGAAGTATAGTTGATATACAATGTTGTGTTAATTTCTGCTGTACAGCAACACGATTCAGTTATACATATATACATTCTTTTTCACATTCTTTTCCATTATGATTTATCACAGGATATTGAATATAGTTCCCTGTGCTATACAGTAGAACCTTGTTGTTTATCCATCCTATATATAATAGTTTGCATCTGCTAATCCCAAACTCCCAATCCTTCCCTCCCCCATCCACCCTCCCCCTTGGCAACTACAAGTCTGTTCTCTATATCTGCGAAACCAAATAAAGTAGAAAGGTAAATTCTTCATTCCTTTTACTCCCCAGGATTAACTACTCCCCAGAATTAACAACTATATGCAGACATAGACATATAATCATATACTGCAAACGTTTATAGACATACACAGAGTCTTCTTTGTTCAAAAATGGGAATTAAGGGCTTTCCTGGTGGCGCAGTGGTTAAGAGTCTGCCTTCCGATTCAGGGGACGCGGGTTCGTGCCCCGGTCCGGGAAGATCCTACATGCCGTGGAGCGGCTGGGCCCGTGAGCCATGGCCACTGAGCCTGCGCATCTGGAGCCTGTGCTCCGTAATGGGAGAGGCCACAACAGCTAAAGGCCCGCGTACCGCAAAAAAAAAAAAAGGAATACTGTCAATACCATTAAAGAACTAAGCCTATTTATACTCTCTTTCCAGTCTGATTTTCTTTTCTGTCCCTAGAGGTAAGTACCATTCTGAATTTTATGTTTTGAGTTATCATTTATGATATTAAGTGATTTTATCTTTTTAAAGTTTCCAGTCAATGACTATTTATATATATACAGTACTGCTGTGAATATTCTCCTATGTGACTCTCAATACTCATGTATGAGAGTTTCTTCTGAGTACATTCTTTTTTTTTGCGGTACGCGGGCCTCTCACTGTTGTGGCCTCTCCCGTTGAGGAGCACAGGCTCCGGACACGCAGGCTCAGCGGCCATGGCTCACGGGCCCAGCTGCTCCGCGGCATGTGGGATCTTCCCGGACCGGGGCACGAACCGGTGCCCCCTGCATCGGCAGGCGGACTCTCGACCACTGCGCCAACAGGGAAGCCCCCTGAGTGCATTCTAGAGGTGGAATTGCTGGGTCATAGAAAATGTGCAGGTTCAGTGTTGCTCAATAATACTATATTGTTTTCTAGAGTGACTGTTCCAACAGTCTTTATTTTATTTTATTTTATTTTATTATTTTATTTTATTATTATTATTTTTTAATATTTTTTTTGCGGTACACGGGCCTCTCACTGGTGTGGCCTCTCCCGTTGCGGAGCATGGGCTCCGGACACGCAGGCTCAGTGGCCATGGCTCACAGGCCCAGCCACTCCGTGGCATGTGGGATCTTCCTGGACCGGGGCATGAACCCGCATCCCGTGGATCGGCAGGTGGACTCTTAACCACTGCGCCACCAGGGAAGCCCCCTTGTATTACTTTTTAATAGCCAGTTATGATTAAAACTTTGCAAAATAACTTGCTAATGTTTTGATTATGACTTCATTATACTATATTGTATTTGGTTTAGGTGTGCTATTTAACATATTCCAGAGGAACAGCAATAAGCATATTATAATCTGTTTGTATAGTTATGCCTTGTCTGATTGTTACATGTATTACTTCCTGATTGTTATATGTATCTGTGACCACCCATTAGCTTCCTCTGGCCAACATTTTTTTTTTTTTTTAAATGGTATGTGTTCTAGCTAAACAGTGCCTACAACACTGCCACCTCACACCCACAAGTGTTAATACAGGTGTAAATGTGAGGTGGGTACAGGGACTGTAAATAGCTGACAGATTTTATTTGGTATATTTTATCTGAAATCTATTTAATATTAAACATCTATGAAATATGAATAATAGCAAAAATGAACTCTTTTACTGTTTCACATTTATTGTACTTGGGTTTCTTTTCCTCTTGAAATAAATTCTCAGTTACCATTTTATACTTATATACAAGTAAATATTTGGTGTTTAACATCTTGTTTCTTTTATTATACTTATTTTTAAATTACTTATCATAAAATATAAACAAGTTCTTGACTAGACTGTTATTTTAGACCCCTTTATTTTGCCCTCCCCTACTAATTGTATAACCTTTTACCTCATATTTCAAAACATCAAAATTCCTCCTTTCCATCCTTCATCAAAACCATCTCTGGCAGATCTGGGGAGAAATTAAACCGGGTGTGCCCCAAACCTGCAAACATTTTCTTACTAATGAAATCTGAGAACATTGAATTTCAAAGGCACATGTGACCACGGAGCATCAGGACTTTTGTTTCTGGATAGAATTGTGTTTTTTGAGGGGTCCTGTAGCAAAGGGCAGGGATGCTGTGACTGAGCGAGTCTTGCTCCAGCAATTGCATCCCCTCTGCCTGAATGACCAGTTTTGGAAGGAGCCTGCAGACATGACTGTCAGTATCTGAGGTTTCAGGTTGTGCTTTAGGGTAGGACCTCACTGCCCAGCTCCAGCCAGCTGTACCCAAAAGTAAATGTTTGGGGGCAAGGCAATCACTCTTATTTATTGTAGTCAACATAAAAGTAGCTGGGCAAGTGACACCTAGAAGAAAATAAGATGACAAAAAAAAAAGTGTGCAAAGACTCATTTCGTCACTCACGGTTTTTTGCATTTGCGAATGTAAGTAGTTTTTGAAGTTCTCTTGGGACCTACATTCCTACAACAGCATAAAGCCAAACGTGGATTTCAAAAAAGGTCCCTAAGGGGCTTTCGTTAAGTGCAAAATCAGTGCAGAGGTCCCTCGCTCCTCACGTACTCTTATCCCAAGTGGTGGTGGCGGTGGGGAGCACTTGGGTAGCACGCAAGCTCTTTTGTTCCTCCTCCGCAAAGTGAAGGTGGTGTGGCCCGAGGCTTTGCGGGATAGCGTCCCCCGCGGAGTTCAAGTCTAGGTCCGCCAGCGCTGAGCCCCCGGAGGGAGGAGGGGGCGGGCTCAGGGAGTCCCTCCTTCGGGGGCGGGGCCAAGGGCTTCGCTGCCCGGCCCTGCCGAGCTGAGGTCTGCGGGCTCCAGTTTACTAAGCTCATGCAAACCCGGCCAGAAGCCACCGCACTTATCAGCAGATCTCATGATTGTTTGCTAAAGGCTCTGCGGGTCTACACAGGTCACCTCCATCGGAACTCCGCGACTCCACGTCGGAGCCAGCCCTCGGCACCCCCTGCAGTCGGACGGTTACAGCCGCGGGAGACCTGGAGGCGGTGGCAGCGGCCCAGGAACTAGCAGCAGCGCCCGGGTAAGTCTGGGCATGTGTTTATCTCTCTGTGTGCCCAACTTTCTGATTACCGGTCTGCCTAGCCTACACCCAGGGCCTCTGTGATTCTACATTTATTTTCCTTAATCGGGATAGATAAAGTATTTCATGGGATTCCAAGGCTTTTTTTTCATCCGTTTACTTCTGAATGGTTTTCACTTGTTTTATCCCACTGCTGCCTGTTACCAAACAGCATGAATGAATGATGCAATCCTACATAGGGGAGTCATCAGTACAAGAGTAGGAAAATCTCCAGAATTTAGAGTTGCAGTATCTGACTTCATCAACTTCTTTACCATTAGAATTAGAATTTTATTTTTTTATTTTTATTTTTTTATTTTTATTTTTTTTCTGCTATGAACATTGGGGTGCATGTATCTTTTTGAATTATGTTTTTTTCCAGATATATTCCCAGGAGTGGGATTGCTGGATCATATTTAGCTTTTTTTTTTTTTAAGTTTAATTTTATTTTTTTTCTGCTTTATAACAAATTTAATCAGTTACACATATACATATGTTCCCATATCCCCTCCCTTTTGCGTCTCCCTCCCACCCTCCCTATCCCACCCCTCCAGGCGGTCACAAAGCACCGAGCTGATCTCCCTGTGCTATGCGGCTGCTTCCCACTAGCTATCTACCTTACGTTTCGTAGTGTATGTATGTCCATGCCACTCTCTCGATTGTCACAGCTTACCCTTCCCCCTCCCCATATCCTCAAGTCCATTCTCTAGTAGGTCTGTGTCTTTATTCCTGTCTTACCCCTATGTTCTTCATGACATTTTTTTTCTTAAATTCCATATATATGTGTCAACATACAGTATTTGTCTTTCTCTTTCTGACTTACTTCACTCTGTAGGACAGACTCTAGGTCCATCCACCTCATTACAAATAGCTCAATTTCGTTTCTTTTTATGGCTGAGTAATATTCCATTGTATATATGTGCCACATCTTCTTTATCCATTCATCCGATGATGGACACTTAGGTTGTTTCCATCTCCGGGCTATTGTAAATAGGGCTGCTATGAACATTTTGGTACATGACTCTTTTTGAATTATGGTTTTCTCAGGGTATATGCCCAGTAGTGGGATTGCTGGGTCATATGGTAGTTCTATTTGTAGTTTTTTAAGGAACCTCCATACCGTTCTCCATAGTGGCTGTACCAATTCACATTCCCACCAGCAGTGCAAGAGTGTTCCCTTTTTTCCACACCCTCTCCAGCATTTATTGTTTCTAGATTTTTTTTTTTTTTTTTTTTTTTTTTTTTTTTTTACTTTTTATTTTATATTGGAGTATAGCCGATTAACAATGTTGTGATAGTTTCAGATGCACAGCAAAGGGACTCGGCTATACATATGCATGTACCCATTCTCCCCCAAACTCCCCTCCCATCCAGGCTGCCACATAACATTGAGCAGAGTCCCCTGTGCTATATAGTAGGTCCACTGGTTATCCATTTTTTTTTAAGTTTATTTATTTATTTTTTTAATTAGTTTCTGCTTTATAACAAAGTGAATCAGTCATACATATACATCTGTTCCCACATCCCTTCCCTCTTGCATCTCCCTCCCTCCCACCCTCCCCATCCCACCCCTCCAGGCGGTCACAAAGCACCGAGCTGATCTCCCTGTGCTCTGCGGCTGCTTCCCACTATCTATCTACCTGACGTTTGGTAGTGTATACACGTCCATGCCTCTCTTTCGCCTTGTCACAGCCCACCCTTCCCCCTCCCCATATCCTCAAGTCCATTCTCAAGTAGGTCTGCGTCTTCATTCCCGTTTTGCCCCTAGGTTCTTCATGACATTTTTTTTTTAAATTCCGTATATATGTGTTAGCATACGGTATTTGTCTTTCTCTTTCTGACTAACTTCACTCTGTATGACAGACTCTAGGTCTATCCACCTCATTACAAATAGCTCAGTTTCGTTTCTTTTTATGGCTGAGTAATATTCCATTGTATATATGTGCCACATCTTCTTTATCCATTCATCCGATGATGGACACTTAGGTTGTTTCCATCTCCGGGCTATTGTAAATAGGGCTGCTATGAACATTTTGGTACATGACTCTTTTTGAATTATGGTTTTCTCAGGGTATATGCCCAGTAGTGGGATTGCTGGGTCATATGGTAGTTCTATTTGTAGTTTTTTAAGGAACCTCCATACCGTTCTCCATAGTGGCTGTACCAATTCACATTCCCACCAGCAGTGCAAGAGTGTTCCCTTTTTTCCACACCCTCTCCAGCATTTATTGTTTCTAGATTTTTTGATGATGACCATTCTGACTGGTGTGAGATGATATCTCATTGTAGTTTTGATTTGAATTGTTTTATCCCACTGCTGCCTGTTACCAAACAGCATGAATGAATGATGCAGTCCTACATAGGGGAGTCATCAATACAAGAGTAGGAAAATCTCCAGAATTTAGAGTTGCAGTATCTGACTTCGTCAACTTCTTTACCATTAGAATTAGAATTTTAATACGTACTTACCAGATACGTTGTTGTACAGGTAGAGCTTCAAGCTGGGAATTAAATAAATAATTCTTCTATTCATTAAACTTATGTACTATGTTTTCTTTATATGTGACTTGCACGTTGTGTTTACTCTTTAAATATTTGACTGACCAGTATTGGAATGAGGATCAGGGAAGAAAAATTAAATCCAGGATTTCTGTATGTTATTACAACTGCCTGGTGTGTTTTCAATATAATGATCATAGTCCTATCACTTTCATATTGGGAAACAAAGTAGTCAGGACGTTTTAAGTTTTCAGTTTATTTGATACATGCCTAATAACTTTTTTTAAGCTAACGTTTTATTGATGTATAATTTAATGCAATAATATGCACCCATTTTACGTGTACATTTTGATGAATTTTGACAATGTTGTACACACTTATAATCACCACCACAATAAAACACTTCCATCACGCTTAAGTTTCCTAGGGCCTCTTTGCAGTCAGATCCCCCCACTCCTAGCCCTACTGGCCTAATTTTTGTCATAATAGCATTTGTTTGTATTTTCTAGGGTTTCATATAAACAGAATCATATTGTATGTACTGTTTTGTGTCTGGCTTCTTCTGGGCAGTGTAATGTTTTCTATATTTATTCATGTTATAGCATCATTAGTAATTCATATCTTTTTATTGCTGAGTAGTGTTCTATTCTAGGGATGTAACACACTGTGTTTATCCATTTATCTGTTGGTGGTCATTCTAGTTTTGGGCTATTACGAATTAAGCTGCTTTGAATATGTTTTTTGTTTTTTTGTTTTTTTTACATTTATTTATTTATTTATTTATTTATTGGCCACACTGCACGGCATGTGGTATCTTAGTTCCCCGACCATGGATCAAACCCATGCCCCCTGCATTGGAAGTGTGGAATCTTCACCACTGGACCACCAGGGAAGTCCCATCCCTTAGCTGCTTTTTTTTTTTTAATATATATTTTAAATTAATTAATTAATTTTTGCCTGTGTTGGGTCTTCCTTGCTGCTCACGGACTTTCTCTAGTTGCAGTGAGTGGGGGCTACTCTTTGCTGCAGTGTGTGGGCTTCTCATTGTGGTGGCTTCTCTTGTTGAGGAGCACAGGACTCTAGGCACTCGGGCTTCGGTAGTTGTGGTTCACGGGCTTAGTTGCTCCACGGCATGTGGGATCTTCCCAGACCAGGGCTTGAACCCATGTCCCCTGCATTGGCAGGTGGATTCTTAACCACTGTGCCACCAGGGAAGTCCCCTGAATATGTTTTCATTTCACTTGAATAAATCTGCAGGAGTGGGATTGCTGACTCTTACGGTAGGTAAATGTTTAATTTCGTAAGGAGCTGCCCAACTGTTTTCCAAAGTGGTTGTACCATTTTACATCCCCACTGGCAATGTATAAGAGTTCCAGTTGTTCCATGTCCTCACCAATACATGGTATTGTCAGTCTTTTTTATTTTTGTTATTCTTCTTTTGAGTTTATTTGCACATCTTTTTTGAAATATCTATTGCTTATATTTTAATGGGTTGTTTGTTTTATTGAGTTGTAAGAGTTCTTTATTCTAGATACAAGTCCTCTATCAAATATATGTATTGTGAATATTTTCTCCCATTCTGTGACTTGCCTTTTTTTCCCTTTCTTTCTCCCCCGCCACCGCCGCCATAATGGTGTCTTTTGAAAAGCAGAAGTTTTTAATTTTGATGAAGTCCAATTTATCACTTTTTCCCTTTTATTATTCATGCTATTTGGGTTTTATTTGAGAAAAATTTGCCTACCTTAAGGTTTTTCTATTAGTATCTATTGCTGCATGATAAATTATCCCAAAACTCAGCAGCTTAAAATGACAAACGTTTATTTTCTCACTTTCTGTGGGTCAGAAATCTGGGAGCAGCTTAGCTGGGTGGTTCTGGTTTAGGGTCTCTTAAGAGGTTGCAGTTGGCCAAGGTCAACTTATCTGAACACTTTATTGGGGGAGGATCTGCTTCCTAGAGCACTCACCTGATTATTGGCAGGATTCAGTTCCTTGAGGGTTGTTGGACTGAGGTCCTCAGTTCCTCACTGGCTGTTTGCTGGACGTCCCCTCAGTTCTGCCACATGGGCCTCTCATTGGGCAGCTACCAACTTGGTAGCTGCCTTCCCCCAGAGCAAGGAGTGGGGGTGCCAGGGCAAGATGGAAGCCACATTCCTTTTTTTTTCTTTTTTTTGAGATTAACTCACTTTATTTTATTATTTTATTTTATTTTTTTACCTCACTGTGTGGCTTGCAGGATCTTAGTTCACCGACCAGGGATTGAACCCAGGCCCCAGCAGTGAAAGTGACAAGTCCTAACCACTGGACTGCCAGGGAATTCCCCGAGATTAACTCACTATAAAAAAACCACTTTTATAATATTTTCTAAATAGAAATAATTATGGATTCACAGAAGGCTGCAAAGAAATATACAGGGAAATCTCATGCATTCCTCCTTCCCCCATGTCCCTTCCCCCGAAGACAACATCCCAAGGAACTGACATTGGCACAATCCTTAGAGCTTGTTCAGACCTCACAGTTATACAGACACTCATTTGTGTCAGTCTAATTTTGCAAGTGATATCCTATCACCTCTGCCTCACTCTATTCACTGGAAGAGAGTCACTATACCCAGCTAACTCTCAAGGGTAAGGGGTTACAGATGGGTTGGGATAGCAGGAAGTCGGTTCAGTAGGTTTTTTGGATTTTTTGTTTTTTGGCCTTGCTGTGTGGCTTGCGGGATCTTAGTTCCCTGACCAGGGATGGAACCCAGGCCCCCCTGCAGTGGAAGCACAGAGTCCTAAACACTGGACCACCAGGGAATTCCCACTAGGGGCCATTTTAGAGGCTGCCTACCATAGGTGTGCAATTTTTCTCCTGTGTTTTAGAAGTCTTATAGTTTTAGCTTTTGTGTTTAGATTCATTTGGAGTTAATTTTGGCATTGGACTACAAGTTAGGGAAGAATATACATTTCAAGATTTCTATATTTTATTAAAACTACCAGGTAGGATTTCAATATAATAACGATCAGAGTCTTGTCATTTTCATGCTGGTGAAACAAGGGACGTCTTAAATTTTCACATGATCTAATACATGCCCAATTAAAAAAAAAAAAGGCCAGTAGCAAAGTATGAATTCTAAATTAGAAGAGAAATAGAGCGGGCCTTTGTAATTAAACCAATGGATCAAAGGAGAAAGAATAAACTCTATTAAAGAAGCAAATTGGAAATATTCCTTTTCTTGTCATGCCATTCCCGGCAGTGGGTTCTCCTTAAGAACAGCAGCTTCCGGGGAGGATCGCTAGGGTGCAGCTCTCGCTGGCCTGCAGGGGAGTGGGATTCAGAACACCTGCAGAAGCCAGTCATGCTCAGCAGAGTGGGAAAGAAACGCTAGACTTGCATGCTCAGGTACGAGGCTTTGAGTACACTTTGTACTCTTCCTCCTTCACGGGAGTATTATCCTGTGTGACTCCGCTGAGAGAAGGGTACACCGAACCCTTTCTGAGTTCGGTGAGGACCGTATTTGAACCTTCCAAATGATTTATTTCCATTCTGGCTTCCTTCCTTTGTCAACCTCTGCTTTTTCTTGCTGCTTGTTCTTAACTATTTCTTTTTATCTCTTTTTTTCTTCTGAGATTTAGCACCTTTATCCACTTTTTTTTTTTTTTGCTGCTGCTTTGGGTTTTCGTTGCTGCGTGCAGTCTTCCTCTATCTGTGGCAAGCGGGGGCTACTCTTCGTTGCGGTGCTCAGGCTTCTCATTGTGGTGGCTTGTTGTGGAGCATGGGCTCTAGGCATGTACGCTTCAGTAGTTGCGGCACCCGGGCTCTAGAGCGCAGGCTCAGTAGTAGTGGCGCATGGCCTTAGTTGCTCCGCGGCATGTGGGGTCTTCCCGGACCAGGGCTCGAACCCATGTCCCCTGCATTGGCAGGCGGATTCTTAACCACTGTGCCACTGGGGAAGTCCCTATCCACTTCTATTTACAGTTTAAATGATGAGGATTATAATTTGAAGTTGTTGGCTTCGTTCCCTCGTTATTGGGCAGCAAGATTTCCCTCTGACTGTTCTTGGAATGTTGTTGACTTTCCTCGTTTTGTAGAGCCTGTAATGGACCTGTGTTGGCTTCTCTGTATTTGTATTGTGTTTTCCCAGTAGATCCTCTTCCCCTTTCTCTCTCCTTCCCTTGCCTTTGAGCCTTGTTAATCAGGTGTAGGTGATTTCCTATCATACTCGAAGCTTTTGCAGAATTAAAGCCACAGAAGAGTGTTTCCTCCTCTGCGTGCTTCAAGGAGACAGAAGTGAAGGGTTTCCCAGGGGAAGCAGTCTTAGGAGACTTTGCAGCTGACCCTCCTTTGTACTGGTCCTGCTAGGAGGGACAGTGAAGCTAGACAGTCTCCTGTTTCTTCTCCTGTGTCTGGACCTTGATGTTCATGTCCCTGTTTTTTTTCTAGGCTCTTGCTCTTGCAGAACTCACAAGATCTCTCTTAAAGAAATTTGTAGTCAGAGCTTTATGCTATGTTTTTATTCAGGAAAGAAGCAGGAAGAGAAGAGTATTGTCTCCTAGGAATCCAGCCCTGGAGAAACGTGAGTCCAATTCGTCTTCTGTTTTCATTGTCATTGTTGTATATTTATCAGTTAACAGTTTAATATTCACTGAAGAAAAAAAATTGTCTGCTGTAACCTATGTGGCATGCTTAAAAATCTCAGGTTCCCCGAAGAATAGCTGTTCTTTTTTATCATAAAATATACTATAATGCATTGACCAGAAACCATAGTCCTAGTTACAGGAAGGCTCTTTGACTCTCCTCTGATTCAGAAACTCTCAGACTCCATTGGGCATTGTTTCACTGCTTGGAGGGCCCCAAACAGACTCACCCCTAAGACCAAAGCCATCCCAGGTGACACCCATCTAAGCCCAGGAAGCTTTGCTCTGTCGGCTTCCTCAACCTCTGTACCAGCTTATATTTGTTCTCACACAGGTGAAGGTAAGAGGTCAATCCCAGCAAAAGGGGAAGTTGGTGAAGGTGATCTTAGATGCCTCTTGCGAGATACTTAGTTGGAGAAGTTGGAAGAGAGTTTGGATGAGCAAGTTTTTCTCCTTTTATCTAAAACCAGACCTCCTAAGGTTGGCCAGGAAGGAAAACTTGTTTTTGTACTTTTGGAGCTGGGGGTGAGAAGGGGTTGTCAGCTGTGGCTTCTTTACCAGTTGGCCCTCTGCTTCCCCAAGATGGACCTGTTGAGGTCGGGTGGGCAGGAGTCCTGTCCTGAGACACAGAAGGCAGTGGTCCAGTGGTCGGGACCAGGCCTGGGAGCTGCCATGTCTAAGCACAGACCTTTCCACCAGGATTTCTTCCACCCCCGTCCTGTCCCCCTTCCTTGCAAGGGCCAGATGTGAGGGATCCAGAGTCCATTCTCCAGCAACGATTTTTCTAATGTACACAATTCACTTTGAAGCAACTGAACTTACTCAGCAGATTTCCCCTCTGTCCCCTGGAGCTATGAGAATTTTGACTTTGTATGAATCATGAGTCACTCCTGGTGGAGACAATGAAAAAAAGAGGGAACCAGAAGTGAATAAGGAGACAGAGTATTTCACAGTGCAGGTAGGGAAGTGCTAAAGGAAGCTGAATTTGTTCTGCAGTCTAAGCAGGGGATTGAAACCCATGTAAGCTGACGGGTGGAGGGCATATCCTCTGGCACAAGCATTTAGTGGGCAAAGTTAAGGTCATATAATCCAGCTCCATCTGCTAGAGAGGGCATGAAGAAAGAATCAGTCTTCCAAGTAACTTCAATGTAATGTTTGTGTATGGCTGTTAGTATAATTGGCACCATCATGGACCCTTACAGTTTCTCCTGTCCTTCCGCTGACCCTACCCAGGACTGTACTGTGCAGTGACTCACTTCTCTGTCATCAAGGGCTTTGTAGTTAATAGACATTGTTTAATAATCATTAGGACCAGGTAGCCTCTATGCTCTGTTAGTCCCCAAACAATGATGAAAACCCTCCCCTGATGTATTCCTGGCACCCACGAGACCACTTACCCATTCATAAATCTTGGCTTGGGAGTGCACGCCCTGTTTCCAAGCACCTATTCCCAAGCACTATAAAATTGTCCCAATGGCCCCTTGGTGGTGGGAAGTGCAGCTGCGAATGCTTCTGGATTGTTGTCTATCCAATCCAGATCCCACCCTCTGAGTAAGTTACCTATGATAAACCGATCCATTGATTATACAGAGCTGCCTGCCTCATTTTTCGGTCTCAAGATGCCTTCTCAGTTTGGTGGGCACTTTTCGTTCCCTCTGTCCTCCAATAGTTTGTCTCAAAAATCCTGTCTTTGGAACCAAAATCTGTCTTTGGAACCACAGTGCAACCCAGGATGCAGGTGTCAGCAATTCTGAATCATGAGTCAGGACTAATGTTCATCTGGGTCTGTGAAAATCAGTCCTCACTTTATTTGAGGAAATGTACATTTCCTTTCATATTTGAGGCTCATGATCTGGTTGAAGCTATTGCTGATATCAGTGGTTGGAAAGAGGCTAAAGGTGCTGGCTTTTCAAATGTGAGCAATAGTGATTTGTCTGATCATCCCAACAAGACTAGGAACCTCTTGAAGATGGTGCCCATTCTGCATTTCCCAGGACTTGTGCTAGGCACAGAGAGGCACTGTAGATTGGCTTCATCTTACATCTTTGAGGCTTCAGGAGCCTGTCAGTCATTCTCAGGAGTCTTGCCCATTCTCCGTTATTTGTGTTGCCTCCGGTACCTTCTTTTTATTTATTTATTTATTTATTTATTTGCGGTATGCAGCCCTCTCACCGCTGCGGCCCCTCCCGCCGCAGAGCACAGGCTCCGGAGGCGCAGGTCCAGTGGCCATGGCCCACGGGCCCAGCCACTCCGCGGCATGTGGGATCCTCCTGGACCGGGGCACGAACCCGTGTCCCCTGCATCAGCAGGTGGACTCTCAACCACTGCGCCACCAGGGAAGCCCCAGTCATCAATTTTATACACATCAGTGTATACATGTCAATCCCAATCACCCAATTCATCACACCACCATCCCCACCCCCCCACGCTTTCCCCTCTTGGTGTCCATACGTTTGTTCTCTACATCTGTGTCTCAATTTCTGCCCTGCAAACTGGTTCATCTGTACCATTTTTCTAGGTTCCACATACATGCGTTAATATACGATATTTGTTTTTCTCTTTCTGACTTACTTCACTCTGTATGACAGTCTGTAGATCCATCCACATCTCTACAAATGACCCAATTTCATTCCTTTTTATGGCTGAGTAATATTCCATTGTATATATGTACCACATCTTCTTTATCCATTCATCTGTCGATGGGCATTTAGGTTACTTCCATGACCTGGCTATTGTAAATAGTGCTGCAGTGAACATTAGGGTGCATGTGTCTTTTTGAATTATGGTTTTCTCTGAGTATATGCCCAGTAGTGGGATTGCTGGATCATATGGTAGTTCTGTTTTTAGTTTTTTAAGGAACCTCTACACTGTTCTCCATAGTGGCTGTATCAATTTACATTTCCACCAACAGTGCAAGAGGGTTCCCTTTTCTCCACACCCTGTCCAGCATTTGTTGTTTGTAGATTTTCTGATGATGCCCATTCTAACTGGTGTGAGGTGATACCTCATTGTAGTTTTGATTTGCATTTCTCTAATAATTAGTGATGTTGAGCAGCTTTTTATGTGCTTCTTGGCCATCTCTATGTCTTCTTTGGAGAAATGTCTATTTAGGTCTTCTGCCCATTTTTGGATTGGGTTATTTGTTTCTTTAATATTGAGCTGCATGAGGTGTTTATATATTTTGGAGATTAACCCTTTGTCCGTTGATTTGTTTGCAAATATTTTCTCCCATTCTGAGGGTTGTCTTTTCGTCTTGCTTATGATTTCCTTTGCTGTGCAAAAGCTTTTAAGTTTCATTGGGTCCCATTTGTTTATTTTTGTTTTTATTTCCATTTCTCTAGGAGGTGGGTCAAAAAGGATCTTGCTGTGATTTACATCATAGAGTGTTCTTCCTATGTTTTCCTCTAAGAGTTTTATAGTGTCCGGTCTTATATTTAGGTCTCTAATCCATTTTGAGTTTATTTTTGTGTATGGTGTTAGGGAGTGTTCTAATTTCATTCTTTTACATGTAGCTGTCCAGTTTTCCCAGCACCAGTTATTGAAGAGACTGTGTTTTCTCCATTGTATATCCTTGCCTCCTTTCTCACAGATTAGTTGACCATAGGTGTGTGGGTTTATCTCTGGGCTTTCTATCTTGTTCCATTGATCTGTGTTTCTGTTTTTGTGCCAGTACCATATTGTCTTGATTACTGTAGCTTTGTAGTATAGTCTGAAGTCAGGGATTCTGATTCCTCCAGCTCCGTTTTATTCCCTCGACACTGCTTTGGCTATTCGGGGTCTTTTGTGTCTCCATACAAATTTTAAGATTTTTTGTTCTATTTCCATAAAAAATGCCATTGGTAATTTGATAGGGATTGCATTGAATCTGTAGATTGCTTTGGGTAGTATAGTCATTTTCACAATATTGATTCTTCCAATCCAAGAACATGGTATATCTCTCCATCTGTTGGTATCATCTTTAATTTCTTTCATCAGTGTCTTATAGTTTTCTGCATACAGGTCTTTTGTCTTCCTAGGTAGGTTTATTCCTAGGTATTTTATTCTTTTTGTTGCAATGGTAAATGGGAGTGTTTCCTTAATTTCTCTTTTCAGATTTTTCATCATTAGTGTATAGGAATGCAAGAGATTTCTTGCATTAATTTTGTATCCTTCAACTTTACCAAATTCATTGATTAGCTCTAGTAGTTTTCTGGTGGCATTTTTAGGATTCTCTATGTATAGTATCATGTCATCTGCAAACAGTGACAGTTTTACTTCTTCTTTTCTAATTTGTATTCGTTTTATTTCTTTTTCTTCTCTGATTGCCGTGGCTAGGACTTCCAAAACTATGTTGAATAATAGTGGTGAGAGTGGACATCCTTGTCTTGTTCCTGATCTTAGAGGAAATGCTTTCAGTTTTTCACCATTGAGAATGATGTTTGCTGTGGGTTTGTCGTATATGGCCTTTATTATGTTGAGGTGGGTTCTGTCTGTGCCCACTTTCTGGAGAGTTTTTATCATAAATGGATGTTGAATTTTGTCAAAAGCTTTTTCTGCATCTATTGAGTTGATCATATGGTTTTTATTCTTCAATTTGTTAATATGGTGTATCACATTGATTGATGTGCATATATTGAAGAATCCTTGCATCCCTGGGATAAATCCCACTTGATCATGGTGTATGATCCTTTTAATGTGTTGTTGGATTCTGTTTGCTAGTATTTTGTTGAGGATTTTTGCATCTCTATTCATCAGTGATACTGGTCTGTAATTTTCTTTTTTGTAGTATCTTTGTCTGGTTTTCGTATCAGGGTGATGGTGGCCTCATAGAATGAGTTTGGGAGTGTTCCTTCCTCTGCAATTTTTTGAAAGAGTTTGAGAAGGATGGGTGTTAGCTCTTCTCTAAATGTTTGATAGAATTTACCTGTGAAGCCATCTGGTCCTGGACTTTTGTTTGTTGAAAGATTTTTAATCACAGTTTCAGTTTCATTACTTGTGACTGGTCTGTTCATATTTTCTATTTCTTCCTGATTCAGTCTTGGAAGGTTATTCCTTTCTAAGAATTTGTCCATTTCTTCCAGATTGTCCATTTTGTTGGCATAGAGTTGCTTGTAGTAGTCTCTTAGGATGCTTTGTATTTCTATGGTGTCTGTTGTAACTTTTCCTTTTTCATTTCTAATTTTATTGATTTGAGTCCTCTCTCTCTTCTTCTTGATGAGTCTGGCTAATGGTTTATCAATTTTGTTTATCTTCTCAAAGAACCAGCTTTTAGTTTTATTGATCTTTGCTATTGTTTTCTTTGTTTCTATTTCATTTATTTCTGCTCTGATCTTTATGATTTCTTTCCTTCTGCTCACTTTGGGTTTTGCTTGTTCTTCTTTCTCTAGTTCCTTTAGATGTAAGGTTAGATTGTTTATTTGGTACTTTTCTTGTTTCTTGAGGTAGGCTTGTATAGCTATAAACTTCCATCTTAGAACTGCTTTTGCTGCATCCCATAGGTTTTGCATCGTCGTGCTTTCATTATCATTTGTCTCTAGGTATTTTTTGATTTCCTCTTTGATTTCTTCAGTGATCTCTTGGTTATTTAGTAATGTATTGTTTAGCCTCCATGTGTTTGTGGGGTTTTTTTTTTTTCTTTTTTGGTTTTTTTTTGCGGTACGCAGGCCTCGCACCACTGTGGCCTCTCCCATTGTGGAGCACAGGCTCCGGACACACAGGCTCAGTGGCCATGGCTCACGAGCCCAGCTGCTCTGCAGCATGTGGGATCCTCCTGGACTAGGGCACGAACCCGTGTCCCCTGCATCGGCAGGTGGACTCTCAACCACTGCGCCACCAGGGAAGCCCCCATGTTTGTGTTTTTTATGTTTTTTTCCCTGTAATTCATTTCTAATCTCATAGCGTTGTGGTTAGAGAAGATGCTTGATATGATTTCAGTTTTCTTAAATTTACTGAGGCTTGATTTGTGACCCAAGATGTGATCTATCCTGGAGAATGTTCCGTTTGCACTTGAGAAGAAAGTGTAATCTGCTGTTTTTGGATGGAATGTCCTATAAATATCAATTAAATCTATCTGGTCTATTGTGTCATTTAAAGCTTCTGTTTCCTTATTTATTTTCATTTTGTATGATCTGTCCATTGGTGTAAGTGAGGTGTTAAATTCCCCCACTATTATTGTGTTAGTGTTGATTTCCTCTTTTATAGCTGTTAGCAGTTGCCTTATGTATTGAGGTGCTCCTATGTTGGGTGCATATATATTTATAATTGTTATATCTTTTTCTTGGATTGATCTCTTGATCATTATGTAGTGTCCTTCCTTGTCTCTTGTAACATTCTTTATTTAAAGTCTATTTTATCTGATATGAGTATTACTACTCCAGCTTTCTTTTGATTTCCATTTGCATGGAATATCTTTTTCCATCCCCTAAGTTTCAGTCTGTATGTGTCCCTAGGTCTGAAGTGGGTCTCTTGTATACCACATATATATGGGTCTTGTTTTTGTATCCATTCAGCAAGCCTGTGTCTTTCGGTTGGAGCATTTAATCCATTCATGTTTAAGGTAATTATTGATATGTATGTTCCTATGGCCATTTTCTTAGTTGTTTTGTTTTTGTAGGTCCTTTTCTTCTCTTGTGTTTCCCACTTAAAGAAGTTCCTTTAGCATTTGTTGTAGAGCTGGTTTGGTGGTGCTGAATTCTCTTAGCTTTTGCTTGTCTGTAAAGCTTTTGATTTCTCCATCGAATCTGAATGAGATCCTTGCCCGTTAGAATAATCTTGGTTGTAGGTCCTTCCCTTTCATCAGTTTAAGTATATCATGCCACTCCGTTCTGGCTTGTAGAGTTTCTGCTGAGCAATCAGCTGTTAACCTTATGGGAGTTCCACTGTATGTTATTTGTCATTTTTCCCTTGCTGCTTTCAATAATTTTTCTTTGTCTTTAATTTTTGCCTATTTGATTACTATGTGTCTTGGCGTGTTTCTCCTTCAGTTTATTCTGTATGGGACTCGCTGTGCTTCCTGGACTTGGGTGGCTATTTCCTTTCCCATGTTAGGGAAGTTTTTGACTATAATCTCTTCAAGTATTTTCTTGGGTCCTTTCTCTTCTCCTTCTGGGACCCCTATAATGCGAATGTTGTTGCGTTTAATGTTGTCCCAGAGGTCTCTTCGGCTGTCTTCATTTCTTTTCATTCTTTATTCTTTATTCTGTTCCACAGCAGTGAATTCCACCATTCTGTCTTCCGGGTCACTTATCCGTTCTTCTGCCTCAGTTATTCTGCTATTGATCCCTTCTAGTGTAGTTTCCATTTCAGTTATTGTATTGTTCATCTCTGTTTGTCTGTTCTTTAATTCTTCTATGTCTTTGTTAAACATTTCTTGCATCTTCTTGATCTTTGCCTCCATTCTTTTTCCAAGGTCCTGGATCATCTTCACTATCATTATTCTGAATTCTTTTTCTGGAAGTTTGCCTATCTCCACTTCATTTAATTGTTTTTCTAGGGTTTTATCTTGTTCCTTCATCTGGTACATAGCCCTCTGTCTTTTCATCTTGTCTATCTGTGAATGTCACCTCCTGTACATTCTTATAAGGTTCTTTAGCCTATTCCATTTATCTCATTTTAGGTCCTCTAACATCATTTGTTTGTCTGTTTCTGGCTTTCTCTCCATTTACAAGTGGCTTATTCTCCATTCTCAGTGGAACTGTGCTGCATTAAGCACTGCTTCTCTGCTGATAGACTTCTGTCTTCTAGGCTTGTATAGTGAGCCTGCTTAACCATGTAATATTAGGTTAATTCCTCTGGACCAGAGCCAAATGGCTGTTTCTGAGGCACAGAGAGTGGGATACGGAGCTCCTTGGAGTTCGCTGGCTTGGTGGGAATTTGACAGTTTATGAAACCTGTTTCTATCTGCTGGTCTCCCAAAGAATGGGCAGACTTTCTTCTTTCACTATTTCTCTAATAATTAGCGATGTTGAGAACCTTTTCACTTGCCTGTTGGCCATATGTATGTCTTCTTTGGAGGACAGTCTGAATTCTTGCTGAAAGTCTTTGATATTTCCTGGGTCCACGTTATTTTCTTTCTTTCTTTCTTTCTTTCTTCCTTCCTTCCTTCCTTCTTCCTCCCTCCCTCCCTCCCTCCTTCCCTCCCTTTTTTTCTTTCTTTCGCTGTGTTGTATTTTCATTGATGCGCGCAGGGTTTCTCTAGTTGCATCATTGCAGTGCATGGGCTTCTCATTGTGGTGGCTTCTCTTGTTGTGGAGCACAGGTTCTAGGTGTGCAGGCTCAGTAGTTGTGGCACACAGGCTTAGTTGCTTCCGTGGCATGTGGCATCTTCCCAGACCGGGGGTCAAACCCATGTCCCCTGCATTGGCAGGCAGATTCTTAACCACTGCGCCACCAAGGAAGCCCCCACGTTACGTTCTTAACAATGTCTAACCTTATTTAATTCTGCTTAATTTATCCACCTCTTTTATGTTGTCTCTGTGCATTTGAGACCCAAGTTTCAGTTCTTTGGCCATCATTTAGGAGCTGTATGACCTTAGGTAAAGCATTTAACTTCCTTATACCTCTATTAGTTAATCTGTGAAACAGATGTATTAATATTGTTCCTGCGGAAAGGCATGGGACTAGCCCCAGATAATGGCTTTGAGTTTCCTTCCAACTTCAGAATATATGATATTGATTCTGTTTCTCTGTTATAGTCATCATTGCTTGTTAAGGATTTTAATTTTAGGATAATAGCACACTAAATTGGAATTGTTTTATTGAGAATAGTAATCTACTCGATTCTCTGTTCTCAGTAACTGCTTAGATTCAACTCTAATTCATGAAACATTTAATTTTAGCACCCACTGTGCTGGAAACAGAAAGATAATTCAGTCAAGGTCCCGACCTTGAAGGAACTCACATTCTAGGAAGGGAATGGGAGTGATTACTTAATTCTCTGAGGGGGTTATGAAGGAGCTAGTACAGGGAAAATAATTTCATCTGAACCTTGAAGAATAAATAGGGATTTTCCCATTAGACATGAGTAATTAGGTGATTTCAGGCAGAGGGAACAGCATCTGCAAAGGTACAGAGAACTAAAAAATCATAACATGTTTAAAGAACAAGAAGTCCTCTGTATTCCTTGAGCATAAGGTGTGGGTGTGTGTATGTGAGTGTATGTGGGGGGAGAAGAGCAATGGGGAATAGATTGGTGAAATAGGATTCAAATCATGAAGGGCATAAATGAATAACAGGGACATTTTGTTAATTTATATGCTAATGATGAGGAATGGATGAGCAAGGGCATCATGAGGTCTGCTGTGATTAACCTGATTTGATTCTTCAGTCCTCAGCAGCCAAACCTGAACACAGGCAGGCACAGCAGTATAGTTAAAATATAAGTGCAAATGACTATGTTAAAAAAAAAGTCTTTACCTTTAAAAAATACATGCTGAAATATTTTTGTATGAAATGATATGATTTGCTTTGAGATAAATCAGATTTATCTCAAAGGTGGAAGTGTGTGGGTGTGAGATTGCGATTTGTAATAAACATATTTGGTCCTGTCCCATTTCTGGCACAGAGCTCCTAAAACCCTTGGAATTTCCTGTGATGAGAGGGATAAAGGTGTCTCTTATGTTAATGAGGTGACTTTTGGACCCACCTAAGGATGGGGCCTGTTTGCCATGAGAGCCAACCATGTGATTAGAGGGTTGGAACTTTTGGTCCCACTGCCCTGACCTCTGGGGAGGGAAGAGAGGCTGGAGGCTGAGCTTAGGCACCAGTGACCAATGATTTAATCAATTATGCCCTTGTAATGAGTCCTCCATAAAACCCAAAAAAGACAGGGTTTGAAGAACTTCTAGGTTGGTGAACGCATGGAAATTTGGGGAGAACGGCATGCCTGGAGAGGGCATGGAAGCTCCATGCCCCTTTCCACATACCTTGCCCTGTACATTTCTTTCATCTGCTGTTCCTGAGTTATATCCTTTTATTTATTTATTTATTTATTTATTTATAAATATATTTATTTATTTATTTTTGGGTGTGTTGGGTCTTCGTTTCTGTGCGAGGGCTTTCTCTAGTTGCTGGGGCTACTCTTCATCGCAGTGCGCGGGCCTCTCACTGTCGCGGCCTCTCGTTGCGGAGCACAGGCTCCAGATGCGCAGGCTCAGTAGTTGTGGCTCACGGGCCTAGTTGCTCCGCGGCATGTGGGATCTTCCCAGACCAGGGCTCGAATCCATGTCCCCTGCATTGGCAGGCAGATTCTCAACCACTGCGCCACCAGGGAAGCCCCTATATCCTTTTAGAATAAATCTAGTAAAGTTCTGTGAGTCACTCTAACAAATTAATCAAACCCAAGGAGGGGGTTGTTGGAACCTCCAGTCTATAGCTGGTCAGTCAGAAGCACAGGTGATAATCTGGACTTGTGGACTTGTGACTGGCATCTGAAATGTGTGTGTGTGTGTGTGTGTGTGTGTGTGTTGGGGGTAGAGTGGGGTCAGTCTTGTGGGACTGCACCCTTAACCTGTGGAATCTGATGCTTTTCCTATGGGTAGATAGTGTTGGAATTGAGTTGAAATGTAGGATACCCTGCTGGTGTCCGAGAATTGCTTGGTAGTGTGGGAGCCCTACCCCCACAATGTTGGAATTGGGGTGCAGAACCTTTTATAGTGGGGTTGATGAAGCAAGATTTGCTATGATTGTTGAAGCAGGTTGATAAATACATGGAGTTCATGTATTTATACTTTCTATTTTTGTATGCATTTGAAATTTGCCACAATAAAAAGTTAAAAAAATGGTTAGTTGTAGGTATGTAATTCACAATTTTATCATTTATTCATTCATTCAACCTTCAGAATTAATTGAGCATCTACTCAAAAGAAGTTCAAAACAATAGGTGTTTTGGAAATTTTTGGAT
The DNA here is from genome assembly GCF_964165515.1 of Mesoplodon bidens. NCBI lineage: Eukaryota > Metazoa > Chordata > Mammalia > Artiodactyla > Ziphiidae > Mesoplodon > Mesoplodon bidens. The sequence goes on from NC_138171.1 coordinate 43,576,661, forward strand.
CTTAGTATAAAGAGCTTGCAATCCAAGAGTGGAGGTGCAATGCACATAACTCAATTTAAGATAAGTTGGAATATTATCAATTCCATATCTTAAAAAAACAGATCTACATGAAGTACTGGGGAAGTTCTGGGGAGAGATTTTTTTCCAGCTCAGGGGAATCAGGGAAGACTTAATAGTGAAGATGGCATTTGAACTTTATTCATTCACTTAATTCAACAGATATTACTGAGTCCTACTGTATGCCAAATACTGTTCTCAGTCTTAAGGATCCAGCAGTGAACAAAGCTGATAAAGATCCTACTCTTGTGAAATTTACATCCTAGTGGGAACAGATAGACAACACATAATAAACATAAGCTTTATCGTGTGTTAGAAGATGAAAGATGTTACAGTAAAAAGAAGTAGGGCATCGTGAGGGAGGTTAGTAGTGTTGGGGGTAAGGTTGGGGGGTGGTTACAGTGGTAAACAGGGTGGTCAGGTTGACATTTGGGCAAACTCTTGCCAAGGGAATTGGCCAAGTGGGTATTCTTGTGAAGAGCCCTCCCTCCGAGGGCACAGCTGGAGCAAAGGCCCTAAGTGGGGAGTTTGCCTGGTGTATTTGCAGGGCAGCAAGAGGACCAGCGAGGCTGGAGCAGAGTGAACGAGGGGGAGAGGAGTTGAAAATGAGGCCAGAGAAGTAATGGGGAGGGCATGGTGGTGGTGGTGCCAGAGTTGGGGGGCAGACCTTCTAGGTAATCATAAGAACTTTGGTTTTTACTTTTAGTAAAATGAGGAGCCAGTGAAGGATTTTGTTTGTTGCTTTTTTTTTTTTTTTTCCGGTACGCGGGCCTCTCACCATTGTGGCCTCTCCCGTTGCGGAGCACAAGCTCCGGACGCGCAGGCTCAGTGGCCATGGCTCACGGGCCCAGCCACTCCGCGGCATGTGGGATCTTCCCGGACCGGGGCATGAACCCATGTCCCCTGCATTGATTGGTAGGCGGACTCTCAACCACTGCGCCACCAGGGAAGCCCAGTGAAGGATTTTGAGCCAGAAGTGTAGCATGATTTGCTTATAGCTTACAGTGATTCTCTGGCTGTTATGTCGAGAGCAAATACTGGGGTGGGGACCTTTTAGGAGGCTTTTGGTATAATCTTGCCAAGAAACATTGGTGACTCAAGCTAGAATGATAGCAGTGGATGTGGTGAGAAGTGGTCATATTTTAGTTAGAGCTTAAAGGCAGAACCAACAGCATTTCCTGAAAGTTTGGATGTGGGATTTGAGAGAAAGAGAAATGTCAAGGGTAACTAAAGAATGGAGTTGCCATCAAGAGAGAGAAGGAAGGCTGCAAGAATGACAGTTTTCTGGGGGGAGGGAAGAGCGGGAGTTCAGTTTGGGACATGTTAAGTTTGGGATGTTTACCAAACATCTGAGTGGAAGTCAGGTAGGTAGTTGGAGTTTAGAGTTTGGGAGAGAAAACTGAGCTGCAGGTGTACATTTGGGAGTTACTGTCATAGAGACAGCATTTAAAGCCATGAGCCTGGATGAATTAATTCATCTAGGGAGTGAGTATAGGTAGAGAAGACCAAGGACGGACCATGGGCCATTGCAACATTAAGAGAACAGAAGAGAACCAATCAGCAAAGGAGCTTAGCCTCAAAGAGCTGATGATCTGTGAACCTAGGAAGTCAGTCCTCTAAGTTGAGGGATGAGCTTGAACAAGAGCATGATGCTGGGGGAAAAAACAAATTGTTGATAACCAGGAGCAGATGTGTTTAGTATTCATGTTTTTTAAGAATAGTTTTCTGTTGAATGGAGACATTCACATTTAGGTTGATAATGTTAGTGCAGAGTTTAAGATTCTATTATCTAACTGGATTCATTAATTTACCCTCCCTTGCCTATTTTTATTGGGTCTCTAATGAAACTCACATTTCCTGTTTGGAGTACTCTCTTGTAAGGGGTCAAACAAGGATCAACAATTTTTTTTGGTAAAGGGCCAGATAGTAAATATCCCAGACTTTGCAGGCTGTACAGTCTCTGATGCAGCTACTCAACTTGTCTGTTGTAGTGGGGAAGCTGCTATAGGCACATAAACGATGAACATGGCTGTGTTCCAATAACACTTGATTTTGGACACTGAACTTTGAATTTTATGTAATTTTCATGTTTCACAAAATATTATTCTTCTATTTTTTCCTGCTACTTAAAAGGTAAAAAAGTCATTCTTTGTAGGCTGTACAAAGATAAGTGGCAGGCTGGATTTGGCCTACTGACTGTAGTTTGCTGACCCCTGGCTTAAAAGATTTTTTTTTCCAGGTCAACTTTGAACCAGATCATTCTGCCAAATGCATTGGGGTTTTTTGGGGGGGTATTTATTTATTTATTTATTTATTTATTTATTTATTTATTTATTTATGGCTGTGTTGGGTCTTCGTAGCTTTGTGTGGGCTTTCTCTAGTTGTGGTGAGCGGGGGCTACTCTTTGTTGCGGTGCGCAGGCTTCTCAATGTCGTGGTTTCTCTTTTTTTTTTTGCGGTACGCGGGCCTCTCACCGTTGTGGCCTCTCCCGTTGTGGAGCACAGGCTCTGGACACGCAGGCTCAGCGGCCATGGCTCACGGGCCCAGCCGCTCCGTGGCACGTGGGATCTTCCCAGACCGGGGCACGAACCCATGTCCCCTGCATCGGCAGGCAGACTCTCAACCACTGCACCACCAGGGAAGCCCCAAATGCATTGGTTTGAAATCAGTTACAAAGTGGGTTGGCCAGACTCCTTTGAGTCTGTTTTCAGCCACTGTTTATGCTGATTTGCATTGTCCGTGTGGCGTTGTACATGACATATTAGTCTCTTTGATGGGTGAGTGGTCTGGGTGACCTCTAGGATCTAGTTCACGTCCATGATTCTAGTCCAGTGATTTTCTTAAAAAAAAAAAAAAAAAAAGAAAGAAAGAAATACTCAAAATTCTTTTGAAACTATCCTCCATAGCTTCTGCAGCACTGTGGTCTCCCAGAGTTTCTTCCCGTGACCTTTCCCTCTCATTTTCCTTCTCAGGCTCCTGACTTGAATGTCCCGTTCCTGCGCTCTGTCCTCAGGCCTCTTTCTCCCTTTTTCCACTCTCCCTGGTGACTTCCATCAGGCTGTGACTTCAGTTACCACCTCTGCACCAGAGACTAACACGTGTGTGTGTAGCTCTGACTTCTCTTCTGAGGTGGAAAGCAAGGTTTCCCATTGGCTAGAAGTTAAAATCCAAACTCCTGAGCCCAGCCCACACTAACTCCCCGTGCACTGCCTGGCAGCTGGACTGGACTGTTGGGCAGCTTCCAGCACGTCATCCATCCTTCTGCTGCATTGCCTTTGCCCTTGCTCTTCCCTCCGCCAACATTACCCTCTCTCCTTGCTGCTGTCTCCCTCCCTGCAAATTCCCAGCACACCCCAAATTGATACCCTGCCCTTTGAGAACCCACTCAGAGGGCCACTTACTCTGCAAGATTCAGCTTAATGCCTGTACTTCTTGGAAGCCCTGTTTCATAGACAAGGTTCAACATTTCCTCTGTGTGCTCATGGTATCTTATGCACATTTCCATTGTAGCCCTTGCCTTATTGCTCTGTTAGGTCAAAAGTCCTTGAATATTGCTTGAACATCAGATATATTTATAAGTTGGTACCTTCACTAGACAATTCTTGGGAGCAGAGTTTGGGTCCCGCTAATCTTTGTAACCCCAGAGCCTGACGTTTAGAAGATGCTTAATTTGTGTTAAAAAAAAAAAAAGAATGATTCCATGAGGACATGCTTATATGGGCTACACTGACTTTGATACAAATTAAAATATATTGACAGTCGTAGGCAAAATTAGACCTTTTTATGACTATATTTTATGTCTTTATCTATATTTATCTTTTTCTGTTGTAGGAGGAAAATTCTTCCCAGGATGGTCTCCCATTCAGAGTTGAGGAAACTTTTCTGTTCAGCTGATGCAGTGTGCTTTGATGTCGACAGCACAGTCATCAGAGAAGAAGGAATTGATGAGCTGGCCAAACTCTGTGGAGTTGAGGATGCTGTGTCAGAAATGTAGGAACAGTATTTATTCACCTTACGAAATGATAATTGCAAAAGAAGAGTGGCTTTTGGATGACATGCAGGACCAGAGCCACAATTCCCTGATCTTAGTCCCTGCCTATGAAACATGGGCACTAGGCTTTTTCCTCCATCACTGAGAGCTGAATTTGGTAGTGTACATCATCCAACCATCCCTTTATACAAATATTTATGGCAAAAAAATATATGGTTGCCTCTGACAAACAAATATGGATGACATACTCTTGGCTTGGTCAGGGGAATGATGACGATAAGTAACCAAAGAAGATGACCTGGGGGGTCTCCAGGGGTCCAGTGCTTTGTGTCATGGTTGAAAGTGTGGCCTTAGTGGTTTGTTAGAAAGCTAGTTATGGTTCAGAGTCTCTCCATGGATGCCTGGGTGAGAGTCCCTCCCTCCCTCCTGCCCTCCCTGTGCCACCTGCAGTCACTAGGTCATGGACCATTTCATGTTCAGCTTCCTTTGATGCAAGAGTACAGGGCCTTTGGTTTCTTTCTTGGTTTACAAACACTCACAGCTTCCAAGGCAGGTACCTGTGGATAGTATATGTGGTTTTCTTAGCTCACTGGATGGTGTATTTGTGGATGCAAAGGATAAAGGACTCTCTTTACTGATGTCTTTTGCGCCTTGGTCTCATTTGCTCTGCAAAATAGACTTAGGCTATTTTGGCTTCAAAATATTAATGTGATTCTCAAGCAAACCTTCAATAGTTTATCCCAGGCCTCACTCACTCCCATGGCCATGTACCACGTCTGTTGTATGGTGGGGCACCTTCCTCATGCATGGACCTTGTGAGGAGCGGGGGAGGCTATGCATGTAAACTTCGAAGACAGCACTTTGCTGGCCTGAGTTTTGGGTCTTCCTCCTAGGACACGGCGAGCCATGGGCGGGGCAGTGCCTTTCAAGGCTGCCCTCACAGAGCGCTTAGCTCTGATCCAGCCCTCCAGGGAACAGGTGCAAAGGCTCATAGCAGAGCACCCACCACACCTGACCCCCGGTATAAGGTAAGGGGCTCCCCGGTCTGGGCACACTGTCTCCCTATCAGCACCTGCATTTGGGGGCATGTCCTCCTGAGGGTATCTCACCATTACTTTAGAGCTCCCTTCTTTGTGGTTCCTTTGGTACTTGTATATGGTCTTGTCTGCTAGTTGGTCCTGCCCACGTCTGCCCTCCCTCTCTCCCCACGGGGAGCCTAAGCCTCCTCTTCTTCTTGTGTTTCTGGGTCCATGGGCAGAATAGAGTTGTGGAATGGTTTCCTAAAGCAGTTAAGCCCCACCCACTAATTTCTAAGTGCTTTTAGAAAAGCATATATAAAACATTAATTCATTAGGCAGTATACCTTGTCTGATGTACCTTGGGCAAATGTATTTGGAGAAAAAAATATATTTGAGTTTCCTTTTCATGTTTCATGTTTTCTCTTTTATATTAATCAGCACTTGGTATTTTATATGTTTTTTGTTTTTATTTTTTCAGGGAGCTAGTAAGTCGCCTACAGGAGCGAAATGTTCAGGTTTTTCTAATATCTGGAGGCTTTAGGAGCATTGTGGAGCATGTTGCTTCAAAGCTCAACATCCCATCAACCAATGTATTTGCCAACAGGCTGAAATTCTACTTTAATGGTAAGTCTTTAATAGTAACATTTTCTCCTTCTTATCTGTTTTAGTATTCAATATCCTAGGTAATGTCTATTGGAATGCAACTCAAGCAAGGTGGCATCAGAGTTAAATGTTGAGGTAAAGGGTTCACTTTACTGATGTCTTTTGCACCTTGGTATCGTTTGCCCTGCAAAATAAACTTAGGTCATCATCTCTCCTACCTTCAGTATCCATATAATCATCTATCTGTATATAAATGTCTGTACTTAGTAAAATGTTAGTTCCTATGTAACCCTCATGACTTATTTTGTTATGCATCATATTTCAGTTCTATGAAAGCTCTCATGTATCTGAATCAATTTAGATTCAGGAAGGAGAGTTAATTTGTGAGCAAGTGGCTGCACTTTAGCTGCCTTTGGAGGCACCTCCTGGCCCCTCTCTGGACCATCACAGAGCCACAGCTGTAGTTTTCTGTCATCTCAAGATGTCTCCAGTTATGTCAAGGGATGGCTGACATTCTTAAAACCAAATAATATTAATTAAAAAAAATTAAATGTGTTAATAGAACACTTTTTAAGGGTCTATAGATAGAAATCATTAAAAAAAAAGTGGAGAATAAGTGTGGTAATTACTGTAAGAATGGAAATAATCCATCAAATATAAATTGGAATCTCCTCTTAGATGAAATTGTATATCAACATGTTTTAAATTAATATATTACTGTTTCATGGTGTTCTGCCACCTCAACAAGTTTTGAGAATTATGACACTGGAAGCTTAGAGGATAAAATTAATTTACCCCAAGATGTTTATCATCTAAAGGAGTAACCTTGACAAGAGGTATTTGTAATTTAAAAGCAAAGCTTGTTCATTCTGAGGAATAAGTGTGGAAGTCCAGGCTGTGTCACTTTACTGAAGGCTGTTTTTAGCTTTGTGAGTGACTTGAAGGTGAGGCTATCATCTATGCAAAAGGCTGGCCCTACTGATACAATCCTGTGGATCTTTAACACTGTTTTAATGGCTCTTTTAAGGTGAATATGCAGGTTTTGATGAGATGCAGCCAACAGCCGAATCTGGTGGGAAAGGAAAAGTTATTAAACTTTTAAAGGAAAAATTTCATTTTAAGAAAATAGTCATGATTGGAGATGGAGCTACAGACATGGAAGCCTGTCCTCCAGCTGTATGTATTGTGTACTAATTTTTTTGCGTTTGTACTTTTACTGTTGACAGCTGACTTAGAACTCAGTACAATTTGTGAGAGTTAAACAAAAACCTTTATCAGCCTAAAATAAAAAGCCAAAATAAATAAAACAAATTCAATCTCAATATATTAATTGACTTTTTGCAAACCCAAAGAGGGTTGCAAATAAGGAACTTAAAAACCTTTTAAAACTTTCAAAGACCCCTGTCCCTGCAGGATGGCTGCCACCAGCCCAAGTATGTGCTCAACAAGGTTTGGCTTCATTTCCACAAATAATGCAGCTCTTATTACTATAACCAAAATTTTAATGTTTTATTTTTGATAAACTATTTCCTCATACGTTATCTCATTTAATCCTCATAACAGCCCTGTGAGGTAAAAGTATTATCTTCTCCTTTTTACTGATCAGGGAATTGAGGCTCAGGGAGGTTTGATACCACACCCATATTAAGGAATTTTATTATTCTGAATTAACATTGTTTTCTGAGACTAGCAGGAAACAAGTGCTATATAGCCAATATCTTAACTTATCTTAAGTTAAGCCAATATCTTCACTTATCACATGTCCATTTCACGTAGGACTTTGACTATATTGTCTTGTTCTAACTTAAGAAAAACTGAACCAAAAATATAGTGGTGAACGTTTTACTACCTAGTTTCCTGAGATCTAAAAATAGCATCTTTCTCTGTCAATGATTAAGCATTCGTGGTTAAAGAATCTTTTGGGATCCTTCTAACACTACTTGAGTCAGTTCGAGATAACACATTCTTAGATGATTTGTAGCCGATGTTGGGGTCAACTAAGTAGTGAACGCCGGGCTAGTTGAATAGCAAGGCATAAAATACAGGGTTCTCTCAGGGGGCCCCCAATCCCGGTGTCCAGAAAGAGCAAAATTACAAATTCCAGATGACCTTACTAGTCAGAAAATGATACAGCCTGACTGAACCAAGAGAAAGTGGTGTGCATGCAGGTGTGTAGCCCTGGAAGGTGGTCAGAGGAATCTGTGCCCTAAAGGACGGTTAGCAGCCTCCATGTGGAGGCCTGGCAGGACTTGGCGGGGTGTGTGTGTGTGTGGAATTTCTAGAGGGAGGGGAAGCAGCAGAGCACAGTAAGGATGTACTAGCATGGTCCTAGGCGCGAGTGAGCTTTCTCTTCAGCAAGAGAAGAAGACCCCACGTACCAGGCACTCTGGTGTTACCTTTGGGTCCTGGGAAGCCCTGGAAGGCTTCTGGACCGAGAAGGAACAAGTCAGTGTGTTAGGACAGCTGAGTTGGTGCTGGCATGCAGAAAGGGCTGCAGCAGAGGCAGGGAGCTCAGTTAGGAGGAGGCTAAATTTAACTAGAAGGGAAGCATCTAGTTATTCCCCCCCCCCCACCTTGTTTGGTATGAAAATAAAAATGAAGACAAAGGTCAAGTAAGAGAATTTTGTACTTCTAAATTAGTGTATATTGTTTCTGTAGGCTGGCAGAAAAAGAGAAAATACCATTTAAAAAGATAATTGACTAAAAGAAGGTGTCACTGAGCAGATATTAATGAAACAATGTAACTTTAAATAATTCTACCAGTGAAAAATAGAGTGCTGCTAACATACTCTGGGGTTGTCATCTCCTTCAGCCCGGAATAACATGCCCTCCTGGGAGGGAGGTCCCTCAGTTTCACCCAGGACGCCAGCCCAGCCGGGAGATACCTGCTCTGGTCCTGATTCCAGGCCTCGGGCATTTCCACGGCACCACAGGCTTCTCTTTGATCTTCTGTCTCTGAAATTGTCTGGCCTGGATGTGATTGCCACCTAGTTTAGAACTCAGATGTTTACCACCTGGTGTGGTTTTATTTTTGTAAGCAATTGTCTTGGTTTTAAGAGGGCTTCAGTTCTCCTGAAGCCCACAGTGTCCAGCTGAATGCATCTGCAGCAGTGGTGGTCAGACTCATTCATTCTTGGGGCAGGATGAGGGGAGGCTCCCGGGGAGCTGGGGGAGGGAGGTGCCCCAGGTGAGGCTGGGCTCACCTCTCTTTGCACAGAGTTTATTCTTTTAAACAACACTTACTGCCCTAGGCTGCTGCTGTATCTTTCTCTCTCTCTTTTAAACTATTTCCCTTTTGTTCTCTTCTTAGGATGTTTTCATTGGATTTGGAGGAAATGTGATCAGGCAACAAGTAAAGGACAACTCGGAATGGTATATCACTGATTTTGTAGAGCTTTTGGGAGAACTGGAAGAATAAGATCAGTTTTTATACAGTTCATAACAACTTCAGGTTAATTTTTAAAAGTTATACAGTTTGATACTGTTTGCTTCCAATTGCATATTAGGACTTAATATATAAATAGTACTGATTATCTGTACTTCCAAGTAAACTATAGTTAGGGCTCGTAGAACATTGTGGTTCTTTTTTTTTTTTAACTGTAGTTCCGGAATTATTATGACCATTTAATTACCTGGAGAGTTTTATAATTTGAATTCTTTATGTATTTTCCTAGCTATATTTTATTTGAAGGCTTTTGAAGGTGGATAGTAAATTAAACACCTTCATTATTGGAAATATGGATTAGGCAGCTTTAAGTGAAATTGGTTTTCCCTTTATATATAAATAAAAGTTTATCCACATATCAGAGCAGATTTGTAGAATTTTTTTTTTTTTTTCTTTTGAGCCACACCACGCAGCTTGTGGGATCTTAGTTCCCTGACCAGGGATTGAACTCAGGTACTCAGCAGTGAAAGCACTGAGTCCTAACCACTGGACCGCCAGAAAATTCCCGATTTGTAGAATTTTTAATTCTGCCTATCATGTATTTCAGTATCCAGTATTTCAAGTATTTAAGTGTTTGAGTAGAAACGACCTCTGGGCAAGGAACCAAGGAGTCGAGACCCTCCTGAGCACAGGGCAGAGTGCTTGTCACAGTGAATCCACCACTCAGCCCCCGCCACTGAGGGAAGCGCTGGGCCAGAGGGATGGAAGTGCTTTTACTACCTCTTGGTATTTGTCGTATAGGGAATGTTACAAAGATTTTTTAAAAAAGATAACCATGGCGCCTTAAACAAAAGTACTGACCTTAAAAAATGGATATTTGATTATCACATGAACTAGGAAAACTGAAAACAAGTTTTACTCGCCCCAAATGAAGATCAGTGTTTTCCCTTAAATGGATTAAGAAATAACTCCTCAGAACATATATGAACCATTTCTTTCTTACAGAGGGCTTGGGAGGACCTGAAAGCCCAGGTTCATGTTTATTCTGAGTAGCGCCTTGAAAGGGACATTTCAGAACATGCTTTGAAAGTAGGAGATTATATTCTCTCCCTGATGGGAAAGCGGGGGAGAAGACAGAGACACAGGTTTAGGAAGAGGCAGACCATGAGTGGATACTATTGGATAATTAAGTAGAAAAGGCCGGAAGGGTTTAACATTGGGAGTTATTTGAAAAATTTATAATTTAACCAAATAATCAAATTTGGCCAAATTGTCAGATAATTATTTAGCCAAATAATCAAATCAGATGAATCAAGCTTCCTTCCAGATCAAAGTTTCTGTAGGAGAGCCATGAAATAAGTTTGGCAACCTTTAACCGATACCCCAGACAGCAAGGCAGTTGTTTCATAATTGTGAGTGCTTGCTGGCCGCTCTCTTCGAAGCTGTTTTGTGGTGTTGGCACTCTCAGAGGTGCAAACTGGGCAGGGCCAGGCATGCCAGGCCTGTGAACGGTGCTTCAAACTGTTTCTGCCTCTGCTACCACCCTGTGTGCATAAGCTGGAGCAAGCCGGGTGGGCAGGTTAACTTCTATGTGCTTGCTTCCTGTTAAAAATAGGGCAGTGATATCTGACCTCAGGGCTATGAGAATCACATGAGGAACATGTGAAAACACCTTGGAAAATGTGAAAAGAAGCAGTGTGACTTGTGGTCAGATCACTCCCCAAGTTTTCTGAACCTGATCATAAGGATTCTGAGGGTCATAGAGGCAAAAGCCACCACGCTGTGCTGTCCGTTCTAACTGCCAGGCCTTCAGAGCCTGCCCTCCATTGGGCAGCAGCCTGAACGGGGGGTGCGTGCTGAATTTGGCTCAGAGGAGTCTGATCTGCTGTGGAATCATGACACCCACAGAGAACCTTTTATACCAATTATACAGCCCCTCCTCCGGCCCCCAGGCTGCCCAGCTCTCACAAGCTGCACAAAAGAAGCAGGCACAGTCTCTTCTTTGTTGTGTCGGAGGGGTGAGTTTGAAATGTCCCAAGAACTGTGCTAACCTCTTTCATGCTTTTCTAATCCGGGACTCACGAGATATTGAATGCCCCGTGGATGGGGAGTCAGGTGGATGAGGCAGTTTGGGGAAGCTCTTGAGCCCAGTGTGATGGTTAATTTTATGTGTCAACTTGACTGGCCTAAGGGATGCTCAGATGGTAAAACCTTATTTCTGGGTGTATCTGTGAGGGTTTTCCTGGAAGAGATTAGCATGTGATTCAATAGACTGGGTAAAGCACATTACCCTCCCCAATGTGGGTGGACATCACCCCATCGTCAGGGACATGAATGGAACAAAAAGGTGAAGGAAGGGCAAATTCACTCTCTTTGAGGTAGGATGCCCACCTTTTGCTCTGATACTGGAGCTTCTGGTTCTTGGGCCTTTGACCTCGGGCTGGGAGTTACACCATCAGTTCCCCGATTCTCAGGCCTTTGGACTTGGACAGAATCTTACCATTGGGTTTCTTGGTTCTCCAGCTGGCAGACAACAGACTGTGGGACTTCTTGGCTTCCAGAATGGCATGAGCCAATTCCTATAATAAATCTCCTCTTAAATATATCTTAAAAAAAATTTATTGAAGTGTAGTTGATTTACAATGTTGTGTTAATTTCTTCTGTACAGCAGAGTCACTCAGTTATACATATATATATATATATATTCTTTTTCATATTCTTTTCATTATGGTTTGTCACAGGATGTTGAATATAGTTCCCTGTGCTACACAATAGGACCTGGTTGTTTAGCCATCCTATATATAATAGTTTGCCTCTGCTAATCCCAAACTCCCAGTCCTTCCTTCCTCACCCCCCCTAAATATATCTATATCTAGATATCCTGTTGGTTCTGTTTCTCTGGACCTGAATACACCAGTGTATGATAGAAGATTCCTGACCTCTGCAGGGTTTGTTTCATTTACAAGTCCATGCAATTTTGTAAGTGAAAATTCCCTGTTCCCAGCAATTTTTTTTTTTCAGTTCTGAATAGCTAGATTACCTTTACTAGTAATTCTACCATTTTTCTTTAAGTAGTTTAGAAAGCAGTTTCATATAGTTTTCATTCACATGCTGCAAACATGCTCTGAGCATCTAATCAGTAGAGTAGCTGGTGCTAAACTGCAGGTTTTCTGTGCCAGAGCTTGCTATACCCTCTCTCTCCCACTGCTTCCTGTGCCACCATGAAGAGCCAGTTACAGAAATTCAGAGCTGAAGGGACCTTAAAGGCTATTGGATTCAACCTCCCCATTTTATAGGTTAAGGAACTCAACACCCAGGAGGGTAAGTACCCCCTGAAGGAGCACAGCCTGTTCTTCCACTGGCAGCCCCAGCCCCCAAACATCAGGCCATCCTGCGCTGGTACCCAAACACCCATTCCTCATAACACCTACCGAGTGGCCATAAGGAGCGGCTGATGAGCCTATTTAATATTTTACTCTGTAGACGCACATATGCCCATTGAACTGGGACAAGCTACCTTTCAAGGGTGACAGGGTCATTCTCAGCACCAGTCATTAAAAAAAAGATTGCAAACATGTAATATGTGAAAATTAAGAGGATTTTATTGACTTTTATATGTTCTTGGAGAAAACCATTCACATGTAAAAGCTTGACATTTGATATGAGATTTTTATTCACACTTTATTTTAACATAAATTCTTTGATCTGGGCATCAGACATAATTTTTCATTTCAACAGGATTTTCACATGATTACAGTCACAAAATTGGCACACTATATTAAAAAACTAAATCAGAGCTAGACAAAGTATGCAGCTTTATGCCAATTTAAATCTCAACATGCACCACCCCTCATACATGATCTTGGAAAAATCGTCTGTGAGCTTACTAAAATATTAACCAGAGAATGTCTGAGGTCACAGATGATTGTTTACAAAATAAAACCTCTTTTCCTAGTGCTACTCGTTTTGTTATAGAAAAATATTACAAATAAAAATTAGTGCTATTCAAGGTGTTCATTTCAAAGTCACATATGATACACAGGTTCAAGCCATTTTTTCCTCTCATATAAAGATATCACGATACACAATGTGGAGACTGAATTACCAATCAACCACTTCCAGCTCAGTAATGACACACTGTTTATTATGCTGACATTAAAAATGAGAGTGAAGAAAAACATTTGCAGGTATTGGGTACACTTATAATTTGTTCCTAGTCTGAGACTCAGAAAAATGCTACAGAAACATGACAAAATTTATATTTCTTCCTGATACAAGAAATTTGTCTAAAAATCTGTAATTATAAAACATTTCCTTTTTATAAAGAAATGGCTAACTTTTTTCCATGGTTGGATTCTTATTTGGAGATGATTCCAATTTTAATTTGGGCCCTCTTTTCCTGGAGGGTGGGGAGAGGTGGCCCGGTATTGTAAGGTATATGTGACAAATACAGGGATGTTTCAGAGGACTACAGAGCACTGCTACAATCAGCCAAACTGTAATAGTTGACTTTCTTGTGATTTTGTAAACTTTAAAGAAAAGAGGTCTCTTACAAGCTATATACAGCAGTTTACACTTCAGTGTTTCTTTTTCACTTGATATACAGTTCAAATTAATTTATGACAAGTACTTGTCACATAAATTTATGTAGGCACATCGAAATTCTGTAGCTTTACTGGAGGGGTGAACTCTTCTGTGGGATCATGATTCTGGATTCCATTTCCTGAATAAGTGGGACTGAAAACAAAGATCAAGATTACTAGGCTCGTGCTTTTCTAAACAGACTGCAGTAAATATACATTAACAAATAGGTTGCTAAGAATATTCAGAAGACATGCTGCTTGAAATCAGAATAGAGTACTGGAATATTTAGGACTGATCTCAGGGGAAGAAATACACAAGCCAATGACAGATCAGCTGACATCCTATAAGATGATATTAAAACATTCTGTCAGAAATGTCTTTCATTTGTAGGAAATTAGGAAAGTCCATATTGTGAGAAAAATGGTGCTTTCTCAGAAGGTTCTTTCAACTGAATTAAAATTTATATAACATCAAATAATTTGACTGTATCCTGTATAAAGGAACAAATACACTGTACTTGTAGAACTATCAGTGCTAAGTAAAACACATCTTTGGGAACTGATGGAAATGTAAGAATAAACAGCAAAGCCACATACAGTTATATGACTTTTTTGAATTAAAAGACAAGATAATAGTTATTTTCCAGAACAAATTACTCGTTGATCTTCCTGGTAGGATATGGGCTTAAATGTACCTGACGTGCAACATAGGTGGTACCTGCATTGGTGTCATTGGGTGGTATTCAGCCTGGTTGTTTTCTTCTAAAAATCAAGCAACTAGGATTTCAGTGTGTGTGTGTGTGTGTGTGTGTGTGTGTGTGTGTGTACATACATATATAGGTGTACACATGTACACATGCATACACATGTACATATGGAAAGTCTAAATACCAAATTAATTTTCAAAATTACTTTTTAATTGCTGTATTAAATTGTAATGCTTTGGGGAATGGACAATTTTGATGAGAAAGGAAAAGCTTAGAAAAAAATTTATTTGTATAATTTTCAGAGAATACAGAAATGTACAAAAGGGTAATGATGTAAAATTTACAACACATGAAGATCTGAGAACTGTACCAGACAACATATATACTTGAAAGAATGAATATTCTCTATTGAAAAAACGTCCTGTAACTGTCAAAGAAAAATATGACTTATTTCTCCATTCCCTCAACCTTACAATTCATGATCCTAGAGCAACGTACTTTTTTTTAAAATACATATTAGCTTCAGGGTGAAAGAACATTAAAACAATGAGATGAGAAGAATGAAATGTTTTATGCCTATTAAGATATTACCTGTATAATATACCAGTTCTTCCCAGCCGTGTTTATGCCATGCTGCATTCCGTATATCTTCCCTGGTCTGAAGATCCTTGTAAGCTTAAAAATAGCCACACAGAAGAATTAAGACTTAAACCAAACATAATTCCACTAGTACAGTGGGAGACTGGTTCCAGGATCCGCTGTGAATACCGAAATCCACAGGGGCTCAACTCCCATAGCCGGCCCTCTGTATCCATGGTTCTGTACCGTTGGATTTGACCAACCATAGGTCATATAGTACTGTGTGTATTTACTGAAAAAGATCTGCATATAAGTGGACCCCAGCAGTTCAAACCTGTGTTGTTCAAGGGTCAACTGTGTATCCATTAAGTGTTGATTCTGCTGCACTCCTTGTTTTCTCAAAGACCCTACAGACCTTCCTCAACTTATGATGGGGTTACATCCCAATAAACCCATTGTAAGCCAAAAATATTTGTAAGTCGAAAATGCATTCAAAATACACCTAACCTACTGGAATATCCTAGCTTAGCCTAGCTTAGCTTAAACGTGCTCAGAACACTCACATTAGCCTACAGTTGGGCAAAATCATCTGACGCAGAGCCTATTTCATAATAAAGTGTTGGAATATCTCATGTAACTTACTGAATACTGCACTAAAAGTAAAAAACAGAATAGTTTTAAGTGTATTGGTTGTTCACCCTCGTGATCGTGTAGCTGACTGGGAGCTGCGGCTGCCACTGCCCAGCATCACGAGAGAATGTATCGAAAACCCGGGAAAAGAGCAAAATTCAAAATGTGAAGTAGAGTTTCTACTAAATGTGGATCACTTTTGCACCATCGTAAAGTTGGAAAATTCTAAGTTGAGCCGTCGTAAGTCAGGGACCGCCTATACTTTGGGAACTCAGTACTAAAATGGAATGACAGTGAGCTGGCTATTCTAAGCAACTGTTAGGCCTCGTGGGAGATGCAAAACCACCCGCTCTCAAGACTCACAGTCTAGCGGATTCAAGACGTGCCTTTACAAACCAAGTGAACTTCCTCAACACATGTTAAATCTGTAACCACACACTGTCAGACTACGGATAATCAATATTAAATTCCATTTTTCTCAGCATTTATAAAGCACTACAGTGATCTGGGTGAGACTGTATTCAAGGTAGTGGAGAACAAAGAGACTCAACAGGGAGAACACAGATGACCAGGGAGAGCTGCCTGGAAGCTGTGATCTGACCAAGTGGGTCTTCAGGTTGAAAAGGCCATTTCATCATCGACACGCGGGAACGGGAGGGAAAGGCGCTCCAGGTGGAGGGAAGAGCACGGGCCAAGGGTCAGAGTCCTTGGGGGTACAATTCGGATATCTCACCCAGGTGCCTTGGTCTCTGATTCCCAACCCGGGCCAGATCCTTCCAACCAGTGACCAGGGAAATGCCTCCTAGGCATCTGGACACGGTGTCAGTCGTGACTAAGAGATCACCCGGGGCTCCCTCCTCAGTTCTAGTTTCTGTTTTGGGGCTTCCTTCTCCCTATGAGAAGACCTAACCTTGCAGGCCTGGCAATTTGACCATCTAAAGACAAAAGTTGCCTCCACTAGTAATGGAGCATAAATTTATTACATAAAATATTGAAGATGCTGAAAAATAGAAGGAAAACAAAATCTTTTACCTCTCACCACCTGGAGGAAAACAGTTAACATTCATGTGACAAGCAGCAGTGTCCTCACCGGGGTCGGGTGTACACCTAAGGTACCATGTGGTGACCCCTCGCCACCCCCCTGCCCCCGCCCCGCAGGGAACACAGGTTGGAGAGGCCTGTGTTCTTTTACAAATTTTCTTAATTAAAAAAAAAAATGGGGGGGGCGTAAAATATACATAACAAAATTTACTGTTTTAACTATTTTTAAATGTGTAGTTCAGTGGCATTAAGTACATTCATGTTGTGCCACCATTATCCATTGAACAATATCTTCCCATTCCCCTCTTCTCCCAACCCGATACGCTTTACTCTACATTCTGTTTCTATGAATTTGAACAAACCGCATTTTGTTCATCTGTCAATGCACCTTTGGGTTTGGGGAGGCTTTTAAAGATGGGAGGCACTGAGCCCATTCATATACTAAGGGAAGGAAGCCACAGATGGGGTGGTGGAGGAGCCGTGGCTGCAGCGAGGCCTTGAGGAGGTGGGGAAGGGATGGCATCACGTGCAAGGGTAACAGGAAGGGGGGCTGTGCTGGGGGGAAGACCTGCTTTGAAGCCAGACTTGGCGACGTCTGAGCCTGGCTCAGCTCCTGAACAGCTGTGAGTCCTGGGTGATTTATTCACCACCCGTGAGTCACAGGTATCTCATTTGTGGTGTGTGGCTGTAAGGATTAAAGGGACTGGTGCATAAATAACCAACACACTGGAGGTGCTTGATAAATGTTGGTTCTCTTTCTCTAAAAAAGATGGAAAAGTGAGGGTAAGGTTTGGGGGCAGACAACTGAGAATTCATCTCTGCACATCTCAAAGACTTTTTCCTATAAAGTAGGAAGTGGGCAGTGGACATTGGGGACACAGACTCGAGACAAAAAGGAAGGTGGAGAAGGGCAGGGCCTCAGAGTAGACATGTGCCTGACCTCTGCCTGTGCGCCAAAGCACGTGGGTCCTGACCCATCCGTCTCCGTGCTCGCTCACTACAGAGGCCGCCCTCAGAGGCCCCTCCAGGCTGGGGAAGGGGAGGGGTCTGTCTTTTCAGTTTATATCCTCTGGACAAATCATGCACTAAAAAATAATGATAAAAATTACTTCACTCCCACCTTGAACCCATAAAGGTTAAATTACACTTAGTATAATCAAAAGGCAGGGACACAGAACACATCTTTTAAAGATCTGTTTGCAAATCTATTTCATTTGAAAACTCTGAACCTTAGGAGGTCAAATCTCAGCTGGCTAGAAAACAGCTCCCAGGAACACCACTGCCCCTGACATTCCGGGAGCTGAGGGTTACTGGTGGCCTCTAATCATTTGGTGCAGGTTTCAATCTTTTAAATGCCGGGGAAGCCCAGTGTGTGTGGCTGAGGTGAGCAGTGGCTGGCAGGGGCTTGGAGTGGGGTCTCCTCCCTAGACACGGAGGGTTTCAGGGAAAGGTTCCAGGGGCACAATGTGAAAATGACTTTTCTTGCCTCACCTCACCCATTTAGACCCAGGTCCCCAGCAGGTATCTTACCGTTTAGCCCGTCGGCACTATCTGTAGTTTCCTGAGCACTTTTTATAATTTCCCGTGTCTCCATTGCTGTTCCAGCCCCTCCTTCCCACCTCTACCTGTCAGTCCCATCTAGATGCTGAAGTCTAGCTCGTATTTCACCTTTCATTGCTTTTCCCCCAATTCATAGCGTTGTATCCCTTTATATCCCGATATACACTCCTAACACGGAGGACCCCAACTGGAACTCCCTGCGTCACTCACCGTGCACGGCCTGGTGGCCTGTCACTCAGGTTTGCTTCCCCGCTCAGCAGACCTGTCACCCATCTCTGAGCCTCCTGCTAACCCAGCAGGCACGTGACTCCGCAGCACTTGGTGGACCAAACAGGGCAAACCAACACCTCAGCAAATTAATAAGGTTTGGAAAAAGTCATGCTTTTCATCTCTTTAATAACCATTTACAAATGTGCCCAGAATGAACCAAGCTACTGCTGAGACCCGGTTCCTGTTCAGCAGGGAGACAGACGCAAACAGCCATGACTGTGACCACACACACAGTACTGGGCTCTGGGGGCTCAGGGGACAGCGACATTCCCTTGGGGACAAAGGGGAACATCTGAGTCAGGCCCTGAAAGACACCAAAGGTGGTGCCAAACCACAGTGGGCAGGGATGGAAAAGGCAAGAGAAGGGCCTCTGGGACAGTAGAGTCAGACCCGAGGCAGGGGGTGGGCGCGCGTGTGGGCACCTCCTCTGCATGGAATGCAGGACCGTCCCTGAGGGAGCCGGGGGGCAGCTCTGTCACCTCCCCTCGCCCGGGGCTGCTGCCTCACCTCTCGCCCCACTCTCACTTTCACCAGCGCACTGACGTGCCGCACATCTGTGGACCCTTCACTATTGACCTCTTGTTCCAGGTAGCCCAGCACCTATGTTCCATCTGGGACATTTGGCTCAGCTGCAGTGTTTAAGGTTCCTGACTTGAGATACGGTTTACTGCGTAGGACAAGTTAGTTAGTAATGAACTCTGAAATCCCAGGAATACAAAAATGAAGGGCAAAAAACATACCCCAAAGATGATGCACCATATATAGCTGCCCAATCTGGGAGAAGAATCCTCCAACTGCTTCATTACTGTCCTGTCTGAAGCGAATTGCACGAGCCCTATAAGCAAAAAAACGTTCAGATATTGAATCAGGTATGTTAAAAAGTATCAGTGAGTTCCCTCCATCCTCAGTGCAAGTTGTTCAGAATGCATTCGAAAGTTATTTTAATGTACATAAGATGTACCTTTCTGTAGCTACAGCAGTCATTTTTGTGAAAAGTGGACAGTAATTCATAACTATTAAAATAAAAACAACATGGGACTTCCCTGGTGGTCCAGTAGGTAAGACTCCACGTTCCCAATGCAGGGGGCCCAGGTTCGATCCCTGGTTGGGGAACTAGATCCTGCATGCGTGCCACAACTAAAGAGTCCACATGCCACAACTAAGACCGGCACAGCCAAAATAAATAAATAAATAAAAATAAAAAATAAAAACAACAACGTGAGGATATGTGGTTGCACTGCTGATTCTTAACGTAAAGTCTAGAAAACTGGCAGAGGGTAGGCTAGGACCTGTCAACTTAAAAAAAGCTGCTTTCCAAGAACACACTGAGAGAAAGTGAGGGAATTCTCGATCCGAGAACCCCACGGTGCCACAGGCACTGTACTCCAAGGGAGACAGGGACCCTCCCTCGAGAACGGGGCTTAAAACAGAGAGGAAGGAAGTGCACCACACCTACAAAGCAGATGCACACCGTGAACTCTGAGAAACCCGCAAGCTCTGTGATCTACGGCCGAGGGCGGGTGTCGAATTCTGTGACCCCTCAGACAGCATATGGAAGAACCATGGACGTGAGCTTCCTGGCAGTTCACTGTCACTGCCAACACTGAAGCTGCCTCCTTTTCTCCCCACTTACCTGAGCAAACCGTTAGGAAAATGAGTACCAAATGGCATTCATTATGTATGCATCATGTGTGGGTACACGTGTCTATGTGTATAACATGAAATTGTGATTAAATTGGTTAAAAATTGGCACTTGCCTTAAACTTTGCTTTTTAAGATTCCCTGCTGCAAAAGGTATCAGCTTTTTAAACACCTTCTTTTGTGTCTGCACCAGTACTTTATTTTTATATTTAGTGATGCACTTGAAATCCTAAACAAGTTTTTAAAATGTATGTATTTTCTTAAAGCAGTTTTCTAGAATCAACGTTGAAAATGAAGGAAGAAGCTTCAAGTGATGTAGGAAGGTCACAGTCTCTCAAGAGACTCCACACCCCAGTTACCCAGTCAACACTGCCCAGGCCTGGCCTGATGTCTCAGTCATATTAGGGTCCCAGAGTGGACAGGACTTGGGAAGATGGATTCATTCTAATTCATTTAAAAGAGCTGGAGACTATGGACAAGGATTCAATCCACTAATATCCAAAGTGAGAGACAAGATAAGTGAGTCGGCCTGACCAGCACGTTCTCTTCTTAGAGGCAAACTTCATAGTAACTGAATTAGAACATCTCAAAGAGGGGTGTGGAATCAGAGCAAGGGCAGCCTGTGGTGGGAGTGAGGAAGCCAGTCTCCTCAAGGTCACTTTGTACATCTTGGCTCTCATTCACCACGTGCTCAACTCCACAAAGGTGATCCATGCTTTCAGGTTCTTTAGGGGAAAAGGAGGGATCTCATGCTATTGCCCCCATGGGCTACCTCCAAGCGATATTAATTTCTTTAACCTTACATGTAGTGTGAAGTGATCATAGTCTTCACAAAAATTACAAATCTGATTTGTAAATTATTGAAATTAAGCAAATCACTTTAATGTGCATTCTAACCCTAAGGGGGAAAACCCTCAGTTTCATTGATAGTGATAAATATTCAGGACTGTTCCTTTCATTCTGAATTTTTCCCATTCACTTTCTCAGTAGGCAAAGAAAACATAACTTGCCTTAGCCTGGAAATAATCAGAAGCATGTAGTGAAGAGGAGATCACCACCTTAGTTACCTATGTGCCAAAATACAAACTGAATGCTGAACTGGCTTTATAAATAATTTTTAAAATAACTGAAGAATAACCTCAGTTCCTTCCTTGTGGATTCCACGGTGGGCAAGTCTCAATGAGTAATACGGAAACATAGAACTGGGTGATCCTATTCTGTGGGCAACTAAATTACTACACTTATAGCATCAACCCTACCCCCCAATTCCTTAATAAAATGATGTCTACAATAATAGTATACAATCAAATATGTATTTCTTCATTTTCAAATGAAAAGGAATTCTACCTTGCATTATTTAACCTTTGATGACCTAAGAAGAAAAGATTAGAAAAAAGATCCCAGAACTGTTTTTTGGAGGTAGATCTTAGAAATTATCTAGCCCAAAGCAAGAAATTTTATAACTGAAAAAAAGAGAATATATATAAATTGAAAGTAAGCAAAAAGTCATGGTTTTCCTTTTCCAAAGTGGCTGTACCATTTTACATTCTCACCAGAAATGTGTAAAGGTACCAATTCATTGACAACCTCATCAACACGTTATTCTGTCTTTTTAATTATAGCCATCCTAGTGGGTATGAAGTACTATCTCACTGTGGTTTTACTTTGCATTTCCATACTGACTAAGGATGTTGAGCAGCTTTTCACGTCCTTTTTAGGCATTCATAGAGCTCCTCTGAAGAAATGTCTATTCAAATTCTTTGCCCATTAAATTTTTTTTCAAATTTATTTTATGATTTTATTTTTTATTGTGGTAAAAAGCACCTAACATTAAATTTATCTCAACCATTTTCAACTGTGCAGGCCAGTAGGGCCAAGCCTATTCACATTGTTGTGCAGCAGATCGCCAGAACATTTTCATCTTGCAAAACTGAAATTATACTCACTAAACACCAACTCCCCTGCACCTAGCCCCTGGCAACCACCTTTTCATTTTCTGTGTCTACGGTTTTTACTACTTTAGAAACTTTGTATTAGTGGAATCATACAGTATTTGTCCTTTTGTGACTGGCTTATTTTGCTTAGCATAATGTTCTCAAGGTTCACTCTGCAAGTGGCAGGATTTCCTTCTTTAAAGGCTGCATTAATATTCCATTATATATATGCCACATTTTTATCCATTCATCTGTTGATGGATATTTGGGTTGCTTCCACCTCTTACCTACTGTGAATAATGCTGTGATGAACATGGGTGTGCAAACATCTCTTTGAGATGCTACTTTGAATTCTTTTGAATATATACCCAGAAGTAGGGCTGCTGGGTCAGAGTAATGCTATTTTCAATGTTTTGAAGAACCTCTGTACTATTTTCCATGATGACCGCCCCGTTTTATATTCCTACCTACAGTACACAAGGGTTCCAATTTCTCTGTCTTGCCAACACTTGTTATTTTCTGTTCTTTTGATAATGGCCTTCTTAAACGGTGTGAGATGAATGGAAAATAATTGTGGTTTTGATTTGCATTTATCGTATGATTAGTGATGCTGACCATCTTTTCATATGTTTTTTGGCTATTTGTGTATCTTTGGAGAACTGTCTATTCAAGTCCTTTGCCCATTTTTTAACTGGGTTATTTATCTTCTTGTGATTGAGTTGTATGATTTTTCATGTATTCAGGATACAAGTCCTTTATCAGATATGTGATTTGCAAAGTTTTCTCCCAGTCTGTGACCCGTCTTTTAACTTGTAAAACTGTATCCTTTGAATTACAAAAGCTTTTAACTTTGATGAATTATAATTTACCATTTCTTTTCTTTTGTGGATTGTGATTTTGGTGTTTATGTAAGAACTCTTTGCCTAACCCTAGGTCACGAAGATTTTCCCTTATGTCTTCTTCTCAAAGTGTTGTATTTTAGCTCTCACATCTAGGTCTACAATTCATTTTCGGTTAGTTTTTGTATACAGTGTGAGGCAGGGGTCTAAATTCATCTTTTTGCAAGGATACCCAGTTGTCTGAGGACCCTGTGATGAGATTATCTGTCCCCATTGAATTGCTTTGGTACATTTGTCAAAAACCAATTGCTCATATGCGTGAGAATTTATTTATTGTCTTTCAATTCTATCCCATTGATCTATATGCCTGTCCGTATGCCAGTACCATACTGTCTTGATTATTCTAGCTTTGCAGTCAGTTTTGAAATTGAGAACCGTGAGTCCCGCAACTTTGTTCCTCTTTTTCAAGGTTGTTTTAGCTATTTTGGGTCCCTTGCATTTCTAAAGCCTGCTGGGATTTTGACTGGGATTCTGTTGAATCTATAGATCAGTTTGAAGAAAAATTCATATTTTGCTAAACTAAGAAGAAAAAAAAAGAAGCAATTGTATCATTGTGGTGCTCTGTTTATGTGACAAAAGCAACATTTCAGAAAAGATAACATCCAAGAAGAATATGAAATAACTTCATGTGACACTTGGGGGGTTTTGTTTTTCTTTAAAAAAATGTCCTTGGGATTCCCTGGTGGTGCAGTGGTTGAGAGTCCACCTGCCGATGCAGGGGACACGGGTTCGTGCCCCGGTCTGGGAAGATCCCACATGCCGTGGAGCGACTGGGCCCGTGAGCCATGGCCGTGGAGCCTGCGTGTCCGGAGCCTGTGCTCCGCAACGGGAGAGGCCACAACAGTGAGAGGCCCGCGTACCGCAAAAAAAAAAAAAAAAAAAATGTCCTTATCTCTTGGAGATATATACTAAAATATTTATAGATGAAATTTTATGTTGTCTGAGATTTACTTCCAAATACTCTGGGTTGGGGGATTTAGACCTAAGCAAGACTGGCCACGTGTTGATAATTACTGAAGCTAAGTAATGGGTATGGAAGGGAGACCTGTGGTATTATTCTCTCTAGTTTTGTAAATGTTTGAAAAATTTCGTAATACAAATATATCAAACAAAACAACAGTCTAGTATCAAATCATGGCACTAACCCCATATTTTATTTCTAGAAGTAACACTATGGCCTAGAAGAATCTATTTATAAGACTTAACAAACTCATCATTTGGTAAAATACTCACCAGTAATTGCCCCATTCAATCATAGTTCCTGGCTGAAAAGAGATTTGGATTTGGTTTGTTACTTCTTCTGTGAAGAAATATGGAACTAACAGTATAAAACACATCAAATGACAAGACTAACTTAAAAATTAACTTTTAATAATGTGAGATCTAACAGATTAAAAAAATGTAACAAAATAGTATTATTCACTGTGTTCATACCTATCCCACAGTGGAAGTAATATTCTGTGGCTTCATCTAAGACAACATACACACAAAGTGAGAGTTAATTAAGTCATCCAATTATAGTCATGAAAACCATAGTTAGGCCCACGATGATTAAATTGTTGGTACCTATTCAGACTTTATTGTGAAAATTTTAAATAATTCAATTTAAGTAAACCTAACAAAGACATCACTTGTTTTTTTTCCAGTATAATACTGAGTATTAGACCACCAAGATCTACTGATACTTTTTCACTTTAACTATGTTGCCACCTGGGCCTTTCTTTTTAGTGGTCACCTAAGTAGGGAAATATCTGGAAAGTCGTACAAATATTATTCCCCTTTTGTCTTACAGTGCTGTATAATGTATTCAATAGTCACATGCTTATTAGTTGCTCTAGTTCAAGGACAATAGATGCTATATAATGTAGCTGGTCCTGCATGTTAGGTCTTTCCTCTTATGTGTAAGGCTATAAAAAACAAATGAGCTTAGCAAAGAGAAAGAAGGAAGGTTTAAAAAAAGGAAACAAGAGGAGAAGAACTGGACAGGGGAGAAAACGAGCCAAACACACATCACAGAACATTCGCTCAGTGTCTGCTGTCCACTCAGCATCAGGGGTGCGTGTCCTTCTGCACAGAAGAACAAAGGGACAGTGAACTCCTATTTCAGTACTTACTCGGAGCTGGTAAGATCTGAGTTCATATATATTCGGTCCTGACCGTGGGACAGGTTCATTCCAGAAACTGAACTCCAATAGCAGCTGATTCTTCCTCGAGAGAAGCATGTTGCTTCTCGCCTTACGGAATGCCGCAAATTCCTTGGAGTGAACAAAGGTGCTCATGAAATCTTCTAATATTTATATCATAAATATTAGAAGACTTATATATAAACCCGCTTTAGCAACATTTATGTTCCTCTCACAATAGAATACTATTATAAATAGGGTCCAGTTGGCCTGAGACAGTCCCAGTTTACATCTTGTTGAACCAGCATAATGACTATTAGTATTCCCTTTCACTCTCAAAAGTGTCCAAGTTTAGATATCAAACTACATAGTCATCCTAATTATTTAAATGACAAAGTAAACTAATTTAATTTCCTATGATTTTAGGTTCTTCTGTTTGACAGCATATTGAGACAGGTGATATGGACACCTCAAAATAACAGATAATCAAAAAGCCATTTATATTGGGAATTCCCTGGCAGTCCAGTGGTTAGGACTCCATGCTTTCACTGCTGAGGGTGCGGGTTCAATCCCTGATCGGGAACTAAGATCCCACAAGCCTCGCAGCGAGGCAAAAGAAAAAAAAAAAAAAGTCATTTATATATGGACGGGAGTCTACACAAAAGGTTTTCTTTCCTAATAATGTATGGCTGGTAGAATATTCTCCATTAACACACACCTCTTCATGAAGGGAGGGGGAGGATAGCAAAGTTGGCCCAAAATGAAGAATATGTGGTTGTCAGTTCCTGAAGCAGATATGTGTTAGGTAACCCAGACTGACTTACCGGTTTCAAAGTTCCAGCTTATCAAAGTACAACTGACTTTTACAGTAAGAACTATTATTTTAATAGTATTACAACTGGTTACTCTATGTTTAAATACAACCTCAAGAGTCCAAATAATAAAATTTTTACTACAGAAAACTAACAGTTTACTAACAAAAACGATGACAGAAAAGAGTCATTTAATTCTGTACTAACATCTACTATATCATTAGTCTTTTTCAAAAATCATTACCTGATTTTCTCTGAGTTTATTCATGACCTCCGTGAGGACTGGATAACCGCCTTCATACCTCCAGAGGTGAACTGAAATATATTTTAAACGAGAACATACATTTAGAGTTTCATGATACTCTTACCTTGAAAATATTCTAGATACGCATGGTGTTAACACAGCACAAAACTGTAACGTGTGTTGGCTCAAGTTACACCATAAAGTTTCAATAATAGATTCAGACATGAAAAATGATCAAAAAGGAGTTTTTGCAGTGATTTACTGGAGAAACTACTTTAACCATAAAACTAGACTGAGACTTGGAAAGCTTTGCTTATAAAAACAAGCATTATGTTAAAAATCATTTAAGTAATGACAGTAAAGGCTTAAGGAACAAGTGTTTATTCCAAAGTCTTCTGCTTCCTACCAGCTTGATCCTGCTCGCCATACCACGTGTTCCAAGTCCCCACCAAAGTACAAGGGTAATGTTTATCTTCATGAATCTTTGGCAACACCTCTTGACTTAAAGAGAAGAAAGAGCAACACTAATTAAACAACCACCAAAATTACACCAGGTGGACAACACATGATCAGTAACAGGAAAAGGTCATCTACTCTGTGTTCTGACAACTGACCTCAGAATATGTTTATGATAAAAAGACATGCAGAATTAGCCTTCTGGCTGAATTCTGTTGTGCTCTCATGTCCCACTTATCAGAAGCTTAGGTGACTGATACCCCAGCTATCTAGAACAGTGGTAAGTAACTCAAGTATATTGATAAAAATGATAAAGAAGAGCCAAAGGTCCAAAAATTCCAGGAACTGAGTCTATTATTTGCTGTTTCAGGAAAAAAAAAAAAGTATATACTTAGGAATGGTGATGCGTATGAAAGCTAACTTTTGCTGGTTCCAAAGATGGGAAGAATGAGAGAAATGGGAATAGTAGAAAAAGAACGCGGGAGAAGAAAGGGAAGAAGGTCATGTGGAGGATGGGGCAGATGACAGGAGCGGCCCAGGAGGCACAGGACGCAGCAGCAGAGAACGAGTGGGCTTTAAGGAAGACGACGGAGCCGGGACACAACAGTCTGGAAGCAACCCTGACCCCAACAACCCCGAAGGGCGTCAAAGGGGCAGAAGAATCCAAATGAAAAGACGACATGAGGCATAAATTAGTTTCTACTCAATTCAACCAGCTGAGGGGATCTGAAAGGTATCGCACCTAATCCCACGCTGGACACACCGCCCAGTTTGTCGCTATTGATCACGCATGGTCCTGGCAGTGTATTAATTTAACAGAGGTGTCAGAGCCTGGTTCCACGGAAACCTTTCCACATTACAGATTCTGACGGACAGGGAAAGGCAAAGGGAAGAGGCATAACTGCATCATACCAAGAGAAAAGCTAAAATTTGCACACTTTTTGAATAGAAAAATTACGATGAAAAAGTGCCATACAGATCCAACAATGGATGCAAAAAGCTATCAAGGGTCAGAAATGGAACCTGTTCTGATTATCTGCTGACGTCGAGTGATATTAAGCTAGTGATCACCACCCGATGTTGAAGCACTAGGACTGGGTGGATATGACTAGTTAACAGAGAAAATCTCTGAATGGTCTTATGTCTAACTGAAAACTCAAATGTCTTTAAGACCCAGTACAATGACCAAACCACGTAATTTTTTTTTTTTTTTTTTGGTAGTACGCGGGCCTCTCACTGTTGTGGCCTCTCCCGTTGCAGAGCACAGGCTCCGGACACGCAGGCTCAGCGGCCATGGCTCACGGGCCCAGCCACTCCGTGGCATGTGGGATCTTCCCAGACCGGGGCACGAACCCGTGTCCCCTGCATCGGCAGGCGGACTCTCAACCACTGCACCACCAGGGAAGCCCCCACGTAATTTTTTGAAGGGTAGCATTTACTTTTAAAATTGAGATCAGATATTAAATGTATCTGATGTATGACCCATGAATGTTCAGAAATCACATGGGATTGATGGAAATCGGGGGTGGAGAAAGACAGATTATATCAGGGAAATGGGTTTTCTTTTTGCCACATGACATGAGCAGGAAGTAAACAACCCAGCACTGGAGCTAGTGTGGCAGATGGAAGCCTGCACAGATGACCCAGGTGAATGGGGGCTGTAAGGTAGGTAGTACTTGTACTCAGAACTTGATGAGCTGGGAAGAACCTCATTATCTGGGCCCCTAAAAACCAGGCTGGAAACAGGGAGCTGCTGAGAGTTTCAGAGAAAAGAAAAACAAACATGATGAAGGAGGAAACAGAACTCAAGCAGATCAATGTGACAAACTTTGGGGTGATGGACTGCAGGGTGGGGTGAAGGTACAGGTGCAGCTTCAAACCCAGGAAGGCAGTCAGAAAGGGCTGCTTGGAAATGGGTCTCAACAGGCCCGGAGAGGGAAACAAGCAAAGAGGAGCAAAACACACGGCAAATGAAGAATACACAGCCCTTCGTGACTGGCTAACCATGTAAAACTAAGGCAAGAGTCAAATAAAACCATGGTGAGTGTCACACATGGAGAAACTGGAAGAGCAGGGTAATTCTACACATTGAGTTTGAAGTGAGAACATGAATAGATAGCCAGGAATCTGAGACAGGAGATGAAGTGAAAAAAAAAACAAACAAAAAAAACAGGACAGGAAAGATAATCCAGGGAAATATCAGCATACAGAAAAATTTCATTTTATGAGAAGAGAATTAGAAAAAAGCATTTGTTTTGTTTTTAGGGCACTTCTAAAATAAAGAGAACTGTGCTGAGGTGAGCAAGAAACTCAACACTAATGTTATATTTCATGAACCACCTCCAAAAAAAAAACAACAAAAGATGTTTTGCTTCTGAAAGTTATGCTGATTCTGGCAACAAAATCATTTGCTTTCTCATGAAAGCAGCAGATATGAAAGGTTAAAAAAAAGCTTTCGAATTATATCTGTGGACAACTGATCATTAAAATGCTATTTCTGTTAAGAACTAATGCACTTAATTCTCTTTGGTCTTAAAGTTTACAAATTCTATAAGAATATATGGGTTTCATGTCATATGAGAATCTGCTGAAGGGGCCTGAATCCTGGTGGATGGAAGACCTGGGAAGAAATGGCAGCTCTACTGAAATCCATACAGGGCTCTCACGTGGCAATATTACTTAGGAGTAAAACTGGACACAGTGGAGGGCCCAGGGATGTGAATTCTAACTCCTAACACTCAGAGCTGTCCAGAAATGGAGCGTATGAAATGTATTTAAGCATAGCGTCAGGAAGGGCTGCAGAAAGGACTCAAGCACTGGATGAGCAGCTGGGCTAGACCGCCTTGCAAGGTCCCTTCCAACCTGAAGAGTCTGGTAACATTCCAAAGTCTGATAGCCTATGTGAGGAGTTAGCTGAACGAGCGCTTAAAATCAAAACACCCTTGGTAATGCCCAACAGAGCTCAACTTAAGAGCCTCTCCATGTTCAGCTCTAAGAAGAGGTGTGAAAGATCTCGCTCTGCTATCAAGGGTTAGCGCAACTGACAAATATTAAAATCATTATTTTTCCCCAAGTAAAGGATAGTTTGGTATACACACCAAATTTTGTTGTATGCTTCTAGGCATTCCGGTTTAACATTGTGAACTGAAACAAAAGAAAATTCAACGATAAACTTATGAACAAAGGGAAAAAAGTCAACTATGAAGATAGCAAACCTATGACTCACACTGTAATTTGTACAGACTGCTTGTTTCCTTTTTGGCTAGGAGATTAGAGTGAGCATCTTTCCTTGGATCAACTTTCCGGACAAATAAGGATTTTAACCAGCTGTCCTCTCGAGGTCTGATATTGGAAGACGCCAATTTCCTATGGAATAACAAATGCAAAAATCTGAGTTTAATCAGAGGTACGAAGATCTCAGGGTCTTTAGGTTGTGTCGTGTAGTACACTGTTTTCATAAATTCATCAATCCATTCAGCAAACACGCCTTGAGCACACCATCTAGGCACTGTTCTAGAACCTGGGATACCACATGTCCACTTTCCATGTCACCAGCGTGCACTCTAAACGCAGGAGCCAAGTGTGAGAGAAGTAACTTCGGCACTCCTAGGAGAGTTCTCACGTGTGTCTCTGTTGAGTTCCACCGTGTGTTCTTCCTTCCTCCAAGGAAATTTTCAACATAGAAAAAACATACAAGGAAACCTAGAATAGTCAAATTCACAGAGAAAGAAAGTAGAATGGTGGTTGCCAGGGGCAGAGGGGAGAGGAGAATGGGGAGTTACTACTTAATGGGTACAGAGCTTCAGCTGGAGAAGATGAAAAGGCTCTGGAGAGGGATGGTGGTGACGCTTGTACAACAATGCGAACGTACTTAACGCCACTGAACTGTACACTTAAAAATGGCAAATTTTATGTTATATGTACTTTACCACAACAAAAGAATGTGAAAAGGAATATACAGAGAAAGTGAAATGAATTCTTTCATTAAAAAAACGATTTTACCCCTAAACTAACCTTAGAATCAAGATTTTTAACTCACAAAAACCGAAGAATACAGACTTCATTAACATATAAATAATTTGCTTATTTTCATCTTATAACTGAACTCCTACTATCCATGCTGTCAGGGAGTGAGGATAGATTTGACTTAAGGAACAAACTACACTTTACCCGTGAAATTTTAAGTGCATGTTTAATTCCCATATGTTTGCTGGTGGGATCGCAAATTTGTGTGACCTCCCTAGAGGGCAGTGTGACATTATCTATAGCAAAATTAAAACTGCGTAGGCCTTTCGGCCTAAGAGTTGCACTTGTAGTATGTCCCACGGGCAGCTATATTTAGACAAGTGCACACAGCTGAATGCGTGCAAGCATTCCTTACTACCTTGTTTCCAGTTTGTTCCTGGTACAGGCAATTTGGAACCCATTAATGGGGACTGGTCAAATAAATCAAGGTAGAGCCAAAATCAGAATAGAATGCAATCAATACAAGGAATGAGGCAGATCTACACGCACTGATATGTTGGTATCGCTGAGATGAGTTACATGGAAAAGCAGGCCCAGAACAGTACCACAAATACACACACAAAGTGAACTGCTAATAGTGAGGACATCTGGGGACTGTGAGTGGGCTTGGGATGGGAGGAGAGAGTTTTTCTTTTCGCTGTATAACCTTCTGGACTCTTTGAGAATTTTCCATATAAATATATTATTTTTATACCTAAAATTAGCTAAAATATCTAAAGTGCATGTTTAGAAACTCCTTTATGGGTAAGGTATATAGGTATATATAACCTGAGAACAAGATTTAAAAAATTAAAGCCTGGCTGAGACTCACCCTCTTCCTAACTTCACACAACCATAATCAAATGACAAATCGCGTCCCTTCATCTTCTCCACTTTAATTCATGCACAGTAAAATTACTCTTTTTTGGACATACAGTTCTGTGAGTTTTGACAAATGCATAAAGCCATGTAAACACCACCACGGTTAAGATAGGGAACAGTCCCTTCACTCCCTAAAATTCCTCCTTTTGTAATCAACCCTTCTCCCAACTCCTAGCAACCACTGATCTGTTCTATGTCTCTATAGTTTGCCTTTTGCAGAATGTCTCATATATGGAATCATAGAGAATGTAGTCGTTTGAGTCTGTGCCCATTCTTTCTGCACGATCGCCTTTATGTGGATGACCATCCTCTCTGGCCGGGGCTATCACGGCATACTCTTTATTGTTTTGATCTTTAATTCATGTACACATAAATGATCTTTTCTGACCTTTGCTAGATCATGCCAAGGGCAGTAATGTGCTGGGATTCCAAATGACCAATACAAACACTCAGATCTTATCCAGTGCTTCAAAACAAGGTCTGGCTACTGACAGGCCAGTGTGAGCCTTTTCTGGGGGGATCTCTTGTAAACACTAGATGATTTCCTACAGACCATTTTCAATCTGTTTAGCAGACCTGTTTAAGGGCACAGATACCATAAAGCAAATATAAGAGGAAAAGAGAGTGACCCCAGGTGTTGAGGAAGGGGAGTTTAAACAAGAGGCAAGAAAAACTTGCACGACATGCAAATTCCCCAATGCCTCACGAGATGAACGTGTGGATTCCACATTAATATAAATTCCTATTCTTATTCAACTATGGTGCTTTAGAAAAAACAGAACTCTAAATTTCACGGGTTACATTGGCAGCCTTTTCCTTTTTTTTCTTAAAAAAAATCGACTTGCTGCTTTAATGAACAAACATTACAGAACACTTTTCACTCCATATGACTGTTTTAAATTTAAAAAACCAATTCATAGGATATTATCACAAATAGCTAGAAACCAGATAAAAATATTTTTTTTTGACCGATGGAGCTTACAAATATATAAACAAAATATACAAATATAAAATTAACAATAAAATGTTTTCTATAAATACAGTATGATCAAGAAACAGAAAAGCATTTTTTAAATCTTTTAAGATTAAAAAGCAGCAAGCTCATGTTAAATAAGCAAAATAACAAGTTAATACCAGTACATGCAATTTTTCTTATTAGTGCATAGGACAAAAATATATAGTCCTAAGCGGCACTTGTAAAAAGAAGTTGGAAATTCTTCCATTTTGCTTTTATTATATGTTAAAATGCCTTAGAATTAAGAAAAGTGTTAATGGTGGTATCCCTGAAGGAAGGATGGAGAGTTAAAATAGAGGAAACACACATCTTTCCCCATATAATATCTGTATTGACTATGTTTTTTTATCTTACTCTTGTGTGTATGTGTGTGTATATATATATATATATATATATATATATATATATATATATATATATATTTTTTTTTTTTTTTTTTTTTTTTTTTTTTGCGGTACGCGGGCCTCTCACTGTTGTGGCCTCTCCCATTGTGGAGCACAGGCTCCGGACGCGCAGGCTCAGCAGCCATGGCTCACGGGCCCAGCCGCTCCGCGGCATGTGGGATCTTCCGGCACCGGGACACGAACCCACGTCCCCTGCATCGGCAGGAGGACTCTCAACCACCGTGCCACCAGGGAAGCCCTACTCTTGTATATTTTTAAGTACATGTTTAACTTCTACTAAATATGCTTAAAGCACTTAGGACAGCACCTGATTAATGGTGAGATTTAAAAACTGTTTTAAAAACTACTTAAAAAAACTTTTAAAATTAAAAGAAATTATATATAAAAACTATTAGCTCTTTAGCAGAAACCAAAATCATATGGTATTTGTCTCTGTTTTCAATTCACTCTTTTTTTTCTTTCCATATTTATTTATTTATTTATTTATCTATGGCTGCATTCGGTCTTTGTTGCTTCACGCAGGCTTTCTCTAGTTGTGGTGAGCGGAGGCTACTCTTCGTTGTGGTGCACGGGCTTCTCATTGCAGCGACTTCTCTTGTTGCAGAGCACGGGCTCTAGGCACGCGGGCTTCAGAGCACAGGCTCAGTAGTTGTGGCGCATGGGCTTATTTGCTCCGCAGCATGTGGGATCTTCCCAGACCAGGCCTCGAATCCGTGTCCCCTGCATTGGCAGGTGGATTCTTAACCACTGCGCCACCAGGGAAGTCCCCACTCTTTGATTATATAAATAAACTAATTCTGAAGAAGGCAATTCTCCAAGTGAATCATGGTAAAATTTACTTCAATAAAAATAAAAACATTTTTGTCAATTCGTTTAAAGTATTTCATTTTATTTTTTTTGGCTGTGCCACGTGGCTTGTGGGATCTTAGTTCCCTGACCCGGGATTGAACCCCGGGCCCTCGCCAGTGAAAGTACCAAGTCCTAACCATTGGACCACCAGGGAATTCCCGTGTTTAAAGTATTTTAAACACACCATGTTTTGGGATATTTGCTTAAATAATATCACGAAGCGAAATGTCAAGCATATAAAATTAGTGATATGCAAAGTAGAAAGTTTTAAGATTTTTTTGGGGCCTCTCACTGTTGTGGCCTCTCCCGTTGCGGAGCACAGGCTCCGGACGCGCAGACTCAGCGGCCATGGCTCACGGGCCCAGCCGCTCCGCGGCATGTGGGATCTTCCCGAACCGGGGCACGAACCTGCGTCCCCTGCATCGGCAGGCAGACTCTCAACCACTGCACCACCAGGGGAGGCCAGTTTTAAGATTTTTTTAACGGGACTTTGTATAGTTTTTTTTTTTTTTTTTTTTTTTTTTTTTTTAGGAATAACAATTATGAACTAGGAAATGGGTACAATGGAAGTTTCTAAAAATATCAGCACTAAGGAATTTCATTAAGAAATACTCACCAAAGCAACCACTAATAGTTCTTAATGAATCCTTCCAGAAGTGCATAGACAAGCGTATACCATGTGCACTCATATTGATATTTAATTCCTATGGCATTTAATACTTTATAAAATAAGAGAGCATAATAAAGAATTATTGACAGACTAAATCTGGAAGGGAAAAAAATTCCAAAGTAATTCTTCCCTTCCTCCTTAGAATTTAAGGGGATTACAAGCTAATAAGCACACACTTCCTGTTAGGCACTGAACTAGGCAGTTTGTTCCTATCTTCTCATTTCATCCCCGGAACAATCTAGCAAGGTAGGTATTATTGCATTTTAAGGACTGGCTCACAGGGGTTATTACACAACCTGAGCTAAGAAGCAGCAAGATAAAAATATGAACCCAGATCTAACTGTAAAGTTCAAAATATTTTCACTAATAAGGGATGCCTCCTCCACACAAACCTCCCCAAGTGAGCATTCGTTCCAGATTTTAATACCAAAGGGATTTACTTTAGGATGGGTAAGATGAGGTAAGGGATATGACACCACTTTGTAAGCTAAAGATTAACCTAAGAAGTAGTCAACATCACGGGACACACACACAAGAACCTGAGTGCTGCTTACCTGTCAAAGTTAGGTAGCAACTGTCTTGACAAATGAAAAACAGTGTGGCGCAGCATAGCCCCAACTGACTGTCGAACTCTGAAATCTTTCAGCTGGCAGGTGACCAAAACTGCTTCATGAGCCCAGTCCATCTCACTGTCCAAGCTGAATCACGGAAAGGGATAGAAGCAGCCATGCCAACAGCTGTCAGGGTGATAAGACCTGGGCTGGACCAGGGTGCTTTACCAAGAGTGATGAACACTGCAATCAGCTGTCTTTATAACATATAGGTGTTGGGTGGCACTTTACAGAGGGTGAGGTAGGGGGCAGCACATCCTACAAAATACTAGATTCTAATAGAATAAGCATTATGTGCCTGGCTCAATGGATACAAAGATGAACAGATGCCTAGCCTGCCCACAGTCATGCGAAAAACCTATCAGTAAACAGCCAGAGCAGTCACAGACACTGTGGACTCACATGCACTGTGGGAACTCAAGGGAATGAACCGTCTTGGCCTTGGCCTGCAAGGAGTGAGAGGGACTCCAGTGGAGACATTCTAGCTCTGTCTTGGAGGGCAAGCAAGACAGGGGACAAAGCCAGTGATAATCCCAGTCAAAGGGAACAACGTGTCCTGGGGCATGGAGTCGTGAAGCTGTGTGGCATGTTTCTGAAACAGCAAAGCGTTCAGGAAGGCAAGAGAACAGGGTGTGGGAGGACAGTGAGAGGAACCACGGGAGGGCAAGCGGGCCGGGGGGGCTGGGCTCCCGTGCACCAAGCCTATCAGCTGGACCTTATCCTGTAGACGGGGCAATGCTAGCAAGTTTTCAGAGAAGATCCAGGTGTAAAAAGCAGCCCGGCGGTGGTGTGGTGGGTGGACTAAGCAAGAAAGGCAGGTAGCATGGCTCCTGGGCTCCTGGCGGGCTGCCCAGCCCAGCAGTACCGGCACACCGAAGGCATCTGATACTCACTGGATGGACCAAAGGATGGTCCTGGGTTAAGATGATGGCAGGAGAGATGAAGGGGATGGATTACATTCAAAAGATACTCCCGAGGTGAAGAGGAGAAGACACGGATACTGATTAGGTGTGGAAGATGGTGTTTCGGTTTAGTCGGGGCAAATTACAGAAGGGAAATACATTTAACACAGAGACCACAGGATGAGGCAAGGAGCTTTGGTCATCTGATCACCAAATATGCACGGACTGTGCCCTGCACGTGCCAGGCACTGGGCCAGGCTGAGGCTACGAAGAGGAATAAGCCTGGCCCTGACTTCACAGAGCTCGGTTTGCTGGTGGAAGCAGACAGACGAACGTGATCACAGCCCAGGGGAAGAAGGGCCCCTCTGTGGAGACACAGGTGGTGGGCGTGGCGGGCTGGGGCAGAGGGAGTGGGGTCTAGGTCAGCCTGAGGGAGACGTGGACCAGCCCTCTGAAGAGGCACCTGTTGAGCTGAGGGCCTGGAAGATGAGGAGCAGTTTGTCAGGTTGCTGCCCACAGGAGGAAGGACTTTCTCGGAAGCAGAACTCTAGCTGCCAGAGCCAGGGGAATGTGAATACGGCAGAGGCGAGGGGGAGGGGCGGAGGCCGAAGGGCCCACCCTAAGAAGAGTCTTGCCTTAAAGCAGGAGCCATGGGACTCCCCTCCCCCACCCCACCGCCAAGCCCAGTAAATCTGTCTTCTCCACTGCGGCTAGAGACAGCGGTTCCCCAACCTTTCATTTTGAAAAACTTCAGACAGAGATGAAAGAACAGTATAACAAAGACCACTATGCCCTGTATCTAGATGAAAAATGAACATTTTATAATTTTTACTGTTTATATATATTTTGCTTTTTCATTTTTACCAAACCATATGAAACCAGAGTGCAGACATCATGATACACCATCCCTAAATACTTCAGCACACATCTCCTAAGATCAAGGACAAACCACGTCACTAATAATAAATATCACATCTAAGGAAAATAATAATTCTATAATATCTAATATCCACTCCAACTTAAAATGTCCCCAATTGTCCCTAAAATGTTTTTTATGGATTTTTTCTTGGTGGAGGTGGGGTGGAAAGGAAGAGGGATTAGGATCCAGTCAGGGTTCATGTCAGAGATCTTTCTAGTAGGAAAATGTCCTGCTCATTTGTTCTGGGGAATTCTCTAGCTGTCCCCCTCACCAGTGGCTTCAAGTCTACACTCTTGATAGGAATCCAGCCGAGTGGTGATGCAGAGGCACAGTCAAGACGTGCTGGAGGCAGAACTAACAGATATGGCAACTGACTAGATGGGTGGGAGCAGGCGGGGAAGGGCTTGGGGAAGACCTGGTTTCTGGCCGGGACCACTAAATGCAAGATGTTCCACGGCTGGGGAGAGAGAGCCCAGGAGGAGCAAGCAGGCTTTGCAGGAGGAAGATGAGTTAAATTCTGGGTACGTGGTCGTTTCCAGCACCTGGGGGACACTGGTGCAGTGCTCAGTAAACAGCTGAGCAGAGGGCCCGGCACTGAGCAGAGCAAAGATGTGCTTGGCAAATCAGCCTCCCGGGAACGTGTCCTTCATCCCTCTGGAACCACTCTTGCAAAGTCACTCACCACACCTCTGTCGTTAAGTGCAGTTTTCTTCCGTCATCTTAACCTTCTGGCAGCATCTGGCACAGCTGAACCACTCTCCCTCTTTGAAATACCGCTCCCAGGCACTGACCCATAATGACCTCACAGCTGCCCCTTCCAGCTCCCTTGCTGCCTCTCCTTCCTATATCCAGCCTGTAAATATCCATACAGCCCAGGGTCTGCTTCTCAGCTCTTTCTCTATCCACACTCCTCAAGCAATCTCATCCATTCCTATAGTTTAAAAAAGCATTTTATTATGAAAAATTTCAATCAAATACAATATAGTATACTGAAACAAATGGATCTATTAACATTTTGCATTCCTATATGCTGACAACTCTCAAATGCTGTCCAGACATCTCCTTGGAGGAGTCATATAGGTCCAGTAAGCCAACTGCCTACTGGGTCTTTCTATTCGAGCAGCCCACAGACATCTCCAATTTCACCGGGTTCAAAACTGCCCTGGATCCGCCCCCTCCCCACCCTGCACCTGTTCCTCCTCCTCTGAATGACTAGCAAGCACCCTCTGTTCACTGATGTTTCCCAACAGCACCTGGCACGTGGTGGGCACTCTCACCTTTGGAACAAATGAGTCTTGGTAAATGGCACCAGCATCTGCCTAGTTGGCCACCATCCTGACTGTCCCCTTTTCAGTCAGCCTGATCTTTTGAAAACGTAGATCAGATCATGTCACACTAAAGTGTATACCTTTAAACGTCTTCCATGGCTCTCAGAGTAAAATCCAAGCTCTCTCAATGGCTTGTAAGGCCTGGAATTATCGGGCCCCTGCTGCTCGCCACCTGTTCTCCATCTTCCCTTTACTCCTGCTCTTAGATTTTTCTCGGGTTTCCCAGCATGCCTGACTCCTCCCGTTCACAGCTTTCATGCCCACTGACCCTTCAGGTCTCAGCTTAATGCCACCTTCTCGGAGAGGCCTTCCATGACCTCATGCAGGGAGGTTCCCTGATTCTCCCATGTCACCTACCTCAATCTGTAAGTCTACGTGGGATTTCACCTCTGCCATGGCTTCCTGGGGAGAGTGACCATGGCTATTATGCTCAGGTCCATAGGGCTTCAACGACATCATATACATTCAATATCTGATAGAATCAATGAGTTAGCTGGGTCCAGACTGAGTCCTAAAGAACACCTACAGTTAAAGCAGACTAGAGCTCAGGAAGGAGTGAGTTGTCAGAAGGTACAGGGGACCTTGTATAGAGACAAGGAGGCCAGTGTCAAGAGCATTTGGCCCCAGCAGGAAGTGGGGGTACCGGGCACACCCGGGCCCAAATCTCCAGTTTATTAGCTTCAAGTGACCTTGGGCACTTTAGGGGAACACCTTCATTCTCAGCTGTCTTTTGTGAAAAGAAGAAAATATCAATTTCATGGGCTTTTATCACCTGTGTGAAAAAATAAAGCTACAGTAGATACTTAATAACAGAATAAAAATAAAAGGAGGGTGATTTGTTAACCAACTTGGAAACATAAATATCAAATTTTGAAACACAAGTTGAGCATTGAGTCCTAGGAAGGGCACTGGGCCTCAAGCCTCACAAACTTGGGTTCAAATGCCTTTTCCAGCCACGTGTCTCAAGCCCTTTAGGTTCCTTCTCATCTCTAAAATGCAGATCCTATTACTTACTTCTTAAGAGTGCTACTAGGATTACATTAAATAAGCCGTATCAGTACAAAGCTGGCCCATATTAAGAGTTTAACAAACAGGTAGTTCCCTCCTGCCTCCATTTTTAAGTGCCAACTGTATTTTCTATAGGCTCACTATTTAATTAAACACAAAGAGGAAATTTAAGTTACCCAACGTAAAGAAAACGAAGAAGCAAATCGACATGTAAGTTAGTATGGGATTTGGTTTTTCGATTTGGAAAATGGGACATGGCTATCTCAGGGATGGATTCTGAAAACCAAATATTTAATCCAATGAGGTTAGAAAAAAAGAAAAAGTTTAAACATGAAGACAACGTCCCCTTAGTGCTGATAACTGTACATACTTTTTGATTCGCTATCTACTTTTAAATGCAAGTCAACGACTGTTCTTAGGGCTGACACCTCTTCACTACTCCCCCGACCTCCACTTGAGGGCTCACCGGGGACGATGCGGTATTTTATTTCTTCCTCACAACAACCCAGGAGGTGAGGGTTATCTCAACTGCCAATTGCGGAATCAAGCACTGAGGCTTTGCGCGGGCGAGCAGTGTTCTCAGGCGGCCGCAACTTCAGGGCCTGCGGCCTCAGGCATGCGCCCGCCGCCCTGCCACCGCTCCGGGTCGCGCCGGGTCAGGGTCCCGCAGGCCGGGCAGGCTCAGCGCGCGGACGTGGCTTCGGCGCCGAGCGTCGTTCCCACCGTGACCTTGAGCCCGGCCGGCCCGGCGGGCAGGCACTCCGACCCCGCCGAGGCTCCGACTCGCCCAGCCGCGCCGACCGAGGCCTCGGTCCCGCCGCCCCGCAGTCCGGGAGGCCCTGCCCAGTGGGAGCGCGGCCGGGCCGGGGCGTAGACTCGTGCCGGGGACCCGTGCCCTCCGCCCCGCGGCGGCCCCTCCCCGGCCGCTCCCGGAAAGGGCGGCGCTGCTCACCAGATCCCGGGCTGGAGGCTGCAGGGGCCGGCCCGCCGCAGAAAGCTGCCGGCCGAGGCCGCTCCGCCGGCGCGCAGCACTCGCGCCGCCATCTTGCTCCGGCGCCTCAGCTCCCACCGCCCGGGCCGCCGTTGACGCCGCCGCCGCCGCCGCCGCCGCGACCCCTCCCCCGGCCGGGCCAGCCGAGGCGGGGGCGGGGCAGGGCGGGGCGGGCGTGCTACCTCTGCAGTGCGGGGCGCGGCCGCCAGGGGGAGCGGGGCCCGCTGCGGTCGCGTCCGCAGTGCGTGCCGGCGCTGAGGTCCCGCAGCTGCGAGCCGCGAGAAAGGGAAGCTGGAGAAGAACCTATTTTGAAACTTTAAGCTCCAGCGAAAGGAGCTCGGTGCGTAACACAGGGTGCGCCAAAGGAACAAGGGCAAGGCTTGAATGCACGTGGAGAGATCCACAAGGGGAGAGTAACACGGTCCCTAGGGGAATCCAGGACCTGGGGTGCGAAGCTGGGGGCGGGGGGGCGGGCTCCCCGAATACCCCTTTGGATTTTGCTCCGTGTAAATATATTGCCTTTTCAAAAATAAATTACGCTGTAATAGAAGCATTCTGGATGGACGCACACTCAGGTTCTCTCGTGGTCTCCAAACTCTGTTGTTCCCGTTGATTTCAGCACCGGTGGGCTGGGCCCCATCCTCGCCCTCGAGCCGTCCCAGTCTGGTGGGGCTGGATGTGAAATGACTGGAGTGTCGTGTTGAAATGGAGAGAAGGGAGGGAACACGGACGGGAGAGCATGTAACCGGTGGTGCCTGGGAAGTGGAGGATAGACCCTGGGGAGCTGGCACAATAGCACAGTCCCAAGGGAAAGAGTTGACTCGTGTAAGGAGGGAGGACAACTCCGCCTGGCCAAGGAAACAGCTTAAAGAAGGGAGTGGGTCAGGATGGCACTGTTGGGCGGAAATGTATCCTGTGGCAAGATAAAAGAGCCACAAATGTACTCATGAAACCGCAACCAAGACAAGGCCCGCAGAAAGTGAGCTGGACAGTTAGAAAAGGGAGAGAAACAGGAAGGAGCTCCCCAGCCACCAAAGGGAGCGTTTCAAGGCCAGTGTGAATCCTGTGTGGTGCTCCAAGGACAAAGGTGCTTCAAGGGCAAAGTACGACCCTGCCTGAAAAAGTGTCAGCGTTACACCCCTTAGGAACCCTTACCAGACTCTTACTCGCCCTCCCCCCCATGTTGCGATGGTTACAAAATTCCTGAGCCCACCTGGGCGACGCCCACCTGGGCAACAGGACCTGTCCCAAATAAGGAAAGGCATCTGGCCTGTCCCACTCCCACCCTAGAGAAGGAAGGTATATGTGCCCGACCAATCGGTAAACGAAGTTTTCACCTCGGACCATTCCTTTGTTTTTTGGCTATAAAAACTGATCAATAGCACATGTTCCGGCTCGGCTGTCCCAGACTACTAGTCGGCCCCTGTTCTGGCAGCGACCATTCCCTCTAATAAATTCTGTCTTCTTTACATTCTGCCTCGTGTCTGGAAATTCTTTTCCAACCCACGTTCGGACCACGACACTCAGGACTGGGGAGCTGGGAGGTCTCTGCTGGGAGGGCTGGGGGCAGGAACTGGGCTTGCGGACTGAGGGGTTCTCTGAAGCTGGTAATCTTTGGAGGAGAAGGAAGGGGGAGGGGGCTCCAGGGGTGCAGGAGTTTCTCTGACTAGGGCAATGTTTCAACATGTTAATATGGCAAGGAGCCATCAGGGAGAACAGAAGTGGATCCTGTGGATGGAGGAAGGGAAACAAGGATCTGCCCCAGACCAGGGAGAGGCATCTGGTGGAAGGGAAGCCAGAGGGTGTTGATCAGGCCAGCTCCTGATCTCAACTGGCTTACACTTTGTGAGGCCATAGAGGCTGCACAGACGCAAATGGGAAGCTGGAGTTCTCTCCATGGCGGAAAGGACATGTCCCCATCCTGCACTGTGGGAGGCAGAGCCTCTTCAAGCCAGTGGTGTCAGTGTGACTTTCTTACATATTCCCCAATTTCTCAGCTCTATTTCAGGAGACAGATGCTTTCAAGTCTATTTTCCTGAAATGTTAACTTGGAAGGCATTTCTTTGCTGACCTGGCTTTTGTGTTTAGTATTAGGCCACTCATTCTGCACTTTTTTCTCCACTATCATTTTGCTCTGAAGTTCCATTAACCCAGTGCTTTTTACTGGGGGAAAGGAGATACTCTTATTTCACAGGTGTGTGGCTTAGGTTACAATGTCATAGGATAAACATGGGGCACCTTCCTGGAGGATAATTTTTACACCAAGATTTTCAGGAGAATTATCTATGTTAAGATAAAAATGATACATTAGAGTACAGGTAAGCCTTTAAAATATTTGAGCTTTTAGAGATGGCTTGGACAGGTGTCCTGTCCCCTCCAGGATAACCGGTACCGCATAGCCACCCCCTTGGCAGACAGTCTAAGATGCCTCCCTTCGGTTCATCCTCCCTGAGAGTTCTACTTCGGAACATCATCTATTTTCTTTTCATCTTCCCTGCCCAACTCAGTTTATGTCTTAGGACCAATCTTTGAACAGGTCACTGTCTCCTGACCTCCAATCCTTCCCATTCCAGTCTATTCCTGACACAGATGCTATTACTTTACAGAAATGTGAATCTAGTTATATCACTCTTTAAAACATTACACAACCCACCACCACTTACAGTTCCTGCCTATTTCTCTACTCGAGTTCAATGTCCCAGCAGTGCTCACCGCTTCCAAAACCCCTTGGTTACAATCCTTTCTCTCATCCTTCGAGGACTTTACACCCCCTTCCTCTGCCTGGAATGCCCTTTCCAAATGCATCACGCACTAACCTGGAGACTCTTCCTTTAAGATTCAGTTCTAGCATTCTCTCATTTTTTTCTGGAAGGTTACATCAATTTCTCCCCCACCCATGTGTTTCTGTGTTTGTCATGAAGATACTTGTGCATACCTGCCCAGGAGATTATAAGCCCTGAGGAGGGGGCAGTGCCTGTGGTTATTACTCAAATACTGACGTATTTGTTGAGGTTGAAATATACTCCAAGTCCCTTCTGGGAGCCAGAAAACTGAAATATACAGCTCAGTGTTTCATCAGGTCAAAATCTAAGTTATCACAGTTTATCAATGAACAGCAATAAAACTCTGAAACTCTCCAACTCAAATGCATGTGTGAGAAATTCTACAACTTCATCAATGTATCAGATTTTAAGAACTCATTCCTATTTAATCTAGCCTAGGATACAGGAGAAAAGGGACAGAATTTTAGTTTTATTTTCTACGTGTCAACATTCTTATTAATACAGACTTTAATCTGATAAAGTCTGACCCCAGCATGTTAACTGTTTCCATTTGGAATTGGTTAAATCAGAGAAAAACTTAATTTCAAATATATAGTATCAAAAATAAATATACACTTAATGTGGTCTTGTCTGTTTATGATATCAAAAGGTTTTCTTCTCCCAAAATAAAAGTTCTAAGATAAATTCCAGATTCCTTTGAATGAAAACAAAAACAAAAAACCACCTTCTAAAACAGTGAGCTTACAAAACAATGCAGCCCACTGCTAGGCACACTTAGTGTAACAGGGAAGTATGTTCGCTGAGAAGGAAATTTGAAACATGACTGTAAACCTCTATGAAAAATTATAACAAGGCCTTTACTTCATTTACTTTTAGCTAGTTCATAAATACCAGAAGAGAAACTGGACGGTTTGTGAGGAAACTTATAAA
Organism: Mesoplodon bidens; assembly: GCF_964165515.1. Classification (NCBI taxonomy): domain Eukaryota; kingdom Metazoa; phylum Chordata; class Mammalia; order Artiodactyla; family Ziphiidae; genus Mesoplodon; species Mesoplodon bidens. The sequence goes on from NC_138171.1 coordinate 43,620,492, forward strand.
AATTTTTCCATAAAGCAAACTTAGAAATCCTTCCCTTTTGGCTCCGTTTTCCAATCCTCCTTCACTGCGTTGAAGAGAGATCGAGTTCTTCCAGGTTTTTGCTAAGGTGGGTGGTTTCCAGACTGACTGGACTCTCCAGGTAGGTGGTTCCTGCACAGCGCTTTCCGGTCACTGGATCTATGACTTGTCCAACTTTGAAAATTATCTCAGCCAGTTCATGCTTCACGTGCTTTGTTTTCGGGACAGGTAGAGCTTTGAGAAGCACAATATCTCCAACGGTGCACTGCTGGAGAGCATCGTGGGCAAAGTAGGTTTTTCGCTTATTAAAATACTGTTGAGAGAAGGAGGAAACAAATCAGTAGTTCCCATCCATGACCTGGCAATGCAGTACAAAATCTGAAAAAGGAATGCACAGAAAACAAGCTGGAACTTGGGGAAAAAAATAGATAACATACTTATGCAGACTTCCAATACAAAAATTAGCTGCTTAATTTCTGGAAAACGGCAATGACTTTTCCAGAACTGATCTTGTCTGGAGCTCTCCTGCTTATTTCCTGCAGTACCCTTGCTCTATCAATTACCATTGTCTTCTACAATATTTAAACTCTTCCTTCCCAGTAGAGCCTTCTCTCCAGCCTAAAAACACACTATCTCACCACTAGCTGTGTGATTTGGGACAAGTCACTTAACTACTCCAAGTTCAGGTATTTTTTCCCACCATAAAATGAGGCTCCAATACCTGCACCTCTAAAGTTATCAAGAGAATGAAACATTATAAAGTTCATAAAGCACTTAGCTTCATGCCTCACTCAAAGTATTGCCAACAAGCCACAGATGAGAACTAGAACCACCTATTCCTCAAGACAACCCTGCCACAGCAGGCAGTCCCATTTAACAGATGAGAAAAACAAGCTCAAGGAGGTTAAGTAATGTGCATGGCTAGTAAACAACTGCCAGTACTCAAACTAAGGCCCTCTGATTCTAAGGCCAATCATCATGCTTCACTCTTCAGCTTGCTCCTGTGGTTTTGTTTTTGTTTTTGCTTTGGGATCAAGCCATTTCATTGAGAGGCTTCGAGGGAGAGTCGACGGGCTAGGAGGACAATGAGATCCAACGTCTTTCTCCCGCCTGGGATCTCCCCAGCATCACAAGACCCTGAAAAGGCTCCTGCGTTTCTGATCCTAGATAACAAACAGCATTTGTGCCCACCAGTGTGCCCAACCTTGAATGCAGAAACATCCTTGGCACTTCCCCCTCCCTCCCTTGCACATCTACCAAATCAAGGATGCTGTCCCTTCTTTCCTGAAATCTTTTTCCACTCCATCCTCACTGCTCCCAGGACTGTTCAGTTCTTTATCATTTCCATCTTAGACATCTGCAATAACCTCCTTACCCATTTCCTTACCTCCAGTCCTTATCCCTATCTCTGTCTCCTTTGCTTATAGGATGAAATCCAAAACACAACATAAAAGACCCTTCACACTCCAGCTCCAATCCTTCTCGTGTTCATTCAACAACAGCGTCTACTTAGTGCCAAGCTCTGGGCTCAACATTGCCGAACCACTTGCTGCTCCAGTTAGAATGTCATGCCCTTTCATGTGTAAGGAATTAATAAACAGAAACCTCAATTAAACAGAGTCAGGAGACCAGAAGGGGAAGCTCTCACACCCTGTGATGATAGCAGAGCTCAACAGGAAGAAAGACCTGCTCTTCTTTCCCGGCAACAACTCAGCCAGTCAAGAGTCATGGACTCTTTGTTTACCATCCCCTCCCAACTTCCTTTCCCCTCTGTAAAAGCACTCTCCTCCCCGGTCACCGCACCACATTTGTGGGGGCTTTGCACGTGGCTCACCATGTTGCAGACCCTGAATTGCAATTCTCTGCTGATCCCGAATAAACCCATTTTTGCTGCCGAAATAACTAGCAGTCTATTTGTTTTAGGTAAATACATGGCTAAAAGAATTTCCACAAACTATTCATCATGGCTGGAATGACTCCCCCAACTCCTCCTGCCCCACAACTGGTCCTCTGGATAAAATCCTTTTGGAGCTTCAGCTCATGTGTCTTATATAATCAAGAATGTTCTCCTCAGCAACCTGGGAAGGAAGAACGAGGAGTCTTCTGCTCCCGCAGTACTTTGCACATAGAATGACTATAGCAGTTATCAGACTGAATTGAAATTAACTCTATGTGTCTCTAAAATGTGAGTGTGAACCATGATTAATTCACTTTGTTACACCCTCAGACCAGCACAGTGTCTGGTGTGCAGCAGATGCTCAATGCACCTTTACTGACAGGGGAGTGTTTTTCTTCTCAGGACCCAGAACATGTTGGTGATTTATCAATGCCATCTGAAAATAGAGATGTTCCTTACCTTTAATAAATAGGGATCCAGAACAAGTCTGGTCACTCTCACTTTAGCAGTTTTTTGCATTGCTGTCCCAATCACCTTCCCCACGACCCATTTGGCATGGACAGATGAACGAACTATTGACATTGTGTGGCTTTGGTCACCTGTAAACAAATTCCAAAGTTCAATATTCTGATGGCTGTGACTCACCAAATGAATTTTGTCACGAGAACTGCCCCAGTTCAGAAACAGCTTTTGTTGGCCCTCTGGAATCACCACTTTAGAGTTGCTTAAACGTTTCATTATTTCCTTAACTACTCAACCTCCCATCTTTATGCTGTTTACAAAGCTGTAATTTTAACCTAAGCCTCAGTTTCCCCCTCTGCAAAATGGGAATAACAACAGGGCTTACTCACAGGAGTACTTTGAAGATTTAACCTATAAGGTGCCCGACAGCGCGAATAAACACTGGCCTTTACTGGCGTCCCTATTGCTTTCCATCCCGCTGGGCTGCCTCTCCCCAGACGCTCACAGCCTGGCTACTTGGGGCACGAAAGGCCGACGCGGCGAGGCCGTGGTGTCCTCTCCACCGGAGACCTTGACTTGGCATTGCTTTTGAGATCAATTAATAGTTGAGTCCATGCCGCCCAGCCTGAGGAAGGTTGGGGGTGATTGATCCCTTCGCCCCTAAAACCCCGAGGTCGGGTGACTCGACTCGACTCGACTCGCCTGGAGGGCTCCCACGACGCGGCGCTTCGGTCTCCGGAATCCACCCCACTTCTACTGCGAAGCCCGGCGACAGTCACCTACAGCGTCCACTGTTCCGGCGCACGCCCTGCGGAGCGCCGGCCCGAGCGTGATGGCGTCGCGTCGCTCCACCCCGGACCGCCCTCTCATTGGCCGCGAGTCCCCTCAGTCCTGGGCGGGGTTAAAGTCAGGGCTCCGCCCACTCCCCCTTAAAAGGAGCCGCGGGCTGTGGCTTAACTGGAGATCTCTGCTTTCCTCACCTGCACGGCGGCTGGAGCGTTGGGATTCAGCCTTTCCTTTATCCGTTCCACTTAGTTTCCCTCTTTTTCTGTTGGGCTCCCAGGCATTGGACAAGGCTTTCCAAATCAAAGGAACTTAGTTCATTCATCAAACATTGAAACATTGGACGCTGCCAAATGCTGAGACTGAAATGTTTAAGCGTTTCCACCCCCAGCAGTTGTATTTAAGATAAAGTTCGGGAGATTTTTATGTCTAGTATGACTTTATATGTTAATTTTCAATATCTGTGAGATGGAGAGAAGTCCGGTGTGGGTACATATATATGTCGGCTGCTGCTGACGCCTTCTCAGTTAGAAGGAAGGCTGGGAACGTATTAGGCTCTTGTTAGGGAATTGCTAGACTAGCAGGGAGCTAATGGAGGGTTAAAAAAAAAAAGTGGTGGTGTCATTAGATTGAAGTGTGAATTCAGATAAAGAATTAAGGCCAAGGGCACACTTAGTAAGTGAATTTAAAAGGAGAGATGGTGGTGGGGAGAGTGTGAGATGTTTGAAATTTCAGAAATGGGAGCTAATTTTCAATGAAAGTGGTAATAACTTTATATGCATTATTTCATATGAACAAAAACTTTTCTGGGATATCATATTTCCCTCTAGCTATGAACTTAAATTCCTTTCTTTTACAAGCAAGCTTACAACTTCTCTTGTTAATAAAACCAATGACATACCCAGAGTGATTTTTTTTAAAGATTTACTATTTATTTATTTAATTTATTTTTGGCTGTGTCGGGGCTTAGTTGCGGCATGCTGGATCTTCACTGAGGCATGCAGGATCTTTCGTTGCAGCGTGGGCATCTCTCTAGTTGTGGCGTGCAGGTTTTCTCCTCTCTAGTTGTGGCACGCAGGCTCCAGTGCACACAGGCTCTGTAGTTTCAGGCATGTGGGCTCTAGTTGAGGTGCTGAGCTCAGTAGTTGTGGTGTGCAGGCTTAGTTGCCCCGTGGCACGTGGGATCTTAGCTCCCTGACCAGGGATTGAACTTGCATCCCCTGCATTGTAAGGTGGATTCTTTACCACTGGACCACCAGGGAAGTCCCCCCAGAATGATTTTTTAAAATGCAAATCAAATAATTTCACACCATCGAAGGTAGAAAAAACATCTGCTGATTTTTTCCAACCCTCATTGGGAGGAAAACTTTCCCTCTACTAACTTAGGTTTGAGTGTTGATGGTTGGGCTGTGGATGAACTGATAATAGATTACCAGGGGAAAAGACAAGGTTTATTTACACATGCATGCAGGAGCAAATGAAGAGACTCCTGGACAACTAGAAATAGGAGATTATATACCAACTTAATAGGGGAAAGGAAGGAGGGAGAAAGGGCCTCTGGGAAAACAAGTGGACTTTTAGGAAAGGCAAATGGGCTTTTACGAGAACAATGGAAAGTATAACAGTTTGTGATAATGTTTGTCTGTACAATTTCTCATCCTGGTGCCAGTGGTTTGTTGGTCTCCTTCCTAGCTGGAATCTCCCAAGAGAGGATTTACGGCAACTTCACTCTTAGAAAGCTCTACCTTTAGGGCCTTCCCTGGTGGTCCGGTGGGTAAGACTCCTTGCTCCCAGTGCAGAGGGCCCGGGTTCGATCCGTGGTCAGGGAACTAGATCCCACTTTCTTCAACTAAGGAGTCCACATGCCTCAACTAAGACCTGGCACAGCCAAAATAAATAAATATTTTAAAATATATATATTAAAAAAATAGCTATTGTCTTTAGAAAAAAAAAGAAAGCTCTGCCTTTAGTCAGATAAGGGACACTCTGAAAAGGCTTTTTTTCTGCATCTGCTGTATCTTCAATGTCCTCAGTTTAAGGGAATCTTTATGCCATTTGGGGGGATCCGATTGAGTCCTATCACCCCTTAGTGTCCTGTTTGTCTGCTGTGGTAAAAACACCTTGATTTGCCTTTGTGAATTCCTGTGTCTGTAGCCTCAATGGGTCTGCCAATCAAAGTCCTCCATCTTCGTTTAGCACGAGGCCCAAGCTGAACCAATCAAATTACCTTCCAGGAATATGAATCTTGAGTGCTCTGATTGGAGGATGGAAGGTGACTGGAGCTACTGCATCCTGAGGGAGATGTCCTGAAGAGACTATACAACCAGAGTCAATGTCGGCTGCTTGCACCCACAAAAATTTAACCTATAAAGAAGTCAGCACTTAGAAAATGGAAAACAACATGCAATCATCCATGGTGTTAAGACATGAATCACATGCTTTTGGAAAGGAGTAAAACCTCCCCACATTTGATAAGCTTCTTGGTCAGCCATCCAGTCCCCTAACCCATAACCCATATACACATGATTCATTCTCATATTCAATCTCCCACTCTCTCCCCCTCCACCCACTGCCTCCCAACCCATCCTTCTCATCCATTTCTCCTCACAGTCACTGTTATGGTATGAATGTTTGTGTCCTTCCAAATTTCTTATCTTGAATCCTAACCTCCACTGTGAAGGTATTAGGAGATGGGGCTTTGAGGAAGTGATTAGGCTTTGCCCTCATTAATGGGATTCAATCTCTTTTACAAAAGGACTCCAAGAAAACTCCCTTGCTCCCTTCTACCATGTGAGGTCACAGCAAAAAGGCACTGTCTATGAACCAGGAAGTGGGCCCTTACTAAACACAGATCTTTTGGCACCTTGATCTTGGATTTCCCAGCCTCCAGAACTGTAAGCAATTAATTTCTGTTTTTATAAGTCACTCAGTCTATGGTATTTTGTATATACATATATAGAGATGGCATTTTGTATTTATATACTATATGCACATATATATAATGTAAAAAATATATAATATTTTGTATATATATATATATATATATATATATATATATATATATGACATTTCCTTATTCATTCATCAGACACTACTAAGGTTATTTCCATATCTCGGCTTTTGTGAATAATGCTACAATAAACATAGGAATGCAGATATCTTTAGGATATCCTTTTATGCCCAATTCGTTGATTTTTAAAAAATCATCACAGGATTGTCAATTTTTTTTCTGCATCCATTGAGAGGATCATATGATTTTTATCTTTCATTCTATTAATGTGGTATATAACATTTATTGATTTGTGTATGTCGAGCCATTCTTGCATCCCAGGGATAAATTTCACCTGATCATGTTTTTTGATTCTTTTAATGTGTTGTCAAATTTTTAAAATTGAAGTATAGTTGATTTACAATGTTGTGTTAGTTTCTGGTGTACAGCAACGTGATTCAGATTCTTTTTCACATTCTTTTAAATTATAGGTTATTACAGGATATTGAGTAGAGTTCCCTGTGCTAAACAGTAGGTCCTTGTTGATTACCTATTTTATATATAGTAGTGTGTATATGTTAATCCCAAAGTGCTAATTTATTCCTCCCCTCCCTCTTTCCCCTTTAGCAACTGTAGGTTTTTTTTCTATGTCTGTGAGTCTGTTTCTGTTTTGTAAATAAGTTCATTTGTATCAATTTTTTAGGTTCCACATATAAGTGATATCATATGGTATTTGTTTTTCTGTCTTACTTCACTTAGTATGTTAATCTCTGGGTCCATCCATGTTACTGCAATGGCAATATTTCATTCTTTTTATGGCTGAGTAGTATTCTATTGTATATATATATATATATATATATATATATATATATATATATATATATATATACCACATCTTCTGTACCCATTCATCTGTCCATGGGCACCTGCCTTTTCATTTTGTTGATGGTTTCCTATGCTGTGCAAAAGCTTTTAAGTTTAATTCTGTCCCATTAGTTTATTTTTGCTTTCATTTCACTTGCCTGCAGAGACAGATCCAAAAAAATATCTCTAAGACCTATGTCCAAGAGTGTTCTGCCTATATTTCCTTCTAGGTGTTTTATGGTTTCAGGTCTTACATTTAGGTCTTTAATAATTTCCAGTTTATTTGCTTTTATGGTGTGAGAAAATGATCTACTTTTATTCTTTTCTATGTGGTTGTCCAGTTTTCCCAGCACCACTTCCTGAATAAACCATCTTTTCTCCGTTGTATATTCTTGCCACATTTATCATAGATTAATTGACTATACCATGTGGGTTTATTTCTGGGCTCTCTATTCTGTTCCATTTCTCAGTATGTTTGTTTTTGTGCCAGGACCATACTGTTTCATACTGTAGGTTTGTAGCCTAGAGTCAGGGAGACTGATATCTCTGGGTTTGTTCTATTTTCTCAAGATTGCTTTGGTTATTCAGGGTCTTTTGGGTTGCCTACAAACTTTAGAATTATTTGTTCTAGTTCTGTGAAAAATGTCATGGGTATTTTGACAAGAATTGCATTAAATCTGTAGATTGCTTTGGGTAGTATGGACATTTTATTTATTTATTTACTTATTTATTAACATCTTTATTGGAGTATAATTGCTTTACAATGGTGTATTAGTTTCTGCTTTATAACAAAGTGAATCAGCTATACATATATATATATCCCATATCTCTTCCCTCTTGCGACTCCCTCCCCCCCACCCTCCCTATCCCACCCCTCTAGTTGGACACAAAGCACAGAGCTGATCTCCCTGTGCTATGCGGCTGCTTCCCACTAGCTATCTATTTTACATTTGGTAGTGTATCTATGTCCATGCCACTCTCTCACTTTCTCCCAGCTTACCCTTCCCCCTCTTGGTATCCTCAAGTCCGTTCTCTAGTAGGTCTGCATCTTTGTTCCCATCCTTCCCCTAGGTTCTTCATGATTTTTTTTTTAAGATTCCATATATATGTGTTAGCATACGGTATTTGTTTTTCTCTTTCTGACTTACTTCACTCTGTATGACAGACTCTAGGTCCATCCACCTCACTACAAATAACTCAATTTTCTTTTTATGGCTGAGTAATATTCCATTGTATATATGTGCCACATCTTCTTTATCCATTCATCTGTCGATGGACACTTAGGTTGCTTCCATGTCCTGGCTATTGTAAATAGAGCTGCAATGAATATTGTGGTACATATGGTTTTCTCAGGGTATATGCCCAGTAGTGGGATTGCTGGGTCGTATGGTAGTTCTATTTTTAGTTTTTTAAGGAACCTCCATACTGTTCTCCATAGTAGCTGTATCAATTTACATTCCCACCAACAGTGCAAGAGAGTTCCCTTTTCTCCACACCCTCTCCAGCATTTATTGTTTGTAGATTTTTTGATGATGGCCATTCTGACTGGTGTGAGATGATATCTCATTGTAGTTTTGATTTGCATTTCTCTAATGATTAATGATGTTGAGCATTCTTTCATGTGTTTGTCGGCAATCTGTATATCTTCTTTGGAGAAATGTCTATTTAGGTCTTCTGCCCATTTTTGGATTGGGTTGTTTTTTTGTTATTGAGCTGCATGAGCTGCTTGTAAATTTTGGAGATTAATCCTTTGTCAGTTGCCTCATTTGCAAATATTTTCTCCCATTCTGAGGACTGTCTTTTCGTCTTATGGTTTCCTTTGCTGTACAAAAGCTTTTAAGTTTCATTAGGTCCCATTTGTTTATTTTTGTTTTTATTTCCATTTCTCTAGGAGGTGGGTCAAAAAGGATCTTGCTGAGATTTACGTCAAAGAGTGTTTTGCCTATGTTTTCCTCTAAGGGTTTGATAGTTTCTGGCCTTACATTTAGGTCTTTAATCCATTTTGAGTTTATTTTTGTGTATGGTGTTAAGGAGTGTGCTAATTTCATTCTTTTATATGTAGCTGTCCAGTTTTCCCAGCACCACTTATTGAAGAGGCTGTCTTTTCTCCACTGTATATTCTTGCCTCCTTTATCAAAAATAAGGTGACCATATGTGCGTGGGTTTATCTCTGGGCTTTCTATCCTGTTCCATTGATCTATATTTCTGTTTTTGTGCCAGTACCATACTGTCTTGATTACTGTAGCTTTGTAGCATTGTCTGAAGTCAGGGAGCCTGATTACTCCAGCTCTGTTTTTCTTTCTCAAGATTGCTTTGGCTATTCAGGGTCTTTTGTGTTTCCATACAAATTGTGAAATTTTTCGTTCTAGCTCTGTGAAAAATGCCAGTGGTAGTTTGATAGGGATTGCACTGAATCTGTAGATTGCTTTGGGTAGTATAGTCATTTTCACAATGTTGATTCTTCCAATCCAAGAACATGGTATATCTCTCCATCTATTTGTATCAACTTTAATTTCTTTCATCAGTGTCTTCTTATAGTTTTCTGCAGGTAGTATGGACGTTTTAACAATATGAATTCTTCCAATCCATGAACACGGGGCATCTTTCCATTTATCTATAACACCTTCAATTTCCTTCATGAGTATCTTATGAGTATCTTATAGTTTTCAGAGTATAGGTATTTCACTTCCTTGGTTAAATTTATTCCCTATGTAGTTTATTTTTTTTTTATTTTTATTTTTTGTGGTACACGGGCCTCTCACTGTTGTGGCCTCTCCCGTCGTGGAGCACAGGCTCCGGATGTGTAGGCTCAGCGCCCATGGCTCACGGGCCCAGCTGCTCCACAGCATGTGGGATCTTCCCGGACCGGGGCACGAACCCGCGTCCCCTGCATCCGCAGGCGGACTCTCACCCACTGCGCCACCAGGGAAGCCCGTAGTTTATTCTTTTTGATGTGATTGTAAATGGGATTATCTTCTTGATTTCTCTTTCTGATAGATCATTATTAGTGTACAGAAATGCAACGGATTTCTGTATATTAATCTTGTATCCTGCAACTTTACTGAATTCATTTATTAGTTCTAATAGCTTTTGGTGAAGTTTTGAAGGTTTTCTATAAAGTCTAAAAAGTGTCCTGATAGCAGTGGCTGTAGTAGCAGCAGAACTTTTGCTCACTCTCAATGGTCACAGACATCTCTAGTGCCCCGATTTTGGTCTTTTCTACTACTCTGTACTGAAAGAATCTAAAACTCTTTGGGCAGGAGGTGGAGGAGGAATCTATTCTCACATCTTGGGAGTTGCCCAGCAGTCTAGTGGTTAAGAGTCCATGCTTCCACTGCATGGGGTGCAGGTTCGATCCTTGGCTGGGGAACTGGTATCCCACATGCTGAGTGCGGCCAAAAAAAAGACAGTATACTCACGTCTTGGAGCAGTGAAAATTTTGGAATGGGTTTGGACCACCTTACTTCCAAAAATGAGAAAGTGTTTACAGATAACAGATAAATTGCTAAGAGTTAAAAGAAGCTAGCTTAATGCAGCTTCCACTGGCCAAGTTCTCACAATTTGAGCATTTAAAAAAATGGTTAATTGGAACTGCTTGTTATATAAGAGGCCAAGTGTTCATAATGATGCTCAAGTCAAGTGTGTTAAAAGTCATAAAAGGATGATTGTAACATGGTATGTATAATTCAATACTGATCTTAAAAAGTAATATATATATTTCTTGCTAAGTATGTGCATATGTACATATATACGTATATATACATGCATGTATGTGTATATATGTATTTGTTCCTGTTTAATCAGTTAAGAAGAAACAAAGGGGTGTTGGGCAAGCCAGATAATCCTGGAAAATGTTGAACCATATCAAGAAATAGGAAGAACTGGACAGTCACTCAGACCAAGTAGAAAGATGGTTCAACAGTTAATCACCTCTAACGGTCACATACAGTAAAAAAGCAGAAAGTTGGTTGCAGTATGTTGCAAAATGATGAAGTAGCCAAATGTTCTATAGAGGAAAACTGACAACACAACTTGCATTCTTCTGGAAGGAGCTGGATAGCCTCATTAATTATCCTAATGATGCACATAAAAGCTTTAAATAATGCTAGCCAGTGAGATCACCATACCATAATGACAGGCCAATGGGTCAGATGGTTTTGGGAAAGTTCAAGTGTCAAAAATTTACAATCTATATAAAAGGAAGGTCTTAAAATGTCCCATGACATAACAAGTGATATTTTGTTATAAAAGGAGACCAAAGAATATTTGGTCTGTGCAACTAGGTTTTATGGATGGCCTAACTAAAGATCAGACAGTTGCTAACCCATAAATTTCAACTTAATTTGTCTGTTACAGTATTATTCTTATTTTGGGTTGAATAAGATTACTAAAACCCAAGGAAGGTATACAAATAGTACCTGGTAGAAAAATGTAAACCTAGGAACATATGAAAATTGGAACCCTGGGAAAATATTCAAATAAGGATAAAAACATCAAGTCCATGAAGTTAACTTTATTTTTTAATAAATTTATTTATCTTATTATTTTTGGCTGTGTTGGGTCTTCACTGCTGCATGTGGGCTTTCTCTAGTTGCGGTGAGCGGGGGCTACCCTTTGTTGCGGTGTGCGGGCTTCTCATTGTGGTGGCATCTCTTGTTGCGGAGCATGGGCTCTAGGCACGTGGGCTTCAGTAGTTGTGGCATGCGGGCTTCAATAGTTGTGGCTCACGGGCTCTAGAGCGCAGGCTCAGTAGTTGTGGAGTACAGGCTTAGTTGCTCCGCGGCATGTGGGATCTTCCCGGACCAGGGCTCGAACCTGTGTCCCTTGCACTGGCAGGCAGATTCTTAACCACTGTGCCACCAGGGAAGCCCAGAGTTAACATTTTTATAACTAGTTTTGGTATAATTATTTTTATAATCTGGGTACCTCTTACCTGTTTCTTAATGTGTTTAAGGCACTTAATAAAATTTGAAATTAAAAAAAATTTTATTCATTTTTGGCTGTGTTGGGTCTTCGTTGCTGCACGTGGGCTTTCTTTAGTTGTGGCGAGCAGGGGCTACTCTGCTGTGGTGCACAGGCTTCTCATTGCAGTGGCTTCTCTTGTCGTGGAGCACAGGCTCTAGGCACATGGGCCTCAGTAGTTGTGGCACGCAGGTTCAGTAGTTGTGGCTCACGGGCTCTACAGTGCAGGCTCAGTAGTTGTGGCACACAGGCTTAGTTGCTCTGCAGCATGTGGGATGTTCCTGGACCAGGGCTCGAACCCATGTCCCCTGCATTGGCAGGCAGATTCTTAACCACTGTGTCACCAGGGGAGCCCTAGGTTTGTGATTTTAATGAAATGTTTACATGTGTTTAAATCTGATCAGTGTTTAGAAGAGTAGGGATATCTAATTTTAGAAATTCTTAAGTTTTTATTTATTATTTGCACATCTATGAATAATTAGAGGAATGCTGGCTGCTTAAAGAATGTCAGTTGGTTCCTTAAATTAATAAATTGAACATTAATCAAAATCCAGATGAGTATTTTTCTCCAACCCATAAGCCCTTTGGACATAAGAGAATCTATCAACATGGTAATCCTTTTATACTCTGAGGTTCAGAGAAAGAGTCATATGAATTTTGGTGTTGAGCAGCAATCTCTCATTTTATTAATTTTAATATAGTCATCAAATGTTTTCAGAGTGCTATAACACACTGTTCCAGGCACTGTTTGTATCCACTGGATTAGGAGTAACATGATCCATGTTCTAGTGACATTTCAGTCCAAGAAACCCTGAATAATAAATCACTTATTATTATGTCTAAGCTGAAGTATGTCTTTTCATAAAAGAAAGGCAACAACACCTGGTTGGATGGACCAAATGAATTACTATATATAAAAGGGTAATATCTTGCTCTTCTAGACAGAAATAAATCATAACAACAGGTTTCTGAATGAGTACTACTCTTATGGCTTCCTTGAATTTTGATGTAATAAATATACTTAGGATTCACTTATCTTGGAACATGTTGAAGACAACAAAGGACATGAGAATGAATTCACACCAGAATGACATAGTTTACTGTACAGTTAACATAAGCATAATCACTTATGACCCTAAGGATATATAATAGGCTTCTAATTTTATAATTCCTATTTATGAAGAATTGCTGAAAATCCATGGCCAACTGGTCTTCTTCAGTCCTGACTCCTCTTTTCTGAAATTGTCCAAATTCTGCTGATCCTCTCCTGAAAAATCCCATACTGCTGCTCTCCTTCTTCCCCTGTGCTGAGATACACTGCCTTGTATTGAAGCCCTTAGCACTCCTTGTGGATTATTCAGGTTTTTCCCCCCAACTCCGGTTGCAAAATTAAACTTTGATCAAAGGCTTCACCAACTGTAATTACCCATTACTTCTTTTCATACATACCTCTGCTATCTGGGACTTCGCCTCGGCTCACTCTCTCTTCCTGAAACCTGAGTGCTCTATACTCTGCCTCCTTAGGGTAAATAAATGTTCAGTGTAGATCCTTTTGGTGAAGAGACACTTCCAGAACTTAGCTGTCTTGACAATGGATCTCCATTTCACAGATATTTGAACACAAAATACTATTAGAAATCCTCCATGACTACAGTAACTTGGGGTTTTATTAACTATTTCATCCACTGATGCATGGGACATAAATGTACTTTGAAAAGTTTAACTTCCATGGTGAAATGAATTCATTTCATTACTTTCTTGGTTTTAAATTTTTAAAAACATTTAAATCATTCCAGCTTTCACTTAAGGCCTGTGATATCTAGTCCTTCACAGGGAAAAAAAAATGGCAAGTCTTGAGCTGGGAGATATGTTAGAAGGAAGGTGAGAAAGCAAGGGGAGTGCATTCTTACTTAGCCTCATGGCTTCTTCAGCTGTGCCTGAGAAGACCGAGAGAAAAACAGAAAGCCAAGAAACAGAAGCAGCCTCCTAGTTGCAGCTATTCATGGCTTGTGACAGTTTATATTTACGATGCTTTGTAATGTGATTTCTGTCAAACAAGGCAGTAATCATAAAAATCAAATTAAAACACCTTAAATTCTTTTTGGAAAAAGGTGGTACATAAATATATTTCAATAAATAAAATTAATTAATAAGCCAATTAGTAACACTTCCTTAGTTGTTTATATAAGCCAGTAAGGCTCTTCCCTGGTTCTTAGCCTCAGTGTGGCACCATCACTCATCCTCTGGTACGGTACCCTACTTCCATCTTCCACAGTGGTGCAGGGAAGTGTAGAGATTCTTATAAAGCCCCTGTCATTATAAAATAAACCTCCTCTCTATTCAAATCTGCAATAATAACAGAAATGACAATTTTAGTTCAAAAATCTATGTTTGCTACAGGGAACTTTAAAACTAGAATAACATGATAGAAAAGTAGACTTCTCTGAATCACTTTTCAAAGTTCATCAATATGACCCTCAGTCTCCTCCAAGACTCTTAAAGATCCTAGGACCTGTTTGATGAAAATAACGCAAGGATTCCTAAAAAAATAACATAATACTGCCATATCCTCCTGCCGTTATCCATCCATAATCCATGCCATCACATGGCTTCTCAAAAAATTGTCAGAAGACTTAGGTGTTACACCAATGAATATTTTCAATTTCAAAGTTATATATTTATTTTGATGGAAATTAGAATATAATTAGCATACAGAACTCACAATTTCCATAAATAATATTTCCTAGGACAAGGCCAAAAATTCTGAGTCTCTTTAAAGGAAAATATTAAGTAAACACTGAATATGGTAAAATCTGTAAAGGATGCATACAAATGACTGAAGTTTAAGAAATATTGCTCTTTTCTGTTTATTTCAAGTTTATGTGACTGGTTATATGATATCATTGCCTTGATTAATCAATGTTTATATAATTTCAAAACTTTATGCTATAAAAATCACAGGGGAATAATCATAGGTTATTGCCTACAGGATTTCTTGTCATTAAGAAAAGTTTTGGAACATGACTCCTCATATAATCTTGTTTATAAAATAAATTACTTTCACTATTTATAACCTCTCCTGGGAATATAATATGCTACTAGTTTAAGGTCTAAATTTATTTGGCTTCTACACATTAAAAGTTTATCTATAACCTTTCTCCCCACTATGAATAATATGATACTGCATGGGATGAAAAGGTCTGACCAAAATTTTCCTACATTTGTATATTCATATGAGTCCCTTACCCCACCCCCACCCCCACCAGGACAAAGCTAAAAATTCTGAGTTATGTGCTGAGGAGTAAGTGAAGGACTGTGGCTTAAGGTTTTCTCACATTTATTATATTCACATAATTTCTTCCGAGTATGGATTTTCCTATGTTGATTAAGGTGTGCACTCTGGCTGAAGGCTTTTTCACATTCATTACATTTATAAGGTTTCTCTCCTGTATGAGTTCTCTCATGCTGATTAAGATGTGTCCTTTGGCTGAAGGCTTTCCCACAAAAACTACATTCATAAGGTTTCTCTCCAGTATGAAGTCTATGATGTTCCGTAAGGGATGTGATACGGCTAAAGGCTTTACCACACTGATTACATTTATAGGGCTTCTCTCCAGTATGAATTCTCAGATGTTGAGTAAAGGATGAATGTTGACGGAAGGCTTTTCCACATTCATTGCATATAAAAGGTTTTTCTCCTGTGTGAATTCTCTGATGTTGAATAAGATGTATCCTCTGGCTGAATCTTTTCCCACATTCATCACACTTATAGGGCTTCTCTCCTGTGAGGACTATCTGAGGTTGAGTAAGAGATGAGTTTTGGCTGAAGGCCTTCCCACATTCACTGGGTTTCCCCTCAGTATGAATATGAGTAGTAAGAAGAATATGTTGATTGAAGATTTTTCCACACTCATTATATTCATAAGGATTCTCTCTTACATAGTTTCCCTGATAGTAAGTCAAGTCTGAATTATGCTTGATGCTATTTCCTTGTGTGTCAGAATTAAGGGGTATTTTAATTGAAGGAATTCTCTGATGCATAACAAGGTTTGAGTTCAGATTATAGTTTTCCCCAAATCTATTACATTCAAGGCTTCTCTCCTGTGTGATCTTTTTGTGGGTCAAAGATACTTGTCCTAAATGTCTCTGCTGGTTTTCTTGGTTAGATTCTAACCGGTAATCAAAATCCCAGAGTCCACCTAAGATGGAGTACCAGAAACTGTCTCCTGTTAATCTCTCCATTATCATGTCACAGGTTTTATTTTCATCAGAAATATTCTGGTTTGATTTTTTTATTTCTGGACTATTCTCCCCATCTAAAAGAAATTCAGAACATATAAACACTTTTCAGTATTCTCTGTTTTGTAAAAGAAATTATTGTATAGTGAATTACCAAATGAAACTGACAATAATGCAGACAAGGCAAATGTGGCATTAAAAGTTTTGAAATATGGCCATGTAACAGGGGAAAGACTATAGAAGGATGACGAGAAGCAGCGAGTAGGTGGAAATTTTAAAATATGTGTGGTAATCATAAAAAGAAGAGATCAATCAGGAGCTTACATAGTCGAAAGGAAATGGAAAAAAGAATAAGAAATATCAGGGTAAGGTCTGCGTTCAGAGGTAGGAGACAGAGAAAAGACTACTTAGAGAAGACAGGTCCAAGTCCAAGACCTTCTAAATCTCACCTGTGGATTATTCTATTATAATGCCAACTACTGGTTTATTTTAAAAGTATTTCTTTTGATTTTTAAACTTTTGTTTAAAATGATAAAACTAATACTTGCTTATAGTAACATATCCAATGTACAAAGTAAGAATTCCACCCCCTAAATGTAATCATTGTTAAGTTTGGAGCCTCTCTTGCCAGCTTTCTCCTATATTCACATAAATATAAATGTAACCATATTTTGAACAAGCATGACACATGGATTGTAGTAAAAACAAAATTTCATTTCAGTCTCCTACTGCTTCTTTAAACTTTATTTAGTGGGGGTATTTTTCCTCTGCTTCTGTATGAAGATTTGGGAAGGACCCATGCTCTTCCTTTAATTATTAGGTAACAAATACTCCTACTGTTACATTAAGTTGCAAACACAGTCTCTATTCAGTAAAGTGTTCAGTCATGTACAGTATTCAAAACTTCAAAATTAATCCCTCTCCCCTTCCCTGGGCTGTTACAGAGTCAATATTCCTCCTCTCTCCCTGCCTCTCCCCCCATCTACTCCTTCCCTGCTAGTCTTTTCCCTGCTTCTACTCTGCTTCTTTCTCCCCTTAACTATTTCCCTACACACTTCTTCCTTCACTCACTAACTCTTGTTTAATTCCCTTCTAACAAGAGTTGGAGGGTAGCAGCTGTGTGGAGGGAAGAGAGATCAAGAGATAGGCCAGTTTTTGTACGGTAGCTTCACATTCTCAGCTTGGTGGACGTTTAAAACAGACTCACTTTTGGGAACTTTTATGACTCTTGGAAGGTTCTAGCTAGACCCCTCTCTCTCCAGTCATTTCCATGATCTAGGATAGATATATTTCTATTTTGGGTAATCCCTTGGGACCAGCCTTAGGGCATGAATGAACCCTATTGGACGAGATCCAAGATCATGTTGGCTGACTCATGAAAAACACTCATAATACCTTGTCCCAACAAAACTTGGGTAGCACAGACTGATCCTAACTCAGCAGCTTCTCCTGGCTCACCCATCAAAGCCATTTCCTTAGTCAGAGTCAGCTGTTCTCAGGCCTTATACTGCTTTAGCTTTCTCAGACATGAATCATGCACTAGTCCTGGTCTTCTACCCACAGGGGAGGTATATACAGAGCTGTACGAGTGGTCCCCTTGAAGCTGGCACATATGCTTATGGTCAAGGACACCTGACAGCAAAAGAGGCAACATTAATAAATAATTATGCCAGCAACTGTCCTGGGAAAATAAAATAGAATTATACCATAATACTGTTTTGTATTTTGCTTTCTTACATTATTGCATATCATGAACACACTTCCATGTCATCAAATACATTTCCACATAATTTTTAAAGGACTGTAAAATATCCAATTTTATGGATGTGCCAAAGTCAATTCACATTTAGTTACTTCGGGCTTATTCTTATCACAAACAGCACAACATAAAGAGTTAGTTGGCTGAACATGCAATAGAAATTTCAAAAAGAAAAAAAAGTCCAAGTCAGAAAATAAACTTACTCTGGTCAAGAATTAAATTATATGTGGAAAAAATGTGATTTAAAAGATTCATTTTAAACCAGTTTATCATTTCAACCGAATTATCAACTGGACCACTTTATTTTCAAATAAAATGCTTTTGTCTGCTCAGGGACTTTGGCTCTAAAATGGTTGGAATAATTGGCTGGAGCTCAGAACACTGTCTTTTCTATTCTCTTAGCATCAAAATCCACAGGCTGCTGACCTGGCTCCTGGAACCACAGGTAAATGTGGTGCTCTAGGCTCCTACAGCCTAGGAGTAGATTTCAGGGCATTCACTGCCTAAGGCCTATCTTCCAGAACTTTCATTTATCCCTGGAAACAGGGCAGCCTGATCAACATACCAGGAGGAGTGACAGTGCATGAAATGTACAGGCACTGCTCCCCCATGGTAGACACCCTCAAGGCACATCAGATCTTCAACCAAAGGGTTGCCACCCGGCAAGACGCCAGGGGACAGGGTCTAGACTCCAGATGGAGACAATGATTATCTTGGGCTTTAAAGCAGTTTTGAAAAACAAACTCTAGTCTCTTTGCTCCAGCTCCTCACCTAACCCGAGCCCCTATGTTAGGAGACATGACTGCAACTGCTCTTAAGAGGAGGGTGGGCACTGCTAAGGATGAACACCCTCATCAAGCATTATACAGGGGCTTCCCTGGTGGCACAGTGGTTAAGAATCCGCCTGCCAATGCAGGGGACACAAGTTCGAGCCCTGGTCCAGGAAGATCCCTCATGCCATGGAGCAACTAAGCCCATGCACCACAACTACTGAAGCCTGTGCTCTAGAGCCTGTGAGCCACAACTACTGAGCCCGTGCACCTCAACTACTGAAGCCCACGTGCCTAGAGCCCGTGCTCCACAACAAGAGAAGCCACCGCAATGAGAAGGCCACGCACTGCAACGGAGAGTAGCCCCCGCTCACTGCAACTAGAGAAAGCCCGCGCGCAGCAACGAAGACCCAATGAAGCCAAAAAAAAGGGTGATAGCATGACATTCATAAACACAAATATAATCTAAAATCTAGGAAGAGAAAGTGGGTGAAATACTGAGGCTAGAAATGTAGAAATGGGAAAATGAACATAGAAAGGCCACTTAAAAGCACGATACTACAGAGTGAACACCAAGTCCATAAGAATATATGCCTTTAGAAGAATAAGGAGGGGGCTTCCCTGGTGGCGCAGTGGTTGAGAATCTGCCTGCTAATGCAGGGGACACGGGTTCGAGCCCTGGTCTGGGAAGATCCCACATGCCGCGGCGCAACTAGGCCCGTGAGCCACAACTACTGAGCCTGCGCGTCTGGAGCCTGTGCTCCACAACAAGAGAGGCCGCGATAGTGAGAGGCCCGCGCACCGCGATGAAGAGTGGCCCCCACTAGCCACAACCAGAGAAAGCCCTCGCACAGAAGCGAAGACCCAACACAGTCAAAATTAAATAAACAAATAAATGAATAAATAAAAAGCTAAGCATTTGAAGCTCTTTAAAAAAAAAAAAAAAGAATAAGGAGGGAGAGAAGGTATTTAAAGGAGCAGGTAGAGAGACAGGGGAGAGGCCAGAAGAGGCAAGAATGGTGTGTATCACAAGCCAGAGTGGACTTTCAATAAAGTCAAGTCCGCACAGTTAAATGCAACACAATCATAGGAGACAATAACTGTAGTTTTTTAGTCACTGGATTTGACTGGAAGGAAGTCAGTGGTAATCTCCAAGAAAACAATTTTAGTAACACTGGTAGGACACCTTTGTCACATCACAAAGGTGAGCTAGAGAATTAGAACTGAGGCTATGGGTTTTAGACAAGTTTAACGTGTTTAATAATAAAAAGAAAAAAAAGAATGAAAAATGGGTAAAAATGGCAGAGGATTTTTGATATGGAGAAGAAAAAGATTTAAAGAATACGGAGAGGATGTATGAATAAAGAAGAGAAAGAAAATGCGTCATGGAGATTTGCAACATCAAGGTATTTATGGACATCCAAACTAACACCTTCAAAATAAATGTGTGTTGTGTAAGCTTTTTAAATAATAAGTATATATTATCTGTTTAATCAGAAAAAAAGAGAGTCATTTCCACTTTGGAAAAATGTCAAATATGAACTGAATTTTTAAGAAGCATGCCTCTTTAAATCCCAGAGGCAGATGTTTGTAACACACTCAGTTAAGTATTTCAAAAGCGACTATTTTCCTTCACTGAGTTGCAAACACCTAAATGCTCGCTTCTCACCTGGATGAGTGTCTGGCGGGCTGTCTCTCTCCATCATCCACTGCTCCTCCTGCTCCAACTGAGTGATCACCTCTGGCTTATAAAGTTGATGCCCTATTCATGGGAAAAAATGCGTATCTTAGAATTTTAAACTGGGAACAAAAATCTCTCTCAGAACGCATTTCCAACCTGTTTAATCTTTAGGGCCTCTGGATTTGGAAAGGGGAGGCTTCAGAGGCAGCAAACTAAAGCCACCCATCTCAAAATCAGGACCTTTTATCTGAGAGGAAAGCAAAAAACAGAGGTTTCTGTCTCCAAAACTGATTAGCATTCTTCCATCCTGGCCTGAACTATATACACAAAAGCTTTGAAGGTTTTCACTACTAAAGGAAAGAAACCCATGTAGAATGAGTTCCAGCCTCACAGGGATGCCATCCTTACCCAGTGCAACCAGGTTCCTATAGTTCTCCAGCATCACGTCTCGGTAGAGGTTCTTCTGAGCAGGGTATAGCTGGTCCCACTCCTCTCTGGTGAAGTCCACAGCCACGTCCTGGAATGTCAGTGATTCCTGAAACACCAAGTACATCCTTGCTCAGCCAGAAAACTTTTTTTTACAGGGGCCCTTAGGGGAAGAGGCAAAGGTGCTGCAGTAGACAAAGGTTAGGATGTCTAAACAGTTGTGCTGAAAGTCTTCAGGGCTCTGAGTAATCCAGGGCAAGATTTTAGAAGCAACAATTCTATCTTCTATCACCTTTCAAGACAGGTATAAAAACATGCATGAAATAATGCTTGCTTTTAGGCTTTTTACAACCTGCTGCAGAGGAAACTCTCCGTATCATCTAAACAATTAAAAAGCTACGTGGAAAATTCATGCTATTAAGATTTCAGAATTGAAAGAATTCAGGATATGTTGAAATAGTGAAAGTAGGTATCAAGTTGGTGGATCATGTGTACATCCTTAACAGATTTTTAAGCTTTAGACAGAAGAGGAGAGAGAATATTCCAGTGTGTTCAAAAAGAAAAAAAAAAAGGCAACAAGGGCAAATAGGTTGAGAGTAGAAGGCACGTGATGCATGTTGGGATCAGTAAAAGAAAAAGCCCATCCTCTCCCTTTTTCTTTCTATAATTTTCCTGGACTGTTTAAGAGTAAGTTGCAGAGGGACTTCCCTGGTGGCGCAGTGGTTAAGAATCCACCTGCCAATGCAGGGGACATGGGTTTGAGCCCTGGTCTGGGAAGATCCCACATGCTGCGGAGCAACTAAGCCCGTGCGCCACAACTAACTGAGCCTGCGCTCTAGAGCCCGTGAGCCACAACTACTGAGACTGCGTGCCACAACTACTAAAGCCCATGCTCATAGAGCCCGTGCTCTGCAACAAGAGAAGCCACCCAATGAGAAGCCGGCGCACCGCAACGAAGAGTAGTTCCCGCTCGCGGCAACTGGAGAAAGCCTGCGAGCAGAAACGAAGACCCAACGTGGCCAAAAATAAATAAATAAAAATAAATAAATCTATTAAAAAAAAGCATAAGTTGCAGAGGTGATGCCCCTTTACCCCTAAAAAATTTGTTTATTTCCTAAATACAAGGAATTCTCTTAGTAACAACAGTAGAATGATCAAAACCAGGAAATTAACATCGATACAGTGCTGTTGTCTAAGCTATATACTTATTCAGATTTCACTAAATGTCCTAATAATGTCCTTTATAACAAAAATCAAGATTTTTGGTTGTCTTGTATCTTTTGCCTCCTTGAATCTGCAACAGTTCCTCAGCCCTTCTTTGTATTTCCTAACACTGACATTTTGAAAACACAGGCTAGTTATTTTGTAGAATAAACCTCAATTTGGGCTTGTCTAATGTCTCATCATGAGTAGATTCACACTATGCATTTATGGCAGGAATAGTTCAGGAGCGATGCTGGGTTCTTCTCAGTGAATTGTACGCATTGTTGACTAGTTCCATTACTGGCAATGTTAACTTTGATAATTTGGTTAAGGTGGTTACCTACCAGTAATTTCCCCTGGAAGATTACTATTGAATCCTGTAATTACTAAGTTTCTTGTGGGGGAGCTACTTTGCTCCTCCTCAAACTTTCACCCACTCATTTTGGCTTTCACTGATAATACTTGCCTGAACCAACTGCAATTTTCATGGTGCTTTTCTAATGCCAACACTCTTTGTACATTATTAGTTGGCTTTCTACTGTGCTGAAGAAGTTTCCCTTCCTATCTATTCATTAATTTATATGGGGTGGATTTACTTACTTATTTTATTCTATAAGTTATAATCATTTACTATCACTATTTTAAAAATGCTCCTAGATGGTCCTAGATTTAGCCAGAAGCCCCTTCAAACTGGCTTCTTTGTTCTTTTGAAATGTACCTATCATTCTTTGAGTACTTTACTTTTGGGGATAGAAAGATGTTCTTTCAAGGCTCATGTTGTGCTTTTCCTGCTCCAAACCTGGAATCAGCCATTTCTCAAAGGATCCCTGATTCCTTCTAATGGTCAAATACTGAGCAGCTCTGCTTCCCACTAGAAGATCTACAGGGTCACAGTCTGTCATGTTCTGCTCTGTTGGTCAAATACTGAGTGGCTATGTCTGGTTCCTTTTAATGGAGAATGGCACTTGGACACCAATATCTGGGCGCTAGATGTGTCCAATGCTACTGGAGTATTACTGCTTCTAGGCCCTCTCAGGGGTCGCACCTGGGAAAGAGAGGAATATACATAATGATGTATGTATACACACACAACTCCATACCCAATTCTGTATTTAGTTATATGTATTAAAACCCATGAGTCCACACTGACACCTCTAATTCTAATCCAACATGGCAAGGTTCATTCCATCCTCCTCTCTTTTCATATCTCTAATTCCCTTCTCTGACCATGAGAAACCTGGCTCCTATTATGCACAATGAATTTACTTATTTGCTCAATCCTAGAATGTAAAGAAAGTGGTTTCAGTATTGCTAACACATGCCTCAGTGCAAAACAAGCCTACAAATGAGAGTTCACTATTTAGAACTGTTTTGCTTTTAGCCTGAGGACATAGAGTATAAATAACTATTTAGGTTCAAAAGTTAACTCCTTTTCAGTGTGGTTATATCAGTAATTTGAAGTACAGTTTGGTTCACTTGTTTCTGTTTGTATTCAATTTTAAGCCCTCCTCCCATACCACCCCACTCCATTCCCTCTTTTTCACCCCAGTCCCATATAAGCCCTACAAGTAACCAAACTCATTAGACTCAAGTTTACCCTTCCAATGTCTCTTTTTGCTCAAACAAGCAAATAGATCTATATGCATATTTTAAAAATATTTGTTTGTTTGCGCCGGGTCTTAGTTGCAGCAGGTGGGCTCCTTAGTTGTGGCTCGCGGGCTCCTTAGTTGCGGCACGCGAACTCTTAGTTGCAGCATGCATGTGGGATCGAGTTGCCTGACCAGGGACCAAACCCGGGCCCCCTGCATTGGGAGTGCGGAGTTTATCCACTGTGCAACCAGGGAAGTCCCTATATGCATATTTTTATTTCCTCTTCTTTCTTACACAAAAGTAGCATTTTACAGATACTCTTTTGCGCTTTGATATTTTTTCACTGAACAGCTTATCCTGGAAATCCCTCCACATCAATTCATAGATATTTTCCTCATTCTTTTTTATAGCTGGATGGGACAGTGTGAATGTTCCACAATTTATTTAACTAGGCTATTAACAGACATTTTAGCTGCCTTCTACTCTTTTGCTACTACAAATCATGATGTAATGAATTATCTTTTATGTATATTATTCTGCAATTGCATGTAAGTCTACCTCTAGAATCCAAAAGAGCATATGAATCTGCAATTTTGATATATATTGTCAAACTGACCTCCACAGTGGTTGTATCAGTTCTGTAATTATCTATTGCAGTATAACAAACCACCCCCAAATTTAGTGCCTCAAAACAACAACAATCATTTATTTTGCTCACAGAATCTGTAACATGCGCAGGACTCAGTGAGACTAGCTCATCTTTGTTCCATTTTGTTTCAGCTGGGGCGGCTCAACTTTGGGCTGTAGGATTCACTTTTAAGAGGCTCATTCATGTGGCTGGCAAGTTGGTGCTGGATGTCAGCTGTGAGCTCAACCAGGGGCCTCAGGTTCTCTCCATACGGGCCTCTCCACAGGCTGCTTGGGCTTCCTCACGGCATGGTAGCTGGACCCCAAATGCAAAACTCCCAAGAGAACCAGCTTTCATCATCCAGCCTCAAGAGTCACATAGCTTCACTAAAAAAAGAGGTGATATATGTATATGTATAACTGATTCACTTTGCTGTACAGCAGAAACTAACACAACATTGTAAATCAACTAGACTCCAATAAAAATTTAAAAAAAAAAGAGAGAGAGAGAGTCACATAGCTTCAGTTCCACCACAGTCACAGGCCTGCCCAGATCCAAGGGGAAGGAACACACTCCCACATCTCTTGACAGAAAGAGTACTTAAATCATAGTATATGAGGAGCCTATGGAATGGGAGAAATTGTGCCATTTTCAGAAAATGCAATCTGCTACTGTCTACCCTCTGAATGTAAACATTCACATCCCTCCCACATGCAAAATACACTCATCTTCCTCAAGACCCCCATGTTTCATCCCGTTAGAGCGTCAGTGTGAAGTCCAGGATCTTGTCACCTATATCAGGTCCACATGACGATGAGGATCTTTGAGCACAGTTCCTCAGGTACAGTTCCTTGAAAGCTTTCTCCCTATTTTTCCTTCTGTGAGCTAAAGAAATAGTTATCTGGCCCCACCCTCTATCCTTCACAAACTTGAAGTGGTGGGAAAGGCATAGAAATAACCACTAAGACACTCCCATTCAAGTACACAGCAACTCATAGCAATTCTAAAATGTAGCTGAGCTGGGCACATGTTGAGAGATGTGAATGACAAATAGTTTTCTTTTCAAGCTCAGTAATTCCTGGCTCCTTTATATTTATTTTTCAGACTTTTAAAAAAATTGAAATATTGTTTATGTACAATATTATATGTTACAGGTACAGAGTACAGTGATTCACAAATTTAAAGGTTATACTCCATTTATAGTTATTATAAAATACTGGCTATATTCCCTGTGTTGTATACCCTTGTAGCTTATTTTATACATGATAGCTTGTACCTCTTAATCCCCTACCAATTGTATTGCCCCTCTCCGCTTCCCTCTCCCCACTAGTTTGTTCTCTGTATCTGCAAGTCGGCTTTTTTTGTTTTATTCACTAGTTTGTGTTTTTTAGATTACACGTGTAAGTGATATCATACAGTATTTGTCTTTCTCTGACTTATGTCATTTAGCATAATGCCCTCCAAGTTCATCCATGTTGCTGCAAATGGCAAAATTTCATTCCTTTTTATGACTGAGTAGTATTTTGTTGTATATATATATATGTATATATATATACATATATATATATATATATATATATATATATATATATATACATATATATATATACACACACACACACCACATCTTTATCCATTCATCTGTTGATGGACACTGAGGTTGCTTCCATATCTTGGTAATTGTAAATGTCACTCTGATCATTGGGGTGCATGTATCTTTTCAAATTAGTGTTTTAGATTTTTTTGGATATATACCCAGGAGTGGAATTGCCGGGTCATGTGGTCGTTCTATTTTTAGTTTTTTGAGAGAGCTCCATACTGTGCTCCACAGTGGCTGCACCAATTTACATTCCCACCAACACTGCATGAGGGTTCCCTTTTCTCCACATCCTTGCCAAAATAGTTATTTGTGTTCTTTTTGATGGCAGCCATTCTGACAAGTGTGAGGTGCTATCTCATTGTGGTTTTGATTTGCATTTCACTGATGATTAGCAATGTTGAGCATATTTTCATGTCTGGTTCCTGTATATTTAAGTTCTTTTTTTATCTTCTTTTTCCTCTAGCATTTTACTTTAGGCAGCCAGAAGCTGCCAGTTGGCACTTTTAATCTTCTACCTGTAAATCTCCTTAAGTAAATCATGGAGTCCATTAAGTATATTTCCTATTTTCCTTGTTACTGAAGGTGACAGTGTTGACCAAAATTCCTTCCTCAAGCTTCCCCTTTCCTCCAGCTCATAGTAAGATTTTCCTTATTATCTTTTAAGCCCTGTGAAAGGTCCCATAGGCCTCCACTAACTCTCCTTGAGGCCGTTATGATTCTACTAATAATCTTTTCCTTTCCATCTTCTGCCCTTTGTTCAACTGGCTCTGCTGCAAAGCCGATGCCACATGTTCTATGTTTGTTTTGGTAGCACATCACTTCCAGGTAACAAAATCTGTATCAGTTATTTATCTATCGCTGCATAATAAACCACCTCAAAACTTGGGGGATTAAAACAGCAACTATCATTGATTTTGCTCACAAATCTGTAATCTGGGCATAACTTAGTGGGGACAGCTTGCCTCTGATCTACATGGCATCAGCTGGGAGGGCTTGACTGTGGTCTACTTTCAAGATGGCTCACTCACATGGCTGGCAAGTTGGTACTGGCTCTCAGCTGAGAGCTCAGCCAGGTCTGTGGGCCTTGGTTCCTCTCCATGTAGGTTTCTCCATGAGCTGTTTGGATTTGTGTGTGTGTGTGTGTGTGTGTCTGTGGCAAGGTGGCTGGATTTAGACCAAGCATCATGAGAGAATGAAGCGGAAGTCTTACTGCCTCTTATGACCTGTCTTGAAAGTCACATAGTTTCACTTCTACCGGTCACAAGCTTACACAGATTCAATGGAGGGAACACTGACCTCGATGTCTCTTGATGGGATGAATGTCAAAGTCATTGTATAGAAAGCATTTTGGATGGCAGATATTTGGTCATTTTTCTGGAAATGCAATCTGCCACACACTCACATTAGCAATGTAAGAGAGTGTCTGTTTTCCCAAAGCTTTGCCAAGAAAGTATGTTATCAAGCTTGTGGAAAATATCAACCCCATAGGAAATACAAAGCTTGGTGATAAAATGTCAAGCTTTCTCTAGTTTTAATTTAAATTTCCTCTTCTTATGAGTACAGATAAACATTTTTCCTGTGTTTAAGATGCATTTGAATTTTCTTTCCTGTGAATTGTCTTTTTATGTTGTTTTTCAATTGGACTCCTAATCTCTTACCTGATTTAGAGGAGTGTTTTATTATTATTATAAAGACTACTATTATTATTAGAAAGATTACCCCACTACAATTTGAGTAGCAAAAATATTTTTCCAAATTTGACATGTCTTTTTACTTTGCTTACAGTTTTCTTTTCTCATACAGATTTTTGGGTATTTTTAAAGAGTTGAACCCATCAATTTTTTCTTTTATGGCTTCTGGATTCTCAGTTGTAATTAGAAAGTCTTTACTCAGTGAACGCTATAAAGGAATTCCCCCATTTTATTCTTTTTATGCATATATGTTTGTTTTGGGTTTTTTTTTGCAGTACGCCGGCCTCTCACTGTTGTGGCCTCTCCCATTGCGGAGCACAGGCTCCAGATGCGCAGGCTCAGAGGCCATGGCTCACGGGCCCAGCCACTCCGCGGCATGTGGGATCCTCCCGGACCGGGGCTCGAACCCATGTCCCCTGCATCGGCAGGTGGACTCTCAACCACTGCGCCACCAGGGAAGCCCCCCCCCCATTTTATTCTTGTGTAACTTCTATGGCTTAATTTTTCACATTTAAATATTTGATCAATTTGAAGACTATTCTGATGTAAAGTATGGGGTATGGATTCAACTTTACCTTTTTCCAGGTGGCTCCACAGAAATACCATCAATTATTGAATAAACCATCTTTTCACCACTGGTTTGAGATGGACCTATATTATATGCTAAATTCCTATTTGTTCAACAGATATTTACTCAGTGCTTCCTACATGCCAACTATAGTGCTTGAGATATACTAGTGAACAAGAGACTAAAATTCTCTTCCTTTATGAAACTCTAGCAGAGGAAGTAGAAGATAAACATGATAACTAGGTAAATTACATAGTGTGTTAGCAGATAAAAGAAAAGTAGAGGAAGAGGGTTTGAGAATGTCGAGGTGAGGCAGTTGCAATTTTATATAAGGTGGTCAGGGAAGATATAATTGAAGAGGTGACAATGGAGAAAAGACTTGAAAAGTTAACAGTGCAAAGGCAAGAGTGTGTGTGGCATGATCAAGGAAGATGAGGCCAGGGTAGCTAGAGTGGAATGAGCAAGGGGGAGAAGTAAATGATGAAGTCAGAGAGGTAACAGGTCCAGATTCTGTAGGACTGTTTAGGCCATCATAAGGACTTTGGATTTTACTCTGAGTGAAGCGGGAGCCATGCGTTTTGAGAAGAGGACTGACATGGTCTGATCTACCATTACCCTGCTATTTCCTGGACTACATCTTTTTTTTTTTTAACATCTTTATTGGAGTATAATTGCTTTACAATGGTGTGTTAGTTTCTGCTTTATAACAAAGTGAATCAGCTATACACATACATATATCCCTGTATCTCCTCCCTCTTGTGTCTCCCTCCCACGCTCCCTATCCCACCCCTCTAGGTGGTCACAAAGCACTGAGCTGATCTCCCTGTGCTATGCAGCTGCTTCCCACTAGCTATCTATTTTACATTGGGTAGTGTGTATATGTCCATGCCACTCTCTCACTTCGTCCCAGCTTACCCTTCCCCCTCCCCGTGTCCTCAAGTCTATTCTCTACGTGGGCTACATTTTTTGAAGTCATCTTTTTTCTTCCTTTGTCTTTACCCCCTCACTAATCTCTGCTGTTTCCCAGAGCAAAGCACTCAAGTCCACCTATTTTTCTCCATCTTCTAATTTTAAGGTATTACTTTCTATCATCTAGAATACTGCAATAGCTTCCTAAGGGATCTCTCCCCTTTCCTTTCTTGCCTTTCACAAATGAACTTACTATCTAGCACGCACCAGGGTGATGTCTAAGGTAGAATTCAGTTACTTATTATGTTACTACCTTGCTTAAATTTACTCAAAGGCTTTCCACTGCACTTAGAATAAAAAGTGAACTTCTTATCATGGTCATAAAGCCCTGTATACGTAGCCCCTGCATACTTCTCCAAGCTTATTCCAAGTCGCCCTCTCCGTCCACTCCAACAACAGAGGCCTTCTTTTGATTTCTCAAATATACCCATAGTTTTTGTACATGATGTTTAGCACATGCCTAAAATGCTCTTTTCCATTTACTTTTTTTCCCCCAAATCTGCTTTTTTATTGACCTCAGAAGCTGTCATCAAGCTTCATTATATCCAATTTAGTTTTCTCTGGTACACTGTTTATAATTTAAAAATTTTTTTTAAATAAATTTTATTTATTTATGGCTGCGTTGGGTCCTCGTTGCAGCACGCAGTCTTTCTCTAGTTGCAACGAGCAGAGGCTACTCTTTGTTGCGGTGCACGGGCTTCTCACTGCGGTGGCTTCTCTCATTGCGGAGCTTGGGCTCTAGGCACACAGACTTCAGTAGTTGTGGCACGTGGGCTCAGTAGTTGTGGCTCGCAGGCTCTAGAGTGCAGGCTCAGTAGTTGTGGCTCATGGGCTTAGTTGCTCTGCAGCATGTGGGATCTTCCTGGACCAGGGCTCGAAACCCTGTCCCCTGCATCGGCAGGCGGATTCTTAACCCTTGCGCCACCAGGGAAGCCCTAAAATATTTTTGAACAGGTGTATTTATACGGTTCAAAAAAGGTCTCACATTCCTGGTACAACTGACCTGGTCCCCACCTCCATTCCCACAGATAATCGCTATTATCAGTATTTTATGTATTCTTCTAGAGTTTCTTCGTGTAAATATATGCAGATACAAATTTCTTATTCTTTCCAGTGCCCTGGTGTCCAGATATACAGCAGTTCAACTGGGTTGCAACCTGTGAACAGATGTTGCTAAGAGGTTGTAGAGATGGTCTACTTACTTTTTATAACTCCTATATTCTCCTTCACATCCCACCTTAAATTTCGCTTCCCCAGAAAGTTCTTCCCTGATTCCCTAATGCATATTCACAATGCCTTATTCTTATTATGTATAATAAACATCTCAATTTGCAATTCCTTAGTATATGTGCTGAATGTCTGTCTCTGCTAAACAACTTGGGTTTAGGACCATGTCTGTTTTGCTCACTGATGTAGTTCTGATGCCAAGCACAATTTCTGGCACATAGCAACTGCTCAAAAAATACTTGTTGAATGAATGAATCATCTTTCTTCTGAACAAAGTAAATGGTTCTGGAAAATTAAAGCAAACTCCTCTGGCTAGAATGCCAAGAAGCAGATACGCTACCTTAGTTCTCAATGTCTTTCTATTCCTGTCTGTGGGGAGCCTTACAATTAAGAGTAAACTGAATGAATCTATTCCTTGCAACCCAAAGCACTGATGTACCAAATAAATGCTAAAGCTCGGGAGACGGTCTCCTTATGGTCCCTGCTCTTGCTCAAGTTCTATTTCCTGTCTTCTCTAATGTCCAAATACTACCTGATATCAGCACAAATTCAAACTCTCTTTTCCTCATGAAGTCTTTCCTCGCCCCTCTATTCTTTTTTTGCCTTTTCTTTTTTTTTTAATTTATTTTTATTTTTTTGGCTGCATCAGGTCTTAGTTGTGGTGCGTAGGCTCTTCATTGCAGCATGCAGGCTTCTCTCTAGTTACAGCATGCAGGCTCCTCTCTAGTTGTGGCGTGCAGGTTTTCTTCCTCTAGTTGTGGCACGTGGGGTCCAGGGCACAGGGGCTCTGTAGTTTACAGTACGTGGGCTCTCTAGTTGAGGCGCCCGGGGGTTCAGTAATTGTGGTGTGCGGGCTTCGCTGCCCTGCGGCATGTGGTATCTTAGTTCCCTGACCAGGGATTGAACCTGCGCCCCATGTATTGGAAGGCGGATTCTTTGCCACTGGACCACCAGGGAAGTCCTGGCCCCCTCCAGTCTTATTTATTTATTTATGGCTGCATTGGGTCTTCATTGCTGCGCACGGGCTTTCTCTAGTTGCGGTGAGCGGGGACTACTCTTCATTGCGGTGTGTGGGCTTCTCATTGCAGTGGCTTCTCTTGTTGGGGAGTACAGGCTCTAGGCATGTGGGCTTCAGTAGTTGTGGCACGTGGGCTCAGTAGTTGTGGCTCGTGGGCTCTAGAGCGCAGGCTCAGTCGTTGTGGCCCATGGGCTTAGCTGCTCCGCAGCATGTGGGATCTTCCCGGACCAGAGCTCGAACCCATGTCCCCTGAACTGGCAGGTGGATTCTCAACCACTGAGCCACCAGGGAAGCCCCCGCCACTCCAGTCTTAATTGAACTTCTCTCCTCTCTGAGCACCTGCTGTATTTGTTGTCTTTGACATTCAGAGAAGAACCTAACATTACACTTTTCTGAATATTAATTGTGTGATGTAGGCTTTAAAAAATCTCCTCTAGTTGCGGCGAGTGGGGGTTTGCTACCTGTGGATAATGATTATCTCATAACAACATGGAACAACAGAAGTCCTCCTTTCTGAAGCAATCGAGACTGGTATCTGGTATGTACCAGCTGGTTAAAGTGGAGATCCATAAACAATATCTCAAAGATTTAAACATTTAAATTTAAAATATATAAGTGTACATTTATTCCCTTATCTTTTGATATGAGAATGATTTTAATGATTGAGTGTCCATATCCAAAATGTATCACTTCCTGTTTCATTAAATCAGAACAAGCAAATGACTCTTAGGAAATAATACTGTTATAGAACCCTCTGAGATTTTTAGGATTTTCCTTCAATGTTTTACAGTTTTGCTCACACCTAATTTGACAGCAATATTTTAAGACTCAGTATTTACTGAGTCTTTCCAAAGCATTCAACTAGTTTTCAGAAACAACTTATCATATTTATACCTCATAGAGGTTTACATCATACTTAATCAAATTGTAACAACTGGTTTAAACAGGTTTTGGAAGAGATACAACAGATTCTTGATAAATATTAACTTGTGGCAGCATATGTTCTCAGGTACATTAATAGTCCTGTTACCTTCAAGCAGTCACAGTGACTTGGGCATCATTCATTGTTTGCAGACAGAGTGGCAAATGTTGTTTGAATTCTAGTGAGCTATTTAAGGGAAGGGTGATTAAAACACAGTCTATGGCTTCTTGTGTTACCTTTACAACATCTAGCTCACACATGAGTCCATGATCTGGTAAAAATGCTGAAGGAGAGAAGAGCTATAAAGGGGCATGTAAGGAGAGTGGGAAACATCCCGTAGAGATCAGCATCTGTCACAAGAGTCTCAAGTGCTCTGGATTTTGGGGGCTTAGTACTTCTGAAAATTGAAAAATAAAAGTGCCCGCATTCTGAGAACTATAATAGCATTTCAGAGGAGAGTAAAACTGAACTTACCTGAGACCGCTGTACCTGTGATCCAACATTCATTTCCTTCTCCATGTTTCCCTCCTGGGAAAGTACAGCATTCTGAGAAGGCATTACTGGGAAAAAGAGAAAAGAAGAATCCTGTCAACGTATGACATTAAGGCTGAACCTAAATCTTGGACATTTTGTTTTGGATTAGGATGGCAAATGGTTTAGAGAGAAGCCCTCTAAGACATAAGCCTAAAGGCTGGGTGATTTAACTGTGACATTCTTGTTCCTCTATCACACTGAGGAACATAATGCAGGACTTTCTCTCCTCTGTAGTATAACTCCACTTGTTGTGACATATGGGAAGCTCAAAGGTGCTCACTGGTTTTCAGCCCTAGCTACACACTTGGGGAATTTTAAAACGATGCCAGTGCTTAGCCCCTATTCCCAGAGATTTGGATTTAATGGTCTAGGGTGATCCTGGGCAACAGCATTTTAAATTCTGAAGTCTCCAAGTGATTCTAAGTGGGAAATGAGAAGCACTGAGATGAGGTGATGCAGAGAACATACGTTAAGGGCCTATTCTTACCCTTTAAGGGGATAAACTCATCCCTAACCTCAAACTCCAGACATGTCCTCTACTCTCTTTAAGATGACCCTTCTAATATAGAAATGAGATTTCACTCTTTTCATTTTTCAGAATGTTCGCTTTCCTTTTTGAGTACCTGGATTCAGTTCTCCACCAGGATGACTACACCTCTTTGCAGTTCTTAAGTTGTAATGTCCCCAAAGCCTTGTTCACTTCTAGCATGACAGCCAAGAGATACACCAGTACTAGCAGCTTCAGTATCCTTGTCAGTCCCTGAAGGCTGATTTGTCCCAGTGCCTTATAGGAAACAGCCACTCCCAGGTATTAAAGGTGCCTCAACTCATGAGAGGGTCAGGAGCCAGTGGATATCCATGAGAATGACTTCTGCTTCCCAGGAGCAGCCACTCTCAGAATCTTGCCTTGTTCATGCAGAGTTGAGATGCAGAGGTTCCTGAAAGTGGCTATTAAATTCGTTTTTCTCCCTAAAGGCATCAATCCTTCATGTGCAGACTTCACTATGATATTCAAATTTGCCTCCTGGTTGAGCAGTTTCAGGTTGAGCAACTGTAATGAGATGCACCAGAGTCAGCAGAAGAAATCCAGCAGTGTCAGTCACCTAGGAACCTAGGGAGTCTATAAAGAGACATACAAACTATTCATTCATAAAGATAGAGCACCATAGGATGTGGAATTCTTTAAAACAAGCAAAAAGCATTTTTAGAATTTCCCAGATTACAAAGAGCAGAGATGTACAGATGCATCAGCTACAACAAACTTAGCCTTAGTCCTCTCCCACCTTCTTCTCAGAACAGAAAACATGTGGTCCTTGACCAGAGGAAGACTTTCACATAAGAGTTTTCTCCTCAGAAAGAAGAAAAAACAGGTGTTTCACCAATACCAACAACAGAGTGAAATGTACTGACCTGCTAATAATCAGGAGAGAATACATTTGTTCTCTGCTCACAAAAGTTGACCTGAAAAACTTTTCTCAAAAACTATTGACAGGGGCTTCCCTGGTGGCGCAGTGGTTGAGAGTCCGCCTGCCGATGCAGGGGACACGGGTTCGTGCCCCGGTCCAGGAAGATCCCACATGCCACGGAGCAGCTGGGCCCGTGAGCCATGGCCGCTGCGTCCGGAGCCTGTGCTCCGCAACGGGAGGGGCCACAACAGTGAGAGGCCCGCGTACCGCAAAAAACAAAAACAAAAACAACTATTGACAGAAATGAAGAATGAAGTCATTTCTGAGAAGAAAAAGAGAAAACTGCAGTTCCAATGGAGTAGCCCTGTTAGATAAGGAAGCCATTCAAGCCAAGACATGGCACAATTATAACATTTTACAACCAGTTGACTAAGAGGCAGAACTTTGAAGAGTAATTTAAAAGCACTTTAAGAACCAGGTCCTTGTTTCACCAAGCAAAAGCTCTAAAAAGGTCCTATGGTCTGAAGAGTCAGGTAGAATCTACAAGGATGTCCTGAGGTTTCAAACCCAATCACCTGAAAACCATTTATTCACAACAATGAAAACAGCACTAACCATGTTAGTGGACAGGGTTTCTCCTTTATATGTGTGAACCCAAGGCAATGAGGAACATTTCAAATATATTATACATTGCATACAAATATAGCTAGTTTGAGAATACTTTTTAAAAAATATTTATTTACTTCTTTATTTGGTTGCGCTGTCTTAGTTGTGGCAGGTGGACTTCTTAGTTGCAGTTCATGGGCTCCTTAGTTGTGGCATGCGAACTCTAAGTTGCGGCATGCATATGGGATCTAGTTCCCTGACCAGGGATTGAACCCCTGCCCCCTGCATTGGGAGCACAGAGTCTCAACCACTGTGCCACCAGGGAAGTCCCCTGAGAATACTTTTTACGGCATCTGATGGGACTAGGGTTCCTTAAAATACACCTTTGGAAATGCTGCTTTAGTTCTCAGTTCCTTGGTTTAATGAAGGATTCTGAGTTTAATGAATTCTTGGCTTAATGAAGCTCTAATCACAGAGCTAAGTGAAAGAGCTGGTTCTAGAACACTTAGGTCTTCTGATTCAGCCCTGGGGTCTTTCTAGTATACACTAAAGTCCTTTTTGCTATTTGTTTTCTCCCTTTTCTTTAAAAAAAATCTGATCCTTTTCTTTTCATAATTTCCCTTTTAATTCCTATATTGGAAAGAACAAAAAAAGAGAACCACTCCTGACCTACAAACTGTGCAATTTCTCATACAACAAACGGGTGGAGCTTTCCAGAGAGAGAGATTGCAGAATTGCCAGTCTTTTTCAAACAAGTAACCATGATGGCTGGGAAAGTAATAAATTGAGAACAAAATGGTTCTCAATCTGGGCTGTGCATTAGACTCTGCCCAGATTTAAAATGACACTACAGATGCATATATATAGGGCCAGATGTATATATATATATATGGCAAGGCTCTACCCAAGAGCTACTAAATCAGAATCTGTTGAGAAGAATTCTGGCATCCACATATTTTTTAAATGCCCCACAAGTGATTCTGATGCAAGCAAGGACTCAGAACAACTATCAGAGCCTTTCGTTTCCTTCACACCCTCAATCCCAATGATTCTCACCATCATTCTACTTCAGTCACGCACTTCTAGGACCGAACCACTTCTGAAATCTTTCTTACCTTACACAACACTAGACTGTGAATTGGGAGACCTAGGTTCTAGACCTAGTAGTGGTTTAATAGATGCAGGGAAAATAGACAAAAGAGCAGTGTTTATCAAAGTGTGGTCTGAAGATCACTTGCATCATGGTACTTGTTGAAAAGCAGACTCACTGGTCCTATCCTAGATCTCATGAAATAGCACCTCTGGAGATATTATTGGCCCAAGAATTTAAATTACAAAGTATTTCTTCCCTGGAATCAGTCCGTTCTCTCCAGCCTCCCTACAGGCACGAATCTAGCACCTGTCTTCTCATTCCTAGATCTTCAACTTTATCTTTCACTTTTGTTTTTGTTTTTTGCGGTACGCAGGCCTCTCACCGTTGTGGCCTCTCCCGTTGCGGAGCACAGGCTCCGGACGCGCAGGCTCAGAGGCCATGGCTCACGGGCCCAGCCACTCCGCGGCACGTGGGATCCCCCTGGACCGGGGCACGAACCCGTGTCCCCTGCATCGGCAGGCGGACTCTCAACCACTGCGCCACCAGGGAAGCCCTATCTTTCACTTTTATTGACTCCTTCCTATCATCATTTAAAATCATTTAATGTCTCTCCCAACATTAAAATTTTTCACTGGCTTTTACACCCCTTTGCAACTACCATTCTTTCCTTATTCAAGGCTACAACTCTTCAAAGGGTTGTCGATACTTGTCTCTACTTCCTCATTACCCATTTATTTTTCAATTCTCTGTAATCTTGCTTCTGTTCTGCCATCAGCACTCCCCTGAAATTGCTATGGTCAAGAACACCAAACTCTCTTTTGTAGTTCATGCAATGGACCTCATTACTTCTTGCTTTCTTGAGCTCTGATGGTATCTGGTACTGCTGACAGCTGCGTCTTGCCTTACTTCAGTGGGCTATGTTCTAATCCCTTTTCCTCTGCCTACCATTCACATATTGTTGTTCCTTAGGATTTTCCAAAATCTACTCTCACTCTCTCCACACTTGAAGTGAAGGGACCTTGAAAAGATTTGAACCTGACTCTATCAGTCCCTCACTTGAAATTCTTCAGCAGCTTCCTTAGGCTGGAGTACAAAGCCATAAAGAAACCTACGACCTGCTTCCTGTTCCCTCTCAAGCCACTCTGCTGTTTGCTTTTGAGGGTTCATACACAGCATCCTGCTTTTAGGTGTTTAAATGTGCCATGTGTGGAATCCACCCCCACCTCCTCCCCTAGCAATACCTACGTTTCCTTCAGGTCTCAGCTTAAATCAAGTAAGATTTTGACATCACGGACGAAGTGAGGCCCCCTTGTTCACACCTTCCTTCTTTAGGTAGCACTTTTTATTGTTGTAATTATTGTACAGTTATCCATCTTTATTTATACCTCACTACTGTGTGATGTTAACCTCCATGAAGGCAGGAATCTGTTCTGTCTTGCTTAACTATTCTAATTTCAAGGCCCGGTATGTGATTCATAGTAGATATGTATCAAATATTTGCTAAATGAGTAAATGAAAGGGTTCTGGTGTTTGCCCTTCTATTTTTTTATTTTTTATTTTTTTTAATTTTTAACTTTTTTTTTCGGTACGCGGGCCTCTCACCGTGTGGCCTCTCCCGTTGCGGAGCACAGGCTCCGGACGATGCACAGGCTCAGCGGCCATGGCTCACGGGCCCAGCCACTCCGCGGCATGTGGGATCTTCCCGCACTGGGGCACGAACCCGTGTCCCCTGCATCGGCAGGCGGACTCTCAACCACTGCGCCACCAGGGAAGCCCTAATTTTTAACTTTTTTGCGGTACGCGGGCCTCCCACTGTTGTGGCCTCTCCCGTTGCAGTGCACAGGCTCTGGACGCGCAGGCTCAGTGGCCATGGCTCACGGGCCCAGCCGCTCCACGGCATGTGGGATCTTCCCGGACCGGAGCATGAACCCGTGTCCCCTGCATCGGCAGGTGGACTCTCAACCACTGCACCACTAGGGAAGCCCTATTTTTTTATTTTTTAACTTTCTATTTTGAACCAATTTTAGACTTACAGTAAAGCTGCAAAAGTAGTACACAGTTCTTAAATACCATTTATCCTACTTGTCCTAATGTTAATATTTTACATAACCATGGTACAATGATCAATACCAGGAATTTAACAATATTATTAATTCAAATTATTCAAATTTCACCAGTTTTTCCACTAATATTTTCTGATCCAGGATCCCACATGGCATTTAGTTTTTATTTTTCCTGAGTCTCCTCCAATCTGTAACAGCTCCCCAGGTTTTCTTTCATGAGCTTGATACTTTTGAAGAGTACTAATGAATTATTTTGTAGAATGTCCCTCAATTTGGGTTTGTCTGATGTTTTCTCAGGGTTGGAATGAAGTTAAGATTTTTAGCAAGAATGACACAGAAGTGATGTTGTGTCTTTCTTAGTGCATAATATGAATGGGCTTATGATGTAGGTATGTCTTATGAATGATAACATTGACCATTATCACCTGGCTAAGGTGGTGTTTACCAGGTTTCACCACTGCAACAATTATTAATATGGTGTTTGCTTAATGGTGATTTCTCTATTTCCCTCTTTCCTACTAATTATTAATTGGAATTTTTCCAAAAGGAAAAGCTGTTCCTTGGCTCTAATTTATTTATATCTGCATGGATTTATGGATGTTTGTTTTATTCTATGAGTTAAAATACAAAACATTATTATTTTATTATACAAACTGTTCCAGCTGTGGCCATTAGGAGGCTCCTGTGTTATTCTGACCAGCTCAGCTATTTTGAACACTTCCTGGCACCATAAGATGTTCTAGGCTCTTGTATTTTCCCTGACCATCCCTGGAATCAGCCACTTCTCCAAAGAGCCCTGGTTCCATTTATTGGGAAAGTGTTTAGACACAAAAATCTGGGTACCAGGTGTGCTGCTTGCTACTGGTGTATCATTGCTTCTAGGCCCTCCAGGAGACTGAGCTACGAAGTACATATGTATGCATATCAACCATACATATACATACTTCTATTGTGTTTGTCTATATATTAAATACCATGAGTTCACACTGACACCTCTGATTCCAATCCGATACCCCAGGGCTCATTTTGGTCTTCTTCCTTTTCTCGTTGGTAACTTCTTTCTTCAACAGTGAAAAATTGTTGGCTCTCATTATCTACAATATATTTACTTATTTGTTCAATTCTGGTATACACACAAAGTAGTTTCAGAATTACTAACTCATACCCTTGTGAGAAACACATTTACTAGCTTGATTACAGCATGTATGTAGAGTTCTCTTTGTCTTTAACCTTAGAGTATACAGTCAAGATAGTGGTTCCTAAAGTTACTTAGGTCAGTTTTTTCTTTGCCACTTCCTTCAGTGAGGTTATGTCATTCATCTGTACTACAGTTACGTTTATTTGTTAGTGTTTGTATTCATTCTCTTCTATTTTTACAGCCGTCCCCTGGTATCCCTGGCGGACTGGTTCCAGAATCCACTGCAGATACCAAAATCTGAGGATGCTCAAACGCTTTATATAATATGCTGTGTAGTATTTATACATAAACTATATATATCCTCCTGTATACTTTAAATCATCTCTAGATGACATTACTTATAATACCTAATATAGTATAAATGCTACATAAACAGTTGCCTGCACATGGCAAATTCAAGTTGTGCTATTTGGAACTTCCTGGAATTTTTTCCCCAAATATTTTCCATCTGCAGTTGGTTGAATATATAAATATGGAAGCCGAAAATACAAAGGGCTGAATGTAGTCTATTTACTCTCAGGTGGCTTCACCCATTGCTACGGTTTCATTGATCATCTTTTTTGACCTATATAACCACATACACTCTTACTGGACATCCCCACCTACCTCGTGGGTTTGTTGTGAGGCTTAAGGGATTAAATATTTGTGAATAGTTAGATCATATTAGCACTTAGTTAGCGGTATTTATATATTTTACATATTACTCTTACTCTATCATATTCCCTGTCTCAATGAATAGCGCTACCAAACCTGAAACCTGAGTGCCATTCCTGACCTCTCTTTCTTTCCCTTAGTCTCATTCCCCAATCAAACGTCAAATCCTGGTAAATTTCCCTCCTTAAACACGTAGTGAGTGTTCCATCTTCACTTCCACTACCTTTATTCAGGTATCATCTCTCACTTTGATTACTGCCACACCCATCTAACTGGTCCTTAACTTTAGTCCAACATTTTCTTCACACTGCAGCCAGAGAGATCTTTCTCCACACCTCTTCTCTACTGTGGAAACACCTTCACTTTATTTTCTGACAAATATTAAAATGAAAATTTTAGTAAATACAGAAAAGCAGAAAAAAAATCACCTATAATGTCATCACCCAGAGATAACCAATTACTTTTTCGGGATATAGCCTTTCAGGCTTTTCCTTCACAAACACACACACACACTCATGCACATTATAATATGGCATGTTATTTCTTTTTTGAAACCTGGATTTTAATTGATAATATTGTATACATCACTTCATGGTAGAAAACAAAAATCTAAATATTCATTAAAAAAATAGGCTCATAGCTATTTGTAATGAGGTGGATAGACCTAGAGTCTGTCATACAGAGTGAAGTAAGTCAGAAAGAGAAAGACAAATACCGTATGCTAACACATATATATGGAATTAAAGGGAAAAAATGTCATGAAGAACCTAGGGGTAAAACAGGAATAAAGACACAAACCTGCTTGAGAATGGACTTGAGGATATGGGGAGGGGGAAGGGTAAGCTGGGACAAAGCGAGAGAGAGGCATGGACATATATACACTACCAAACGTAAGGTAGATAGCTAGTGGGAAGCAGCGGCATAGCACAGGGAGATCAGCTCGGTGCTTTGTGACCGCCTGGAGGGGTGGGATAGGGAGGGTGGGAGGGAGGGAGACGCAAGAGGGAAGGGATATGGGAACAGATGTATATGTATAACTGATTCACTTTGTTATAAAGCAGAAACTAACACACCATTGTGAAGCAATTATACTCCAATAAAGTTGTAAAAAAAATAGGTTCATAGTATATTCCATTGCATGCGATACCTAAAGTTTATTTAACAAGTTTATTATTAATAGACATTTAGGCCTCTCTCTCTCCTTCTTTCTCTGCTGTTACAGACAACAGCAAACATACAGTTTTGGCATAATTTTGCCTGACTATTTCCTTAGGATAAATTCCTAGCAGAGGAACTGCTGGGTAAAAAGGAAGGCAAAAGGTGTTCAGGAAGGTGTATCATTTTACATATTCAGCAATATATGATAGTGACCATTAGCCAATGTTAGGTATTATTCTTTTTAAATCTAATACACAAACAGTATTTAACTGCTGCTTTAATATGCAATTCTTAGATAACAGGTAAGGTAGGATTTTTAACTTTTATATTTTTTCTTTTATAAATTACCCTTTTGTGTCAATTGTCCACTTTTCTACCATATTGTCTTTTTCTTATTGATTTGTAAGAGTCCTTTATTACACAGTCTGCAATAAAGGATAAAATGAGCAGGTCTGAATGGTCCAAACTGCATATTCCAAGGAACGGTTTGACTCTGGCCTGGCTCCTGGTGGATAACCTATAAGCCCCTGAAACATCCTGTCTGTTAAGAGTGTCTCTGTTTACCTGAGGTCTTGGGACAGGTCAAAAAGTTTATGCTAACAATGGGATCTATGGTGGGAACCTTGGGCCATGTGGTATCAGCTTGCCCACTGGAGGAGCTGGAGACTGGAGGTCAGCAAAATGGATGGGCAGCCATGCTTATATGACCAACTTCCAATGAATACTCTGGACACCAAGGTTTGAATGAGCTTTTCTGGTTGGCAGTACTGCATACATATGGCCACACATCATTGCTCGGAGAATTAAGGACTACTTGCACAAGTCCATTGAGAGAGGACAACTGGAAGCTTGCACCTGGTCGCTCCTGGACCCTGCCTTACATGCTTTTTTTTCATTGCTGATTTTAATCTGCGTCCTTTCACTGTAATACTCATCTTACTGGGAGTATAACAGTTTTGCTGAGTTCCGTGAGTACTTCTAGAACATCACTGAACCTGAGTATGGTTTGGGGACCTCTGAACACAGATAGTAACCAGCAACTCCCCTGTCATAACATAGATAACAAATATAGTCTTCACTTTATCATTTGTCTCTAATTTTTGCTGCTTTCTGAAAAGAGCTAATATTTTTAAATTTTACCTTATAAAACCTGGGTTTTTTTTTTTCTCTGTACAGGTTCTAAGTGCGTGTGAGGGTTTTTGTTTTGTTTTGTTTTCCTTACACAGATTATACACGTTAACAAGGTTTTTTTTTTTTTTTTACACATTCTACATAAAAACATGAGTATGCAAAACATGGGTGTACACAGAGTAAAATATGTGTGCCTTTCAACTTCTCTTCTACTCTACTTCCCTCCCTGGAGGTAACTCATTGTCAGTCACTTGGTTTGCATCCTTTTCTGTGTATTTATGAACATACATAATATAACCACATACATACTTAACATAACGCACACCATACTATATTCATTGTTCTGCAACATCCTTTATTCACTAAATGTCTTAGAGATCTTTCTTTGTGTGTTAACTTCACAATAAACTACATAATAAACTATCTTATTCTATTTTATAGCAGCACAATATTCCACTGTATGGGTCTATCACAATATGTTTAACCATATCCAGAGTGAACATTTAAGCTGTACCTATTTCTCAAATTACAAACAATATTGTAATAAACATCTTTGTACATACTTCCCTGTGCACCTGTGCAAGTATTTCTGCAGGACAGATCTTAGAATAGAATTTCTGAACCACAGAGTGAGCTCATTTAACATCTTGGTAAATGTAGTCAAATTGCCACCCAAAATACTTCCTCAACTGTACAACCGGTGCCCTTCACCCCTGCACTTTCCTCAACACTTTGTATCACCAATAGTTTTACATTTTGCCAGTCCACTGGGTGAAAAATATCTGTCTTCATTTGCATTCTATGGTTACTTATTAAGTCAAGCACTTTTTTCATTGGTTTCCTGTATTTTCTATAAATTGCCTGTGCATATCCTTTGCCCACTTTTCTTTTTTCTCTTTTCTTTTTTCAACAAGTCTCTTTACATATTATAGGCACTTTCTCTAACACATGTTGCAAATATTTTCTTCAAATCTCTAATTTTTAGCCCTTTGTTCTTTTCAAATACAAAAACTTTAAATTTTGATATCATTAAATTAATGAATTTTCCCCAGAGGGTTTTGTGTCCTGTTTGGGTGGTTTGGTAGGGCTACAGCATAAAGTGCAAGGGTGGAAGGCCAAGCAGTATGCAATATTAATGTCATAAAGGGCTTTGAGGGCACTGCTAAGAAACTAAAACATTATCCTGATGGCAGCAGGGAAGCATATAAAAGTTTTCAGCAATAGAGTGACTTTCAACAAATTCTCCATTTAATAAGAGCACCTACTAAGTGCCATGGTCAACTCTGTCTCTTAGAAAATGGTAACTTTTGTTCCTTTTACGTTTCCCACAATTCAAAATAACTAAAAGACACAGAAAGCTCATTATGCTAAAAGACACAATTAGGGGGATCTGCTCTGCCACATATTAAAACAAAATGGTACCAGTGCAGAAACTGAGGGCCATGAAACAGTCTAGAAACAGATCCGAGTATACACACGCCTGTAGAATAGAATAAAAGCGTCATTTCAATTCAGTGAGAAAACAGATGATGGCAAGACCACCGGGGAAAAAGGCATATTCCTATC
Organism: Mesoplodon bidens; assembly: GCF_964165515.1. Lineage (NCBI taxonomy): Eukaryota > Metazoa > Chordata > Mammalia > Artiodactyla > Ziphiidae > Mesoplodon > Mesoplodon bidens. The sequence goes on from NC_138171.1 coordinate 43,664,167, forward strand.
TAACACGTTATCACAAAATTAATACCCAGTAGGTTAAAATGTAAAAAAAAAAAAAAGCTATGTAAAAAATCCTTTAAAAGTATTACAAGAAAATAAAGGTGAATGTTTTAATACTCTTGAGATGGGGAAAACTTTCCAAAAATGATACCCACCCACGCCTATACCAAAATAAATTGCATAAGATATTAGAGGAAAATAGGTTTGCAATCTTGGAATGCGGAGGCCTTCCTATCAAAGGGGCACAGGGTATCCAAGAAATCTAAGGGCGCCGCTGGGGGGCTCCGAGTCGACCGGAGGGGCGGCGTCCGCGACCCGGGACCCCCGGGCTGCCGCCCGCCCTGCCCCCTCGCCCGCGGGGGCCGCACTCACCCGCCTCCACAGACAAAGGGCGCCCAGGCCGGCTCCGCCCCCTGACGACGACACCACCGCCGCCGCCGCCCGTCCGGACCCAGGCGGGAGAGGGTGATGAGGGCCCTGATGCCTGAGCCAATGACGCCCAATGACGGGGCCCCTGGGGCTGGACCAGCCGCCGGCGCCAGCCGGGTTCTGACGAAAGCCTCCAAGCAATGGCGGCCGCGCCGCGCTGGCTTCGGCTCTGCGATACGCATGCGCCGGCGGCGCCCAGGGCCGACCGCTTCCCATATGCAGGGCTCGGAACTCCCACCCGCTTCGCCGGGTCTGCTTCTCACCAGGGACGCGCTGACCCCGGGGGCCCGGACCTCCCGCTCCCGGCACTCGCAGAACTGCGCCTTCCCAGAGGGCCGAGGACCCCTTATAGCCCCTGCCAATCAGAGGCTCCCGCGTGGGTCGCTGCTCGGTCCCCTAGGTGACCACACAAGCCGTCGCTCTCCTCAGTCCTGAAATACCGGCCCCCTCCCGAATTTTATATTGACGAAACTAAAAATACAATAATAATGATTGAATATATATAGTATATAATACAGGTCTACTGATGAGACTAATGGAATTCTTTTAAGGGGAACATTTTGCTTAATTGGGATTCACCAAAATCGGTTGCAAATGTTCATCTGTTAATGCTAGCATTCAATGGGGAAAGGAGAGACTTTCAACAAATAGTGTTGGAACAACTGGATATGCACATGCAAAAGAATAAAATTGGACCCTAGCCTTACACCACATACAAAAAGTAATTCAGGGGCTTCCCTGGTGGCGCAGTGGTTGAAAATCCGCCTGCCAATGCAGGGGACACGGGTTCGTGCCCCAGTCTGGGAAGGTCCCATGTGCTGCGGACCGGCTAGGCCCGTGAGCCATGGCCGCTGAGCCTGTATGTCCGGAGCCTGTGCTCTGCAACGGGAGAGGCCACAACAGTGAGAGGCCCGCCGACGGCAAAAAAAAAAAAAAAAAAAGATAACTTGTATCTCTAGTTTTCAAACCGTCTTCTGCAGACTTGCCAAAAAGTCAGCAGTCACACAGAGATACTCTTAGTTTTTAAAAATTCCTCTCTTTTTTTCCAGAGTTACTGAGATATAATTGACAAATAGAAGTTGTATATATTTAAGGTGCATAATGTGATATTTTGATATACATATACATTGTGAAATGATTACCACAATCAAGCTAACATATCCATCACCTCACATAGTTAGCACTGTGTGCGCGCGCGCGTGTGTGTGTGTGTGTGTGTGTGTGCGTGTTGGGGGGAGGAGAGTGCTTAAGATCTACTCTTAGCAAATTTCAAGTATAAAATACAGTATTGTTAATTGTAGTCACCATGCTGTACATTAGATCGCTAGAATTTTTTTCATCTGCCTAACTGAAACACAAGTCTCTTAAGTTTATAGTAATTTACTTCAAATTCTGAGGTAAGATAAGTATAAGAAGTTAAGAAATAACCCTTTTTCAGTGGTTTAAGTGTTTACTGTTGGATTGCAATTAAAGCTCGGAAATCACTGCCGATACCCACCATTATTGTTCTACTAAATAATATAGAACCTTCATATATACTAGACTAGAGTAAACCATACCATAGAACAAAACACTACCTGTATTAGAAAACACTATTTACCATTAGGGAAAAAAATGAGGTAAATCTATATACTAAAGTGGAATAATCCTCAGGATATATCAAGTGAAAAGACCATGGTACAGAGCCATTCTTTAATTCTGTTTGCTTTTCTCTTTGTTATGCTTATATATAATATTTCCCTTTAAAACATGCCTCATAGTCTCAGTATCTTTGTGTTATACTCAAAAGTAGGGTAGCATGTCCTTCTCAGGCAGTGTTGCTTGGAAATCAGCACAGCTTGCTCTCTTGTACCTCTCCTCCCTTGTTCCAAACTGTTGCAAATACAGTGAATATTTGGTCCAGAACTGGGGACAGTAGAAAGAACACCAGCGTTGGAGTCAGTTCAGACCTGTGTCTGCCGCATAGCTGAAATCTTGAGCAAGTAAGTTACTTAATTTTTTTGATTCTAAATTTTCTCTTTTAGTATATGGCAATGAAAATATGTGTAGCTCATATCTATTATGAGAACTAAAGGAGATAAAGCACATCAGCACTCAGCACAATGCTTCATAAATGACAACTATCATTAATTTAGTTCCTTGTCTAAGAGAGTCATTTAGATTTTTAGAAGCTCTGCTTTCGCGATTCTCCTTCAATAAGTACACTCTAACACCCGAGCCTCCCCTGATAAGCTACTCTGGAAAGTTAAGTAATTATAAGTGTCTTCCTGGTTCTTTTAGCACTTTTTAAGAAGGAAGGAGGGTGATATAGGAGTACAGGATTAAGAGCCACAAACAACTACCTATAAAATAAATAAGCAGCAGAGATATATTGTACAGCACAGGGAAATATAGACATTATTTTGTAATAACTTTAAATGGAGTATAATTTATAAAAATATTGAATCACTGAAAGCAATATACTATTAGTTGTACACTTAAAACTAATATACTATTGTAAATCAACTATAATTCACTAAAGAAAAAGTGAAAAAGAAAAGCAAAATTCCCTATTTCCGTTTCTCATGCCCAGAGAGTTCTTTAAAGAAGAACAATGCTCTTTGTCCTTTTGATTTCAAAAGGGAGTTTACCTTTCTTTAGATGCTTTTTGTATGTTTATGATTAAATGTATTACTGTACATTATAAGTTGAGTATTATTTATTATATAGAAGCCTGTCTAGCAAAGCAGCCACAGTTGAAAACAGGTTAACAGTGTGGACTGAAAGCCAAAACCAGGGATAATGTCTATATTAGGCTCCCTTATTGATCTAAATTATATTGTAGGAATGTAGCCTTTTAAAGTAATCTTTTAAAGGTTTTTGTTTCTTTGTTTTCAGCTCCTCCAGTCTGACATGGCAGAAAAACCAATGCGTATGTCCACACAAATATCCGATGATGAAGATATAGTTGAGTATATCTTTCAAAGAGAATTCTCCTTTTTGTCCTTAACAAAATCGTGTAGCTTCAAAATATTGACTCAATAAACTGGTATAGACCTAGATGGTAAAGGCTTATGTTTGTTATGTTTGGACATGAATTAACTTTTATACTGATTGGAGTTAAATATCAATGATCGTTTAAATAACTGATGCATGTTTCTTGCATCTGCAGACATTTTTAGTAGTACAAAAGACTATTCCTATTTAACACCAAAGAATAACAAATGAAAATTCCAGAACCTCCCAGTAGGTGAGGAAAATATTGCTACTTTGATGCATATGTTTGTGGACCTTTAGATACTGATAATAAAAAACTTTTAAATGAAGTTATTTTAGGAAGTGGCTGGGTGGCTGCTTTTTTATTACTTTACTGAGTGGGAGATTGAACCAAGTTCCATTTTAAGACGCGTCTCTGTACTAGGGAAAACATAGTAATTCACATACAATTTTACCCTAAAAGAGAGAGTAGCATATCTGAATGGGTGAAAACGGAGTTTTAGAACTATTTTTGACCAAAATAGATACCTGAACAGATACATGAATATTGAGCTATGTTAAGTAGTGTTTGTTTATGACTTAATAACTAACGGCTCTCTTTTCGGTGTTTTCCTCCAATCATGCATGGTTTTCTGTATCTTCGTTTGAACCATCAAACGATCATATTTTTTCTCTTCTCTTTCTCAGTAACTTTTCTGAAGTGAATGGCTTATTCCACCTTTATTTTTCTATCAGCCACACTTTAAAAATCACATTTGATCTAACTTTCATCTTCGTTGCTTTTCTGAAACTATTACTGACCCTTTCAAGTCGGGTCCCCACAAGGGTTCTCCTGCCTGGGGTCACTCGTGCCAGTGGAGTGAGACTGAGTGCAGCTCAGAAGCAAAGGAAAGTTTAGTCTTTGATTAAAGAATGGAGAGGTGTGAGCTCGAGCTCTAAAGTGAACACTCTGCAGACAGGCTGTGGGCAGGCTGCTTCGTAGGGTTCCAGCCTGCAGAGGGAGGGGCAGAGTTCTCGTGGGTGCTCACGGCACCCCACCTCTATCTTGAGTTGAAGTGTTGCTCGCAGGGCTTCTCCACACGGTATGCCAAGTTGGGGTGTTGGGCCCAGCGGTTCTGTGCTGGGAACTTTAATCCGAGGTGTTAGGTGCAGGCCTCTGCACACGGCCCCCTGTAGGCAAGTGAAACGACTTAGCATGAAAGAAAAGGTTAGACCTTATCTTATTGTTACTGACCCTTTTGATTCGGGCTCCAACAAGAGTCCTCCTGCCTCGTGTTACTGGAGCCAATAGAATGAGAGCCAGTTTGGTTCAGAAGCAAAGGAAAGCTTTATTCTTTGATCAAAGAATGGAGAGGTGTGAGCTCTTGCTCTAGAGTCCTCGCTCTCCTGAACAAGCTGTTGACGGGCTCGCTTTATAGGGTTCTTCTCAGCGGAGAGAGGGGCGGCGTTCTTGGAGGGTGACTGCAGTGCCGGGTGCAGCAGCATCTCTGCACACGGTTCACTGTCATCATCTTGAATTGAGGTGTCATGCACAGCGCTTCTCCATATGGAGCGCCAAGTTGGGGTGTCGAGTGCAGCAGTTCTTTTTGTTGTTGTTAATTAATTAATTTATTTTTGGCTGCGTTGGGTCTTGATTGCTGCACACAGGCTTCCTCTGAGTTGCAGTGAGCGGGGGCTACTTTTGGCACGTCGGCTCAGTAGTTGTGGCTTGTGGGCTCTAGAGCGCAGACTCAGTAGTTATGGCACATGACCTTAGTTGCTCCGTGGCCTGTGGGATCTTCCCAGACCAGGGCTTGAACCCATGTTCCCCTGCATTGGCAAGTGGATTCTTAACCACTGTGCCACCAGGGAAGTCCTGAGTGCAGTGGTTCTGAGCTAGGAACTCTAATCCCACACGTTAGGTGTAGGGGCTCTGAGCTTGGCCCCTTAAGGCAAGTGAGATTAGACTAAGCACAAAAGAAGAGGTTAGACCTTATCACCTAGATTCCATCATATTTTCCCCAGGGACCCCAGTGGGCTTTGCTGGTGACAAAACTACTGTCAGAGTCCTATCTCAGTGACTAAACCACAGACTTATGCCATCCCATATTACCTTTGGGCCCTCTGATGCATTAAATCACGGTGAATTCTCCTCTGTTTACATGACATTAAAATCATAAAATTTTAGAATAGGCGGATCCCAAAGGCCAATCAGTCGAGCTTTAATCTGATATATAAATGCTTGCTACAAATCATTTAGCAAGTTGTCTTCTAAACTTTTTTTGAACCTTTACAACTGGCAACTTAATTTATTCTCCTTTTTGAAATTAAAAATAACATTATTAAAAGAAAATTTCAAACAATAGAAAGAGATAACAGGCCTCTCAACCTAGCTCTTTACAGGCAATAACTAATCTAATCTTTGGACAACTTTTCATATCAGCCCATACTGATCAACCTAATTCTTTTTAATAGCTCTGTTCTTTTTTTTTTTTTTTTACATCTTTATGGGAGTATAATTGCTTTACAATGCTGTGTTAGTTTCTGCTGTACAACAAAGTGAATCAGCTATATGTATACGTATGTCCCCATATCCCCTCCTTCTTGCGCCTCCCTCTCACCCTCCCTATCCCACCCCTCTAGGTGGTCACAAAGCACGGAGCTGATTTCCCTGTGCTATGCAGCTGCTTCCCACTAGCTATCTATTTTACATTTGGTAGTGTATATATGTCCATGCCACTCTCTCACTTTATCCCAGTTTACCCTTCCCCCTCCCCGTGTCCTCAAGTCCATTCTCTACGTCTGCGTCTTTATTCCTGTCCAGCCCCTAGGTTCATCAGAACCTTTTTTTTTAGATTCCATATATATGTATTAGCATATGGTATTTATTTTTCTCTTTCTGACTTACTTCACTCTGTATGACATACTCTAGGTCTATCCACCTCATTACAAATAACTCAATTTCATTTCTTTTTATGGCTGAGTAATATTCCATTGTATATATGTGTCACATCTTCTTTATCCATTCATCTGTTGATAGACACTTAGGTTGCTTCCATGTCCTGGCTATTGTAAATAGAGCTGCAATGAACATTGTAGTACATGACTCTTTATGAATTATGGTTTTCTCAGGGTATATGCCCAGTAGTGGGATTGCTGAGTCATAAGGTAGTTCTAGTTTTAGGGGTTTTTTTGAATTTTATTTTATTAATTTTTTATACAGCAGGTTCTTATTAGTTATCTATTTTATACATCTTAGTGTGTACACGTCAATCCCAATCTCCCAATTCATCACACCACCACCCCCACCCCGCCACTTTCCCCCCTTGGTATCCATACGTTTGTTCTTTACATCTGTATCTGAATTTCTGCCCTGCAAACCGGTTCATCTGTACCGTTTTTCTAGGTTCCACATATATGCGTTAATATACGATATTTGTTTTTCTCTTTCTGACTTACTTCACTCTGTATGACAGTCTCTAGATTCATCCACATCTCTACAAATGACCCAATTTCGTTCCTTTTTATGGCTTAGTAATATTCCATTGTATATATGTACCACATCTTCTTTATCCATTCGTCTGTTGACGGGCATTTAGGTTGCTTCCATGCCCTGGCTATTGTAAACAGTGCTGCAATGAACATTGGGGTGCATGTGTCTTTTTGAATTATGGTTTTCTCTGGGTATATGCCCAGTAGTGGGATTGCTGGATCATATGGTCATTCTATTTTTAGTTTTTTTAAGGAACCTCCATACTGTTCTCCATAGTGGCTGTATCAATTTACATTCCCACCAACAGAACACTCACTTTTATAAGGGAAGGGGCTTCACAACTCATCTTCTGGCTCTAGTTTGCTCTCCAGGCCACTGTCATGCTAGTGCCTTATTCATCTTTTTGAAATGCTTCTTCCTTCTACTATTCTCTGGCTCAAACCTCTAGCCACTGCCCATTACCATTTAGATAAAATCCATATTCCTTAGCCTCATATTTAAAACTCTCTATTGTTGGGGTCCTTTTTTTGCCTCTTGTTCATAATACCTCCCTCCTTCATACAAATCTTATCCTGTCTTCAAGAGCCAATCTGCCATCTTTTTTTTTTTTTTTTTTTTGCGGTACGCGGGCCTCTCACTGTTGTGGCCTCTCCTGTTGCAGAGCACAGGCTCCGGACGCACAGGCTCAGCGGCCATGGCTCACGGGCCTAGCCGCTCCACGGCATGTGGGATCTTCCCGGACCGGGGCACGAACCTGTGTCCCCTGCATCGGCAGGCGGACTCTCAACCACTGCACCACCAGGGAAGCCCCCAATCTGCCATCTTTTAAAATTATTTTTAACTACTCTATGCCACAGTCATCTATCCTTCTTCCAAATTCCTATATTATTTTTTGACTTTTCTGTAATTTTGGTACTTAGTATGATATTAATAGATATTTTAACTTTTTCTTCATGGCTTTTATTCTCATTGAAATTGTAGGCTCTTCATAAATAAGACTCTTTGACTTATAGAACATCAGAGTGTGAAAAAATTTTAAGCTGTCCTGATCAAGTGTTCTCATTTTACAGAAGAGAAAACAGGCACCAGTGACTGTCCCAAAGGCTCACAATGACTAGTGCCTTTTCTTATTCAGCTACCTTTCCCCATACCACTGGAAAAAAAAGTTCAGTGAATGCAGGGTAAACATCAGGGCTTGTCAGAGCTTGTAGAGTCCTTTTATAAATTTACAGACTATAACTTTATGTACAGTATCCCATTTGCTAGATGTAGTCTGTGTGTCCTTGCTATCATGAGGGATTAAAATAATGTACGATTTGCATTTCAGTTTCATGTGAATGCATGTGAAATAATCCTTTTAATAGTAGGTTCATATATTTTTATATATCCACCTTGTTTATTTCTTAATTTGCTTTATTTGTGCTTTGTTTGTGGATGATGCAAAGGTGAATTCAAGAACGAGACTTGAAAGATCACAAATTCCAAATTAGTAGAATCTGAAATATTTAAGTTCTCTACATAGATTATATTGGAATTTTATAAAAGTAAATATTAAAAGAAAGAACTTTTGGCCCGTAAGAAGACATTTGTTAAGTAATAGTGATGATTCTATGGAAACCCCTGCTTGTTCTATCGATATTTGCTCTGTGGGTGAAAACTCAGTGTTCATGAGGCCAAGGTTTCTGGTCTATTCCTGATAAGAAAATGGGCTATATTTTGTTCTATGGACACACAAAGCACTTTGATCTGGTACGTCCCTAAGCTACATTTTTTAAAATGAGAGAAGCCTGCCACAGGGGAGTCTAGGACAGAGAGGACAGTAGAGTGTCCAAATCTTTTATTGTTACATATAATCTTCAGATTATGTGGGTCAGAATGTTCTCTTTTGAGTAGAGAACTCAAAATTTACCACCATATATAAACACTGTCTTCTAAGAGCACAAGTAGTTACAAATTGAAATTTTTATTATTTCTTATTTGATTGTATTTTCAGTTTAGTATTGCTAAATACACTCTCTTTAAACATAAAATCCCCATGGAATTTTTACTAATTAATTCTTGGTTGATTCCTGGATTCTTGGTTGAGACCAGATAGGACCCTGGTAGGCTCCTATCCCTATCATTTACTCTTCATTTAGCATGCACTAATTCAACCAAAAGCTATTGAAAGCCTACTGTGAGCTGGGAGTTAATGATATAAAATGAATAAAATTCTATCTCAAAGAGCTCAAAGTGTATTGAACTCTGTCTTTGGGTAAATCATGTAAACTGTTTGGATCTTAATCACTTATTTTAACATAAGAGGATTAAATTAATTCTAATACTAATCATAGTGAAACTATTAATACAAATGTTTTCTTATATCATTGTGCCTATAATATTATAATGCTTATGGAAAAAGAAATAGCATAATTTTATTTTCTATGCAAAGAGTGTTTTTAAAAAAATCTTTGAAGCATATTCTTATTTAGGACTACCAACTCTATGTTTTCTTTGTTAAGAAAAAATTTTTAATAATTTCATATTTTTGACCACACTATTCAAAATAGTTATGCTAAAAACATGATATAGTAAACCTATTTTACTCTTACTACTGAACTCAATTAAGAGTCCCATATCAGGGTGATTCAGGAAGGGGTAGGCATGTAGAAATGAACATGAAATTGGAATATGAAGAACAGTAATCTCAGAGTTAATAATTTTGATGCTCAAATATGCAACATTTGGCCAGTAGGTGCCATTTGAATAGATTCTCCTGTGCTTTTAAAATTGCATTTGAATATATATGGGGTGAAAGAACATCTTAATATTAATGGTTTTTCCAGTGTGTAAACATAATATATATTTCCATTTATTTAGTTCAATCTTAATCACTCTTATCATTCTTTTGTAGTTTTCAGTGTAAATGTCTTACATATCATTATGATACTTGATATTATTTCTATCATTTTGAATTAATCAAGACTTGTTTTGTGGCTTAATATATGATCTACCTTAGAAAATATTTTGTGTGCACCTGAGAAAAATGTGTAGTAGGCAGCTGTTAGATGGAACTTTCTGTATATGCCTATTAGGCCCATTCAGTCTATTGCATTGTTCAAATCTGCTGTTTCCTTATTGGTTCTCCATCTGGATGATGTATCATTGTTGAGAGTGGGGTATTCAAATCCCCAGCTACTATTGCATTGCTATTTCTTTCTCCTTTTAGTTCTGCTAGTATTTGCTTTACATATTTAGGTACTGAGTGCATATTTATAATAAATACATCTTCTCGATAGGTTGTCCTCTTTATAATTATAACTTAGTCTATCTTGTCTGAAATAGGTATAGCTGCCTTTGCTTTATTTTGGTAACCATTTGCTTGAAATATCTTTCTCCATCCCTTTACTCTCAGTCTGTTGTGTTCTTAAAGTTATTCTCATGTAGGCAGCATATCATTTGATTTTTTAAAATCCATTCAACCTTCTATGACCTTTTATTGGAGAATTAATTCACTTACCTTTAAAACAATTATCGATAGGTAAGGACTTACTATTGCCATTTTGTTAATTATTTCTGATTGTTTTGTAATTGCTTTGTTCTTTACTTGTTATCTTGCTGTCTTCCTTTGTGATTTGATGACTTTTTTTGGTGGTATGCTTTGACTCCTAGATCATCATCTTTCGTGTATCTAAAATTACCTATCACTTCATCCACTAAACTCATTTTTTCTGTAGATTCTTATACATGTTCATAATAGTTATAGTATTTGTCTGCCAATTCCAATATCCTCATTGTTTGGGTATTTCTATTGATTGTGTTTTTCCTTGGCTATGAGACAGACTTTTTTCTGCTTCTTCAAATCTAGTAATTTTGATTATGCATTGAGCATTGTGGATGGTATTGTAGAAAGTCTGAATTCTATTATTATATTTCTCTAAAGAGTATTGAATTTTGTTTTAGCAGGCAGTTAGATTATTGGCAAGTCATTTGGACCCTGTTGAGTCATGATACTCTTTGTAAAGATGGATTTATCTGGGCTTCCCTGGTGGCACAGTGGTTGAGAGTCCGCCTGCCGATGCAAGGGACACGGGTTCATGCTCCGGTCCGGGAAGATCCCACATGCCGCGGAGCGGCTGGGCCCGTGAGCCATGGCCGCTGAGCCTGCGCATCCAGAGCCTGTGCTCTGCAATGGGAGAGGCCACAACAGTGAGAGGACCGTGTACCGAAAAAAAAAAAAAAAAGATGGGTTTATCTTAGTTATACCCTTTGACTTGGGAGTAACCCTTTGACTTAGAACATAATCCTAAATCCTATAGCAAGTCCTTTTACAAATTTAAATATAAAGTCCGAAGTGTTTATCTAAAGTGTTGACCAAACTTATCTATCTTGGAAGAAATGTAAACTCCAAACTCTGTCTCCTTGGGTCTTCCCAGGACCACTGCTGAAATGCCAGCTTAGCACTTTTGGAATGCCAACTCTTCTCTCCATTGCCACTGAGCTCTTTGTAGTCATGTCTGCACGTGCAGAGTTAGACTCAGCCAAGTGTTCTAAAGTTTGCAGATTTGGATCTCCCCAATGCTTGCTCTTCCAGCATTTCTTTCTCAATATCCCAGTATTTTGGCAGCCCAGCTTCTGACCTTAGACTTCCCAGCTCAAGATTGTCACTCTGCTTGAGCTCTGCTTCCCAAGTTTCTCATTTACTGGGGAGTCACTTCAAGGGAATATATGGATAAACCTAGTTTCACCTCTTATGCTAACTTTATTTCCAGCGTGATTTATTCTTGTTTCTGCCTCCTTTTCTTTCCCTCCCAGTGCCTTCAAACAGTCTTTTTTTTTTTTTTTTTTTTGGCCGCACCATGCAGATTGAGGGATCTTAGTTCCCCAACCAGGGATTGAACCTGGGCCACGGGCATGAAAGCCCGGAATCCTAACCGCTAGGCCACCAGGGAACTCCCCAAACAGTTGTTTTTAATTGATGTAAGGAAAGATAAAATGCTATAAGTTACTCTATCACCAAAAGCTACGAGTGTACACACAATTTCACACTTTACTTTTTTAACTTAATATTTTCATGTATTTTTCAATTTATTAAAGCATTTTTCATAAATATCTTTAAAAATGACTTAAGAATGCCCCAGTGTGTGCGTGAAAAAATACATTATCATTTACTTGGATATTCTATTTCAGGGAGTCATATATTTGGATGTTAGATAGCTACAGTGAACACTTTTCTGCATAAAGCATTTGTGAAGTTTTCTAGTTGTTTGGGAGAGATTTCTAGGGGTGAAATTAGTGTAGATTGTTAAGCATTCTTTGAATTATTTTTCCACCTTTTAAAAATAATCAGTTGGTAAGTTTATGTATAATATTGTTGGATTTCTAGTTTTCTAGGTTGGTATTATTAGCAATGGATTCCTTTAACAATTTGATATAACACAAGTTCTCAGAGGGCATATAACAAATTTGGAGTCTAAGTTTTTAGTTGCTTTTTAAAAAATTCAAATTAACTTTGATTTCCTTACATATATTAACATATATTGGGTTTCCTGAATATAGTACCACACTGAAACAGAGTGAAAGAATGTTGTTTCCTTTTTTTCTATAAAAATATTTTATTATTGTATAGTAACACACTAGGCTTTCTTGTGGTATTTCTTTAATTTCCTACTTTAAATTTAGAAACATAGTTTGAGTGTGATTCAGAGATAGAGTCACTATTTATAAAAATGATGACAAAAATCTGTGTGTCTGGATAAAGATTTCTCTTCTCACAAATTTACTTCATTTGCATCTTATCTGAGGTATGATGATAAAATGATAATCAATTCCATTTCTTTGACATATTATTGTAGTCATATTTTCAAATGATATTTTCTATTCTAATTAATGTATTTTTGTTTTTTTCTCTAAGCAAAAAGAAGATAATATCCGTTGCTTAACTATGGTTGGTCGTTTTGGTTTTGATTGTTTGCCTCATCAACTGGTGAACAAATCTGTTCAACAAGGGTTCTTTTTTAATATTCTCTGTGTGGGTAAGTGCCAAACCCCTCACATGAATTACTTCCTAATTTTCCTAAATGCTCATTTCAACTTATCTTAAGCAGCATAACACTGATGCTGTTAATTTAAGACTACGTCTTCATGTTTGTATTGGTTTGTATCTTCTTAGTCATGTTACTTAGACATTTTTTTCTTTAAGTGTTTCAGTGCTCTTCAGAATCTGATATAGCTTTGTGTATATTATCTTTCTATATTATGTAATGATGGAGGGAGTCAAGAGTAGCATGTATACTTTCAAGGATATTTAGTTCAGTTGTCTTTAAAGTGTTTGGGACCCTTTAAACCTTCCTAGAGGGTCAGGGTGTTACTTCTTCTCAGACATCTTATGCCCCTATGATGTATCTATGTTTATACAGGGGAAACTGGGATTGGAAAATCAACATTGATCGACACACTGTTCAATACTAATTTGAAAGACAAAAAATCCTCACATTTTTACCCAAATGTTGGACTTAAAATTCAGACATATGAACTTCAGGAAAGCAATATTCAATTGAATTTAACTGTTGTGAAAACAGTGGGGTATGGTGATCAAATAAACAAGGAAGCCAGGTGAGTGGTTTTTTATTTTAATTTAAAAATTATTCTAATTTCAAGGAACTTACTTTCTTTCTCCATGTATTAAAAAGTAATAGTCTTTTAGAATATATATATATATATATGTATATATACATGTACATATATGTATAAAATGGAGTCACTTTGCTGTACAGCAGAAATTAACACAACATTGTAAATCAACTATATTTCAATTAAAAAATAATAAAATGGGTCTACTGTAATAGATGGCATGCAGTTGGATTTTTTTTTTTAAATCCATTCAACCACTTTATGTCTTTTGATTGGAGAGTTTACTCCATTCAAGTAACTATTATATATAGTATATAGTAATACATATAAGTAATTATTGATAGGGAATGACTTATATTGTTATTTTGTTAAATGTTTTGTGTCTATCTTGTAGTTCTTTTATTTCTCTTCTCCTCTTTCTTTTTAACTTCTTTGTATTTTGTTGATTTTTGTACTAATATGTTTGATTCCTTTCTCTTTTTCTTTTGTTTACCTTTAATAGGTATTTTCTGTGTGGTTATTATGAGGCTTCCATAAAGCATCTTATAGTTATAACAGTCTACTTTAAGCTGATAACAACTTCAATCACATGCAAAAATTTTACGCTTTTACCTGTCCTTCACTTTGTTTTGATATCAAACTTTACATATTTTTTTTCTTTTTTTTTTTTTTTGCTGTATGCGGGCCTCTCACTGTTGGGGCCTCTCCCGTTGCGGAGCACAGGCTCCGGAGGCGCAGGCTCAGCGGCCATGGCTCACAGGCCCAGCGGCCATGGCTCACAGGCCCAGCCGCTCCACAGCATGTGGGATCTTCCAGGACTGGGGCACGAACCTGTGTCCCCTGCATCGGCAGGCGGACTCTCAACCACTGCGCCACCAGGGAAGCCCCAAACTTTACATATTTTTATGCTGTGTATCCATTAAAAGATTTTTGTATTTATAGTTATTTGTAATACTCTTTTTCTTTTAACTTTTATGCTACAGGTAAAAGTGATTTACATACCATTTTAATTACAGTATTACAGTATTCTCTATTTGTCTATATATTTACCTTTACCAGTGAGTTTCATATGCTTGTGTGCTTTTGTGTTACTGTTTAGTGTCCTTTTGTTTCAACTTGAAGAACTCCCTTTAGCATTTCTTTTCAGGCAGATCTAGTGGCATTTCTTTTAAGGCAGATTTAGTGGTGATGAACTTCAGTATTTATTTGGGAAAGTTTTTGTTTTCCCTTCATTTTGGAAGGGCAGTTATGTTGGGTATAATATTCTTTGTTGGCGTGTTTTTTCTTTTTGTCACTTTGAATATATTATCCCATTCTTTTCTGGCCTGCAAATTTTATCCTGAGAAATCAGCTCATAGTCTTATGGGGGCTCCCTTATACATGATTTGCTGCTTTCAAAATTTACTTTTTGTCCTTGACTTTTGACAGTTTGAATATATTGTGTCTTGGTGGCTACTTCTTAGGGTTCATCTTATTTTGGGGTCTTCTGAGTTTCTTCAATCTTCTATTCCATTTCCCTTTCCCAGATATGGGAAGTTTTCAGCAATTACTTCTTTAAATAAGTTTACTGCCCATTTCTCTCTCTCTCTTCTTCTAGGACTCTCATGATAGGCATGTTGGTTTGCTTGTTGCTTGATGGAGTCCCATAATTTCCTAAGGCTTTCTTCACCCTGTTTCAGTCTTTTTTTTCTTTTTGCTCCTCTGACTGGGCAATTTTAAATAACCTGTCTTTGAGTTTGCTGATTCTTTCTTCTGCCTCATCAAGTCATTCTTGAATCCCTCTAGTGGATTTTTAGTTCAGTTGTTCTATTCTTCACCTTCAGAATCTCTGGTCTTTTGTGTTTTCATATGAGTTTTAGAACTGTTTTTTCTATTCCTATATTAAAAAAAAGCCACTGGGATTTGATAGGGATAGCATTGAATCTGTAGATTGCTTTGAGTATTATGGACATTTTAACAATATTAAATCTCCTTGAACATGATATTTCTTTCCATTTACTTGTGTCTTCTTTAAATTCTTTCATTAATGTTTTGTAGTTTTCAGTGTACAAATCTTTCACCTCTTTGGTTAAGTTGATTCCTAAGTATTTTATTCTCTTTGATGCTACTATAAATGAAATTGCTTTCATGTCATCCATGAACAAAGATAATTCTTCTTTGCCAATTTGGATTTCATTTCTTTTTCTTCCTAACTGCTCTTGCTGGGTCTTCCAATACTATGTTGAATTGAAGTGGCACAAGTAGGCATATTTGACTTGTTCCTAATCTTAGGGGAAAGTCTTTCAGACTCTGCAATAGAGTACGATTTTAGCTGTGGGGTTTTCATATATAGTTTTCTATCATGTTGAGAAAGGTTACTTTTATTCCTAGTTTATTAAGTGTTTTCTTCTATCATGAAACGGTATTGATTTATGTCAAATGTCTTTTTTTGCAATTATTGAGATGATCATCTGTTTTTTTCCCTTTCATTCTATGAATGTGATGTATTACATTGATTGATGTTCATATGTTGAAACATCCTTGCATTTTAGGAATAAATCTCACTTATTTGTGGTGATATTCCTTTTACTGTACTGATGAATTTGCTTTGCTAATATTTAATAGGGGATTTTTGCATTAATATTCATGAGGGATATTGGTGTATATTGGTGTATTTTCTTTTCTTTTAGTGTTTTAGTATGGCTCTGGCATCAGGTTAATGCTGGCTTCATAGCATGAGTCAGGACATAGTCCCTCCTCATCAATTTTTAGAGGAGTTTGCTGTTAATTCTTCTTTATATGTTTGGTAGAATTCACCAACAAAGCCATCTGTCATGGAATTTTATTTATGTAGAATTTTAAAATTACAGATTCAATACCTATAGTAGTTATAGATATATTCAGATTTTCTATTTTTTCATGAGTCAGGTTTTTTTTAATTTAAAAAATGTATTTTATTTATTTATTTTTGGCTGCATTGGGTCTTTGTTGCTGTGCACAGGCTTTCTCTAGTTGCAGCGAGTGAGGGCTACTCTTCATTGCGGTGCACGGGCTTCTCATTGCCGTGGCTTCTCTTGTTGCAGAGCACAGGCTCTAGGTGTGTGGGCTTCAGTAGTTGTAGCACGTGAGCTCAGTCGTTGTGGCTCCCGGGCTCTAGAGTGCAGGCTCAGTAGTTGTGGTGCACGGGCTTAGTTGCTCCGTGGAATGTGGGATCTTCCCGGACCAGGGCTCAAACCCGTGTCCCCTGCATCGGCAGGCAGATTCTTAACCACTGCACTACCAGGGAAGCCTGCATGAGTCAGTTTTGATCAGTTGTATATTTCCAGAAATGTATTCATTTCATACAGATAATCCAATTTGTTGGCATATAATTGTTCATTGTATTCTCTAATAATCCTTTTTATTTCTGTATTATCAGTAGTAATGTCTCTATTTTCTTCTCTGATTTGTCTTTCAGGTAGCTCCACTGGTTAGAACATAAGTGCTAAACAATTTGAAAATAAGGTCTGCTCTGCTCCCCCCAGTGTGAGGGAGGAAACTGTGATTTGGGCTGTCACTCCTGTAATGCCAAGACCACGTCCATGACAAGGAGGTGGTGAAACCAGGGCAAATAAAAAATGCCACAAAACTTTCTTACTATTTGAAGGTGGCTTTTTCTTGATTGGGCATTTATTTGGTGCCTATAAATCTTTGACTATTTTCAAGAGCTCTGTTAAAGTTAATTCAAGTAGTTTTTGGATGTTTTTTAATGTTTCTGTGGAGGAGTGAGAGCTTGGAGCTTCCCGGTCCACCATTTTGTTCAAAATCTACTTGACTTCTTTCAGCCCAATTTTTCTTTTCTGTATAATTCATGGAACAGTATCTACCTCACATCATTGGGGCTTCATCAGTCATTGTCTATTGTTCTAACTAAAATTTAATGTTAGCTAGTTGTTAAGAATCTGTTTATCAAGGGTGTGGTCTTCATAAGCATTATTTCTCCTCCTACATATATAATGTTTGGCCTACCACATATTTCTGTGCCTCCCTTGTGGGTAGAGTTTTTTGTTTTGTTTTTGTTTTTTGCCTGTGTTCCTCTCCCTAATCTTCAGTGGCTTTCTACTAGTGCCCTCAGGCTGCAGTTTTGAAGCCTTTATCCCTGAAGGTTAAGACTTATTCCTTTGGAAGATAGGTCTGTTTGAAGTTTCAGCATTGACTGCTGTGGCCTTTCCCTCGCCAGCATCTTGGGGAAAATTTCTCAGGATTTTCCCTGATCTTCTCTATGATTCCCTAATATGGTTCCTGAAGTGTTTTATGCTCTCAGGCTAGCCCACTCTTGGATTTTAACTGTTAGTTAAAAATTCCTAGCTTAACGTTTTTACTGGGATATATAGTTTTCATTGACATGTGTCTCAGGTAAGCAAATGATCAGTTACCGTTTTTCCCTGTACACCTCTCTTTGCCTCTAGATTTTCAGTAAGTTTCTTGTTCTATGACTTTATTTCTCTGATGGATTCAAGAAAAGTCATTGATTTTTCACTTTGCCCAGCTTTTTTCTTTTCTTTTTTTTAAATTGAAGTATAGTTGATTTACAATATTGTGTTAGTTTCAAGTGTACAGCAAGGTGATTCAGTTATACACATATTTTTTTCAGATTCTTTTCCATTATAGGTTATTATAAGATATTGAATATAGTTACCTGTGCAAACAACAAGTAACTCCTTGTTGTTTGTTGTAAGAATGAGAGCAATCATCTTTTTAGGGGGCAAAAGGAGAGACGTATTCACTGTCTTGATGCTGATGGCACTCTTTTAAAATTTACATACAGTAAGACTCAATTTTTGTGGTGTATATTTCTGTAGGTTTTAAAAAATGCATAGAGTTTATACCCACCATCTTAGCTGTGACATAGAACAGTTCTGTCACATCCAAAAATTCTCTAGTGCTTTAGTCTATTTATCCTTGTGCTGATACCATCCTGTATTAATTATTTTACTTCATACATAGTAAGACCTGATATATGAAGAATATATCTCCTTCATTTTTTTTCAGTATGTCTTGAGCATTCTTGGTTCTTTGCACTTATACATATGTATACATATAAAAAATTTGTTTTCTGATTTGAACTTCATTGAACTGATAGATCATTTTTCCTTTTCTATAAACAAGAGGACTTTTTATTGCTTTGTAGCTGTTATCTTTGTAAGGACATGTTATGCACATTTTATCACTGTGGCAAACTAGTGAGTACACATATTAACTAGATATTAAATGGTAAAAATGCAGACATCAGATGATATTAATCTGTTATGCTAAATGTTTAAATAATCATTGTTTCAGCTACCAGCCAATAGTTGACTACATAGATGCTCAATTTGAGTCCTATCTTCAAGAAGAATTGAAAATTAAGCGTTCCTTTGTTGACTACCATGATTCCCGTATCCACGTGTGCCTTTACTTCATTTCACCTACAGGACATTCTCTGAAACCCCTTGATCTATTAACCATGAAGAACATTGACAGGAAGGTGCGTTTGGTAAATCTATCAACCTATCAAGATTTGATACTTATTGTGAAATAATACAAATCTTGAAGGCATTTGCACACAGAGAACTTGTTATTTTGTAATATGTGTATATATATCATTTTTTTGTTAATCTTTAAAGCATTTGTGTTCATTTCCTAGGGATACCATTGCAAAATACCACAGACTTAGTGGTTTAAACAACAGAAATTAATTTTCCCACAATTCTGGAGGCTATAAGTTCAAGATCAAGGTGTCGCCAAGTTTCATTTTTTCTGAAACCTCTTTTTAGGTGGCAGATTGCCACTTTCTCACTGCGTCCTCACATGATCTTTCCTTTGTACACACAGCTGATGTCTCTGTGTGTCCAAGTTTCCCCTTTTTATGAGGACACCAGTGGGATTGGATTAGGGCCTATCATCATGGCCTTATTTTGACTTAATCACCTCTTTAAAGGTTCTATCTCCAAATACTTTGTGAGATACTGGGATTTAGGGCTTTAAGATATGTGTGAGGGAGAAGGGGGAGACATATTCAGCCCATAATAGCATTTGATACATTTCAACCTTTCTTCCTTTCCAGAGAAATTTAAATAGAATGTGTATCAGTTAGGAAAATGAGACACAGGTTTTAAAAAATTTAATAAAATTTAAAATTTATCATGCTAAGTGAAGTTAGTCAGACAGAGAAAGGCAAATATCATATGATATCACTTCTATGCAGAATCTAAAAAAAAAATTGATACAAATGAACTTACAAAATAGAAACAAACAGACTTAGAGAACAGAATTTATGGTTACCAGAGGAGAAGGGTTGGGGGGAGGGATAGATTGGGAGTCTGGGATTGACATGTACACACTGCTATATTTAAAATAGATAACCAACAAGGACCTACTGTATAGCACAGGGAACTCTGCTCAATATTCTGTAATTACCTAAATGGGAAAAGAATTTGAAAAAGAATAGATACATGTATGTGTATAAGTGAATCACTTTTCTGTACACCAGAAATAAACACAACATTGTTAATCAACTATGCTCCAATCTAAAATAAAAATTTTTTAAACTTTAAAAAAAATTTTTTTAATTTAGGGGTTTGTGATTAAATCGTAATTTAGATCATGGTCATTTACCTGTAGCTTTGAAATAGAATTTACTCTAGAGTACTATAAAATAATGCCATTAACGTTTACCTGGTACCACTGATGGTGTGAAAAATGAAGATTTCATGCTCCTGGCTACTGATTCTGTCAGAGAAAATTCAGAATATATATGATTTTTTTTTCCAACAGAGAGCAAATATACATATGAAAGAACTTGTCATGTCACGAGATTCTTTTCTGCATTCAGCCCTGGTAAAACATGCTGTCTTCAACTTTACTCAGTTGAAGGGAGGAAGAGTTCTAAAATTGCATTCCCTTTAACAAAGAAGGCCTGACCTTTGCTACGTATTGTTCAAACTGGAAAGAAACGTTGTACTTAATCTAAGTCACCAAGTAGTTGAAAGAAGTTAGATTTCTAGTTAAAATTCAGAGCTGTCTCAATTTCTCAATTAGTACTATATTCAATACTCAAGGACACACAGTTTTATTTTTAATTTTATGGGCAGCTGTAATCATCAAGCCATTTCCAGATACTGGAAGTTACTAATTTTTGCAAAGACCATTGCATAAAGGGTTGGGCAAGGGTGTGTGTCTGTCTGTTGTCTTCTCTTACAGGTTTCTCAGCTCTCCTTGCAATAAGTGACTTTTGTTCCTTAAATATGAACACCTGAGGAATTATTGACATGAAGTGTTTTCATTTCTCATGTGTTAATGATTTACTATCACTGGAGGATATCTTTTCCCAGCTTTCTCACTAATACAACCCAAGACATTTATGTTAGTCTTGAATCTACCATAGCAGTTGTCTGCTTTTTACTATGGAAGCTATTATTCAAGATTTTAAAATTAGACAAAATTTTGAACATCTACGTTATAATATTGAAGCCCTAGATTTTCACAGGATTTTTAAAAAATGTACTTTGAGGGGCTTCCCTGGTGGCGCAGTGGTTGAGAGTCCACCTGCCGATGCAGGGGACACGGGTTCGTGCCCCGGTCCGGGAAGATCCCACATGCCGCGGAACGGCTGGGCCCGTGAGCCATGGCCGCTGAGCCTGTGCGTCCGGAGCCTGTGCTTCGCAACGAGAGAGGCCACAACAGTGAGAGGCCCGCGTACTGCAAAAAAAAAAAAAAAAAAAAAAAAAAAAGTACTTTGAGGAACCTAAAACAAAAGCAATAGACCTAAAACTGACTTTTATGCATTTCTACTAGATCACAGAACTTAACGTTATGTAGCTATGATTTAACAGTAATGATTTATTTTAACAGTAATAAAACATATTTTGGAATTTTATATTGTTATTTTCTACAAAGTTTAATTATTAAGATGTAAGTTCATTGAGAAGGAATGATCATATTGTAGAGCTAGGAAGAAAATTTTATGTATAAAATTTCAACTTCAAATATGCAATGTGAAATCATTTCTTTTTACAAATTACAAATGGACTTTTTTGTTAGCAAGGTGCTATACACACACATATACACACTCAGCTTTTAAAGTATAGGAAAAAAAGAAGTCTACTATTTTTAGGTGGTCTTTGGAAAACACAAGCAGATCTACCTGCAAGGTCATCTAAGTAGAACAAGATTCTACCTAGAAAATGGGACAGTGATTAAGATGGATTTATGGAGAAGATGATGCAAATGAATGACAGGTAGAAGGACAAAGTTGATCTGTTCTATAATTTTGATGAAAGGTCTCTTCTGACTTTTTAATACTCAGTTGAATAAGAAATCAAATTGATAATGAAATCAAATTGATCATACTTCATTTTGCTACTTACATTTTACTAACTCCAGATGTGTCGGAAGTGTAAGAAAGTTTGAGAAGAGAAAGAAAATTGAGATTTCTAAACCTGAATTCTGATTAAAGATTAATCTTCAAAAGTACTGATGATTTTGGAAAGTAATTCTGTGAAGAAGTCATGATAGCCAGTGATTATCTAGTTACAAAAATTTATTGTCAGAGATTGAGGTTTTGACTGTAAATATAACAAATTAATAACAAATCCTCAATGGTGAGATTTTGTTTGCTTCTTTCTTAATAGGTGAACATTATACCACTGATTGCCAAAGCAGATACAATTTCTAAAAAAGATTTACAGAAATTTAAGTGTAAGATAATGAGTGAATTGATTAGTAATGGCATCCAGATATACCAGCTCCCAACAGATGATGAAGCTACCATGCACGTGAACACCTCAATGAATGTAAGCCTCTAACTACTGAATATCAGTTCTATTTGACAGGTGGGAATGAAAGTATAATTTATAAGTAACAATATTAGTAATATAGTGTCACTTGTATCTGACAACGATACTATAAATAAGATTTTTTTTCCCCAAAAGCCAGTGTGGGAAAATGTTTCACTTTCTTGATTTTGAAAAATGTTTGCTGATAATCAATTCTTTTAAAAAACGTTTTATTGAGATATAGTTCACATGCCATGTGACTCACCCATTAGAATATACAATTTAGTGAGTTTTAGTCTATTCACAATGTGTGCAACCATCACCACAACGAAATTTAGGACATTTTTATTTCTCAAAAAGAAATCCCATACTCTTCAGCTTTCTCACCTACTACCTGTCAGCCCTCCTCTCCACCAACGCTAGGAAACCACTAATCAACTTCTTTCTCTTCAGATTTCTCTGTCTGGACATGTCATATGAATGGAATTATATAATATTTGGTCTTTTCATGTTTTTATTGGCTATTAATATGTCTTCCCAAGAGAAAAATTTACTCAGACCCTTTGTCTATTTTTTTTTTTTTTTTTTTTTTGCGGTACGCGGACCTCTCACTGTTGTGGCCTCTCCCATTGCAGAGCACAGGCTCTGGATGCGCAGGCTCAGCGGCCATGGCTCACGGGCCCAGCCGCTCTGCGGCATGTGGGATCTTCCCAGACCGGGGCACGAACCCGTGTCCCCTGCATCGGCAGGCGGACTCTCAACCACTGCGCCACCAGGGAAGCCCTGTCTATTTTTAATTGAGCTTTTGTCTTTTTATTATTGAGTTGTAAGAGTTCTTTATATATTCTGGATACAAGTTGCTTATGAGATACATGATTTGCAAATATTTCTCCCAATCTGTTGGTCTTTCCATTTTATTTTTGGTGTGCTTTGAAACACAAACTTTTCAATATTGATGAAGCCCAGTTTATTTATTTTTATTGTTACTTGTGCTTTTGATGTCATATCTAAGAATGTTTTGTCAAATCCAAGGTAATAAAGATTTACTTATAAGTTTTCTTCTAAGAGGTTTTAAAATTGTGGTAAAATACACATAACCTGAAATTTACCATCTTAAACCTTTTAAAGCTTACAGCTGAGTGGCATTATACGTTCACAATGTTGTGCTACTATCATTGCCACCATCTATATCCATAGAACTCTTTTCATCTTCAAAAACTGAAGCTCTGTAATAAACAACAATTCCCCATTACTCTTTCCCTCAGCCCTATGAATTTGACTACTCAAGGTACTTCTAGTAGATGGAAATATGTAATATTTGCCCTTTTATACCTGTACAAATATTTATTTGAGTCCCTGCTTTCAATTCCCTTGGGTAATGCCAAGAAGTGGATTGTATGGTAATTCTACGTTTAATTTCTTGAGGAACCACCATACTGTTTTCCATAGTGGCTGCACTATTTTACATTCCCACCAAAAGTGTACAAGGATTCCAATTTATCCACATTCATACCAACACTTGTTACTTTCTGTTTTTTTAAATAATAGTTTATATTAATGGATGTGAGGTGGTATCTCATTGTGGTTTTGATTTGCATTTCCCTGATGATTAGTGATGTTGAGCATCTTTTCATGTGCGTGTTGGCCATCTGCATGTCTTCTTTGAAAAAATGTCTATTGAGGTCTTCTGCCCTTTTTAAAAATTGGGTTGTTTGCTTTTTTTGATGTTGAGTTGTATGAGCTGTTTATATATTTTAGGTATTAACCCCTTATTAGATATATCATTTGCAAATATTTTTTTAATTCAGTAGGTTGTCTTTTCGTTTTGTTGATGGTTTCCTCTGATGTGCAAAAGGTTTTAAATTAAATTAGATCCCATTTGTTTATTTTTTTTGCTTTATTATTATTATTATTATTTTTGCATTACACGGGCCTCTCACTGTTGTGGCCTCTCACGTTGCGGAGCACAGGCTCTGGATATTTTTTTTTGCTTTTGTATCCTCTGCCTGAGGGGAAAGATCCAAAAAAATATTGTGACCACTTATGTCAAAGAGTGTTCTATGTTCTCTTTTAGGAGTTTTATGGTTTCTGGTCTTACATTTAGGTCTTTAATCAATTTTGTGTTTATTTTTGTATATCTTATGAGAAAAGGTTCTAATTTCATTCCTTTACATGTAGCTGTGTAGTTATCATGTAGTTATCCCAGCACCACTTATTGAAGAGACTGTCTTTTCAGCATTGTATATTTTTCTCTCCTTTGTCATAGATAAATTGGCCATATGTGTGTAGTTTTATAACTGGGCTCTCTGTTTTGTTCCGTTGATCAAGATGTCTGTCTTTGTGCTAGTACCATACTATTTTGACACTATAGTTTTATAGATAGTCTGAAGTCAGGGAGTGTGATACCTCCAGTTTTGTTCTTTTTTTTCAAGATCACTTTGGCTATTCAAGGACTTTTGTGGTACCATAGAATTTTATTATTATTTATTCTGGTTCTGTGGAAAATGTCATGTGTATTTTGATAGGGGTTGCATTAAACCTATGGGTTATTTTGGGTAGTATGGACATTTTAATATTATTAATTCTTCCAACCCATGATCGTGGCATATTTTTTTCGCTAATTGGTGTCATCTTCATATTCCTTCACCAACGTCTTATATTTTTCAGAGTATAGGCCTTTCACCTCCTCTTTTAAGCCAATTCTAGGTATTTTATTCATTTTGATGTGATTTTAAACAAGATTGTTTTCTTGCTTTCTCTTTTTTTTTTTTTTTTTTTTTTTTTTCTTTTTGCGGTATGCGGGCCTCTCACTGTTGTGGCCTCTCCCGTTGCGGAGCACAGGCTCCGGATGCGCAGGCCCAGCGGCCATGGCTCACGGGCCCAGCCGCTCCGCGGCATATGGGATCCTCCCAGACCGGGGCACGAACCCGTATCCCCTGCATCGGCAGGCGGACTCTCAACCACTGCGCCACCAGGGAGGCCCATTGCTTTCTCTTTTGATAGTTCATTATTAGTGTAGAGAAAAGCAACAGAAATCTGTATATTAACCTTTTTTTTTTTTTTGCGGTACGCAGGCCTCTTACCGCCGCGGAGCACAGGCTCCAGACGCACAGGCCCAGCGGCCATGGCTCATGGGCCCAGCTGCTCCGCAGCATGTGGGATCCTCCCAGACCGGGGCACGAACCCGCGTCCCCTGCATCGGCAGGCGGACTCCGAACCACTGAGCCACCAGGGAAGCCCTATATTAACCTTTTTATGCAACTTTATTGAATTCATTTATTAGTTCCAGTAGTTTTTTGGTAGAGGCTTAAAAGTTTTCTGTATATAGTATCATGTCATCTGCAAATACTGACAGTTTTACTTCTTCCCTTCCAATTTGGATGCCTTTTATTTATTTTTGTTCTCTGACTGCTGTGGCTAGGACTTCCAATATTATGTTAAATAGAAGTGGTGACAGTGGGCATCCTTGTCTTGTTATTAATTTTAGAGGAAAAGCTTTCAGTTTTCAACATTAAGTATGATTTTACCTGTGGGTTTGTCATAAATGGCATCTATTATGTTGAGATGTGTTCCCTCTACACCAACACCAATGAGAGCTTTCATCATGAATGAATGTTGAATTTTGTCAAATGCGTTTTCTACAGTTATTGAGATGCAGATGAGATTTTATTCTTTGATTTGTTAATATGGTGTGTCACACTGATTGATTTGCAGATATTGAGCCATCCTTGCATCCCTGGAATAAATCAGACTTGATCATGGTTTATGATTCTTCTTATGTATTGTTGAATTTAGTTTCCTAATATTTTGTTGAGGATTTTTGTACCTATGTACATCTAAGATGTTGGCCTGTCATTTTCTTTCTTTCTTTCTTTCTTTTTTTTTTTTTTTTTTTTTTGCTGTGTCTTTGGTTTTAGTATCAGGGTAATGGTAGAGTCATAGAATGAATTTGGGAGTGTTCCCTCTTCTTCAGTTTTTTGGAGTAACTTGAGAAAGATAGGTATTAGCTCTTCTTTATATGTTTAGTAGAATTCCCATATGAGGCTGTCTGGTCCTGGATTTTTGTTTGCTAGGAGTTTTCTGATTACTGATTCAATTTCACTACTAAATATTGGTCTGTTCAGATTATATATTTCTTCCTGGTTCAGTTTTGGGAGATTATATTTTTCTAGGAATTTATCCATTTTTTCTAGGTTGTCCAATTTATTGGCTTATAATTATTCATAGTATTCTCTTATGATATTTTAATTTCTGTAATATTCATTGTAATTTCCCCTCTTTCACTTATTATTTTGTTTATTTGGGTCCTCTCTCTCTCTTTTTTTTAATCAGCCTGGCTAAAGGCTTGTCAATTTTGTTTACCTTTTTAAAAAACAAGCTTTCCATGACCAGGGTCACAAAGATGGTTCAACATAAGCATATCAATCAATGTGATACACCATGTACACCATACAAAACCATATGATCATCTCAATAGATGCAGAAAAAAGCATTTGATAAAATTCAACATCCATTCATGATAAAAACCCTTATGAAAGTGGGTATAGAGGGAACGTATCTCAACATAATAAAAGCTATTTGGGCTTCCCTGGTGGTGCAGTGGTTGAGAGTCTGCTTGCCGATGCAGGGGACACAGGTTTATGACCCAGTCTGGGAAGATCCCACATGCCACGGAGCGGCTGGGCCCGTGAGCCATGGCCCCTGAGCCTGCGCGTCCGGAGCCTGTGCTCCTGCAGCAGGAGAGACCACAACAGTGAGAGGCCTGCATACCACACACAAAAAAGGTATTTATGACAGGCCCACAGCCAATATACTACTCAACAGTGAGAAGCTAAAGCCTTCCTGCTAAAATCTGGAACGAGGCAAGGATGCGCACTCTCACCACTTCTATTCAACATAGTATTGGATGTTCTAGCCACAGCAATCAGACAGAAAAAAGAAATAAAAGGTATTCAAATCAGTAAGGAATAGGTAAAATTGTCATTATATGCAGGTGACATGATACTATATATATAAAACCCTAAAGACTCCACACAAAAACTACTAGAGCTGATAAATGAATTCAGCAAGGTAGAAGGATACAAGATTAACATACAGAAATCAGTTGCCTTTCTTTTTTTTAACCCCAAATAGTTTATTTTATTTTGTTTTATATTTTATTGAAACATAGTTGATCTACAATGTTGTGTTAATTTCTGCTGTACAGCAAAGTGATTCAGTTGTATATATATATAAATATTCTTTTCCATGTTCTTTTCCATTATGGTTTATCACAGGATATTGAATATAGTTCCCTGTGCTATACAGTAAGATCTTGTTGTTTATCCATCCTATATATACTAGTTTGTATCTGTTAATCCCAAACTCCCATTCCTTCTCTCCCCCAATCCCCACCTCCCGGCAACCACAAGTCTGTTCTCTATGTCTGTGAGTCTGTTTCTGTTTCATAGATATGTACATTTGTGTCGTATAACTTTCAGTTATAAAATAAATAAGTCCTGGGGATGTGGTGTACAACATAGTGACTGTAGTTAATAGTACTGTATTGTATATTTGAAAGTTGCTAAGAGAGTAGATTCAAAAAGATCTCATCACAAGAAAAAAAATTGTAACTGTGTGGTGATGGATGTTAACTAGACTTACTGTGGTGGTCATTTTACGATATATACAAATACCAAATCATTATGTTGTACATCAGAAACTAATATAATATGTCAATTATATCCCAATTAAAAATATTTTTAAAAATATCATCTGAGAACAGATAGTTTTACTTATTCCTTTCTGATTTGCATTCCTTTTTTTCTTTTTAAATTTTCTTTTCCATTTTCTATATAGTAGTATTTATTAATATGCTTTATGTTATATTTCAATTAACTAATTATTAGAGTTTTCTTAATTTTGTCTTTTAGCTTTTATACTGGAGTTAAAAGTGATTTGCTTATTGTGTTTCAGGGTAAAGGTAATGTGAGAAAAAATATATGTCTACCAAAAACTGTTTTCTTTGTATTCCCCACGGTTCAATGCCTTGCTTTAGGCTGTACTCAGTAGGTAGTTTTCAATTGTGTGCATGATCTCGCACAAGTGCTTACAGAAATTAATTTGCACATATTTAATGTGAAGTCATAAAATCTGAGGCTGGATAAATCACTTGTTTGAATAAACTTATGATGATATTATTGTCTCTGTTGTTTCCATAACAGAAATAAGATTAACAGAGTAAGTCATATTGGTATAAGGAAACATGATTAAAATTGTACTTACTTTCTAGGGACTCTTACCTTTTGCTGTAGTAGGAAGTATGGATGAAGTGAAAGTTGGAAAAAGAATGGTCAGAGGACGTCAGTACCCTTGGGGAGTTTTACAAGGTAAATGTAACAAAGATGCACAGACTTGCTCTGGAATGATTATGCTTAAATATATATATAATTATAAAAATTATATAAAATATAACTATAAATATATAAAACAAAATATTTTACCTTGAGTCAATATTGGTAACTCTCGCTAAACAGCAAATTAATAGTTACTGATAAGGAGCACAGATTCTGTTTCATTTAAGATAATGCTTATTTTGATTGTAATCTATTCTCACGGGAGTTTTCTGGATGGTGCTTTAGGCAAAAATTCAGAAACTGAGCAGAACCTCCTCATTTCCCCCATCTGCCATATGCAGATTATCTCTCTATGCATAAACCATCACATTAAGAATGTTGGGAAGTTCTTTGAACAAAAGAACTCTGAACAACACAGAAGCATAAATATTGGTACTTGAAACATGTTATATAAGTTAATTGCTACCTAATTTATAAAGCATTTTAAAGTGGTCACTATAAAAAGGGATGGAAAAACGTTTTAAAAATAAAGTAATACAATTCATTTTGGGATAAATTATACCTAGACATTTATATTAGTTATCTAGCATCATGATGAGTTAGGATAGTGTAATAGCAGTCATTTACTGTCTGATTCGTATACTTGTGATACTAATTATTGGAGACTAGTTTCCAAATGTTATTTTCGGTTAATATATTACAAATTTTTAAATTTATGAAATGTACTTAAAAACAACATATTTTAATGAATATTACATTTGGTTACAATATCATACACAATGCACAAAGTATTGTGCTCAGTCTTTGGGATATGACAAACACAGTAGAGAGCCATGTGAATTTATTGAGTGATTTTGAAAATTGACTAATTCATTCTCATAAATATGGTGTATAAATATAGTTTAATAACTAAATCATGCATAGTTGTTAAGACCTTTATGTTAGCAGGATTTACTTTAATAAAATTATTTACTTTAGTGAAATTATATTATATTCTTTTTTAGTGCTCTGTAAAATACCTTGAGCATATTCATTTGAAAAATACTAACATAATTATTAATGAAAGTTTATGCCATCTACTAATATTACATGTTATTTCAGTGTTTCCTATTTATTCTTTGGCTAATAAATTTCAAGCAAATTTCCTGGTCTATAAATAAACTCTACCTATAATTGGTATGTACCATATAACCATAGTTACGTGGTTAAAAGAATTATAGCTATTAATCTGAATGATCTCTTGGCTCATTCAAGAATACTTAGAAAGTGATAGGGATTGATAATAAGCATTGTGGCTTTATTATTTTTCTGCCTAGTGGAAAATGAAAATCACTGTGACTTTGTTAAGCTCCGGGATGTTCTTCTTTATACAAACATGGAAGACTTGAAAGAACAAACCCACACTTGGCACTATGAACGTTATAGGTGCAGCAAACTTCAGAAAATGGGATTTACTGATGTGGGTCCAGACAACCAGCCAGTTAGGTGAGTGGAGATCTTGCTCAAACAAGATGATGGG
Organism: Mesoplodon bidens; assembly: GCF_964165515.1. NCBI lineage: Eukaryota > Metazoa > Chordata > Mammalia > Artiodactyla > Ziphiidae > Mesoplodon > Mesoplodon bidens. The sequence continues at coordinate 43,694,281 of NC_138171.1, forward strand.
TGACTTAGAAATCCCCTACAACGATGAGATATGATTATTTTGGAATGAGAATAGCTGTACTTCTCACATCCTAAATTTTGTGGTTTTTCATCATCTTCAGACTTAGATGGAGAGTTAGTAGGAGCAACATAATGCAAGGGCTCGTTTATATGCATCCAATATGTGTATGTGCTGAAATGTGTATCCAAAAGAAAAAGTAGATTTTATATGGAACAGAAGCTCAGGAAAGAGATGTGCAAATATTAGTAAAAATTGGTATAAGATGGCAAAGGATATTGAAAAGGATATTGAGGATTGGATGGAGGAAAGAGGAAAAGCAGCAGTGTAATGTCATGGCGTTGTCGAATCCAAGTTCATGTGCATGACACACAGTGAGGCCAAACAAACCGAAACATTGGAGTTTGGAGCAGAGAAAGGTTTATCGCAAGGACCTTGCAAGGAGAATGGGTTCATCCTCAAAAGACCTGAACTCTCTGATGGGTTTCAGGGAAGAAGTTTTTACAGGCAAAATTTGTGGGGGAGGGCTGTAGGGTGTGTAACCCTCCTCTGATTGGTTGATGGTGAGGTAACAGGGTGATGTTCAGTCATCAGCCTTCTGGTTCCTACCAGTCTGGGTCTACATGCTTGTGCTCAGCGTGAAATTATCATCCTCCACCTGGGTAGGCACATTAGTTCCTGTAGAAGAACTCAAGAGATCTGTATCAGATTGTCATACACACACTCCCGCCCCTGCCCCAGGAGGAACCAGGTCCAGGACCCCATGCTGCACTATTGTTTCTTTCTGCCTTCCCTCACTCTCCTCCCAGTAACTGTTTGAATCTGCTCTTTGGAACTCAGGGAAGGTCTAGGAGGCAGAAAGCCTTTTTCCCACAAACAAGAAATGGGGTACACGGAAAGGCTTTTATGCCTGGGAGGTTCCCACAACATCCCACTCGGTTTCAATCTCCCCTTTTCTTTGATATTCCTCAGTCTTGTGGGGAACAGGTGTTGGACAAGAAAGGGAATAACATTTTGGATGGAGAGCTCAATCATAAACTTGGCAGAGGAACTAGGTTTTCGGCGGACTCAGTTTCAATGGAAGTCAAGTGAAAATAGTTTGAGAGTAGGTGTACTTAGCTATATTGAGGAGGAATAGGATTTGTACTGCAGAAGGATGACAGTGTAGAACAATCCAGTTATATTAGTTACAGTACTTTGAAGGCAACCAGAATTGAACTGGCTATCTTAAATGCATCATATTTTGAAAGACGCCTGGTCTTATTTTAATTATTTTGAGAACCTCATAAATTAGATGTTTCCCCAAATTTTGTTGTCAAAAGATGTGAAGAAGTGTGATATAATAAAAAGTGGTAGGAGAAACAAAACATAATTTAAGTGTTTCAAAATGTGAGTACTTACTATGTATACACTCTCTATACTTATATTCAATATGGCACCTCACTTTTTTACGTCTCGTGATATAGAAATTTTCATTTCTATACATGAGAGAATATTGGTAAATGTCCTTATATGTGACATAACAATATATATATGTATTTTATTGAAGTATAGTTGATTTACAATGTTGTGTTAATTTCTGCTATATAGCAAAGTGATTCAGATATATATATAGATATAGATATATTCTTTTTCATATTCTTTTCCATTATGGTTTATCACAGGTTACTGAATATAGTTCCCTGTACTATACAGTAGGACCCTGTTGTTTATCCATTCTATATATAATAGTTTGCATCTGCTAATCCCAAACTCCCAGTCCATCCCTCCTCTCCCCGCTCCCCCTTGGCAACCACAAGTCTGTTCTCTATGTCTGGGAGTCTGTTTCTATTTCATAAGTTCATTTGTGTCATACTTTAGATTCCACATATAAGTGATACCATATGGTATTTGTCTTTCTCTTTTTGACTTACTTCACTTAGTATGATAATTTCTAGGTCCATCCATGTTGCTGCAAATGGCATTATTTCATTATTTTTTATGGCTGAGTAGTATTCCATTGTATATATGTACTACCTCTTCTTTATCCATTCTTCTGTTGATGAACATTTAGGTTGTTTCCATGTCTTGGCTCTTGTGAATAGTGCTGTTATGAACACAAGGGTGCATGTATCCTTTTTTTTTTTTTTTTTTTTTTTTTCTTTTTGTGGTATGCGGGCCTCTCACTGCTGTGGCCTCTCCCGTTGCGGAGCACAGGCTCCGGACGCGCAGGCCCAGCGGCCACGGCTCACGGGCCCAGCCGCTCCGCGGCATATGGGATCCTCCCAGACCGGGGCACGAACCCGTATCCCCTGCATCGGCAGGCGGACTCTCAACCACTGCGCCACCAGGGAGGCCCGCATGTATCCTTTTGAATTATAGTTTTCTCTGGATATATGCTCAGAAGTGGGATTGCTGGATCATATAGCAACACTATTTTCAGTTTTTTGAGGCACGTCCATACTGTTTTCCATAGTGGCTGTACCAATTTACTTTCCCACCAACAGTGTAGGAGGGTACCCTTTTCCCCATACCCTCCCCAGCCTTTGTTATTTGTAAATTTCTTTTTTTTTCTTTTTTTTTTTCGGTACACGGGCCTCTCACTGTCGTGGCCTCTCCCGTTGCGGAGCACAGGCTCCGGACGCGCAGGCTCAGCAGCCATGGCTCACGGGCCCAGCCGCTCCGTGGCATGTGGGATCCTTCCGGACCAGGGCACGAACCCGTGTCCCCTGCATCGGCAGGCGGACTCTCAACCACTGCGCCACCAGGGAGGCCCTGTAGATTTTTTTAATGATAGGTATTTTGACCGGTGTGAGGTGGTACCTCATTGCAGTTTTGATTTGCATTTCTCTAATAATTAGGGATGCTGAGCATCTTTTCATGTGCCTGTTGGCCATCTGTATATCTTCTTTTGGAGAAATGACTGTTTAGGTCTTCTGCCTGTTTTTCGATTGGGTTGTTTGGTTTTTTTTTTTTTTTCCCCCTTTTTGCAGTACGCGGGCCTCTCACTGCTGTGGCCTCTCCCGTTGTGGAGCGCAGGCTCAGCGGCCATGGCCCACAGGCCCAGCTGCTCTGCGGCATGCGGGATCCTCCCGGCCCGGGGCACGAACCCGTGTCCCCTGCATCGGCAGGCAGACTCTCAACAACCACACCACCAGAGAAGCCCTGTTTGGTTTTTTTGTTGTTGAGTTGTATGAGCTACTTATATTAATAAACAATATATATGTTTACATGTTTATTTATATTAACATTTTACTATAAAAGTAACACAAATTTCTTTTCAGTTTTCAAGAGATCTATGAAGCCAAAAGGCAGGATTTCTTGGATCAATGTCAGAGGGAAGAAGAAGAGTTGAAACAGAAGTTTATGCAGAGAGTAAAGGAGAAAGAAAAAGCATTTAAAGAAGCTGAAAAAAAGGCAAGTCCTGCTAGTTTGATATAATTTGTATTCAAGTTTAAGTGTCCTATTAAGTTGGAGGTTTTCATCTCGAGAGTTTAGATGATTTTGTTGGAGGATACTTGCTATTCTTCAAAAAGTAGCTATTTACCATATAGGTTTTGGATACAGCCTTTAAAAATTTTCCATCTGTAATCTTATTTTTTTCTAGAGCATTTGGAGAATTTACTTTTTTTATTTTTTAAACTGAAGTATAATTTGACTTACAATATTATATCAGTTTCGGGTATACAACAGTGATTGATTTTTTTTAATTAATTTATTTTATTTTATTATTTTTATTTTTGGCTGTGTTGGGTCTTCGTTGCTGCACACGGGCTTTCTCTAGTTGCAGCGAGCAGGGGCTACTCTTTGTTGTGGTGCGTGGGCTTCCCATTGTTGTGGCTTCTCGTTGTGGAGCACGGGCTCTAGGTGTACGGGCTTCAGTAGTTGCGGCACGCAGGCTCAGTAGTTGTGGCACATGGGCTTAGTTGCTCCGCGGCGTGTGGGATCTTCCTGGACCAGGGCTCAAACCCGTGTCTCCTGCATTGGCAGGCAGATTCTTAACCACTGCGCCACCAGGGAAGCCCCTGCATATTTTTATACATTACAAAAAGATCACCATGATGTCCCAGTTACCATCTGTCACCATGCAAGGTTTTACAATATTATTCACTATATTCCTTATGCTGTACATTACATGCCCATTACATTATTTTATAACTGGAAGTTTGTATCCGTTAATCTCCTTCACCTATTTCACTCATCCTCTAATGCCACTCTTCTCTGGCAACCACCTGTTTGTTCTCTGTATCTATGAGTCTGTTTCTGTTTTATTATGTTTGTTCATTTGAATTGTTTTTTAGATTCCGTGTATAAGTGAAATCATATGGCATTTATCTTTCTCTATCTGACTTATTTCACTTAGCATAATACCCTCCAGGTCCATCCATGTTGTCACAAAAGGCAAAATTTCATTCTTTTTTATGGCTAATGTTCCATTGTATATATATATACCACATCTTATTTATCCATTCATCTATTGATGGACACTTATGTTGCTTCCATATCTTGGCTATTGTAAATAATGTTGCAATGAACATAGAGGTGCATATATTTTTTCAACTTGGTGTTTTTGTTTTCTTCAGAAAAATACCCAGAAGTGGAATTACTGGATCGTACTGTTGTTCTATTTTTAATTTTTTGAGGAAGCTTCATCCTATTTTCCATAGTGACCGTATCAATTTACATTCCCACTAATTCTGCACAAGTGTTGCCTTTTCTCCACATCCTTGCCAAAGTGTTATCTTTTTGATAATAGCCATTTTGAAGGGTGTGAAGAGTTATCTAATTGTGAACTTGATTCGCATTTCCCTGATGATCAGTGATGTTGAGCATTTTCTCATGTACCTGTTGGTCATCTCCATATCTTCTTTGGAAAAATGTCTGTGTAGTTCCTCTGCTCATTTTGTAATTGGGTTGTTTGGGTTTTTTTTTATGTTGAGTTGTATGCATTCTTTATATATTTTGATTATTAACCCCTTATTAGATATATTGTTTAAAAATGTCTTCTCCTGTTCAATAGGCTGCCTTTTCATTTTGTTAATAACTTCCTTCACTGTGCAAAAGCTTTTCAGTTTGATGCAGTCCTATTTGTTTATTTTTGCATTTGTTTCCCTTCCCTGAGGAGACATTTCCAAAAAAATTGATAAGACCAATGTCAAAGAGCTTACTGCCTATGTTTTTTCTAGAGTTTTGTGGTTTCAGACCTTACAGTTATATCTTTAATCCAATTTGAGTTTATTTTTGTATATGGCATCAGGAAGTAGTCCAGTTTGATTCCTTTGCATGTAGCTGTCCAGTTTTCCCAACATCATTTATTGAAGAGGCTGTCTTTCCCTCATGTACATTCTTGCCTCCTTTGTTGTAGATTAGTTGACCGTATTAAGTGTGGGTTTATTTCTGGTCTCTCTTTTCTGTTCCACTGGTCTGTGTGTTTTGGTGCCAGTACCATATGTTTTGATTGCTGTAGCTATGTAGTATATAGTTTGAAATCAGGGATGGAGAGACCTCCAGCTTAGTTCTTCTTTCTCAAGATTGTTTTGGCTATTTGTGGTCTTTTGTGTTTCCATACAAACTTTAGAATTATTTGTTCTAGTTCAGTGAAAAATGCCATTGGTACTTTGATAGGGATAACATTGAATCTGTAGATTGCCTTTTATATTGTAGTTATTATACGAATAATTTTTTCAATCCACGATGACAGTATATATTTCCAGTTATTTGTGTCATTTCAATTTCTTTCATCGTTTTCCAAGTACAAGTCTTTTACGTCCTTGGTTAGATTTATTTCTAGGTATTTTATTGTTTTTTTGCAATTGTAATGGGTTTGTTTTCTTAATTCCTCTTTCTGATAGTTCCTTGTTAGTGTATAGAATTGCAGCACATTGCTGTATATTAATTTTGTATTCTGCAACTTGACTGAATTCGTTTACTAGTTCTAACAGTTTTTTGGTGACATCTTTAGGATTTTCTATATAGTGTCATGTCCTCTGCAAACAGTGACAGTTTTACTTCTTCCTTGCTAATTTAGATGGCTTTTATTTCTTTTTCTTGTCTGATTGTTCTGGCTAGGACTTCCAATACTATGTTGAATAGATGTGGTGGGAGTGGACATCCTTGCTTTGTTCTTGATCTTAGAGGAAATACTTTCAGCTCTTCACAACTGAGTACCATGTTGGTTGTAGGTTTGTCATATATGGCCTTTATTATGTTGAGGTTATTATGTTCCATCTATACCCACTTTGTTGAGAGTTGTTATCATAAATTGATGTGGAATTTTGTCAAAAGCTTTTCCTGCATCTATTGATATGATCATATGATTTTATTCTTCAATTTTGTTAATATAGTATATATCACATTGTTTGATCTGTGAGTATTGAATCATCCTTGCATCCCTGGGATAAATCCTGCTTGATCATGGTATATGATCCTTTTGATGTATTGTTGAATTTGATTTACCAATATGTTGTTGAGGATTTTTGTATCTATGTTCATCAGTGATATTGGCCTGTAATATTTTTTGTGTGTGGTTTCTTTGTCTGGTTTTGGTATCAGTGTAATGCTGGCCTTGTAGAATGAGTTCAGAAGTATTCCTTCCTGTTCAGCTTTTTGGAATAGTTTGAGAAGGATAGGCATTATCTCTTCTTTAAATGTTTAGTAGAATTCACCTGTCAAATTATCTGGTCCTGGACTTTTGTTTGTTGGGAGTTTTAAAATTACTGATTCAATTTTACTACTGGTAATTTGTTCATATTTTTAATTTCTTCCTGATTCAGTCTTGGGAAATTGTACATTTCTAGAAATTTATTCATTTCTTCTAGGTTGCCCATTTTATTGGCATATATTTTTTCATATTAATCTCTTATGATCCTTTGTATTTCTGTGGTATCATTTGTAACTTCTCTTTTTTCATTTCTGATTTTACTTGGGCCCTCTCTTTTTTTCTTATGAGTCTAGCTAAAGGTTTATATATTTTGTTTATCTTTTGAAACAACCAGCTCTTAGTTTCATTGATCTTTTCTATTTTTTAAGCCTCTATTTCATTTATTTCTGCTTCAACCTTTATGATTTATTTCCTTCTGCTAACTTTGGGTTTTGTAAGTTCTTCTTTTCTAATTTGTTTATGTGTAATGTTAAGTTGTTTATACTAGGTATTTTTCTTGTTTCCTGAGGTATGCTTGTATTGCTATAAACTTCCCTCACAGCACTGCTTTTGCTGTATCCCACAGATTTTGGAAAAATGTGTTTCTGTTTTCATTTATCTCCAGGTATTTTTTAATTTCCTCTTTGTTTCTTCCATGACCCATTGGTTGTTTAGCAGCATATTGTTTGGCCTCCACATGTTTGTGTTTTTTACAGTATTTTTCTTATAGTTGATTTCTAGCTCATAGTGCTGTGGTTAGAAAAGAGGCTTGATATGATTTCACTCTTCTAAATTTATTGAGACTTCTTTTGTGGTCTGCATGTGTCTATTCTAGAGAAAGTTCCATGTGTCCTTGAAAAGAATGCATATTTCTGCTGCTCTTGGACAGAGTATTCTATATATATGTAAGTGTGTGTGTGTGTGTGTGTGTGTGTGTGTGTGTGTGTGTGTCATTTGAGACCAATGTTTCCTTATTGGTTTTCTGTCTGGATAATCTGTCCATTGATGTGAGTGCATTGTTAAAGTCCCTTAATATGATTATGCTACTGTCAATTTCTTCCTTTAAGTTTGTTAATAGTTGCTTTATGAATTTGGGTGTTCCTATGTTGGGTGCATCTATATTTACAATTTATATCTTCTTGATGAACTGATCCCTTTATCATTATGTAATGTCCTTCTTTGTCTTTTGTTACAGTCTTTGCTTTAAAGCCTATTTTGGCTGATATAAGTATTGCTACACCAGCTGTCTTTTCATTTCCATTTGCATAGAATACTTTTTCTGTCCCCTCATTTAGATTTATAATCCATTTGAGCTTAATTTTTGTGAAGGTTTGTGTCTAGATTCTTTGAGGTTTTTTTTTTTTTCAGGTGAATGTTCAGTTGTTTCAGCACAAGTTGTTGAAGAGACTATCTTTCCTCCTTGTACTACCTATGCTCCTTTGTCAAAGATCAATTTACTAAATATATTTGCATCTATTTCTAGGCTCTCTATTTTGTTGCATTGATCTATTTTTCTATTTTTTTCACGAATATCACACTATCGTGATTACTGTAGTTTTAGTCAGATTACTATAGTCAGTAAATCAGGTAGCATCAGTTCTTCAAGTTTATTCTTCTCCTTCAATATTGTGTTGGTTATTCTGGGTCTTTTATTTCGCCATAAAACCTTTAGAATCAGTTTGTCAATATCTATAAAATAATTTGCTGGGATTTTGATTAGGATTGCAATGAATCTGTAGGTCAAGTTGGGAAGAACTGACAACTTGACGATATTGAGTCTTCCTATCCACAAACATGAAATAGTTATTTATTTTGTTCTTCTCTAATTTTTTTCATCAAGGTTTTGTTGTTTTCTTCATATGGATCTTGTACGTATTTATTAGATCTATACCTATGTATTTCATTGGGGGGGGTTAATGCAATTGTTATTGCATTTTTTACTTCAAATTCCACTTGTTCACTGCTGGTATGTAGGAAAGCAATTAACTTTTATATAATAACCTTATATCTTGCAACCTTGCTATAATCGCTAATTAGTTCCAGGAGTTTTTTTGTCAGTTTTTTGGATTTGCTACATAGATGATTATGTTATCTGCAAACAATGACAGTTTTATGTCTTTCTTCCCAATCTGTATACATTTTATTTTTCTTCTCTTACTTTATTGCATTAGCAAGTACTTCCAGTACAATGTTGAAAAGGAGTAGTGAGGGGGGACATCCTTACCTTGAACCTGATTTGCAGGAAAAGTTCGAGTTTCTCACCAGAGTAGTTAACATTTGAAATGTTTATGTATTAAGATAAAGTTTAGCTTTCTCTGATTTCTACCTTCAACCTCCCATCTTTAAGTAAAAAGTTTTCTCAATGATTTTGTCATCATTTATAAATACCACACTCCCACATCCCCAGCCTTTACAATCATTCTTCTTGCCATTGTATCTAGATGCTCATTTGCTTCTCAGGTCTGAAAATGTAATTACGAGCAATATGACTCCAGCAGAGATAATTTTTTAAACTGTTATTAAGATCAAGTGCTACTCTGATGATTAGTGTATGTTTGTAACCAGAAAAAAAGAAACGTTCTTGGGGATGTGCCACCATAGCGTGCTTTGTGTCACAACTGCAGATTTGTTTCACAGCTACAGGACAAGTTTGAGCATCTTAAGAGGGTCCAACAAGAGGAGACAATGAAACTTGAGAAGGAGAGAAGACAATTGGAAGAAGAAATAATAGATTTTTATAAAATGAAGGCTGCCTCTGGAACAGTGCAGACTCAGGGGTGTACCAATATAAGGAAGGACAAAGATAGTAAGAAATAATCCTCTCTTACCATTCTGTGTGTCATAGAGCCCTATCACTCTCAATCCCATCTTCCGGTGAGATTTTTCTCATAGCACTAATTCTGATTAAAATTATACTAAGTTTTAAAATCTGTTTGCTTATTGTATACTTTCTCCAACTAGAATGTGAACTCCTTGGGAGTAGGTACCTTGACCATCTTGTTAAATGTTCTGTCCTCAGTGTTTAGAACAAGAGTAGCACAGAATTAGCACTCAATAAATATTTGCTAAAATGAAAGAAAATCAAAGCATTATATAGCACAGTGTAAAAAGTAATTAGCTGTTGAAATTCTTTTACCCTAGCCCTACCTGTGGCTCCAAGGGATCAAGTGTATATATACTATTTCATATCTAAATAGAAGTAGGGGATTTGTTGGCATAAAATATTATGTTATAAAAGGCTAATTCTTATGCTGATATTTCTTAACAAATTCTACTGATAATAATTTCTTGATAGTTTTTATTAAATAAAATATTGTTTCTGATTGGAACTCTTAGGCTTTTATGTTATACCTTGTAAAACTAATATTGGAATAAATCTTGAAAAGTTAGGGAGAGCCAGAAAACAGTGGGAAACCATGAGTAACATTTGGATGATAATATTACACCTTACATATTTGGGGTATATGTTAAAACTAAAGTTATCAAATAAAGTGGACTTTTTTTTTGCCATTTCAAAATTTTCCTTCTGACTATATATCCTGATTTTCCGCATTTACAATGTCAGTTCACCTATGTGTGTGGCTGACTCACCGTGACTCATTCTACGAAAGTACTACCGTTGAGAGTCTGTATGTATTTACTCCAGCTACATCTGGCATAGTTCATGGAATTTTTCTCATGTCCCTAAAAGAATAAATTTTTCTTCTGTTGTAACTTTATTACTGCATTCATTTCAAAGGCAGCATATTTTTTTCAGGGTATCAGGGTATTGTGATTTTGCCTCAAAATATTTGAGAAAATATAATCTGATTTATAATACCTTTACTTCTTGAAAGTTTTTTTTTTGGAAAAATACAGGGAAAGAGAGGTATATCCACAATGATTTTTATATATGTTATTAAGTCACCTTATGATTTTATCATTTGGGGGAAGAATGAAGTCTACTATGTGAACTTTTAATGGAAACTCTACAAGGACCAGGATCTTTGTTTTGTTCACTTATGAATTCATCCCTAGGCCTAGAACAGTGCCTGGCACATGGTGGTAATTGTTCATTGAATAAAAGAAAACAATAATAGTACATTAGCTATATTATATGCATGGATAACTTAATTTAGATCATTGACTTTTAGAAGATAAACAATTAGTATAACTTATTATTGCTTTTCCACATGCTGGTGAATTATACAGCTAAGGGATTTTCATCTTCTCATTCTCTCAACATAATCCAGTGTTATTAAAATTTGAGTCACCAATGTTGTTACACATATAAAAAACAATAACGTTAGCCTTGTAAAAGTGCATTGGTTGCATTTGAGAATGGACCCTTTAGGTAATAATGTGATAGTCCATAGTTTCTTTTAGAAAAAGGAAAGATTCACCCTAAATAAACTATATGGTTTTTCTTTCCACTTCTTTTCCAAAGGTATAAAACAAGTTATGATTTAGTAGTTTATAAAGCATACATTTGCTCATTAAATAATGGTTTTATAAAATAGTATTTGTTTCCTATATAGCTTTTAACTATATGAATAAAATTATTTTTCTCTTTCAGATCCACTTTCCTGTTAAACAGAGGTTCCAGATTTATGTAGCACAGAAAGTTTTAATAAGTCAGCATTACTAAAAACTTATAAGTATACTTTACTTTTCCTTAGAGTTTTTATTTGCTAGATTATTTTTTTGATATTAATGTGAATTGTATTTTTAAAATTTCAGTTTCTACTTGATCATGGCTAGTAATGCACATTCCAATGATTTTTGTACATTTATCTTGTATTCTGTAACCCTTCTAACACTTGTTAAATTCACTAATAAGTTGTAATAGCTTTTGGTAGATTTATTTGGATTTCCTAGCTACATGATTATTTGGTATCTGAGTGAAAGCCATTTAATTTTCCAAATTTTATGTCTTTTATTTTCTTGCCTTACTTAATTGACTATGACTTTTAGTACAATGTTGAGTAGAAGTGGTGACAGGGGGCTTCATTATCTCATTCTCAATGTTAGAAATAGATACAGTTCAATCTATCTTTTGTTTCCAGTTTTATTGAGATAGACATAGAACATTGCATAAGTTTAAGATGTACAATGTGTTGATTTGATACATTTATATATTGCAAAATTATTACCAACATAGCATTAGCTAACACACCTTCTTACTGTCAGGTACTTACCATTTCTTTGTGGTGAGAATATTTAAGACCTATTTTCTTAGCAACATTCAAGTATATAATATGGTATTATCAACTATAATCACCATGCTGTACATTAGATTACTGTACAAAACTTGTTAACTTTATAGCTAACAGTTTGTACCCTTTGACTGATAATTCCCCATTTTCCCCAACCCTGGCTTCTGGTAACCACCATTCTCTGTTTCTTGAATTTGGCGTTTTTAGATTCCACATATAAGTGATATCATAAAGTATTTACCTTCCTCTGTCTGACTTATTTCACTTAGCATAATGTCCTCAAGTTTCATCCAAATTGTTGCAAATGGCAGGATTTCCTTCTTTCTTGTGGTTGAATAGTATTCCACACTTCTTTATTCATTCATCAGTTGACATACCCTGAAGTTGTATTTATATCTTGCCTATCGTGAATAATGCTGCAACTAACATAGGAATATATACCCAGAAGTATGGTTGCTGGGTCACATGGTCGTTCTAATTTTAATTTTTTGAGAAACATCCATAGTTTTTTTTCCATAGTGGCTATACAAACTTCCATTCCCAGCAACAATACACAAGGGTTCCATCTTCACTGACACTTGTTATCTCTTCTCTTTGGGATGATAGACATTTTCACAGGCATGAAGTGATATCTAAATGTAATTTTGATTTGCATTTCCCTTATGATTAGTGATATTGAGCACTTTTTCATGTGCTTGTTGGCCATTTGTATGTTTTCTTTGGAAAACTGTCAATTCAGTTTCTCTGTCCATTTCTTAATAGGATTGGTTTTTTTTTCTTTTGTTTTTAATATGGAGTTGTATGAGTTCTTTATGTATTTTGGATATTAGCCCTTTATCAGATACATAATTTGCAAATATTTTCATCCATTCAGTAGGATGTCTTTCATTTTGTTGATGGTTTCCTTTGCTGTGCAGAAGCCTTTTAGTTTGATGTTGGCCCACTTGTTTATTTTTGCTTTTGTTACCTTTCTTTTGGTGTCATATCCAAAAAATCACCACCATGACCGATATCAAAGAGCTTATTGCCTTTGTTTCCTCCTAGGAGTTCTTTGGTTTCAGGTCTTACATTCAAGTCTTTATCCATTTTGAGTGGGATTGGTGTACTGTGTAAGGTAGGTGTCCATGTTCATTCTTTTGCATATGGCTGTCCAATTTTTTAAATTAATTAATTAATTAATTAATATATTTTGGGCTGCGTTGGGTCTTTGTTGCTGTGCATGGTCTTCCTCTAGTTGCGGCTAGCGGGGGCTGCTCTTTGTTGCGGTGTGTGGGCTTCTCATTGAGGTGGCTTCTCTTTGTTGTGGAGCACAGGCTCTAGGCATGTGCTTCAGTTGTTGTGGCACATGGGCTCAGTAGTTGTGGCTTGCAGGCTCTAGAGCGCAGACTCAGTAGTTGTGGTTCATGGGCTTAGTTGCTCCGCGGCATGTGGGATCTTCCCCGACCAGGACTCAAACCCGTGTCCCCTGCATTGGCAGGTGGATTCTTAACCACTGTGCCACCAGGGAAATCCCAAAAGAAAAAAAAGTGAGTTTTTAAAATGTAAATTGCCTTCATTTAATTCCATTTTACATATAGCCATAAATAACAATTTCCTTTTTCCCAGTTAGAAGACACATATCACACACCTATTCAATGCGACTCAGATCCCTGTGATCAAGATCCTATGGTGACAGAGAGAAAAAAACCCAAACAAACAAAAAAATAAAAGTAAAAAAGAAAAAGTAAAAAAAACCCTATGGCGCGTCATGCGTCATTTCATTTTTTTCCTTTTGATTAATTTATTACAGTATAATGACATAAAATAAACTGAAAGTATTTAAAATGTACAGGCAATAGAGGAAGCAGAGGATTTTCTTAGGGTGATGTCAGCAAGATGATAGTAAAAGAATTTCTACAACCTGTTCCCACCGAGAAACATCAAATTGATAATGATATAATTATGATAATGATATCCATCATTATAACTATAAGCTGTTATATATATATTTATTTATGTAATTTTAGTACATGACAGAAAATGGCCATACCAATATGGAGGCCCAGATTTATTTGTCACGAGATGCTTTTAAATTGGGAATTCCGGGTACCATGTCTACATTCTTTAGAGGCAAGATAATATCTGTGGCTGATGTGAGTTGTATTTACTCCTAGCCTAATCAATGAGGCTGGGAATGGGAAAGGTATGGTAGCAACAGCCTAAGAGACCATGGTCCAATCTCTGTGTCTGTGTGTGTATGTGTGTGTTTGGGTGCTTGTGAACCTTGGGAAGTGAGAACATTCCTAAAGGCAGGGTATGTGGCCTCATAATTCCAAGGTGACTTTTACATTACAGAGACCAGAAATAAACCAACAGATGGTACTAAGGAGGCAATCAATTTAGAGGATGTCTTTGCAACAAAATTAATAATGTGGAAGAGGAACATGGAGTGGATGAGGGACCTTCTCTAGCTTAGCTTCAGCAGCAGCAGGGAAACCACCTGGTTCCTCACATTTTTCTGACACTGTTTCTATTGTGCTCCTTCTTGCTCATACCTCTCTGACATACCTGGTTCCTTTGGAGCCTTGATTTTTCTGAAACAAGTACGTTTCTTGGAGCTATTGCACTGGCCATTCCTGCACTTAGGCACACACTTCAGATAACTTCCTGGATCCAACCCTGTCTTCCTTGCAATCTGTGCTCAAATGTCACCTTGTTTGCTGGTGTTACCTAAACACTCAGTAAAAAAAAATCACACTCCCTGTCTACTGTCTCCTTTATGACTGATTATTTTCCATCACAGCGCCGCTCACCATCTGACATGTTACATGATTTTTTATTTCCTTATATTCTTTCTCTATCATTGGATTGTAGAGAGTTTTGTTTTTCAGTGCCCTATATTCATGGCCTAGATAGTTATTGGAAAATTGAGTTATCACTCAATTAATATTCCTCAAATGCATGAAAGAATTTCACATAAAAATTGTAAGACACGGGCTTCCCTGGTGGCACAGTGGTTGAGAGTCTGCCTGCCGATGCAGGGGACACGGGTTCGTGCCCCGGTCTGGGAAGATCCCACATGCCACAGAGCGGCTAGGCCCGTGAGCCATGGCCACTGAGCCTGCGCGTCTGGAGCCTGTGCTCCGCAGCGGGAGAGGCCACAACAGTGAGAGGCCCGCGTACCACAAAAAAAAAAAAAAAAAAATTGCAAGACACATAACATCTTGGGAAAAAGCTGAAAGTAGGACAAAAATTCATAAACAGAGATGGTACAAGGAATCCTAGAGAGGGGACAAGATCCATAGACAATTTGTTGAAATTAATCAATTTCTTGACTGCAAAATGTAAATGTAGGTGAAAATTAAACATGTTACTGATGTTTTTCTCACTTCTTGTAGTCACTTACACTACATGGAACCAGGGAACCTTACAGGAATTATAGAATTTCTTCTATGATTTTTAGAGTAACCAGAATTCCAGGCCCTCACATTTTGGCTTTTCCTCTCCATGTACATGATCACTGTGTCTGAAAATCTGCTCATCATCCTGGCCATCAGCTCAGACTCCCACCTCCACACACCCAACCAACCTGTCCTTCTCCAACGTGTCCTTTGCAGATTTCTGTTTCACCTCCACCAGGATCCCAAAGATGATGCAGAACATCCAGACATACAGCAAAGTTATAACCCTTGAAATCTGCAGCAGGAAGATATATTGTTTCCTACTGTTTGCAGGATTGGACAACTTTCTCCTGGTTGTGGTGGCCTATGAGCACTTTGTAACCATCTCTCACCTGCTATGCTACACCATCACCATGAACCCCCAGCTCTGGGGACTGATGGTTCTTGTGTCCTGGGTCATGAGTGTCATGAATTCCTTGCTACAGAGCTTGGTAATGTTGGGGCTGTTCTTCTATGCAGACTTGGATATCCCCACTTTTTCTGTGAGCTCAGTCAAGTGGTCCAACTTGCATGTTCTGTCAACTTTCTTAATAACATGATGATACATTTTGCAGCTGCACTGCTGGGCGGTGTTCCCATGGCCTATGTTCTTTATTTATATTCTAAAAGAGTTTCCTCCATACACGGAATCTCATAATTTCAGGGAAAGCATAAAGCCTTGTCCATCTGTCCATCTTACCTCTCAGTTGTCTCCTTATTTTACTGTATGTGTCTATGAATGTACTTAAGCTCTGCTTCTCCACACAGTTCACATTCAAGTGCAACAGCCTTGGTGATGTAAACTGTGGTCATGTCCATGCCGAAACCCTTCATCTACAGTTTGAAGAACAAAGACATATAAAAACAGCTTTGAAAAGACTCTTTGGGAAGGAAACTATAAAAGACCAATTGTCCTAGGGCTGAAGAAGTACACATGATTGCAAGGATCAAAGCCTGTGAACCAGAATTTCCAATTATTTTATCAGAGTGTGGAAGTAGGACTTGCTACTTTTTTATTGCTAGAGTTTCTATTTCTTTGATTTCAACTTCTCTCTACAATTTATACAGCTCACTTTATTAAGCTTTCTGCCCTGACAATGAACAGGGTTATTTCCCCTGTCATTCTCATATTCTCTCAAATTTATTCCCAACCTTGGACTTAAAATATTTGGCAATTCTCATTTATCTCATGGGACTACTTGGATTTCTTAAAAATAATTTATTCTCAAGTGATGTAGATCACACTAATTTTTGTTTGATTTTACTAAAAGAATAGCCATGAGTTACACAACTCCTATGGAAAAACTAAACTTGGCAACCAAGACAATTTATATAATTTTATAACACAGAAAAATCTGAGACTACAGTTTTTCACTTTTATGCCCAATATTCATTGTATATCACTGACTTATTTGCTCTCCCTGAAAACATAGACTTTGAAATGCTAGTATCTCATGGTCATAGGGTTTGATTTTCCTCGTTAAGATTCTATTCTCTTATTCAAGCCCATGTCCACACTGTCTACCAGATTCACTGGCATAATGATTATCAAATACATTTATCCAAGTTTTTAATAATTTCCATTTCTTTTGTAAAGAACTCTTTCTGTTCATTAATTTTATTCCTGTGTTCATTGAATTGTCCTTCTGAGTTTTCTTGTGGCTCATTGAATGTCTTCGTAACAGAGATTTTGGATTCTTGATCAGTTAGATTGCAATATTCCATGCCTTTGTGTTCAGCTGCTGGAAAATTATCGTTTTCTTTTTTTTTTTTTTTTTGCAGTATGCGGGCCTCTCACTGTTGTGGCCTCTCCCGTTGCGGAGCACAGGCTCCGGACGCGCAGGCTCAGCGGCCATGGCTCACGGGCCCAGCCGCTCCGCGGCATGTGGGATCTTCCCAGACCGGGGCACAAACCCGTGTCCCCTGCATCGGCAGGCGGACTCTCAACCACTGCGCCACCAGGGAAGCCCTATCGTTTTCTTTTTATGATGACCTATTTCCTTGATTTTTTGTTAGTTTCAGGTATATAGCAAGTTGATTTGCTTATACATATGTAGATATATATATTCTTTTAAAATTCTTTTCCATTATAGGTTGTTACAAGATACTGAATATAGTTCTATATACTGTATGTGCTGTGCAGTAAAACTTTGTTGTTTATTTTATATATGGTAGTGTGCATCTGTTAATCCCATACTACCAATTTATCCCTCCCCCTGCTTCCCCTTGGGTAACCATAAGTATGTTTTCTATGTCTGTGAGTCTGTTTCTGTTTTGTAAATAAGTTCACTTGTACTATTTTTTAGATTCCACATATAAGTGATATCATAATATTTGTCTTTCTCTGTCTGACTTACTTCACTTAGTATGATAATCTCTAAGTCCATCATATTTCTTTGATTTTTAAATAGTGTTTATAGGTACACACTTCTGCTTTCACATTATAAGTAGCAGAAACCTTAACTAAGTAAGCTTTTATGCCTTCTTTGGCTCTTAAAATTCACCAGCCCGGCTATTAGAATCCTTTCTTTTGTACTCCAGAAGGTGGTGCTATAGCTCAAGTTTGTATTTTCTCCCTTGCACTCCCCACCCCCCGCCAACCCTTGGCCTGTTATCTGAGCACCCTCTGTGTCAACTAGGGCTCATTCTGGCAGATGCACTTGGGAGGCGACAGCAGAGTAGAAAGAGGTATGGGTTTAGCACTTGGGGTTCTTGGAGTGCCCACAGTTGGTGGGTGTTTCCTTGAGTGAGGTTCTCCGGCAGGTTTGTGGGCAGACTTCCTGCTGAAGTCCTGAAGCAGATAGCAGGAAATGAAGCTTTAATGCCCCTTGATATTCTTATCTCTTTCTTTCTCTTTTTCCTCTCTCCCCTCAGTCATGGAGGTCCCTCCTCAGGAATCTGGTTGCTGCTGGAGAGAAATGGGTTTCTCCGGTTGCAATTCGCATAACTGGGGTAGTGGACCAGTCACTCATCACTTCCACTTTCCACCAACTCCATGGGAGGGGTCATGGCTTTCCACCTCCTCTGTTGGAGGAGTCACCACCACTGCTGCCAAAAGCTCAGTCCCTTGTTAGTATCACCTGGGGAGATGGGCCACCTTGGCAAGTTTCTCCTTCTCCCCTCCAAACTCATCCTCACCTTGTTCCAATGGCATGCTAAAATCCCCCTCAGGCAGGCTAGACTTCCACAAATTCTCTCTCTCCTAGAGGGTCACTTGGTCTCTTCCCAGTTTGGCAATCTCCAGGCTCTCCTCCCCTCCATCCCCTGCCCCGCTGTGACTAGTGGAGGTGGAGCAGGTTTGCTGACTCACTTGGATCTACAGCCCTTACTGAGGTCCTGTTTGTTTATTTTCAGGTACACAGGTGGGCTAGAAACCTCCTGGCTTCCTTGATATAACGTGCAGAGGCACTTTTGTTCAGTTATGGATGTCTAATTAGTTGTTTAAAAAGTGGGAGAGAAAAGAGGAGCAACTTACCCCACTGGCCATATGCTGGTATCACTCCTACAAGTCTATCCCTGCTGATATTTCTAACTCTAATCCATTACTACATAGATTATTCTAAACTTCCCCCCTTGCTTATCCCTAAATTCCCACTCCAACATTGAGAAACCCAGCTCCCATCATCCACAATCTATTTACTTCATTGTTCAATTCTAATGTGTATGTACAGCAGTATCAGAATTATTAACTAGTACATCTGTGAGAAATAACTTTATCAGCTAAAGCACAGTGTTTGTGTGCAGTTATTTCTCGCTTAGCCTTATCAATTCCATCATTTCCAAAGTCACTTAGGTTAGTACATTTCATTCCCCCATCCCTACAGTGAGGTTGTCTTGTACATTTGTAATAGTTTGACTCTCATGTCACATTCTGCATTCCCTCCTGGGATCCTTCAAACATAGCCAAATTATTTTTCTTTAAATTTGCATACTTAAGTTTCACTCTTCATGCTGTAAAGTTCTATGAATTTTCAAAAACTGCATGTCTTCATCATAACAGTAGCATATAGAATAGGTTTATCACCCTAAAAAAATATCCCCTGTGCTTCATCTAGTTAACCTCTTTGACTCTCATTTCCTTCCTGACAACCACGGACCTTTTTACTGTTTCTATAGTTTTACCTTTCCCAGAATGTCACATAATTAGACTCATGCAGTATGTAGCCTTTTCAGATTGGCTTTTTTCACTTAGCAATACCTATTTAAGGTTCTGCCATGTATTTTCATGGTTTGACAGCTCATTTTCTTTAAACCACCAAACAATATTCCATTGTATGGATATAATAGTTTATTTATCCATTCACCTGCTGAAGAACATCTTGGTCTTGATGATTATCAGGGTCTGAGTAGTGTTAGAACAGAGCTAAGGGTAAGGGTCATGGTCAAGATTAGGGTGGCTGTGAGTCTCAGGGTCAGGGTAAGCATTAAGTGAAGGTCAAGATAACGATGAGATTCATTGTAGAGTGAGGGTTTGGCTCAGGATCAGGGTCAGGGTCACAGTCAGGGTCAGGTTGATTGTCAACATCATAAGGGTCCGGGTCAGTGTGATAGTCATGATCAGGGTCAGAGACAGTGTGTGGGACCAGTTCAGAGTCATTTTGAGGGTGAAAATCAGAATCAGTATTTGTGTGAGCACCAGGGCCAGAGTCAGGTTGAGCACCATGATCACAGTCATGGTTAATGTTAGGTTCAGAGTCATAGTCTGTGCAAGGGTTGGGGTCAGCTTGAAGGTCAGAGTCAGGATGGGAGTTAAGATGAGAGTCACAGGGACAGGATGAGGGTAAGGTCAAAGTCAGGGTGATGGTCAGAGTTAGATTAAGGTTGAGAGTCATGATCAGGATCACGGTAAGCTGAGTGTGAGGATCAAGTAAAGGTCAGAATGAGGATGAAGTTCAGCATCAGTTATAGTGTCAGGGTGAGAGTCAAGGTGAGAATTAGGGTCAAGATGGGTGTGAAAATGAGGTTCAGGGTCAGGGTCATGGTTCAGGAGAACTTTGGGATGAGGTCAGAGTCAGGTTAAATGTCAGTGTGAAGGTTAGCAATGAAGTGAGGGCAAGGGTCAGTGAGGGATTAGCATTAGGATAGGTTGTAGGTCAAGGTGAGATTGATATCAGAGTCAGGTTGAGTGTCAGCATCAGGGTGATGGTCAAGGTCAGCATGAGGGGCAGGTTCCAGGTTAAGGTGATGATGATATGCAAAATTGGTGACCACATTGCATCAGTGTCAGAGCTAGGGTAAGCTTCAGGGTAAAGGTCATGCTCAGTGTCAGGGACAGAATTAGCTCTGTATCATGTTTGGTGTCAGGGTGAGAATCTAAGTCAAAAGTCACCCTAGGGTCAGATTCAGCATGAGGGTAAGTAAATCAAATTTATGGTCAGGGTGAGGGTCAAGATAAGGGTTATGGCAAGGGTCAATGTCAGGGTCAACGTCAAGATAAGTGTTAAGTTCAGGGTCAGCCTCAGAGTGAGGGTCATATCAAGGAATAGACAAGGCTGAGGGCAGGGTGAGGACCAGGGTCAGGATAAGTATGGAGTGAGCATCAGGCTCATGGTAAAAGTAAAGGCTAGGTTCAGGGTCAGGGTCAAAGTGAGGGTCAGTAAAAGTTCAGAGTTAATATGACAATAGTGTCTGGGGCAGGGTCAGCTTCATAATCAGGATTAAGGTCAGGCTGCTTTCAGTGTGGGAAGATCATCAGGGTCAGGCTCAGGGTAAGGTCAAAGTCAGCTTGAGGGTCAATTTCAGGTAAGGCTCAGGGGAACAAGAACATCAGAATCTATTTGGGGAGATGGTCATGTAGAGGGTGAGGATGAGCATGTTTTTAAATGTAGGTTTTATTATTATTTAAATATGGGGAGGCCAACAGATCAGTAGACAGCTATCATTGAAAAGATAGTTTGTGACAGTTCCCAAGAGGAGGGGCATGTCATGCCACACAGGCCACATGGAGAAGCACCACAGTTGGTCAGGAGGCAAAGGGAGAGAGGTCAGAATCAGGTAAATTTAAAGGTAAAGTTCAGGGTGACACCAATGCTAATTCCTGGGTCTTGATGAAGGTAAGGGTCACGCTCAAGGTCAGATTGAGTGTCATTGTGAGGGTCAGAACCGGGGTTAGTGTCAGAGTCAGGAAGAACAGTCAGGGGTGTGAGGCAAATGTTCAGAGTCATGATCAGGAAGAGGTCAAGGTCAGTTTCAGCACCAGGATCAGGGTCAGGATCAGGGTGCGGTGCCAACCCGGGCCAGGGTGAGGGAAGGGTAGTGTCAGGGTGATAGTCTGGTTCAGGTAAAGCATAAGTTTCAGATTCAAGGCAGTGTCAAGGGCATAGTGAAGTTATGTGTAAGGGTCATTGAAGAGTCAGAGTGAGGTCAGGCTCAGGGAGAAGGTAATGGTCAAGTCAGGGTAAATGGAGAGTGAGTATAAGAGTCAGGGTCAGGGTCAGGTAAGGGTCAAGTTTATGGTCATGATGAGAGTCGTGGTGAGGCTGAGATTCAGGGCCAGGGTGAGGGTCAAGTTGAGTGCTGGTGTAGGGTTAGCATCAATGTTAGGGGCAGGGGCAGGGTAAAGATGAAATTGAAGGTAAAGGTGAGAGTGAGAGTCAGGGTCAGGTACAGAATCAGAGTCAGAGTGAGAATGAGATAGAGTGTTTAAATGAGTATCAGGATCAAAGTCAGGGTGAGTGTCACAGTCAGACACAAGGTAAGAGTGAGTAGCAAGGTGAGATTCAGGTATTGAACAGAGGTGGTGTCAGAATGAGAGTGAGAGTCAGAGTCAAGGTGAGAGTGAGTATACACTTCAGGGTCAGAGTGATGGTTATAATCAGTGTTTAGGTGAAACTGAGGGTCAAGGTCAGGGTCAGGTGAGGATGAGTGTGACAGTCAAGTCCAGTGTGAATGTCAAGTAAGGGTCAGGGTGACAGAGATTCAATGGCTATGTGAAAATCGGGGATGTGGTGAGGGTCAGGGTAGGATCAACATCAGAGTAGGGCAGGGCCATAATGAAGTCACAATTGGGGTCAGTGTCAGGTTGAGTGTCATGCCAGTGTAATAGTCAGGATCAGTGTGAGTAAGTAGTTCAGGGTCAGGGCGAGGTTTAGAATCAGTTAGGATTAGCATCAAGAGCAGACTCAGGGTGAGGGTCAGGGTGAGAGTCCTTATAACTTTCAGGGTCAGGGTGAGGTTCAGAGTTATGTACTATGTGAGGTTAAGGGTCAGAATATAAGTCAGACATGAGGGTCAGAGTCAGGTTTAGGGGCAGGGTGCTTATGTGTATCAGGGTCAAAGTCAACTTCAGAGTCAGTGTCTAGGACAGGATATGTCTGTCAGTCAGGGTCAGAGTAGAAGTCAGAATCAAGGTCAGGGTGAAAAGTTGGGTCAGATAAAGTTCAGGGTCTAGTTCAGCATCAGGATCAGTGTGAGAGTAAGAATGAGAGATAATGTCAGTGTGAAGGTCAGGGACAGTGGGAGGGTAAGGGTGTTTGTCATGGTCAGAATCAAGGTCAAGTGAGAGTGGATAAGCCTCAGAGTCAGGGTGAGATTAAAGGTGAGGTTCAAGTTCACAGCTCTAGGGGCAGAGTCAATGTCAGGGTGAGGATAAGGGCAGGGTTATGGCTGTAATATTTCACCTTTTGTTTACAATCTTATTTCTAGTATGAATTCAAGTACTGCTGTCAAAGTAAAAGGAGCATTATTCTTCCTGCTGATTCTGGTTAATTTTTCTGTGGGAACAGTAATGGATTTGGGGTACTCACTGGCCCAGTAATTTTAATTGTATTATTATGGACCATCAGATCCAGATAATTCATACCACTAACTCTGAAAAATCAAAATATTCCAAATTTTACTTCTTTGTAGATTTACTGCCAGATGCTTGGATGGTAGGAATTCAAGAACATGCAGTGCAATTTAACAGATTTCTGGCCTAAAAAATGTTTTGCAACTTCTCAATTTCATACAGTTAATGGAATGGTCGGAATGGAATTTAGACATTGAGAAACGGTTGGCTTACAGCTTCAAGGCTAGATAGTTCCAAATTTATAGAAGGTTTACCTTCATTAATGGAGCCAAAATGGCAGCTTCTTCTTCTTCTTTTTTTTTTAAGAGAAAAGATATTAAATTATTTCTCGGTCTAATCTCTTTAAACACTCAGTGTGTTTTCACAGTGCAAGGGGAGGAACTGCTCTCAGCCAACAATTTACCAGTGATTCCGACACACACAAAGCAACTCCAAATCACCATGCTTTATACTTACTTTTAATTGCTGCACTGGAAAAGAAAAGGAAGGTGTAAATGAGGACAAGTGAGTTTACAGGGACTCCATCTTTGCCTTTAAATTAATCTCTGCTCTTGGCGGCAGCAGGGGATAAAAAACACAAGGAAAGAAGTGGCTTCTGACCATACTTTTCAGCTATGCTTCCAGCAGCAATGGGGTTAATCTAATATTTTTTTCATGTGGTACCTCTGTCTCTCTCTCTATCCATGCACAGCAGTCTGGGTCTTTTTGCACAAGTGACGCTATTGACTACTATCCCCTCTGAGCAGGCCCTGGGTCCCCATTAACGGGCTGAGACTTTCTGATGGGCGCAGTGGGAGGGCCTTGGCCTCAGCCTGGGCCACCAGTCACACCGTAGAGGTGCCCGCTACCTAGTTACCTGGAGGCCTCTACTCTCTTGCAAGGGGCCTCCACATACCCCACGTTTGAAAGGATGGCTGGGGTTACCTAGCTCATTCCCTTTGGACCTTGAACTGGACTACAGAGGCCCCAAAAGCCAAAAGTCGGAGGTGGGAGTGCACAGATCCGAAATGAAGGCTCGTTGTAGGTGGGAATGAGAAAACACCCCTTCTCTATCCTCTCTCCAACGCGGTAGAGAGAGTTAACAGGAGAACTCCGCATTCCCTCCCCCGGCGCGCGCCGAGCACAGCATCTGATTGGTGCGCCCTGTCCCCGAGCCCCGCCCCTCCCTCCGCGCCCCGAGGTTTTAGGTAAGGGTCGACAGCGGACCCTTCCTCATTCTCCCTAATACCTTCATTTCACTTTTTAAAAGCTCGAGAGCCTGGCCCGGCCCTTGTTCCACCCTAAAGCCCTAAAATAAGGAGGCCTAGGGTCTGGAGGTCGTAGTGAAAGGGGGTCTAGTCCGGGGAGTGACAGGAGAAAGTTGGGTCGGCAGGGACGGCTGGCAGGAATCTTCGCTTCCCAAGCCTGGGATCTGGGGCTGAGAGGTGATAGAGCCCAAGGTTTTCCCGTCTGAAAAATAAGGGGGGTGCTGAATAGTTCCCAAGACCCCTTCCAACTCTAAATCAAGCGGTACTCCAAGGAGGTGTTCTGTGGTCGTCTTCAGAGTTAAAAGAGCCTATAACGTTGTTCAAGCTGGGGCCGAGGGCAGGGGGTTGGAAAACTGAGCCGGAAGGACTCTTGATTCTACCTAGTGAAGGATAAACAAGACTGGGAGATTTCAACAACTGTCTTCTAGACAGCATGTCATAGGGCCACAGTTTCTGGAGAGCCTCTATCTCCCCCGTTTTGTCTACGAGCCCTTCCCCTGTCCCTCAGCACTTATTCTTTAGGCTCTGCCGGCTGGCCCCTCCTTCAGGCTATTTTAGTGCTGCCCAGGGGTTACTTAAGGCTGCAAACCTCTGCTCTAAGGAATTAGATCTCCGAGATCATATCTAGGAAGCAGGGTGAGGGAAAAGGGACCAACTGTCTCCACGAGGCAGCGATGGAAAACAAAGAAGAGCCACAGAGCCAGGAAAACCAGCAAAACAAGTACAGGTCTTTATTGAGGTGTCAGGGTGCAGTAACACCATAAAGGCAGAGCCTGAGGCCTTGAAGAACACAGAGGCAGCATTTAAGGGTCTCAGACAAGCCTGAGTCTCCCGGCTAGGAGGAAGGCAGCCTGTGATCAGGTGCTCACAAGGACTTCAGGAAGTTCCTATATTTGTCCAGGAAAGAGGCACACAGAGTATCCAGCTCTTGCCGAAGTTCCTGCACAGCCACGTCCTGCTCTTGCTGCTCCCCCACCATCTGCTGCCTATAATAGCTGATGTAGAAGTTCACCCAGTCATTCACCACAGTCATCATGTCTTCTTCAGGGACAGCAGGATCAGAGAAGACCTGGGGGGGGGCGGTGGGATTGGGATAGGGGAGGTCAGGATTTGGCAAGGGAGACCACGCTCGGCCATGTGATTCATGAATAACCACCAACTCTGACATCCTCTTTTCTCTGATTTGTATTACCTGTCTCTAGTTGTTTCCATCAACTCAACCATTACCCTCCCAGCTCCAAATTATTCTCCCTGCTCTGTTCTCGCCCACCTCCCAACGCTCCAGGCCTGTCCGCTGAAATAGAGCACCAGACTTACCTGCTGATTTAGCAGAATGTTAAATTCCTTCATTCCTGTAGCAATGAGATCCTTATTGGTTTGAAGAAGGGCCATCTGCCTGATTAGAGAAAGAGATGGTATTTAAGTATCTTTTTCTCCCAGGGTATTTCCCCCAATCTCCTCACTCCCCTTAAGCATCCCTGGGGCCCTGCAGGGTCACCTCCCCTCCACCACCTTTCAAACCCTGCCCTGCTCTGAGATCACATTTCCCCCAGGTTGGCTCACTGTCAGGTCCAACAGTGCTATGTATAGACGTCTCACCCACACTTTTCAGGGTCTGGATGTCCCTCTGTGCCAAGCTAGATGTAGACAAGGAGTCCAGTGTCAGCCAAAGAGGGAAACGCCCTGCATTTAGGTCCTGAGGGAGGGTGATAGGTCAACCAGGGGAGGGGAAGGAGGGAGAGGCTTCCCTGAAATTAGAAAGATAGCAAAGCCAAGAGAACAGATAAGTGGGGAGACACAGAAAACCAAACCAGGGATAGAGCCATGCCCTCTCCCCTACATCCCAGAATCCAGGCTCCAAATGCTAACGAAACTAACAGTAACTGTTAGATGCCCTGTTACGAGAAAGGCACTTTTAAAATCATCCTAACAAGTGGTGGCAATTATTCTCCCAATTCATGGTGATATATTAACAGCAGCTAACATTACAGTCATCATTTGTGCCAGGCACAGTTTCAAGCAGGTATTAAGGTATTTATTCTTGGGAGTTTCCTGGTGGTCTAGTGGTTAGGATTCAGGGCTTTCACTGCCATGACCTGGGTTCAATCCCTGGTCAGGAAACTGAGATCCTGCAAGCCACATGGTGTGGCCAAAAAATAAATAAATAAATAAGTATTTATTCTTATGAAAACTCTTGTTAGGCAAATTCCAATAATAGTCATATTTTGCAGATGAGCCTTCTGTAAGATGGGGGGGGACTGGACTCTACTAGGCTGAGTTCCACAGGAATGGAGACACATGTGTCTTATTCTCTAACATATCATCAGGTACTTAACAAAGCAAAAATACTTTTTTTCTTTTTAAAAAATATTTTCCTAATGTTTTCCATTTTTAATAGATTTTTTCAAATTTCAAAATCACCATATAATAACTGAAATAAGTGAAACATTATAAAAATTCACACTGAAAAGTGGATCATTGTTGCTCCCTCCCCCGACAAAGCAACCAGCATTCAAGATGTGTGTATTTCCTGTCACATCTTCCTCCATTCAAAAGCCAGGCACCTATACACTCATGGCTTATTGCTCTGCTTTTTTGTTTATAGCATTATCTTAATTAATACACAGCAAATTAATGTCCTTTTGGTGTACGATGTTTGGATTTTAATGCATAGATTCATGTAACTACTACCACAATCAGGATACAGAACATTTCCATTGCCCCAAAACTCCTTCGTGCTACCCCTTTGTAGTCACCCCCACTCTCATCCCTAAATCCTGCCAACCACTGATCTGTTCCCCATCACTACAGTTCAGTGTTTTTGAAGATGTCCTATGATGGAGTCATACAACATCTAACCTTTGAGACTGGCTTCTTTCACTCAGAATAATGCCCTAAAGCTCCATCCAAGTTGTTTCAACTAGCAGTGAGTTGTTCCTTTCCATTGCTAAGTGTGCATCGTATGGATGCACTACAGTTTGTTTATTCATTGACCCACTGGAGGACATCTGGATTGTTTGAAGTTATTGGCAAGTATGAATAGAGCTGCTGTAAATATTTGTGTACAGATTTTTGTGTAAATGTGTTTTCATTTATTTAGGGTAGAAAGTATTTGTTACCACTAGGAGAAATAATTGCAATACAACCTGACCAAAAAAAAAATATCTACAGGGCTTCCCTGGTGGCGCAGTGGTTGAGAATCTGCCTGCTAATTCAGGGGACACGGGTTCAAGCCCTGGTCTGGGAAGATCCCACATGCCGCGGAGCAACTAGGCCCGTGTGCCACAGCTAATGAGCCTGCACGTCTGGAGCCTGTGCTGTGCAACAAGAGAGGCCGTGATAGTGAGAGGCCCGCGCACCGCGATGAAGAGTGGCCCCCACTTGCCACAACTAGAGAAAGCCCTCGTGCAGAAATGAAGACCCAACACAGCCATATATTTAAAAAATAAATAAATAATTTTTAAAAGCCAAGCATTTGAAGCCCTTAAAAAAATGTATACAGAATTTAAAACAAACTCTTAATAGTTCAATAATAAGACAACCCAGTTTTTTTAAATGGCCAAAAGATTGGAACTGGCACTTCACAAAGAAGATATACAAATAGCCAATAAGCACATGAAGAGATGTTCAACATTATTACTCATCAGGAAAATGCAGATGGACGCTATAATGTGATACCACGACATCCCCACTACAGCGACTGCAAGTTAAAAAGACTGATTAAGTGTTGGTAAGGATATAGGACAACTAGAAATCTCATACATTGCCAGTGGGAAGGTAAAATAAAATGTCTGAAAAAACAATTTGGCAATTTCTCATAAAGTTCAACATACACTTACCACATGACCTGGCAATTCCACTCCTAGGTGGAGTCCATACACGTCTACAAAAATACTTACATGCAAATGCAAATGTTCACAGCAACTTTATTCATAATAACCCCAAACTGGAAACAACCCAAATGTCTAATAACCAGTGAGTGCATATACAAACTGTGGTATATTCATACAATGGAATACTACTCAGCAATAAAAAGAAACAGACTAATGGTACTCATGACAACATGGAAGAATCTCAAAATCATTACGCTGAGCAAAAGAAGCCAAGCATGAAAGACCATATACAGTATAATTCCACTTCTATGAAATTCTAGAATAAGCAAAAATAATCTATAGTGACAGAAAGCACATCAGGGGTTATCTGCGATCAGAATACAAGAGTGGACATTAAAATGCACAGGTGCCCAAGAGAATTTTTTAGGTAATGGGAATACATATCTTGACTATGACAAGCATTCTTATATACTGTTAGTAGGAGTGTAAATTGGTAAAGCTTTTTAGAGGGATAGTTTGACAATACTTGTTCAAATTAAAATACACATACCCTTCAGCCCAACAATTCTGCTTTGGACTCATTTTAAAGAAATATTCATATTCAATATACAGAAAGGCCTGTACAAGGAATTTATCATACCTATTTGTAATAAGAAAAAAGGAATATGGGGAATCTTTATAGAAACTATGGCACATTCATACCATGGCATGACATGCAACTATTAAAATAAATGAGGTAGCTACATATGTGCTGATAGGAAAAGATCTCAAAGACAACGTTAAATGAACTATAATTAGAGCAGGCTACCTCAGGCTGCGAGTATGGGAGAGGGGATTAAATGTAAAATTATATTTCTCTCTCTGTCTCTGTCTCTCTCTCTCTCTCATGGTAAACAATGTTTACTTCTGGGCATTGACTGGTATTTGTTGAAAAATGGAAAGAGGGATAAATGTCAAGGGAGAATTTGACCTTCTCCATCTATATTATTGTTTGAATTATTTTACAGCTAGAATGTATCCTTCCATTATTTTTTATAATACTTAACAAGAATACAAAATTAAAAAGAAAGAAACAAGATGGTATAGTTCTGAAACCATTAGCCTCAAATTGGACACCTGCCTCAGGGCCTAGAAGAGTAGCAGCTTCTCACTAAATATCTGTTGAATGAATAGGAGAATGAATGCTTTTGCCACTTTTCAGCTCTTGTCACCTTGATGAAGTCACTTCACACATGCAAACCCCAGTTTCTTTGTTTAAAGGAGGAATGAAATAATACCTATGAGAGTTATTGAGAAAATAAATTCATTCATTCCACAAATAGGTATTTGGCACCTGCCTTGTGCCAGGCCCTGGGAATGCATCAGTGCCAAAGACAAAGTTCCTCTTCTCTGGGAGCTTATGTTCTAGTGGGGGGAATGTGAGGATGAACCGTAAGGGGTGAAGTCTGAAAGATGGAGCAGGGCCCAATCTACAGCACTTCATGGACCATGACAAGAAGTTCATGTTTCATTTTCAAATATGAAGGAAAGTCATTGAAGGGTTTGGAGGAGAATATTGCAATCCTCTTCCATAAAAGTAACAGGAAGCTGCTGAGAGGTTTTGAGCCGGGGAGTTTTAAGCTGTGTAGGGAGTAGACCATAAGCGGGTAGTTGTGGAAGTGGAGAGATCAGTGAGGATAAAGTCAAGGAGATGAGCAGCTTGGTGTGTTCTGCCTGGTGCTTACTATACTGCTGAATGCAGGCTGTCAAGAAGTCTCATGGGGTAGGGGAAGAGGAAGCATCCCTC
Organism: Mesoplodon bidens; assembly: GCF_964165515.1. Classification (NCBI taxonomy): domain Eukaryota; kingdom Metazoa; phylum Chordata; class Mammalia; order Artiodactyla; family Ziphiidae; genus Mesoplodon; species Mesoplodon bidens. Next base: position 43,724,166 of record NC_138171.1, read on the forward strand.
ATCTCTTTGTCAAGCCACTGATCTGGACACTGGGGTTGCAGAGAAGTGTATGCGTCCTTGTCAGGCACTTATAGTCCACTTGGGAAGACAGGACTTAGATACCTAATAAAAGCAAGTACAAACTGGCTCCAGAAAGCATATGCTAAGCGTTAAATGAGTTCTACAGTGAACAAGGGTTGCCACGGTCTCTGAGCAGGGAGAGGTCCATGTGGACAAAGATGGTCAGTAAAGCCTAGAGGGTTGGTAAATAGTGTGACCGGATTTCTCAGTTTGCCCAGGATGGCTCCAGTCTGTTAGCCCGATGTGATTACTAACGGTGCCTCCTCTAAAGACACTCTCAAAAATCCTGATTTGGGGAATTCCCTGGCGGTCCAGTGGTTAGGACTCGGTGCTTTCACTGCCATGGCGCCCGGTTCAATCAAGCCCTGGTCCGGGAACTAAGATCCCGCAAGCCGTGCCGCGCAGCCAAAAAAAAAATCCTGGTTTGGACAATATGTCATAGAGTAGTGCTGGTCATGAGGGCCCTATGGAGCAACGGGCCTCACATTTGAATACTTGACATTAACTCCAAATAATGGTCAACACTTAAATAGCCTGTACTATGTACCAAACATAGTTTAAGAGCTTTACACATATGACTCATTTAATCCTCATCCCAACCCTATATGGTAGGTACTAGTATTATTCCCCTTTTACAGGTGAGGAAACTGAAGGACAGAGTGGTGAGAAACTTGCCCAAGGTCTCACAGATACTAAGTGACAGAACATGCATCCAAACTAAGGCCCTCTGGTGGAATTCATTCCTGGAGGTTAGTCTCAGTTCAATATACCCACAGAAGCTAACATTTAAAATATCACACGTTTGTATCCCTTCAATTTTTCACTCTCACAGGAACCAACCAAACAAACAAAAAATCAAATGCCCTGGGTCTACCTCAGCCTCAGAGACTCTGTCTAGCTTTTAGGTAAGGTGAGGTGAGGTGGAAAAGCATTCCAGGCTGAGGTCCAAGAGAAAGATGATAGTTAGGGAGAATCAGAAGTTTCAAGCAGGGAATCAAACTGTGAGGGTCCAAGAATGCTGGGCTAAGGAACCAGGATATTTTATTTTCTGAAGAAAAGAGAACGCTTTTAGCAAATTTCTATTTTAAAGGCAAGTACATTGCACTAGATGGGAAGGAGAAAGGGAGAGAAGAGAGGGAAAGAGAAAAAGAGGTGAGTTTGGAGGGAAACACTGTCTTTAGACTTTTCCCCCAATTTCATAGACCCTCTCCTCCAATAAACACAGAAAAACTTCTTGCCTATTTCTCCTATTTGCTGACACTATTCACTACAATCCCTTGATTTTCTTGTTCCTCAAATGTTCTTAGGATCCTTTCAGAAATAATACTCTTCTGGTCAGGAAAAGCTGAAGGGCAGAAAATTTCTAGTGGAGGGCCAGAGACGCCCAGAAGGAAAACAAAACCCCCCAAAACCACAAACAAACAAAAAGGGAAGCTTTACAGGGCCTCAGGGATCATCTGGTCCAACTTCTCATCATGCATGCATTCATTCATAAATATTATCTCTTTTACGCACCTACTATGTGTTGGGTACCGGGGATAGAATAGGAGTAAAATACAGGCCCTGGCCTCACAGCAAAGAAGCCACCTGAGGACCAGAGAGGGACACTGAGTTGCCCAAAGCCACACAGCGAAAAATTCTGTGGCCGCACTGGGTCTCAACACGATTCCCTAGGGACGCCCTCTTCCCCTCTCCCCATAACTGTAAAGTCGTGGGTCACAGCAAAGCAGGTACCTTCAGGGCTTGGCGGGCCAAAGGGCTCTCGCGGCCCCATACAAGATGCTACAAAGAACCAGGACCGGGACCAGCCCCGAGGGGTCGAGGCGGGGCCGGGAGGTCGGAAAGGAACCATCTGGTTCCTGGGCTGGCTGGAAGAGTACGCGGAGGCAGGAGGCCCTTTCTCGAAGGAATAATGCCCCTCTGCAGCCGCCGTAGCCGAGCAGGACGCGTCTTCCGGCCACGTTTCTCTTCCCGCGGAACTAAAGGGAGGAATCCAGGATGGCATATGTCGCCAGGAGTGAGGCCCCACTGTGCTCCGAGCAGTTCGGCTCCGGGACGGCCCGGGGCTGCCGCGCCGCCGCCGACGGGAGCCTGCAGTGGGAGGCCTGGGGGCGGCGCTGGTGGGGGTTCTCCGGGGCCTTCACAGCGAAACCCGGAGGACGAGATGGGGGCGAAAGGGTGGCTCCCGGGACGGCCAGTCCACCTCTTTCCCGGCTCCTGGCTGTCTTCCTACCTCAGGGCTTCCCCGATAGCGTCAGCCCGGACTATCTGCCCTACCAGCTGTGGGATTCCGTGCAGGTCAGCCCGGCCGACTGGGGAAGGGAGCGACATGTACCCGGGGTAGGGGAGACAGCGCGCCACCTCTCCCTCCCCGCTTACAGACTGGACACTGAGGCCCAGAGCCGAGCTGTGACACGTACCAGGCCACACACCCAGGAGAGCTGATAACAGGTCTTAGACCTCCATGCTCCTGTGCCCACTCCTCACCCCACTTCTTTTCTTCTCCAGGCCTTTGCTTCCAGCCTCTCGGGTTCCCTGGCCACCCACGCAGTCTTGCTGGGCATAGGGGTAGGGAACGCAAAAGCGTCTGTTTCAGCTGCCACGGCCACCTGGCTCGTGAAAGGTGAGCTGGACCCCTGGAGTCTCACCGATCGCTCCTCTCAGCTCTGCCATTTCTCTGACCACTTTTTCCTTCAGCTGGGAAGCCCAGCCCCTCCTTTCCCCTTCTCCCAGTGTTTTGGTACCTAGCTCTGGGCTCTGATGAGTATGTTTATTTCTGCATTCCTGTCTGATTAGATCCGGGAGCCAAGCCTCCCCACTTCCTAGAAGAGTGCCTTGTACCTCGTTAAAAAACAAAATTCAACTGAGTAAATTTTAAAGATTTGTATTGGCTTTATTGACGACTGACTAGTAACCCATGGCGGGAACACCCTCATCCCGCCCACTAGCCTTGGTAGCTGCACTCCGTTCCCCATACGTACTGTGCAGTGTCCCTTAATCATCTGGAGCCCAGATCCCTAAGTAAACCGTCCCCTCCCCTTTACTCCTAATCTGTGGAGGACTGCCTAAGAGTTTGGTTATTGAATAAAACTGCCAACTGCCTTGGGTGTGGGAAATTAGTTAATTCTAGACAGAAACAGTTTTGTAATAGGTCCTGAGTGGCAGAGAGGAGGTTTGGGGAAGGGTGAAAGGCATTTTATATCCTCTGGGATACTAGATGATGCCATGGATAATAACTATAGTAACTATCTGTTGAATGTGTACCGCTTTTTGAAAAACCGCTAAAGGGGGCGGGGGGAAAAAGATACAGTTTGGTACCGTGCTACCTAGACGGTGAAGTAGAGAAAAAAAGGGAAACTGCCCACATCAGGAGGGCCAATGGCTCTCTCCACCATCCTTTGTCTTTCACTGTTGTTCCCAGTGGCGGTTTAAATCAGACCCAAGGTAAGGCTCATTCTGCACCTAGCATCAGCCTGGCCACAGCTCTGGTGAGCCTCTGTGGACCTTTTGGAGAATCTGGAGGCTCCTGCTTATACCCTTACCATTAAGATGAGCATACTGTCCACATGTGAGTCACTGCTGGAAAGAAGCTCTTTCTCTGAGACTGCATATCAGTGGAGAAGTGGTGGTGATCTGTGCCTCTTGTCCTAGTTGTCTCTTCTTTTAATAATAATAGTTCCCTGAACAGTACTTACTGTGTACCGGTCGTTAAATGCCCTGACTCAGTCTTCACAATAGTTCTGAGATGGGTATTGTCATTATCTCCATTTTATAGATGGGAAAACTGAGGCACAGCACGGTAACTTGCCCAGGGTCACGGATGTGAACCCAGGAGGTTTAGTTCCAGAGTACATTTTCATACCACCGTACTCTGCTTAATTTGGATCTTTTCCATTCCTCTCCTATTGGTTAATTGTTTGGAATGCAGTGGGAGCTTGGGTCAGTAGTTCCATGTCATTTCTAAGCACCCTAGTCTTATCACCAACATGTTGCTTATGTATGTCTTCAGCTCAGGCGAGTTATTAAAAAAATAAGACCATTTTAAGATGTGGAAAAATATCCTCTTACTTTAAAGCCTGTTGTTGATATTAAAGGAAACCCCCTTAATTAAAAGGATATTAAAAACTTGTTTCCATCAAACATGGGAAATTTGTATGCAGAGATTTATATAAGACACTCCCTTGGAATTTTTTGATGTGGTCACTTTTAGTTACAGATCTCTTAATAGAACATGTTGTTAATTGTCATAACTAGCAATAGTAATACTACTAGCAGCCAATATTTTGCCAGCTGAGTGTATGCCAGACATTTTGACATGTAATATGTAACTTAATCTCTGCAGCAGCCATATTAGGTAGATGCCTTTATAAGTACCTTTTTTAGAGAGGGAAGCTGAGGCACAGAGAGGTTTAGTAACTTGCCTAAGGTCACATAGGGCCAGGATTTGGACCCAGGCCCACTGACTCCTGTATCCCACCCTTAACCACCCACTCTTTGGCCAGTTAGGATTTCAGAGTGGAGCCGAGTACAATTTATGGACAGTTGATCCCTTACTAGAATTCAAAATTTTTAGATCTTACAGCATGGCCAGTTGTAAGTGAGGCAGAGAGGAGCAGGTGGGAATTAAGTTTCCTGGTCTAGTGGACAGTGTTGACTTTCAGCTAATAGGGAGGATGTATGTCACTGCATCCTATTGCCAACCTCCAGATTCTGACAAGGGCCCTGCAGACTGTCTCCGATGAAAACTAGAGCAGGCCCCTTTCTTGTGTGAAGGACATACATACCTGATTGGCAAAGACTTTGCAGTCGGAGGGTAGAAAAATAGTCTGGCTCTGTGAGCTCTCAACCAGTAAAAGTAACCTTGCCATGTTCAGAGTCACTAAAATGATCCAATACAAAAATCTTGAACAATGAAAATTTTGTGTAGAATTAAAAGTACTTGAAGAGTGTGGGTGAGTGACAGCGGGAGGAGGCTTCTAAAGCCACCCTGGGGAGTATAACTTCCAGGGACAGAGAGGACAGAAATAGAGAAGCCGAGCAGGCCGGATGGGAAATGTGTTATACACACGCCTCTGAATGAGGCAGCTGCTGCTCAGCCCCAGCCAACTGGAGCAGTAAGGGGAAGCAGGCCTGGTGCTGCCGTGTCTTCAGGTTCTCGGAAAGCTGTAAATCCAGATTTTCTTGTAAAATGCCCCATTTTCGTTTATCAGTCTTCGAGCTTCAGTTGCTTCATCTTCGAAAGGGGATGAGCCCTTAAGCTCGTAGGATTGTTGTGACGATTGAAAGACATGGGTATTTCAGGTTTCTGCCAGAGTGCTTAGCGATCTCCTTCAAGTCCAAGGCTGGGTAAAGATGTCTAGCTCTAAGGGGTCAATGCCCAAGGATGGCCGCCTTGGCAAGAGGAGAATGAGGAAGGCTGGCCCATGTCACCACCTTTATATGTCGTGGGACATTTTCATCCCTTCTGCCCACAACCTAGTTCTCCTTCTTGCAGTCCCCCACTTAAGGGTCCCTTCCCTCAAGCTCAAACAAGCTAAGGGTCCTCTGCCCGCTCTGCCTGTCCTTCCCAGTGCCCACAGTGTGAGGCCTTCTCAGTTTGATTCTAGAACAGTCCTTCTTTGTGATCCCCCTGCTGGGCTTAATGAGTACTACTCTCAGTGTAAGGTAGGGTCTAAATCAGTGGTTGGCAAACTTTCTGTAAAGGACCAGACTGTAAAGATTTTACACTTTGCAGGCTGTACAGTTTCACTTGCAGCAACTTGATTTTGCCATTGTGTTATGAAAAAAGCCATAGACAGTCTGGAAACAAATGGCACAGCTGTGTTCCAGTAAAACTATTTACAAAAACTGCATAGAAGCCCACAGACCACCGTTAACTGACCCTTGGTCTAAATCTGTGTTTTTCGTAGTGGCTGCTGTCTGCTTTTACACTGGCTTTTGAGCCTGGAACCATGACTCTGGCTCACTGTGGTACCCCCCAGGCCTCACGGCAGTGGGTAGCCAAGAAGCACTTGTTGTGCAAGTGAAGGTCTAGTGGATTCCAGAGACCTCTCTGACTCTCCCTAGTCTGAGGAGGCCTCTCCCTCTGCCCCACACTCCCAGCTCGCTTGTCACCAACCTGCAGTTCAAATCCTTTTTATTTATTTATACTCTGATGACCACCTGTGAACCCATTGCGCAACCTAAGAGCTAGAATATCAACAATAACCTCTGAACTTTCCACACAGAATTTCCTGCTTTTAAAAAAAATAGTTTTACCATATAGATATATATACCCAAACCCTATATTGTTTAGTCTCAGTCGTTTTCGAGCTTTATGAAGAGTATACTGTGCTGTATGTAGTCATCATGACTTACTTTTTCATGCAGGATGATAATACTAGGATTCATCCATGCCGATGTGGGTAATTGTGGTCCATTAGATTTTCACTGCTGTCTAGTATGCCCCTGAGTAAATGTACCAGAATTTGTTTATGCATTCTCCTGTTGATGAGCATTTGCATTATTCCCAGATTTTTGCTGTTATAAACAATGCTGCAAAGAATATTTCTGGTCCGTGTCTCTTGGTGTGCATGGGTACCTAGTTCTCTGGGGGTACATGCTGAGGGACTGCTAAGTCTAGGCACTTCTGACCCCATAATGCAGCTACGTCTGTCTAGAACTTATCGTACCAGACTGAGCTCCCAAGGGCAGCGATCCAAGGTGGAAAGCCATCTCAGTGCCAGGCTCTGCCAGGCCCTACAGCCCCCAAGGCTCTTGCTTGTTCCTTACCGATGCCTCTCTCCCCCAGATTCAACTGGCATGCTGGGCCGCATCGTCTTTGCCTGGTGGATGGGGTGAGTTTTTCTTCCCGATCTGCAGACTTCTAGCCACTCTCCCTAGACAGGAGTCACATCTTTCTCAGCCCTGGCTGTATTTTCAGCTCCCCCTCTTTCCTACCAGTCTCCAGGGGTGGGGAGATTTAGCAGGTATATCAGAGCTAAGGAGTCTTTAGTGAGTACCCAGTACAGGTGACTTGCCCGGGGTCACCAAGCAGTGAAGCCACAGAGCCATTGCCAGGATGAGATCTGCCTTCAAAAGCACCGATTTGCCCCTCTGCTGCCCATCATGGAAAAACACAGGGAGCCACAGGCTCTAAGCATTCTCTGCTGGCTTGTTAAAAGAGAAGCTTGGATGGGACAGTGCTTAGCCCAGAAGGAATACCTTTACTCCAGAGGCTTCTGTGGCAGCTTAGATACTTGGTTGGACTTTGCTAAGCTGAGTGGGGAGTGGGCTTGGGTAGGTCATCAGGATCCCTGTCTGACCTGGGATCCACATCACCATTTATCTAGAAGGGATTGAGGGTGTCGTGCTGCCTGCTTCCTCCTTGAGTCAATATTGGGTGACCTCAGGAGTGAGTTAGTATCTGCCATCAGTCGTGGTTGTGAGGTGCAGTGAGCTATGTAAAGTGCTTAGCACATAATAAGTGTTCAGTAAACACCAGCTGCAATTACTAACCCTAACTGGGCCTCACCAGCTCTCTGTGTATCCTCTCCAATCCTTGTAATAACTGTGTAGAGTAGGATTGAATGTGTACCTTTTCCAGATGTGAAGCAGACCAAGTCACACAGCTTGTAACTGGTGAGATGGGATTTGAACCTAAAGCCTGTAGTCTTTCTGTGGCATCAAGCAGAGCCCAAGACCAGGCCCACGTGTCCTAGTCCTGCTTTTGCCATATATTCGTTCCATCAGGAGTTCCCCATGTGCGTCCCATGCCCCGTCCAAGAATGCTCCCTTTCCCTCTAGGAGATTTCAAATTAAGGGTCAGGGCTAATGCTGCAAATTCTGAGCTGGGCAGGGGGCTGCAGCATCTCCTGCCACTGGGATCTTGGAGAAGTAGTCCCTGGGGGTTTGTGCAAGGGCCAGGGTGTCACTCGGCCTGCAGAGGAGGGAACCATCTGCGGCATCGTGTAATAGAGATATCCTAGGCTGGACGTCAGAGCCTGGCTCTTTCGGCCTTTTCCCCCCACTCCCATTTGATCCGAGGGAAGTCATATCCCTCTCTGGGCTAGTTGTCTGTAACATGCAGGGTAGTGTTTACACTAAATGTATTGTTTATAGAATATGTGGACTTCTTGCTGGGTACCTTCTATGAAGCAGAAGGAAGAGGAGGGGAGTTGGCAGAGGAACCCAGGGATGGCCTCTCTCCCAGGAGGACCCAAGGGTGGGGAGCAGCCACAAGGCAATCAGTTTTTTCCTTTGGTGCCTCATGGGTTAGTAAGGGGGAAATATGAGTGACCACTGAAGGTCCTCCCAGCTAATGGCATTTTAGGCAGCAGTGACAGGGTGTGGGGACAGATGTCTGGCTGGGGTGTGGGTTTTCCTGAGCCCTTCGGACCTTACCAAGGCATAGGAATGGCCTGCACTGCCCACAGGCTGTGTTTTCTCCTTAAATCCAAATTGCAAATCAACCTCTCCTCCCCCACAGGAGCAAAATGGACTGTAATGCCAAGCAGTGGAGGTGAGAAGGGGCTGGAACTGAGGGGAGGGGAGTCTTCTAGTATGAAGGTCTCTGACCTCTGACCTCTTATCCCTTCCCCCAGGCTTTTTGCCGACATCCTCAATGATGTAGCCATGTTCCTCGAGATTATGGCTCCCATATTCCCCATCTGTTTCACCATGACCATCTGCATCAGCAACCTGGCCAAGGTACCCACCTCTGGGGCACCCCTGTACCCAAGATACCTGCCCTGGTGGTGCTGTGTGCGGGCTCACTTGGGGCCCACAGGGGATCCCAGCCTGGGCCCAGTGTTCAAGGCATTTCTAGAAGAGTGAAGAAGTTCAACTGTTTCTTCTGGGACTCAGCCATGTATTCTGATCCTCCTCCAGCCAGACAGCCTCCAGAGCCTCAGAGGGTCAGTCTAAGGCAGTGTCTGGAGCCATGGGACTGGTGAGGGAGCTCTGAGCTGAAAGAGAGTAAGGGTGGTCCAGTGTCAACATCTTGGGACCAGCTCCCTGGCTACCTTTCATTCTTTCAGTAAAATATTTAGGGTGCCTACTGCATGTTCGGCACAGAATACAAGCCCTCCCATCTTTGAAAGAAAGCCACACATAGTTAAATATTTATCGAGTGATAGCTATAGGTATTCCAGATGAGAAGTGTAGGGGGCTGCAGGAGGGTTCAGCAGGGAATCTGGCCTGGTCCAGGGATGCAGGAAGGTCTTCCCTGGGGCTGGGTCCTGAAGTCTGAGTGTGAGGTACAGCGTGGGCATTCTGAGCAGAAAGAACAGTGCAGGTCAAGGTCCAGTGGCAAGACAGAGCACAGACCGGACAGCAAGGCTGAAGGGGCAATTGGGGTGAATCCAAGCTCTTCTCTGCCAGGCTGCTGACCTCATGATTCCTTCAAGTTGGCCTCATCCAGATGAGGAAACTGAGGCCTAGCAAGGTTCGGTAAAGAGCTCAGCCTGTCTTCCCCACCGGGTTGAGTACCTGGCACAGAGTAAAGAGTCTTAAGAAGATATGTAAGGCCCATCTTAAAGGCCCATCTATCTGTTCAAAATCACTTGTGTTTCTCTGCTGGGCACTACTGATATTTAGGATTTTAGGAACAGTTCTTTGTGGTGGAGGCCTCTGAGCTTCCCTGGCCCAGGCACTAAAGGCCATGAGCACCCCCTCCCCCTCCAGGGCAGGAGACCACAGAGAAACCAAGGATTGTGACCTCTGCCTAAATTCTGCACGAAGCTCCGCCTTGGGGGCCTCAGTCTCTTCATCTGTCGAATAAGGGACTCGAACAGGGCCATGAACTTCCCCTTCCCCACCTTCCCGCCCCTCCCCAGATTTCCAGCACCTCCATGCCTGAGGTACACCAACCAGAAGCCTGGTTGTCATCCATGCCTTCATCTCCTCCCCCTTTACCTGTCACCCTCAGCTAAACCTCCATTCATGTCTGTTATTTGCCCTCTTAAATCTCTCCAGTCCTTTCACGCCTCCATCCCCATGTCACCTGGTGATTCCTTGCTGCTGAAAAAGCACAGTTATTTCCTAGGTCATCTCCCTGCGTCTATTCTCACCCCTCTTCAGTCCTTCTCAGAGCAACCCCATAGTCCTTAATAGAGTGGAAATCAAATCAGGTCCCTTCCCTGTGCCCATTGCTCTTGGTATAAAGACCTTACAAGGCTTGGTAAGTTCTATGTGATCAGGTCCCCGCCCATAACTCCAGCCTCATTTTGATCCACATTCCTCTTACCTTCAAACAAACACTGCCTATGTAACAACTAGTTTATTTGTTTACTATCTGATGATTTATAAGCTTCATGAGGGCAGGGGTTGTACTGAAGTCTCTCACAGCACCTAAATCTGTATCTGACATCTAAAAGAGATTTGATAAACATGAACGAAGTCAGTGACCCTAATTGATGAGCTCTCCCATCTCAGAGGGAGAGCCCTAGGAGGTCAGGGCCACTGGTGTGGGTTTTGAACTGGCCTGGAAGGCTTGGCTAGGCCTTGACTGGGGCAGGAAGAGAGTGGAGTTAGTTCCAGGCAGGCAGAATGTAAGCACCAAGTTGGAAACCAGACTTGGCTCTGCAAGGGGGAGGGTGCAGCCAAAGCAGAAGTTGGAGGCTGGGGAGGTTCTGGGCTAAGAATGGTCTGTGGGCCTCCACCTTGCGGGGAGAAAGTGAGTTTCCTTGGGGCTGGGTCCACAGGGTGGTGTGACAGGCAGACCTTCAGTTTCCTCCTGGAGCAAGACAGGGGAGGTGGGCCTAGTGGAAATGCGGGGTGAGAACAGGAGACCAAGGACGGCATTCAGGGTTTTGCTGCAGGGTGGCCTAAGGCCTAGTTTTCTTAAACTGGTTTGAGCCATTTATTTGGCTCACCCACAGAAACTCCTGTGTTGCAGCAGGTTATGGCCACTCTGACTTTCACTCTTCCCTTTACCCACCCAGTGCATTGTGGGCGTGGCTGGTGGGGCCACTCGGGCCGCACTGACCATGCATCAGGCCCGGAGAAACAACATGGCCGATGTGTCAGCCAAGGACGGCAGCCAGGTGAGCAGCCAGAATTGGAGGGATGGTGGGGGGAGCGCGGATGTACGGGAGGGGGGGCAGACATCAGACCAAGCCACGATTTGGGCATATGAAGAGAAGCACCTGAGTGCTCCTGCGGGGCAGGGTGGGAGACAGGTGGGAGGAAATGTAGCTTCTCCCTGCTCTGACTCTTAGGATAGGTAGTCAGTGTGAGGGCTCGGGCTCAGGCTCTGGCGGCAACAAGTCCAAGCTGGTCATCTCAGCCCCTGCCTGCTGCCCGTGAGGCCAAGAGGGAGCCCTTGCCCTGGATCTCGCCCTCTCTAGGCAGAGCCCCACCCTGGGAGGTGCATGTTCCCCCATGAAGCCCCACACGTTAAAGCGCCTGGCAAGTCAGAAAGTGCTTAGCATGTGAGGAGGCCGGAGTCACTGCAGAGGCTTCCGCTGGGCAGTTTAGCAAAGCCCTTCCGGCCCAGCCCTCACCTGACCAAAGGAGCCTGACGTGGAGGTGGAGGCACCCTTAGGCTGAACCCTTCAGGTATCGCCACCCTCCGTACCCCGGTGCTAAGTGCCTATGTGCACTGCATCGTTTACCTCTCACAGCAGCCCTCTAAGGTGGATACTGTTATTATCTCTCTTTTACAGATGGGGAAAGTGAGGCCCAGGGTGGTCACAAGTGTGATGGTTTTCTTTGACACTGAAGCAATTTAGAAACCTCTGTTCTCTGCAGTCCTACTTTCTGGCCTTCTCTTATATTGTTTTATTAAATAGAATTTCATTTAAAAAATTGACTAACTCCTTTCAATAATATTAACACAAGCTAATGTTTTTTAAGCATTGACCATGTGCCAACTATTTCATGTGTATGAACTCATTAAATCCTTACAGTGGTCTCGTGCAGGGGCGTTCTTTGTTGCCACTCTACAGATGAGGGGAAAAAAGGCACCGAATGGTTGAGTCTCCCTGGGTCCCTTTGGGCACATCCCTTCTCCCCGGAAATGGTTGGATGACTTCTTCCCCATTATCACTTCCACAGGTTGTTAGGGAGGGGAAATAAGTACAACCAGCCCCGTGCCCGCTGTCTCACCCGCCCTCTTTCCAACCCCCAGCCCCTTCCACCCCCAGATGCATTTTCCAAGGCCCCAGGGCTTCCTCAGTTCATGGAGGCAGTAACATCACTGGGGCAACGAGACACGTGCTCAGCCCCAGACTAGGCCCCTGCTTTCTGCTGATGTTGCTTTGCTGCCACTTGATGTGGCTGCTGGAAATGACTGTTCCCACCTGGGGAGGGGAGGTCCCTCTGCCCCTGAGCTCCCAAGGCCCCTGATCCCCAGTTTACTGTCACACCCACAGCCTTTATTTCCACGGCCCGCCCCTTTGCCAGGACGACTGGGTAAGAAGAGCTGCAGTCTCAGGCCCCCTCTGTGCCAGAACCAACTCTCCCGGGGAACTGCGTAGTCAGGGACACCAGTCCAGACTCCTCCTCTCTCATGATGAGTTGGGGGGCGGTGGCCAGGGGTCTTCTCCCCTAGGGTAAGCTCAGTCAGGCCATCTCGGGCTATCAGGAGGGTCTGATAATATTGATTTTCAAGGGAAGTTTGGATCTTGTGCTTTTCTTCCTGGGTGGTTCCTTGACCCCTTTGCAAAAGTATCTGCTGGTTACTGGGCGGATGGACCTTTTTTTTGTTTTTCTGTTTTTCGGGGTTTTTTGTTTGTTTTGGCCATGCTGCATGGTTTGCAGGATCTTAGTTCCCCGACCAGGGATCGAACCCATGCCCCCTGCAGTGGAAGTGCAGAGTCCTAACCACTGGACTGCCAGGGAATTCCCTTTTTTTTTTTTTTAAACCACCAAATAAAATAGTTTTACTCTGTGGACATTTACTTGCCTGAGTGTAGGGCTACACTTTGACTCTTGCAAAACAAAGAAGGCATGTTCCACAGGCATTCCAAGGGCATTGCACCTACCTGGGCAGAGAATCAGCTGGTATCTTAAATGACAGCTCACTCATCAAAAGCGTTAAAAATTTCCTAGGCACGCTTATCAGTGTAGGGAGTGTCTGGGGCAGGGTGGGGTGTGGTGAAAGGCACTCAGGGGTATTCCTTCTGGCCTGGAGGGGAGCCCTCCAGCTCCCATCCCCTCTGCCATTTTCCAGGAGACGCTGGTAAGCCTGGCAGGGCTCCTGGTCAGCCTCTTGATGCTTCCCCTGGTGTCAGATTGCCCCAGGTAAGCCGGGACCAAGGGCGGGGAGGAGGCGCCCTGCCGGGCCTCTGCTCCCGTTGACCACCTCACTCTGTCACCCCAGCTTAAGCCTTGGCTGCTTCTTCTTCCTCACTGCCCTCCACATCTATGCCAACTACCGGGCAGTCCGGGCCCTTGTCATAGAGACCTTGAACGAAGGCCGGCTCTGTCTGGTCCTGAAGCACTTCCTTCAGCAGGGAGAGGTACTTGGCCCTGCTTCAGCCAATCAGATGGAGCCGCTGTGGACAGGTGAGCCAGCCCCTCGGTTTCAAGTTTCCTATGTCTCCTAGTCTCCCCCTGCCTGGCCTCCTGACTCCAGCTTCCCACAGGTTTCTGGCCATCTCTGTCTCTATCCCTGGGGGTCCCCCTACACCGTGTGACTTCCAGGTGAGTGGCCCAGCGTCTCCCACCCATCACCACGGTCACCCCCTCCCCACACGGGCTCCCTGTTCTGATCATACACTGGCCTCCCCCAACCAACCAAGCCCCACCTCTCTGGTTCTCTATTTCCACCGAACAGACTTGTGGGTCAGTGTGGGTGCTTGAGGGCAGCAGGTGTATAACATGAAGTAGATATAAGGGATCTTATATTTGTTAGATGCAGGAAGAAAGGAAGGGTTGATGCGGGGGAGGGGTAACGGCTGAGGGATGGATGGCAAGGAGGTGCAGGACAGTTAGGGTTAACAGTTAGGTGGCTCTGCAGTTGACTGGGTGGTCACTGCTGCCTTTGTCTTCTCCTCCCCCACTGCACGCTCTTCTCTCCTTCAGTGTCTTTGAGCTGCAAAAGCTGGTTGAGGGGCACCAAGAACCCTACCTCCTTCGCTGGGACCCATCACAAAGTAAGTGTGCCGCGTTCCCCCAGCTTCAGACTCACCCTCCTGGGCTCAGCCTCTCATTCTTCCAGCCCCAGGGCCCCAAGCCCTGGACACGCGCTGGACAGTTTGGAGTCTGCCTAGTGTCCTGAAGGGAGCTCTAGACTAAGATTGGATGCATTCAGATTATAGCTACATGCCCCAGTGAAGTTCCCTTTACCACTCCGTAAAATGGCGCTAACAATACCTGCCTTATTAGCTGCAGGGTTTTTATGAGGATCAAATAAGGTGACTATGTAAAAGCACTTTGTACATTGCAGCACACTCAGATAAGAGTAAGACCTTTGTTTATCCCTGAGGAACCACTTTCCTCTCCTATCCGGGGTCACCTCTTGAGGAAACATGTACTAACGTTTACTGGTCTGCTGGTCGTGTGTTAAAAGCTGCTTATTCTCACTAGCCATTAAAGACGTGCAAAATAAACCCACCTCAGGGAGCTGCTCTGAAGTTGTATTTTGGAAATTACTTGGCCGGAGCACTGGGGAGCAACATGAGATGAAGTTGGAAAGGAAAGGGTGAGAGATGACCTTTCATGCCAGGCCAAGGCCTTTGGGCCAGACAGGGATGAAACAGGCTGGTAGGCCTGAGAGTGTTTGGGGAGGTGGCCCTTCCCTGGTACCAGTCTGTCCCTGGGTCTCTCCAGACCAGGTACAGGTTGTCCTGAGCCAGATGGCAGGCCCTGAGACCATTCTAAGGGCTGCCACTCACGGACTGGTGCTTGGAGCCCTGCAGGGAGATGGACCCCTCCCAGGAGAGCTGGAGGGACTGAGGAATCGAGTACGGGCTGGTAAGTGCCTCACAATCTAGGCTGCTCCTGACTCAAAGCGGGGTGGAGAGAGGAAGGACCCTGTTCGGCTTGGGGAACCCAAGAGCTTCTGGTTCTTCACCCACTCCAGGTCCTGAGAAAGAGAGCTGCGTCATCGTCAGGGAGACCCACCGAGTGTTGGACAAGCTATTTCCAAAGTTCTTGAAAGGTAATATCCTTCTGCTTCATCGTTCCTAGGCCTTCTCCCAGAGGCCCTGCCTGCCCCCATCCCCACCCCTTCACCTAGAGGGTGGAAGACCTGGGTTTCTCTCTGTGATCTCAAGTCTGGACCTCAGTTTCCCTGTCTGCAAGATGGGGAGGTTAGGATGGTCTCTGAGGTGCTGTCAGTGTTGACAGACTATGGAATCCCAGTTGGCATTGGAGAATGGTGGGCGGGGGGCGGGGTAAGGCTCACAAATTACTGATGATGCTCTTTCATTTAGCACCTACTCCATTCTGGTCCTTTTTCATGTGCTGCTCAATGAATTCTTGCTGCAACCAGATGAGGTTTTAGGCTCATTTTATGCCAGAGATGACCCAGCAGAGGCAAGGGGAACCTGAGCAGTACACCCAGCCTGTGCTGCTCCTTCCCCCTCCCCAGGGTCAGCCCAGAGTCTCCTCCCCAGCAGTATCCCTATGCCCTCTCCCCAGGACTGCAGGATGCGGGCTGGAGGACTGAGAATCACCAGCTAGAGGTGGATGAGTGGAGGGCCACATGGCTCCTGTGTCCAGAAAAGAAGCTCTTGTGAGCAGCCCAGCCAGAGGCCCAGGTCCCAGGACAGGAGCCTGGAGCAAGGACACTTTAGCCACAGCAGGACCTGGAAAAGGCAGCTTTATTTTTGCTTAGGGGCAGCGATGTGACCAGTTGGCCAAGGAAATGACTACCAATCAGATGGACTGGGCCCCAGGCAGAGACAAAGTGGAGAGAAGGGGTACCAGGGCCTTCCCCTGCACTCTCCTGCCCCAGGCCCTTCTTACCACTGCAGGCTCCCCACCCCCACTCGCTGCAAGGCTGTGGCTCATGGCGCCTGACACAGTTGACCTCAGGCGTAGAAGCCCCAGAGGAACGTGGCCACGGCCATCATGAGCAGGGCATTGAGGTTGACCACGCGGGCCCAGCTTGGGTCCTCACTGATGTCCTCCAGTCTCCTGGCTGCGGCAGCCATCTCCTCCTGGGTAGGGCGTGGGGGACTGCCTGCCCCACCCCTGCTCATTCCACAGAACCAGAGCAGGCACTGGCGGAACAGGCCTGGTGCTGGGGACGGGGGCTCTGGGAGAAATTGCGACCGTACAGTTAGTCTGCTCCCCCAGCTCCCCCACCCCAGCTCCCCAGGCAGTGCCTTACCCTCCATCTCCACCGCGTGCTCAGGGCGCCCGTTCTGTACAGGGGCTGAGGCTGGACCTTCTAGCTCCTCGGCATCCAGGTCCTCCCGCTCCTCCTTGCTGTACCGGAGACTGAAAACCAGGCGGTGGAGCTGGGGAAGGGTGGGAGCAGGGACCAAGTGGGAGTGCCGTTCCCCCACCCTGAACCTGGAGGTCCCCCGTCCACACCGGCACTCCCTTACCTCCCTCTGTCCAGCCTGCACACCCGCCCAGGCTCACTCCAGGATGACCTTCCATGGCTGCCCTTTGCCCTCAGGCTAAACCCAAGCTCCTCAGCTGGGTGTTTAAAGCTCTTGGCCCTGCTCAGCCCTCTGCTTCATCACCCTGTCTACACTCAGATTGTAGTACTTTAGTCTTACAGCCCTGCTAACAGTGTTCCTTCCTGTGGGTGTTTGCTCACAGGGTTCCCTCCTGCTGCCTTTCCCCTTCTCCACCTGTGGGGTCCTGTCCATCCTTCTGGGCCCACCTCTTTTGTCCTCCCCCAAATCAGCTCTGCCCTGGGGCACCTGCCTTGCCACAGCACAAGACCAAACCCTTTTTGGGCTTTCAGGGTCGTACTCTGTCCCTCTCTGCCACCAATCAGGCCAAGACTCTGGGGGGCTTTAACCTCCCCCACAGTCTTCTTCAAGCCACCTCCAAAGCACCTCAAATAAATGTGATTTAAATAAAAACATTGTACTTGCTTTGCAAATGAAGCTTCAGACTGGGCTCTCAGCCTGCCCTCACCAAGCCTCGGTATAGAAATTCAGGTGCTACCCACTGGGAGTTCTGGGAAGCAGGCTGGCTGACTGCTGTTGGAGAGGGCCCACAGCGGCCCACGTTTGGTGCCGGGTCCAGAGGCCCGCACTTACGTGCTTGCGCGGGATGGGCGGTGTGCACAGC
Organism: Mesoplodon bidens; assembly: GCF_964165515.1. Lineage (NCBI taxonomy): Eukaryota > Metazoa > Chordata > Mammalia > Artiodactyla > Ziphiidae > Mesoplodon > Mesoplodon bidens. The sequence continues at coordinate 43,741,407 of NC_138171.1, forward strand.
GAGACCACGAGGGTGAGGAGGCCGGAGCAGACGAAGAGCACGATGGCGAAGTAGAGGTAGTGCACGCGGCAGAGGAGCGCGGGGCACGCCGAGGGGCGCACGCAGCTGCCCGAGCCAAAGGAGAACTCGGGAACCAGGCGTGCCAGACCCATCAGCAGGCCCCCGATCAGTCCCCAGAAGGCGCCCTGCGGGGCCAGAGAGCGCATCAGCCTCGGGTTTCCAAGTCCGGCCCCGACCTCCCAATGAACACACACACTCACCTTCTCATTGACGCGGGGCACGAAGAGCGCCAGCACGAAGACGGCCGACACCGGCGGCGCCAGGTAGCTGGAGACCGACTGGATGTAATCAAAGAGCTGCCCGCCCTGCGCCGCCTGCACCACGGGAAGCCAGGCCACCGACACGGCCACGATGAACACCACCCAGAGCCTGCGGTGGACGGCCATCAGGTCAGGACGGCCAGGCCCCGTCTCCCCCTGTCCCTCCGAGTGCTCCCTGCCCCCACCCGGGGCTGATTCGTGGGGCAGGAGATGGAAAACCCAGGCCCACCGTCCTACTAGCAGCAACTCGCGGTCGCCCGCGCGGGGCCGCAGGCGCGTGTAGATGTCCATGGTGAAAAGCGTGCTGCTGCTGTTAAAGATCGAGGCCAGCGAGGACATGAGCGCTGCCAGCATGACCGCCAGCATGAGTCCGCGCAGACCTGCGGGCCGACGGAGCCGTGAGTCTGGGCCCACGAGGGGGTCCCGGGAGGGTGCGGACTGGGCGAGGGGTGACTCCTCCCACTGGCGCCTGTGGGCAGCGGGGCAACCCGGGGGCCCGCCCTCACCGTTGGGCATGAGCTTCACGACGAGCCGCGGGTAGGCGATGTTGGAGCACCCCACCTCGGTGCCACACACGCGCTTACACACCTCTGGCACCACGCACGCCACCTCGTCTGCGGGGAAGGGCACGACGCGGCTAGGGCGGCACCGGGTCTGGAACTTCCCCAGAAGTGGGGATGGGGAATCCCAGTGGAGGAGAGATGGGACCCCCGGGTGGGAGGTGGGACTGGGTGGCCCAGATCTTAGGACGGGAATGGAAATGGGAGACAAGCACTTGTATCCTTGCACAAGAAAGGGGCTGGATGGGGCACAGGACTCTCGGTCGGGGCGGGGTTGCTGACGTTACCCGGGTAAAGAATGCGGCTGATCATGCCCGGCATGACCATGAGGAACATGGGCATCAGCTTCAAGTAGCCGCAAAGGATGCAGCCCGCCTTGATGTGGGTCAGATTTTTCCCAGCCAGGCAGCGCTGCACTATGACCTGCGACGAGAGGCGTTCGACTACCTGCGTCCAGTTCCGGGTACCCCGCCCCGCCCCCCGCCTTGCCTCAACTCGCCGCGCTAATCCAGACCCCGCGGCTGGCCCATCGAAGCGGGCAATTCAGCTCCAAGCGCAGACCCTGACTCGGATCTGGCTCCATCTGTTTTAGCTCTAACTGGCGGGCTTCTCGCTCCCTCGGACCACGCCTTCCACCTGGCTTCCCAGATGGGTTCAGGCTCCACCTATCTCAGCTCCGCCCACCGCGGTTCCAGTTCTGTCCCAGCCTCGCTCCCCGCCCAGGCCCTGACCCCGCACCTGGTCGCTGCACCAGTACCAGCTTGAGACAATGGTAAGCCCCAGAAGCAGCGCAGGCCACGGCAGGTCCCCCGTCACAGGGTCCCGGAGCAGATGGTAGGAGTCGGGCCGGGGTCGATAGCAGGAGCTGGAGATGTTGCCCACCGCCGGATCCTCGGACACCGTCAGGGCCGTCATTGCCCCCAGGTATTTGTCGAAAAGCCCCGAATACCCGCCCACCTCATGGAAGGCTGTGAGGGCAAAGCAGTTAGGGGACATGGTGCCCGCGACAAGGCCCTCCCTAGGACCCACATGCCGCAGACGCGCGATGTCCCTGCTCCCAGGTGGAGAGATCTGCGAACTGTGACCTCTGCGCCCCTCCCCCGTCAGCTGAGCCCGTACCGTAACCCATGAGGACGAAGGCCCCCGCGAGAATGACGAAGGTCTGCACCGTATCCGTGTACATCAGCGCTGCCAGCCCTCCTGCAATGGCCTGGGTCAGTGGAGACAGCCCAGACAGGCTGCCACTAGTACATACAGTGTCTTTGTGCGAATTGGAAAAGGGCTCCCCTTTCCTGGAGGGCAAATTTCAAAAGGATGGCCCATTCCCTGGGCTCATGCACTCCGGCTTCAGGAGGCAGGGCTGTGTGAGCACAGTGGGGCTGAGTTTTAGGCTCCACTAATGCCAGGTGCCCACGTGCAGGACTTCCACTACAGGCCCTCCTCTCAGCCCCAGTTTTCTCTTCTGTGTGATAGGAGGAGGTGATTCTCTACGGTCCGATTCTCATCCCATTCGAAGGGACGGGCCCCTCAAGCCGGCCTTGGTACCAGGCCCCACCCACACTGCTCCAGCGTCAGGCCTCGGGCACCACCCCAGAATCCTCCAACCTGCACTGGGTTTGGTGAGCTTTGGAGTCTGGCCAAGTCGGCTCTCCCTTCCCAGGTGTTCAAGAGCTGTTAAATCTTCCTTTTTGCCTAGGCCCAGGACAGGCTCAGATCTCTGAACCTCCAGACCAAATCCAAGGAATGTGGAGGGGGGGAGTAGTTTGCTTTCCAAAGATTTAGGTCCTTCTCCTGCTTGGATCACATCACACTTAAGAACTTCTCCAGCCCACTTTCCTTTGGTGACTCCCCTAGGCCCCGCCCACAGATCCATGCTCCCTTCCCTAAGCCCCCGCCACCTGCCACCTGTCACAGTGTAGATCATGGTGATGCCCAGAAGCGCGATGACGGAGGCATAGATGTTCCAGCCCAGAGCCTGTTGAATGAATACCGCCCCGGAGAACATGTCCACCTTGGTGGGAGGAGCAAGCATGCAGGTCAGGACCCAGGGGCCAGGGTGGGGACCCAGGTCCACTTCCTGCCCAGATCATGACCCTACATGGCCATGCCTCAAAGGTTCCCTCATTTTTTGATGCCCTGGTCTTCCCAGATACCTCTCACTATGGTTGTCGCCCCAGAAGCCTATTCCTTCCAGGCCCTGCCTCCATCACGGTTCTTACAGCCATTGCTCCTTGGTCCCGCCCCATCCAGGGCTTTCCAGAGACGTCCACTGGGTGATCCCACCCTACCAGGGTCCCGACCAGCTCCCCGTGCGTGCGCACCGAAATCTTGGTGAAGATGTACAGAAAAAGCGAGAGCACGGACAAGTAGAGGCGGATTCGACGGCCGCCAAAGCGCTTGCGCAGGTACTGCGGCATTGTAATGACGCCCGCGGTCAGGTACACGGGCACGAAGAGCCAGCCAAGTAGCAGCACCACGAACAGCGCCTGCGGGCACAGCGCGACAGCTGAGGGTCACTCCCTGTGGGAGATCCTGCCATGAGTGCGTCCTCGTCCCTGATGGGTCTGAGGAACCTTCTTCTCTTGGTGAAAAGTGCTACTCCAAGGCAAGGTTGCAGGAGGGGCCCAGAGGACACAGATGCAGATGTCCCTGGGCCCTGGTCATTAGGGACAAGGTCTTGATACTTTGCTGGGCCCTTAGCTAGAGCCCTTCTTGCCCTGCCAGGCCATGACCCCTGGCCATCCCTCCAAGATGATCCCTATCCTCCTCGTCCTCCCCCCAACACACACACCTGAATCCAAGCACAGAACCCTCAGGCTGACCCCCAACCTCTGCCTTCCCTCTCCTCTCCACCCACCCAAACCTTCTGTCCCTCAAGGCTCAGCTCAGAGGCCTCCTCCTCCAGGAAGCCCTGAGCTCAAAGCCCTGATTTTCCCAACCCTCCGAGGCGAGCCTCAGTCCCAGAGTTTCGTCTCCTGCCCACTTCTGCAAGGGGCTTTCATTTAGCCTAGTGATCCTCACAGGCCACAGATTCAGAGGGCATCAGAAGAAGCACTCCACTATCCTTGAGACTGTTCATCCCACTTCAGAGAGGAGTAAAATCAAGGCCACAGAGGGCGTGGCTGGTCCAGGCTCACCCCTGCCCTGAACGTGGTATCTCCCACATGCCTCTGCCTCCAAGCTGGCTGCGTGAGCCTCCCTCGAAGGCCAACCCTACCTCACAGCTGGGAAGTCCCACCTCTGGTCTCACAACCCCACCTCTCCTGCCTGGAGTCTCTCTCCAGGTGTGACCCTTCCAGGGGTTCCCACGGGGAGGTGGGGGTTATTGGCAAAATGGGGCGCTCACATTCCACTCAAATCCAGCCACAGCCAGGCCGCTTGCTGCGCCCGTCCCTGCCAGGCCCACGAAGTGGCCACTGCCGATGTTGCTGGCGAAGAGAGAGGCCCCGACCTGGGTGGCCAGAGGTTGGGGTGAGCCAGGCTGCTTCCCTAGGCCTCCGCCCACTCCATAGCCCAGTCTCTCTCACCGGCCACCACGCCATGCTTCGTCCCGCCAGGAAGTAGCCGCCAACGGTGCCTCTGTTGGTTCTGCACATGGACTGGGGGACGGGAGTGGAGAGAGGCCTGGGTTTGGGGCACATCTTTGGACCTCATTAGCCTCCTCAACACATTCCTCAGCCTTGTTTCAGGCTGAAGATTAACCAGCGCATGGCTCCCCTGACGGTTCATACCTGCACCCCCAGCCTCCTCCCAGGCACCCAGATCTACCCAGACCCTAACCTAGGGTCTGGTTCCCCAAGCCTGAGTGTGGCTGCATTCGGCCGCACTTTCCTGGGGCCCCTGGATTTGGGTTTCTGGTCAGCCAGCCATTATGTAGAAGAGATCTCATTTAGAATGCTGTCCCGATGAAGATCCATCAACCCCTCAACTAGTCCAATCCAAAGGTGGGCAGACAAGGCATGCATGCGTGTGGGCTGGGCCACCCTGGGGCTAGCAAAAGACTGACCTGCCCCCCACCCTGGGTTTCTCCCTCAAAAGATCCAGGCATCCTTCCCCTACCACACATCGGGACTGTCCGAGACTTTTCCCCCAGGCTCCAAAGGCGGGCCCCCAGCAGCATCCCCCAACTTCTCACCCACAAGCCGACACCAATGACCAGCAGGAAATAAGCCGCAATGACCAGGATGTCGGCAGGGTTGTCAATTAGGGCCCTCTGTTCCCCCAGCCCTGGTGCTGAGCCTGCCTCTGTGTGTTCCTCCATTCTGCCCAGGATCTGCCCCTCAGGACACCAGCCCCTGGATTCCCCCCAGGGAAGGATTAATGGTTACCCCCGGGGCAATGAGCCGACAAGTCCCCCCTCCCTGGCTTTGTTTAGCTGAATCAGTTCTCATCGAGGCTGCAGGCTGGTCCTGCGGAGCTGGACACTTTCAAATTCAAGGGCACTCCCCTTCCTGGGCCTTAGCCCCACCCCTTCCCCAGAGCTCCAGGCTCAAAATCACTTCTTTCACCTGCTAAAAATGCCTACCCTTCAGCCCTGACCTAGGGATCCCGGCTGAGCCAGCCCCCTGATTCTGATTAAGCCAGAGGGATCATTTTCAAACCCAAATCTGACAGTGTCACTCCCCTGCTTAGGAAGCCTCCATAGCTCCCCATCACACCCAGGAGGAGGCAGCAGCTTCTCAGCCTGATGCCCCGACCCCTGCCCGCCCTCCCCCTTACTCCTCCATACCAAACCCAGAGTGAAATCATATTTCCTTCCCGTTCCCTTGCCCAACCCAGCCCCTGTATTCTCATACCCCCAAACTTTTGTATAACCTGTGCCTTCTGCCTAGAATGCCTCCCTGCCTCTCAAATGGTCAGCTCCTACTCAGCCTTTAGTGCCCAGCCCATGGAATCTCTTTGGGAAAAACTTCTTGGACTTTCCTGACACCGTTCTGAGCACATGGCATGGACCTTGCCTGGGTCCAGGTCTGTCTCCCCAGTTGACCAAAGACTCCCCAAGAGCAGGAAATGATCTGATTCATCCCTGGAGTCCCATTGCTCAGCACAGGGCTGGATGCAAGAAGGGAGGGGCTGGATAAATATCCATACCTCTGCCTTTCTAGAAGAACTGACCAGACTTGGATGTCTGATTATGGGAACTGGGTTCATGCTGGAGATGGGGAACGGAGAACAATATTTTAGGGGAATGTGATGAGTTATTTAAGGAATGCCTTCATTTTGGTCCCTTCAAAAGCAGACTCTACGATGAGAATTGGGGTGCAAGGACTATATTGGGGAGCCGATCCCAGTAAGGAGTGGGGAAGAGAGACAAAGGAGAAAAGCCAATAAAGCACGTGTTGATCGAAAGGTTACCACTGTGACAATCCCAGTGGGGACCCTCTGAGACACTGTGGAGAACTCACCTCAGAACTGACCCCCAAGGGGCCAGAAAGCTGGGGTATTCATTCACCAATCCCTGTCTCTAACTGGCTGGAGGTTACGGAACCTCCCCCACCCACCCCAGGCCCTCCTCCAGAGAGCACCCTTAGACAGAAACTCAGGGAGCAGCTGGGGAGACTGCATGTCTGGGAAGTGTCTGTATACGACTTCCCAGATGGGCCAGGTGGATATGGGCAGGGCACCCACAGTGTCTGCTTCAGTGGGTGATGAATTTGAAGGGCCTGGGAGAAATCCAGGGGCAAGCATCAGAGGACACGTTGGGGTTATGGGCACTTAAAATCAAATCTATGTGCCCTCGCGGGGGCCTGCAAAGCCCTTCGTGATGTGGCACGTAGTTCCTCTTTGACCTCATCTCCAACTACTCTCTCCCTTGCTCGCTCTAATCAACCACACTGGCCTTCTTTTCTTTCTTCCAATATGCCAAGCTCTTTCCTACCACCTGGCCTTTGCATTTGCTGTTTCCTCTGCCTGGGATGCTCTCCTCAGGCTCTTTGACTGGCTGGCTCTTTCCTCAACCTTCAAAGTCTCAATGTACATATTCACAGAGGCCTTCTCTGACAGTCTGGTTCAAGTACTCCCTTCCCCACCTTCACTAACTTAGTTCTCTATTTTTTCCTTCTAGCCTTCGCTCCTTTCCTTCCTTCCTCATTCCTTCCTTCATTAGCAAACATTTATGGAGCACTTACCACATGCTAGACAGCATCCTAGACACTGGACAGATAATGGTCAGCAAAACAAACATGTCATCCGACAAACAAACTCCCAGGAGCTTGCCTTCATTTCAGAAATAAACAAGCAACAAACAAACACCTATTTGCAATAGCGATAAGTGAGGGACTAGGGAGGTGCTGTGGGTGGAAACTAGAGGGAAGGGCCAGCTTTACCTAGGCCATCAAGGAAGTCCCCATTACTTCATCACGCTTGTCACTGTGTGTTTGTTTTTCCTCTGTCTCCCCTACTACTCTGTGAGGCCAAGGAACATGTTCCCTATGGTCTCCCCAGCACCTGGCATGGAGCCTAGGACAGCACGTGCTCAGTAAACACTTGGTAAATGAATGGCTCAAGACTTGGTGGTGGTTACAAGCCAAGGGATGGACAGCATTCCCCAGGGAGAATTTGTGGAAGAGGAAGAGCAGGAGGCCTAGGAAGACCCAGGGGGTGGAGCCTCAGAGAGGAAAGGATCTGGGGGTTCTGCCCGAGGCCAAGACAGAGAACCTCACCTTTGTCTCTTGCCCACACATGTTCTCCTTGGCTGTTAGCGCCTCCTTGAGCTGGAAGGGCCTCTGAGAATCCATTGTTTCCAACCTCAAAGGTCCCTGTAGTTAGGACCCAGGAGTCCAGGCCCCCTCCCTAGGGAACTTCAGAGTCTAAGCTACCAGGCTTAGAAAGGCCTCTGGGGTTTAGGGATTCAGATGGAGCCTGAACTTCTCCATACTTAAGAACCCCTGGCCCCACCCTTCCCTGCTGGGGCTAGGCTCAGGTGTCACCTCCTCCAGGAAGCCCTCCTTGACTTCCAATCTGAGTTAGAAGCCTCCTTCTGGCTCTTACAGCCCCCAGCGCTTCCCTCAGTCACTGCCCTGACCACCCCAAGTGTCATCCTCTGCCTAGCGGAGCTGTTATGAGTCAATACCCGTATGAGGGAAGCTGTAATTTAATGCCCAGATCCAAAGGGTGGGCATAAATTGGCACTTGAATGGAGCCCCATCTCTGAGGGTCTTTTAAGGAGGGGGAAAAATCTGGAAACCAGCCAAGGTGGCAAGGTGGAAGGGAGTGGGAGGGGTACAGATTAAGTGCTTATTTCGAGGATATAAGGAACTAAAGGATGGGGGGCTGGGGACGGGAAGGTCTGGTGAGTCCTGCTTGAGCTCCCGTCCCGGCTCGTCACCGTCTGTACAATGCTGCGCAGGTGGCCAGCTTTTCCAGCCTCAGGCGCATCTGACAGGTGAAGGACAGCCTGCAAGGGCTGAGTCTGAAGGTCCGGCTCCCGCCACAGGGCGGTGGCCTAGAACGTATCACTGGCTGGAGCCAGTATAAGGGCGGGGCGTCGCGACGCGAGGCACTCCCGCGCAGAGACACAGCACCTGTGTGACGTGGAATGTGTGTTTATGTAGGTAGAAAAAAGTGCACTGAGCAGTGAGGGGCGGGGAGAGGGACATCCTGGCCTGGCCTCGGATTCGTGGGAATTGCAAGGGCCCTCCTCCAGTCGGGGGGCTCCCTCAAGGCTGGGAATAAAGTGAAGGGCTCACGCGGGATCGCTTGCCAGTGTACGACCCACTTCGTGGGGCACGTGGCCTTAGGATCGGCGGAGCTTTTTCTGAACTCGCCCATGGAGAACATACAGCACCTTCGGGGCCGGTCCCTCCAGGGGGTGGGGCCTCACGGAGCTGGGCTGGGGGAGCCCCACGCTCTAAGAGCAAGGCCTTGGGGTCTGGAGAGCCCGGTCTTTTCGGGAAGGGCGAGGTTTTGGGGGCCGCGCTCTCCCAAAGGGGCAAGCCCGGCAGGCGGTCAGCCGAAGAGCTTGAGGAAGCAGGGCTGGCAGTAGGGCTTGCCCGCGCGCTCCTGGAAGGAGCCCTTGGTGAGCGGGCGCAGGCAGAAGGTGCAGGTGAAGTGGTCCGGATGGAAGCGGCGGCCCAGGGCCGACACGCATCGGCCGGTCACCGGGAGGCCACACGTGGCGCACAGCGACCCGCGCCGCGCGTGGAAATGGTTCTCGCACAGCGGACGGCCCTCGTGCTCAAAAAAGCTGCCTCCCGAGAAGGGCGCGAAGCATTCCTGGGGAAGGGCAACCGCGAAAGGATGGGTCAGCGCCGATCTCCAGACGAAATAACTTGCCTTACGAGCTGAATAACCTGTCCCCCCGTCCCAAGACCCCCCCGCAGCCCCTCGCACCGCCCTCAAAGGCGAAGCCTCGCCTCCCCAGGACCCTGCTCTGAATAATCGCCCCGCCCCAGGCTCCTAGTCCCGCCCCGCGCTGGCCTGTCCCTCCCAGGCCCCGCCCCCCAGCCACTCACCCTGCAGACAAAACAGTCTGGGTGCCAGAGTGCGCTGAGCGCCGAGATGTAGTTATCCAGAATGGGGCCTTGGCAGCCCTGGCAGCGCGGGGCGAAGAGCTGCAGGAAGTCTCGGCGGCAGTAGGGGCGGCCCTCCCGCTCGTGGAAACCTAGGAGCGGGAACCGAGTAGGAGGAAGGAAAAGAGTGCGAGGTGGCACCAGGAGCCCCACAAGATCTGAGGCTATGGGGCCAGGGGAGGCGGTAGGCGGAGAGGGATGGGGTCTGGGGCGGGGCCGAGCGGGAACGGATGGGATGGGAACACACAGGTGGGACAGGTTGAAGCCAGGAGAGAGCAGGGGAAAATTCGCGGCCCCGAGGACTTTGGAGGTCGTAGTGAGCTGGCCCAAAGAGAGCAGGGAGGGATGTCGAGGGGACCCGCGGCTTTCAAGGTGGGAGTCAAGCTCTCACCCTCATCTCCGAAGGGCTCCCCGCAACTGACGCAGCAGAAATGCTCCGGGTGCCAGTGGGTGCCCAAGGCAGTAACCATCTTCTGCGGGGAATAAAAGGGAACACTCAGTGTGGCCCTCAACTTCTACTCCCCTGCCTCTTCCGCCCTGAACCTAGGTGAGTGGGTTGAAGTATGAGTGTAAGGTGTGGGAGACCTAAGCAGGAACTTGGGAATCAAAGAGAGAGGGCGAAGTCTAAAGGGCCGTGGACGAGAACGAGGAACGGGGCTGGGGTGGGCGTGGGGATGGGAGAAGTGTAAGTGGATGAGGCCCATCCCACAGGCGCCTGGGTGAGACAGAGGCGGGGCTCACGTGTCGGATGGGTTGATTGCAGAGGCCACATCGTGGGGAGAAGCGCTCGAAGTAGCACTCGGGACAGAAGGGAGCCCCATCCTTCTCGAAGAAGCTGCTGCCTCCCAGAGCTGTGGAACAGCCACCGCAAACGAAGTGCTCAGGGTGCCAAGCACGGCCAAGTGCCGTCACCACCTGCGAGTTGGGGGGTGAAGCCTGGGTCAGAGTGGCCCTCGGGCTGCCATGTGCCCAGTGAGTCAAGGTAGCACTTTTCGAATCTTATCTCTGAGCAATCAGGATGAAGAATCTAACGTTCAAGTCACTCAGTCTGTAAGTGATGGAGACTCAACCCGTCTTCCAGCACAGTGCCTAGGGCCCAGCATACTTTAGGAACCCACAAAAATGTTGTAGTTTCTTTTAAAATTAGAAGAAAAAATGAGCTAGGAGAAGAATGACTTCATATATAATACTAATATATTCATCTTTATACCAACACAGTCATAAAATGCAATTTTTAATATATTTTATTAATGGAAGAAGGGGCCCATGAAGGTGAAAGTGCTTAGGGCCCATGAAAATCATAATGCCACCCTGCTTTGCTGAGATTGGAAATTCTAGGATGGCAGTAGGGTGCTTTATCTAGCAGGAGGAACTAGGTCAACCACTGGGCACTGTTGCCAGTAACATCTGCTCAGTCGGTAAGCCAAGGACCGGAGCTCCTGAACCAGACTGGTGGGTGGAGCCAATGAGGCTTTTGTGGAGATTAATTGAGATGGGGGTTTGTAAAGGAGCCAGCATAGAGCCTGGCACACAGTAGGACCAGAATAATAATTGGATTGGAATTCTTACTCTGCCACTTACTTGCTGTGTGACTTGGAGCTTCAGTTTCCTCATCCGTAAAATATGAACAACAATAATACCCACTGACTCTCAGTAAAGATGGGTCTGTGGGTCTCTACTCCCTTATTCGCAGGGCTCCACTTACTTGCCCAGCAATGGGTTTATTGCAGGAGCCACAGAGGCCCTTGGCTTGGGTGGGTACACCTCGGCGGCTGAGGTCAGACTGAAGCAGCCCCAGCATGGTGTCTAGGCTGCCTTTGCCAGCGGGCCCTGGTGGGGAGGGGGAGCCCTCATTCACGGAGCTTGGCACTGGTGGCTGGGTTGGCCCAGAGGCCGGAAGCTGCAGCAGAGAGGACAGGAGAGTTGAGTCAGCAAGGCAGCAGATGTGGGAGGGTCTAAAATGGGTTGAGAGCCACAAATCCACACTGGCCCACCCCTCACTCCCTGAGTGACTCACATGATTCTGGACACGGAAGTCAGAGAGTGAGGCCATCAGCCTATCTAGCTCCAGGGTGGCTGAGGTGGCTGAAGGTTTTGGGAGAACAGGGGATGGACTGGGAGGGCTGTGAAGAACACAACTTGTGTCAGCTTAGAGCCTCAGAGTAACGCTTCCTCCTGTAACTCAGGCATCCAGGACTGATCACCCCTCTCCCAGCCCTGCCAACTATGCCAAACTCACGGGCTGGGCCTTTTCTTGTCCTCAGATTGGTCTTCCTTCTGCTCCCCTGCAGTCTCCTTGCTAGATGGGAACTGAGACATTATTTCATCTGCAGAGAGGATAGAAAGGGCACTGGACATGGGGCCATGCTCTAGCCTCCTTCCCAGTTAAGGTTTGTATCCCTTTAGCTGCTACTCTGGGAAGTCTATACCCACTTAGTGTCTGCCCTGCCCTGCCCCCCATCCCATCAAGCCCTGCCCCAGTAACTCTGGTACCTGTGATGTTGAACTGAGTAGCATTAAGTTCCTGAAGCAACCGGTCTAGCTCACAGAGACCCGTGCCCAAGACACCACAGGAAGAGGAGAATGGAGGGGCTGCAGGGGCCGCAGGCTTCGGGGACCGAGGCTTGCATACCGTGCTGGGAAACAGGGTGGGGGACTGGGTTCAGGGGTGGGGAATACAAGCCTGAGTCTCAATTGGCTCCCCCATCCCCCAGTACCCAGCCCCCTCACCTGTACAGATGATCCTTGTCCCCGGAGGCTCCTGAAGATTCCCCGGACCCCATCTATAGAGAAGGACATATGTGTGGGATGATAGGCCTGTACTTTACTGTATTGTAAAGTACAGTACTGTACTTGCCTGTTCTGTACCGTACCCACTCAGGCCTAGATTCCCTTTGCCCCTGCCAAACCTGGCCCTAGTGGTTGCCCCAGTCCCCAGCATCTGATCTCACCTGTGTCAAAGGAGACGTGAGGGGCTCTGGGGGCCGCTCTTTTAGAGCCCCTGACCTTGGCATGTGAGAGGTTGTGGTCTCCAGGTCAGAGAGCAGGGCATCTGCAGGGAGAGGCCGTCAGGGTGAGAGGTTGGGAGGTCAAGGTTAAGGCAGAGACAGGGCCTTAAGAGATCAGAGAACAAGTGTTCTAAGTGGGCAGTGTTTGAGGAGGACGGAAGCCAGTATTAGGAGCAGAGGTCAAGTATCAGAAGAAACACAAAGCCAGACCAAGGCAGAGATGTGGAAGGGCAGCAAGGACTATTTATGATCAGAACATCCCACATGGCTCATCCTGAGATTCATATACAAATTCAGCTACCTGATTCTTTTATTCTCCGAATCTTCCGTAATGCAGTCAAAAGCGGCTTTTTACTGGAGCCAAATTTGGCTCCACCCCAAATTGCTCAGTTGGCTGCATGCCTGACACCAGCTTTTTGATTGGATGCTCTTTCTGCCACACCCCTTACACCTAAAGAGACCCCTCCCAGCTCTGGCCCACCTCCAGACGCCACTGGGCTCCACCCTATGCACCTCATTGGTGAGTCTGCTGGGACCTGCTTTCTGATTGGCTTATTCTTCACCGTACCAGTGCGCGTTACCCCAGCTGAGCAGCACCCCCTACTGCAGGGTGCTGGAACCTTTTCTCTCCCACGAAGGGCACAGCCTTCCAGCCCCAGTTCTAACAGACAGGGAGGATGAGATGCCTGGGTGCTCTTTCCTGCCCCAAGACCGACTGACAGACAGACAGACAGACAGACAGACAGACACACACACACACACACACACACACGCCGCCCCCTTCCCCTGCCCCCCACCCTCCATCCCCAGATCCGAACCCTTTGAACTCATTACCTTCCAGAATCTAGAAGTCCCTGCCCCTTTACTCTGCATCTCTGAGCGCCTTGGTGGAACACTTAACCTCTCCCTGGCATCTTGGCACTCATCTATTATACTTTCTGCCCCAAGGACCTGACCCCTACCATACTTAAGGGCCCTTAACTCTTTCCTTCCCCAAACCCTAGGGCAAGCCCATTTTCTTCTCCAGAACTTGATGTCATATTCTCCCTTCCCGTCTACTTTCCCAGTCCCTGGACCCAAGGTGCCTTTAACTCCTCCCTTCCCGTCTACTTTCCCAGTCCCTGGACCCAAGGTGCCTTTAACTCCTCCCTTCCCAGAGCTCCTGAGCCCAGGCGCCGACAGGCGCTGCGCCTCCCTGCCCATCCGTCCGCAGCCAGTGATGGAGGAGTGGAGCGAGGGAAGAAGGGAGGAAGCAGCCAGTCTGGCAAAGGCAGGAAGGGAGAGGCAGGAAGGGGGACGTGGAGTCGGAAAGGAGGCGCCGGCAGAGACCAGAAGCGAGAAGACAGGAGGCAGGGATGGAGAGATGCCGGGAGTGCGAGGGGGCGCCAGGATGGGGAAGCGGGTCCAGGCGGTGGGGAGGGACTGGGGACAAGGGGACCCGGGCCCCACTCACCCAGGTCCTCCATGACGGGGCGCGGGCAGACCGCGCGGGGCGAGCAGGGCGGGGGCCGTGTCCGGTGGGGGCGGGGGGCGGGGGGACGGGGGACGTCCGGGAGCTGGAGGCCCAGCCGTGACCATGTAAGGAAGCCGGGACCCGCTGGGATAGGGCTGGGGGGGGGGCAATGAACGGGAGAACCCGGGGTGGGGGCCTGAAAGGGAGGGAGGGCCCGGGGCCCCGTCCCACTCAGGCCCAGCCTGCTTGCTTGCTGCGGAGACGGCCACACCCCAGCCTTGGCCTCAGCTGCAGGGAGCCCCCGGCGGCCAGAGCCAAAGTAAGAAAGTGGCTCTTGCAGACTAAGCTGGGGATCCTCCGCCTGTGAGACCCTTAGACACAGACTGAGGCCCCCAAGCCCACCGCCACCCCAAAACTGAGTCCTAGACAGAGCTCCCCTCCCACCCAGGCTGTTCCTGGGAGCCTGCTCCAGACAGAGTTTTGGGGTTGGAGGTGGGAGTGATGTTCTAAGGGTCAGTCAGATCCCAGGTTCAGAGACCTTCCCTTAGAGACCGTGACAATGACATAAAGAGAGATCCCAAAGGGCACGCAAACTAGATGCAAAGAAATCTCTCAGGGACAGAGAGACACAATGAACCCACCCACAGACTCTAAGCCATAGTGTTGGAAACAGACATACAGACACAGGTAAACAGAAACCAAGGCCCAAGCCCCACACAGACTCAGGGGAAACACTCCCAGGCAGCCAGACCCCAGCCAGCCGTCCCCAGCACTGAGATGAGCCACACCTGTCCCCAAAGAGCCCTTTCTCAAGATACTGCTGAACATAGAGAAGAAAGCAAGACACAGACTCCAGCCACAAAGGAACAAGAGGCCTTCCCTGGACTGAGACCCTGAGAAATCAAGTCGGAAACGAGAAACTCTAGAGATAGGTGTGGACAGACCCAACAGGTGTGGCTGCAGCCACTGGACGGTGGGTCTCAACCCAGACCTGAGTCCAGATGTGAGCACTGGAATGGGGGCAGGGGGTTCCTCAACCCAGCAGTAAATCAGAACCTGGGAGCTTTTTTCAAAATACTGATGCCCAAGTCACCCTCCCCTCAGTCCAATTCAGTCAGAAAGGGCCCAGGCATCAGTATTTTTAAAAAGCTCTCTGCAGACTTCCCTGGCAGTCCAGTGGTTAGGACTCCATGCTTCCACTGCAGAGGGCATGGGTTGGATCCCTGGTCAGGGAACTAAGATACTGCATGCAGATCCCACATGCCGCGTGTCACAAAAAAAAAAAAAAAAGAAAGAAAGAAAAAGAAAAAAGAAAAGAAAAGCCAGAGAGTGAAATGAACAGATCCTTACATAAATATTTATATAATACATTAGTGGGAAAAAAAAGCAGCTGGGTGTTTTGTTGTTTCTTTTTTTTTCCGGCACGCAGGCCTCTCACTGTTGTGGCCTCTCCCGTTGCGGAGCACAGGCTCCAGACGCGCAGGCTCAGCGGCCATGGCTCACGGGCCCAGCCGCTCCGCGGCATATGGGATCTTCCCGGACCGGGTCACGAACCTGTGTCCCCTGCATCGGCAGGTGGACTCTCAACCACTGCGCCACCAGGGAAGCCCACTCTGGGTGGTTTTAAGGCACAGCCTGAGAACAGAGACCTGGACACTCCCTGAGGCACAGAGGCAGCAAGGGGCAACCTTAGCTCCCCAGAAGCTAGCTGAAAGGCCCAGTCCAGACACTGTCCTCAAAGTCAGGCTGCCACCTAAGTGGCCAGTGATCTGGGAGCCAGATTATGGAGACTCTGCCTGGATGACCAAAGCAATGCAAGCCCTTTCCTCACCTGAATGCCAGCCTAGGGCTCCAGGTCCCTCTGGGCATGACTAAGGGCCTCAGGGGCTTGAAGAACACAGTAGGTCTTCCCTCAGAAAAATGGCAGGACAGTTGGCCCAAGAGATGAAAATGGATCCAGAGACTAAAGACCCACGATGGGTGAAGGGAACTGAGGAAACCATAATGCCAAGGTCTTGGATGTACATCCCCACACTCACATCCCCTCAGCACAACCCTCTTAGTCCTGATCAACGTCTGTGTCCAGCTGGGTGGCTATCTGAGCAATGAAGTAGCCTCAGCAGGAAGCAGGCTTCCCCTGGGGCCTAAAACCACATCCTCAGAAGCCTGGGAACTCAACCATATCCCAGGGCTCCAGGAACCAGCGCATAATTACTTACTAAACTCCTGGGCTTCCCTGGTGGCGCAGTGGTTAAGAATCCGCCTGCCAATGCAGGGGACACGGGTTTGAGCCCTGGTCCGGGAAGATTCCACATGCCGCGGAGCAACTAGACCCGTGCGCCACAACTACCGAGCCTGCACTCTAGAGCCCGCAAGCCACAACTTCTGAGCCCACGTGCCACAACTACTGAAGCCTGCGCGCCTAGAGCCCGTGCTCCGCAACAAGAGAAGCCACCACAATGAGAAGCCCGCGCACAACAAAGAGTAGCCCCCTGCTCGCCGCAACTAGAGAAAGTCCGCGAACATCAACGAAGACCAAATGCAGCCAAAAATAAATAAAAAATTTAGAAAACAACTCCTGTACGCCAAGGGTGGCCTGTATTGAGACACAGAAACTGGGACAGGACCCTACTTGATGGGTGAAGGGGTTGGGGTACTACCACAGGAAGGTAAGCAGAGACACCACACAACAGGGGTAGCCAACTCCAAAGTGTTTAATTCCAACTCCAGAAAGCTGAGCCAGGCCAAGTGCCTGGGGGCCTGGGCGGCCCTCCATCTTGTGGCCCCCATGCCTCGCCTTGGCTTCTCACTCCTGAGCCTTCAGATCATCATCCTGGGGTCTCGGTCCACCCTGTCGTTGGTCCTTGACGGGGACCCCTTCTGCTCGGCCTCCTCCTGTGCCGCTCTGAGGGAGAACTCCTCACAGCCAACTCATCCTCGGGTCTCCTCCCAGGGGACATCAACCGTCTAGGCTGGGACCCTCGCTCCCCAATTCTACCCCCATCACCACAGCCAGGAAGGCCTCAGTTAGGGGCCCCGCCTCGTCGCCTGCTGCCTCCACAAGCCCCACCAGGGCCAGGGCCCGCTTCCGTGGGCACTGCCCCGGCCCCAGGGTCCAGCGAGCGCAGTGGGCAGCCAGCCGGGGCCGGCCCAGGCGGAAGACCTCACCCACTGACTCTGGGCCGCCCTGGGGTCCCAGGTGGATGCGGCCCACGGCTTCTTCCAGCTCCTCCTCCAGCCCAGGCAGCAGGAAACGGCCAGCAGCTTCCAGGGCTTCCTCAGCCTCTGAGCCCAGCAGGGGCTGACCCGGCGGAGGGACGGGCCCCAGGGCAGCTCCGCAGCCCCGGCAGCCGTGCAAGTAATGCAGGACAGGCCTGGCTGCGCTGGGTGACAGGCCCCGCAGTGGCACTAGGTCCATGTGGGCTTCGGCAAAGCTGCCAGCTAGCAGGGCCCGAAAAAAGGGGGAGGCGGTGGCTGAGGCCGCTCGCTGGGCAGGGAGCTGGAGGCCTGAGTCCAGCAGGAAGTGGAGGTCAGGGGCCGGCGTGGGGTTGGGGCCCAGCAGAGGCTCATAGAGGCAAGGGGAGGGCGGGTCCAGGTCCAAGGGAATCGCAGGTAGGAGGGCCGGGCTCACACTGGGAGACACCAGGCCTTGGAGGCAGGAAAGGGAGTCCGCGGCAAAGAAGAGGAAGAGCGGGTGTGGAGCTGGCCGAGTGAGCGCTGAGAGGAGGAGACGGAGGCCACCCTGGTCCAGAAGCAGCCGGCGCCACAGAGAGGGCTTCCTTCGGGGAGAAAAGAGAACCTTTCAGAAGGTGGGAAAGGGCGGGGCTGGGGAACAGCAACCTTGCTCCCCCCACCCCTGCGAGGGACCCACGCCTCCCTCACCGACAGATGAAGGGCAGGGTGAGTGCGCAGGCCACGCGGTCCTCAGGGCTCCCAGAGAGCAGCAGGTGAGTGAGGGCACCCACTCCAAAGGGCGATTCGGCCTGCACGGTCAGGTTCTGCAGCAGCATCTCACCTGCCGGGGTGGGCAGAGCAGGTCAGGCTGGGAGCTGGTATCCAAGATGGCGGTGGGATGGGCAAGACAGGCCTCTGGGTCCCCGAAAGGAACGGGGGCGAACAACCCCGGGGCAAGGAAGAGGGGGATGACTGAAGGCCCTGGAGGGACGGGGTCTGGACACTAGGAACTGGAGGTCAAGGGCAAGAACGGGGAGTGAGATGGTCAGGGAGTGAGTCTGGGCCCTCAAGGACTGAAACAGGGCACAGAAGCCCGGGCAGTCCCTGGCAGGGCTGGAAGGGGTGGTGGGGCCTGGGAGGACATGGTGCCTGAACCTGGGTTCACCATCAGTGGGCCCAGTGGTAGTCAAGGACAGTGCAGGAGTCCGGACAATGTGGAACCAAGAAGACACTGGGTAAGGAGACGAAGACAGGCACAATTCTAAGCTGTTCAGGCCAAGCCCAGTGCTGGGGTCTCTGGGCCCCAAGGCTCAGGCAGAGGCTGAAGAACTCTGCGTGTGGGGGACAGTGGAGCAGAAGGGAGTCCCTCCCCGCCACCACCTAGTGGCTGAGGTTGTCCAAACGGTGGGCAGTGGGTGGAGGAGGGCAGTGAGACAGCGGGTGAGCTGCAGGGCGCATGGAAGGCATGCAGGGGCGCGTGGCCTCACACATGGGCAGAGAGACCCACCCAGCTCCCGGTGCTGGTGCTGGCTGCGGCGAGCGGGCCGGGCGCGCAGCGCGGGCCAGTCGTCGGGGGCGACGCCGAGCACGAGCCAGGCGCGCAGCAGCGCCGCCCCGTAGCTGCGCACGAAGGCCTCGAGGCAGGCGGGGTTGCAGGTGAGCCGCGCCAGGATGCGCAGCGCGCGGGGGCTCGGCGAGCCCGGCGCGCCCGTCACGTAGGCTAGCAGGCCGCACAGGGCCTGGCCGGTCACCAGCGCCCCGCTGGGGTCGGGAGCCTGGGAGAAGCGCGACAGCAGCAGCAGCGCTGGCCCCTCATGGCCCCAGGGCTCCTCGGGGGCAGTGGCGGCTGGGCTGCGGCTGGGTGGGCGCAGGGCGCGGGGCGTCCGCAGCGAGGTCGGGCCCAGGGAGGAGCTGGCCCGACTGGCCGGCTCTGGCGGCGGCGGACAGCGCTCTGGGGACCAGTCGGGAGAGATGTCTCCCGGGCCTGCAGCATAGCCCTCGGAGATCAGCCAGGACCTGCCGAGGGAGAAAGAGAGAATGGAACCCAGAGCCGAGGGGAGGGGGCAGGGCCAAAAGAGGGGTTGTGCAAAAAGAGGTGACAGAGGCCAGGAGAGAGGGTGGGCCCGAGCGGGGGTCAGGGAAAAAGGGAGGTAGGGGCAAACCCCAGCTCATTCAGCAATTACTGATGCCTATTGTGTGCTAAGCCCCGTTTCAGGTGCTGGGGAGAAGCAGTGAGCAAAAGGTCCTGCCTCCTGGAGTCTATATTCTAGTGAGGAGAAACAGATAACAAAATAAGAAACCACAAGGTTTGTTAGTGTGCAGTTAGTGTGGTGTGAAGTGATGCATATGGAGCAAAGTAAAAGGGAACAGAAAAGAGCCACGGGAGGGGAGAGCTGACATTTTAAAATTGGGTGCTGATGAGGGTGAGATCTAATCAAGGCATCTTGGAGGAAGAGTGCCCTAGGCACAGGGAACAATAACCAAAGAGGCCCTGAGATGGTACTTATCTGCCAGGTCCAAAAACTAGCTAGAAGGCCAGTGTGTAAGAGTACAGTGGGCACCAGGAAAGCAGTGGGAAATGAGGTCAGGAGTTCACAGAAGGCTGACGTTTACTGAGCGCTGCTTAGTGCCAGGTAAGGTGTAAAGTGCCCTCATTTGATCTTTACAACAACTCTATGGGGTAGGTATGTATTATTCTTCTTTCTACTAACAAGGAATCCGATGCTCAGAGAAGTTAATTAACTTTCCTGAGATGACTCAGCTTGTAGGTGGTGGTACCAGAATAAGAACTTAGATGCCAGAAGGTATCATCAGAACCAGTGCACATACTACCTTCCAGGGAACCTGTCTGGGCCCCAAAGTTCAGAGGTGCTGGGGTGGAGCCAAGGTCAAAGGTGGCCCCAAGGGAGAAGAGGTGTATTTAATGGGGACTGGAAAGTGGTCATGTTCAGTGAGAACAAGGAATTAGGAATCAGAGTCAATAAAGGTCTCACCGAGACAGAATGGGCGGAGAGTGAGGGTAGTGAAAAGACTCTACCCCACAGCATCAAGGGGGAACTCACCTGAGGCTTTGGAAGCTTCCCGCCTCTGCCCGCTCAGGAGTCCTCTCCTCAGGGAAGTCCCAGGAAGCAGCTTCTCTTCCCTCTTCTTCCTCATCACCAGCCTCACCACATAGTTGCCCAGCCAGGAGAGGTACAAGTCCCAGAGCCTGCAGCCGGCCCAGGGCCCCAGTATCATAGAGGAAGCCCACGAGGGCTGCCACAACACGAGGGTGCCAGGCGCTGGCGCGAGGATCCCGCAGCAGGCCCATCAGCAGCTCCAAACCACCAGCATCCCGCAGTCGGGCCCGGTTGATAGCCTCCCGGCACAGCAGACACACGGCCCGCACCAGGGGCTGCTGGGAGGCTGGGCTAGCCCCGCTGGGGCCCCGGCGCCGCTGGAGTTCACCTAGTAGCACCTCCACACCACCAGCATTGCCCAGCGCAGGCCTTACCAGGCCCTGGGCGCACAGATTGGCAAGGATCAGGATGGCTGCCTCACGCACTGCTCTTTTGGGGTGGGAGGCCAGGCTGACCAGTGGGCCTAGTCCTCCACCCAGACTTAGCTGCTCAGCACAGGCCCGGGAGCAGCCTCGACTCAGCTCCAGGAGGGCACGGACTAAGGCCAAGGTCAGCGCAGGGTCTGGGGCAGCGGCCAGAAGCTCGGCCAGCGGGCGCACCACTCCCTGCTTTGCCAGGGCCAGGCGGTGCTGGGGTGAGTCCGCCAGGTTGCGGAGGGCACGAACCACACTCTGGCGGCACTGTGAGTCCTGGCAGGCTGTCAGGCCCTCAACAAGCAGGGGAACAGCACCTAGAGAGGGAAGAAGACAGAAGGTGAGCGAGGACAGACACCCAAGCCCTTCTCCCACCCCCAAGCCCTAGGTGGCTCCACCCTCAGAGCCTGCTCACCAGCAGAGTGGATGTCCCCACAGCTCTCAGGTTCCATGGCTAAGTTCCCCAGAGCACGGGCTGTTCGGTTCTGGATGCTGTCTGTCTTCACACACTGAAGAATAGTCACTGCAAGAGGGTTTGGCCTCTTGAGGTTTCTACCCCTTCTTGTCTCTCTCATTAATCACCTCAAGAGCATGGCCTGAGAGAGTCAGGGAAGGCCTCCAGAATAGGCCTAACATCATGGGGTCTGGAAGGTTAGACAGGTAGGTATTTGCTAGAAGGATGGTGGATGGGAGTGTTACAGGGCATTTCAGGTTTTGAAGTAATCTTTGCAAAGGCCCAGAGGTGAGATCTAGTGTTTATGCTATGACTTCATGAAGGGCCTTGATCAGGCCAAGGGCTCAGGACTTGAATGTGAGGGCACTGGGAGCCACACAGGGTTTTAAGAATGGAAGTGACATGATGAAATCTGGCAGCCATGGGGAGAATGGATTACAGGGGGAAAGAATAAGGCAGGGGGAGCAACATGGAGGCTGTTGCAATAGTGAGAAGACAGCTTGACCCAAGTCAGCTACCAGCACAGCCCAGCACAGTCTCTGGGCACGTGATGGAAGAAGGCAAAGAAGTGGATGGGTTCAGGAGATATTTAAAATACAAAACAGTGAATGAATGATAGGGGTTATACACTAACAACAAAACTTATATTTATTGAGCACTTATTAATGTGCCAGGTCTCTTGTCAATGAAAATTTAAAATATATTAATGTTTTATTTTATCAAAAAAATTAAGATTTTGGGCTTCCCTGGTGGCGCAGTGGTTGAGAGTCCGCCTGCTGATACAGGGGACGCGGGTTCATGCCCCGGTCCGGGAGGATCCCACGTGCCGCGGAGCGGCTGGGCCCGCGAGCCATGGCCGTGGAGCCTGTGCTCGACAACGGGAGAGGCCACAACAGTGAGAGGCCCGCGTACCGCAAAAAAAAAAAAAAAAAAAAAAATTAAGATTTCATCAAAATAGGCATAATTTCATAGCTGGCAATGAAGTGTAAACTGTGTTCATAACATTGCCACTAGAAGGCGCCAATTTAGCTGGTAAACAGAAAAGCTTGCTATCTTTTGTTAGGATTTGTTCTTTTTTAAAAAATTGAAGTGTAGTTAATGTACAATATTAAATAAGTTTCAGGTGTACAATACAGTGATTCACAAATTTTAAAGGTTACACTCCATTTATAGTTATAAAATATTGGCTTAGAATTTGTTCTTTTTTTTTCTGGCTGTGCCACAAGGCTTGCGGAATCTTAGTTCCCCGACCAGGGATCAGAACCCAGGCCCCAGGAGTGAAAGTGCCGAGTCCTAACCACTGGACGCCAGGGAATTCCCAGGATTTGTTCTCACTGTGCTAGTTTTTAATAACTAGAAGTACCCAGACTTAGATATCTGCGTTCTATCTTTGTATTTCATTTTCTCCCTATTCCAGTCTTTTGAGGTAGCTATTACTCCATTTTACAATCCTAGCCTCGGATGGGTCTAGGTGACTGCAGAGCCCACATTCTCAACCACTACACTTTCTGACCCCCAGCTCATCAAATGGGATTTCAGAGCCCTGCACAAGGCTGGACACAGTAGGCACTGAGTGCCTGCTATGAACATAAATGGAGAGTAAGAATCATTTGAGAGTCATCAAATAACCCTTTGGCCTCCACCAGCCCAGAGGCGAGAGAGGTGCTCCACAACCAATACCCAGGTAATTGGCATCTGATCTAAGAGGGCTAGGGTATAATTTATAGAGAGAGCAGTGACGTCACGGGTCATGACATCATGAGAGCTGCGGGCGCTGCGCCGTCAGAAAGCACGATATTCCAGGCTACAACCCAAAGAACTCAAGACTCCGCCCAGGCCCAGACACAGACAGAGGTGTGGGTAGAATCCTTCTAGGAAATGGGGGCGGAGCACTTACCCAAAGGGATGATGCCTCCGAGTCTGCGCACTTCAGCCCGGCACTCCCCTTCCGTACAGCAGTTGGCTAGGATGCTGAGCGCCAAGTCCAGCGTCTTGCGCAGGCGCGCTGGTGGCGAGGGCGTCGATGACGACGCAGCAGAGGGGGCGGGGCCCGGAGAAGGGGCGGGGCCAGAAGCCGCTGACTCGACCGACGAGGGGGCGGAGCCTGGGCCAGCCTGGGACGGGGCGGGACCCGCTGCAGCCGCTCGCCTTAGCAGCACGAGAAGGGGGCGGAGCCCGCCGCGTGCCCGGAAGCGCTCGATTCCCCCAGCTGCCTTGACGTGGCGCGTACGGAGGGCTAAGAGCGCACGGCCCAAGGGTGTCTCGTTGGTAGCTGTGTCCTTTCCCCCACCTAGACCCTCCCCGGCCGCCGCCGTGAGCTGCGCGAGGCAGAATGAGAGCGAGTCCGCGGGGCTTAGCTTCGCAGCCGCCATCTTGGCTCAGGCCTAAGGCTCCGCCCCTCTCCTCGCAGCTCATCCTAGGGAGCGGAACTGGAAGAGCGGGACGTGGCCAGGCACCTCCTCTCTGACGCTTTTTAAAAGCGCCGCCGCAGTTGTCATGCAAGTCGGAAGTTGTAGTTCTCGATCCCGGTGCTCTGGCTTGCACAGTTGCGGAAGGCATGTTGAGAGTAGTGGTTATCTAATCTTAGTGCGAGCCCCAGAGGCGCGTGCGGCGCATGCTGGGATATGTAGTCCGCGCCAAGTTTAAGACGCCTAGCTTAGGATGGATGGGAAGCTCTCTCAAGGGACTCGGGTGGGCCGGTGCCTCTGGAGAACCCAGACATCCGATCATGGAGTCTCAGTACAGTGCTTCTCCAGATGACTTGTCTACTCTGCCCCCAGCGTGTCCTTGGCAGCAACAGCCTTTTCCTTCAGGCTCGCTTCGCCGCCCCCCATTGGTGGCCGGGGTACCGAAGTCCGCGCTGACGGACTGAGAACCCCGAGCCAAGCGGAAAGTATCAGGTTCCTGACAGCGGCTGCAGATGGGAGCACTTGCTCCGCCAGGTGAATGAGAGGGTTAAACCTACCGAAACCGTTCGCTGCCACTTCCTAGAACTGTGCGGGCTGGTGGACATTTCCGTTTCCGATGCTGAATCCCTGGGTCCAGAGTGTCCCCAGCTGTGGTGGTTGTGCTTGTGAGCTCAGTGGTTGGTATCTAGGAAATGGTACGTTCTTACCGCTATGGAGTCGGTGGCTCCAGAAACGGCAAGGGAGGACTCCGACGGGGCCGAGAAGCGGAGGAACCGGTCGTCAGGATCCCAGGGAGTCCCGAGGTCCGCCCTCGATTGTGGAGTTGTTCCACCCAAGCGGTCCTTCCTGGTGTGGCCGGGGCAGCCGGCCGCCCGGGAAATGATGATGGGCCTGCAGTACCTACGTAGGTCAGTCTCTGGCCCTGGGGAGGAGGAAGCCCCTGCCAAGACCAACTATCCTGCGGTCCCCAGAGCCTTCGAGTGCCAGGAGTGTGGACTGTCCGCAGCCTACCTCCCTGACCTCATTCACCACCAAAGCAGCCATGAGGGCGACAAGCCCTATTGCTGCCCAGAGCGTAGCAAAAGCTTCCGACTTGGCTCAGATCTGGTTAAGCACCACCGGGTACACGCTGGAGAGAAACCGTACCCCTGTCCTGAGTGTGGCCATTGCTTCAGCCTCATCCAAACTTGGATGAGCTCCAACCTCATCCAACACCGTCGCTCCCACTCAGGCCTCCGGCCCCACAAATGTCTGGAGTGCGGGGAGGCTTTTGGCCGCAACTCGGACCTGGTTAAACACCAGCGGGTGCACACGGGTGAGAAGTCTTACACCTGCGCTGAGTGTGGTAAGACTTTCAGCGTTAGCTCCAACCTGATCCAGCACCAGCGCACGCACACGGGCGAGAAGCCCTACCGCTGTGGGGACTGCGGCAAGCGCTTCAGCCTGAGCTCCAACCTGGCGTAGTACCAGCGCTCACACAGGGGCCAGAAGCCCTACCGCTGTGCCTGGTGTGGTGACAGCTTTGGGCGCAGCTCTTTTCTGCTCAAGCACCAGCGATCACACACTGGGGAGAAGCCCTACAGTTGCTGTGAGCGTGGCGAGAACTTCACCAACAGCTCGGACTGCCTACGGCACCAGCGCACCCACAGTGGAGAGCGGCCCTTCAAGTGTCCTGAGTGTGGTCGTGGTTTCAGTGAGCGCACCCAGTTCACCGAGCACCAGCGCGTTCACATGGGTGAACGACCCCATGCCTGCCCAGAATGTGGCAAATCCTTCTCCCACAGCGCCAAGCTCCTTAAACACCAACGCTCGCACACAGGCGAGAAGCCCTATAAGTGCCCCAGCTGCAGCAAGAGTTTTGGAGACAGTTCACATCTGCTGCGGCACCAACACACCCACACGGGCCGGAAGCCTTATGCTTGCGGCGAGTGTGGCAAGAGCTTCCGCCGGAGCTCCCACCTGCTCATCCACCAGGTGGCGCACAGCGGTGAGAAGCCTCTGCCTGCAGTGTGGCAAGGCCTTCGCCCGCAGCTCCAACCTGGGCCAGTACCAGCGGACGCTCCAGGGGCGCAGCCCCTGCCAATATCCCTGGCTTAAGTTGCAGCCCAGACTTCAGCTCTGACTTTGGTCCAGTCCCTAAGGAGCCTGAGGGGCCCAGCATTTCTCAGCAAACCTCACTTCTGCTCCTCTAGGGATGCTGATTAGTGGACTGAATCAGGGAACCCCAGGCTGGAGGAATCAGAACAGAAAAGTGGGCTTAGGCCTGTTCTCTGAGGCCCTGGAGATGGGATTCCAGCTGGAGGGAGAGTTTGGGGACGGCAAGAGCTGGCCCAGCTGCTTTAAGATGCAGAACACCTTTGGCAGCCTAGGTGTGTCCCTTCACAGGCCTAGGGGGTGATGGAGCTACTCACACCAAGAGCAACAGTTAGCTCAGCCCAGAGGAATGGGGCTCAACGCCAGGCAAGCCCCCGTGAGGACCGCAGTAGGGGAAGAGGGGGTCGGGGAGGTCCTCACCTCCAGAGGGGACCATAAGGCAGGCTGTGTTCTAGCAGAAGGATCAGAGTTTGAATTTGGGACCATTAGGTGAGCTCTGGGGTGTGTGACCCCTTTGAAAGAGAGCTGTCTTTACAGGGTGAAGCTGGTGGGGCCCAGGGCCAAAGCAGAGGACCGGGAGGCCTGTCTGTTGAGTTTGGGGGGGGGGGCCCGGTGACATTTCTAGGCAAGGGCAGAAGGCCTGAGGTTGGTCATCTGCCCCTTCCTCCTCTTTAGCCTCTTCCCTCGCAGGTTCCCCAGGCTTTTTCTCTGATCCCTCAACAGAGGAGAAAATGTGAAGATTCACTTGTGCCCGGACACTGGGGACTGGACATGGTCATTTTTCCAGGGCGCTGGGGCGGGCTGCCTCCGTAAACAAATGTGTTTCTATTGGTAAAACTTAAAGTATATGGGAGCCAGAGGGAGGCTTCCCGAAGCACTACACAATGTGTGCCCAGAGCAGAGTCTAAGCTGTGAGGCCCTGCTCTCCCCCTCGTAGCTGGCTGTGTTCCTGGGAGAGGCACAGAATGTAGCCCTTATGAGGTTGGGGGAGGCCTAATGCCCACCCCATGGGACCATGAGCCTCATGCATCTGGTGCCCTGTCCCCAAATCTTGTCTCTCATCAGGCTTGGTGCATCTAGAACCGTATCCACGGGGAAGAGGGGCCAAAGGGGAGGGATGTGAGGTAACTCCTCTCTCAGCTTCTAGCACAGAGTGTCCAGGCTTCTCTCTTTGTGACTGCGTGACCTTGGACAGGTCTGCCTCTTCTGAGCTTCAGTCTCTTCATCTGTAAAATAGGGATGATGAAAGGACTCGTCAAGGAAAGGGCTCGGCAGTCCTCAGTTCCCTGCTCTTCCTCAAGTCTGTCACCCTGTCACCGGTGGTGTCGTCCCACAGACATCATGCCAGCGTGCTTCCTAGCTTCTCCCAAAGGTTACAGAAATGAGTGAGACAGCCCCAGTTCTGGAGTAGTTTGGTGTCGTGAAGGAGATGGACTCAGGCTCGATGCTGGCACTGGAGAAAGGGCATCACCTGGAGTAAGTCTAAGAGGCTTCATGAAGGTGACATCTAATGGATGCCACTTGTCTCCTCAAGCTGGGTCTGTGATGAACAGATGGGTTCTGGCATATTCCCCATCAATGGCATCTCAAAATAGCACAAGCCAGTGACTGAGTTGGAGGCCTGAGCCAGGTGCATCTGTAGTAGGCATTCAATAAATAGTTGTTATGATCAGGTCCTGTTTACTCTTACTGGTGACCTTGGGGCCTCAGTTTCCTCAAAGCTGGATTGCGTTCTCTGCAAAATTGTAACTGCAGATGGACGTTAGGTACATGGCAGAGGTGGGCATGGGAGGAGGATTTGTTTGCAAAATCCCTTTCAGTCAACTGGAAGCTAATTTCTCACATTAAGGTAAATAGCCATGTGCCCCATCTCCTCTCAGCTGTAGAGACAGGTCCTGCCCAAAGCAGGGAGGCAGGCCAGTCCTTGGAAACAGGAAGGATGGGCTTAATCCAACAGGGGTTTATCTGGCATTCACTGTGCCCTGGGCTGGGAAAGAGGCAGCCTCACTCTCCAAGCGTGTGGCCAGTGCTTAGGCCAGAGGGAGCGAGCATGTTTGCTTTGGCCTTCGCTCTGTGTGTGTGTGTGTGTGTGTGTGTGTTTTTACACTATTGAGCCACTTTTTTTTTTTTTTTTTTTTGCCGGCGTCTTGTGGGATCTCGGTTCCCCAGTCAGGGATCGAACCCATGCCCTCAGCAGTGAAAGTGCGGAGTCCTAACCACCGGACCGCCAGGGAAGTCCCATGAACCAACATTTAAATTGGGAGATTTCACATCACAATCTAGTTTGCTGTTTTGGGGGAGGAGAGAGGGGAGAGGATCAGAAAATTCTGCAACACTGGAGCTTTCCAGCAACAACGTGTTGACAGGGCTGAGTAGTGGCTGCCCCGGACATGGCCAGTCCCCACCGCTCCCTGGTGTGTCCCTGACTCAGCAAGTTTCATTTGAATTACTTACCTAACAGCTACAGAAAGGCGTTTGGGGGTGACCATCCCCAACCTACCCTCTCATGGGTGAGAAAGACCCATGCAGTGGAGGCAGTTTCTCTTTTCCCTCACCCCTTCCTGCCCCCCACCAGCCATTTTCCTCCCCAGCCCCCAGCCCAGCTGACAGACCGGACCTGCTTTCCTGACCCCAGATATCACCCTCTAATACTGAAGCTCCTTTCCGTATGTGCCAGGGAGTAGGGGCAGAGCTTACGGGTTCAGCAAGGCCAGGCAAACCCCTGTGTGCCTTGGTCAGAGGGCCCTGTGAGCCTCAGGGAGACAGTCCCTGGCAGACACCCCTCGCAGGGCTATTTTGGGAAGCAAGCATGTGTGGAGGTGCTCTATAAACGCTAAGGCCCCGGTGGGCTCGGAGGGAGGGGGCGTCAGTAATACTGTCTCCCCTGGGCTGGCCCTGGCTTCTGGACATGAGCTTGGACTCCATCCAGTTCTGTCTGATCTCACCCAGTCCTGGGAGCCTGGTTCCTCCTCTGAGCCTGGTGGGCGGTACAGAGGCTGGTGCTGGGCAGTGGGTGTAGCCACGGGCTGGCAGCTGGAGTCCCACCCACCCAGAAGCGCAACAGTGGCTGGCAGGTGCTTTGAGAGGTGCACTGGGGATGCCGGAACAGCATCCCCCCTGCCCCAAGCCAAAGTCCCTCCCTCCCTCCCTTCCCTAGACATATTCCAGGGGGACAGGGACTCTGCATTGTCCCTGTTGAGTCCCCAGCATCCCACATGGGGCAGGCGCAGAACACCTTGAGGAAGCTCTGATCACACTGCCTGGGTGATTCGCAGCTTCTCTTCCCTGGGATTCAGGATCCCTTTCTGTTATTTCTTCTTCTGTTCTTATTTCCTGCCAGTTCAAAATGCTTATCTCTCTCTCTCTCTCTCTCTCTCTCTCTCTCTCTCAATCTCTCTCTCTCTCTTTCTAAATACTTTAATGTGGATTTTCTAAAAACAAGGAAATTATCAATGATCCAGTACTGTCATCTAATGAACAGACTTTATTACAGTTTCACCAATTATTCCACTAATGGCCTTTATAGCATAAGGAAAAAAATTATGGTCCAGGATATAATCCTAACTAGATGCGCATATTGCATTTAGTTTTCATGGTTCTTTAGTCTCTTTTAATCTAGAAAAATTCTTTAGTATTTTAGGACAATTTCTTTGTTTTTCATGACCTGGAAAAATGCTTACATCTCTTAATGGCCAGCATCCTCCTGGATCTGAATTAGGCTCAACGCATTCAAACCTCAGTACAATCTTTGTAAATTTAGAAACTCTTTGGGCACCAAGAAGTTTTCTGCAGGTTCTTCTTCCAGCTCACCCGTGCCAGCGTCTTCATACCACTCTTTGCCCACCCCCACTCCCCAATCACTTCCTTTCTCTGGGCCTCAGTTTCTTCAGCTGTAAAATAAGCAGATCGGATAAGATGGTTTTCAGGGCCCCTCGCAGAGCTTTCCCTCAAAGAGTTTATGATTCTGCTATGTGTAGGGTGCATGTTTGCCAGCACGGGTTTATACCTGCATTGAAACTTGGCTTTCCCATAGTTTGGGATGTCATTTGACACCCAGAATCTATTCTCACTTCCTTCTAAAGAGGCTCTCTGGACTGTAGTTGTTGGAAAACTAAACACTACGTTTCTTAGCTTCCCTTGCATATTAGGTTCTTCCAATGTCCTTGCATGAGATTTAGAAGGTGTGAATGAAATGGACCACTTTCTTGCTGCTATTTTCCTGATGACCAGTAAGGTAGAGGAGGCATGGGGGTTTTCTGTTGCAGTGTTGCAGTGTCTAATCTTCAGCCTTGTGGGTGTCAAGAAGCAGGTTAGAGGCAATGAAGCAGCTTCCTAATCCCCGGTTTGCAGCTATGATCCAAGTCTCCTCTAGCTTATATGACACCACGTGAAGAAAAAGTTGCCCCTTCTGGGAAGACACAGCTCTGGGGGTCAACAGAGGGCAAGGTGGAGCCTGACTGGCCCAAGGTCACTCAGGCAGCTGGTGGCTGAACTTAGACCAAAATCAGGGTCCTTTCCAGATGTAGTCCACTTCTGGGTGCCAGGGCAGATATGTGGCTCCCAAAGCTGAGGGGACTTGGCAGAGGGGCACTAGGGTTAGATGAGCGAGGCACCAGCCTCTAGTGCAAAATTTAAGGGAGCATGAAAATACTCGCAATCAAGATAAATGATACGGGCTTCCCTGGTGGCGCAGTGGTTGAGAGTCCGCCTGCCGATGCAGGGGACACGGGTTCGTGCCCCGGTCTGGGAAGATCCCACATGCCGCAGAGCGGCTAGGCCCGTGAGCCATGGCTGCTGAGCCTGCGCATCCGGAGCCTGTGCTCTGCAAGGGGAGAGGCCACAACAGTGAGAGGCCCACCTACCGCAAAAAAAAAAAAAAAAAAAAAAAAAGATAAATGATACATCTATGCGTATATATATTTTTAAAAGGTTTATTTATTATTTACTTCTTTAATTTGATTTATTTTTGGCTGCGTTGGGTCTTAGTTGTGGCACGTGGGATCTTTGTTGAGGCATGCGGGATCTTTCCTTACGGTGCGCGGGCTTCTCTCTAGTTGCAGTGCACAGGTCTTCTGTAGTTGTGTCGCGCGGGTTCTAGAGCGCATGGGCTCTGTAGTTGCTGCACCCGGGCTCTAGTTGAGGCACGTGAGCTTAGTTGCCCCGCGGCATGCGGGATCTTAGTTCCCTGACCAGGGATCCAACCCTTGTCCCCTACATTGCAAGGTGGATTCTT
Organism: Mesoplodon bidens; assembly: GCF_964165515.1. Lineage (NCBI taxonomy): Eukaryota > Metazoa > Chordata > Mammalia > Artiodactyla > Ziphiidae > Mesoplodon > Mesoplodon bidens. The sequence goes on from NC_138171.1 coordinate 43,772,153, forward strand.
TACCACTGGACCACCAGGGATGTCCCCCTATATATACTTTTAAATCAGAAAGCTACCACCTGTGCCAGCCACCTGCTTTTGTAAATAAAGTTTTATTGGAACCAGGGCCATGATTAGGGTGAGGTGAGTGAGGCAGGGTGGAGAAAATACAGGGTTGATGCTTGTCTTTATTTAAATCTTCGATATTTTGATATTTTGTTCACCATGAATTTTTTGCATTCATTTTGATTTTTTTTTTTTTTTTTTGCGGTAGGCGGGCCTCTCACTGTTGTGGCCTCTCCCCTTGCAGAGCACAGGCTCCGGATGCGCAGGCTCAGCAGCCATGGCTCACGGGCCTAGCCGCTCTGCGGCATGTGGGATCTTCCCAGACCGGGGCACGAACCCGTGTCCCCTGCATCGGCAGGCGGACTCTCAACCACTGCGCCACCAGGGAAGCCCCATTTTGATTTTTTGAAATATCGCGTTACAATGTCTCCTCTTGATTACTGAGTTTGGGGGCGTTCCCTTAAATTCTCTGCCAGAGGCCAGCTCCTCACTCTCGGTCTTTCCTTAGCGAGAGGTTTTAGGTGCCACCACACCACGTAAGGCCAGGTCACCTCCACCAGGGCTCGCTCGCCCGGGCGCCCCAGCCGGCTACTTCCTCTCACATTCTAGTTAGGGACTGGGATGTGGTTCCTCGGTGGCTCTTTATGGTGTGCTCACTGCTCTGACCTGTTCGGGACCATCTTGGGAGGGCCTGGGGACAGGTGGGGCGGGTTTGGGGAAGGAGAAGCAAGCAGGGCGGCGGGGGGTGGAGCGCCCCCTGCCGGAAGTTGAGTAAGGATGCCCGGGACCCTCCGCATTCGGGTCTCGGCCCCTTGCGGGGACTACATTTCCCAGAAGGCGCCGCGGAGGCTGCCAGCCGTGGAGGCTTGGCTGCGTCCCTCGCAGCGGAGCCAGGCGCCGCCGCTGCCGCTTTCTCTCAGCCTTCCTTCGGGGGTCAGCCCTCTCGGGATTGGACCCTCTGCCACGCCACGGATGGCCTTCCCGGAGCTGGGGTCTGGCTCTCTCCGGAGAGTGGGGGCGACCGGCCCCGTCTCGGCTGCACCCCGGGTGTGTCATGCAGGAGACACGCAGGTGCGGGGTCTCAGTGGGTAAGAGCTGGCGATGGGCAGCAGCCCGGCCCGCCGCCTCCACCTAGAGCTTGGGGTTTCTGAACACACGTCTCCGCCGAGCCCCTTTGATGCGGCGCCCCATGAGCCCCGAAAGCACACGGGTGTTATCCGGGGTAGAAAGGGCGGGACGAGCACCTCCACTGCCCTTTTCAGCTTTCCACCCTCCGTTCTCTTCTTGGAGTCCAGTTATTCTATTAACTCCCTTAAGCAACCACAGCCTCTCCCGCCTTAAAATCCGGGCCTCTACTACTGTTCCCAAGGTGTCCGCTGCGTTCTGCCTTCACCACCCTACCCCACCCCGCGCACCCGCCTTCCGTCAGGTTCAGCTTTCTCAGCTTTCCACTAGGCCACTGTGTACCCCCAGCCCGGACACAATCATGTAGGCTTAGACGGTTTGGTTAAGTTAAATTTTATCATCATGTGACACTGAGTCCAGCTACTGAGAGCTGCACACACCCAAGTTCAGGACTCGATCTTAGTCTATTGATACCCTGGACCCATTGCTCAGAAGGGAAACACTGCAGTGAAGGAAGGAGTAACCTGTGGAGGTTACTGAGAATAACCTGAGATATCCCTTTAGTTCAAAGTTTCTCAACCTTGGCTGTACATTATTGTTATTACTCTGGGGTACAGCCTAGGCAAAAGAATTTTGTAAAACTTCTGGTTAATTCTAGTGTGCAGCCAGGGTTGAGACCACTGCTTTAACCCCTAGGACAGATGGGTGGGGCCTGGGATGGCCAGAAGCACTAGGCCAGGCACCTCCAGCTGGGAGTAGCCTCAACCCTTCATCCCAGTGTGCTGCACAAATCATTGTTAACATTTTCTATGTGTCCCAGGCTGTGGAAAAAGGAAGCTCTGCCCTACAGTAAGAAACGTATCTGACAGCCTTATGTAAGGCAGTTGGAAGAAAGGCCAAGTAGGAAACACAATAATCCCAGGAAGAGGTAAGGAAAGCCCAGGCTAGACAGTGAATGTAGGAGGGGAGAGCTATGATAGTCACAGAGAGAGTGATGGATTATGGTGGCTAACAAGACCGAAGTTTCTGGCAACCTGTGGCACTTTCAATTGTCACAAGGGCTGACTGCACTGACTGTGTCCCAGCTGACTCAGAGAGCATTGCCAGAACTGCTGTGGTTTTCCTAGGGCCCCCAAGACCATGAATGGGCCACGGTCATCAGGCTTGGCTCAGTCTCAGACACTAGCACATTGAACTGTGGCCATTCAGACTTTCAGAAGAGCATCTACTTTATGAAGGCCAAAGGCCTTTTCTTACATAGGGCATCAGCTGCACTCCTGAGGATGATTTCTACACAAGAGATTCAAAAAAAATAAGCTCTGTGCATGGCCTGAACATGCTCATGACAGCATTTTCTGTAGTAATGACATTCCAATAATAAAAGGAATGAATAAAATGTGGGATTTTAAATAAAAATTGGATGTAGCCATTAAAATATCCTTATGAAAGAATATGAATGAGCCAGAAAATGTTCACAAGTAAAAAAAGAATGCACAAATTCTTTTCGGAAAACAAAATTAGACTCATCTTTTGCTTGGAGTAGTTTTCTCTTGTTCAGTAGCTAAACTATGACTGTAGAGTAGTCAGAATATGTAGGCATGTTGGCAAAGCCTGAAGAAACATGCAAACATGATGATATTATTCTTAGAAGCGGTGGGATTATGGAAGAAAGGTAGTTTCTTTTTCAAAATTGTCCTAATGAAATAAGCATTATAGCAGAGAAATTAGCAGGGAGCTCTCTTGAGCCAGACCATTTGGGTCCTGGTTCTGCCACTTATCGTATGGATGAGCACTGGCAAGGTTAAGACCCTTTGGTGCCTCAGTTTATTCATCTGTAAAATGGGGTGATAGTCCCTCTCTTGGTTAGTTGTCGTGAGGTTTAATCAACGTGCGGAAATTCTTAGAACAGATAATCTCATTAGTACAGATGCGTAGGTGAAATGCACTGGACCCAAGTAAACAGCATTGTGTTTAGTTGCTTTTCTCTGTTATTGCTATAGAAATAACCATGATCTCATTGACTGGCAGGCAAAGTGACTGGGCAGACTTAGATTGGGTGTGGTCACTTTCATGGTCCCTTTGGTTAACTTTCCAAGTGTGTCCACATTGTAATTTGGGAGGGCAACAAAGATAAAAGAATCTGAGTCTTAGCATAAACAAACCTGAGCAGCCGGAAGTGGTTCCTTGATTCAGTTACCATTTATTGAGTGCCTACTGTGTCAGGCACTAGGCCAGAGCCTCTGCTCTCACGGAGCTCAGTCTACTGGGGATTCAGACATGTGACCAGATGTTCGTGATGGTTCTCAATGCCGCTGCAGCAGTCACCACACCAAGTGTGATAGGAGAGTTTGGGAAAGCTTTCATTGGAGCTGGGGCTCACGTGATAAGTAGGACAACTTTAGGCGACAGGAAAGGGGGAAGGGTATTCTGGGCAGTTGGAAGTAAAACAAGTCCAAAAGCACAGAGGTGTGAAAGGCCATGGCGAGTAAAGCTGCAGAGGTGGGGCAAAGCCAGGCTGAGAAGCTCTGCTGTCCGTGCTGAAGCATTTGAACTCTCTTCTGTAGGCCATGTTGTGGGTGGCATTTAGGCACAGGTGCTTTGAAGCAGGGGAGTGACATCAGATTTAATGCTGGAGTCTGGGGCTTAAGGGAGAACTATCACTGGTGGATTATATGGATGATAAACCAGAATGCAGGGACTGGAAGCAGGGGAGGCTGATAAGGAGTCTTTTGCAATAATCCAGGCAAATGATGACAAGGATTTGCACTTAAGGCAGTAGAACTGGCAACAGAGAGGAGAGGATGGAGTTGAGAAATCTTTCTGAAGTAGAACAAAAAGGGTGTGGTGCCTGAAGAGACAGGTGCAGTTGGAGGTGCAGAGCTAGGGGGAAACAGCGGAGTCAAGGACTTGGGTAGGGGAATTCCCTGGCGGTCCAGTGGTTAGGACTCCGTGCTCTCACTGCCAAGGTACCCCGTTCAATCCCTGGTTGGGGAATTAAGATCCCACAAGCCTCACAGCCAAAAATTAAAAAAATAAAAAATAAAAAGAGAACATATGTACACATGAAAAGATAAGAATAATAAGTAAAAAGAAAAAAAGGACTTAGGTAGCAAGCCTGGAAACGGGATGCGTGATGCTCTGAGGCTCTTCTATGCTGTTTGAGTTCTCATCGAACTCCACATTTTTTTTTACGCTAATAGCACATTGTTGGGAAGACCAACAAATATTTTTTAAATAATTTTTATAAAACACAAGGGAAATAATTTATTCATCACTGATGTTGAGACATCACTTAATATTATGCTTGTCCATACCAAGGATATAAGGATTTCAGTAACATACCTTTGCCTACTACCTCCCTAAATCCTTCTGTAAATTGTGAGATTTGAGGGACAGGAGAGAGGAGAAATTGTTCCTTTTGAATCTTAAAATGATGTTAGACAAGAGAAGCCAGACACAAAAGAATACATAATATGCAATTACATTTAGATGAAAATTTACAATAGGCAAAACTAGTTTATAGGGGCAGAAAGCAGATATCAGTGATTATCTGGGGCTGGGTGGGAGAGGGAGTGGCCGACTGCACAGGGGCCTGAAAGAACTTTGAGGGGTGATGGAAATGTTCTCTATCTTGATTGTGTTGGTGGTTATGCCAGTGTATACATTTATCAATATGGGCTTATCAGATTTTCAGCAGGAGGGGTACTTGGGCAGGTGCGCCACAAGAGGGCAACAGCAGCAGAGGATGCTGGCAACCCTCGGGCCATCGACCAAGTACCAGCTCTTAGTGGGAACTTTCAAGCTGAGGCTAAGGGATGGGAATCCCCAAGGAATTGTTTGGTGATGACCAGCAAAACTGAGTGGAGAGAGGGGCGCCTAGAACCTTTTCAGGTAAAAATACCCCCTTCATTTTTGTTTTCTCCAAGAGCCATAATCATTCAGTAGGGAGGGGGTTTGAGGGGACTGTGTGTGGACAAAGAAGCCAAGTAACTTTAACTGGAATAAGGTCCCATCTTCTCAGCAGCAATTCCAAAATACAACTGGGAAAAAGCAACTGTAGGAAGAATTCTGTTATAGCTCAGTGAGGGCGTGGGAATAATTTAGCAGCACCATATAACATTTAACTGTTCAACAAGGTTACTAAAAACAAAACAAAACAAAAAGCTGAAAAAAGACATGTAGAACCAGTTTAGACCCATCAGGAGGAACAGGTATGGAGCCCCTTCTTGAAAATATACCTTCCCCATTTTTCTTTCATATATTTAGATTAGGTATCAAAACATAAAACTTATTTTTTATACATTAAATTCATATCAGGTACATCAGCTCTTGATCAAAGCTGGGGGCATCCTGTTGGACTGTAGTTCTGAAAAGGTGTTTCTATAGCGTTATCCAAAGTAACACGGTCCAAACATTCATTAAATACACCTTTTTAGAACACCCACTTCATGCCAGGTTCTGTGCTGGTGTTGAGGACAGAACCACGGACAAGGCAGATGTCAGCCCTGCCCTGTCTTGCAGTTTTCTAGAGCCTCTAGGGTTCACACAGCCCTGCATATGCTTTCTTCTTTTTCCTCCAAGTAGTCTGATTTTTCAGACTGAAATAACATACTTAGCAGTAGACACTTGTCAAGTTTGTGGCTGTCCAGCATCTTTGGAATACTCATCCTACATTTTCCCCAAGACACAATTCCTACCACCTGAAGGCAGAAGCCTGAAGTAGATTTCCCAGCCTTTCTCAAAGCTATGGCACAGGCAATGACCTAGGTGTTGCCAGTTGGTGCCCACATGATTCTTTGATCGAGAAGAGAGTGACTGAAGGATGCAAGTTTCATAAAGAATCCGTTTTCAAGAGGGGATGAGGGTGGAAGAATCTAGCTTTTGATGAAATAAAATTTTTAAGGCAGGACAAGGAAATTTTTAAGCATAAAATTCTCTGCCATTTTGAGCCACTACCCCCTCCCCTTTAGTGTGCATTGTGTATCTGCCTTATACATTAACTAGATACCCTTAGAAGACACAGGAATGCCTACTCGCTCCCCTCCACCCCCCCCCCAAAAAAGCAATTTCCTCCTGGTGCCAGCAAGGTAATTCCTTGGAGATAACATTCCTTTCTCAATCCTGTAAGGGGTCACAATAGCCCACTACATGCCTTGTTGGAGTATGTAAACTGTCAGTATGTTACATTGATGTATAACCCTTTGTCTCAAAAACTTACATAACTGTATCTCGACCTCTAACAGGTGGAACAATCCTCAGAGCTTTCTGAAAGACTGTCTCCCCGGTTATAACCCTCAGGTTGCCTCCAATTATATTTTCCATTTCCTTTTTAAAAAATTAATTAATTAATCTATTTATTAATTAATTTATTTAGGCTGCTCCAGGTCTTAGTTGTGGCATGCAGGCTCTCAGTGGCAGCATGCATGCGGGATCTAGTTCCCTGACCAGCGGCCGAACCTGGGCCCTCTGCATTGGGAGCGGGGAGTCTTACCCACTGGACCACCAGGGAAGTCCCTATGTCTTTCTTAGATTGACTACTGATTAAATTTTGGTGACACTTTCCATGGCAGCATCGATGAAGTTTTTGGCACTCAGTGTCCAGCAGTGTGAACTGTCTCTGCACAGCTGGCCCACAGAATGGTTTGTTTCTGGCGGTACCAGAGATCCTGCGAGCTACCTAAGATTCACAATTGCGTATCTTTTTAAAGCTAGTTAAAGGGAGTTCTGCTCTTTGCAAAGAACTGTGACTAATACACATACTGAGCTCCTGTTACGTGCCAGACTCTAGGCTGGCACAATCCTCTGTTGCTTTACCTAAACTTCATAAAGATCATTTAAGGTACAAATTATTATACAGTTTACACCTGAAAAACCCTGAGATTCAAAAGGACACAATTCATTCTACAAATATTTATTAAAGGCCTATTGTGTGCCAGCCACTGGGAATAGAGTATTGAACAAAATAGTTCCCCACAACTATAAAAAGAAGGGCATATTGTATTTTAAATGTCCCCTTACTGAAATAAGAGGCACAGTACAGCAGCTGTCTGGAGAGAAAGACCTCCAGCCAGGCAGGCCTCGTTTTAAATATAGAAACCCCCTAAAAATAGCCACCCACGTTACAGACTCAACAGGTGATTGGCGGGAACAGAGGGGAGGGGAACCGAGGCCTCAGTGAAGGAGAAGGAAAGGACGGTGCCGTTGTCCCCAGCTTCTCTCACCGACATGGCTTTGCCTCTGAGGTCCTTGGGTCGCGGCTTGGCCAGTGCGGCCAAGGGAGACCACGGAGGGACAGGAGGTGAGTTGCAGCCAGGGCCTGACCCTGTGGCTTCCTGACCTTGTCCACCTGTCCCCTACTCCTGCCTCTAGGACGTTCCAGGGTCCTGGCGACGCCGCCCCCTCCCGCCCAGTCCGTCTCTCTCTCAGCCCTGCCTTTCTCCACTGCAGCCCGCACCTGGCGCCTCCTGACCTTCGCGCTGGCGCTCCCGAGCGTGGCCCTCTGCACCCTCAACTCCTGGCTCCACTCGGGCTACCGTGAGCGCCCAGAGTTCATCCCCTACCATCACCTCCGGATCCGCACCAAGGTACACTGGCCCGCGCGGGCGCAAGCGAGGGGGTGCGGGGGACCCCCAGGCTGACGCCTCACTCCCCCCTCCCTCTCTCCACAGCCCTACTCCTGGGGAGACGGCAACCACACTCTTTTCCACAATCCCCGGGTCAACCCTCTGCCCACGGGCTACGAAAAGCCTTGAGGCCTTGGCCGATGCCCCCAGACACAATAAAAGTGTGGAAGCTGCGTGTGGCCGCGGGCTCCGTGGGGACCACAGGGCGGGGCGTCCATGGCTAGAGCTGGGCTCGCGCGCAAAGTGCAGTGGGCGCTCCACGTGCTCTTCCGGAGACCTTGACTTGGGAGGGACTCGAGGGGACAGTCTCGATGGACAGGTAGGAGAGGGCCCCTCCCCTCTCACCTATTAATAATTAGGGCTGTAGGCTGTAAAGGGCTTTAACATACACTGACTTCTCACAGTAACTCTGGGAACAAGATCTAAGTTTGGTTCCACCTTCTCCAGAGGAGGAATTTGAGATTCTCAGAGATTAAGTGACTTAAATTCAGGCAGCTCGTCGGAGGCCCGGTGGAGACTCAGGGCTGCAGATCCTGAGGTACCACTCTTTTCCTGACACACATTCAGGGCCTCTGTGATTTCCCCCTGTCTAGAGACAATTGTGATTTCAAACACAGGATCTACAGCCCTCTGTGTAGATTTTCATGACCTAATTCTGGATTTGGAATATTTTGGTCATTCTCTATGACCACCTTTAATGGGTCTTCTGTATTAGTTGGGGGAAATTAGATGCTCCCTTTCTGGAAGCCTGGTTCTCCTAGTTTTGGGGGACCCCATTCACAGGGGATGTTGGTTCAGACAAGCTCTGGACATTTCATTCACCTCCTAGGACAGTCAGCTCACTTGCCATTGCCAAGGAGCCTGATGCCTAAGCTGAAACCCATGACCAACACACACACACACACACACACAGGGGGAGAGAGAGAGAGAGAGAGAGAGAGCTTATTTTGCCCTCCTCTCCTAAAACTACTCACAGCACCATTAAGAAAAGATGCTCACAGGCCCCAGTCACCTGAGAAAGAGAGAACATTTTCTGTACCCACAAGCCACCCCTCCCCCCTTACTAGAACAGCATTCAGGTCCCTAGATTAGAGCTCTTTCATACAAGGAAATTGTGTTATAAACATCCTCATTTAATGTGACAGTTCTTATACATATGAGAATTCATGCTGGCATCATGCCCGCTTCTGTAAAAAGTGGGTCATCACTGAAGAAGCCTGGTAGATATGTAAAAATATAAAAACCTTTCGATGCCTTGGGAAGATGACTTAGCACCTGGCCAGTTGCTCAGGCCAGTCCAGATCGACACGGAAGTTATTCCCATGGGGGTAGAGATAAATGGGAAAGTGGATTCTTAGGACAAAGGCTGATTGGAGGCCTCACAGCTGAGATACTCCCCATTGAATGTGGCACTGTCTTCAGTGTTGTCACCCATCATTTCTTTGTATTGACGTTTGAAGAAGCCACACTATGAGGGGAAATAAATCAGAAAATCTGGATCAGAGGGCAGGGTAGGAAGTTGGGAGTAGGAAGAAGCTGAGACAGAAGAAGGAAACCAAACTGACTTGTATTTGTGTGCCAGAACACTTATGTGAACAACATACATCACATACTGAGTGTCTTCTCTGTGCCCAGCTCAGTAGCTGTACACATCATCCATAGCAGAAAAGCAAAGATTCTGCATACCCTGGCCTCATGTTTGTCTCATTTCAGTCACTCTATGATGTAGGCATTATTTCATTTCGAAAATGATGAAAGAGCCTCAGAGAGGTTGAGCAACTTGCCTGACATTATACAGCAAGTAAGAGCCAAAACGTGCACCCGGACCTGCCTGACTTCACTGTCTGAGTTCTTCCTGCTCTACCATCCTGTCTGTGGGAGGGCCAGGGCTGGGTGCTGGCGGTGTCAAGAGTGAGATGAAAGCACTCACCTTGTACAGTGTAGCTGTGATGAGAGCCAGCGGCAGCAGTCCTCCCACAGAGCTGCCCACAATGAGGGGGGTGGGGTTGTAGACCTCATACTCTTCTAGCACCATCTCCACCTGATTTGGGGATCAGAAAGTATCAGGCCTCTTGCTGTTCCAGACTCCTCCCAGTTCCCCAATCTTTAACTCCCTCCCTTTCTTCATCAGGCTCTGCTCCAAGGGGTGAGATACAGAAGCACTCATGGGCTTAGGAACAGTTGCCTGCCTAGGGACCTCCATCCTTCCTCCCTCCAGGCTTGCAAGCCCCCAACCCAGCATCACAGATTTAGCATCAGGAGCCCTCTGATCAGCCTGGTCACTGCCTACCACATGGTCAGTACCTGGGCTCTCAAAAATGCCTCCTGTCCTTGAAGCTGGGAATACACGGATCTGTTGAAAATGATTTCAGCCACACTCACGACCAATGTCTTCTTCTGCAAAGTCTGCAAAAAAGAAGGGGAGGGCTGGGAACTAGCTCTGGGGAGGGCTCGGGGTTAGAGAAACACCCTGGCTTGAGGTGAGCACAGACACATCAGGCCCCACCTGAGTCTGGGAAGGGACACACCTGGCTGGCCCAACCAAAGCTGAGGTTGCCCTTCAGAATAAAGTCAAGTTCCTCCTGGACGTGGAAGGAGGGGATGTCACAGCGGAACCTCAGGCAGTCAGCAATGGAGCAGTCCTGGGGACAGGAGAGGAATGAAACTGAGGAGGGTCTTCACTTAAGGAGGAACCACAAGAGAAAATGAAATCTATCATATTTGGGGTGGGGAATAGATGGACAATCACAGAACGTAAACATGGTGATACAGCTAACAGTACATTTCCCTGGATCCCCCAGCTCCTAGCTCGTTCTACGGCGATGGGATCTTTCTCACCAGCACGAGACTGCTTGGAATCTGGGTCTGGAAGTCAGGTTGCTGGGGAGGTTCCCTCTCTGACACACAGGGGAGACTCTAGGAAGAGAGAGAAATGCCATAGAATGATCCACAGTCCACTGGTGAGAGGGTGTGAGGCACTGTGCGATCAGACCCTGGAGAGTGACAGAAGGCAGGCAGGCACCTGTGAAGGGGCCACCATAGCCACGTCCCACACAGCCACACCTTTCAGCAGGACTGGGACCCAGAAATGAATGCTGATGGCCAGATCTCTCTGACTCAGGTTATTCACCTGCGGAAAATAGAGACAAAACATTACTGTGGTCCCTGGAGCATCCCAAATCCCCCTCCACCTTTCCTGGCTTCAGCCCTCGACTCCTCTCCATCCTTGCCCACCAGCTTTCTACGTTCACATGGGAGGGACAGACGTGGATATTCCCTGGCCTCTCACACGATATCGATGCTCGGCTTCTTTTCTGCTCTTCTGGTCAGAAGCTGAAAATTTGAAGTACTTGGTGGATTCTTCCTGCCTGGAGAGAGAGAGGGCTTGTTGGTGAAAAACACACCTGGGACCATCCTCAGTTGCACACCAGCCTGCTGCTGAGGCCTCTGTTGGGCCCAGCAGATGACCCAGGGGAGAGATGATGGTCCCCCTGTGACTGTGCAGCCTCAGCTTCAGCTCCTCTCCTTCGTGGCCTTTTCCCTCATCCCCCAGAACTGCTAGCTTGTCCCTTGAGACCCCGGCCCTTTCCTCTCCCCATGACTTTGCTCAAGCTCTTTTTTTTCCTGCTTGGAATGTCCTTACCCACTCCCCTTCTGGAAATTTTCACTTAAAGTCCCAACTTGAACATGACCTCTCATGATGACCGAACATTTCCCATGGGAAAAAGGCGTTCCCATTGCTTTCTCTACTAGGTACACGGTTGGCCTCCCGTAATGCTTGCAGAGGCAGCTGCCAGAGCAAATAAACCTAAGGGGACTTGAGGGAACCAAGGCCTGGAGATGGGGTGCAAGCCCTTCCATGATGGGAATGAAGAAAATAGATCCAGCTCTCCTGGGACAGTTAAGTAATTGGGAGGAAAGATGGTGTGTGGACACAAGCCCACAGAGTGGACATAAATGTCCCAGGCTGCAGGTGGCTTTCTTTCCATCCATCCATCCATCCATCCATCCATGGCCTCCTTTAGTCAATATTCATCATCTGCCAGGCTGTGTGCTTGACTCTGGAGATTCAACAGTTAACAAGCCATAATCCCTGTCTTCCCAGGGTTTAACATCTAAGGGCTCAGTGGAATCAGGCAAACAAGCAGAGGGATCTGCAGGTTTCACCAGTAACTAGTGTACAGAAGCCAGGCCAGCCCTACAGAAACTCCGTGGGCCCCGCAGTTTTCCCACAGATGTGACTGTCGGCTTGGTGATTAAGCATATAGACCAGACCACCGGGGTTCACATCTCAAGTCCACCGCTTCCTACCTGAGTAACTTAAGGCAAATTCCTTAACCTCTCTGGGCCCCTGTAGTTTTTTCCCCTTGAAAACGGAGATGCTAACAATAATGCCTGTAACAGACTTGTGATGAGGTTTGTAGCAGTGCCATGAATGTTAAAATCTATTTTTCCACTTAGTATACTAGCCTTCCTCGCTGCTCCCCATCCTACCCCTTTCTCTCTCTGCTTCAGTTTTCCCACCTTAAAATCTTCCAGTTCTAAACCTCTTTTCAAATTTGAGTAAATCACTCAGCTTCTCCAATCCTTGGAGAGGCATGTAGTATATGGCCATGGGCACAGCTCTGGAGCCAAACCACCTGGGTTTGATTCCTTGTTCTGCCACTTACCAGCTGAATGACAGGGGTAAAAACCTCTGGATTTCCTTGTTGGCAAAAAGGTGTATAACAATAACTATATCGGGACTTCCCTGGTGGTGCAGTGGTTAAGAATCCGCCTGCCAGTGCAGGGGCACGGGTTCGAGCCCTGGTCCAGGAGGATCCCACATGCCGCGGAGCAGTTAAGCCCGTGCACCACAACTACTGAGCCAGCGCTCTAGAGCCTGCGAGCCACCACTACTGAGCCCACGTGCCACAGCTACTGAAGCCCGCGTGCATGGGCCCTGTGCTCCGCAACATTAGAAGCCACCGCAATAAGAAGCCGGCGCTCTGCAACGAAGAGTAGCCCCCGCTCGCCGCAACTAGAGGGAGCCCGTGTGCAGCAACGAAGACCCAACACAGCCAAAATTAAATAAATAAATTTACAATATCACAGAGCTAATAGAGTGGTTAAATAAATGTAAATACCTGTAAAGTGCTTAAAACAAGGCCTGGCATATTGTAAGTATATATGACTGTAAGCTCTTATTGTAAATTTCAGTGTTTTCCCATGGATAGAAGGGCAAATTCACACATGGAATTTGGAAGGGCAATGACACTGCCTGAACCCCCTCTCTAGTTCCCCTAAAAATTAGCACAGCAGCAGCAGCAGCAAACTCTGTCCCATGGCAATATTATAAGCTTCTGATCAACTCTAAAGCCTCTGGAATTTAGCCAGGTGGGTGGGGCTCCTTGTCCTGCTCCCAGCCTGGCCCCTTCCCCAACCTTTAGAACCCAGAGCAGCAGCCCTACAGTTGCCTTTCCTGTAGCCTGCTGAGCCCTGGGCTCTTAAAAACCGTCCCAACAGTTTCTCACATCTCTGCTCTCCTCTGACTTTTGTGAAAACCTGACCTTCTCTTCACTCTGTGTGGTGACAGACCATATCCTGTTGGGCACAAGCTCCCCACTTCAGAGTGCTCAGAAAAGCCTCAGTCTTAATCTAGTAGCTTCAATTCAGCGTATTCGTGTTTAGCACAAAGGCTGGAATTGGCTTCATGTTAAAGAAGCCTGTATCTTGGAGAGAGAGAAGAGGATACACAGTGGTGACAAGGTATGTGTTTCCCACCAGCAGGTCAGTTCGTCAGAGAAGAACCAAGAATTGTGGGATATGGTGCTATGGTATAAATATATGGCTGGTCACAAGAATCGCCATGTAGGGAATCAGAGTGGCTAGCTTAGATACCCATCCTCAAAAGAGCAGGCTGGCCTGCAGGGGGAGGTACTAGGCTTGGGGGAAGGTCCAAGGGGAGGGCCAGGGATTAAGTACCTGCTGATCACTGTGTAGACAGCATATTTCACTGGGAGCTCCAGCTGGAAGGTAGTGTTGTTGGATGTAGGCTTATTATTTTCACTGGAGCGAGAGAGGGGTGACTGGTTGGGAAGGAATCCAGGAGAGGAGTTTCTGGCTGGGGCATGAAAAAGGAGAGGGAGGGACACACCATATGTGGCCGGGGCTCACCTGTTTGCATTGGCCCTCAAAAGCAACTTGTCTCCCAGGGTGGCCTTGTAGGAGACATCAAATGTGACTATGAAGGTGGCCTGAGGGAGGAAGAAAGAAGGGTTGGGGATAGGGAAGGCCATGGTGGAGTGAGGGAAGGAAATGGGCCAGGACGAGGGAGAAGAGTGATGAGGATTGGGGGAAGCTCTGACCTTAGTGCCCTCTTGAAAGATTGGGTGGTTGATGCTACAGCTGCTGCTCCTCAGGCCCTCATTCCCAGTGGGCACTGCCTCACATGCCAGGCGCAGGGGACGCTGATGGGGTTGCTTCCAGAGGAGGAGAATGAATTTTTAAAAATTTACCCACATGTATATATGGGCTTGATGTATAAGAGTGGTGGCATTGCAAAGCAGTAGGGGAAATGACAAGTTTTCAGTAAATGGTCCTGGGAAAATTGGCCCATACAAAACAAACAAACAAACAAATACTGGATCCCTACCTCACCCCATACATTAGAATAAATCCTGACTGGATTAAAGACTCAAATGTGAAAAGGCAAAATTAGAAATATTTTAGAAGATAATATAAGGGAATGTCTTTATATATAATCTTGGAGTAGGGATATATTTCTTAAACATGATACACACATAAAACACAAATACAAAGGAAAATTTTGATAAAAATCAACCACAACCAAATTTAGACCATCTATTTATTAAAAGACGCTATAAAGAGACTGAAAAGACAAGCAGTAGGAATGGAAAAGATATTTGAACACATATAACTGGAAGAGGACGAGTAACCAGAATATGCAAAGAGATCTTACAACTCAAAGAGAAAAAATGGACAACTCAGTAGAAAAATAAGAAAAAGAGTTGGACAGGCACTTCCTAAAAGAAGAAATGCAAACAACCAAGAAGTCCAAATGAAGAGTTGCTCAACCTCATTAGAGAAATACAAATTAAAACTGCAAGAAATATCGTTACTCACCCACCAGATCAACAAAAATTTAAAAGTCTGACAATGCCAAGTGTTGGGGTAGATGTAAAGCCACAGGAACTCTCATACGTTGCTGATGGAAGTGTAAATAGGTGAAAATGGTTTGGCTTTACTTAGTAAAATTGAAGATACACACAGCCAATGATCCAACAATTCCACATGTGGTATATACTTTCCAAATATTATGTGTAGGGGCACCAGGATACATGTTCAAGAATAGTCATGGCCAAAATCAAAACAACTCAGATGACCATCGATCATCGGATGGGTAAATAAATTGTGATTTAGTCATGCAAAGGGATTCTAAATAGCAGTGAAAATATTCCATAGCCACAAGCAACAACATGGATGAATTTCACAAGCATAATATTGAAGAAAAGAAGAAAGACACAAAACATACAACATTGTTATCACTTATATTTGGAATCTAAAAAATGAAACAAATGAATGAATATAACAAAACAGAAACAGACTCACAGATCTAGAGAATAAACTAGTGGTTACCAGTGGGGAGAAGAAGGGCGGCAGGAGCAAGATACAGGTCGTGGTTTAAGAGGTACAAACTACTGTGTATAAAATAAATAACATACAAGGATATATTATACAGCACAGGGAATATAGCCGATATTTTATAATAATTTTAAATGGAGTATAATGTATAAAATATTGAATCACTATGTCGTACACCTGAAACTAATATAAGATTGTAAATCAACTATAAAACTTGCAGGAAAAAAGGAGCATACAACATGTCTCCATTCATATAAAGTTCAAATATTGGCAAAACCCAACAGCATTATCTAGAGATGTATTTATGGGTGGTAAAACTATAAAGAAATACAAGGAATTGATCATTGCAAAGTCAGAATAGTGATTACCTTTGGGAAGAGTGTGAGATTAGGATGAGGAAAGGCACATAGTGAAAGGGCTTCTGGAGGTGCTAGCAGTGCTTTATTTCTTGACCTGGATGTTCACTGCATAGACGTTTGCTTAATCGTTAGTCATTAAACTATACATATGCCTTATGCACTTGTGTGTGTGTGTGTGTGTGTGTTTATATTTCATTATAGAAGAAATTAAGAGGAATCCATTATAACCCAGAGCAGGAGAAAGGTCCCAGCCACTAGAGCCCAAGGGAGCTGTTTACCTGGATTCTTAACACTCGTCGATAGGACAGCCCTGCTGGATAGTAGAAGCTGATCACAGTTCCATAGGAATCCTCACCCTCATTCCACACGGTCACTGTCACATTGAGCTCCAGGGAGCTCCCCACCACCAGGGTCTGCAGGCTGAACGAGGAAGGACAAGAGTGGGACAGAGACTCAAGGAAGTAGATTGGAATTGAATCAGGGGCAGGGGCAGGGCTGTGGGAACTCACGAGCTACAGGCTGATAACCTTCCAATCAAAAGCATTTCTTTGTTAGAAGGAGAGCCAAAGGGAAACATAAGGACTTCTTATCCTATGAGGATGGAGACCCAAAAGCTTGAGTGTCTGTCTATGAAAGTAGATAGAGCTCACTCACCCTGAGAAGCTGAGGCTGACACTCAGGTCCCCTTCACAGAGGTGATCTTGCCCACAGTTCTTCTCAAAGGGGAGCTGCAGCAAAACAGTATATTCTCTTCCCATCCATGTCTTAATCCATCTCCAATCCCCTCATTAGGAGCACTCATCGACATTGAGTATTAGCACCCACCCTGCACCCAGCACCTGTGCTAAACACTGGCAAGTAGGGTAATGAGGGAGGGGCAGTTAGAATATAAAGGGAAGATAAGACAAGATCCTTGGCTTCAAGGAACAGAAAGCTTAGCTGAGGAGTCAAATCCAACTCACACTGGAACAACCATTCAACAAACATTATAGATTGTCAATAATGGGACAGGTTCTGGGTCAGGAAAGGTGGGAACTACAGGTGAATTAGACATGGTTCTTGCACTCAAGGAACCTTCAATACCAAAGGAGCCACAGAAGTAGACACAGATTGCTATGAGTCCACTCACCTGATATTTGGCATGACATCACCATGACACAACAGGAGGCCAGAGAAGAGGTGACAGATGCTGAGTGTAGTGTTCAAAAGAGAGGGAGATCAGACTGGGGCTTTGGGGACTAGAGGAGATCTTTGAGGTGGGGAGAAGGCAATGTTTTCCAAAGAAGAAATATGGCATGCGGGAAGGATATAAAAATCAACTGCCAAACAGTGTCTTAATCTGTTTATTATGTGCCCTTACTAGGAATGCTATGAGCAGTTCCAGGTACCTATGATCACTTGACAGTGCCTCCTCTGAAAGAATAAGGGAATTGTAATGTGAAAATGGAAGGAAGGAAGGAAGGAAGGAAAGAAGGAAGGAAGGGAGGAGGGAAGGAAGGGAAGGAAAGAAGGAAGGAGGGAAAGAAGGAAGGAAGGGAAGGAAGGAAGGGAAGGAAGGAAGGAAGGAAGGAAGGAAGGAGGGAAAGAAGGAAGGAAGGGAAGGAAGGAAGGGAAGGAAGGGAAGGAAGGAAGGGAAGGAAGGAAGGAAGGAAGGGAAGGAAGGAAGGAAGGAAGGGAGGAAAGGAAGGAAGGAGGGAAAGAAGGAAGGAAGGGAAGGAAGGAAGGAAGGAAGGGAAGGAAGGAAGGAAGGAGGGAAAGAAGGAAGGAAGGGAAGGAAGGGAAGGAAGGAAGGGAAGGAAGGAAGGAAGGAAGGGAAGGAAGGAAGGGAAGGAAGGGAAGGAAGGAAGGAAGGGAAGGAAGGAAGGAAGGAAGGAAGGAAGGAAGGAAGGAAGGAAGGAAGATGACATGGACAAACGCACAGAGATAGAAATGAGAAAAGTTGGGAAGGGTCTGCAGAATGAGAACCAGAGAGTTTATGTTGGGGTGAAGTGGATAACCAGCTGGGATGTGTGTAGGAATCCAAGCTGGGCAGGGCTGTGGGAACTGGGTGGAAGCATTTTAGATTTGAAGTGGTTGCTGGGAGCCACCATAGGCTCTTAAGCACATGGAGACACAGTGAAAGTCAGCACATCCCCGGGACTTCATTGGAAGACTCACAGAAGCAGTGAAGCGGTCCTGCGAGTCCACAGCCAGCACAGGGTGTAGGTTCTGAGATGAGGAGATGGGCTCCCCAACCAGGGAGAAGTTGAGTCGCAGGATGATGGGGTTCGCCACGTCCTCCACACAGTCCTGAGGGAGAAGGGGCATTCAAGAACTCGCTCTCCTCCTTACTTGCTACTACTACTCGAGCTTCTCCTCCACTGCATCCATGCCCTGCTGTCCAGACAGCACCCCATCCACACTGTGGAGCCAGGTTCCCCAGGCCCAACTTTCCCCTCTCCATCTGCAGGCTCCCACCCTTCCCATCTCACTCAGCAGGGAGTGGAGATGCCAGAGGCTAGCCTTGGGCTCCTTCCTCCCTCTCCCTTTCCCAGAACCCAACGTCCTCACTGGTAGAAGCAGCTTCATGGTGTCACAGTGCTCTCCCAGCCCTAGGGTTTTTCTTCGGGTCAAAGTCCAGTTCTTGGTCTCACCAAAAATGGCACGAGAAATCAGACGACCTGGGTCCAATGCCAGATCATACACGACAGAGCTTCGGACGTCACCTGAAGCAGAAGGGGCAATGGAAGACAGAAAGTGAGAGAAGCGCAAATGTTCTGTTTTCATTGTTTCATGCAATAAAGACTTGCTGAGCACTTTCTGTGGGCCATGAACTGTACCAGGTGCTGGGGATACATGTGGGGAAGGTGGAGAATTATGGTCCCTGCCCTCATAAGCTCACAGCCTAGAAACAGAGACCAGTACGTAGGACATAACATCACAGCGAGATCCATGCAAGGGTGGGATCCTCAGTGGTACCCAGGAGGGCTTGTTAACTCAGACTGGGGGTCAGAGATGCTTTTCCTGGATGGGCCTTGTCTGAGCTCCGACCTGGAGGATGAACAGGAGTCAGGTGAAAAGCAGGGAGGGGAAAATCCCAGACTCTGGGAATAGTGGCTAAGACCAGAAGGGAGAGGGAGGTTGGCACATTAATTAAAAAGGAGTTCCCTGGAGGTCCAGTGGTTAGGACTCTGCACTTTCTCTGCTGAGGGCCTGGGTTCAATCCCTGATGGGGGAAGTGAGATCCTACAAGCCACGTGGCCAGGCCAAAAAAAAAAAATGTGTATGGCGTAGGGGGGAAGGGGACAAGGTGAGGCTAGAAAGGCAGAGAGGGACCAAATCATAGGGTCATTGTGGGCAAAACTTCTGGTCTTTATAAATGCAAGAAGGGGGTGGTTGAGGGGTGTTAAGCAGTGTTTAGGACCAATCGCTGTAGTTCCCTGTTGGAGAGTGGAGGGGGCGTGCAAGAATAGCCCTGGGCACATCTCAGAGTGGGTGGGAAGGAGAAGCCATGTCCTTGAGGAAGGCGGTGGAGAGGGCAGACCTCAGATGTGTCCTGGAGACAGAACCTAGAGGCCCGGGTGTGGGAAGAGAGAGGGAGGAGGATAGCTGGGTGGACATGGAGGTGACATTTGGGTTCCTGAGCTCATTCTGTCCTGAGGATATAGGGCTGGGGGCCTCTCGGGGACAGTGAGGGTCTGGGTCTACCAGGAGGAAACTCACCTAGCTGGTCCTGTGAGCTTTTGTGGATAGTAAGACAGACTGTGGCGTCCCCAGCTTCCAGGGCGGTGGGCAGCTCTTCCCAGCACTGGTACACAGACTTTGTCACCTCCGGCGGCGTGAATCTCATAGCCACCTCCACATTCAGCACCGGCAAGCTCCTGAGGGTGCATGAGGGGCTGAGGATGGGCCTCTGGCCCCCAGAAGGAGAACAAGGGAGGGGGCAGCTTAGTGAATCAGACACAAGGGGCAGGCAAGGGAGGAGTAAGGGAGTTGTCACCTGAGCAGCAGCGCGTGTCCCTGGGCCCCAATGGCCAGGTCCACCAGTCCATCCTGGGTGAGGTCCTGACCTCCGCTCAGTGAACGCCCGAAATATTGGAGCCTGGGGGAGAGCTGGGAGCCTGCAATCCGCTGGCCAGGGAAGGACAAAAGAAGTGCAAGTCAAGGAAAGGGGATTGGAAAGGTTGGAGAAGAAAGATTTGGAAAGGACACTGAGTAGAGAAGTTGAAGAGCGGGGAGGAGTGGAGAGCAAGCAAAGTGAGGACCCCACAGTCCACAGGCAGAGAGGGGAACACTTTTGGTCCAATGAGGACCACGAAGGTGCAGGTTAATGACAAAATCAAAGAGTAATGATGGGAGCATAATAGATTCATTTATTCATCGTTTACACGTTGATTCATAAATTACATATGTTCATTCATAAATATTTGAGGAATGGAGTGCTTAGTGCTCTCACTGAGTTATCTTTACAAGAAGCCAATAGAATTTGCTCATCCTTTCATAGAAGGAAACCAAGGCTCACAGAGGCTAAATCGGTCACTTGCCTGAGGCCACGCAGCTCACAGGGCTGGTCAGGCATTTGACCTGGGGCCTGTGCTCTCTTAACTACTAAGCTGCCCACACAGTTTGAAGTCTGGAGTCAAAGGAGAGAAAAGAGAATTTGTGCTTAGCTGGGCCTGGGGGAATTAAACCACTAAAAGGAGGAAGGGAATGGTCACTGCTGAGGCCAGTGACAGGTGGCGTCATCAGGTGAATTGACGACAGGGGGGAGGAGGTGAACAGAAGAGGCTGAAGGCAGAGGGGCCTCACCTGGCTGTGGGCGGGGCTGATCCCCAGTCCCAAGGTTCCGTGAAACAGGTAGACAGCACCCCGGTTCTCCTGCTCTCCCGGGGCCCCGATGGCCACGTCCGTCAGCCTGTCCCCGTTCACATCCCCCAGAACCGTCAGAGCTGCCCCAAAGCGGCCCCAGGGGTGGCCTTGCTCCCCTCGCAGGACAGCACCACACTGCCACTTAGCCCTCTGCAGAACAAAAACAGTGTCAGGTCCCACCCCAGGCAACCCCTCCACACCCAGACCCCACCCAGCCCGGGTCTCATCAGCCACTCACCCCGCGGGGAAAGGGGCACACGGACACCTGGCCCCCCCGGCTCTGCTCATAGTAATGGGGGGCCCCGATGAGGACCAGGTCGGAGCTGCCATCTCTGTCCACGTCCACGGAGCTGAGGGAGCCCCCGAAGTAGGAGCCGATCTGGAGGGCAGAGCGTGGAGTCATCCTGCCTACCCCTGCACCCGCTCTGGGCCAGGTCCCGCCTCCCCCCAGATACCAGCCCCTCCCTGCTGGGCCCCGCACCCCCTTCATCTCCCTCTCTGCCCCTGGAGAGCCTCCTCCACACCCAACCTGTGTCCCTGTGACTTCAGCCTTCGGCCTCCATTGCCCGGACACCTGGGTGAAGATAACAACCTTCCCGGTGTGCTGATGGCGGGGGGCCCCCAGGACCAGGCTGTGTACCCCCTTCCAAATGGCCAGCTCTGTGGAGTAACCTGAGGGGACCAGGCCTCAGCACAGAGGCTTCCACTCCCCACCCACGGGCCCCTGCTCTTCCCAGGCAGCCCGTCTCCCGCCCGGCCCTCCGACCACAGCCTTGCTTCACCCAGGTAAGAGTCACTCATGTCCGCGTGCTCCTGAGACATGTTGATGAAGGTGGGGCTCCTATTTGGGGGGTACAGGAAGGCACCTCCAGACCAGCTGAAGCTCCCCACAGCCCCCAGGACTGGTCCATCCTGGGAGGAAAGGATTCCAGGGCTGAGCAGGTGGGAAGAAGAAGAGGATAGCCTATTCCGAAGCAATGGCTGCCAATGGTTCCACCCATCATGTGGAATTCTCTTTGCTCTCCCCTAGCTCTCACCAGCAGCCTCCGTGTCCCTGATTCCTACATCTCTCAGTCCGTCCCCACTGCCGCCATCACGGTCACCCCAGCGCCTCTCACCCACTGCCCTTCCTGCCTCCTAGCTTGCTTTCCTCTGTTTCATCTACTGCCCCAGAGTTGGGTTTCTTCCAACCCAAACGTGCAGCCACCATCCTGCTGACAAACCAAGGTGGCTCACTGTCCCCAAGCTCCTGAGGGTGGCATTTAGGATCCTTCCCAATCGAGCCTGTGGAGTGACACTCTGTTCCAAAATACACCAAGCCTCTGGCCTGGACACTCCTCTCTCCTCTTTCTGGGACGCAGCTCATCTCTCTGGAAGAGTCAACCTCTAAGCCACCTCTGCGAGGTCTTCCTTGGCTCCCTCAGGAAGCGATTGGCATTTCCTCCTCTGAATGCTTATTGCCTTTTCAAACTTTTGATTATGGCTAATTTAGGACATATACAAAAGTCGAAAGAAATGTATAATGAACCCATAAGAACCCGTGACCCAGCGTCAGTGATTAACTCATGACAAACCTTGTTCCACGTCTACGTCCCCCTCAATTGCCCTCAAAATTATTCTGAAGCAAATCCCTCTGGATATTTTGAACACGCATCTACTTTCAGACAATTGTGTGTCTATATTGTCACTTCTTTGGTCTGCATGGGCTGGTCTTTCCCATCTCTCCCACCCTCTCTCCATGCTGCCCCTAGCTCACTCTGCTCCAGCTGTGCTGGCCCTTCTATCTCTCTAGTGCAGTAACCTTGTTCCTGACTCAGGACCTTTGCACTTGCTTTTTCCTCTACCTGGAGCAATCTGTCACCGTATGTTTCCAGGCCTCGCCCTTTCTCATCATTCAGCTTCAGCTGTTACTCCTTAGGCCTCCTCTGACACCTCTCTTTCTCTATCCCAATGCTTAGCACAATCTGAAAGTCTTTCATTTGTTTGTTGTTTGTCACCTCCTCCCACTAGTTATGCGATCCAGGAGAGCAGGAACCTGCCCTATCCTGTTCTCTGTACCTACATACACTGCCTGTGTGTCTCTCCTGGACTAGGTTGTGAGCTTGAGGACAAGGTCTGCGTTCTTGTTTATTCTGGTTCCCAGCTCCCAACACAGGGCTGGTGCCTGATACTCATTAATCAAGCACACACTCCACTCACCGTTGTGAGGATGGAACTGAAGCCTTCTTGAGACATCTCGTGCTGGAAGGAGCTACTTTTCTTTGACTGCGTTCCTGTGGGGAAACAGGTCAGTCAGGCTCCCGGAGACCTTGAGACCATGAAGATTCAGAGCAGAAAGAGGAGAATGAGGTCTGGGGCTTGGGTTCTGGGGAACAATTTTGGGTGAGCTATGAGCCGGAATGAACCTTCAGGACTGAGGGGCACAACTGGGTCGCGACTCTTTCAATTCCGAGACCCAAGGTCACTTCCCATTTACCCTCGACTGCAAAGATCTTCTCCTGCAGCTGCTTCTGGATGTTGCTGAGTGCCACAAAGTTGTCCACCTTGAACACGTGGTCCTCCGAAGGCACTGAGCCAATGATGTTCAGCTCCTGCCTGGCAGTGGGATCCTGGAAAGCATCTCCCACCTGTGGCAGAGAGGCAGCTGAGGAGGAGGAGCCCGCCAGCCCTTCTGCCTGGGGGAGGTGCAGGCTGAGTCTGGGGGAGCCATGAGGAAGGGGACGTACCCCAATGGCATAGCGGATGATGTTGGCTCTGTCTGCCTGGGGGATGACATCGCTGTATTTCAGGGGGTCTTTATATTTCTGCCCATCTGTGATGACAATGAGGATCTTCTTGGCAGTTTTACGGGCCCCATTCTTACTGTGAAATAGTTCTTTCCTATCGAGGAAGAAAAGGGGGGGTGACTCTACTGAGATTCTGGGAAGAAATCATTTGCAGCACTAGAAGCTCCTCTGGAAAGACTGGGGAGTCCTGGCACCCTGAGACTCAGGTATGTTAAGACATGGATACATACTGACAATAATTAGTGAGACTGAGAACAAAGGTACTCATATTCCTTGTTGCTAAAGTTCCATCCACTACAGAACCTCATTCCCAGGAGGCAACAAGGCAAGTTACTTCACCTCTCTGTGCCTTTGCTTCTCTCCATGCAAGATGAGAGCAATAATTGTGCCATAGCTGGTCTCCAAAGATGGCCCCCAGTGAGCCACACCTGGTTCCTTTCCCGTATTGAACCTGGCCTGTGACTCCCTTTAATCAGCAGCATGCAGCAGAAGTGACCCTGTGCCAGTTACGGGCATAAGAAACCTTGGTAGCTTTTGCACTTTGCGGAGCCCTGAGCCGCCATGAGAGAAGTCTAGTCAACCTGTTAGAGGCACCCCATGGAGCAGCCACATGAAGAGAGAGGCCCAGCCATCCCAGCTGAGCCCAGCCTTCCAGCCAATCCTGCCAAGGCAGCAGCCATGTGAATGAAGCTCTCATAGTCCAGCCTCAGATGCCACATGGCCACAGCCACATGAGAGACCCCACCTGAGAAGAGCTGAGCCCCAGGATCATGAAAAGTAGTAACAAAAGGGGTGTTGTTTAAGCCACTAAATTTGGGAGTGGTTTGTCAGGCAGCAGTAAATAACTGAGACAAATAGTATCAGGTTATTCTGAGGGTCAAATGAGGTGAAGCTTTTCCAAAAGTGACTGGCCTATAGGTAAGCATTAATTCTATGGTAGCTATTACAAATGATTAAAAATTAAACATATGATTAAATGATTAAAAATGTGGGCCTCCCTGGTGGCGCAGTGGTTGAGAGTCCGCCTGCCGATGCAGGGGATACGGGTTCGTGCCCCGGTCTGGGAGGATCCCATATGCCGCGGAGCGGCTGGGCCCGTGAGCCATGGCCGCTGGGCCTGCGCATCCGGAGCCTGTGCTCCGCAACGGGAGAGGCCACAACAGTGAGAGGCCCGCGTACCACAAAAAGAAAAAAAAAAAAAAAAAAAAAAAAAATGATTAAAAATGTAACATATATGTTCATGCAGTTCTACAAACTCAGAATAAACACACACACACACATATGCACCAAATAACATACACATGCCAAATATAATACTGAAGCAACCTAAATGTCCCGTGTTAGGGAAGGGGTTTAGCAAATCATGACCCAGCCCCTTGGTGGAAAACTACACAGCCATTTCAAAGGAAAACAATAAAAGCTGTAAAGAAGCATGGAACAGGTTTATGTAACAGATGGAAAAAAATGGCAGTATGAAAATAGTTTCTGCCCTGATTGTGACTATATAAAATATGTCTAAATAAAGACAAGGATGGAAATGACACTGTGCTTTTTTTTTTTTTTTTTTTTTTTGCGGTACGCGGGCCTCTCACGGCTGTGGCCTCTCCCATTGCGGAGCACAGGCTCCGGACGCGCAGGCTCAGCGGCCATGGCTCACAGGCCCAGCCGCTCTGCGGCATGTGAGATCCTCCCAGACCGGGGCACGAACTCGTGTCCCCTGCATTGGCAGGCGGACTCTCAACCACCACGCCACCAGGGAAGCCCGACACTGTGCTTTTTGAGAGTAGGATTTATTTATTCGTTTGTACTTATTCTTTCGTGTTGCCAAAATACTGTGAGATGGTTGGCTAGAGAAACTGTAGGTAATGCTTCTTTTTTTTTTTCCAAAACTTTCCTTAGTGTTATTGCCTTTTTGTCTTTTTTGTAATGAAACTTCTAAAAGGAAAAAAAAACAAAAACACAGCAACAACCCAGTCAGTGGCAGAGCTGGGCTTGGCTCTAGGGAGCAGGGAGGTGATGGGAGAGGATGGATGTTGATGAGAACCACCCCATCGCCCACTGCTGGGAGGAGCTTTAGGGACTGGGAAAGATGCCCCTCCTGTGTGACTTTCAACTCAAGGGACAGAGGTTTTCTTCCTGGTTGTCCAGTCCCAACAGGTCAGTGTTCAAGGCAGAAAAGCCACCCAAGAGTAAAGAGAGTGCCTTTGGACAGATCATCCCTTTTTCAATATTTCTCCAGCACCATCCCCAGGGCAGTGACCAAGGGTGTGCAGGAAGTCAAGGATCCCAGACATTCTACCCAGTGTTTTCCCATGGGAACCACACATTCCACTGTGGTCCCACCACCTAAGCCATTTTCTTCCTGGACCACCTAGCCCCCAGTGCTGGGCAGGCACATGGTACATAGAGACTTGAATGGATGAGGGATGAGAGGATGAAGGGATGAAGGGAGCTGAGTGGAGAGAAAGGCACAAAGAAGACACTTGGCAATAATTCCTGAGTCCCTTCCAAGAAGGTAAAGAGGAGCTGCACTGTTTTTTGGAGAAAATCCCCAACCATTTCTCTCGCACTTCTTGTGCGGAAACACCTCATGTTATCTCGCTTAATCCTTATAACCAAGTTGTGAGTTTTTCCTCATTGGACAGTTTCCTGAGAGAGTCAGTAACTCCAAGGGTGGCCCAGGTAGCTAGCGGAGAGCCAGGATGGGAACCGAGAAGCAAAGCCCAGGTGGGCTCAGGGTCCAGCCATGCCAAAGCCAGGCAAAGGGGAAACATGCTGCAGAGGAGTCCCGCCCTAGATCAGGGGGTCACAATGAGCTATTGGACCAGAAACACTCCAGGGAGGACTCTGCCAGCAGCCCCCTCGCTCCCCTGTGAGCCCCTTTCCCCAGAGCTTCCCTCAGCCTCTAAGAAGGGCTGTGCAGACCCAGCAGGTGGTAGCAGTGAGGTAGCAGGTCATTCACAGGCAGCATGGGGCGGAGCTTACACCACTGTCTGGATGCCTGTGGCTGTGAACGTCAGGCCACTCAGTTGGACGATGGGATCCACCAGGCTCTGAGGGCTCCAGCTGGTCTGAAATTGGCTGAAGGTGAAGTGGGTCCTCAGAAGGTTTGAGTATTGCATCAGCGAGAACTGTGAAGGCCAAGAAGAGGGCCCTGGGGCTCAGGAGTTGTTTTTTAAGAAGTTTTTTATTTTGGAATAATTTTGTATTTACAAACCATGTTCCATGTGGTTTTGAGGCCCGACAAATATATACTGAGACCCAGAAAAAAATAAATGGCCCCAAAAGAAAACTGGAAGATCAAAACCAAATAATGTTTCTTTCATAGTTTACAAAGAATAGCCTTGCCAACCACAATATTTGTTAAACTTAGATTTTTTTTAAAAAATTTATAATAATGAAATCAATTTGTAGGTTATATTTCCTTGCTTCTCAAGAATTTATATATATATATATATATATGTACACACAAACACACACTGATTACTGGGAAATAAAATAAGATAAAGAAATTGTGAGTTACATGGAAAACATAATAAAGAAATCATCATTTGACCAAGTTACCTTCAGTCAAATTTCACAGTAAGATGATTTGATAATCCTTTCAATGTATTTAAACGGCAAAAACATTGTATTTCCTGTGGCATGTGGGGACATAGTACATGTGATGGGGGTACCTCCTCAGGTTAGGGCTCAAATCGGCCCTGCACTGGGACCATACCTTGACCTTGGACCCTGGCCTCCTCATGGCACAAGTCCACTGAGCCAGCCCCCAGCGATGCCAGGCCCCCTCCCAGGTTGGCCTTCCCAAAGGTAGACCCTCCCTGATCCCAATCCCCAGGCCTCAGGGGCCCAGCCTTCACCAGTGTGTCAGTGCCCTTGAACTGGTCCATCACAGCTCTGACAAAGTTCTTCATCCGTTTAAAGTCATTTCGGTCAATGCTGCCAGAGCCATCAATCAGGAAAACAACGTCTATCTCTTGATTTGGACACTCTGCAGAGAGAGAGGGAGGAATCAGAAATGCATGGGCAGGTCCCAGCCACTTCCTGGGATCCAGAAACCCTTTCTGCTCCACAGAGCCAGGGGGCCATCCTTGGCGTAGGGATGCCAAGGCCCCCTGGCCCACCCAGTTTCTGACACCCTCCACTGAGGAGGTCCAAATCTGTTGCCCAAGTCCCTTCTCCCTTCAGCAGAATCCCTGTTGCTCCCCTCCTTCCACAAGGCCTACAAAAGGGGAGGAAGAAGTAGAGGGTGGGGCCCGGGTGGGTTCCTCACTCATTTAGTCAACAAATATTTATTGAATACACCACCAGGGATACTGTGGGGCACAGTGGAAGGCAATTTAGCGAAGTGGTTCAGAATGTGCATCCTGGAGCCAGCATGCCTGGGCTCGAATCCCACCTCTGCCCACCTCTTAGTGGTGAATGCAGGCAAGTTACATAACTTCACTGGGCTTCAGTTTTCCCCATCTGTAAAATGGGTAATAGTAGTGCCTACCACATGGGATTATTGCAAAGATAAAAAGAATGAATATGTACATAAAGTACTTAAGACAGGGCCTGGCACCCCATAAGGGGTAGCTGTTATCACCATCATCACCACATGCCAGGCATTGTTCTAGGCCCAAGGACACACCTGCAGCGGGTGCTAAGGTGTGCCACCAAGACCTGTCCCCCATCAGGATGGAGGTGCTCATTCCCAGCTGCAGGAAGTTGGCTGTTGATGGCTCCCAGCAGAGTTCCTCCCTAAGTGTCACCCTACTCAAAAGGGAGGTGCTGGGGCTTCCCTGGTGGCACAGTGGTTGAGAGTCCGCCTGCCGATGCAGGGGACACAGGTTCGTGCCCCGGTCCGGGAAGATCCCACATGCTGCAGAGCGGCTAGGCCCGTGAGCCATGGCCGCTGAGCCTGCACGTCCGGAGCCTGTGCTCTGCAGCAGGAGGGACCACAATGCTGAGAGGCCCGCCTACCGCAAAAAAAAAAAAAAAGAAAAAAGGGAGGTGCCTTGCCCAAGGTCACCTCCTGCTCCTGCGGGCAACACATATCCGGCCATGCTCTGAGCTCTCCGTGGGGCAGCTGAGGCCTCTCACAGTGCATCCTCTCCATCTGCCAAGTCCTGCTTCCCTCACACTCCCATAAGGGTTGCTCCCGAGAACATTCCCAGGTGAGCCTCAGAGTCTATCTCTGGGGAAGTCTGATTAAAGACCATAGCTTTAAAAAAGATCTCGTCCCTGCCCTTGTGGAGTCCACGCCATAATGGAAAGACACATCATACGTAAATGAACAAATAAAACATTTCAGGTTGTCCCCAGACTTACGTAGGGGCTTGTGGCCTGCATGCAAAACCCGGTTGATGCCTCCACCGGCACCCCACATCCTGTGTTGGTCCCAGGGTGCTGGGAGATCAGACCACCACAGCTCTGAGGTGTGATGCTGAGCCATGGTACCCTGCCTCAGGGCACTGAAGCAAAAATGCCTTCTCCCATCTCCTCACTCCTCACCCATCCCCCCTACTCAACCAACATCACCAATGCCCAGAAGAAATGGAAGATCACTTCCCTCCCTGCTTCCTTGAAGACCAGGAAATCCAGCCACCGACACAGCAGGCTGAGAAGCCCTCAGGTGCTCCCCTTCTCACCCTTGATCTGTCCCCAACAGCTGGCGTTCCCTGCCACCACGTCTTGTACTTGGGCCCACATTTTTAGCTGCATCACAAAACCACCCTCACATGCTCTCTCAGACTAGGCCTGGGGCCAGCACCCTCACAATGTTACTTCTGTTTCTTGCTTCTTTTATTGCATCCACTGGGCTTCCCAAAGCAGGCAGCTGGCTGTAGCTTAATGGCCTTCTGAAAAAGAACTGAGCCAATCAGGCAAGGTTGGCTCAAGCTCTGGGCTCCGCCACTTCCTAAAGTGGAAACTCACCTCTCTGAGCCTCAGTTTTCTCTATAAAATGGGGATCATCCTGGCCTCCACAGGGATCTTGAGAGGATGCTATAAGGTGATGCACACCCGGAACCCAGTACGCAGTACTGCCTGGCACACAGTCCTGCCAAATCTATTCAAACCTGCCTCGTCTGGACCAGTTTTACACATCTGTGTCCCATTTTGATCAGGCATCCCACCTCATGAGCCCCAGAAACATCTAGGAAAAGACATTTACCATCTAGTAAATGTCTGGCTGCACAGACATCCCAGGTGGGGTATGGTACCCACAAAAGTCTTTTCCACTCTCTCTGTCCCCTCTATAGACTCTGCTCTCACAATTTGGTCTGGGGGCTCTTTCTGCTGCTGTTTTACTTTCTGCTAAAAGCCCACCAAGGCTGGCATCATGGTTTCTCTGGTCTAAATCATGCCTCGAGTGGTCCCTGGATCTCATTTGGGGCCCATTATTCTCTCTGATGCCAAGATGGGGCAGTTTATCTGTATCTTCCTCCTAGACGGAATACATGGTCTTCAGCTAGAAAATCAGTCATAATGGCGATCACATACATGTGCCAGAAAGGAGTCTAAGCACTTTATGTGTATTAAATTTTTTAATCCTAATAGCCACCTCGATTATTAAGCTCCATTTTACCAATGAGGAAACTAAGGCCCAGGGAAAGAAGCCACTTGCCCAAGGACACAGAAGATGAACTTGTAAAGACAGACTTTCAGAGAGAAGCCACGTCAGGGCCTCCAGTCACCATTCTCTGTGGATGACATCAGTGCTGCAAAACTGTGCCTCACACTCCCCATGGCCGGGTCATTTGCTCCCCTTGGAAGGGGAAGAGTGAGTCTGGGGGGGTCCTGGCAGTTCAGCAGTGAATGACCCAGGACTGCTTCCCTCTTGGATTCTTGGATCTATCGTCCTCACCACACATTTTTACCCCACCAAGGCCCTTCCTCTGGAAACCAGGAGGCATCCCTGTACCTGTTGGCAAATGTAGGGCCCTCATGCCTCCTGCAAGAGCTGGACTCCCTCCTGCCCCATCAGAGCCATTACCGCTTGGCTGGCTTAGGGCTCCTGCCATGAGCTACCCCTCCTGCCAGGCCAGACCATGCTCCCAGCCCCTCCTGTGCTTGCCGAGGCCTCTGGGAAGGGGCCTGCACACAGGAGGCCCAAGAGGCCGAGACCCAGGCTTCATGCTCTGCACGCATGAGCAGTGCCAGCACGTGCTCCACACGGAACTGCTATCTCTAGGGGACCTACCTGGCAGGGTGGCGGGGACTGTCTGGATGATCTGCAGGTGGGAGCCCAGCAGGAGGCAAACGCCTTTTGCATACATGTTCTCCCCACAGGCTCTGTGCATGGTCGGGCCGCAGGCCTGGGGACAGAGGCCTGTGTGGGCGAGGGGGCCCCCAGAACACTTCCCCTCCTTCTTGCCTAGCCCCAGCCTCCTCTGGCCCCTGTTCTTCCCTTGAGACCCTCCTGGCACCCAGAAACACTCACCAGCAGCCAGGAGAGATCGGTGGAGGCCACCAGGGACAGGCCCAAGGACGTGTTCACGGCATCTGGGGGTGCTGAGAGGTCAGACACACAGGGTCACACTCAAGGGCACACCCTCGTTTGGGGGGACAGTCTGAGCAGGAGGCTGAGGAGGGGGCGGTCTGGTGTAGGAGGGTTGAAGGCCCTGATTCCTGGGGCGAGTCACTCACTATTCAGCAAGATGGGCTGACACAAGCCGGTGGCAGCCAGGCAGTCGTACAAACGTCCTGTTTTGTTGAATGCGACCACCTCCAGGGGGGCTCCCACCACGAGTCTGGAGGCACAACCAGGACAGACAGTCACAGGAGGGGTTGGGGCACAAGGCGCTTCGGGTGAAGAAGTGTCATGGGGAAGTGAGACTTCATGAGGGGAGCTCTTGCCTTCTGCCACGTGTGAGGCTATTAAAAATCAGGGCCCGAGTCTAACCCACGTACGCTGAAAGGCCGTGCTGGGCTTTTTGTTTATTTGTTTGTGTATGTGTGTGTGTATACATAAATATATGTGTGTTTGTGTATACAAATGGTTTGGGGGGTTGTGTGTGTGTGTGTGTTTTAACATTCACCCAAAATAATACTATTCAGAACAAAAACAGCATTTCCTAACCACAGGTCAGTGCAATTTTTTTCCTAGGAGCCATCATTCTGAGCCACCCAAGAAATAGGTCGCCTCAAATAGAAAAAATGGAAAAATGTCCCGAAGCTTTTGAAACCAAATAGATAATTCTGTAATTAATTGGACAATTTAAATATAAGATAAACAATTTAAATTGGACCATTTTAAGCAGCTGTATCAGAAGCCACATCTATATCTGCAGTCATATAAATGCAACCATTTATTTGCAAAATTCCTTGAAAGGAGAGAATTTTTTAATTTGGAAAAATCTTCTCACTACCAACAACCTCGCTACTCAGATGAGGAAACTAGACAAATACTAGTGTACTTTAACTAATTAGCCAAGCAAGTCTTGTTAAATTGTCATTTAAAGATTCCTTCTAGAGAGCCATTTCTTTATGGACACCTGAAATCCCTGTTTGTCTAAGGCTTGAGGATGAAACTGAATCAGATGGCTGGAGATGTAGCCGTTTGGGACCTGCTGGCACAAATGCGTGAATAAACTTTTAGTCTTAGACTATTTATCTGCATGTTTTTCTTCACCTCATTCCTTAGACGTGGACTCACTCTTCTCGTATTTGGGTAACAACTCAGCAGAAACGAGGAAAAACAGTAACTTTGTAGCAATCAGAATATCATCCAATATATATGATTTACTTTACTGTAAATACTGGTGAACAGCGGTCAATCAAGAGTTTTATATTCATTTAAAAAAAAAATAGGGCCCCAACACAAATTGGTGGTGATGGTAAGTGGGACAGAGGTTCTCTCTGGATTTGTTCAGTGTTGTGTGATCAGGAGAGTCCCAAGGGAACCCAGGCGAGAGGGGCCTGGAGAGGTTCTACATCTTGATCTAGGTGGTGTTTACCTGGGTACACACATAAGAAAAATTCATTGAGTTGGATTTTGGATTTGTGCATTTCAGTCTCTGTGTTATATTTCAACACAAACGAACAAAGAAAAAATAAAACTCTGGCGCCTGGCACTTGCTTCCACATTCCCAGCCTGCCAGCAGGGTGAGGAAGGAGGAGGGATGTACATTTAGAACTCAGTGACTTCTGTGTGCTCCCTCTTGGCCAAGTGAACTGTCCTGTGCTCTCAGGCTCATTGCCAATGCCACCTCCTCTGTGAAGTCTTCCTGGAATTCCCTCCTGGGTTTGAGGTCTCCCTTTTTCTGCCTCCCAGACTTTGGTTATGCTTGCATCACACTGTGACTTCAACTCCTTGGGTCCCTGTCTCTGGGACCCAAGAATGTGCACTTCTGGAGGCAGGGCAGGTACATAATTTGCTGGTCCCAGTGCAAAATAAAAATGCGGGGTCTCTTGTTCTTGGAAAGTTTTTCCCCCTTTCTTCTGCAGTGCCTCCCTCTCTGCCTGTCCTGGTGTTTCCTATTTGCTATTTGGTGTCACACTCCTTCATGCACGGGGATCCTCACAGGGCCAGCACAGACCCTTAAGGACTGGGCAGGCTGGGCACGGCTGACCCTGTCCTTGCCCAGCTCATGCCAGGGGTCAGTAGTCAGTGGTGTCATGTACAGGCTTCTCGCCCATGCTGCCCTTCCTCCAGGGAACCTCCTGGGCTGCCACATGCAGCCACCTGCCTGCAGGCCAAGGGGGTGGAGCTGGGGAAGTGGGCGGAGCCTACCTAGATCTGCCAAACTGGACCACGCTCTGCCCAAAGCTGGCTCCATCCTCTTGGAAGACCATGGGCTCCTCCACATCCAAGTTGAATCCATGATAAGAAGCCAGGACTGAGGAATTCGGGAAGGGGAGGTGAAAGGGACAGTCAGAGAAGCCCCTTCTCCTCTGGACCCCTGACTTCTTGGGGTCTTGATACCCACCCCACATAGCCTTGGTTCCCCACCTGCCCGGGAGAAGGGCATTCTTTCCTTCTTTGTTTCCTGGTTGCCTTCTGTGTGGTTCCCATCTCTCACCCTCCGTCAAAAATAGTCAAATCACAGTGCAACGGGCAACCATCCAGAGAAATGTCCCCTCATGGACACTTCAAATACATCCACAATCTGAAATTAGGCCAGTCACCTCCTGATAGCTTAGATCAGGAATGTTCTTTAAAGATAAAGTGACCGTACATTTACTGTCTAAACTGGGATCTTCTG
Organism: Mesoplodon bidens; assembly: GCF_964165515.1. NCBI lineage: Eukaryota > Metazoa > Chordata > Mammalia > Artiodactyla > Ziphiidae > Mesoplodon > Mesoplodon bidens. The sequence continues at coordinate 43,805,776 of NC_138171.1, forward strand.
AGAGTGGAAGGGGCACCATTAATAATTACACCAGGGATATTGGGACTGCCCCCAGGTCATCCACTTAAAAACTGTCGTGCCCCATCTTCTCGTTACGCAGAGACCCTAAGATCCAGATTGGGGAACAGACTTAGAATTCTGAGATTAATTATTTGTCATTATGTGTTCTCCATGTCCCCGTCCCTGGTGCCAGGCTCTAGGAGGGCAAGGACTACTACATCTCTCTTGTCTTGGTGCCTGGGACAGTGCCTGGCCCTTAGCGGGTGACTTTAGTATTTGATGACTGACCCAGAACTGCACAGCAAGTCACTGGCACAGCCAGGAATCTAATTCACTCTCACCAACCTTGACTCATCAACGTCCCCCTTCCCAAAGGCTAAGCTAGAAAGCCTCAGGGAAGACCCCCTACATTTCAAGAGCTTTTTCCTGCAAGCAATTGCGGCGGTGGGGGTGGTTTGGAAAAAGCCCTCCCCATGCCTCCCCATTCCTCCTAGAAGGCCCAGCTGTCTCTGGATTGAGGAGTTGACTCCAACCCCAAGAGTAGGGAAGCTTTAAGGAGGTCAGGCACCAGGCCAGGCAGTGACAGGGAGGGTCCAGACACCTGAACCCTGGGGTTCTGGGAAGAGGCTAGATGTTTAGGATGCTGGGACCCTGCTGCAGCCACACGCAGGGGAGCCTCACATCCTATGTCTTCCTCACAAAGGGTGATTCTGTTCCTGAAAGTGGCCCCTGTGATCTGACAAGTAACAGGATACCAAGGCACTCAGACCCAGGTGCCTCAGAAGCCGGGCAGGTGACATCAAAGAGTGAAGTTGCGGATGGTGGTATGAGCACCAGGGAATCAAGTGGGGTAGTCATTCCCAGGCTCAGGTACCCAGAGCAGCCAGACCTTCTCATTTCTCAAGAAAAGCTGGAAATCGGGATTTGGGGGTGAAATCTGATTTTCAACTGACACCCAAGTGATTTTTTAAATGACACACGAATGTGGTCCTGATACTGTTGTCAACTTCTGGACTGTTCTCTTGGCAGCAGTGGGACAGCCTGCCTGAAATCAAGACTTGGGGGACATGCAGGGCCAAGGAGGTGCTTGCTGTCCAAAGTCTTCCGCTGCCTCATGGCTTCCCCTCCCAGGGGCGCTGGGGCAGACTCCCTTCACTCACAGCACCCACTCCAGGGCCCGCACGGGAGGGAGGGGGACCATGGGAAAGGTGGAGAGCAGCTCATCCTCCACCCAAGCGTAACTCATGAGCCCACTTCCCTCAGCTTTGCTCAGCTCCCGCCCCTCCCCAGATTTCAGGCCATTCCTCCCTCCAAGCCAGACTGGATACCAGTCCTCTCCCCTTCCCTCAGCTCCTCCTGAGAGCTGAACAAGACCCCACCACAGGGCTTCTCCCAGCCTTGAGGAACCCCACTCACCAGCCAGGAGCAGCACAACTCCAAAGGCCATCCCCGAGCAGCGCATCAGAGAAAAAGAGCGCCAGGCAGCAGAGCACTGAAGGGTGCTCCGAGTCTCAGGGAGAGTTAAAATAATGACTCAGGGCTTGACGTGGCAGGAGGAAGGCTCAGTGAGGAAGTACTTGGTTAATTATAGAAAGTCAGGGGCCAGAGGCCAAAGGCACCTTGGTGAAAAGCCCCCATACTCTCCCACCACCACCACCTCCGGGGGTCTGACTTCCTTCTCCAGGGCCTGGCTATCCCAGAAGACTACCCTCCCCCAGCCCTTGAGACCTACTTGATGCCCAGGGTCCTGCTAGCTCTCTGGGGCCTCAGGAGTCAGGCTGCATATGAGAGGAAGGGGCAGAACAGAGAGGTGGAGAGGCCTCACTGCATAGACATGAACCTGGACAGGAGCACACCACCGCCTCAGAGGGCACTTGTGGGGGCCAGGGCATGGGTGAGCGTGTTGTTTAAAGAATGGACAACCAAGCTGGTAAATTCATACACTGAACTTACCAGTCAGCAATGAAAGAGAACAGACTACAGATAGGGGTAACAACATGGATGAATTTCAACTTTGTCATAAGTGAAAGACGCCAGGCACCAGATTGCATAATATATGAGTCCTTTCATATGAACAGGTGAAATTAATCTGCGAAGGTAGAAAGCAGAAGAGTGATGGCCTCTGGCAGGGAGGGAACTTGTAAAGTGTTAAATTTAACATTCAACACACTTAATATTTTAACACTTGTTAAATCGGGGAAGGGTAAATAAATGGGTGGTTGTTATTTATTCTCTGTAATTTTCTGTGTATGTGTGTGTGTGTGTGTGCGTGTGTTTGAAGTATAGTTGACTTACAATGTTGTGTTAGTTTAGGTGTACAGCAAAGTGATTCAGTTATACATATACATATATTTTTTCAGATTCTTTTCCCTTATAGGTTATTACAAAATATTGGCTATAGTTCCCTGTGCTATACAGTAGGTCCTTGTTGGTTATCTACTTTATATATAGTAGGGTGTATATGTTAATCCCAAACTCCTAATTTATCGCTTTCCCCCCTTTCCCCTTTGGTAACCATATCTGTGTGTTTTAAATATTCCACAGTTATGCATAAATGAATGTCTCTCAAAAGCATGAAAAAAGGTCCAACGTATAAAAGCCAAGGAATAGACTTAGAAAGCTAGAATTTGTGACAAAAATCCCTAACTACGGCATACTATGTTAAATATATATGTGACAGGCATTTGAAACACTTAAAATGTAGATTCAATGTCAAGCACAGTGGTCCCCCCCACCCTTGGTTTTGATTTCCACGAAAATATGAAATAAAAACTTTCAGAAATAATTCATATGTTTTAAATTGTGCACCTTTCTGAGTAACGTGACGGGCTCTCCCACCATCTAATCCAGCCCACGCAGGACGTGAAGCATCGCTTTGTCCAGTGTATCTTGCCTGTTAGTCACTTAGTAGCCGGCTCAGTTATCAGGTTGACTGTTGAGGTATTCCAGTGCTTGTGTTCAAGTGACCTTTATTTTACTTAATAATGGCCCCAGTGCAAGAACAGTGACACTGGCAATTCAGATGTGCCAAAGGGAAGCTGTAAAGTGCTTCCTTTAAGTGAAAAGGTGAAAGTTCTCGACTGACTAAGGAAAGAAAACAAATCGTATGCTGAGGCTGCTAAGATCTACAATAAGAAATTGTGAAGAAGGAAAAAGAAATTTGTGTTAGTTTTGCTGTTGCACCGCCAACTGCAAAAGTTACAGCCACAGGGTGTGTTAAGTGCTTAGTTAAGATGGAAAAGGCATTTACATTTTTTTCCAACTATATTTTCTTTATAAAAGCTAGGTTTCAAATAAAATGACTCTGAAGGGCTTAAAGGTAAGAAATTGATAAGTGCAAACAAAGAATGTAAGTTCTGCTACCCTAAGACAAAGCGTTAAAATGGTACAAAAATAATCATGAAGATGAAAAGTATAAGCCACAATAAAGAGATTACATTCATTTTTGTGGGATAAATTACATCACAGTAAACATTAATCACTGGGGAAAAAAGGCATTAAATTTTAATAATAAGATTCTGAGAGAGAGAGAGAGAGACCACATTCACATAACTTTTATTACAGTAAACTGTTAAGATTGTTCTATTTTATTATTAGTTACTGTTGTTAATCTCTCTTTTTTGATGGCAATAAAATATGATATTTCATTTACATTGCATGATAAATGGTTAACATCCTTAGTCATAAATGAGTTCTTAGAACCAGTAACAAAGACATTGATATTCCAAATGAAATAACACAAGTGACTAGTGAGGATTAGCATATATGAAGATGACTGAGCTGAACAATAACAGAAGAAAAGCAATTTCTCTGTAACATCATATTACCAAAGATTAAAAATCTAACATTTTGTCCAGTTTTAGGAGAGAGACCCACATAAACTCTGGGGGAAAAGATTGATGAGGTCCCATCTATATAGTAGGGAGAAATGTTGTTAATCTCTTACTGGGCCTAATTTACAATTTAAACTTTATCATACTTATGTAAGTATAGAAAAAAAACATATATATAGGACTCAGAACCATCCGAGGTTTCAGGCGTCCACTGGGGGTCTTGTAAAACATCCCCCACAGATACGGGGACTCCTGCATAGACAATATGAAATAGTTTTCTAAACAAAAATTTTAGCTTCATTTACTTGAGCTGACATTTAACAGACAGAAGAAATTAGACTCTGAGAAGGGCATCTGGTGATACCCAGTACGGAATGCAGCTGAAGATTGTGATTGCTGACTTTGAGGCTGACTTACCTATTTCCTGCAAAGACTGTCGAGGCCAAGTTGAGCAATAGCTTTCTTCCTCTTGTTCTAAGGGGTCAGTAGCAAAGAGTACCCCGTCATCAGTTCTGTGCATCTGGGAACTTCTCTCTGTGTTTGGAACCACAAAGATGATTTTTTGACGATTCTCCTTAATCCAAAAATTTTAAGCTCTCTTCATTTTCTCCATCTTCACCACACCTCATCTTTTAGAAACACTCTTGAATGATATCACATTTTATACGTAATCTTTACTTTCGGACTTCTCTTCACAAGCAAGGCTTGAGGCTAACTAACTTTTGGCTGTTTCAGCAACTGTAAAATTTCCAACTTTGCCTCAGTTGTATTATCACTTGTATCCACACAAGTTTTTTGTTTTCCACTCATTTTTGAAGAACACTAAGGGCGAATGGCAAAAAGATATTCAAATATTTGTGAAAACCACGTGTTGCCATGAAAGTGTCTTTCTGCCAGGCAGGATGTTGAAGATACCAAGATAGTGAGAGATAAAGGTAATTATGTTAATGAGGCAACTTTTGGAAAGCAACTAAATATGGGGGCTGGTGGCCAGGAGAGCCAACCACGTGATTAGGGGTTTGGCACTTTCAGCCCCACCCTTCAACCTCTTTTTTTTTTTTTTTAATTAATTTATTTATTTTTAATTTTTTTATTTTTTGCTTTATAACAAATTTAATCAGTTATACATATACATATGTTCCCATATCCCCTCCCTTTTGAGTCTCCCTCCCACCCTCCCTATCCCACCCCTCCAGGCGGTCACAAAGCACCGAGCTGATCTCCCTGTGCTATGCGGCTGCTTCCCACTAGCTATCTACCTTACGTTTGGTAGTGTATATATGTCCATGCCGCTCTTTCACTTTGTCACAGCTTACCCTTCCCCCTCCCCATATCCTCAAGTCCATTCTCTAGTAGGTCTGTGTCTGTATTCCTGTCTTACCCCTATGTTCTTCATGACATTTTTTTTTCTTAAATTCCATATATATGTGTCAGCATACAGTATTTGTCTTTCTCTTTCTGACTTACTTCACTCTGTATGACAGACTCTAGGTCCATCCACCTCATTACAAATAGCTCAATTTCATTTCTTTTTATGGCTGAGTAATATTCCATTGTATATATGTGCCACATCTTCTTTACCCATTCATCCGATGATGGACACTTAGGTTGTTTCCATCTCCGGGCTATTGTAAATAGGGCTGCTATGAACATTTTGGTACATGTCTCTTTTTGAATTATGGTTTTCTCAGGGTATATGCCCAGTAGTGGGATTGCTGGGTCATATGGTAGTTCTATTTGTAGTTTTTTAAGGAACCTCCATACCGTTCTCCATAGTGGCTGTACCAATTCACATTCCCACCAGCAGTGCAAGAGTGTTCCTTTTTTTCCACACCCTCTCCAGCATTTATTGTTTCTAGATTTCTTGATGATGGCCATTCTGACTGGTGTGAGATGATATCTCATTGTAGTTTTGATTTGCATTTCTCTAATGAGTAAAGATGTTGAGCATCCTTTCATGTGTTTGTTGGCAGTCTGTATATCTTCTGCGGAGAAATGTCTATTTAGGTCTTCTGCCCATTTTTGGATTGGGTTGTTTGTTTTTTTGTTATTGAGCTGCATGAGCTGCTTATAAATTTTGGAGATTAATCCTTTGTCAGTTGCTTCATTTGCAAATATTTTCTCCCATTCTGAGGGTTGTCTTTTGGTCTTGTTGATGGTTTCCTTTGCTGTGCAAAAGCTTTTAAGTTTCATTCGGTCCCATGTGTTTATTTTTGTCTTTATTTCCATTTCTCTAGGAGGTGGGTCAAAAAGGATCTTGCTGTGATTTATGTCATAGAGTGTTCTGCCTATGTTTTCCTCTAAGAGTTTGATAGTGTCTGGCCTTACATTTAGGTCTTTAATCCATTTTGAGCTTATTTTTGTGTATGGTGTTAGGGAGTGATCTAATCTCATACTTTTACATGTCCCTATCCAGTTTTCCCAGCACCACTTATTGAAGAGACTGTCCTTTCTCCACTGTACATTCCTGCCTCCTTTATCAAAGATAAGGTGACCATATGTGTGTGGGTTTATCTCTGGGCTTTCTATCCTGTTCCATTGATCTATCTTTCTGTTTTTGTGCCAGTACCATACTGTCTTGATTACTGTAGCTTTGTAGTATAGTCTGAAGTCAGGGAGCCTGATTCCTCCAGCTCCATTTTTCGTTCTCAAGATTGCTTTGGCTATTCGGGGTCTTTTGTGTTTCCATACAAATTGCAAAATTTTTTGCTCTAGTTCTGTGAAAAATGCCAGTGGTAGTTTGATAGGGATTGCATTGAATCTGTAGATTGCTTTGGGTAGTAGAGTCATTTTCACAATGTTGATTCTTCCAATCCAAGAACATGGTACATCTCTCCATCTATTTGTATCATCTTTAATTTCTTTCATCAGTGTCTTATAATTTTCTGCATACAGGTCTTTTGTCTCCTTAGGTAGGTTTATTCCTAGATATTTTATTCTTTTTGTTGCAATGGTAAATGGGAGTGTTTCCTTGATTTCACTTTCAGATTTTTCATCATTAGTATATAGGAATGCCAGAGATTTCTGTGCATTAATTTTGTATCCTGCTACTTTACCAAATTCATTGATTAGCTCTATTAGTTTTCTGGTAGCATCTTTAGGATTCTCTATGTATAGTATCATGTCATCTGCAAACAGTGACAGTTTTACTTTTGGAAAGCAACTAAATATGGGGGCTGGTGGCCAGGAGAGCCAACCACGTGATTAGGGGTTTGGCACTTTCAGCCCCACCCTTCAATCTCTTGAGGGGGAGAAGGGCTGGAGATTGAGTCCAATCACTAATGGCCATGATTTAATCAATCATGGTTACCAAGGGGGGAAAGGGGGAATGGGATGAATTGGGAGATTGGGATTGACATATATACACTATTGATACTATGTATAAAATAGATAACAAATGAGAACCTAATGTATAGCACAGGGAACTCTACTCAGTGCTCTGTGGTGACCTAAATGGGAAGGAAATCTAAAAAAGAGGGGGAAAATAAATAAATAAATAAGAGGGGATATATGTATATGTATAACTGATTCACTTTGCTGTACAGCAAAAACTAACACAACATTGTAAAGCAACTATACTCCAATAAAAATTAATTTCAAAAATGATGCCTATGTAATTAAGCCTCCATAAAACCCCAAATGGATGGGGTTTGGAGAGCAGAGTGGCCCTTTCAGAAAAGTCATGCCCTTTCCCCACACCTTACATCTCTTCCATCTACCTGTCTCTGAGTTCTATCCTTTTATAATAAACTGGCAATCTAGTAAGTAAAATGTTTCTCTGAGTTCTGTGAGCTGGAGCAAATTAATGGAACCAAAGGAAAGGTGTCGTTGAAACCTCCAATCAATAGACAGTCAGAAGCACAGGTGATAACCTGGGCTTGCAGTCGGTGTCTGAAGTGGGGGTGGGAGGCGGTCTTGTAGAACTGTGCCCTTAACCTGTGGGATCTGATGCTATCTCCAGATAGATAGTGTCGGAATTGAGTTGAACTGTAGGACACCCAGCTGGTGTCAGAAAATTCCTTGGTGGTGAGGAAAATCTCAGACACAATCCATTGCTTGGAATTGGGATGTTCAACATCATTAATTGGTGTCAGGAGTGGGGTATGCTAGAAAGGCCCTGGCTCATGGCAACAGGTGGTTTAAGAAGAAAAAGGTAAAAGGGCAAGGAAAGACAAACCCTTGATCCCTGGATGGCATTCATCCTATGAAACTACAACTATGCTGCAATCTATTACTAAAGGTAAAATTTACTAAATAAAGTTTAGAAATAATAGTAGCCCGACTCCCAGGGAGTTGGCCATTGAATCTATAAGGAAATGCAAAATAATAAGCATGCTAAACATACAGTCCCTTGATGATTATTATCCATAATAGATAAAATGAAATTAAAAGAAAGTGTGGGTTGGGCCTTGATGCTAAACCAACCTCAGATTTAGGTGAGTCTGAGCTATGGCCACTGGCCTCAAAGACATACCTCAAGGAAAAAATTGTGCAGGATGTTAAGAACAACAGGCCCGGGGAATTCCCTGGCAGTCCAGTAGTTAAGATTCTGTGCATTCACTGCAGGGGGCGCAGGGTCGATCCCTGGTTGGGGAACTAAGATCCCATCTGTATCTCCCAGGCCATTGCTAAATGGGGGGTAACATTTCAGACTGCTGGATTTGTCATCAAAAACTGATCTGTCCATTATGCTAGAGAACCCCTGGTCCCTTTCCCTGTCTCTGGTTAACAACACAAGCTTGGAGAACTTTGCATCCAGGCTTTATGCAAAGAAAAGGACACAAAACAAGGGTCATAAAAAATTTAAAATTGAATTAAAAATAATTGTCTACATACCCCTAACATTTTGTTGGCCTTCATAGCTGTCACGTTTCCAGTTCTGAGCCATAGATTCAAATGGAAATTATCAGGAGGCATTCATGATTCAAAATTAGCTCCCTTTACTAGATTTTTACTTCCCTGGTTATGTATAAGTGCAAATGAGGAACCTCTCCTTAACTATTGAAAATATTACAGAATCTGCTGCAACAGCAATAGCTGCCCAACAAAAATCCTTATACTCTCTGGCCAAAGTTGTAGAGGGTTTTTTTCCCCAAAGTTGTTCTTGATAATAGGGTAGCCCTTGATTACCTTTTAGCTGAGGAATGAAGTATGTGTTCCATGGCCAACACCACCTGTTGCACCTGGATTGACACTTCTGGGAAAGTTGACACTAAATTACATAAGATCACTGAGCAAGCCACTTGGCTTAAAAAGATGACTCCTTCAGCAGGGTCATCTTTGACTTATTTGACTTTGATTGGTTTGGGTCTTAGGAACCATAGTCCAAAGTGCACTCCAGACACTGGGGATTGTCCTGCTTATTTATAATCTTAACACTCTCCGAGGTGCATTGTATTCTCTCAAAAGCTTTAAATGCATGATTACAGCTGCTAACCACCAAGCAAATGATCTCCCTAAGACTGAGACATCTAAAAAAGAAGAAAGAGAATGACTGACTTAAAGATTGTAAACTTGAAGCTGTGACCTGTAAATATCACAGGGATTAAGCAAAACTGTTATGACCTATGGACACTACACAAAGGACTGACAAAAATTGGAGAACTTCAGAGCAGTAGCTGAGAGTGGCACTAATGCCTTAAAATTTTTATCACATCTTTCAGCTAAGCATAGAGTCTGATCAAAAGGGGAGAATCATTAAAAAGGAACAATAGGCCCAAAATGGAGTCGCTTGTGCTAAGCCCCACATCCGCAAACCAAGACTTAACACCTAACCTAATTGCAGTTTCAACATTTCCCAGGAGTGTGGTTTTAACCAGTCGGTCTGGAATTTTCTGGTCAGCACCAGTGAAGTGCCACATGGGCCCTTCCCATCCCCCAGAGGAAGACGACATAATCCACTCTCTGCCTAGAAAAGCCTTCCTTTTAGTACAGCTCCTCAGAGCTCCTCTCTACTTGCTAGATGGGATGTTGCCCAAATCATGAATGGTTCAGTAAAGACAATTAGATCTTTAAAACTTATTCAGTTGAGGGACTTCCCTGGTGGTCCAGTGGTTCAGACTCTGCACTCCCAACACTGGGGGCCCAGGTTCAATCCCTGGTCAGGGAACAAGATCCCGTGTGCTGCAACTAAGACCTGGTGCAGCCAAATAAATAAATAAATAATAAAATTTATTCAGTTGAAAAAAAATTTTTTAAACAAGGGACAACAGAAAGTACCTCTAAGATCCCTGATCATGAAGAAGGTAGTCAATGTGAAGGAAGGGCAAAACCAAGCAACTATTAAAACCAGGGAGTAGAGTGTGAAGGAGTTGTTTCATTTTGTGAATTGATATTATCAGCTTCCTGAGGAAACTTTACCAAAATGTATTGTGAGAGTAATTAATTTGGGGGCTGGTCTCTGGTTGAGTGCTGCAGAGTAGAAGAGCATGTTTGGGTTGATACAGGACACACAGCTCACTATAGAACAATCACAGATGGCTATATGTGATCCAGACACACACGAGGTTATTACTGAGGGCTTAGCCAGCCTGGTGGACTGGAGAAAACATCCATTAACCCTGAGAAGGGAGATTGCCCATCACCCCCTATGAATGCCAAGTGGAACACCCCAAATGAAGCAGCTGATATGCTTCATATGTAAGCCATGTGGGACGGGCTTTGTGATGACTGAGATATTTACCTGATGAATATGCCCATTACCCAGGACATGGTAAATGCTGTGGTTAATGGGTCCCCTTTCACAAAGGCACCCCATATAACCCTATTGTTGCAAAACCAAAAAACAGTGCAGGAAGCTTTATCGAATTTCCTGACTCAGCTTCCCCTCATAGGTCTTACAGATGTAACCAAGCAAAGGGCTCATGTACCCACAGCGCAGAAAGCCAAACTGTGACAGCAGGCATTTGCAGTAAGGTAAGGATTTATTGCAGGGTGCCAAGAAAGGGAATGGGAGACAAGCCTCAGATCCACTCCAACTTGATCTTTGAACTAAAGGTTTTTGGGGGTTTTTTTAAGGTGAGGAACAAAGAGGCTGGGATTAATCATTTCTTATGACATTTCTTAATCATAGTTTTGGAAGTCAAGATGTCTCTGGTGTACGATTCCCTGACCAGGTGGTCCATGACTTGGGAGTCTGTGATCTTATCTTACCCTGAAGAAACAACCTGAGTTTGTACATTAATGATGATATCTATAAGAGCAACTTTAGTACATTAACGACTTTATCGACAACAGCAAAATTTTAGTCAGCTGACTCTGGTTGGCTAGTGTTCAGTTAACACAGAATTGAGGTTAGAGGGGACAAGAAGGGGAATAAAGTTTTGCATAAAGGGATTAATCATGAACTCAGTAAGGGAACTTGGTTTTAGGAGAACTCAGTTTCACAGATGGTAATAAAAACATTAAGTTAATTAACAAGAGAATGCAAAGAGGCCAAGGGGAGACTCAAAGGACTTCCCAACAGAGTGGAAATTTTTAAATGGTTATTAAGAAATAAGGTGAATAAGCAAATATTGATAGGAGCAAAACAAAGAGGAAACAGAAAGGGGAGAGTCATGAGACCCGTCCCAGCAGGAGGGAAATTTTTAGATGATTTTGGAGAAATTGAAAAAGTCAGCAGCTATATTTGTCTAGAAACATTAAACATAATTTTTTCCATTTGTACAGGGCTAATGCACTGTATTAAATAGGTAACGTCTTATCTACATGGGTTTGATTACAGAAACTAATAAAGTATTCTCTAAATAATGAAAGAAAAAAAAAGAAAAGTAAAGGTCAGAATGCAGAAATTACAATGAGAAACCTGACCAGTCATCGTTTGGGACAGTGGTTAGATTAATCAGGTTAAAGACTGACAAAAGCGCCTTGCTTCAGTCCCTCACTGGTGACCAAAATACTTTGACACAAGAGTGGGCAAAGTGGTCAGAGGGTCGAGAAAAGTTTCCAGGACTCCTTGATACAGAAGCCACACCTATAGGTGAAGCCCCTACATGGGCAACAATTAGATCGAGAGAATGTAAACATGTAATGATTGACAGGATTATGAAAATTGGAATGCTTAAACAGGCTATACGTAAAGAATTTGTGTCTCCTTTTATGGGAATGGATATTATCTTTGGCTGTGGAACACTTCCCCTACCCAGTACTGCAAACCAAAACCTCTGGATGAAGTCCTAATGGAGGCTACAGCTAGAAGTGTAAGGTAAAAGTTTGTAGGAAGATTGCTATGTTCCAACAGTCTTTATAGTGGTTGTATTTCTTTTACTTGGTTGTATTATGGGGGTGGACATCTACTCTCACAGGGGAATATTTCCCCTACCTAGTATTGTGTAAAACAGAAGGCATGTAAATCCGCCCTTCAAGCAATGCTAATTGGACATGCTAAATGGGAATCAGGAAGATTCCCTGAGCTCACACATTGTAGAATAGAAGCTGGAGTGTTGGTGGGGACAAATTCTCCCTGTGATAACCTTATGTGAGATAGTCCTGCATGGAGCAGAGGCTGGGATACATGGCAAAAGTCTATGAGCAATGCCTACTGGGACTTAGGACTAGAGAGTTGAAACACTCTAATGAAGATGGCGGTGCCCAGAAGAGTTCCATAGTAAAATGGAAATTGCTTATATAGGGTCTTATTTTGGGGAGAATGCAAGGAGGACATAGATACCAGCAGGGAGCCTTTTCCCCCCTAAGACTGATTCTGGAACTGTGTGAGGAGTTGATGGATTCTATTGTCACTTGGTCAGTGCCCTATAAACAACTCTCCACTGACAGACAAAGAGCTACTTGGTTTGTAGATGGCAGTTCCAAGGTAAATGGACAACATTCTGATTGGAAGGCCACCGATCTGATTGAAGGAGGTAAAAAGAGATCAGCCTGGTGTGCTGAATTGCATGCTGTTTTCCTAGCAGTGATGGAAGAGTTGAACAGTGGTAAAAGCCCCTAAGTTTGGGTTTTTAATGACTCATGGGCAGTGGCCAATGCCCAGTCCATTTGGTCAGGTGGGAGGTTAATGGAAACCTGACCTATTAAAGGGATGCACATAAGGGGCGCAACCCTATGGAAATCGGAGGAGTGCATTAAATTAGGACATGTCTACGCCCATCAGAACTCCCTTCCAGGTTTGGAAAGTGACTGGAATTAACAAGCAGACATTCCCACATGCTCTCTCTTTTTCTTTTTTTCAATAAATAAACTTATTTATTTATTTATGGCTGCACTGGGTCTTTGTTGCTGTGCTTGGACTTTCTCTCGTTGCGGCCAGCACGGGCTACCCTTCAGTTGCAGCGCACGGGCTTCTTATCGCGGTGGCTTCTCTTGTTGCAGAGCACAGGCTCTAGGCACGCAGGCTTCAGTAGTTGTGGCACGCAGGCTCTAGAGCACAGGCTCAGTAGTTGTGGCGCACAGGTTTAGTTGCTGCGCAGCATGTGGGATCTTCCCAGACCAGGGCTCGAACACATATCCCCTGCATTGGCAGGTGGATTCTTAACCACTGCTCTGCCAGGAAAGTCCCCCCACATGCTCTCTTGAGATGGCCCCTTGGGTCCAGAAATGAGGGGACATGGGGGCACTGCAGCAATGCAGAGATGGGCTGAATCTAGACGTGTTCCTTTTGCACCTGTTCAATAACAAAAATTCAAACAAGTAAATTTTTTTTTTTTCGGTACGCGGGCCTCTCACTGTTGTGGCTTCTCCCGTTGCGGAGCACAGGCTCCGGACGTGCAGGCCCAGCGGCCATGGCTCACGGGCCCAGCCGCTCCGCGGCATGTGGGATCTTCCCAGACCAGGGCTCCAACACATATCCCTTGAATCGGCAGGCGGACCCTCAACCACTGCGCCACCAGGGAAGCCCCAAACAAGTAAATTTTAAAGATCTAATTGGCTTTATAAAATGATTCATGAATTGGGCAGCATCTCATCTAGCAATAGAAAGGAGCTCCATCAACCTGCAGAAAAGCAAAGGTCTTTAAAGGCAGAGAGGGAACAGAAAAAAGGAAATTATCAGCAAAGTAAGCATTCTTTTAGGCAAGGTCCTCCTTCTAAGCGGGAATGGAAGGAGTTTATCAGCAGATTTCTTCCTTGTGCTGCCCAGGAAATTCCAGGTTTGCTGGCTAAAGGTCGCATTCCTGGGGAAGATTGAAACTGTAATTAGTTATGTATTAAGTCTTGGTTTGTTGACATGGGAACCTAACAAAAGTTACTCCATCTGGGAACCATTGTCTCCTTTTAATCACACTCTCTAAGGTACAAAATGTCAATAAGAACTGTACTGTCTTCCAGCAAAAGAGACAGAGACTGCAGGTGGTTAGAGACTGCAGATTCCCTGGTGGGAAGGCCCTGAACACAGCTAGACTGATTCTCGTAGCCCTGGGGGCTGCAGATGGATCCTGACAGGAATAGACACTGACTCTGGAATGGGCTTTGCTTACTTGGTGGTAGATGCAAATGCTTAGAGCATGACGAAGGAACTGGAAGAGAAGATATTATACTAATATGGATGGCTAACCGTCATTTCTTCAGACCAAGGAACTCACTCAAGAGCCTATAATGTCCAACAATGGGCAGAGAGATATCCTCCTTGGAGTACTAGTTTGATAGAGAATTGGAACTGACAGTTAAAGCATTGGTTGTCTAAAACAGAGTGGGGGTGGGGATAAAGGCATGAAAAGCTGGCTTACATGCCTTCACAAGTGAGTACTCACATCCAACACAAAAACGAGTGGGGCTAAAAGATTGTCCCCACTGGTTAGATTTCTCCATTTTTTTGGTGGATCTGTTACAGAACTGAACTTGAGTCTGCTCACCCGCTACAGAGCAAAGCCAGTCTACTGGTTATGGTGAAGGAATATTGCAGGGCACCAAGCAAGGAGAATGGGCAGCTCATGCTCAAAAGACCTGAGCTCCCCAGTGGCTTTCAGGGAAGGGTTTTTAAAGGTAACACTTGGCGTGAGGGGTGCAGCTCCTGCACTTTCTTCTGATTGGTTGGTGGTGAGGTAACAGGGTGATGTTTCTGAAATCTTAATCATCAACCTTCTGGTTGCAGCCAGTGTGGGATCTATGTGCTTGTAGTCAGCATGTAGTTAGCATCCTCCACCTGGGTAAGGGTCTTAGTTTCTGCAGAACAACGCAAAGACATGTATCAGATCATTATGTATGTTCCTTGAGGAGGAACTAGGACTCTGTATTATCACTGAACTATTGTTTAAGCTATCGTTACTTTTCTTGCTTGACTACTTTTCCTTTGTAGCTGCATTCCCTCACTTCCCTAATTAGCAACTGCTTGAGTCTGCTCTTTGAAGCTCAGGGAAATCTTAGGAGATAAAAGCTTTCTTTCTACAAACAAGAAATGAGGGACTCAGAGGGGCTTTTGTACTTGGGAAGGCCCCCCGGGATCCTGCTTGGTTTCAGATTTGGGGAAGGGAGGTTAGGGAAGGTGCTGTTATTCTCTCTTCCTTGCATCGCTTCAACTTTTTTTTCTTTCCTCCCCTTCTTGATGCAGTGGTTATAAGACCAGGGCTGCAACTTCAAAGGCAGGAAATGGGGGTGATTCCTAAGCAAGAAACTCTGACTGTGTTTTTACCCTTTATGTTGGAATTCCTAAGGGCCTGATGGGGCAGGACATACCTTCACCCCATCTGACAAAATTGGGGCTAACAATAAATACAACTATATTGCCTGGTGGTAAAGATAGCCCACCAGTTCTGCGCCTGTGTGACCTTATGATTTCTGAATAGAAGTGGATTGAAGGGGAGGCATTTTCTACACCAGTGCTGCTGCCTGCAATATAGACCAGCACAGTGGCCAAACTTAATGTCTCTTCCAAAGGTGGAAAAGTTTGGGTATAAAAGGAGAGAAGGCAAAATAGTAGTTCCGGGTAAAGGCATGAATAAATGGGTTATGTAACAAGGAAAATCTAATATTACATTAACACCTCCAAAGGGGCTCAGAGCAAGAGATGATGTTGTCTCTTAGCTCAATTATACCAAAGGCCTGAAAGGGTGAAGTCACATATTGCTGACTCCACTTCTGCTTTTGGAGCCTCACAATATTAAATGGAAGCCTGAAAACCTGAGTGGCCTCATCCTGATAAGCTTTTTCCGTACCATAGGACGATGGACTGGATCATTATCAGTAGCTGATAGTTATTCATAGGGATTCTAGTAATATACCAGTACTTCTGACTTTTCTGGTTGTTTTACTATAAGAGAGCCATGTTGGAAGACCAGCGGTTGGACTGCGATATTATGATTTACAATAAGAAATATATATTTGGTCATGGCCCCTGGCACAGAGTTTCTAAAACTCTCGGAATTCAGTGATGTGAGTGGTAAAGGTATCTTTTGTTATGTTAATGAGGACTTTTGGAAAGCATCTAAGGATGGGAGCTGGTTGCCAGTAGAGTGAACCAAGTGATTACAGGGTTGGAATTTTCAGCCCCACCGAGAGGGGAGAGGGGCTGGAGATTGAGTTCAATCGCCACTGGCCAATGATTTAATCTACATGCCCCTGTAATGAAGCCTCTATAAAAATTCAAAAGGACGGAATTTGGAGAACATCCGGGTTGAACACTTGGAGATTTGGGTAGACTGATGCACTCAGAGAGGTCGAACCCTGTACCCTTTCCCCAAACCTTGCCCTCTCTTCCATCTGGCTGTTGCTGAGTTACATCCTTTTATATTAAACCAGTAATCCAGTGAGTAAAATGTTTCTCTGAATTCTGTGAGCCACTCTAGCAAAATTAAGCAAACCTAAGGCGGGGGGTATGGTGGGACCATCTAATCTAGAGCCAGCTGGTCAGACGCACAGCTGATTGCCTGGATTTGCAATCTGTGTCTGAAGTGATGGCGAGGAGCAGACTTGTAGGACTGAGCCCTTCACCTGTGGAATCTGATGCTCTCTCTGGGTAGTGTCAGAATTGAGTTAAATTGCAGGACACCCAGCTTGTGTCCGAGAATTGCTTGGTGATATGGAAAACCACACACACACACACACACACACACACACATGCACACACACCGTTCGAACTGGGGTGCGCAGAACCGTCAAAGCTATACTTAAAAAATAATTAAACAAGGGTGCACCTGCCCCCCCCATGCATGGAGCTGTGGAGCTGTCGAACTTTGGGGGCCCAGCCTAGGGCAGTGCTGCAGGGCCACTGATCCCTAGTGCTCTTATTGACTCTACGTATGGACCACCCACCCTCCAGCCCGGGGCTGCTTAGGCCTGGTTGCCTTCATGGAGGAATCCTCCCCAGCAGGGCAGAGATGGGTGCTGGAACCTTAATTTCTCAGCCTCCTGGGGTTCGGCCAGCCAATGCTCTCTGTCTCAAATACTGTGCTGTGAGTTGTTTCAATAAAGAGCCCCCAGGGCTGAAAAAAATAATTAAACAACACATTTAATATTCTCTTCAAATCAGTGTGAGGGAGGAAATTTTTGCAACCTTTCACCAGAATGATCTGGGCTTGCCTCAGTAACAGAGGCATGAACACAGGTCCCCACAGCTTAATTTCCACATCCGGTGGGTTTTTTCTTCTTTCTCCTATTTATTTTGATTGAACAAGAAAATCCTAATTCGAAACTATAGGTCAATAGAATGGCTGCATGTGTTGACAGCTGTGCATGATAATTCTAGATTTCCAGCTAAAACGTGAACACCTAAAGTCATGAAAAAGTCTCTCAGATGATTTTTATTTTTATTTTATTATTTATTTATTTATTTTGGCTGTGCCGGGTCTTAGTTGCAACACTTGGGATCTAGTTCCCCAACCAGGGATTGAACCTGGGTCCCCTACATTGGGAGTGTGGAGTCTTACCCACTGGATCACCAGGGAAGTCCCTCTCAGATGACTTTTAGAGTTTCATCAGGTGCTAAGTTGATGAACATTCCAAAGAGGGGAGCTTGAGTGCTGGGATTTAGGAAGAGTAGCACATGGATTCCTAGCTCTGTCTTTGATTGCATTTCCTCAGACTCTGTGCTCTGCTACAGCGTTAAGATGTAGTTTTGAATCATGCCTACCACTATATTATTTGTTATTTGTTTTTCTCTGATGAGTAAAGAACATCTTGAAGTTGGGGCAAACACAAAAGTTCGTAACACAATTTGGTCTTAAGAAATTCCAGTGGCTTTTCCTTCACCTTGAAAATTGTGATATTTTGGCCTTAGACAGGTTTAAGCTATTTAAGATACTAAATAATATATTGCTGACATGTGAAACTTGAACAAACTACTTGAAATTTTAAAACTGGGTTTATGGTCATCATCAGAGTCTGATAAAAATGCTTTGTCTCATTAGCCATTTAAAAATCCCATGGAATTACAATGGAATGCTAGTCTACAATAAAAAGGAATGAAGTATTGGTACCCACAACAATATGGGTGAATCTCAAAATCATTATCCTGAGAGAAAGAAGCCTAACAAAAATTAGCAGATCCTGTATGATTCCATTTACAGAAAATCTTTTAAAAACGCAAAACTAACATATAAGGACAAAAAGAAAATCAGTGGTTGCTTGAGATTAAAAAGAAGCATAAAGTTGGGAAAACTGGATCTCTACATGCAAAAGAGTGAGGTTGAACCCTTACCATATACCCTTACCATACACAAAAATTAACTCAAAATGTATCAAAGACCTAAACGTAAGCGCTAAATTATAAAACCCTTACAAGAAAAATAGGGGAAACTGGATTCATGAAAAGTTCATGAAATTGGATCTTGCAATGATTTCACGGATATGACACTGGAAGCATATTAACAAAAGAAAAATAGATAAACTGAACCACATCGAAATTAACTTCTGTGCATCAAAGGACAGAGTCAACAGAGTGAAAAGATAGAATGGGAGAAAACATTTGCAAATGTATATCTGATAAAGAGGGAATATCCAGAATACACAAAGAACTCTTACAACTCATCAACAACAACAGAAAAACCCCATTTAAAAATAGACAAAGGACATGTATATACAAAGATATACAAATAGCTAACAAGCTTATGAAAAGATGCTCAACATCACTAATAATTAGCGAAAGGCAAAGCAACACCAGAATGAGATACCACCTCACACTCTTTAGGATGTATATTATCTAAAAAAGAACCCCACAGGGCTTCCCTGGTGGCGCAGTGGTTGAGAGTCTGCCTGCCGATGCAGGGGACACGGGTTCGTGCCCCAGTTCGGGAAGATCCCACATGCCGCGGAGCGGCTGGGCCCTTGAGCCGTGGCTGCTGAGCCTGCGCGTCTGGAGCCTGTGCTCCACAACGGGAGAGGCCACAACAGTGAGAGGCCCGTGTACAAAAAAAAAAAAAAAAAAAAAAAGAACCCCACATAAAAAACATAAAATAACATGTGTTGGCAAGGGTATGGAGGAATTGGAACCACTGGCACTGTTGGTAAATATGTAAAATGGTGCAACTGCTATGGAAACACTATGGTGGTTCCTCAAATAATTAAAACAGAATCACCATATGATCTAGCAATTCTACTTCTGGCTATATACTGAAAGCAGGATCTCGAGATATTTGTACACCCATATTTCTAGCAGTATTATTCACAATAGCCAAAAATGTCCATCGATGGATAAATAAAATGAGATATATATATATAATGGAATATTATTCAGCCTTAAAAAGGAAAGAAATTCTGACAGCGGCTACATGGATGAAGCTCAACATTATGCTAAGTGAGATAAGCCAATCACAAAAAAACAAACACTGTTTTGACTCCACCTATGGGAGGTGCCTAGGGTAGTCAAATTCACAGCTATAGAAAGTAAAATGGTGGTTGCCAGAGGCTGGGGAGTGGCGGGGTATGGGGAGTTGTTGTTGGGTATAGACATTTGACTGTGCAGGATGAAAAGAGTTCTAGAGACGGATGGTGGTGATGGCTGCACAGAAGAGGGAAAGCACTTGACAGTACTGAACTTTACACTTAAAAACAGAGGGTAAAATTTACCTTACACGCATTTTACCACGACTTAAAGTAATAATAAAATCTCAAGTGACTGTATTTCTCCCTGACGTTACTTTAATATGAAATAATTACCCATCTCTCCACACAGCACTGTAAAGATGAACACCCAGTGGCCATGATTTGGTCAGATTCACAATTCTCTCTTTTTCCTTCAGCACTGAATCAAGGTTGAAAGGCGACTTGTTAACTGGCCCCGTTCTCTGCGAATCAAGTGTAGGTAGACCAGCCTCTTCCGGCCAGCACTCCATCAGGAGTGATCCTACCCCTTTTTCTGTCACTCACAGGATGAACTTTAATTACAAACAACCAAATCTCATTTTCTGTTACTCAGGTTTTCAGCGATAAACAAAAATTTATCAAGGACTTCTCTCCCATAAATGCACTGCCAAAAAGCTTGCGGCTGCACTTCCCTGGTGGTGCAGTGGTTAAGAATCCGCCTGCCAATGCAGGGAACATGGGTTCAAGCCCTGGTCTGGGAAGATCCCACATGCTGTGGAGCAACTAAGCCCGTGTGCCACAGCTACTGAAGCCCGCGTCCCTAGAGCCAGTGCTCTGCAGCAAGAGAAGCCACCACGATGAGAAGCCCGTGCACTGCAACGAAGAGTAGCCCCCTTTCTCTGCAACTAGAGAAAGTCCGCGCGCAGCAACAAAGACCCAACGCAACCAAAAATAAATAAATTTATTAAAAAAAAAAAAGCCCAGGGCTGATTCAGACTTGCCACATCAGTGAGTTCATCCAAGTGTAAAGTGATATGTTTTCTTGGCCACACACGAGTTAGTCATTGCTACTTCACTGCATGCCTTTGACATTACACCACGTGCAAGTGTTCTTTGATAAAAGTTTTGCCCACAGCTTATTCTTCAAGCATAACATTTGCCAGACACTGGGGGTGAAGCCTACCCAATAGCCACCAGCCATGCCACCTTGTGCCTGGCTGGCACAGCTATATCTATCACTAAGCCTGCAAAAGGCAGATATTCCTTTTCTCAGTGTCCCATGTAGTCAGGGGATGGAATTTTTTTAATTGAAGTATAGTTAATGTACAGTATTATATAAGATACAAGTGTGCAATATAGTGATTCAAATTTTTTAAAGGTTATACTCCATTTATAGTTATAAAATATTGGCTATATTCCCTGTGCTACAATACATCCTTGTAGCTTATTTTATTTTATTTTTAAAATATTTATTTATTTATTTGGCTGCATCAGGTCTTAGTTGCAGCACACAGGATCTTTCATTGCAGCCTGCAGGCTCTTCGTTGTGGCACACAGGCTTCTCTCTAGTTGTGGCTCACGGGCTCCAGAGCGCTCGGGCTTAGTAGTTGGGGCACGTGGGCTTAGTTGCCCCGTGGCATGTGGGATCTTAGTTCCCTGACCAGGGATCGAACCCTCGTCCCCTACATTGGAAGGCGGATTCTTAACCACTGGACCATGAGGGAAGTCCCGTAGCTTATTTATTTTATGCATAATAGTTTGTACCTCTTAATCCCCTACGCCTGTATTGCCCCTTCCCCTTCCTTCTCCCCATGGGTAACCACTAGTTTGTTCTCTATATCTCTAAGTCCTTTTTGTTACATTCACTAGTTTATTTTTTAGATTCCACATATAAGTGATATCATACAGTATTTGTCTTTCTCTGTCTGACTTATTTTACTAAGCCCAATACCCTCCAAGTCTATGCATATTTTTGCAAGAAGGGATGGAATTTGACTCAATCCTGGTCAGTGAGATCTAAGGGGGCATCATCTGAGGATCTATGGCAAAGATTTATCTCCCTGATACATAAAGATGTGAGGAGAAACTTGTTTGCAATCTCAAGAGCTAAAACCTGACACTGGCCCTGTACATGGAGGACAAGGAGAGACAGAAGAAAGAGGCAGACCACCCCAGATTGGCAGGTGGCAAGTATAACAAGCAAGGGAACTTACGTACGAGGCTTGCCTTGGGGGGCCACAAGATGAGTAGATCTCCACACCTGCCCGCCAGAATCTTAAAAGTTTATACAGAGGCCTTAAACTGGGTTTAGTCATGTATACTGTCCGGATGGTCTCAACAACACTGTACTCTCTCAAGGCTGCGTCATTGAAATGGCTCCCACTGTGGGAACTGTGGGCAGAGAGTACGCTACAAGAATAGAGGAGGGGGTCCAGCTCGTGGGTCAACCAGCTGTCACATCCTCTTGGTGACCTCCTCCAACACCCCACCCTTCATGACCAGGTGTTACAGTCTCACCCGGCCCCCTCTTCCACAATCAGTTCTGAGTGGTCAGCAAGGGGTGTCACTAGCGTGGAGGTGGTTTGTTGGGCGGCTGTCTGGTTGCACTGGAGGCAGATGCCACAACAGCCATAGAGGCACATGCAAGAGAAAACACAGATCAAGATAATGATTCTCAAAATAAGTAACAATTTTTCCCACCTAGAGTCCCATGATCTAAATCATTGATTTATTAAGCCCCTAGGCTGGGGTTGGATCACTCAAGGCAATCACTTGTGTCCTCATGTGGTTTAATAAAGATGGTCCATTAGCTGACTCATCAGGTGTGAACACACAACATCCTGTGCCTCCTTGCGAGGCAGCAAAAACGTCTAAGGCCATCCTCTTTTGTAGGATGGCTTTTCTCACTAGACACATTTCAGTGTTTAGTAAGGATAGGCTTTGCCTGCTGTCATCAAAGTCTTGCTGGGTAAACTTAGTAAGGGCTTCTATGTGTGCTATGATGTCTTTCAGGCCAGTGGAGGGGACAAAGATGGAGGCCAAATGATCGTACCAGGGGAAAACAGAATGTGCCCATCTGGCCTTGAGGAGAGAGAGGTTGGCAGTTCTTGTTACTGTGGGTGGATTCTTCCCTGGGCTCAGGAAAACCCAGGGTGCAGCAACCCAACCACATGGCCAAGGATATGAGCCACACAACCACTAGGTCCTGTTCAGGGCCACCTAACAAGTATCTGGGGGGTGTGACCTGTCAGTGCCAAACCAATCGCTATCCTTTCATGTGACAGAGTGACCACACAGTTCCAGTGATATCCATCCCATGTCCCAGGGTACACTTGGGTTGATTCTTTTTAGAGTGATTTTTCTGTTCCCAACATAGAGTTGCCCAGGTGCTCAAATGCCCACAACCCAGGGTGCCCCACATGAACCCATCCCAAATCTGAGTGCAGCCACCCATGGCTCTGATGGTGGTATTTTTAGGACCCTTCCTGCCAGCAGTTTGATGGGCTGCCTCTGTAGTTTGACAGAAAAAGAGTACTCTTACCCAGTGCTATTGATCATGGGTGCCACAGGCCACAGTTCTGGATCATATTGGTGATATCAGATGAATTAAGAGTTCTAGTCCTACAAATATTATATGATATCACTTATATATGGAATCTAAAAAAAATACAAGTGAATTTATTTACAAAATAGAAACAGACTCACAGACAAAGAAAACAAACTTTTGGTTACCAAAAGGGAAAGAGGAGGGGGAGGGATAAATTAGGAGTTTGGGATTAACAGATACACACCACTATAAGTAAAATAGAAAAACAACAAGGATTTACTGTATAGCTCAGGGAACTATATTCAATATCTTGTAATAACCTATAATGGAAAAGAATCTGAAAAAACATATATATATAGCTGAATCATTTTACTGTACACCTGAAACTAACACAGTATTGTAAATCAACAATACTTCAAGAAAAAGAGAAAAAGAGTACTAGTCCCAGCTTGTTTTTCCTTAATGTACTTCTTTAGAGACTTCCAATCTCCTCCCTGGAGTGGTGATACCCACCACGCTAGTCCTGACAAGATGAGAGGGGCAGCTGCCCACATACCCAACAGAAGGATTGATTCCTTTGCCGGACATCAAGTGGGCCCACCGTAGAAAGGTATCTCCATCAGGTGCCCATCCATGACCGGACACCACAGGAGCAGCAGAAGTCTAACGTCAAAAAGACAGGTACGTAGTAGGAACTTGTATGGGGAGGTCTTCCCCTTCTATATGAACTACACCTGTGGCCTGACTCTTGGATGTTAATGTGGCTGCAGCTTTAGGAACTTGACCTGGTTGCGCTTCCAGGGAGGCAGACTGTCAGGCGCGAGGAGATGGACTGGGGGTGGGATATGCCGAACCGGGACCCCACCTTCTCCCCTCTTTCAATGGTGCGTGTTCCATTCCAGGTAGAGCGCATTTCAACCGGTCCGGCTTACAGCAGGACAATGGGATTCAGTGGAGAAGTAATCTATCCATCCCAGTGGGACATCCCATCACAAATTCCCGTAGATAACACCTTTCCAGGCGTGATGGGGCTTGGTGTTCTCAGCAGCACAGCATGTTGATCCACGGCAATGTCTGTCTCTCATGACTTCCATACCTTTAAGGCATTGGGTGTCTCGGCAGGGGGTCCCCAGTCTGGCAAATGGGGCAACAGACCCTACTGGTTGTCATCCAAACGTATTAAAGGCTGGGACAGTACTTTAGTCCACTCAGCCAAGGTGGTTTTACCTGATGGTAATTTTCTTTCTTTTTTTTTTTTTTTGCGGTACGTGGGCCTCTCACTGTTGTGGCCTCTCCCGTTGCGGAGCACAGGCTCCAGACACGCAGGCTCAGCAGCCATGGCTCACGGGCCCAGCTGCTCTGCGGCATGTGGGATCCTCCCAGACCGGGGCACGAACCCATGTCCCCTGCATCGGCAGGCGGACTCTCAACCACTGTGCCACCAGGGAAGCCCCTACCTGTTAGTAATTTAATCTGCTGCTTTAATATTTCATTCTTCTTTTCTACCAACGCTGCTGCCTGCGGCTTATAGGGGAGAGGGAACCTCCATTCAATGTCATGTTCCTTTACCCAGTCTTGCATTTCATGACCGTTGAAATGTGACCCCCATCACTGTCTACACGATGAGGGTACCTGGCCATGGTACTCAGCTTCTCTGATGCCCTAACTGCAGCCTGGTTTGTGCGGCAACAGGTGAAAGCTTGAGTCAGACCAGACGCATTGTCCACACAAACCAAGCCATGTTTAGAGCCCTCACTCAGAGGGAGCCGGCCAATATACTCAATTTGCCAATCCCTCACCAGTTGGAAACTCCAGTGGATGGCCCCAGACTCCTTTGGCAGTTGCCCTGGTTACTGTTTAGAACCTACAGGACATGCTGTTACTGCATTAGCCAAGTCACTGTATTTCAAGGGCAATCCAGCATCCTTGGCAATGTACCGTCCCACTCGGGCACCATAACTGAAGGGTTCGTTGTTAGGGCTCACATCCGGGCTACAGCATCAGCTTCCTCGTTGCCAAGGGTGTTGGCGCCCTCTGAGCCGGGACATGGAGGACAGTGAGGACTGACTCATGACTCAGGATCTTGCAGGTAAACCCAAATGTCTTTCCACATATCCTGACCCCACAAGTGCTTATTTATGATCATCCGCCCCTCAGCTTCCCATTTTCTAAGCTGTAAGGTTAATCCCTTTAGAGCAGCCCAACTGTAAGCGCAAAGCGTTAACGGCCAGAGCTCATGACTGATCACCAGGCAAACCCGTCTTGAGTTCAGCCCACTGGTAGCTGTGGTTCATTCCTGTTTCCCTCCAGATGGTGTCAGTGTTGGGCTGAACTGCAGTCCCTGTAGATGGGTCACCCCAGCCAGACCCATCTGTATACCAGGCATCAGCAGGCATCTCCCCCACTCCCTCCTTACAGGCCACAGGGGCAGGATTAGGGGCAGGAGAATTTGGAGGACAGGGTGTCCCTCTGCTGCAGACGGGCGAGCCCTTTTGTCAGCGTGAGAGTTAGCACCAGGCAGAGGTGGGTCGGTGACACATGTTGTCAACCTGCCCCTCAATAGGAAGGGAGATTCTTACCATGATTGCTGTTCCTTCACGAGAGACTCCACTTGGACGAGCGCTGTGTGCACAGCTAGGAGCTCGTGCTATATGCAGGTTTATTGGGTTTCTACACCCTTCTAGAAATGGGACCAAAATCCTAGGGGTACTCCCTCCTGTTGTCTCTGAGACTGTGCCAAACTCATACCTCCCAGAGTCACAGACGCATCTAACTCCAATGGTAGTCCTGCTTGGGGGATGCCTAGAACTTTAACCTGCTTCACTAGTGTCTTGCCTTCTCAAAGGCGGCTTGTTGCTCTGATCCTCAGTACCACACGTGCCCTTCCTTTATCAGGCAGTGTAAGGGACGAAGGCACTGTGCAGGGTGAGGAATACAAGTCCTCCAAACCCCAAATCCTACAGACACTTGTGCTTCCTTCCCATTCTTAGGGGTTGGATAGGCTCGCACCTCATCCATCACAGCTTCTGGGACGGTGTGCCCCTTACCCCAACAAAGGAGTCCCCAGAACTTTACAGCAGTGCCTGGGCCTTGAATTCTCTGTGGGATCACCACCCATCCTCTCCCTCACACATGTTCCAGCAAAGTCTGCAGAGTGTCCTGAGCAGAGGCAAGTCTTCCTATGTTAATATTCTATCATCAGTGCAAGGGGCCCGTTTTACTAACGTGGGGAAGGAGAACAGGAACAGGTCTCGGGCTACCATCCCGTGACATACGGAGGGGCTGTGCAGGTAGACTTGGGGAGCACTAGAAAGGTTCACTGTTGCCCCTCCCACGTGAAGGCAAATTGGTCTTGAGACTCAGTGGCCAGGGGTCTACCAGACCTCTTGTGTGAAGGCCTTTTATATGCCTTTATGTACTCTGTGTGTTCCTGTTACTTGCAGCAAAAAGCAATCTTCTGTGGAGACATTAACCTCACTGCTGGTTCTGTAAGCTTCTTGGAAATTATGTGACTTGCACATGCTTTTGCTATCAAAGCAACTTTGATTTATGCCACTGGAGTTTTTCTGTCTTCTCTGTCTTCAATGATAAAATTAATTGATTTTAGATGGGAAAGTGATATGTTGCAGTCATTCTAAGTAACCTCTGTTGCTTTATGTGAGAGGTCATTATACTTTGTTTGAAAATGACACAAAAGCTTTGATAGTTTCATGGTATGATTTGACAAAGTTTCATAATGGACAACAGCCTAGGAACAAACAGATACCTGACCCAATAAAATCCAATTTTCAGATGGTATATTTTCTAGATAGATTTTAATTTTTTGGCTCATAATCACTCATCCCAGCGTTCATGCATCCTTATACTCAATGTGCACTAGAAACTCGTTCAGTACTGATTTTGATGACATTATTCTAAGTTGCAGCAATTATGTTTTATTGATTTAATCAAACTTTTATGCTTCAATGAATAATTTTTGAGCCATTGATCCTTTTTTTGATTTGGAGATAGAATACAATTAGATAGCAATCCTGAAAAAATGCAAATATAATGCAGGGAAGCAATAAAACATGAAGGAAAAGTATGTAAAAATAGCACCCATTGCCTGCATGTTAGTCAAGAGCCCCCTGAAGTCCTTGGAGTCCAGGGACAAGCTTTAGGAACACAATTATTAAGGGTATAACAGGATTTCGTGAAAGTCACCAGGTTCAGATGTGTGAGATGTGTGGGTTTAAAACTGTTTCCTGCTTTTTTTTCCCTCTAAAACATAGCACTTAGGAGACCATTGGAGACCGCCAGAGGTTCGTGGAGCACCTTTTGAGAAATAATACTCTAAAGCCCAATCCTCATAAAGTCTAAATGGAGCCCAGCTTGAGACAATTTCATCAAAATTGGTCCTTCTGAGTTCCCAAAGCTTCCAAATCCTAAAGGGTTTTGGACACTATGATGGATGGGGGAGATAGTTTTGGGACAGAAGGGGATACAGTTGACCATGTCACCTCAAGTCACATGATTAACTGCCTCCCCTTCCGCTTTTCTAACTAAAATGTCCACGTGGCCCAGGCACCTCGGTTGTGGCAGCAGTGGGATCTCTCCAGGGCAGGGAATGGCCTGCTGTGTGTTGACTCCCAGGTCAGCACCAGGCACCACTTTGAGCGTTATGCTGAGATGGGTGGCATAATAATAAGAATGACCTTATTGGGGGCAGCACATCTCTGATAGAGGACTTCAAAGTGCTCTCCAATCACTAACCATATGCAGACAATGTTCCATTCAATACATCCCAGGGTTTTTAAGAAACATCTGTGTATTAGTTCACAAGCTGAAGAGTTCAGGAGTTACACTGCGAGTAATGGGAAGCCACTGAAGATGGATGAGGATGAGAGCCTGGTTCAGAACTGTATTTTAGGAAGACCATCGGTGGTTAGTGGAGGAAGGGAGACTGGAACCTGAGGCTATTGTCCATCTATTTCTAGGTAGAAATTCCAAGTCAAGTCCTCAGGAGAGGCATGTCAGGGATCCTGTCCTGGGATTTCCAGTTGGAGCCTTGACAAGACCAATGGCCCTTCCCAGGCTAGGTGCTTTGTGCAAACACACTGCATCCTCCCAAAGAGAGAAAGCAGCCTGATGCCAGCCTCCCTCAGATGGAATGTTCTTCCCCAACAGGCCTGACTTGGGTGAAAGTAAGGAGGCCAGGGAACCTCTCAGGGGAGAGCAGGTCCAAAGGAGAGCAGGAGGTAGTTTCTTACTGGGCAACTTGGGGGTCTCCTGTCCCATTTTCTGGAGCAGTCTGTCCATTTGCTCCCTCCATCATTTCTTTGTACTGACGTTTGAAGAAGCCAACCTGTTGGGGAGGAAGGAGAAGAAAATCAGGAAGTCCAGTGGAAGAGAGGAAAAGAGATGATGGGGAGGGGGAGCAAGCACTATTTCTGGAACCCCCCTATGTTCCAGCACTGCACTAGGAACTTTATATAAATTGTGTCATTTAGACTTTGCCACAGTTCTGTGAGCTGGGTAGAACCACCTTCAGAATGAGAAGCTGAGACCGAGCATGGACCAAGCACATGCCAATGGTCAAGGAAAGAATCAGTGGTGGTGTCAACATCAAATCCAAGGCTGTGCTCTCATGTTCTAATTTGTGTTTAAGGGAAACATGTAAAGAGGTGGAGAAGAGTGAAAAAGAAATGGAGACAGATTAGAGGAGGCTTGAGAATCATATAGAAGGACATGGGGTCAACTGGGGACTGGTTATATCACAGGTGGGAAGGGATCTCTCACATGCAGTGACTTAGGAAGAATGTGTGCCTGACTCCATGGTGAGTCTTTCTTACACTGTAGAAAGTGTGGGACCAAATGCGGGCGGTGTCAGGAGTGGGATGAAAATACTCACCTTGTACAGTATGGCTGTGATGAGAGCCAGCAGCAGCAATCCTCCCACAGAGCTGCCCACAATGAGGGGGGTGGGGTTGTAGACCTCATACTTCTCCAGCACCAGCTCCATCTGGAGTGGAGATGACCCCATCAGAAAGTATCAGGACTCTTGATATCCCAGACTCCTCCCAGGTCCCCTTTAACTCCCTCCCCTTCTTCATCAGGTTCTGCTCCAAGAAGTGAGATAGAGAAGGATTCATAGGCTAAGGGACAATTGTCCTGCCCAGGGACCTCCATCCTTCCTCTCTCCAGGCTTGCAAGCCCCGCACTCAGCATCACAGATTTAGCTCTCTGACCAGCCTGGTCACTGCCTACCACACGGCCACTACCTGGGCTCTCAAAAATGCCTCCTGTCCTGGAAGCTGGGAATACACGGATCTGTTGAAAATGATTTCAGCTACACTCACAACCAACACCTTCTTCTGCAGTGTCTGCAAAAGAGAAGGGGAAGGCTGAGAACTAGCTCTGGGGAGGGCTCGGGGTTAGAGAAATGCCCTGGCTTGAGGTGGGCACAGATACATCAGGCCCCACCTGAGTCTGGGAGGGGACACACCTGGCTGACCCAGCCGAAGCTGAGATTGCCTTTCAGGATGAAGTCAAGTTCCTCCTGGATGCCGAAGGAGCGGATGTCACAGTGGAACCTCAGGCAGTCAGCAATGGAGCAGTCCTGGGGAAGAGAAGTGGCATCAGGCCAGAGAAAGGTGAGTTTGAAGGTAGAAGACAGCATTCAGCTGTCTGATTTGAGGGGAGCAGCCACATCTGAGCTCAAGCAGGCTGTTCAGCAGACATCCATCTAATGTAACATGCATTCCTGAATTAAATTCCTCTGAAGTGTAGCTTCCAGTGGGGAACATCCCAGAGCCCTCTCACCAGGACAGGCTTCTTCTGAAAGTGGGTCAGGAAGTCAGACTCTGTGGGCACTGTTCTCTCTGAAGAGCACTGAATGGATGGGTTCTAGGAAAACGCACAGGGAGAAAGCATGTGATGGGGTCATCAGGGATTCATGAGGACCAAGGAATCCAGGGAGAGCACATTAGTGGAGAAGCCATACAGTCTTTGAGTACCTGAGGGTGGAGGACTTCCATATCCTTCCACACGGTCAACCGGTTCAGTTCCACGGGCACTGAGAAGTCAATGCTGACAGGCAGGTCCCTCTGTCCCAGGTTGTTCACCTGCATGGAGGACAGTGAGGGCAAAGATCATGCTGAGCCCCACATCCCTCCCGAATCTCTGGCTCCTGGGCCCCTGCCCCAGCCCACGCTCCTGAGTCACCGTCACCTGCCTGGTATCTGTGCTGAGCCCCGCTGCTTTCCTCCTCCTCGGAGGCCGAGAAGTTGAGGTACTTGGTGGATTGTTCATGGCTGAGGGGAGAGGAGGCGTGGGCGGATGGGAAGTTCCGTTAGGGCCTCCTAAGGAGGCTCTGGAGGCTCTCAAACACCCCAGCCTTGTCCTGGGGGCCGCTCAGAGTGCCCCGACCCACAGAATCACAACTGTAGAATACATGTGTAGAGTCACACACACCTAGGCATGGCATGTCCTGCTTGTGGGTCCCCTGCAAGCAGGTGTGATAACCCCGGTGCTCACACCAGCAAGCAAGCTCCAAGCTGGCAGGTGCCTGGGCTGCTGAGAGCCCCCAGTGTGCAGGTGTGAAGGAGAGTGTGAAACCCTGGGCAGAAGGAGGTAATCCAAGGAGGCCCGTGGGTAGAACTAGCAGGGGAAGGTACCCAAGCTAAGCCATGTGGGCCTGTTTCACACCATGAGTGTGTGGATCTCACAAAGGCAGGGGCTTAACGTCTGGTGTTGATTACACATAATAGGGGCTCAATAAACCTTTGTTGAATGACAAATGAATTTATGGAAAGTAACCACAGCACTGTGCCTGGAACATAGTAGATGCTAGGAAGGTATTTGTTGAAGGTATCTGCTCAAGCTCTTGGCTTGACTCCTTAGTGTCAAACACCGTGTGTACCCCTCCTTGGGCAGCATTTAAGCCCTTTTCCTTTCATCCAGCTTTTCCCTGATCCCCAGTCTCTGCAGCCAGCAGGTCATTTCCCCCATCCTTCCCAAAGGAGACTGGGAAAAAGGGGAGGGGTGGTTCTAAAAGCCCTGCAGAGTGTAAATCTGTTCCTTGTGGTGAGGAATTGTCCTACCCAGATGCCAAGGCTTAAGCGCAATGCCATGGACACTTCAATGTTTAGCTGAAGCCTCCCCTGACAGGAGACCCTAGCGTCCCCTCGCCCCCTTGAAAACTCAGGTAGCCTCAGGAGACAGAACCACAGGGAGGCCCCTGATGAGATTCTTCCTTGAATCAGGATAACCTTGCTCCCCAATAAGGCTGTAAGAACCTTGAAAACAGGGTCACATCTCGTATGTCTTAGGGAACCCGGGACGATCTTGAGGCTTTTAAGAAAGGCTTCTGAGAACTGAAGCCTCTGTTAAATGTAGGATGTAATGATAATAATATCACAATTACTATTGTCATCAATAACCCACAATAAACACTCGATGATTGATTAGTAAGTGCTGCTAACAGTGTCATCTACCGATTGAGAAGGTGGTGATAAAACTTAAATATCACAGATGTTCAGCTGCTGCAGAGTGAGAATTCCCCGAGCCCCACAGAGTGATGGAGGAGGAGCCCTTGGAGGTCGTGGCGTGGCACCTGCTGATCATGGTGTACACGGCGTACTTCACCGGGAGCTCCAGCCGGAAGGTGGTCTTGCTCATCTTGGGGGTGTTATTTTCACTGGAAAAGGAGGAGGATCCCAGCTGGCAAGTTCCCCAGAGGAGGAAGCTGAGTGGGAGGTAGCACTGCCCTGGGCCTGGCCCAGCTCACCTGCTCACATTGGCTGCAAGAAGCAGCCGGTCTCCCAGCATGGCCATGGGGGAGACGTCAAAGGTGGCCCTGAAGGTGATCTGAGGAAGAGGTAGGAATGGGGTAGGGGGGAGGTCACCGAGGAGTAGGCCGGGGGCATGGGTAGGGGAGTAGGAGGTGCAGAAGCAAGGCTCACCTGGGCGCCCTCATGGAAGATTAGGTGGTTGATGCTACAGGTGGTGCTGAGGGTGCCCTGGCTCCCGGTGGGGGCACTGTCACAGGTCAGGCGCAGGGCACGTGACTGCAGCTGGTTCTAAGGAAGCACAGGTGAACCAAGGCCAGTGAGCATTTTCTAGTGTTCCAACGAGACTCCATAAAGTACTCACAGTTTCCTGGAATCTACCTTAAGGTTATATTTCTTTAAAAAAATCTTTAAACACTATCTGGTCAAACTTCTTCCTAATGTAGAAATCCCAGATTTATTAGCATTTCTTCCTTTTTAAAAAAAAAATCTTTATTGGAGTATAATTGCTTTTCTTCTTTTTTATTTATGGTTCTTTTTAAAAGGTTGTACTATGAAAATTTCAAATATACTCAAAAGTGGAGAGACTAGGTAAATCTACCTCATGTCCCCATCACGCAGCTTAAATTACCAACATTTTTCTACTCTTGTTTTATTCAGCTGTTCTCCACTCTCTTTTTCTTTTTTTCTTTTCCTGATTAATTTAAAGCATATTCCTAACATCACATACTTTCATCTTGAAAGACTTCAGTGTGTATCACCAACAGACAAGGGTATTTTTTAACATAAGACAAGACTCAACAAATCATACTCAACAAAAGCTGATCCCTAAGATCAGCTAATATCCAGGTCATGCTCTGTCTTCCTAGATGGTCTCCAAAAATGTTACATTACAGTTCATTTTTAAACACATTATCCAACAATGGTCCTCACATGGCATCTGGTTGATGTGTCTAGAAGTACCTCCAGTGATAGGATGTTCACCCCTCACACAGCTGGAGTTTGCCATTCCTAGTGTATTTCTTCATGCATTGATCAAAATATGCTCCCATTGGGAAGACTAGCTTAAGAGAGACATGGGAGACCAACCAAACGTTATGTGCAGACCTAGTTAAGATGTTCGTTCAAATAAACCAGTTAAAAAATATTTTTGAGACAATTAAGGAAATTTGATTATGGTCTAAATACCAAGCCATCATTCATTTCATTGGGTGTGATAATGGCTATGGGGTCACGTAAGTTGTCCCTACTGTCCATAACAGTGAAATAGGAAGGTGTGTGATGACAGGATGTCTGGGATTGGTTTTAAAATATTTGAGTAAAGGGAAAAAAAAACAGGTGACATAAATGTGGTGAAATGTTGATCATTGTTGAATCTGGGTGATAATTTTGGGGGAGGTTTGTTGAACTACCCTCTTCTTTTGTAAATGTTTAACATAATTTTTCATAATAAAATTTTTGTTAAAAATCTGTTTCTCTTTGACTCCCTGTGGTCCTAGTTCTGTCCTCTAGAACAGGGATTGCCATATGACAGCCCAGCACCAACTTTTATAAATAAAGTTTTATTGGCACACAGCCATGCTCATTCATACACATATTGTCAATGGCTGCTTTCACCTTACATCAGCAGAGCTGAGAAGATGTGAAGACACTCTGTGGCCCACAAAGCTGAAATATTTACTATCTAGCCCTTTATAGATAAAGTATGCCAAGCTCTGATCTAGAGTAACCAATAAATCCAACTCCTTTTTCTACAGAGCAGTATTTTATTTTATTTTACTTACTTTTTATTTAGTTTTATTTTATATTTTCCACACTGCACAGCTTGAGGGATCTTAGTTTCCCAGCCAGGGATTGAACCCGGGCCACGGCAGTGAGAGCACCAAGTCCTAACCACTGGACCACCAGGGAATTCCCCAGAACAGTGTTTTAAAGTATTTGAAGGCCGAATCATCAAAAAATCTACAAACAATAAATGCTGGAGAGGGTGTGGATAAAAGGGAACCCTCTTGCACTGTTGGTGGGAATGTAAATTGATACAGCCACTATGGAGAACGGTATGGAGGTTCCTTAAAAACTAAAAATAGAACTACCATATGACCCAGCAATCCCACTACTGGGCATATGCCCTGAGAAAACCATAATTCAAAAAGAGTCGTGTACCACAATGTTCATTGCAGCTCTATTTACGATAGCTAGGACATGGATGCAATCTAAGTGTCCATCAACAGATGAATGGATAAGAAGATGTGGCACATATATACAGTGGAATATTACTCAGCCATAAAAAGAAACAAAATTGAGTTATTTGCAGTGAGGTGGATGAATGTAGAGTCTGTCATACAGACTGAAGTAAGTCAGAAAGAGACAAACAAATACCATATGCTAACACATATATATGGAATCTAAAAAAACAAAAAATGGTTATGAAGAACCTAGAGGCAGGACAGGAATAAAGACGCAGATGTAGGGAATGGACTTGAGGACACAGAGAGGGGGAAGGGTAAGCTGGGACGAAGTGAAAGAGTGGCATGGACTTATATATATGTTACAAATTTTAAAATAGATAGGTAGCAGGAATCAGCTGCATAGCACAGGGAGACCAGCTCGGTGCTTTGTGACCACCTAGAGGGCTGGGATAGGGAGGGTGGGAGGGAGAAGCAAGAGGGAGGAGATATGGGGATATATGTATATGTATAACTGATTCAGTTTGTTATAAAGCAGAAACTAACTCACCATTGTAAAGCAATTATACTCCAATAAAGATGTTAAAAAAATAAAATAAAATAAAGTATTTAAAGGCCGAGATATGTTTTCCTTTAAAAGAGGAATATTGATATGATGTGGAATACAAAGAAATGTAAGGCAGGGTCCTTGCTCTCTTCACATTAGCAGCCTCCTGGGAACTCATTCCTAACGGTCACTCTTAAAATGCCAAGCCCAGAGTTGAACACAGAATGAGCCAATGCCTGCCCCAGCCAACACAACCACATCCATCAAACCACGATCAGCCCAGCCCTCTTGGCTTACAAGAGGCTGTTAAACAATGGAAGCCCTGCCTGAGCCTTGAACCCAGCACAGGAGTCTCTGCTGATCCCCCGCCATCAGCCTTTCCTTCCCCAGAGAGGACAATACCTGGCCCCCTGCCACACGTCGATAAGATAGCCCCGGCGGGTAGAAGAAGGTGATTGTGGTTCCATAGGAGTCCTCGCCATCATTCCACACTCTCACTTCCAAGTTCAGCTCCAGGTTACTCCCCACAATCAGGGACTTCAAGCTGGGTGTTGGGGTAGAGGGGAGGAGGTGATTCTGTGACTGAGGCTGGAAATGGTGTGGGGATGAAACACAGAGTAGGAAAGTGGGGGAGAGATGGGGACAGGATGTCTGGGTCCAGAGCACTGGGTAGAGATGTTAGGGAGAGCCAGGGGCAGGAGTTCCGAGTTCCAGGAAGGGGGCTGGGGGACCAGGGGAGGTCTGAGGGGCTGGACGCTCACCCTGAGACCCCAAAGGAGATGCCGAGGTCATCCTGGCAGACATGATCAGCACCACAGTTCTTCTCAAAGGGGAGCTGAGAGTGAAGGGAAAGCAGGGTTTTCCCCAAGATCTGGAGTCCACGCCCTCCACCCTCTCTGGAAGAGCCCAGCACCAGGACTCACAGAGGTCATGAAGTATCTCTGGGCATCCACTGCCAGCATAGGCTGGAGGTTTCCAGAGCCAGAGATAGGCTTGCCCACCAGGGAGAAGTTGAGACGCAAGATGATGGGGGTCACCGAGTCCTCCACACAGGCCTGGCGAACGGACATTGGAGGGAGACATTGGTTAAGAAAAGTACCGTCGCAGCTACTAGCTGGGTCCCGTCTCCTCATCCGTAAAATGGAGTAACAGTGGTACCTATCCACCCCCCATAAATGCTCATCCATAGGATTCTGCATGCAGAACCCCTGCTGTGGTTGTCCTTGGTCTTGAACATCCTTCCCGCAGCCTCCCACAGGCTCACTCACTCTACTCAGGGTCTCCCCAAACTGCTCCCGGTGACCTCCCAACACCCTCTCTGTCCTCTCCCCAGCTTTATCTCTCTTCATAGCCTTCATCACTACCTGACATCTATTATTTAGGAATCTGATCACTTTTGATCTTCTCACAGAGCTCCCCCTGGGCATGATTGTTTTGTCCACTGTGGTGTCCCTGGTGACAAGGACAGGGCCTGTCTCAGAGGAGGAGTTGGATAAAAGAATCCCATCCCCATCGCCCCATGGCTCTCCGAAGCAGCCGTACTCTTTTTCCTGAAATCCAGCCGTGTAGCCTCTGGCAGATGCAGCCAACCTCATCCATCCATTCACTCACTCACTCCACCAACATGTGTCAAGTACCTCAAGTACCTCCTGCATTCCGTGTGCCATGCTGGGGCGGAGCGAGGACCAGAACACACCCATTCTTTCCCTGCCCAGCCCCCTGCCAGCCTCAGAATTTCCTCTATTCCCAGGACTCTGAGGTCCCCTCACCGGCAGGAGCAACCTCACAGGCTCGCAGTGCTGTGTCAGCCCCAGGTCTCGAACACGAGTCAGATTCCGAGTCCTTGTCTCCTCGAAGACAGCACGAGGACTCAGGCGGCCAGGGTCAAGGGTTAGGTCAAAGGTCACAACGCTTTGGAGGTTAGCTGTAGGGGAAAGCGGGGGATAGAAAAGGCTGAGAGAGTGAGGAACCTCCCAGCTGGGCAAGGGGCAAGGTAGGAGACAGGAGTCCTGGGCTTGGAGACTCCCAGGGTCAGGGCATTCTGGTCAGAGGGGAAATAACTCACCTAACCGGTTCTTGGGACTTTGAGACACACGAAGGCAGACAATGGCCTCACCCAGAGACTGGGCAAATGCCGGCTGCTGGCGGCACTCATACACAGACCTGGGGATCTCTGGAGGTGTGATGTGCATGTTTGCCCACACCCTAAGCACAGGTCTGGTCCTGCAGGCAGAACACTGAGCTGAGGACAGGCCCTTGGTCCTGGGAGGACAACCTGGGAGGGCAGGTAGGGAGGCTGGTGTCCTAGGCAGACCCAGGACCACCCGGGGAGTGTCTGGGGAAGGCTGTTCTCACCTGAGCAGCAGTGCGTACCCCCAGGCCCCCACAGCCAAGTCCACCAGTCCATCCATGGTGAGGTCCTGACCCCCACTCAGCGACTGCCCAAAATACTGGAGGCTGGGGGAGAACTGGGCGCCTGTGATCCGCTGGCCAGAGAGGAAGAGGCAAGTCAGGTTGGGGGGTGATGGAAACAAGTTGGACAGAAGAACGAGAGGAGCAGGGAGCTGGGGGTATGGGAGACAGAACGAAGGGGTGAGTGGTAAAAAGACATCTCCAAGAAGTGCCTAAAGAGAGAGGTGGGGATGGGAAAATGGTGACTAGAGACAAGGGAAGGTTTCTAGAACGTAAATGAAGAAGTGGAGATGGAAAGACTGGCCTGGTGACCTGAGTTTTGTTCACTCACTCAGCTAGTTAGTCTTGGGTTTTGATTTTGGCTCCTTCACTTATGAACCATGGGATCTTAGGTCAGGAGTCAGTCTTTCTGTGCCTGTTTCCTCATCCCTCAGCTGGGATAATAACACCTCAGAGAATTAAATGAATTAATTCACGGAGCTCTTAGAACCACACCTGACGTATGGTCACTAGTCAGTAACTTACTATTATGAGTATCAAAGCTCCAGCCCTACCCTCCACATTGCAGATGGTGCCAAGGCCATAGGGCCTTTAAGAGGCCAATTCCAGACTTGAAATCAGACTCTCTGACCTCATGCCCAAGATCCCTTTTTGCTCTCTGTAGCCACCCTGTCTCTTCAGAAGACAAGGTGGGACCAGGTCGGGATGGGGAGGGGCTGCACCCATATGCAGATTCTACGCTCCTGGACCACCTGCCCTGTGGGTCCCTCCCCTTTTATTTCCATGGCTCCTGTAACGACCAGTCCCTTTAAGAATATACCCTTTAAATCTCTGGGCACTGATGGGACTGGCAGACATTGAGAGTAGTAATAATAAAATGAAAGAGAAATTTACCAGTTACAAAGGAAGAGGGGGTAGAAATAGTACAAACACAGCCAGACAGCCTTGTGTGCAGGAGAACTTATCTCACCACCATGTCATCCCCATGCCCCTCATTTTCCTCTACACCCCAGCCCCTGACAACCACTAATCTACTTTCTGTCTTTATGGATTTACCTATTCTGGACATTTCGTGCAAATAGAATCATACAATATGTGGTCCTTTGGGTCTGGCTTCTTTCACTTAGCATAGTGTTTTCAAGGTTCATCCATATTGTAGCATGTGTCAGTGTTTCGTTCCTTTCATGGCTGAATAATATTCCATTGTATGGGTATACCACATTTTATTTATCTGTTCCATCAGTTGATGGGCATTTGGGTTATTTCCACCTTTTGGTTATTATAAATAATGCTAATATAAACAATCACGTATAACTTTTTTGGTGTGGTCATGTTTTTAATTCTCTTGGGTGGAACTGCCAGGTCATACAGTAACTCTGTGTTTAACCTTTTGAGGAGCTGTTTTCCAAAGTAGCTGCATCATTTTACATTCCCACCAGCAGTGGATGAGAGTGCCAGATATTCCACACCCTCACCAACACTTGTCATCTGTCTGTCTGATTCTAGCCATCCTAGTGGATGTGAAGTGGTTTTGATTTCCTGATGACTGGTAACTAATGATGTTGAACATCTTTTCATGTGCGTATTCGTCCTTTGTATATCATCTTTGAAGAAAAGTCTTTTCAGATCCTTTCCTTATTTTTTAATTGGGGCTTCCTTAACTTTTGCCAGGGGAAGCAGCCCTCCCTTCTCAGGGAACCCTGCCCCCTTGGGTGAAAGGCTCCTGCCTATGGGCATTGGGCAGGATTACTGATGGCAGGAGAGAATAAAGTCATGGCATCCAGGGAGATGAAGGGGTGAGTGGACAGGCAGACTGAGGCCACCAGAACTAAACTGACTGGCAAAGGGAGGCTCCAAGAGATGGAGCATTGGGTTAGAGTCAGGAGGTTGGAACCTCCCTCATCATCATTCTTGATCCACTATAAACCTTGGACAAGTCAAGGCACTTATCTTCTCCATGCCCCAGATTTCATCTCTAAAATGCGTTTGCTAATGCCTGGCCTGTGTACAGTGTAAAACTACTGGGGGACTAAAAGGCTTGGGTGGAGAACCCACTCAAGTATCAAGTCACCATGTAAAGCAGGGAACGTATCAATGTTTCCATTTCTCAAATTCCACAGATTTTGCTTGCTGTCTACTAGGTGCTCAGTGCTGGACAAAAGAGATAAGGGAAAAAAGAATTTTCCAGGCAGCAGTGTCAAAGACAGGGAAAAGCCTGGAGGAGGTTGCTGTGGCAACGGCCACCGACAGTGACTGGGCCTCACCTGGCTGTGGGCGGGGCTGATCCCCAGTCCCAAGGTTCCGTGAAACAGGTAGACAGCACCCCGGTTCTCCTGCTCTCCCGGGGCCCCGATGGCCACGTCCGTCAGCCTGTCCCCGTTCACATCCCCCAGAACCGTCAGAGCTGCCCCAAAGCGGCCCCAGGGGTGGCCTTGCTCCCCTCGCAGGACAGCACCACACTGCCACTTAGCCCTCTGCAGAACAAAAACAGTGTCAGGTCCCACCCCAGGCGACCCCTCCACACCCAGACCCCACCCAGCCCGGGTCTCATCAGCCACTCACCCCGCGGGGAAAGGGGCACACGGACACCTGGCCCCCCCGGCTCTGCTCATAGTAATGGGGGGCCCCGATGAGGACCAGGTCGGAGCTGCCATCTCTGTCCACGTCCACGGAGCTGAGGGAGCCCCCGAAGTAGGAGCCGATCTGGAGGGCAGAGCGTGGAGTCATCCTGCCTACCCCTGCACCCGCTCTGGGCCAGGTCCCGCCTCCCCCCAGATACCAGCCCCTCCCTGCTGGGCCCCGCACCCCCTTCATCTCCCTCTCTGCCCCTGGAGAGCCTCCTCCACACCCAACCTGTGTCCCTGTGACTTCAGCCTTCGGCCTCCATTGCCCGGACACCTGGGTGAAGATGACAACCTTCCCGGTGTGCTGATGGCGGGGGGCCCCCAGGACCAGGCTGTGTACCCCCTTCCAAATGGCCAGCTCTGTGGAGTAACCTGAGGGGACCAGGCCTCAGCACAGAGGCTTCCACTCCCCACCCACGGGCCCCTGCTCTTCCCAGGCAGCCCGTCTCCCGCCCGGCCCTCAGACCACAGCCTTGCCTCACCCAGATAAGAGTCACTCATGTCCGCGTGCTCCTGAGACATGTTGATGAAGGTGGGGCTCCTATTTAGGGGGTACAGGAAGGCACCTCCAGACCAGCTGAAGCTCCCCACAGCCCCCAGAACTGGTCCATCCTGGGAGGAAAGGATTCCAGAACAGGTGGGAAGAAGAAGATAGCTTATTCCAAAACAATGGCTGCCAATGGTTCCGCCCACTCGCCTGATACTCACTCTTGCCTTCCCTCCGCCCATCTCTGCCCCACCCTACATCAGTGGCCTGAAAGGGGCCCCACTCACAGGCATGAACACAGCACTGAAGCCCTCCTGGGACATCTCCAGTTCGAAGGAACCGCTGCTTATGGTCTGCGTACCTGGGGAAAGGCATGACACCTAGGATCCATGGGGAAAGACAGGCTTTGCCAGGTTCAAGAAGGATCTCAGCTTTAAGAAGATCTCATGTTGGAGACTAATACCCAAAGGGAAAGACTGGCCCATGACATAGGGGTCCAGGTTCTAGAAGGAAAAACATTTATGGGTGAGGGTTTCTGAAGTGAGTAGTTCCATCTCTGACTTACCCTCAATGGCAAAGATCTTCTCTTTCAGTTGGTTTTGAATGTCTCTCAAAGCATCAAAGTTCTCCACTCTAAATATATGTTCATGGGAGGGCTTCGATGCGATGTCCTTTAATTCTTGCCAGGAATGTATATTTTGAAAAGCCAATCCCACCTGTCCCCAGCAAAGACCAATTCAGTGAAAATAATCATAACTATAATATGCCTGCTGGATGCTGGGACCCTCCAATAACCCTGCAAGGTTAATATTATTACACCCAGTGTACAGGCAAGAAAAATGAGGCATAGACAGCCTCATCAAGGAGCTTAGGGAAAGGATGAGGATACCCCAGGCTGAAACAGAGTTTTCATCCTGAAGTAGAAGCTGAGAGAGCTGGGGTTTCTGTCCTTGAAAGGGAAGGTGGCTTAAGAGGATGAGAGGGGAGGAGGCAGTGGGAGGGCATCCCCACATCCTACCCCAATTGCATAGCGGATGATGCCAGCAGCCTCAGCACCGGGAATGACATCCTTGTAATCCAGAGGGTCATTTTCTTTCCGCCCATCAGTGATGACGATGAGGATTTTGGAGGCATCTTTTCGGGCCCCATATAAGGCACTGAACAGCTGTTCTCTGTAAGAGAAGATGAGGGTCCAGAGGCCAGTGAACAGAGCTGCTGCTTAGCCTCTGATGCCTTTGTGAGAACAAGGAGATGCCACTTCCTCTGTGATGCCCCTGTCCCACCCAGAGGCCCCCGGCTTGGTGAGGAGACCACAGGCTGAACTCCAGTACCCATCCCTCCCTTCCTCTTGGAGACAGATGCGGCCCAAAGGAAGACCCAGATGCTTTGGGCGAAGACCTGGGAGAAGTCAGGACTCACGTGACCCTCCTGATGGCTGTGGCCGTGTACGTGAACCCATTCAGCTTCTGTACGGAGTTCAGCAGGCTTAGTGGGTTTGAGCTGGTTGCGAAAGCTTTGAAAGTGAAGTGCACCTGGAACTTGTGGGAGAACTGCACCAGGGAGAACTGGAGAACCACACAGGGCTGGGGGCCGGGCCAAGGCACCAGAACCCTGGGGTTCCTCCCACAAGCTTCCCCTGGGGAGGGGAGGGCGAGGGGGCGGCTGCACCCTTTCCTTCCCTCCCCTGAGAGCACACCTGGGAGCTGGGACTCTGGAACTGGCTCATCATAACCTTCACGAATTTCAGCATTTTGGCAAAATCGGTGGAGGAGATGCTGCCTGAACCGTCGATCAGGAAGGCAATATCCTGCTCCTGCCTCGGGCACGCTGGAGAAGAAGGTGGCACCAGTCCCCCGAGGGACACTCCCAAAGCCCAGGCCTCCTGGCCACGAGAACCCACCCTCCCAGGGGCTGCCCTAATTCCTGCCTAGAGCAGGGCCCTTTGGTCTCCTGAAGTCTCTAAAGAGGACATATCTGTGATTCAGCTGCTCACACCTGGTTGATAAAAAAGTAACAATTCCTCCAATCCAGATGGTGAGAGGCTGGGGGCCCCTCCTTCTTCCTCAGCTGTCCGTGCCCTGCCCCCTGACCCTACCCCACCTTCTCCCCCAACATGCCCACCATCCAGCACTAAAAGGACCTTGTTCCAGCCCCTGGCCCAGTACACCCCCAGTTGGTCAGCGCCAAACTGTACTTGTGTTAAATATTTTTAATGTCATCCCTGGCAACAGTGGCACACTGGTCCTATGCTGTCCTCAGAGTGAGTGAAGAATCTGTCCTCAGAAGCGGAAGCTCTCCTGGCTTGGCTTGCTCAGGGAGATTCCTATCTAGCTCCCAGCTGCCCCCTTCTGCCCCCAAGGCTTCCCATCAGAGAGAGGGGTGTCCTGATGGTAGCCCAGGCACCTGTGGATGAATCTAGAACCTAGGAGGTGCTGGGAGGGGCACCCCATTCAGGGCCCCAGACGTCAGTCTCTCCAACGGCCTGAGTGTGAATGTGAAACCAGGGAGGGGCCTCGGCCTGCCCTGGTTCCGGAGGCGGGGAGTCTGAAAAGCTCACTCTTCCACATCCTCATCCCCCTTCCCTGTCAGCACCAGGGAGGCCGGGCCCTGTGCCTCAACATGCACACACACACACACATATATACATATACACACATACACATATACACATACACTACACACACACATACATAACACAACACACACATATACATGTATACATACATCACACACTCATGCACATACACATACATACACACATACACATATACTCGTACACACAC
This sequence comes from Mesoplodon bidens, assembly GCF_964165515.1. Lineage (NCBI taxonomy): Eukaryota > Metazoa > Chordata > Mammalia > Artiodactyla > Ziphiidae > Mesoplodon > Mesoplodon bidens. The sequence goes on from NC_138171.1 coordinate 43,848,650, forward strand.
ATACATATACACTGCTCAGACTGCCTGCACCCACCTCACCCTTTCCCAACCTGCTGCGTGAACTAATTGGCTATACTGCAGGGTGCACTGTGTGAAAATAAACGCCCTTCACTCTAAAAATTCTTGCAGCTGGCATTAACTGAGCCCTCACCACATGCCAGGCCCTGTACCAGACCCTGGCCGAGGATCACTGTATGTTACTCTCAGTGTTGGGTGTGATATTATCCCACAGGCAGATGAAGAAACTGAAGCTCAGAGAGGGAAAGGTCCTAGGAAAGGTCCTGCGGTGGGACAATGATGGGGCAGGTGTAAAAGCAGGCGGTGACCCCTCCAGCCCATGTTCGGAATCACAATACCATCCAGTAAATTTTTTTTCTGGATCCCTCTTTTTTATCCACTTTGGGGTGTCTCTGGCTCCACTGCAAACCAGAGTCAGAGGTGTATAGGTACCTTGAAGGACTCAGTGGCCCCAAACACTCACCCTGCAGGGCAGCCGGGATCCTCTGGGCCTGCCGGGACGGGGAGACCAGCAGGAAGCAAAACCCGGTCAAGTGCATGTTCTCCCTGCATGCATGGTGCACGGTGGGGCCACAGGCCTGTGGATAGAGGGGCCTGGTGGGAGGGGTTGCCCCTGCTTCTGTCCCACCCTCCCATCCCAGCACCTTCACCCTTCACGAGACCCCCAGCACCAGCAGCCCCAGGTCCCCACTCTTTCCCTCAGGATGCTCCCGTGACCCAGGGCAACTCACCAGCAGCCGAAAGGGGCTGGTGGTGGCCACCATGGACAGGCCCAGGGACATGTTCACAGCCTCTGGAGGCACTGAAGGTACAGATGTGTGCATGGTCACCCTCAGGACAGAGGAGGCAGGGAACACCTCATCTCTGGGAGATTAGGGGTCTGACAGGTGAAGGGGGCTCTCAGGTCTTGATGGAGGTATGGGGGTACAGGGGTGTGTTGGAAAGGGAGACTCTGAGTGGGTCAGGAAGCCTGTCTGAGGGTAAGGGTCTGCAGACAGAGCTGAAGCCAAGAAGTAGGTATCCTGTGCTCTCCACAGGCCCCCAGAGCATGGGAGACTGGACTTGGGTCTCAGCCGGGGGCAGTGACTCACCCGGCAGGAGGATGGGTTCACACTTGCCCATGCTGTAGTCGCACTGGTAGAGGCCGCCCGTTTGATTGGCAGCCTTTATCTCCTGGGGGGCTCCAACCACCAGCCTAGGGGGAGAAAAGAACACAGCAGCTAAGAGTGTGAATGCCAGAGCCAGACTGCCTCTCTGAGCCTCAGTTTCCTCATCTGTAAAGTGGAGATTAATAACAATTTAAATTCCACATGGGAGAGATTTTTGTCCCTTTTATGCTCTGGTGTATGCCTGGCTCCTGAGACATTTAGTAATAGATGCTCAATAAACATTTGTTGAGTGATGGATTCCTACAGCATAAGGTTGCTGTGAGGATGGAATCAGTGCCCACGAAAGGGTGCCTGGCACTTCATAATTGCTTAAGAAATAAATAAAGTTAGCTGGGGTCCTCGAGATGGCAAGATGGTCCTTCTTTCAGTCCAACTCTTCATAGCCTTGGCGGGAATTGCCATGGCAGACAGAGGAGAGTTTGTGAATAAAGAGAGGGATGTGGGGAGGGACAGGGGAGGAGTAGTTGAGAGCCAAACGCCAGACACCACACAGTCCTCACCAGTTGGCATACTGGACCACGCTGTATCCAAACCCAGCGCTGTTCACATGGAAGATTGTTGGCTGGTCTATGTCCAAGTTGAAGCAGAAAGAGGAAGCCAGGGCTGGGGAGGAGGGGGAGGAGACACACTTTGGTGAAGGTTCTCCCTTCTGCTCCATCTCCCTGGCCCCCAGCCTGCCCCACAACTGTCCCCTCCAGGCGCAATGCCCCAGCATCTCCTGGTCTTCTGGACCCCCAGGTTCAGCCCTGCTTCTCTCCTTCAGATGGTCCAGAAATAGCTGTTCACCCACTGGTCTGCTAGCAAATTTCAGTTCTTCATTTCCACAGAGCAACACCCAAGCTCTAAAGACACTCCTTCCCCAACCCTCTCCCTGGGCTCCTATGAGGAAGAATCCAGGAAAACCTGGGGACAAATGGATGCAGTGGACAGAGTATAAGATTGACTCATTCTGCCTACTTGAAAAACGTTTGGATTGTCCAGGCAACCGGCCTCTCTTCCAGAATCTCTTGAACTTCCCTAAAATTGGCTCAGTATCCTCTCAACCCCCACAAACTCCAGATCCCAAACCCGTTATAACTCCAGATCCCTCCCCTAATGTCTGAGTTCAAAGCATGCATTCTCAGCTCTCTCCCTACCTGGACCCCCATCCCCTCCTCCCCCTTCATCGTGACTCTCAGCTTACCCATCGACAGGAGGAGGAAAATCCTGGTCCTGGTCATGACTGGAAGATCAGACATGGGCATCGGAGTGTCTGAGCCACCAGGGAAACAGCTGGACCAAGGTGCCAAGAAAGCAAGTAAGCAGAGAGGGTCACCGGAGGCCGGAGGTAGGGAGGGAAGTTGTCAGCATGACTCAGAGGTGGAGGGCGGAGAATGCAACTAAAATAGGAAAAGAAAGGGGCCAGGCAGCCCACACGCTCTGTGTCCAGAGATGACATGACTTGCTTCCCTTTGTCTCCCCACCCTAGGCTCGGGTGGATGCAAATCTCCTGCCCTGCCCTACCTCTCCAGGTTCCCTCATTGTACTGGCAAAAGTTTCCCCTTGACCTTGAAACTTCAGTTAACCTGGGGAGGGGAAGGGGTAGATGCCAAGGTAGATGCCAAGAGAAACTCTGGTAGGAACCCTGCTTTTTGGACCTGGAAACCTCTGGGCCCAGGAGTCAAGTAGCTGGACCCTAGGAGGGGGTACAGAGTGAGTATTTGCTCATTTGTTCATCATTTATTCAGCAAGTCTAATCTGAGGCTGATTATGCAAGCCCTCTGTTAGCAGAGGGAGAAAACACAAGCCACAAGGCCCCAGCCCTGGGGTCAGTGAAGAAGAAAAATATGTAAACAGCAAGACATTGCTGTGAAAGGAGACAGTACCCATCGGTCACAAGGTACCTTACCCAGTTTGGAAGCATGTGGATTTCCAGGAAGGCTTCACTGAAGAGGTGACACTTGATCTAAGTCTAGAAGGCAACTGACTACAGGGGAGCATATTTCAGAAGGGTTGGCCAACTGTGGAAGAGGCAGGAGGGCCTCTTAGGAAATCAGTGATAGAAACCAGACAGTGGGAGGTAGGAAGTGACAAGAGATGAGGTCAGTGGGGGAGGAGGGAAGGGGAAGCAGGCCCCAGGCCCAGAAAGCCCCCTTAAGGCCTGTTGATTTTATCTTGAGGACAGAGGGAAGCATAGAAGCAAATTATGAAGACTGAGATCTTCAATTTTATGTTTCAGAAAGCTAGAAAGAGGGGCTGTGTAGGGCACAGTTTCCTTGGGAGCTAGCTGGAGACAGATCATTGAGGAGAGAGGTGATGGGGGCCTGTGGGTGAGCTGGTGGCCATGGGGGTGAACTGAAGGCTGACTTGTCCCTAAGGCATGGACAGTAGTGATGGTCCCTGAGCTGGAGGGTACTGGAGGAGGGACGGGTGGTGGGCTAGGGCAACTTTGGTGTTGAGGAAACCAAAACATGGTGTTTAAGAGTTTGGGCTCATAAAAAAGAACAAAATAATGTCATCTTCAGCAACATGGATGGACCTGAAGTAAGTCAGACAGAGAAACACAAATATTATATATATGATATCGTTTATATGTGGATCTAAAAAAATGGTACAAATGAACTTATTCACAAAACAGAAATAGAGTCAGAGATATAGAAAACAAACTAATGGTTACCATGGGGGAAAGGAGGGTGGGGAGGGATAAATTCGGAGATTGGGATTGACATATACACACTATATATATAAAACAGATAACTAATAAGGACCTATTTTATAGCACAGGGAACTCTTCTCAATACTCTGTAATGACTTATATGGGAAAATAATTTTAAAGAGTGGATATATGTATATGTATAACAGATTCACTTTTCTGTACAGAAACTAACACAACATTGTAAATCAACTATACTCCACTAAAATTTTTTTAAAATAATAAAAATAAAAATAAATTTAATTTAATTTAAAAAAAAAGTATTTGGGCTCTTTCATTGAAAACCACTGCTCCCGTGGAGGGAAAGGATAAGGGCCTGATATTTTTCATAGCAAAGCTTGTAAAATAATTTGACTGTGCCTATGTATAACTTTGATAAAAATACAAACTTTAAAAAATAAAAATTTTAAAAGTTAAAAAAAAAACGTGGGCTCTTCCGACCCCTCTGCCTGTTTCCTCCTCTGCAAAATGGGGTGATAATAAAAATACACACCTCCTGGGCTTCCCTGGTGGCGCAGTGGTTGGGAGTCTGCCTGCCGATGCAGGAGACACGGGTTCGTGCCCCGGTCCGGGAGGATTCCGCATGCTGCAGAGCGGCTAGGCCCGTGAGCCGTGGCCGCTGAGCCTGCGCGTCCCGAGCCTGTGCTCCACGACGGGAGAGGTCGCGGCAGTGAGAGGCCCGCGTACCGCAAAAACAAACAAACAAAAAAAACACACCTCCTATTTTTGCTGGGACAGTTGAGTTTGTAAGTGTGAAAATGCTCGAAAGAATATTTAAGAGCTTTTATTATTGGCTATTATCCTTACTATGCTATGATGATTATTGTATTAGGTAAGTGCGCTTCCCAACGGGGGAAGCCTCCACATTCTGAAGGGTGTGCAGGGCTGGATCTCAGGAGAAAAGTCTGGGCTGGAGATGAGTTCTGAAACCATCGGCAGAAGTGCTGGATGAGATCCTGATGGGAGTGTGAAGAGGAAGGAGAAAAATGGGCCTGGGCTGGGTCCCAAGGAAACGCCAATGATGGCCACAGAATAGGGGCTCAAGAAGGTGGGGAAAGAAAGTGTCCACAAAGAAGGAGAGAGAAGGGCACAGTGCAAAGGCAGCGTGGAGAGAAGGAGTGTGAACAACATCACAGGCTGCTGTCAAGTGACACTGAGTGAAGTAAGAAATGAGGAAGTCTCTGGATCTGGCTACAGAGGCCATTGGTGACCCTGGAGTGGGCTGTGCCAGGGCAGTGGGGGAGGGGGAGGGGACAGGGATGGGAGTAGCAATGTCACCCGGAGGAAAGCAGCCCTGAGGAGACCTCAGACACAACATGGCTGGATAAAGGCCCTGGAATTCTTGGCGATGAAGAAAATTTGAGAGAGGGAGAGAGCGAGGGTGCAGGGGTTCAATTCCAAGAAGGAAATGGTGACAGAAAAACCCAATAAAGAGAAAGGAGAAGTGGCCCAGATCCTGGAGAGGATAAAAGACAACCAGAAATGATCTAAACCAGAAGAAGTCTGGGAGACTCAGGGCTGGTGTTGTGGACAGGTCGAGAGACCACCAGCCTTCGAAGGACCTTGAACCTGGCCTTTCCTTCGCTCTCTTTTCTTAGACTTGGTTTCCACCCTGGATGAGTGAGGATGGACAAGATAAGAATCCTTGACCAGTAAGACTTCATTTCTTCTCTCAAGCTGCCCAACGTACTTCCATGATGCTTCAGAGAAAAGTCACGGTAAGGCACCTTGCCTTTGGCAAGGATAACTTGGATCGTAAAAGTGTAGAACAGGATGGGTTCTTAATTCAGCGCACTCATTTTACAGATGAGGACAGTGAGGCTCCAGCCAAGACCTTAGGGTATCTAAAACTCACAGCCCTATTTCAGTGAATCATGACTTTGATATTTCCAGAAAAAGATGGCAATTGAAGGGCATGATATAAGCAAGGAAGGGGTGGACACCCCAGTTACTCATCTTCTCAGCCCAGTGGGTGGGATCATGAGTCAGTCACATCCAGCTTTTTTTTTTAATTTTTGAATTTTATTTATTTTTTTTTATACAGCAGGTCCTTATTAGTCATCAATTTTATATACATCAGTGTATACATGTCAATCCCAATTGCCCAATTCATCACACCACCACCACCGCCACCCCCCGCCACTTTCCCACCTTGGTATCCATATGTTTGTTCTCTACATCTGTGTCTCAATTTCTGCCCTGCAAACCGGTTCATCTGTACAATTTTTCTAGGTTCCACATACATGCGTTAATATACGATATTTCTTTTTCTCTTTCTGACTTACTTCATTCTGCATGACAGTCTCTAGATCCATCCACGTCTCTACAAATGACCCAATTTCGTTCTTTTTTATGGCTGAGTAATGTTCTATTGATATGTACCACATCTTCTTTATCCATTCGTCTGTTGATGTGTATTTAGGTTGCTTCCATGACCTGGCTGTTGTAAATAGTGCTGCAATGAACATTGTGGTGCATGTGTCTTTTTGAATTATGGTTTTCTCTGGGTATATGCCCAGTAGTGGGATTGCTGGGTCATACGGTAGTTCTATTTTTAGTTTTTTAAGGAACCTCCACACTGTCTCCATAGTGGCTGTATCAATTTACATTCCCACCAACAGTGCAAGAGGGTTCCCTTTTCTCCACACCCTCTCCAGCATTTGTTGTTTGTAGATTTTCTGATGATGCCCATTCTAACTGGTGTGAGGTAATACCTCATGGTAGGTTTGATTTGCATTTCTCTAATAATTAGTGATGTTGAGCAGATTTTCATGTGCTTCTTGGCCATCTGTATGTCTTCTTTGGAGAAATGTCTATTTAGGTCTTCTGCCCATTTTTGGATTGGGTTGTTTGTTTTTCTAATATTGAGCTGCATGAGCTGTTTATATATTTTGGAGATTAATCCTTTGTCTGTTGATTCGTTTGCAAATATTTTCTCCCGTTCTGAGGGTTGTCTTTTCGTCCTGTTTATGGTTCTTTTGCAGTGCAAAAGCTTTGAAGTTTCATTAGGTCACATTTGTTTACTTTTGTTTTTATTTCCATTACACTAAGAGGTGGATCACAAAAGATCTTGCGGTGATTTATGTCAAAGAGTGTCTTTCCTATGTTTTCCTCTAAGAGGTTTATAGTGTCCGGTCTTACATTTAGGTCTCTAATCCATTTTGAGTTTATTTTTGTGTATGGTGTTAGGGAGTGTTCTAATTTCATTCTTTTACATGTAGCTGTCCAGTTTTCCCAGCACCACTTATTGAAGGGACTGTCTTTTCTCCATTGTATATCCTTGCCTCCTTTGTCATAGATTAGTTGACCATAGGTGCATGGGTTTATCTCTGGGCTTTCTATCTTGTTCCATTGATCTATGTTTCTGCTTTTGTGTCAGTACCATATTGTCCTGATTACTGTAGCTCTGTAGTATAGTCTGAAGTCAGGGAGTCTGATTCCTCCAGCTCCGTTTTTTTCCCTCAAGACTGTTTTGGCTATTCAGGGTCTTTTTTGTCTCCAAACAAATTTTAAGATTTTTTGTTCTAGTTCCGTAAAAAATGCCATTGGTAATTTGATAGGGATTGCATTGAATCTGTAAATTGCTTTGGGTAGTATAGTCATTTTCACAATATTGATTCTTCCAATCCAAGAACATGGTATATCTCTCCATCTGTTGGTATCATCTTTAATTTCTTTCATCAGTGTCTTATGGTTTTCTGCATACAGGTCTTTTGTCTCCTTAGGTAAGTTTATTCCTAGGTATTTTATTCTTTTTGTTGCAGTGGTAAATGGGAGTGTTTGCTTAATTTCTCTTTCAGATTTTTCATCATTAGTGTATAGGAATGCAAGAGATTTCTGTGCATTAATTTTGTATCCTGCAACTTTACCAAATTCATTGATTAGCTCTAGTAGTTTTCTGGTGGCATTTTTAGGATTCTCTATGTATAGTATCATGTCATCTGCAAACAGTGACAGTTTTACTTCTTCTTTTCTAGTTTGTATTCCTTTTATTTCTTTTTCTTCTCTGATTGCTGTGGCTAGGACTTCCAAAACTATGTTGAATAATAGTGGTGAGAGTGGACATCCTTGTCTTGTTCCTGATCTTAGAGGAAATGCTTTCAGTTTTTCACCATTGAGAATGATGTTTGCTGTAGGTTTGTCGTATATGGCCTTTATTATGTTGAGGTAGATTGCCTCTATGCCCACTTTCTGGAGAGTTTTTATGATAAATGGGTGTTGAATTTTGTCAAAACCTTTTTCTGCATCTATTGAGATGATCATATGGTTTTTATTCTTCAATTTGTTAATATGGTTTATCACATTGATTGATTTACATATATTGAAGAATCCTTGCATCCCTGGGATAAATCCCACTTGATCATGGTGTATGATCCTTTTAATGTGTTGTTGGATTCTGTTTGCTAGTATTTTGTTGAGGATTTTTGCATCTATATTCATCAGTGATATTGGTCTGTAATTTTCTTTTTTTGTAGTATCTTTGTCTGGTTTTGGTGGCCTCATAGAATGAATTTGGGAGTGTTCCTTCCTCCGCAATTTTCGGAAGAGTTTGAGAAGGATGGGTGTTAGCTCTTCTCTAAATGTTTGATAAAATTCACCTGTGAAGCCATCTGGTCCTGGACTTTTTTTTTTTTTTTTTAATGTTGAGCCTTCTTTTAATTTATTTATTTTTATTTTTGGCTGTGTTGGGTCTTCGTCTCTGTGCAAAGGCCCTCTCTAGTTGTGGCAAACGGGGGCCACTCCTCATCGTGGTGCGCAGGCCTCTCACTGTCGTGGCCTCTCCTGTTGCGGAGCACAGGCTCCAGATGCACAGGCTCAGCAGTTGTGGCTCACGGGCCCAGTCGCTCCGCAGCATGTGGGATCCTACCAGACCAAGGCTCGAACCCGTGTCCCCTGCATTAGCAGGCAGATTCTCAACCACTGTGCCACCAGGGAAGCCCGGTCCTGGACTTTTGTTTGTTGGAAGATTTTTAATCACAGTTTCAATTTCATTGCTTGTGATTGGTCTGTTCATATTTTCTATTTCTTCCTGGTTCAGTCTTGGAAGTTTATACCTTTCTAAGAATTTGTCCACTTCTTCCAGGTTGTCCATTTTATTGGCATAGAGTTGCTTGTAGTAGTCTCTTAGGATGCTTTGTATTTCTGTGGTATCTGTTGTAACTTCTCCTTTTTCATTTCTAATTTTATTGATTTGAGTCCTCTCCCTCTTTTTCTTGATGAGCCTGGCCAATGGTTTATCAATTTTGTTTATCTTCTCAAAGAACCAGCTTTTAGTTTTATTGATCTTTGTTATTGTTTTCTTTGTTTCTATTTCATTTATTTCTGTTCTGATCTTTATGATTTCTTTCCTTCTGCTGACTTTGCGTTTTGTTTGTTGTTCTTTCTCTAGTTCTTTTAGGTGTAAGGTTAGATTGTTTATTTGAGATTTTTCTTGTTTCTTAAGGTAGGCTTGTATAGCTATAAACTTCCCTCTTAGAACTGCTTTTGCTGCATCCCATAGGTTTTGGATCATCGTGTTTTCATTGTCATATGTCTCTAGGTATTTTTTTATTTCCTCTTTGATTTCTTCAGTGATCTCTCGGTTATTTAGTAACATAGGGTTTAGCCTCCACGTGTTTAGCCTCCACGTGTTTGTGTTTTTTACGTTTTTTTTCCTTGTAATTCATTTCTAATCTCAAAGCGTTGTGGTCAGAAAAGATGCTTTATATGATTTCAATTTTCTTAAATTTACTGAGGCTTGATCTCTGACCCAAGATGTGATCTATCCTGGAGAATGTCCCAAGCGCACTTGAGAAGAAAGTGTAATCTGCTGGTTTTGGATGGAATGTCCTACAAATATCAATTAAGTCTATCTGGTCTATTATGTCATTTAAAGCTTGTGTTTCCTTATTAATTTTCTGTCTGGATGATCTGTCCATTGGTGTAAGTGAGGTGTTAAAGTCCCCCACTATTATTGTGTTACTGTCAATTTCCTATTTTATAGCTGTTAGCAGTTGCCTTATGTATTGAGGTGCTCCTAGGTTGGGTGCATATATATTTATAATTGTTATATCTTCTTCTTGGATTGATCCCTTGATCATTAGGTATGTCCTTCCTTGTCTCTTGTAACATTCTTTATTTTAAAGTCTATTTTATCTGATATGAGTATTGCTACTCCAGCTTTCTTTTGATTTCCATCTGCATGAAATATCTTTTTCCATCCCCTCACTTTCAGTCTGTATGTGTCCCTAGGTCTGAAGTGGGTCTCTTGTAGACAGCGTATAGATGAGTCTTGTTTTTGTATCCATTCAGCAAGACTGTGTCTTTTGGTTGGAGCATTTAATCCATTCACATTTAAGGTAATTATCAATATGTATGTTCCTATGACCATTTTCTTAATTGTTTTGGGTTTGTTTTTGTAGGTCCTTTTCTTCTCTTGTGTTTCCCACTTAGAGAAGTTCCTTTAGCATTTGTTGTAGAGCTGGTTTGGTGGTGCTGAACTCTCTTAATTTTTGCTTGTCTGTAAAGCTTTTGATTTCTCCATTGAATCTGAATGAGATCCTTGCTGGGTAAAATAATCTTGGTTGTAGGTTCTTCCCTTTCATCACTTTAAGTATATCATGCCACTCCCTTCTGGCTTGTAGAGTTTCTGCTGAGAAATCAGCTGTTAACCTTATGGGAGTTCCCTTGTATGTTATTTGTTGTTTTTCCCTTGCTGCTTTCAATAATTTTTCTTTGTCTTTAATTTTTACCTATTTGATTACTATGTGTCTCAGCGTGTTTCTCCTTGGGTTTATCCTGTATGGGATTTTCTGCGCTTCCTGGACTTGGGTGGCTATTTCCTTTCCCATGTTAGGGAAGTTTTCGACTATAATCTCTTCAAATATTTTCTTGGGTCCTTTCTCTCTCTCTTCTCCTTCTGGGACCCCTATAATGCGAATGTTGTTGTGTTTAATGTTGTCCCAGAGGTCTCTTAGGCTGTCTTCATTTCTTTTCATTCTTTTTTCTTTATTCTGTTCCACAGCAGTGAATTCCACCATTCTGTCTTCCAGGTCACTTATCCGTTCTTCTGCCTCAGTTATTCTGCTATTGATTCCTTCTAGTGTAGTTTTCATTTCAGTTATTGTATTGTTCATCTCTGTTTATTTATTCTTTAAATCTTCTAGGTCTTTGTTAAACATTTCTTGCATCTTCTCGATCTTTGCCTCCATTCTTTTTCCAAGGTCCTGGATCATCTTCACTATCATTATTTGAATTCTTTTTCTAGAAGGTTGCCTATCTCCACTTCCTTTGGTTGTTTTTCTGGGCTTTTATCTTGTTCCTTCATCTGGTACCGATCCCTCTGCCTTTTCATCTTGTCTATCTTTCTGTGAATGTGGTTCCTGTTCCACAGGCTGCAGGATTGTATTTCTTCTTGCTTCTGTCTGCCCTCTGGTGGATGAGGCTATGTAAGAGGCTTGTTCAAGTTTCCTGATGGGAGGGACTGGTGGTGGGTAGAGCTGACTGTTACTCTGGTGGGCAGAGCTCAGTAAAACTTTAATCTGCTTGACTGCTGATGGGTGGGGCTGGGTTCTCTCCCGGTTGGTTGTTTGGCCTGAGGCAACCCAACACTGGCACCTACCTGGGCTCCTTGGTGGGGCTAATGACAGACTCTGGGAAGGCTCACGCCAAGGAGTACTTCCCAGAACTTCTGCTGCCAGTGTCCTTGTCCCCACGGTGAGCCACAGCCACCACTTGCCTCTGCAGGAGACCCTCCAACACTAGCAGGTAGGTCTGTTTCAGTCTCCCCTGGGGTCACTGCTCCTTCCCCTGGGTCCCAATGCGCACACTACTTTGTGTGTGCCCTCCAGGAGTGGAGTCTGTGTTTCCCCCAGTCCTGTCGAAGTCCTGCAGTCAAATCCCACTAGCCTTCAAAGTCTGATTCTCTAGGAATTCCTCCTCCCGTTGCCAGACCCCCAGGTTGGGAACCTGATATGGGGCTCAGAACCTTCAATCCAGTGGGTGGACTTCTGTTGTATAAGTGTCCTCCAGTCTGTGAGTCACCCACCCAGCAGTTATGGGATTTGATTTTACTGTGATTGTGCCCCTCCTACCATCTCACTGTGGCTTCTCCTTTGTCTTTGGATGTGGGGTATCTTTTTGGTGAGTTCCAGTGTCTTCCTGTTGATGATTGTCCAGCAGCTAGTTCTGATTCTGGTGTTCTAGCAAGAGGGAGTCCACATCCAGTTTTGTCCACCTGGCACCCCTAGCCTGGAGCAAGAGGTCAAGGACAGAGGGAGGTTCTGGGGAGATTTGGAGAACAGTCATCCTTTCTCACTGCTGGCATTCCTGACTCAGTAAGTTTCTACTCTGTTCTTGAGCTCAGAGGTGCTGAAGAGGATTCCAGAAGGACAGTGGGGCAGGAGGGGGTTGCATCTGATCTGCCACATACTGGGGCAGGGTTGGGGTGGTGGAGAAGCCAGGACAAAAGTTGTTTTAATTCAGGTCTGGTTTGCCTGAACTAAGTGGAACTGAATAATTTGGGATCTGTCTCCCAGGTTGTTTCTTTTCCATGGAAAGAAGAGAACAGAAATCTAGTGGGCAGAAACCCTCGGATTTCTCATGTATTTCCACCCCATGCTCACCCACAGGGCCTGAATGGATTTTCCCTAAAGTTTCTGCCCTTCCTCCTGCTACAAGCAACCCATCTCACTTCTCTGTCTTCAAAGGACAGTTTCCTACCTCGCCCCCAAATTTTCTCAAAACAGAATTTATTTGAATTCTATTGTGTAGAAACACATACAGGCATAGGTACTCAGGAAGATGCTTCTCTCCAAAAGCATCTGGTTCTCCCTACACTCCTGGATCCCTGGGCATGGAGTTCTGGTGTGATGGATGATTTGAGGGCGCTGGAGAATTTTAGCCAATGCTTGGGAAGGTCGGGACATGGAAGGGAGAAGCAGGCATAGTGTAATAACATCTTACTGGCAGAACAAAGGAGCTGTGATAATCCTAACATTTATGTCACGGTGCACTTTATTTTTTTCCAGTTTTAGTGAGATATGATTGACCTACAGCACTGTGTAAGTTTAAGACATACAACCAAATGATTTGACTTACATACATCATGAAATAAGGACTATAATAGGGTTAGCGAACATCTATCATCTCTCATAGGTACAACATTAAAGAAATAGAAAAAAAAGTTTTTTCCTTGTGATGAGAACTCTTAGGATTTATTCTCTTAATACGTTTCATTTATAACATACAATGGTGTTAATTATATTTATCATGTTGTACATTACATCCCTATAACTGGAAGTTTGTACCTTTTGACCACCTTCATCTAGGTACCCCTGCCCCCAACCCCTGCCTCTAGTAACCACAAATCTGATCTCTTTTTCTATGAATTTATCTAATTGTTTTTGAAGTCTAATTGACCTACAATACTATGTTAGATCCTGGTACACAACATAGTGATTTGATATTTCTATACATTTCACCATGATGAGTCTAGTTGTCATCTGTCACTGTACAAAGATATTACAAGGTTATTGATTATATTGCCCATGCTGTACATTTCATAACCATGACTCACTTACTTTGCAAGTGGAAATTTGCACCTCTTAATCTCCCTCACCTATTTCTCTCTTTCCTCCATCCCCCTCCCCTCTGGCAACCACATGTTTATCCTCTGTATCTATGACTCTGTTTCTGTTGAGTTATGTTTGTTCATTTGTTTTGCTTTTTAGATTCCACATATAAGTGAAATCACAAAGTATTTGTCTTTGTCTGACTTATTTCACTTAACATAATACCCTCTAGGTCCACCCATGTTGTCACAAATTGCAAGGTTTCATTATTTTTTATGGCTGAATAGTATTCCTTTGTGTGTGTGTGTGTATATATATATATATATATATATATATATATATATATACCACATCTTTATCCATTTATTTGTTGATGGACACTGAGGTTGCTTCCATATCTTGGCTATTGTAAATAATGCTGCAATGAACATAGGGATGCATGTATTTTTTTTGAATTAGTGGTTTTTGTTTTCTTCAGATAAATACCCCGAAGTGAAATTGCTGGATCAGCTAGTAGTTCTGTTTTAATTTTTTGAGGGACCTCCATACCATTGTCCAAACAGCTATACCGATTACATTCCCACCAACAGGACACAAGGGTTCCCTTTTCTCCACATCCTCACTAACACTTGTTATTTGTTTTCTTTTTGGTAATAGCCATTCTGACAGGTGTGAGGTGATATCTCATTGTGATTTTGATTTGCATTTTCTGATTATTAATGATGTTGAATATCTTTTCATACATCAGTAGTCCATCTCTATGTCTTCTTTGAAAAAATGTGTATTTAGGTCCTCTGTGCGATTTTCAACTGGGGTTATTTATGTCACTGTGCACTTCACGTCTATTAGCTCATTGAATCCTCACAACAGCCCTAGGGGAAGGGGGCAGCTATTATCCCATTTTACAGATGCATAATTGAGGCACAGAGAAGTTGAGTCATTTGCCTCTGTTTGCCCAGCTAGTACTACGTGAGGATAGGTTTCAAGGTGCTGGAGTCTTAACCATGATGCTGACGATCTTACTTCCCCCCTCTCTACCCGCCCTGCTGCTTGGGTAGCTTTATTTCACTCAACCATTCATCCCATACATAGGAGCTGCTCACCTGACCCAGGGCTGTAGGCCAGCTGCTGGGGAAGCAAGACATGCAGCAAAGGGGGCCAGCCTTCAAGGAGATCATACCCTACTGGGAGAAAATATTCTCATGCGTTTGAATAGATGTTTTACTAGACAGCAGAGTGACCTGCAGGAAGTGATTAGTTCTGCTTTGGTGAGTCTCAGAAGGAGACACTTGGAGAAGAAAAAAAAAAAAAAAGGAATGACTTGATGTGACAAGGATTGGGGGGAGTGCTATAGACCTCTTCAATGTAGGGACTGTGTCCTTCTAGCCCCTCTATCCCCAGCACCCAGCACAACACCTGACACATAGGAAGCACCCCATCAATACCTAGTGCATGAACGAAGTTAAAGAAAGGCAGCGATGATCTCGGGCAAGGGAACGGGTCTCTTTGTACAGAAGATGCAGTTAGTTCCCATCCCTGTCCCAGTTGGTCCTAAGTTGGAAGCAGGGCCAAAAATTAGGGGAGCTGTCAGTTATTAATCAAGCCTTGGTCATTTTGAGCCGATTATTACAGGGGTTATTGTTTGGCTTCCTGGACCAGCTGCTAGAGATAGTGGTCTGACTTTCTATAAGTTTGACTTATAGGTAGCAGGCTGGCTTCCTGAGCTGGTTACTCTAGATGATGGGTCGGTTTTTTGAGCTGGTTCCTGCAGATTGTGGGTCAGAGTTCTGTGTCTACCCACTGTCCATTTGTATATTCAGTCTCTCAGAATTTAGAAAATGTGAAGTAATCACATATAGTCAGATACCATATGGTCCTAAAGAAATGCGTTGGGATGTATATAGAGAAACTGATTTTTTGAGAGCTCTGTCTTCTGGTAGAGAGCACAAGAACAGGAAGCTGGGCAATCCACACTTGTTCATTCATTTACTCAATACATATATTTAGCAATTGTTTGTTCTGTGTTCCAGATATTGCCCTAGGTGTTCCTGTACCTCCAGGAAGGTACAGTGTCCAGAGGGAAAAACACAGGTTACAGGGTAAGCTGGGACGAAGTGAGAGAGTAGCACTGACATATACATACTACCAAACGTAAGGTAGATAGCTAGTGGGAAGCAGCCGCATAGCACAGGGAGATCAGCTCGGTGCTTTGTGACCACCTAGAGGGGTGGGATAGCGAGGGTGGGAGGGCGAGAGGGAGGAGATACGGGGATATATGTTTATGTATAGCTGATTCACTTTGTTATAGAGCAGAAACTAGCACACCATTGTGAAGCAATTATACTCCAATAAAGATGTCAAAAAGAAAAGAAAAGAAAAAGAAAAAACACAGGTTACTGTGACAGCATGTGAGAAGTGCAGCTTTTCTCAGCCAGGGAGTCAGGAGGATCTGGAGGAAGTGACACTCAAGCTAAGACAAGAGTCAAGTGAAGGAGGAGAGGAAGTGAGTCTGGTCAGAGGGTACAGCATGGGCAAAGAACAGGATGTGAGAGAGAGTATAGGGGGATCACCAGTGTATCCAGATCTGTCCCAACAGGTCATGTTTAAGCCTCAATCCCAATGTAATTCCTAATCACATTCTCTTTCACTTTCAAAAGGTCCTAGTTGGTCACCCTAAATATGGTGCATTTGAGAAATATGAGGTTGAGAGGGAAAGGCAGGAACAGGTGAGCTGCAGAGGTTGGCAGGGGCCAGTACACACAGGGCCTCAAAGCTCACCTTAAATACCATAGGCTCTGGCCTCCGAGGCACAAGTCCTATATGGAGTGAGCTGGGGAGCCGTGTCCTACCCAACAGGCTGGCTATGGCAAGTTGCAGCCTCATTCCGCCAAACGCCCCCATTTTTCATGAGAAACAAGACAGGATTTCCCTCAGAAACCTCTCCATTTTCTAATGTCAGCAACTAATCAAAAATAGGGAGTGGGATGAATTGGGAGATTGGGATTGACATATATACACAAATATGTATAAAATAGATAACTAATGAGAAGCTGCTGTATAGCTCAGGGAACTCCACTTCACTGTACAGTAGAAACTAGCACAGCATTGTAAAATAACTATACCCCAAAAAAAAAAAATTTTAAGATTCAATGTTGTAAAATAGAAAATAATGGATAACATTAAATTTAATTATTGATTTTTAAACATGAACAAATAAAACCATGGGGGCTAAATAAAACCTGAGGGCTGTTTTTGGCCCCAGGGCTGCCAGTGAGAAATCTCTTTTTTCTGTAAGTGGTTAAGAGATAAGGATTTAACAACAACAACAACAAAAGCCTGTGCTTTCCCTGGGGAAAGGACACCATCAGGACACACATCTCTGGGTCATCTCTCAAGAGAGAGGGAGGGGAAATACCCTCCCAGTACCTTTCTCATGCATCTACAGGGGAAACAGATCAGTTAATTTCTCTACTAGGTCATTCTGCCACCAGGAGGGAAGGGATCAAGAGATAGGACCCTCCCCTGGTGCTCTCAGAAGTTGAGGATAAATCCTTGGAGACCAAACCAAGTGGGCTCATCAGGAAGGTCCTACAAAGCATAACTGAGGCCTGTCACAAGGATGGATAGATGGGAATACTCTAGCCCCTCCATGTTGGGTGCCAGCCATATCATGAGCTGTGATGAGAAGGAAATGCTAGACCGAAATGCTAAAACTGGGGTAGCAACATCTTCAAGAAGCCTTCACAAGTTTAATTTCTTGGATCAAGTGGAAAACAGAACCTTTGGGAAGGTAGTGCTATCAGTTACAATACAGGGGCAGCTGCTGTATCAGAGGCTCAGGCAAGATCAGTGTTCATTTCTCTCTCCTATGACAGTATGAGAATATGGAGTCCAGGGCTAATATGGCAGTTCTACAGAGTTGGAACCCAGGTTCATTCTGTCTCCCTCTGGCATTCTTGGGTGTTGTCCTCATCTGCAAGGTCGAAAATGGTGCACCAGAAAATGGCAGAAGAGTAGGAAGTGGCAATCACCTTCCTCCCCACAAATACATCAGAAATACATCTACATGTGGAACAACTCCTACAGAACACCTACTGAACTCCGGCAGAAGACCTCAGACCTCCCAAAAGGAAAGAAACTCCCCACGTACCTGGGTAGGGCAAAAGAAAAAAGAAAAAACAGAGACAAAAGAATAGGGACGGGACCTACCAGTGGGAGGGAGCTGTGAAGGAGGAAAGGTTTCCACACACTAGAAGCCCCTTCTCGAGCAGAGACTGCGGGTGGCGGACGGGGGGAGCTTCGGAGCCACGGAGGAGAGCGCAGCAACAGGAGTGCGGAGGGCAAAGAGGAGAGATTCCCGCACAGAGGATCGGTGCCGACCAGCGCTCACCAGCCCAAGAGGCTTGTCTGCTCCCCCGCCGGGGCGGGCGGGGGCTGGGAGCTGAGGCTCGCTTCAGAGGTCAGATCCCAGGGAGAGGACTGGGCTTGGCGGCGTGAACACAACCTGAAGGGGGATAGTGCGCCACGGCTAGCCGGGAGGGAGTCCGGGAAAAAGTCTGGAGCTGCCGAAGAGGAAAGAGACTTTTTCTTCCCTCTTTGTTTCCTGGTGCACGAGGAGAGGGGATTCAGAGCACCGCTTAAAGGAGCTCCAGAGACGGGCGCGAGCCGCGGCTATCAGCGCGGACCCCAGAGATGGGCATGAGAGGCTAAGGCTGCTGCTGCCGCCACCAAGAAGCCCGTGTGCAAGCACAGGTCACTCTCCACACCTCACCTTCAGGGAGCCTGTGCAGCCCGCCACTGCCAGGATCCCGTGATCCAGGGACAACTTCCCCGGGAGAACGCATGGCGCGCTTCAGGCTAGTGCAATGTCACGCCGGCCTCTGCCGCCGCAGGCTCGTCCGGCATCCGTACCCCTCCCTACCCCTGGCCTGAGTGAGCCAGAGCCCCCGAATCAGCTGCTCCTTTAACCGCATCCTGTCTGAGCGAAGAACAGACGCCCTCAGGCGACCTACACGCAGGGTGGGGGGGCGGGCAAATCCAAAGCTGAACCCCGGGAGCTGTGAGAACAAAGAAGAGAATGGGAAATCTCTCCCAGCAACCTCAGGAGCAGCGGATTAAATCTCCACAATCAACTTGATGTACCCTCATCTGTGGAATACCTGAAGAGACAACGAATCATCCCAAATTGAGGGGGTGGACTTTGGGAGCAACTATATATATATATTTTTTTTTTCCTTTTTCTCTTTTTGTGAGTGTGTACGTGTATGCTTCTGTGTGTGATTTTGTCTGTATAGCTTTGCTTTTACCATTTGTCCTACGGTTCTGTCTGTCCGTTTATTTGGTTTTTTGTTTTATTAGTATAGTTTTTAGCGCTTGTTATCATTGGTGGATTTGTTTTTTGGTTTGGTTGCTCTCTTCTTTCTTTCTCTTTTTTATTACTTCTAAAATTTTTTTAAAATTTTAATAATTATTTCTTATTTTAATAACTTTATTTTATTTTATATTTTCTTTCCTTCTTTTTTTTTCTCCCTTTTTTCTGAGCCATGTGGAAGACAGGGTCTTGGTGCTTCGGCCGGGCACCGGGCCTGTGCCTCTGAGGTGGGAGAGCCAAGTTCAGGACAATGGTCCACCAGAGACCTCCCAGCTCCACATAATATCAAACAGCGAAAATTTCCCAGAGATCTCCATCTCAACACCAAGACCCAGCTCCACTCAACGACCAGCAAGCTACAGTGCCAAACAACAACAGTGCCCTATGCCAAACAACTAGCAAGACAGGAACACAACCCCACCCGTTAGCAGAAAGGCTGCTTAAAATCATAATAAAGTCACAGGCACCCCAAAACACACCACCGGATGCAGACCTGCCCACCAGAAAGACAAGATCCAGCCTCATCCACCAGAGCACAGGCACTAGTCCTATCCACCAGGAAGCCTACACAACCCACTGAACCAACCTTAGCCACTGGGGACAGACACCAAAAATAACGGGAACTACGAACCTGCAGCCTGCGAAAAGGACACTCCAAACACAGTAAGTTAAGCAAAATGAGAAGACAGAGAAACACACAGCAGATGAAGGAGCAAGGTAAAAACCCACCAGACCAAACAAATGAAGAGGAAATAGGCAGTCTACCTGAAAAAGAATTCAGAATAATGATAGTAAAGATGATCCAAAATCTTGGAAGTAGAATGGAGAAAATGCAACAAACATTTAACAAGGACCTAGAAGAACTGAAGAGCAAACAAACAATGATGAACAACACAATAAATGAAATCAAAAATTCTCTAGAAGGGATCAATAGCAGAATAACTGAGGCAGAAGAACGGATAAGTGAGCTAGAAGATAAAATAGTGGAAATAACTACTGCAGAGAAGAATAAAGAAAAAGAATGAACAGAATTGAGGACAGTCTCAGAGACCTCTGGGACAACATTAAACACACCAACATTCGAATTATAGGGGTCCCAGAAGAAGAAGAGAGAAAGAAAGGGACTGAGAAAATATTTGAAGAGATTATAGTTGAAAACTTCCCTGATATGGGAAAGCAAATAGTTACTCAAGTCCAGGAAGCACAGAGAGTCCTATACAGGATAAATCCAAGGAGAAACATGCCAAGACACATATTAATCAAACTATCAAAAATTAAATACGAAGAAAAAATATTAAAAGCAGCAAGGGAAAAACAACAAATAACATACAAAGGAATCCCCATAAGGTCAACAGCTGATCTTTCAGCAGAAACTCTGAAAGCCAGAAGGGAGGGGCAGGGTGTATTTAAAGCAATGAAAGGGAAAAACCTACAACCAAGATTACTCTACCCAGCAAGGATCTCATTCAGATTAGACAGAGAGATTAAAACCTTTACAGACAAGCAAAAGCTAAGAGAATTCAGCACCACCAAACCAGCTTTACAACAAATGCTAGAGGAACTTCTCTAGGCAGGAAACACAAGAGAAGGAAAAGACCTACAATAACAAACCCAAAACAATTAAGAAAATGGTAATAGGAACATACATACTGATAATTACCTTAAATGTAAATGGATTAAATGCTCCAACCAAAAGATATAGACTGGCTGAATGGATACAAAAACAAGATCCATATATATGCTGTCTACAAGAGACCCACTTCAGACCTAGGGACACATACAGACTGAAAGTGAGGGGATGGAAAAAGATATTCCATGCAAATGGAAATCAAAAGAAAGCTGGAGTAGCAATGCTCATATCAGATAAAATAGACTTTAAAATAAAGAGTGTTACAAGAGACAAGGAGGACACTACGTAATGATCAAGGGATCAATCCAAGAAGAAGATATAACAATTGTAAATATTTATACCCAACATAAGAGCACCTCAATACGTAAGACAAATGCTAACAGCCATAAAAAGGGAAATCAACAGTAACACGATCATAGTAGGGGACTTTAACACCCCACTTTCACCAATGGACAGATCATCCAAAATGAAAATAAATAAGGAAACACAAAGCTTACATGATACATTAAACAAGATGGACTTAGTTGATATTTATAGGACATTCCATCCAAAAACAACAGAATACACTTTCTTCTCAAGTGCTCATGGAACATTCTCCAGGATAGATCATATCTTGGGTCACAAATCAAGCCTTGGTAAATTTAAGAAAATTGAAATTGTATCAAGTATCTTTTCCGACCACAACGCTATGAGACTAGATATCAATCACAGGAAAAAAAACTGTAAAAAATACAAACACATGGGGGCTAAACAATACACTACTTAATAACCAAGAGATCACTGAATAAATCAAAGAGGAAATAAAAAAATACCTAGAAACAGATGACAATGAAAACACGACGACCCAAAGCCTATGGGATGCAGCAAAAGCAGTTCTAAGAGGGAAGTTTATAGCAATACAATTCTACCTCAAGAAACATCTCAAATAAACAACCTAACTTTATACCTAAAGCAATTAGAGAAAGAAGAACAAAAAATCCCCAAAGTTAGCAGAAGGAAAGAAATCATAAAGATCAGATCAGAAATAAATGAAAAAGAAATGAAGGAAACAATAGCAAAGATCAATAAAACTAAAAGCTGGTTCTTTGAGAAGAGAAACAAAATTGATAAACCATTAGCCAGACTCATCAAGAAAAAAAGGGAGAAGACTCAAATCAATAGGTTTAGAAATGAAAAAGGAGAAATAACAACTGACACTGCAGAAATACAAAGGCTCATGAGAGATTATTACAAGCAACTCTATGCCAATAAAATGGACAACCTGGAAGAAATGGACAAATCTTTAGAAAACTACAACCTTCCAAGAATGAACCAGGAAGAAATAGAAAATATAAACAGACCAATCACAAGAACTGAAATTGAAACTGTGATTAAAAATCTTCCAACAAACAAAAGCCTAGGACAAGATGGCTTCACAGGCGAATTCTATCAAACATTCAGAGAAGAGCTAACACCTATCCTTCTCAAACTCTTCCAAAATATAGCAGAGGGAGGAACACTTCCAAACTCATTCTATGAGGCCACCATCACCCTTATACCGAAACCAAACAAAGATGTCACAAAGAAAGAAAACTACAGGCCAATATTACTGATGAACATAGATGCAAAAACTCTCAACACATTACTAGCAAACAGAATCCAACAGCACGTTAAAAGGATCATACACCATGATCAAGTGGGGTTTATCCCAGGAATGCAAGGCTTCTTCGATATACACAAATCAAGCAATGTGATACACCATATTACCAAATTGAAGGATAAAAACCATATGATCATCTCAATAGATGCAGAAAAAGCTTTCAAAAAAATTCAACACCCATTTATGATAAAAACCCTCCAGAAAGTAGGCATAGAGGGAACTTACCTCAACATAATAAAGGCCATATATGACAAACACACAGCCAACATTCTCCTCAATGGTGAAAAACTGAAACCAATTCGACTAAGATCAGGAACATGAAAAGGTTGCCCACTCTCACCACTATTATTCAACATAGTTTGGAAGTTTTAGCTACAGTAATCAGAGAAGAAAAAGAAATAAAAGGAATCCAAATCAGAAAGGAAGAAGTAAAACTGTCACTGTTTGCTGATAACATGATACTATACATAGAGAACCCTAAAGATGTTACCAGAAAAACTACTAGAGCTAATCAATGAATTCAGTAGAGTAGCAGGATACAAAATTAACGCACAGAAATCCCTTTCATTCCTATATACTAATGAGGAAAAAGCTGAAAGAGAAATTAAGAAAACACTCCCATTTACCACTGCAACAAAAAGAATAAAATACCTAGGAATAAACCTACCTAAGGAGACAAAAGACCTGTATGCAGAAAACTATAAGACACTGATGAAATAAATTAAAAATGATACAAACAGATGGAGAGACATACCATGTTCTTGGATTGGAAGAATCAACATTGTGAAAATGACTATACTACCCAAAGCAATCTACAGATTCAATGCAATCCCTATCAAACTACCACCGGCATTTTTCACAGAACTAGAACCAAAAATTTCACAAGTTGTATGGAAACACAAAAGACCCCGAATAACCAAAGCAATCTTGAGAACGAAAAACGGAGCTGGAGGAATCAGACTCCCTGACTTCGGACTATACTACAAAGCTACAGTAATCAAGACAGTATAGTACTGGCACAAAAACAGAAATATAGATCAAAGGAACAGGATAGAAAGCCCAGAGATAAACCCACACACATATGGTCACCTTATCTTTGATAAAGGAGGCAAGAAATTACAATGCAGAAAAGACAGCCTCTTCAATAAGTGGTGCTGGGAAAACTGGACAGCTACATGTAAAAGAATGAAATTAGAGCACTCCCTAACACCATACACAAAAATAAACTCAAAATGGATTAAAGACCTAAATATAAGGTCAGACATTATCAAACTCTTAGAGGAAAACATAGGCAGAACACTCTACAACATAAATCACAGCAAGATCCTTTTTGACCCACCTCCTACAGAAATGGAAATAAAAACAAAAATAAACAAATGGGACCTAATGAAACTTCAAAGCTTTTGCACAGCAAAGGAAACCATAAACAAGACGAAAAGACAACCCTTAGAACGGGAGAAAATATTTGCGAATGAAGCAACAGACAAAGGATTAATCTCCAAAATTTACAAGCAGCTCAATATCAAAAAAACAAACAACCCAATCCAAAAATGGGCAGAAGACCTAAATAGACATTTCTCCAAAGAAGATATACAGATTGCCAACAAACACATGAAAGAATGCTCAACATCACTAATCATTAGAAAAATGCAAATCAAAACTACCATGAGATACCACCTCACACCAGTCAGAATGGCCATCATCAAAAAATCTACAAACAATAAATGCTGGAGAGGGTGTGGATAAAAGGGAACCCTCTTGCACTGTTGGTGGGAATGTAAATTGATACAGCCACTATGGAGAACAATATGGAGGGTCCTTAAAAATCTAAAAATAGAACTACCATATGACCCAGCAATCCCACTCTTGGGCATATACCCTGAGAAAACCATAATTCAAAAAGAGTCGTGTACCTCAATATTCATTGCAGCTCTATTTACGATAGCCAGGACATGGATGCAACCGAAGTGTCCATCGACAGATGAATGGATAAAGAAGATGTGGCACATATATCCAGTAGAATATTGCTCAGCCATAAAAGGAAACGAAATTGAGTTATTTGCAGTGAGGTGGTGGATCTAGAGTCTGTCATACAGAGTGAAGTAAGTCAGAAAGAGAAAAACAAATACTGTATGCTAACACATATATATGGAATCTAAAAAAAAAAAAAAAAAAGAAATGGTCATGAAGAACCTAGGGGCAGGATGGGAATAAAGATGCAGACCTACTAGAGAATGGACTTGAGGACATGGGGACGGGGAAGGGTAAGCTGGGACAAAGTGAGAGAGTGGCATTTACATATATACACTACCAAATGTAAAACCAATAGCTAGTGGGAAGAAGCCACATAGCACAGGGAGATCAGCTTTGTGCTTTGTGACCACCTAGAGGGGTGGGAGGGAGGGAGACGCAAGAAGGAAGAGATATGGGGATATATGTATATGTATAGCTGATTCACTTTGTTATAAAGAAGAAACTAACACACCATTGTAAAGCAATTATACTCCAATAAAGATGTTTAAAAAAAAAGAAAATTGAAAAAAGAAAAAATGGTGCACCAGAACATTCACACTCCAGCTGGTGAAAAGATGGCAAGGAGAAATGGAGCCTACTCCTTCTCTCAAAGGACCTGACTCCAAAGTTGTTCCCTCACTCTACCCACATCCCGTTCACCAGAATCTAGCTACATGGCCACACCTAGCCACAAAGGAAAATGGGAAGTGTTCTTTCATTGTTTGGCTGTATTAGTTATCCACTGCATCATAACCAGCCACTCCAAAACACAGTGGATTGAAACATCCACCATTTATGATTTCTCACAGTTCTGGGAAGTGACAATCTGGGCAGTTCTTTTGTTGGACTTGCCTGTGGCCGCAGTTGTTGGATGGTTGGACTGGGCTGGAAGGTCCAATATGGCCTCATGCATGCGGTTGTGCTGGCTGTCAGCTGAGGGCCTCAGTTGTCTCATTCTCCAATAGGCTAGCTTGGTCTCAGCACAGTGGTCTCAGGAGTCTGAGAGGGTGAGCACAGAAGCTGCAGTGCTTCTGATGGTCTAGGCCCAGGAACTTGCACAGTAGCATTTCTACCACATTCTATTGGTCAAAGCAAAGCACAAGAGCAGCCCAGATTCCAGAGGGTAGAGAGGAAGACCCTACCACTTGATGGGAGCAGCAGCAATGCCACATTGCAAGGGAGTGGGATGCAGGGAGACACAATTCATCGAGGGTCATAACTATTAATATAACAATATAACAATCTTCCACAGTGTCCCTGATAAGAACCTATTACTAAGTAAGAAAAGAAGGGTGGAGACTGCAGAGATTTGTTTATTCTGAACCCCAAAAAGTAAAAACAAGGACAGACTTTCCTGAGTTTATCTGCTTCTCACCAGAGATTTATGGCCCTGTTTATTAGTAACTTTGTGATCATGCTAGGGTAATTTGTCACTAGAAATAATTTACTTTTTAACCTATCATAAAGCTCCTATCTGACTGAATTCAACACAAGTTTCCAGTGCAAAGAGACCGATGTGGACTCTGAGTCTTGACTGCCAATCCAGGTGCCTGCAGGTAGAGAGGCCCTCTCCTTTCTGGGTCAGTTAAGGACATCTGGAGATCTTGAGGTCTTTTGTCTTTCAACTTAAGGAAGAAGAAAATGGATTTTTAATGGATTTTGAAGTCAGAAGAAGAAATAGTGTAAAACAATTTCAAGTGACATGTGTTGCAACACCCCCAAAGATACCAAGGGCCATTGTCTTATCAGTCATCCTTTGATGACATCTAATTGTGCTTTGAATAAAACTCAAACTCCTCACTCTAGTTTACAGAGCACATATGCCCAAGATCCTGCCCACTCTTCTAGCCCCACCTGTGTTGCCCTCTGACTGGAAGACTCTTGCCACTACTTGAGTCAGGGGTCATCTCCCCTAGGACACTTCCCTCACCTACCTTCCTTCCTATCACATCTGGAGCAGATGTCCATCTAAGCTATGATTTTCTTGTATCTCAATGAACTGCATGCAGTTGCCATTTTTGTCAACAAACGTGTCAGCGATTTCATATGGTTCACCTGATATTATAACAGCTAAACAACAGCCACTCTCTCCCCGCTAACCTCCCTCGTGCTTGCTGCAGGCCATTCTTCTGAGGCCACTGGGACAGTAAAAGAGAAAAGCTTTGGAGCCAGACAGAAACAGGTTTGAATCCCAGCTCCATCTCCTCTTTATCTGTATGACCTCAGGCAATTGAGATGATCTCTCTAAGTCTCAGCTTCCTCATAAGTGAAATTCAGACATCAGTAAATAGCAAGAGATGGCCACTTAGAAGGACTGATGTGAGCATTAGGATGGGTGCTAAGGGCAGAGTCGTGGGTACTGCACTGGCAAAGGTTGGGTGATGGGCAGTGGGAGAACGCCCCAGAGGAGGGAGGGCTACCTAGAAACAGCTATCAAAACTTCATCTGTACACACTCTTCATAGAAAATGCTGTTGGTACCCTGCCCGGACCCCTGTGGGCCTTGCCAGGGGCTATGCTCACCTGGCAGACTTCCAACTGGCAGCATCTGTAGATCTTTCTCTGGCCACCAGAGCCTCTCTGCCTACATTCAGGGCCGGCCCAGAGGTGCCAGGGAATTAGCACTTCCTTCCCCACGAAGAGCAACCCTCAGCCAATAACTATGTGGAATTGGTGTATCCATGCGCCAGCTCCTTCTCTGCTCGGGTGGGATTTGTCAAGGTGTGTGTTCTACTTTGCGTCCCAGACCTCCCCAGTGGGGTTACACTCCACGAGCTCATAATGGTCCCTCTGTTGATAATATACCCTTTACTGGCTGCCTTTCCCTCCCCAGCTCACGTCCCTCCCCCACTGGTATTTCCTGGAGTCTCTCTTAAATAAGTTTCTTTCACTCAAATTCTTCTCTTGGTGTTGCTTCTGGCAGAATTCAGACTTCCGGGAAGGTATCCTATAAATTGTCTTACACATATGCAAAAATGACCTATATTCAATTTATTAATTCACCATTGTTTGTCATTGCGAGAAGTTGGAAATAATATATCAGAGGGAGACTGTTAAGGACGTTAGGATCCACCCACACAGTGGAACATGGTGCACTATATAAAAGAATGAAAAAGTACTTTATGTCTTGATATAAAACAATGTCTGAGCCATATTAATGAAAAAAGCAAGATGCAGAACAGTATAAACAACGCATGCTGACATTTGAGTAAAAAAGCTTGTGTGTGTGTATATTTGTGTGTGTTTGCATATGCCTAGAATCTTTGTGAAGGAGACCCCCAAACGCATAACCTGGACTACCCTTTACAAGAGACCTAAATGGCTGGCAGACCAGGATGGAAGGGAAACTTCATCACACACCCTTGCGTGTCTTTTGATTTTGATACTACAGACCTGTTCGTCCATTCAAAAAATAAAAGTAGCATTAAAATAATAAAGTGAATACATAAAGGGAGGTGCACCATTGCGCACTGAACACATCAGCTCTAGTGTGGAATGGGTTGCACAGCTTCCTGCTGGCTTGTCCGGGTAGTCTCAGGCCCAGCTGCATGGGCTCCTGCTGGCCTGAGGGCTCACCCACGAAAGGAGGTCTCACTTCCTATAGCTGGGGGAGGATTTCTTGCACTTCCCTTTGTGTTTGCCCACAAGAGCTGCCATCACCTCTGTCCCCGAGGAAGAACCAATGGCACCTCCACCCACACACAAGGAAGCCCAAGCAACTCCCTTCTGCCTGAGATTTGTGCCGAAGGCACTTGTCCTCATGCAAGAGAGATCTGAGCCACACACACAGTTCACACTCGTGCACACGTGCGCACACACACACACACACACACACACACATAGGAATGGAAACCCAAGCAGGTTGCTCCTGAGTGAGACATCACCGCCCTGGTCTCCCAACAGATGTGTCCGTCCAGCAGCCTGGGGACCCACTCGCTCTTCGGTCCAACCACATCCTGTTTGCTGCAGGGGAGGCCACTCAGCAAGGAGTGGGGAAGGAGCTGCTGTTACTGTGGGGGGGCAGTTTCAGGGCCAGCTTCAGTTATCATGTCCTTGTACTGTCGTTTGAAGAAGCCAAGCTGTGGAGGCAGAGGCAGGGGAGTAAGGGCACGAAGGCCAGGAGGGCGAGTGAAGGCCATGCAGGCCAGGCTGGGAGATGGCGGGACCAAGAGATGCAAAGAATAACGTGGTGGAGTGCAGAATAGATCTGGGGAAAGTGGGACAAGGAGGGGGATGGCATCACTATTGAGAAAGAAAAGAGGGAAAGAAATCTAAAATATAATAATAGGTACTCTTTTTTTTTTTTTTTTTTTTTTGCGGTACACGGGCCTCTCACTGTTGTGGCCTGTCCCGTTGCGGAGCACAGGCTCCGGACGCGCAGGCTCAGCAGCCATGGCTCACGGGCCCAGCTGCTCCGCGGCATGTGGGATCTTGCCGGACCAGTGCACGAACCTGTGTCCCCTGCATCGGCAGGCGGACTCTCAACCACTGTGCCACCAGGGAAGCCCATAATAAGTACTCTTTATATAGTGTTTACTCTGTACCAGAGACTATTCTAAGTGCTCTAGAGATATGAACCCAAAGAGCTCCACAGAATGGGTATTTATAGTCTCATTTTAACAGCTGAAGAAACTGAGGCTCTTTGAGCTGCCTGAGGCACAGCTGGGAGCTGAACCCAGGAAGGCGCTGCTGAGTGAGAAGCCGTGGGGGTGGGGGGAGGGGAGGGGCAGGAAGAGGGCCCCGGGGGAGTTACCTTGTACAGGCCGCCGGTGATGAGGGCCAGGAGCACCAGCCCCCCAGCCGAGCTGCCCACGATCAGCGGGACAGGGTTATGTACTTCGTAAGGCTCCACCTTGGTCTCTGTCTGGAGCAGGGAGAGGAGGGGGCGGGGCATCAGGGGGGAAAGACTCTGGATTTCTGGGGGTTCCCCAGTCAGACCTTGTGTGCTCCCCACACCCCATGACTAAATCCCCTGTGCCCACCAACCCCAGCCCTCACTCCTCCTCCCGGCCCCCTCTCTCCCACAAGCCCAGCGTCCTCTCCTGCCTCCAGCGGTCCCTCTGTGTCCGAGACAGATACCTGGGCCCTCACAAACGCGCCCTGTCCTGGGAGCAGGGCAAACTCCGAATCATCAAACAAGATCTCCGCAGTGCTCACAATCTGAAGGTGGTTATGCAAAGTCTGTGGGAGAGAGAGGATGAGTTGGACCCATTGGCCCTGGAGGATCTCGTCTGTGCCCAGCCGAGCCTCAGGCGCCCACATACCTTGATGTACCAGTCAAATGAGAGGTTGCCCTTGAGGGTGACCTTGAATTCTTCCTGGACGCCAAAGGACGGGATGTCACACTGGATTCTCTGGCAGACAGCGATGGAGCAGTTCTGGGGAAGGGAGGAGCGGAGAGAGGTGAGCAGGAAAGCTGGATGCAGGCCACATCCCATGCACTCAGCCGGCAGTTGAGAGCCGGTACTGGGCCCAGGTGAGGGGGCAGTGCGGACTCTGCGTGTGGCCCTGAGGCTGAGGCTGGGCTTAGTCTCACCAGCAGTGGGGTCTTCTTAAGCTCCTCCAGGAAGTCAGAGTGACGAGGGTCACTCTTGTTGGTGTGGCATCTACTGGAGAGGTTCTGAGGAAAGAGGGACACTGTGAGGCCGGATTGAAGCGAGGGCTCCTGGGTCCACCCTCCGGGAGGTGAGAAAACCAAGATCCAGGAGAGGGTCAGAAATGGCTCCAAAACCCAACAGAGGAAACAGAAGTGACTTTAGGAAAGACCAGGGCTGTGGAGAGAGGAGTTGGGCCCAATCCTCAGGCCCAGCTGTGCTTACCTGGGAGAAGGTGACGTGGAGCTGGTCCCACACGGTCACCTGATTCAGCTGGATGGGGACCAAGAAGACCACACTGATGGGGAGCTTCCTCCCGCCCAGGTTGTTGAACTGTGTAGGGGGGAGGGGCAGATATCAGGGTTCTGGCCTTTCTGCCCCCACCAGCAACTAGAATCAGGCTCCCCACTCCCGACAGCCCAGGACCGAATCAGGCCTCACAGACCCAAGCATCCTGCCTCTTGATGCTTTCTGAGAGACAGGAGAGCACAGGGGTTAAACACCCATTCCAGAGCCAGACAGGCTGGTTGGAAGCAGTGGCTCTTCCACTCACTAGGGGTGAGACTGTGGGCATGTTCTGTTAGCCTCTCTGAGCCCCAGTTTCTTCGTCTATAAACTGGGGGAGACAACAGTACCTCCATCACAGGGTCATTACGAAGATAAAATGAGTTAATTACATACATGTGTGTATACACATACGGATGCACGTGGTGGTGTGTGTGGATTCGCAGCAAGCTTAGAACAGAGCCTGGCCCAAAGCAGGCACCTCATGCATGTTTCCCATCATATTTTTTTGGCCACGCGGCATGCGGGATCCTAGTTCCCCGACCAAGGATCAAACCCATGCCCACTGCATTGGAAGGCGAAGTCTTAACCACTGGACCGCCAGGGAAGTCCCTCCTATCATTCTTTCTGTGTTCCCATCATCTCGATTTCCCTCCCCGGGCTCCTTCTCAGCTCCCCACCTGATACTGATGCTCTATAGTGTGGCTGGTCTTCTCTGAGGTTGTGAAGCTGAGATATTTGGTCGAGACCTCAAGGCTGATGGGAGAAAGAAGGGGCAGGAGGTGACAGAACATCAGGGGAGTCCTGGGAGGGGGTCTTGGGCTAAGTGTGTAAATGGGTGAACAGGCACGCGGGTAACGCAGCCCTGAGAGGGTGCGAGCGGGATGGTGTGCAGGGGCAGTGTGGGTGGGACCTGCAGCATGTGCCAGTTTGGGCCCCTCACACACACACGTACACATGCACGTACAGACACACATATGCACACACATATCCTCAGACTCACTCACAGGCACACGTGCACAGACTCATGCACACAGATACTCAATGCGCCATGTCCAGCCCAGTGGTGAAGGCAGAACTAAAAGCCCCAGCAGCCAGTACCTGGTGACCACCATGTAGACAGCGTATTTCACAGGCAGCTGCAGCTGGAATTCGGTTTTGTTGTTCCCAGTTATGTTGTTCTCACTGAAGGGAAACAGAGAATTCTGGTCAGCTCTTGAGAATTGAAAATCAGCCTTTCCTTCTCCTTCTTCCTCTCCCTCACCCTCCATCACCAACCAACCACCAAGTCCTGTCTTCTCAACATCCTAAACGCTGTCCTCTAAATCCAACAGAGGAAGCAGAGATTGTAGGAAAGACCAGGGCTGCCCGTGTGTAGCCCAGGCCCATCCCTACTCACCAGGATGGATGCCTGCAGAAGGGTGCCTTCTTCTCACTGGTCCCCTGAATTCAAAATGACTCCCACCCCAATCCCCCCCACTCCTGGAGAGTGATCTTTCTAGCATGCAAAGGTGATCACGTCACTCCCAAGTTAAACTGCAAATTCCCTAAGAGCACTCATCGATCATTTCGTGACATGGCCCATATCTAACCAACTCCTTCAATCCTGCCTCCTGTGCTCAAACTCAGCCTGACCTTTGCAGTCTCCGGGCTTTGCTTGGTCCACACTTCCTTCTCACTGTCTTCATGCCCAGCCTCAATTCATGCCTTTGCTTGGCTAACTCACAGCCTGAATGTATAGTCTTCTCTGAACACCAATCTCCCAAGAAGACTGGACATCATTCATTTCATACTGTATCATAATCATCGGCTTTCCTGTCTATCTTTGCCCCTAAATTATAACCTCTGTGAGGGTAAGAATCACAGCTGTATTGTCCATCACTGTCCCACCAGCACAGGGGGACATGCCTGGCACGTGGTGGGTGCTCAGTTGGTGTTTGTTGAGTAAACAAATGAGCTGAAGGGAGAACCAGTGGGAAGAGGGCAATGGTCCACCCTGAGCAAGGGGGCCGGGGGCTGGGGCCTCAAAATGGAGGAGGCCAGGCATATAGCGCACCTGGTCACATTGGCCTTGAGAAGTAGTTTGTTTCCAAAGAAAGCATCAGGGTTCACGTCAAATGTGATATTGGTGGTGACCTGGAGTTGGAGAAAGAAGAGACAGTGACAAGAGTAAGAGAGAAGGAACAACCCAAATGTCCATCAGCTAAAGAATGGGTAAATAAAATGTGGCACATCCGTACAACAGAATATTATTCAGCAGTAAAAAGAATCTGAGTATTAATACATCCTGCAACACGGATGATCCTTGAAAGCATGATGCTCAGTCGAAGAAGCAATCCTATTACATGATTCCATTTATAGGAAATATCCAGAATAGGTGAATCTCAAGACAGCAGATAGATTATTGGTTGCCTAGGGCTGGGAGAGATGGGATGACACGGGCTGATGGCTGAGGGGAGCAGGGTCTTTTCTTCGGGTAATAAAATAACATTGATCATGCTGATGGAAGCACAACACTGTGAACATTGCAAAAGCCACTGGATTGTATACTTGAAGTGGGTGAATTGTGTGGTAGATGAATTTTATCTCAATAAGCTGTTTTTCAAAAAAAAGAAACATCTACTTTAAAAAAAAAGAAGGGGGGCTTCCCGGGTGGCACAGTGGTTGAGAGTCCGCCTGCCGATGCAGGGGACACGGGTTCGTGCCCCGGTCCGGAAGTATCCCACATGCCGCAGAGCGGCTGGGCCCGTGAGCCATGGCCACTGAGCCTGTACATCCGAAGCCTGTGCTCCGCAACGGGGGAGGCCACGACAGTGAGAGGCCCGCGTACCGCAAAAAAAAAAAAAAAAAGAAGGGAATTCCCTGGTGGTCCATTGGTTAGGACTCCATGCATTTTCACTGCTGAGGGCACAGGTTCAATATCAAGCGAGGAAACTAAGATCCCACAAGCCATGCAGTGCAGCGAAGAAGAAGGAGGAGGAGAAGGAGAAGAAGGAGAAATAGCAAAAGAAGAAGGAGGAGAAGGGGAAGGAGAAAAAGAAGAAGAAGAGGAAGAAGAAGAGGAGGAGGAGGAGGAAAGAAGAAGAAGAAAAACTAGGGAAGAATTCAGAGGAAGACAGTGGAGAAGAAGGGAGGAGGAGCCAGCAGCCTGACCTCTGAGTTGTATGGGAAGATGGGGTGGTTTATGCTGCAGCTGGTGCTCTCCAAGTTCCCAGACCCTTCAGTGGAGACATCAGACTCACAGGTCAGGTGCCAGGACCGCTGTGAGCGCTGGTTCTGGAAGGCAAAGGAGGCAGAGGTGGTGATGTCAAACACCAGCCATGGGGGCAGGGAACGCAAAGTCAGATGGAGCCTGAGAAGGGTTTGGCTACCTGGGCTCCTGACACCCTCCGATAGGACAAGCCAGATGGGTAGAAGAAGGTGACCTGTGTTCTGTAGGAGTCCTCGCCCTGGTTTCTCACAGTCAGCGTCACGTTTAAGTCCCGGGAACCACCTACCACCAGGGTGTCCAGGCTGTGGTGGGAACAAGCCAGGCCAGGAGATGCTGAGGGCTTTCCTGCAGCGAGTCTGCTCTGGCGGGAAGGAGGCGCGGACACTCGGGGAGAGGAGACAGTGCACGAGGCAGCCACAGAAACACACCTCTGAGGCAGCTGCTCTGTGCCGGGCTCCCTTGGGGGCCAGGAGAAGAACAGGGCAGCAGGTCATGGTGCAGGTCTGGGGGTAAAAATGAGGACAGGAAACTCACCTCATAAAACTGAAGGTGATGCTGAGGTCATCCTGGCAAATGCTGTCATTGCCACAATTCTTCTCAAAGGGAAACTGCCAAAAACAGAGTATGAGAAAAATGAAAGGAAATCATGAAAAGATGTGAAATGAAACAATAAAAGGAAATCTTGAAATAAAATTATGTGAAATGAAATAAAATGAGCTTCAACAACCTTGGCCTCTGGTCCCTTCCACACCTCTGCTGTACCCCAACTCCCAGACTCACCGAGGCTGTGAAGAGTGTCGGAGCATCTATAGCCAGCACTGGCCGGAGGTTCCCAGAAGAGGACGAGGGTTTCCCCACCAGAGAGAAGTTGAGGTGCAGGGCAATGGGGGTCACTGAGTCCTCTACACAATTCTGAGAGACAGTGGGGGTTTGGTGGTCTGCCCTCCTCAGCATCCCAAGCCCACCCCATGCTTGGAGGACCCAGGAGTATGGTCACCCTCTGCTCACCAGTAACCGGAGTTTCAGGGTCTCACATTTCTGACTCAGCCCCAACGTCACTATATGTCTGAGAGTGTTGTTCTTTGTCTCATCAAAGATGGCCTGGGAATGTGGGCGACCTGGGTCCAGAGCCAGGTCATATGTGATGATGCTCTGGGTCTCTCCTGAAGGGCCAGGGCAGAATGGTGGTGAGGAGCCTGGGTTTGGAGTCAGACTGGCAGGAGGTGGAGGCCCAGCTATCTGAATTTGGACATGTTAGCTGACCTCTCTCAGGGCCTCAATTCCTTATTTTTAAATTGAAGATAATAATTGGACCTTCCCAATAGTAAAAATGAAATAGTGCCTACAGAGCATTTAGCATAGTGCCTGCCACACAGTAACTGCTCAATAAATAGTAGCTATTCTGTCACATACTGGAAAATTAAGTATATTTTTTCTGGCTGCTTTTAACTTTTTTTCTGTCTTTGGTCTTCAGCAGTTTGTGCCTTGGGATGGTACAATGTCTAATGTTATCTTGCTTTGATTTGGTAGAGAATCTTATTTATTTATTTATTTATTGGCCACATGGTATATGGGATTTTAGTTCCCCAACCATGGATCAAACCCACGCCCCCTGCATTGGAAGCAGGGAGTCTTAACAACCAGATGGTCAGGGAAGTT
This sequence comes from Mesoplodon bidens, assembly GCF_964165515.1. Classification (NCBI taxonomy): domain Eukaryota; kingdom Metazoa; phylum Chordata; class Mammalia; order Artiodactyla; family Ziphiidae; genus Mesoplodon; species Mesoplodon bidens. The sequence continues at coordinate 43,883,481 of NC_138171.1, forward strand.
CCTAATTTGGTAGAGAATCTTGATGTTTTTCATCAATTTTAGAAAATTCTCTACCACCATTTCTTTTTTTTAAAATTCTTATTTTATATTGGAGTATAGTTGATTAACAGTGTTGCGTTAGTTTCAGGTGCACAGCAAAGTGATTCAATTATACATATACATGTTTCTATTCTTTTTCACATTCTTTTCCCATTTAGGTTTAACTGTTGCTTCTCTCTTATTCTCTCTCTCTCTCTCTCTCTCCCTTCCTTTTGGAATTCCAATTACATGTTTATTAGATCTTTCACCATGCCCCATATGTCTCCTATGGTTTATTTTTCATCCTTTTTTCTCTCTGTGTGTTCATCTGGATACTTGCAATTTACTTACCTTCCAGTTCACTAATTCTCTGTTCTACTTTTTTAAAATATAAGTATAGTTGATTTACAATATTGTGTTAGTTTCAGGTGTACAGCAAAGTGATTCAGTTGTACATATATTTTTTCAGATTCTTTTCCATTATAGGTTATATGAGATATTGAATATAGTTCCCTGTGCTATACAGTAAATCCTTGCTGTTTATCTATTTTATATATAGTAGTATATATCTATTTGTTCTGCTTCTAATCCACTATTAAATCTATCTATTGAATTCTCAGTTTCATTCAGTGTATTTTTCAGTGCTAGTGTTTCCATTTAACTCTATTTCATGAATTCCAGGTTTTCTTTGAAGTTCTCCATCATTTCCTGTTTTTTCTTGAAGATATTAATTTTAGTTATCTTTTAAATTCCTATCTGATAATTCTAATTGCTGAATCACCTATGGGTCTATTTCTATTGTCTATTGTTTCTCTTGGTTTGCTGGTTTCAATGGACATTGTCCCAGTAGAAGGAGCAAGATGTTTTTTAAGGTCCCTCTCAAATCTCAGCTTCCTAGATTTCTGTTCAACTCTTGAGCTCTCCAGTTGTTGTCTTCCACTGAGTTTCTAAGAGTATTGATCTGGACATGCATGGCTTAGAAGTCAGCCAATGACTTACAGGAAATTTCTATGTAGATTTTAGGACATCTTCTCTGTAATTCTCTAGTCTCCAAGGCTTTTCTCTCAATTTCTAGCCATGCTGGCTGCCCCAAACTCTGACTGCTATCTCCTCAGTCTGGTAAGATTACTGCTAGAAACCAATTTTATCCCCTCCCCTTGTTTCCCTCTAGAACCACCATTACTCTTCCTCACCCCAAGCACAATGCCACTCTTTGAGAATAGAGACAAGGAAGGAAGTCAAGTTAGTTGTGATAAAATGCATATCTGAATGCTTTGTGAGTTTGTGTTTAGCTTCATCAACTCAACCTCCCCTTTAAACGAGTCATCTCTCAGTTTAAAAAAAAAGACCTGGTTAGTTCACAGGGATGGGGCCCTTCATTCTCTGGAGAACTGAGAGTGTAAAGGAGTGCCACATGCTTACTTCTTTAGGGGTGTTTGCTGAGCTCCCCACCCACCCCCCAGCAGGGGAACCACCTGCTCATTCCACCCAAGCTTGAAGAAGGCTATCGGAGCCTGTGAGAACTTTACTCTGGGCCACCCATGCATGTCCCCAGTCATTTAACCTCTCGAGACCTTCCCACCCAGCCTCACTTTCTTTCAGCCTGTCCCGTGTGTTCTTGCGGGCACGGAGGCAGACTCTGGCCTCCCCAGCGATCTGGCCTTTCACCACCCGCTCACGACACTCATACACATCCCTTGCCACTTCCCGGGGTGTGAACTCCATGGTCACCTCAACTTTCAGCACTGGCTGGGACCTGTGGGGGGACAACAAAGGGCCCTCAGGGGTCTTCATACAGCAAAGCCACTCCTTAAAAAGAAGATACCCGGGGGACTTCCCTGGTGGCGCAGTGGTTGAGAATCTGCCTGCCGAGGCAGGGAACACGGGTTCGAGCCCTGGTCCGGGAAGATCCCACATGCCAAGGAGCAACTAAGCCCGTACACCACAACTACTGAGCCTGCGCTCTAGAGCTTGTGAGCCACAACTACTGAGCTCACGTGCTACAACTACTGAAGCCTGCGCGCCTAGAGCCCACAAGCCACAACTACTGAGTCCGCGTGCTGCAACTACTGAAACCCGCATGCCTTGAGCCCGTGCTCCGCAACAAGATAAGCCACCGCCATGAGAAGCTCGCACGCTGCAATGAAGAGTAACCCCTGCTTGCTGCAACTAGAGAAAGCCCGAGCAGCAACGAAGGCTTAATGCAGCCAAAATAAATAACTAAATAATTTAAAAAAAATTATTAAAAAGAAGTACATATGTTAAAAAAAAAAAAAGAAAAAGAAGATACCTGGTGTGCTCTCACCTGAGCAGCAGCACGTGCCCCTGAGCCCCTACAGCCAGGTCCACCAGTCCATCTGCTGTGAGGTCCTGGCCCCCGCTCAGTGACTGCCCAAAATACTGGAGCCTCGGAGAGAACTGGGAGCCTGTGATCCGCTGAGGGTAGAAAAGAGGAGGAGAGAAAGGGGTGGGAAAGAACAGGGAAGAGTGTAACTCAGTCTCCTGGGATGACCCAAGGAGAGATTGTCTGGGCTCTACTCAGTCATATCTCCCACACCTTCTCAAGGAATTAGGGTAACTATTAAGCTTTAGGCCACAACCTTGAGATGATACCCAAAGTGTCCATCAATTACTGGGTTTTCCAGGGAAAACAAAAAGTATCACAGAAAAGAAGTGATATAGTATACTATTTGACTCAGTTGAATCTCTTCTACATGGCCAGGAAAATGCAAACACTGAACATAGATCTAACCAAAATTATCATATAAATTTAAGGAATGGGGGGGATGGGAAGCGTATGAATATGTGGCAAGAGGGTCCTGAAAGAGAGCTCAGTCGTCACCTCCCATAGTGGGAAGTCAATGCGAAAACAAAAATCAAGAAGCAGCAAAATAACTGTGCCCTTGGGAAGTATGGAGAATCATTGAAAGAGCTGAAAGTGGTTTCCTCAGAGGAGGGAAAATGAAGAGGAAATCACAGTGTGGGTGGGGAAATTGTTGCTTTTTATAATAAGCTGTTAAGAACAATTTTGACTCTTTAATCTACGTGCAAAAGTAACACTGAAAGGATAACAGCCAAATATATTAAGAAATTTTAAAAGTGATTTTGTCACGTACTTAATGCTGCTGAAGTGTACACATAAAAATGGTTAAGATGGTGAGTTTTAGGTCATGGATATTTTACTGCCATTTTTTTTTAAGTGAATTTATCAACTAGAAAGAAGAATGAGGAAGTGCGGGATGTTGGAAATGTGCTATATCTTAATCTGGGTGGTGCTTACTCGAGTTCACAGATAGGAAAATTCATCACTTGAGATTTGTGTGTTTACTGCACGTACATTACACTGCAAATTTTTCTGAGAAAAAGTTAGCGTATTCTGTTGGAAGGATACTTTGTTTTGAAATTATATAATAACGGTAGTTGGGAGGCGCCACAGCAGTTTTGCTCGTCCGCATACTGATCACCCTAGCCCCAGTCACAGGAAAAGAGCAAGTAAAAAATGCACAGTAGAGCAATAGTATTGCATGACCCTTTTTGCATTTGTTTTTAATTCCAAAGTCTGTGGGGTGGGAGTGGGTATATGGGGGGTGTGGGTGGGTGAGAGCAGGTATGTAGGTGTGGGTGAGGGTGGGTGTGTGGACCCTCCCCTTACCTTGTTTTCCTTTCCAGGTGCAGATAAGGGGAGGGTGTTAAGACTTGCACTGTTGGCTTTTTTCCTTCTTCTTTTTTTCTTATTATTTTACAAACCCTTGTGTCGAGGGCTGACTTTCAATAGATCGCAGCGAGGGAGCTGCTCTGCTACGTACGAAACCCCGACCCAGAAGCAGGTCGTCTACGAATGGTTTAGCACCAGGTTCCCCACGAACGTGCGGTGCGTGGCGGGCGAGGGGGCGGCCGCCTTTCCGGCCTCACCGCGTGTCCCAGGACGAAGGGCTCTCCGCGCCGGACCCCGGTCCCGACGCGCAGCGGGGCGCGCCGGCGGGGCCGGCGGGGGACCGGCTATCCGAGGTCAACCGAGGCTTCCGCGGCGCTGCCGCATCGTTCCGCCTGGGCGGGATTCTGACTTAGAGGCGTTCAGTCATAATCCCACAGAGGGTAGCTTCGCCCCGCTGGCTCCTAAGCCAAGCACATACACCAAATGTCTGAACCTGCGGTACTGTTTACTTTAGATTTTTAAATTTGTACAAGCATGTAAAGCTTTTGTAATAAAAATGAAGTAAAACCAGAGCCTTCAAATCCCATTTACACAGAGAAACAACAGGTGCCAATGAAAAGAGGCACATTATAGTATTCACACAATTGTGGAAAGAGGCTCCGTGACACAGAGGGAAGAACGTAAGGCAGTAGTGCTTAGCCCGGGCTGCAACTAAAGAGCGTGTGAAAAATACTAGGACCTATGTAGTGTACTATTCCATACACTAGAATGGGCAAAACTAATCTGTGGTGGAAAATAATTGGAACAGTAGCTTCCTCTGGGAGAGAGTTTGGTCAGAAATTGACTGGATGGGGGCGGGAGGGAACTTTCTAAGGTGATAATTATGTTCAGCATCTTGATAGGATTGCGGATTATATTTTTCAAAATTCTTGGGCTTCCCTGGTGGCGCAGTGGTTGAGAGTCCGCCTGCCGATGCAGGAGACGCGAGTTCGTGCCCCGGTCCGGGAAGATCCCACATGCCGCGGAGCGGCTGGGCCCGTGAGCCATGGCCACTGGGCTTGCGTGTCCGGAGCCTGTGCTCCGCAACGGGAGAGGCCACAACAGTGAGAGGCCCTCGTACCGCAAAAAAAAAAAAATTCTTTGACTGGCTAAAGATTTGTGCTTTTCCTGTCTGTACATTTTATCTTAAAAATAACAGTAAACATATTTGAATATTTAGAATTCTAGTTAATGATATACATGCTGAGGTATTTAGGGGTGAAGTTGGACTGGTGTTGCAAATTACTTTGAATTGCATTAGAAAAAATAACGATGAACTTGATGGACAGGTAGAAAAAGGATGAATACAAGGATGGAGATGTGATAAAGTGAATCTAGTAAAATATTCATCGTAGATTTTAGCTCATAAATATATGGATGTCCACTGGACGATTCTTTCAACTTTGCAGTAACTTTGAAAATTTTCTAAATAAAATGTTGAAAAAACCCTACTGATGCCTGGGGCCCTGACCCCAGACCAATTAAATCAGAACCCCTACTGGCAGGGCCCAAGCACCTGTTTTTTAAGACCTACAGGTGATTTTGATGTGTGAGTAGGGTTGAACCTCTAGGGTGAGGGATTTGGCAGGAGTGATGAGGAGACAGAGAGAGAAAGGACAGAAGAAAAATGTGAGGCTGGAAAAAAAACAGAGACCAGAAGCCAGCAGACTGGACGGCCTCGGCAGGCTGTGATGGGAGACTGCCAGACCGTGGGGTCCCTCCAGACAGTGGACTTCATCCAGCAGGAAACAGGGAGCCAGTTTAGAGAGGAAACCAGTTGTGGTGACCCACATTTCAAGTGACCAACCATCAGGATCAGCTACATAATTTGCAGGACCGAGTGGGGAGAAAAAAATGTAGGACTCCTTGTTCAAAAGTTATTAAGAGTTTCAGGATGGCCAGAGCAGAGCCTTAATCTAAGCACAGTGCCGTTCTGAGGGGAGCCCCGTGTAACTGCACAAGTCACAAGCACATGAAGCATGCAGTCCTGGAAGGGTGACCAACCATAGGGCTTCCTGAGCTGTGAGACTTTCAGTGCTAAAACCGGGACAGACCTGGGCAAACCGGGTCTGCTGGTCATCCTACCAAGACTGAGATTAGGAGGAAAGGAATGTCTACATCCTAACACTTCCAGCTCACCATTCATCACCTCTGAGCCTTCATCTTCTCACCTGTAAAGTGGGAGTGATGATGGCCCTGTGCACCTCCTCTAGTTGTGGTAAGAATGAATCTTTTCTGTGAAGTATGTATTATTTTTGAAGCTTCCAAAAAAGGACTACTGGGAGAACTGATCTGGCAGCTGTTGGAACATTGAATTAGAAAGGGACAGATTGGCAAAGAGGCTACAGTTGTAACAAAGACAGTGACTGGGCCTCACCTGGCTGTGGGCGGGGCTGATGCCCAGTCCCGAGGTTCCATGAAACAGGTAGACAGCACCCTGGTTCTCCTGCTCTCCTGGGGCCCCGATGGCCACATCCGTCAACCTGTCCCCATTCACATCCCCCAGCACCGTCAGAGCTGCCCCAAAGCGGGCCCAGAGGTGGCCTTGCTCCCCTCGCAGGACAGCACCACACTGCCACTTAGCCCTCTGCAGAACAAAAACAGTGTCAGGTCCCACCCCAGGTGACCCCTCCACACCCAGACCCCGCCCAGCCCGGGTCTCATCAACAACTCACCCCCCGGGGAAAGGGGCACACGGACACCTGGCCCCCCCGGCTCTGCTCATAGTAATGGGGGGCCCCGATGAGGACCAGGTCGGAGCTGCCATCTCTGTCCACGTCCACGGAGCTGAGGGAGCCCCCAAAGTAGGAGCCGATCTGAAAGAGATAAGGCCAAGATCACATACCTCTTTCCACCTAAAGCAGAGCACGGGGATTTTTCTCCCTGTGAAGAAAAATCATGCCTGCTGAGGAAAACCCTTTGGAGCGGATGTGATCCTCTCTGTTTCATGATCAACCCTTGTTTGAATGTACTGCCAGTTAGAGGAGTATATGATAGAGTTGACAGGTAGTGGGTGAGGATCTACCCCAAATGGTGTTCCAGGGAGATGATTAAGGTAGCGAAGAAGTTGGATTTGAAAATACAGACAGAAAAGCCTGGAAGACCAGACAGGATATCCTTTCAATATATTGCAAGTCTTTAGGGAGGTAAGTCAGATTTGGCAGTCTGGCTAACAAGGAATCAACTGGCTTAGATGAAAAACAACTATTGCCACAGGAATTTTTTTGCATGATATTGAGAAATAATGTCTACCTTTAAAAAGAATTCTAAAAGTATGTTCAAAAAAACACCATAATATGTTCAATGTAAATAGGTAGAATTCATCCATAGGAATCATCCATTTAGTCATTCTTTCATTCAATAAACAAGGGTTTGCTATTTGCTAAGCGTGAGGCTGGGTAGTGGAGACAGTGCCTTCCAAGGCTCTAGGTGCAGCAGGGTGGAATGGAGGGGAATAGTAACAGATAAAAGGGAGATGTATATGGAAATTTCAAACTTCTGGGGCAAGTTCTAGGAAGGAAAGTGCAGAGGACGTCAAGACATGACTCACTACAGTCTGACTTCTGCCCCACATACCACTGAGGGAGGCCTCCCAATGGTCCAGTAAAGGCATTTAAGCTTCATCCTAAAGTCAACAGGATTTTTTTGTTTTTAGGTCAAGTTTATTGGGGTATAATTTCCATACAAAAAAATTCAGACTTTTTAGTGTAGTTTTATGAGTTTTGACAAACACATAAATTCATGTAACTGCCACGATGGTCAAGATTCAGAACAGTTTCATCACCCCCAAAATATTTCCTTATGCTATCATCAACCTCTTCCCTCAGTCACCAGCCCCTGACAACCACTGATCTGTTTTTTGACCCTATAGTTTTGCCTTTTCCAGAATGTTATATAAATGGAACCATACAGTATGTAGCCTTTTGGGTCTGGCTTCTTTCAACTAGAGTAAGCATTTAGGATTCATCCAAGTTTTTGCATGTATCAGTAATCTGTTCCCTTTTATTTCTGACTAGTATTCCATTGTATGGATGTACCACAGTTTGTTTATCCATTCCCCAGTTGAGGGATATTCAGGTTGTTTCTAACTTTTGGCAGTTACGAATAGAGCTACTAGAAACATTCATATACAGGTTTTCCAGTGAACGTCTATTTTTATTTCTCCTGGGTAAATATCTGAGTGTTATGGCAACTGCATGTTGAACTTTGTAAGATACTGAAAACTTTTCCAAAGAGGCCATGCCATTTTCCATTCCAACAGCAATGTCTGAGAGTTTTAGTTGCTATACATCCTCACCAGAACTTGATATTGCCAATTTACTTCCTTTTTTATGTTAACCATACTAATCGGTGTGCAATTGTATCTCGTTGTGGTTTTAATTTGCATTTCCGTAATGATTTAATGACATGGGACATGTTTTCATGTGATTATTTGCCATTTACATATCTTCTTTGGTGAAGTGTCTGTTCAAATACTCTGCTTATTTTTGAATTGGATTGTTTGACTTCTTATTCTTGAGTTTTGAAATCCTTTATATATTCTGGATTAATCCTTTGTCAGATATGTAATTTTTTTAAAAAGAAGTAAAATTTGCAAATATTTTCTCCCAGTCCGTAGCTTATCTGTTCATTCTCTTAATGAACAGAGCAAAACTTTCCATTTTTTTGAAATCTTAGTTATCAATTTTTTTCTTTATGGACCATGCTATTAGTGTTATATCTAAGAATTCTTTGCCTAACACAAGGTCACAAAATTTTATCCTATGTTTTCTCCTACAAGTATAGTAGTTTTAGATTTTACATTTAGCTCTATGATCGATTTAAATTAATCTTAACATGGTTGAATTGACAAGATATGGGTAAGGATTTTGTTTTGTTTTGTTACCATGGATGTTCAATTGTTCCAGCACCATTGAACTCTCCATTGAATTGTCTTTGTGCCTTTATTGAAAATCAATATGTGTCAGGCTTATACTTCAGGCCTATTCTGTTCCACTGATCTTCATGTCTATCCTTTTGTCAATGCCACGCTGTCCTGCTTACTGTAACTTTATAGAAAGCCTTAAAATCACATAGTGTATGAACCTTCCGCTAAATACCTAATGGTATTCACATAAGATCCTTTTCAAAACTGTTTTGGATATTCTACTTTCTTTGATTTTCCACATAAATCTTAGAATTCGCTTGTCAGTTTTACAAAATAAAATAGGATTTTGATTGGCATTGTGTTGAGTCTATAGATCAACTTGAGGAAAAGTGACATCTTAACAGTATTGAGTCTTCCAGTCCATGAATACAGTATATTTCTCCATTTATTTAGGGCTTTGATTTCTCTCATTAGTGTTTTGTAGTTTTCAGTATAAAGATGTTGTACACATTTTGTTAGATTTATACCTAAGTATTTCATGGTCTTTGATGCTATTGTATTAATAAATGGTCCTTTTTCTTTAAAGTTAAATTTCCAAATGTTCATTGTTAGTATAGAAATACAACTGATTTTTACATATTGATCTTGTATCCTGAGAACTCACTGAAATAAGTTATATAGCTTTTTTGTAGATTCTTTGGGATTTTCCATGCAAACAATCATGTCATCCCCAAATAGAGACAGCTTTATTTTTTCCTTTCCACTCCACATGCTCTTTTTTCTTTTCTCTTCTTGTCTTATTGCACCAGCTATGTCTTCCAGTATGATGTTGTATAGGAGTGGTAAGAGTGGATTTTCTTGCCTTGTTTCCAATTTTAGGAGAAAAAAATTCTCTTTTACTTTTAAATATGATGCTAGCTGTAGATGTTTTGTAAATGTTCTTTCTCAGGTTGAGGAAGTTCCCTTTAATTCCTAGTTTGCTGAGAAGAAAACATCATGAAAGAATGGGTTTTGTCAAATTCTTTCTCTGTATCTGTTAATATTATTACGTTTTTCTTCTCTAGTCTGTTGTTATGGTGAATTACATTAATTTTTTTTTTCAGAATGGCCCTTTTAAATTGAGATAAAATTTACATTACATAAAATTCATTGTTTTAAAGTATAAAATTTAGTGGGTTCTAGTATATTCACAATGTTATGTAACCATCACCACTAATTCCAAAGCATTTCCATCACCCCAGAAAGAAGCCCTGTAACTGTTAGAAGTCACTCCCAATCCACCCCCCACCATACCCTGGCAACCACTAATCTACTTTCTGACTGTGGGTTTGTCTACTCTAGACATTTCAGACGAATTAAATCATATAATATGTGTCCTTTTGTGACTGGCTATTTTCATGTAGCATAAAATTTACAAAGTTTATCCATGTTGTAGCATGTATCAACACTTCACTCTTTCTATGGCTAAATAGTATTCCACTGTATGGATATACCCCATTTTGTTTATCTATTCATAAGTTAATGAACACTTAGGTTCTTTCTACCTTTTGACTATTATGCATAATGCTGCTATGAACATTCACATATAAGTTTTTGTTTGAACAACTATTTTCATTCTGGAAAAGGGTATATATCTAGGAGTGAAATTTCTGAGTCATATGATAAATCTATATTTAACTTTTTGAGGAACTGTCAAATTGTGTTCCATAAGGGCTGTATTATTTTACATTCCCACCAGCAATGTAGGAGGGTTCTAATTTCTCCACATCCTCACCAACATGAGTTATTTTTCATTTTTTTCTTTAAATAGCCATTCTAGTGGTATCTCTATTGTGGTTTTGACTTGTATTTCCCTAATGATGAATAAAGTTGAACATCTTTTCATGTGCTTATTGGTCATTTATATATCTTATCTGGAGAAATATCTATTCAAATCCTTTGCCCATTTTTACATGAGGTTGGCTTTTTATTGTTGAATTGTAAAAGTTCTTTATATATTCTAAATACTAGACCTTTATCAGATATATGATTTGTAAATAGTTTCTCCCATTCTTTTCATTTTCTTGATAGTGTCCTTTGCTGCTCAAAAGTTTTTAATTTAATGAAGTCCAACTAATCTATTTTATCTTTGGTTGCTTGTGCTTGTAGTGTCATATCTAAACAATCGTTGCCAAATCTAAAGTTACAAAAATTCACCTATGAATCCCTCTAAGAGACTTATAGCTTTAGTTCTTACATTTAGGTCTTTGATCTATTTTGAATTAATTTTTGCACATTGTGAGGTAAGGGTCCAAATTTATTCTTTTGCCTGTGGACATCCAGTTGACCCAGCACCTTTTCTGAAAATCAATTGACCATAGATGTATGGGTTTATTTCTAGACTCTCAGTTCTATTCCACTGGTCTATCCTTATGCTGGTACCACCGTGTCTTGATTACTGTAACTTTGTAGTAAGTTTCAAAATTGGGAAGTGTGAATCCTCCAACTTAGTTCTTCTTTTTCAAGATTATTTTGGCTATTCTGGGTCTCTTGCATTGTCATATGAACTTTAGAATCAGCTTGTCCATTTCTTCAACACTGTTGAACAAGCCCTGCATCATTCCTGGGTTAAACCACAACTGGTCACAATGTACTATCTTTTTTATAGATTGTTGGATTCTGTTTGCTGATACTTTCTTGAGGATTTTAAAAAACAGCTTTTGCAGGGGTGATATTCAAAATATTGAATTCCTGGGACTTCTCAGGCACCAACCATGGACTAAGCTGGAGTGGGTCCTAGAGGTCCCCTGAGGTTCCCTGTCTGACTTCATAGTTGCTGGATCATGGGGAAGTTCAAAGAGTATTGGGGGGAGGGGCCAGAGTGTATGGCAGGTGCAGGGGGGAAGGATGTCTCAAGGAAATAGCTATTTATTGACAAATATAGAATTATTTCAATATTTTAATAACTAATATGTCTATACTGGTTATGGACTGGTCAAATGCCAGCTTTGTGTACAGGTAGACTTGTAGAGAGCTCTGTACAGGTCAAGTGTTGTTATTTACCGTTATTAGAAAAGTGAGGACACAACATTCTCAAATGCAAAGTGGGTCTCATGACTCTCCAGCTTAAAGCCCTTTGCTTTACAAAGCTCTGCCACACTTGGGATCTGATGATGCCCATCCCAGAAGCCCTCAGCCCCCAGGGTGCCTCTGTTGGCACATCCATGCCCCACACACTCTGCACTCACCTGGCTGCCCTTGATTTCAGCGTTTTTCTCCCAAGCACCTGCATCCTTTTTGAATATCACCACCAGACCGATGTGCTGATATCGAGGCGCCCCCAGAAGCAGGCTTTGCACCCGGTTCCGCAAGATGGCTTCAGCAGCATAACCTGAAGATGATGAACTAAGAGGAAAAGCACTGCCCCCTCCAACAGGACTATCCCTTGAGCAGGGGCAGTGGGGCAGCCCCATGCTTGGGAGCTTGGGGTAATTGGATCCTGCACTATATTCCTCTTTGTTAACATAATTAAAATGAAGGTTTGAAATTTCTGTCTTTAAACCTATCCCAAGAGCTTATGAAAGATCCAAGGACATCTAAACTAGTTGAGTTATGCCATATCCTGACCCCTTCTTAAAGTAACCCTGCCCTCTCTACTTACCCAGGTAAGCATCATTCATGTCTGAAACTACCCTGGTTGTGTTGATGAAGGTGACTTTATCCTTTGACATATGCAGAAAGGCTCCTCCAGCCCAGTCAAAGCTTCCCACAGCACCCAAAAGGGGACCATCCTGGGCAAGAAGGTAGAACAGGATTGAGAAATCTAGAGCTTCAGTGTTATCCCTATCAAAAATCCCAATGGCATTTTTTTCACTGAAATAGAACAAACAATCTTAAAATTTTTATGGAACACAAAAGTCCCCAAATAATCAAAGCAATTTTGAGAAAGAACAAAGCTGGAGGCATCACACTTCCTGGTTTCAAACTATATTGCAAAACTATAGTTATCAAAACAGTATGGTACTGGCATAAAAACAGACATGTAGATCGATGGAACAGAACAGAGACTCCTGAAATAAACCCATGCATATATGGTAAATCAATATACAACAAAGGAGAGAATAATATACAATGGCAAAAGGACAGTCTCTTCAATAAATAGTGTTGGGAAAATTAGACAGCCACATGCAAAAGAATGAAACTGGACCACTATCTTACACTAGTCACAAAGATTAATTCAAAATGGATTAAAGACTTGAACATAAGACATGAAACCAGGGGCTTCCCTGGTGGTGCAGTGGTTGAGAGTCTGCCTGCCGATGCAGGGGACACGGGTTCGTGCCCCGGTCCGGGAGGATCCTGCATGCCGCAGAGCGGCTAGGCCCATGAGCCATGGCCACTGAGCCTGCGCGTCCGGAGCCTGTGCTCTGCAATGGGAGAGGCCACAACAGTGAGAGGCCCGCGTATCGCAAAAAAAAAAAAAAAGACATGAAACCATAAAACTCTAAGAAGAAAACGTAGGTAGTAATCTCCTTGACATTTGTCCTGGCAATGATTTTTTAGATTTAATACCAAAAACAAAATAAGCAGTGGGACTACATCAACTAAAAAGCTTCTACATACCAAAGGAAATCATCAACAAAATGAAAAGGTAACCTACAGAGCAGGAGAAAATATTTGCAAATCATATATCCAATAAGGGGTTAATATCCAAAATATATAAAGAACTCATACAACTCAAAAGTTTGTTTTAAAACCTGATTTTTAAATGGGAAGAGGATCCGAAAAGACATTTTTCCAAAGAAGACATACAGATGGCCAAGAGGTGCGTGAAAAAAGTGCTCAACATCACTAATCATCAAGGAAATGCAAATCAAAACCACGATGAGGTATCACCTCACACCTGTTAGATGTCTGTCATCATAAGAGAAGAAATAAGTGTTGTTAAGGATGTGTAGAAAAGGGAACCCTTGTACACTGTTGGTGGAAATGTAATTGGTGAAGCCACTATGGAAAAGAGTATGGGGGTTCCTCAAAACTTTAAAAATAAAACTACAGTATGATCCAGCAATTACACTTCTGGGTAAATATCCAAAAGAAATGAAAACACTAACCTGAAGAGTTATATGCAACCCCATGATAATTGCAGCATTTTTTACAATAGCCAAGACATGGAGGCAACCTAAGTGTTCATCAATGGATGAACAAATAAAGAAAATGTGGTGTATATGTACACAATGGAATATTATTCAGCAATTAGAAAGAAGGAAATCCTGCCATTTGTGACAACATGGATGGACCTGGAGGATTATGCTGAGTGAAATAAATCGGAGAAAGTCAAACAGTGCATGATCTTGCTTATATGTGAAGTTAAAAATAACAAATTTATACATACAGAGAACAGACTGGTGATTGCTAAAGGCAGTGGTGGGTGGTGTGCAAAATGGGTGAAAGTGGTCAAAAAGTACAAATTTCAAACAAAATTGAGTTGTTTATAGTGAGGTGGATGGACCTAGAGTCTGTCATACAGAGTGAAGTAAGTCAGAAAGAGAAAACCAAATACCATATGCTAACACATATATATGGAATCTACAAAAAAAGGTTTTTTTTAATGGTTATGAAGAACCTAGGGGCAGGACAGGAATAAAGACACAGAAGTAGAGAATGGACCTGAGGACACGGGGAGAGGGAAGGGTAAGCTGGGACGAAGTGAGAGAGTGGCATGGTCATATGTACACTACCAAATGTAAAATAGATAGCTAGTGGGAAGAAGCCGCACAGCACAGGGAGATCAGCTTGGTGCTTTGTGACCACCTAGAGGGGTGGGATAGGGAGGGTGGGAGGGAGACGCAAGAGGGAGGAGATACGGGGATATATGTATATGTATGACTGATTTACTTTGTTATAAAGCAGAAACTACCACACCATTGTAAAGCAATTATACTCCAATAAAGATGTTAAAAAAAAAAGGTACGAACTTCCAGTCATAAAATAAATAAATCCTGGTGGTGTAATGTACAGCATGGTAACTACAGTTAATAATAGTGTATTGTATATTTGAAAGTTGCTAAGAGAATAAATCTTAAAGTTCTCATCACAAGAAAAAAAATTGTGTAACTGTGTAAGGTGATGGATGTTAACTAGACTTATTGTGGTGATCATTTTGCAATGCTATATACATATATTAAATCACTATGTTGTGCACCTGAGGCTATTATCATGTTATATGTCCATTATATCTCAATTTTTAAAAATAAAAAGAACAGGATTGGGCTTCCCTGGTGGCGCAGTGGTTGAGAGTCTGCCTGCCGATGCAGGGGACACAGGTTCGTGCCCTGGTCCGGGAAGATCCCACATGCCGTGGAGCGGCTGGGCCCGTGAGCCATGGCCGCTGAGCCTGCGCGTCCGGAACCTGTGTTCCACAATGGGAGAGGCCACAACAGTGAGAGGCCCGCGTACCGCAAAAAAAAAAAAAAAAAAAAAAAAAAAAAAGAATAGGATTGATTGTCATGCGCTTCGGGTGCTAGCATTCGTTTGGGATTCCAAATAATTTGATTCGAGGAGAGAAGAGGTGCCTTGCCTGACTTGTGCAGTTAACAATGCTTTGGGGGCCTTTATTTGGCAGGGAGATTAGTAAAGTGAGTAATACACTATTTTTGGAAGATAAGCCTGGGCAATTTGAAAATGTTAAGTTTCGGCACAATGTTTAACCCTGGAATTGCACCTTAAAAACCAGCAGAGTAATAGTGTTCTCTTGCCCAGTTGCCTTTTGAAATTTAGAAGGAATTCCAGAAGACACTTGAGTGTGGGCAGGTCTGTGGACAGTACAGTGACCTGGGAGTCCCAAGAGACCCTTTCAGGTTTCCTATGAGGTGGAAACTTGATGTACTGATACTAAGATCTTGGCCATTCTCAAGTAAACTGGATTTTCTTAAAAGTGGAAAGCAGATGCCCATGAGAATCTACATGTCTTAATAAAGAGATCCATGTCAGTTTCTAATGTACTCGTGAATTATAATAAAGGTGACTATATACAAAAAAAACAAAAGAACAGGATTGACAAGGAAGAGAGAAGGGACCACCGCTGCCCATCAAAGAGGTGTCGCCCAACAAACACCTGTCACAGAGATGAGCCCCCAAACCTTTGAAGCTCTTCTCCCTCTTCATCTTGCCCCCACCCCAGTTAAACAAAAGACCACTTACGGAGGTGAAGACGGCACTGAAGCCTTCCTGAGACATCTCATACTCAAAGGAGCTGGTACTTCCTGTGTGCGTACCTGTGAGGAGAAGAACGTTTACATTAAAGAAAGTAGAGGAGCCTAGAACAGGGGTTGGAAACTCAGTGCTATGGTGGCCAGACAAAAGGAGGCTCAGACGGAAGCCACGTGCACCCCCGTTTTTCTTATATGTCCTCTGTTATGCTTTCCTTTTTTTATTGAAGCATAGTTAGTTTACAATATTAATGTTAGTTTCAGGTGTACAGCATCGTGATTCAGTATTTTTGCAGATTATACTCCATTATAGGTTGTTACAAGATAGTGCAGGGACTTCCCTGGTGGTCCAGTGGTTAAGACTCCGCACTTCCACTGCAGGGGGTACGGGTTCGGTCCCTGGTCGGGGAACTAAGATCCGCATGCCTCATGGCATGGCCAAAAAAATAAATGAATAAATCGGAAAAAAGAAAAGATAATGGCTACAATTTATATGTTTATTGCTTATCTAGCCATATGCCCCTTTTAAAGTGGTGGTGGCTATTTGGCTCCAACTACTTTTTGCCAAGCGGGAATATGGTCCTACAGGTGTCTAATCTTCCAAATTTTCAAGAGAAATCATAAATCCAGACTGTATAGGAACCTTCTCCCAACTTTTAAATTCTTTTATTCAACAAACACTTATTGAGCACCCTTTATGTACTAGGCATTATTCTAGGCACTGGGGATACAGCAGTGAACCAAAGAGACAAATGTTGGCAACACATCCAAATTTGGGGGAAAATACCATGAGGGATTTGACTCCCCTACCCTCTAATTTTTCAACCTATAGCCAAGACTGAAAAATTAGAGAGAAAAGTCTAGATCCTTCCATTTCAAAGTAATTGAGCAAGAGAGGCCAGAGTTGCTGGGAAATGGAAGAAGAAGGGAGTTGATGCTGAGGCTCAGGGTACCAAGGGCTAGGAGGTTCTTGTTTCTACAGGGAAGTACGTGTTTGGGGATAAGGAGCTGCCTTTGGAGCTGCTCCAGGACTACAAAACCTTAGCTCACCCTCAATCGCAAAGATCTTTTCCTGAAGCTGGTTCTGAATGGTCTTCAGAGCTTCAAAGTTATTCACCTGGAACACGTGATCACGAGACGGCTTGGATGCGATGGTATCAAGCTCTTTTCGAGATTTGTTACTGAAGAAGGCATCTCCCACCTGTTACCAAAAAACAGAGGCTGAATCAGACACTTTCTGGGGGTAGCACTCTCCTCCAGCAAAGAAAATTCTGCAGGAAAAGAATCTGAAATAATATCTGTCCAAGGAAGGAATGCACCAGAAGGCCCCTGGGACAGAGCTGTCAGGTACGGTAGAGCAGGTTGTACACTCTACATTCTGTCAAGGGAGAAATTGGGGCTGAAATCCAGCCTTTGGTCCATTTGCTGTGTCATACCTCCTGGTGTGGGGCTGACCTCTCTTCAGAGCAAGGGGGGCTTTCTCCTTCATATGAAGGTGTTTCCTACTTGCCAAGCCAGAGACCCGTGATGATACCTCTTTCTATGTCATGCAAGATACTGTAGTAGTTTGAGGACACTGATGTTCCCAACCCTTTGCCCCTTCCTGTAGCCAAGGCCTTTCCCCAAAGCTGTGCTCTGCCCTCCTCTTCTTGGCAGAGTGTTCCGTTCTGCTCATTGTCTCTGGGCTCAACCATGTGTACTGCTTTAGCCCACGGACATTATCACATGTGATAAAAACAGAGGCTGGAAAAAGTGCTTGCAACATTTCCACTTGCTCTTTTGTTCCTCTGCCTTCACCATGAGGACACGCCCAGGCTAGCCCACTGGAGGATGAGACACAGGGAACAGAAGAGCCAAGTTACCCTGGTCGTTCCAGCCCGGCAAACAGATATCGATGGCAACCCTCAGAAATGGAAAGAGCCCAGCCAAGATCATCAGAGCTGCCAACCAACCTGCAGATGCATGAGGGAGTCCAGCTAGGACCAGAAAAATTGCCCGGCTGATGCACAGACTCACTTACTGTTTTAAGCCACTGAATGTTGGGATAGTTTGTTACATAGCATTATTATGACAATAGTTCACTGTTGTGAACATATGGGCTAGCAGAGATGAGCCTTGTCCCACTTTGATTTTATTGATGTTTGCAAATTCGAAGGAGGGTGTATCCAAGTAGAACCCTCTACAGAAGCATCAGGCCGGAGAGCCACATTTCCTACCCCAATGACGTAGCGAATGACCCCCTTTCTATCTGCTTCAGGGATGACATCCTTGTAGTCCAGAGGATCGCCATACTTTTCTCCATCTGTGATGACAACCAGGATCTTAAGGGCATTCTCCCGGGCTCCATTTCTGCTGTGAAACAGTTCTCTTCTGTCCAGGGCAGAGGAGGGAAATGTCAAATTCGAGCCAACAGAGATACGCTTGATGCTAGGGAAGGAACGTCAGCAGTTGCAGATGCAACTGGGGTCTGTCTAGGAGGCACTTGGGTTCTCCTGGGACAAACACTGAGATGTAGCTGCCCCAAGATCTGGAAGGGTAGCAGGAGAACGGGAAAGAGTAGAGGGAAGGAAACCTTCATTGCCATTATATACTTTGGCATAGATTGATTTTTTTAACTGAGTATTATTCCTTCTAAATTAAAAAAAAATTAATAAGTTTAATTGTGCCTTCATCAAACCTCTCCTGATGTGAGGCAATGGTTCTCCAGCGTATCTTCCTGCACTTTTGTCCCAATCCCCACCCTTGCCTCTACACAGACACACACACACACACACACACACATACACACACGCACACAGAGATCAGAGTGAACTTTCTAAAACAAAATATGGTTACGTCTCCCCACTGCTAAAACCTTCAATGGATCCACTGGCTTTTCAGTTGCCTTGGTGACCTGGCCTCAACTGATCTTTCTAGCCTCTCTCTAGCCTTCCCTTCCCTCCCAGCCCCCTTAATCCCACCTTTACTCACGACTTGTATGTCATGACCATACCAGGCGCAGTCCCTCCTCCACACATTTACTCACCCCTCCACCGGAAATACCCTCTACTCCAGCCCTGTCTGAACACCTGCCCTCTTCCTGCAAAGCTCAAAGAAAAATAAAACCTCCTCCTTCCATCCTAAGCAAAGAGGGAGGAACTTACACAACTTTGCGGATCGCTGTGGCCGTGTGTGTCCACCCCAACAGCTGTATTATTGGCTTCACCAGCAATTCCGGGGAAGGGTCTCTCTTGAAATCGTTGAAGGTGAAATGAGTCTGAAATTCTTCAGAGTACTGCATCAAAGAGAACTGGGAACGGGCACCTGGTATCACACTGGAGAAGATGTCCCTCCTCCCCCTTAACCATCTCAGCAAGCTCTCCATAAATCTTGAAACACTCGAGTCTCCAAATTCCTCCAAATTCTGCCCTGCCCCCTGGTGAGTCCTTCTGCCTCACCAGGACAGAGATCGGCCATCAGCTCCCACTTCCCAGCACTAGAACTCAGCCAGAGATGACATGTGGGTTTCATGTCCCACGCCAACCCCTACCAATTAGTCTGCCTGCTTTACAGGGGGCTGGAGGAAGGCTGAGGCCACTTCCAGACAGAGCAAGAAAGCAAATCATGAAAGAAAATGATGATCAACTGGCAAGTTGGCAACATCTCTAATAGAAGCAGGACAGGAACGTGGCAGCCTGGTTGCCACGTATTTGCCAGCCTTAGGCAAGCTGTTCCCTAACCTACCCACTGACCCTTACCAAGGTTTTGGACTTTTCAAATTGACTCATCACAGTTGAGACAAAGTTCTTCATCCGCTGAAAGTCTGTCGGGTTGATGCTACCAGAGCCATCAATCAAAAAAACAATGTCACTGTCTTGCTGAGGGCACCCTGGGGAAAAAGGAAAAGGAATTGATTACAAGAGACTCAGGGTTCATTTTTTGCAGGTCAGCTCTCTGCTGAGCAATGAGAATGAAAGGTAAACAAGATGCAACCCATGTGCCTAGCTAAATGAAAACATGAGACAGAGTGGTATGGAACAATATGGTTCATTCTGCTCAAGGCAGCCAGGGAAAGCAGTGCTATCAGAGCTACCTCATGAAGAATAGGAAATAATTTGCCAAAAATACGAAGGGAGAAATAAGCTACAGGGGAAAAAAGGAACCGTGGGTATAAACGTATGCTGGATGTCCTCCCTCCAGCCCCCCATTCTGCCCCAGCCCCAAATCCACTTTCTACCATTCCCCACTTTGCCCGGAGCTCAGCCCACATGGGACGTGTCAACAGGGCTCTTTCAACCTCTGGCTTCTAGCTGTGTTTGCCCAATTAGGAGCCTCAACAGGAGACTGGAGGGAGGGAAGAGGGTGAGATCAGAGTATGTCCCTCAGCTCCCTTCCTGCAAGGTTGCTTTGGGCCAACCGTGTCCCTCAACAGATCAGTGCTCCTCTCAAGGAGGCCCACTCCCATGACTCCCTGTCCTTCCAGATTCTGGGGATTTCTGCCTCTCCTTGTCCCATCAGCCTAGGGTGGCAATAGCTCCACTGTTGTTCACCCTGGTTTCCTGGACCTTCCCTTGTAGCTTCTTTAGACCCTGCCACACCTTTATAATTAGTCCCTTTCTAAATACAGTTGACCCGGGCTTCCCTGGTGGCGCAGTGGTTGAGAGTCCACCTGCTGGTGCAGGGGACACGGGTTCATGCCCTGGTCCGGGAAGATCCCACATACCACAGAGCAGCTGGGCCCGAGAGCCATGGCCGCTGAGCCTGCGCGTCCGGAGCCTGTGCTCCGCAACGGGAGAGGCCACAACAGTGAGAGGCCCGTGTACCGCAAAAAAAATTTTTTAATATTAAAAAATAAATACAGTTGACCCTTGAGCAACACAAGGATGAGGGGTCCCCACTCTCCATGCAGTTAAAAATCCGTGTATAACTTCACAGTCTGCCCTTCGTATCCGCAATTCCATATCCGCAATTCTGCATCTGCGGATTCAACCAACCTCAGATCCAGTAGTACTGTAGCATGAATTTAGTGAGGAAAAAATCCACATATAGGTGGACCCACGCAGTTTAAACTGGCCATTTTTCAAGGGTCCAGTGTAGAAAGGGATAGCACAAATTTTTTTTTCTTTGCTGTACACGGGCTTCTCACTGTTGTGGCCTCTCCCATTGTGGAGCACAGGCTCCGGACACACAGGCTCAGTGGCCATGGCTCACGGGCCCAGCCGCTCTGCGGCATGTGGGATCTTCCCGGACCGGGGCACGAACCCATGTCCCTTGCATCGGCAGGTGGACTCTCAACCACTGCGCCACCAGGGAAGCCCAGCACAAAGGATTTTTTAGTAGGTAAAAGAATTCTTTCGTATCCTGTTCATGTTGCTGTTTACACAAATCTAAGCATGTCTTTAATTTAATGGAATTGTACACTACAAGGGAAAGAAAGGTCAATTTTACTGTATCATCAGTGAAAAAATAAGATAAAATTATCCAGAAAAAGTATTGGCTTTTTAAAAAATAGACAAGCAGATTCTAACATTTATATAGAAAATAAACAGGGAAGATAAGCCAGAAATTTTCTTGAAAATCTCAAAGGTACACTAAGTGACAAGAATCAAGGTACAATCCAGTGTGTAGAGCACGCTACCTTTTGTGGCACAAAGTGAAGTATACAGACACCTATGTCAGTAAATATTGGTACATGGAGTACCTCCAGAAGAAGCCATGAGACGCTGGTAACAGTAGCTGCCTCTCAGGAAGGAAAGAGGAGGCTCAGAGACCCAAGAAGGAGAGGTTTTTATAGTATATCACTTAGTGCCTTTTGAACTTTGAACCGAGTGCATGTTTTGTCTATTTTTAAGGAAATGAAAATGTTTTCAAAAAGAAGAGTCTGGAACGCTTAAGAGTGAGGACTGAAGAGAGAAACGTGGGGGTGGGAGCTGAAGCCACAGAATTGGATGCAGTCAGACACGAAGAGCACATGGGCAAGAACAGAAGCTGTAATCAGGTGCCCTTAGGTCGGCAGGGGAGGCCGAGGAAGACAGCTTGGAGCTGGAGCTTCGTAGAAGCCCTCAGTAGGGGCACAAGTAAGAGAAAGAGAAGAGAGGAGAGGAGAGGTGTCTGAAGCCAAGGTGCTGGGGGAAGGAAGAGGTGATCTGCAGGTCACATTGGAAAAGTCAGAGAACATGAGGACAGAATAGAGATTTGGCCTTTAGAGGGTCACAGATGCCACTGGCAACAGCAAGGTCTATATGATGGGTGGGCAGGAGCCAGATGTCAAAGGGCGAAGGATCACAGCATGGGGGCAAAGGAGGCAAGGAGAGAGATCCCTTCCAAGAAGGTTGGTGATGAAGGGAAGGAGAGAGGGCAGGAGATGGAGAGGAGACTGGGGAAGGGAAGGTTATTTCCATTGCTATCAGTTTGAGTGGTTGATTGTTTTTAAGTTATGGGTAGCATGAGCAGGTTTACATTCAAAGGAGGGGGTGGGATTTAGGTTCCTGGAGAGAGCAAGTGATTAAATATGTGAACCCCCCTAGGGCTTCCCTGGTGGCGCAGTGGTTGGGAGTCCGCCTGCCGATGCAGGGGACACGGGTTCGTGCCCCGGTCTGGGAAGATCCCACATGCCGCAGAGCGGCTAGGCCCGTGAGCCATGGCTGCTGAGCCTGCGCATCCGGAGCCTGTGCTCTGCAAGGGGAGAGGCCACAACAGTGAGAGGCCCGCCTACCGCAAAAAAAAAAAAAAAAAAAAAAAAATATGTGAACCCCAGAGGTGGTGATGCGAGAGAGCCTCAAAAGCCCAGATGGAAAAATTACTCATGGAAAGGACAGGTCTTCCTCTAAAACCAGTGAGATGCTGCCAAGAGAGGTGCCATTGAGGAAATCTGGACAAGGAGAAGGAGGATGTGGAGGGAGTTTACACCTGGCAGCCTTGGTTTATTCTGTGAAGAAGGAGGGAAGGTTATTGGTTGAGAATGAAGTTCAAAGGAGCTTGAGAAAAGAAAAAAAAACTGTAAAAGGAAGACATATCTGCCCTTGGTTCCAGAACCAACTTGGAAACAAGCAAAAAGATGGCCAAGCAGTTGAAGAAATCGGTGTCAGAAATCAGCTGGATATGGGACTTCCCTGGTGGCGCAGTGGTTAAGAATCCTCCTGCCAATGCAGGGGACATGGGTTCGAGCCCTGGTCCAAGAAGATCCCACATGCCACAGAGCAACTAAGCTCATGTGCCACAACTACTGAGCCCGCGTGCAACAACTACTGAAGCCCGTGCGCCCTGGAACCCACGTGCCACAGATACTGAGCCTGCGTGCTTCAACAACCACAGCCCATGCTCCGCAACAAGAGAAGCCACGGCACTGAGAAGCCCGCGCACTGCAACAAAGAGTAGCCCCCGCTCGCTGCAACTAGAGAAAGCCCACGTGCAGCAATGAAGACCCAACACAGCCACAAAAAAAAAAGAAAGAAAGAAATCAGCTGGATAAAAACATTCATTCACTAACTCTCTTTCAATCAACAGATGTTTGGGGAACAAGGGTAAGGAGCCACCAAGATGGTCCCCAAGATTCTCACCTCCTGATAGAGTTAACACCCTTGCATAATCTCCTCATCTTGATTGTGGGCTGGAGTTTTTATTTATTTATTTTTACTGAAGTATAGTTGATTGACAATACTGTGTTAGTTTCTGGTGTACAGTAAAGTGATTCAAGTATATTTTTCAGATTATTTTCCATTTTAGGTTATTACAAGATATTGAATGTTGTCTGCTGTGTTATACAGTGAATCCTTGTTGCTTATCTATTTTATATGTAGTAGTGTGTATCTGTTAATCCCAGACTCCTAATTTATCCCTCCCACTTCCCTTTCCTCTTTGGTAACCATAAATTTGTTTTCTATGTCTGTAAGTCTGTTTTTGTTTTGCATATAGGTTCATTTATATTATTTTTCAGATTCCACATATAAGTAATACCATGTAATATTTGTCTTTCTCTGACTTACTTCACTTAGTGTGATATTCTCTAGGTCCATCCATGTTGCAGCAAATAACATTATTTCATTCTTTTCTGTGGTTGAGTAGTATTCCGTTGTTTCTGTTTATGTGTGTGTGTGTGTGTGTGTATATATATATATATCTCACATCTTCTTTATCCATTCTTCTGTTGGTGGACACTTAGGTTGCTTCCATGTCTTGGCTATTATAAATAGTGCTGCTATGAACACAGGGGTCCATGTGTCTTTTTGAATTAGGGTTTTTGTCTTTTCCAGATATATGCCCAGGAGTGGGATTGTCGAATCATATGGTAGCTCTATTTTTGGTTTTTTAAGGAACCTCCATACTGTTCTCCATAGTAGCTGTACCAAATTACATTCCCACCAACAGTGTAGGAGGGTTCCCTTTTCTCTACATCCTCCCTGTGAGCTGGACTTTTTGACTCACTCCCAAAGAATACAATATGGCAGAAGTCTTCTGAGATTAGATTATAAAAGACTGTGACTTCCATCTTGGGTTCTTACTCTCTTGCTCTCTCACTGCCTTGTTCACTCACCCTGAGGGCAGCCAGCTGCCATGTTGTGAGCTGTTCTGTGGGGAAGCCCATGGGACAAGCAAGTGAGGGAAGCAGGAGCCAGCAGCCAGTGTGGACTGAGGCCCTCAGTCCAACCATCTTGTAAGTGAGCTTGGATGTGGATCTTCCCCTAGTCAAGCCTTCAGATGAGACCACACCCCTGGTTTGACAACCTCAAGCTCTTGAGAGACCATGAGACAGAGATCCCCAACTAGGCTGTGTCCAGATTCCTGATTCGCAGAAACTGTAAGATAATTAATGTTTCTTGTTTTTGGCTGCTAAGTTCAGGGGCAATTTGTCAAGCAGCAAGTGAACAAGCTCGACAAAATCTCTGGCTATCACAGAGCCTACATCCCAGAAGAAAGGACATTTAAGAAATAAGTAAAGGGCTTCCCTGGTGGCGCAGTGGTTGAGAGTCCGCCTGCCGATGCAGGGGACACGGGTTCGTGCACCGGTCCGGGAAGATCCCGCATGCCGTGGAGTGGCTGGGCCCGTGAGCCATGGCTGCTGAGCCTGCGCGTCTGGAGCCTGTGCTCCGCAATGGGAGAGGCCACAACAGTGAGAGGCCCGCGTACCGCA
Organism: Mesoplodon bidens; assembly: GCF_964165515.1. Classification (NCBI taxonomy): domain Eukaryota; kingdom Metazoa; phylum Chordata; class Mammalia; order Artiodactyla; family Ziphiidae; genus Mesoplodon; species Mesoplodon bidens. Next base: position 43,908,359 of record NC_138171.1, read on the forward strand.
AAAAAAAAAAAGTAAAATATGGATATATAGGTATGAATAGGGCAAAGCAGGGCAATGTGGTAGGACGTGATGGTGGAAATGATTAGAAGAGCCACTCAGGGAAGGTCTCTCTGAAGAGTTAACATTTGAGCTGAGATGACAGTAATAGGTTGTCAGCTGAGATCTGGGGAAAGAGCATTATGCCAGGCTGAAGGAATAGTAAGTGCAAAGCCCTTGAGGCAGGGACAGCTTGGTGTGGCTCTTGGAGAAGAAAGGCAGCTGGAACACAGTGACTAAGGTAGAAGAGTTGAGAAAGAAGTTGGAGAGGTGGACAAGGGCCACACCAGCTAGAGCCTCAAAGGCTACGGTCAGGCACTATGGCCAGGCTGAGTCCAGGCACTAACTCTAAGGACAATGGTTGAGACATTGTCTCACAAAGATGGGTGGCTATATCAGGCCTTTCCTCAAAGTGCAAGATCCTAGCACCTCTCCAGAGCCCCTCTCTGCATTGGAACCCAGTTCCCTCACGCTTCTGCACCAAGACTTTTAAATAAACCCCCATACTATGAGCCCCTCAGCCCAGTCCTGCCAGCTCCCTCCAGTCTCATGCTGCTCGTCTGTACCCACCTCTGAGGGCCTCTGGGAGCCTTCTGGGTTGCAGCAGTAGGTTGGATTCAAACAGGAAGCAGAAGCCGTTCACATAGGTGTTCTCCTTGCAGATTTGGTGCACGGTGGGGCCACAGGCCTAGGGGGCAGGGAACAGGTGGGAGGGGCTGTCCCTGCTTCCTGTCCTTTCACCCCAGCACCTCCACCCAACAAGACCCCAGCCCCAGCAGTCTTAGGCCCCCAATTCCTTCCCTTGGGACACTCCCATGACCCAACGCAACTCACCAGCAGCCGGAAAGGTTTGGTGGCGAACGCCAGAGACAGGCCCAGGGACATGTTCACAGCCTCCGGGGGGACTGAGGGGACAGATATATACATGGTCACCCTCGGGGATGGACGGGACTGTGTAAGAGCTGGACAGGGGATGGACAGGAACCTCAACCAGGGAGACATGGAGGTGTGAGGGGTTCGAGGAGGCACGTAGGTCATGGAAAGGGACACAGAGGGGTGTCCGAGGGTGCCTGCATACAGCTCAGAGGCCAGGGAGCTGGCTCCCTGGGCCCCCATCACAGATCCCAAGACAAAGGCAACGTCTGGCAAGTCCATATGTGTGCAGAGGTGGAACCCTAGCCCTAGGTCCCAGCGAGGGGCAGTGACTTACCCTGCAGGGGGATGGGTTCACACTTGCCCATGCTGCAGTCGCACTGGTAGAGGCCGCCCGTCTGGTTAGCAGCCTTTATCTCCTGGGGGGCTCCAACCACCAGCCTGGGGGGAGAGGTGGGAACAGCTCACCACAGGGACAAGAGAATGCTATGACATCTGGGGAGAGAAGGAGACGGTGGAAGTTCCGCCACCCAAAATAAAAGTGGGGGAGCCAACCTCACAGGGATTCCCTAACTCCCAGAAACAGGAAGAAGATTCAGCAAAGAAAAACATGGGAATTTTTTTTAACCGCTGATTGTTTATTGTGAATATTCTCGTAAACCAGTCATTTGAATTCCCAGGGGTCATTTCAATAAATTCAAGAACTTCCAAATCCTGAAGGCCAAACATTGAAGGTAGACAGTCTACCTTCCCAACTTGGAATCACTTCCCCATTCAGGCAGGGATGCAATATTGCATAGAGGACAGGAATAGAGGCCTTGGAGTTTTACTGCCTGAAATTAAAATTTAGTCCCACCCTTACTTCCTGTGTGACCTTGGGCAAGTCAATTAATTACCTTATTGTGCTTCAATTTTCTCATCTCTAAAATATGGATAATAGCAGTACCTACCTCAAGGTTATTATCAGGATTAAATGAGTTAATCTATGTACAGTCCAAAAATGGGAAAATGTTTCATCTTGGAGTGAGAAAGGCCTCTCTAAGAATGACATAATACCCAGAGGTCATTTTAAAGTGAATACATTCAACTCCACAGTCATTTTAAATAAATTTCTGTATCTGATCAACTACCAAAAGCAAAGTCAGAAAACAAACGATAAACGGGGGGAGGGAGATGAGCAACTCATACCCCAGACTACTTTCCTCAGTATAGTCAGAGCTGCCACAAACCAGTAAGGAAAAAAAAAACAAACCAAGAGAAAAATGGGCAACAGATAAGAAAAAAAAATGCTCACAGAAAAGGAAATAAATCTCTCCTTAAAAAAGAAATGCAGGGCTTCCCTGGTGGTGCAGTGGTTAAGAATCCGCCTGCCAACGCAGGAGACGTGGGTTCGAGCCCTGGTCTGGGAAGATCCCCCATGCCACAGAGCAACTAAGCCCGTGCACCAAAACTACTGAGCCTACACTCTAGAGGCTTCGAGCCACAGCTACGGAAGCCTGCGTGCCTAGAGCCCGTGCTCCACAGCAACAGAGACCACCACAATGAGAAGACCCCACATGGCCATTAATTAATTAATTAATTAATTTTTAAAAAAAGAAATGCAATTTAAAACTAAATTGAGAGACCGTTTCTCACCTGTTCAATTTACAAAGATCATAAGTTTGCTAACACTTTGGGTTGGCAAGTGGGTGGGGAAGTAGGTGTTTGCATAAACTTCTGGTGTGAGTGCAAATTGTTGCCACCCTCATAGAGGGTAATTTGGAAAAATCTATTAAAATTACATATGCACATGTACCCTTGGATCCAGCAATCCTAGTTCTAGGAATTTACTTCCAAAATATACTTGCACATGTAAAAAATGCCAACATTGTTCATATAGCAAAAGTTTGGAAACAATCTAATGTCCATTAAGAGGAGATTTTGGGACTTCCCTGGTGGTCCAGTGGGTAAGACTCTGAACTCCCGATTCAGGGGTCCCGGGTTCAATCCCTGGTAGGGGAACTAGATCCCACATGCTGCAACTAAGAGCCCACATCCTGCATGCCGCAACTAAACATGCCGCAACAAAAATCCTGTGTGCCGCAACTAAGACCCAGAGCAGCCTAAATAAATAAATAAATTTTAAAAATAGATTTAAATGTAATATAAATGTAAATTACAGTACTTCCAAATAATGGAATATGATGTAAGCATTAAAAAGAACAAGTAAGCTCTTTTTTCATTTATTTGGTAAAATCAGCAAACTCTAAAAAAACAAAATGCAAAGGACAGTATAGAGCAGAGGCCAGCAAACTTTCTTCTAGAAAAGTAACATTATTTCCATAAATATTATTTCTGTAAAAGTAAATATTTTAGGCTTTGCAGGCCATAGAGTCTCTGTCCCAGCCTCTCTGTTCTGCTACTATAGCTCCAAAACTGCCCTGAAAAATAAATGACTAGAGATTATCATACTAAGTGAAGTAAGTCACACAGAGAAAAATGATGTAAATGAACTTATTTACGAAACAGAAACAGACTCACAGATTTCAAAAACAAACTTATGGTTACCAAAGGGGAAATGAGAGGGGGAGAGATAAATTAGGAGCTTGGGATTAACACACACACACTGCTATATATAAAACAGATAACCAACAAGGACCTACTGTATAGCACAGGGAACTCTACTCAATTTTCTGTAATAACCTATATGGGAAAAGAATCTGAAAAAGAATGAATATATGTATATGAATAACTGAATCACTTTGCTATACATCTGAAACTAATGCAACATTGTGAATCAACTATACTCCAGTAAAATGTTTTTAAGTATTGGAAAATAATTAAAAAAATAATAATAAATGACAAGTGGGGAGTAGGGGTGGCCAAGTGTCAATAAAATGTATTTACAAAAATAGGCAGCAGGTTGTAGTTTGAGTATAATGTATACTACAAATTGTGTGCAGGATGATGTGGAGGTTTATGCACTGTAGAATCTCTCCAAAAGAACATATGAGAAACCATTCAACAAGGACCCTGCTAGGGAGGGAATTGGGGGAAGGGTTTGAGGAAGAGACTTTCTTACTATCACACTCTTTTGTATCTTTTGAATGTAGAACTCTGATAAATTAAGAAAAAAAACAAATCAAGGAAATTGTGATTTTTTTTAAGGTATGTTAAGCCTTGGAGGGAAAGTGTGTGAGCAGGGAGTCCCCCTGTGGCCCTTACCGGGATCCCTCAAGCTGGACCACACTCTGCCCGAAGCCCCTTGCATTGTTTTTGAAGATGACTGCTTTTTCCGTGTCCAGGTTGAACCCGTGACATAAGGCCAAGGCTGCAGGGAGAACAAGGAGGGCGGGAGTCAGGAGGACAGAAGGAGACAGTTAAGAAAGCAACCTGGGGGGCTTCCCTGGTGGCACAGTGGTTGAGAGTCTGCCTGCCGATGCAGGGGACACGGGTTCGTGCCCCGGTCTGGGAAGATCGCACATGCCACGGAGAGGCTGGGCCCGTGAGCCATGGCCACTGAGCCTGCGCATCCGGAGCCTGTGCTCCGCAACGAGAGAGGCCACAGCAGTGAGAGGCCCGTGTACCGCAAAAAAAAGAAAAAAAAAAGAAAGCAGCCTGGGGACTTCCCTGGTGGCGCAGTGGTTAAGAATCCACCTGCCAATGCAGGGGACATGGGTTTAAGCCCTGGTCCACGAAGATCCCACATGCCGCAGAGCAACTAAGCCCATGCGCCACAACTACTGAGCCTGCACTCTAGAGCCCGCAAGCCACAACTACTGAGCCCGCGTGCCTAGAGCCCATGCTCCGCAACAAGAGACGCCACCACAGTGAGAAGCCTGCACACCACAACAAAGAGTATCCCCCGCTGGCCGCAACTAGAGAAAGCTCGCAGCAACGAAGACGCGACGCAGCCCTAAATAAATAAATAAATAAATAAGTTTATTTTTTTTAAAAATAAAAGAAAGCAGCCTTCCCTCCTGCCCCAAGCATCTTCCTGTTGGGATTTACCCTAACCCAGCATGGACATGGGTGCCTCCCACATCCCAGCCTGGAGAGAGGTTGCCACACTTTTTCTATAAAGAGCAAGATAGTAAATATTTTAGGCTTTGTGGACCAAGAGGCAAATGGAGTCTATTATGTACGTACCTATATAAGAAAAGAGGAAATGCATGTCTACAAATTTTTCATGAAGGAAATTCAAAATATAATAATTGAGTACAATTTTTTTTGTAATACAAATTACTGATGAGACAAGTGGAATTCTTTAGGAGAAATAACATTGCACGCCATTCAAAGTTAGTGTTCAAAATGACTCAAAGTTAGTGTTCCCTGTCATGAATCGATTATAAATGTTCATCTGGGACCTATGGCTCCAGGTTGTACAAAAACACATGGTGGAGCCCTCATCTTATGCCCACAGAGGACAGTTTGCTGACTCCTGGCCTAAGAACCACCAACAGGGTGTAATGGAAGAAATTTTCACATATTGAGCTATGGGGAAGTCATTCTGGCTTATACATGATTTAGCTTGAATTTTATGCTAAGTAAAACAGCCTGTGTGTAGCCTATCAAACATACATTGTACAACTATTTTAATAATTAAAGAAAAGGGTGCATTGTCCAGAAGTAAAGAACGTCCATGTTAAAAATAAAGATTAAACGCCTCCCTTCCCAGGACGCCAGCGCTGCTACTCCTTTGATGATAAGACTCCCAGGTGCCAAGGCCATACTGACTGGCTGTGTACATGCTGATCTGTTGTTTGTTTTGTTTTTAACCTTAAAGGAACATATCCCTGACTTGTTTGATGTTCTTTGTTCTGACAAGATATAGAACTGTGCTGAAAACCATGTTTCTCCGGAGCAGTTCCTCAGAGTTCTCTGAGAGGCTGTCTCCTGAGTTATAGTCCTCAGTTTGGCTCAAAGAAAACTCTTTTCTTGTTTATTGATTATTTCCATCAACAGGTGCATTCAGCCCCTCTCTGAATCCCTCCCTGGGTTCCCACCCCACTGATTTGCCCAACAATCAAGTTCCTAAAGGCTCAGTTAGGTAATTTTCTTCCTATGCAACTTTCAAGCATTTCTTTCCCTTCTCTGGCTCTTAGTCCACAAAACACAGACACAAAGGAAAAAAACTTGAATCATTTTGATCAGTCAGTCATTCAACAAACATTTACACCTGAGTCCTTGGAAAAGAGGAGACCAATAGGAGGAGGTGAGGTGGAATCCAAGAAGAAACACTCCAAGAAGAGAAGCCAAGACCTGCTGGGCACACTTAGACGTGTCATTTCACCTCTCGGGGCCTCGGTTTCCTCCTCTGTGAAGAAAGGACCAGCCAAACCCCCTTGCATAGACCATGAATTGAGTCATTTATCCAAGCTTCTCTGCTCATCCCATCTCGGTCTAGCTCTACTCTGCTTCTTGAATCCCTTAACCTTCCCCCAATCCCCTTTGTCTCTCCCAGCCTAACTCCTAAATATTCTGTACCCTTTCTCTCCACAAACTCACAAACCCAAAAACTCCCCTCCTCCTCACTCTGAGGGCCCCCCAACTCCTGGCGCACCTGTTAGTAGAAGGACTCTGTGAGTCATAGCTGGAGAGAGCAGGAGCCGTGAGACTGCAGGCACCACTGAGCCACTTCAAGGCAGCCACCAAAGCCAGGAAGGACCGGAAAAGGGAAGTAGGAGGCAAAAGTCTGTCAGAGACTCAAAGGAAGAGGATGGAGGCTCAGTGAGCACACAGCCCTGCCAGACCTGCCCCCTCTACCCAGCCTCCCGGCCCAAACCATCAAGGTCACTAACCCATAGGTGGCTTTGTTTGCCCACCTGCTTCTAGAAACATTATGAACAGCAAAGCACAGACTTATGACCTGCCCCCCAGAACATGTCTCCCTGAAAGCACGCTTTGCAAAATGTCCTTCCCTCCTGCCCAGGGAAGTGGGAATACCTGTCAGCTAGAGCTATCCTCCTGTGTGGCCATCAGTAAGGTCAACTCAGGTACAGAGAAACCCGGTGCTTTTTTCTTATATAAATTTATTTATTTATGTATTTATTTTTGGCTGCATTGGGTCTTCACTGTGGCACGCAGACTTCTCAGTGAGGTGGCTTCTCTTGTTGCGGAGCACAGGCTCTAGGTGCGCAGACTTCAGTAGTTGTGGCGCCGGGCTTAGTGGCTCTACAGTATGTGGGATCTTCCTGGGCCAGGACTCGAACCCATGTCACCTGCATTGTCAGGGGGATTCTTAACCACTGCACCACGCGGGAAGTCCTCTACGTGGTGCTTTTTTCATATTATTTTGCTTTAAAAAAAACAAAAAAACAAAAAAACAGCCTCAGGACTTCCCTGGTGGTGCAGTGGTTAAGAAGCCGCCTGACAATGCAGGCGACACGGGTTCGAGCCCTGGTCCAGGAAGATCCCTCATGCCGCGGAGCCACTAAGCCTGCACTCCACAACTACTGAAGCCCATGGCCTAGAGCCCGTGCTCCACAGCAAGAGAAGCCACCGCAATGAGAAGCCCACGCACTGCAACAAAGAGTAGGCCCCGCTCGCTGCAACCAGAGAAAGCCCGCACACAGCAACAAAGACCCAACGCAGCCAAAAAAAAAAAAAAAGCCTCCAACTCTTTTGCCCTGGAATTTTCACTTCCAAGAATTTATCCTAAGAAATATCTGAGAAGTACAGTCAAAGATGTCTGCACAAGCTGTTTTCAAAGACACAGGAGCGGCCTTCCCTGGTGGCACAGCAGTTGAGAGTCAGCCTGCCGATGAAGGGGACACGGGTTCGTGCCCCAGTCTGGGAAGATCCCACATGCAGCTGAGCGGCTGGGCCTGTGAGCCATGGCCGCTGAGCCTGCGCATCTGGAGCCTGTGCTCCACAATGGGAGAGGCCACAGCAGTGAGAGGCCTGCGTAAAAAAAAAAAAAAGACACCATACTTGTGTGTGTCTGCTAGTGTGATCCCCAAGCCAATCATTTTTCATTCTCTCTCCAACATATTTTCTCTTGCCCTTAGTTCTGCTTTCTTAATAACCAGAGCAAAGAAATGTGTGCGTTCTGAAAAAAATTCCATTAAAATTCTGAACATTTTGTTTTAAAATTACCTCTTTAAAAATACATATGTGTAGGAAAACCAAAATGTTAATAGTGGTGGTCGCTGGATCATAGGACAATGGGTCTGTTCTACTCTATTGCTGCAGAGCAAACTACTCCAAATAAAACGGCGACTTCTTTTTTTTTAATTTATTTTATTGAAGTGTAGTTGATTTACAATGTTGTGTTAGTTTCTGGTGTACAACAAAGTAATTCAGTTATACATATACAGAATAGTTTGCATCTGCTGATCTCAAGTTCCCAGTTCATCCCTCCCCCATATCCCCTCTCCCTTGGCAACCACAAGTCTAAAACAGCAACTTCTCATTGTGTCATGGTGCTGTGGATTGTCTAGCCTCAGCAGTTCTCACTAGGGAATCTCAGATGGCTGCAGTCAGATCGTGACTGGGGCTGGAGTCCTTGAAGACTCAGCTCAGCTGGACTTTCAAAACAGATCACTCCCGTGGCTGGAAGTTGGTGCCATCAGCAGGCCAGGAGCTCGGTTAGAGCTGTCAGCTGGAGGACCTCCATGTGGCCTCTCTATGTGGCTTGGGCTACTCACAGCATAGTGGTTAGACTTCAAGAGCAAATATTCCAAGAGATAAGAATTGAAAGTTCCCAGTCTCTTAAGGTGTTGATCTGGAAACTGTCACAGAGTCACTTCTACTATATTCTAGTGGTCAAGCAGTCACAGAGCTCGACCACATTCTAAGAGAGGGGGACAAAGATATCACCTCTCAGTGGGAGGTGTGTCAAAGAATTTGTGATCAACTTTAATCTGCCACAGGGTGATTTAAATTTTCTTCTATATATATTTGTATAACCTTAAAGGATATATTTGTATATATTTGTATATATTTGTATAAAACTTGTATACAAAAAAAAAAAAAAGAGTGACGTTTATGATCAGAAAGAAAAGGAAAACACCAAAAAGTAATTTAAACAACAAAGGGCCCATTCTTGCTAGCAGGAAAGGAGGCTGAGTAAAAAGAAATAAGACCATTGGATCAGGATGAGAAGCTACCAACCAGGGTGTGAGGACATATTTTAATAAATAAGCTGGTGGGACTTCCTTGGTGGCACAGTGCTTAAGACTCCGCACTCCCAATGGAGGGGGCCTGCATTCGATCCCTGGTCAGGGAACTAGATCCCACATGCATGTTGCAACTAAGAGTTCGCATGCCACAACTAAGGAGCCCACGTGCTGCAACTAAGACCCGGCGCAACCAAATAAATAAATAAATATTTTTTTAATAAAAAAGAATGAATGCAAAAATAAATAAATAAATAAGCTGGGTTTATTTTTGATAAAAAAAACTTTCACACTCTGATCACCACAGGAAGTTGCTCAGATATCACGGCCCCTCTGTGCCCTTAGCAGTGGCCAAGGGCCCACTTTAAAGGCATAGGCAATATCTCAGAAAGATTGTCCAACCCCCAGAGCCTTTCTTAATGACCCACCCTATGGTGTGCACCTGACCAGGTAACCACAGGTGGGCACCTAGCTATAAGCTCCCATCTATCCCCTACCCCTACTCTTGACGAAAGCTTAGCTTGGGTTTCCCTGTACATGAACACTGAGACAAGGGGAAGTAATTTATTTGAGAGGTAATCCAGGAAACACTGGTGCAGAAGTGAGCCCATAAAAGCTGTGAGATGGAACAAGTTACTGCTGTGGATGATTGGAGCTCAATACACTGAGGAACTCTGAAATCCAGGGTAAAACATGCCTCAGAGTTATCCACCTGAGAGGAGAGGGGGCTAGGTATTTATCCACAACTCACATCAGCTATCAGTGGAGGGCTGCTCTCCGGGAAAGCCTTACTTCTCTGGTGCATCCAATTTGCCCTGCACCCAGGCAGAGAAGGCTCCAGAAGCCAGAGAGAGCCCTCAGGCAGGCAGGTACTGGCAGCTGGAAACCTGGCCAGCTTGCATGAGAATGATAAACACTGATGGGACGTGAATGGAGCAATTGCAGTGTCTGCTACAGATACTCAGATATTTTTTCATAGCACTCACTATTACATGAAATTATATTACATATTTATTAATCTATCTATTGTCTGACTCCCCAGCTAGAGTCTATAAGCTCCAGAGAGCAGAGATTCTTGTCTGTCTTGCTCATCACTCTATTTCCAGTGCACAGAAGAGTGCCTGGTTCATAAGAGAGATCCCCCCCCGCCCCTCCCTCAGAGAGAGAATTCTGGAAAGAGGGCAGGGTAGCAAGCACCAAGAATCCTTCCTCCCCAACTAGATAGCAATTATACCAGAAGGATCTCTCTGATGTAACTATTTAAGAGCTCTGAGTCTATAATGCACCAAAAAAAAAAAAAAAGACCTGTGGTTAATTTCTGTGTATTTCAGCTCTTAGCACTGTAGCAGCTACCAACCCCTCACTAACTGCAATCCCATGGCAAGCTTTGCAGGAGCAGGTTGCATGAAGCTTGTAGGAACCAAGGTGTCAAGAACCCATCCGTTTATGATGCCTATCATGGAATCTTAACTACAAAATCTTCAAAACTTGAAATAATTTGAGTGAACCAGTGTTCCTAACATCAAATCAATGTAAATAGAGCATAAGGCGCTTTGCTGGGTCAGGTTAAAAACAACCACTATGCTCTCTCGCCTCCTCGCTTCCAAGACGACCAGGGAAAGAAGGAATAATGGTCGTGCCAAAAAGGGGCGCGGCCACGTGCAGCCTATTCGCTGCACCAGCTGTGCCCGATGCGTGCCCGAGGATAAGGCCATTAAGAAGTTCGTCATTTGGAACATCGTAGAGGCCGCAGCCGTCAGGGACATTTCCGAAGCGAGTGTTTTCGACGGTGAGTGAGCTCCTGGCGCGAACTGTCCTATGTGTTTCCCAAGCTGTATGTGAAACTACATTACTGCGTGAGTTGTGCCGTTCACAGCAAGGTAGGCAGGAATCGTTCTCGGGAAGCCCGGAAGGACCGAACACCTTCACCCCGATTTAGACCTGCTGGTGCTGCGCCACGACCTGCACCATAGCCCATGTAAGGAGCTAAGTCCTTAAAGACTAAAGAAATACGGTCCCCTGGAAAGACAATAAAACGGAAATTATACTTTTAAAAAAACCCACCATTTGCTTAGTGATTTACAGGTCCCTTTCACAGACATAATCTCTTCTGATACTCATGCTCAAACTATGAGTTAGATGCTATTATTAATTCTAATTATCATCTTTCTTGTGCAGAAGTTCTTTTGTTTCATGTGGCCAAATTTATTATTAGTCTTTTCTGTAACTTCTTTAATAAATCTCCAGAGTTAGAAAAAATTTTTTTCATCTATATATTCTTCTCAAATACTTCTTTTCCTTCCGTTATTTAACTTCTTACTTTGTGTACTGTTGAATTTTTTGTGTGCAGTGTGAAACAGGGAATCCAGTTTCATTTTTGTCCGTATGAACAAATAATTTTCCAGTTCCATTTACTGAAAAGAGTTTAAAATAAGCTTTTAGAAGGAAATTTTACTTTCCTATATTTGTCAATTTTTTTTTTATTGCCCATCTGTTTTCTACCCAAGTCAGTATAATGCAAGTTTCCAGTGTTACGTATCACCCTGGTGCAATTATCTTCTTTCTGAATCTGAGTAAATTACGGTAACCAGAACCCACAGCCCAACTCTGTGGAAAACCACTTCAAAGAGAAGAAACTTTTGTTTCCTCCCCAAGGGCAAAAATGATGGGCAGCAGGAACATCCAATCATAACCCTATTTCCTACTTGAGGCAGATTCAATGGGCAAAAAAGTCATCATTTGCAGAAAGTATGAAAACCCAAGACCATTAAGTGATAACTTGTTAGAACTAATCTTATTCAGCAAGATCAACATATAAAAATGTAATCCATTTCTTGTTCAGCTAAGACTAATTTCCTGATTAGAAAATATAATAGGAAAAACACCATTCGTAGCACCAAAAAGCTATAAAACACGTAAGCATAAATCTAACATGAAATATGTATGAACTATTTATTTTTTAAGCTATTAGTCTTTCCTGAAGGACATAAAAGAATAGAGAGAGATGCCATATTCATGGGGGACAAGGCTTAACATTATAAAGATATCAGTTCTCCGTCAGATTACTCAGTAATTCAGTGTAACCTCACCCAATAGGATTATTATTGAATTTGACAAGCTGATTCTAAAAATCACCTGGAGGAGAAAACACACAAGAATAGCCTAGAAAACTATGAAGCATACCTTATTACATAACTCCATTCCATAGCCAGACATGCCATATCACAGCACTACCTTAAAGTCAGATAAGCAAAGGTAAGGTGTTGGTTCTGGAATAAATACATAAAACCAAATACATAAAACCAATACTGGTATATACAAAAATCTGATATTCCCACTGGAATTAATATATTTCTTTTAATGAAAAATCAAACAAACTTTATCTGATCCCACTTCCCCCACCAACCACTGCCCCATTTTTTTGCGTCCCTTTTGCAAAGTAGATTCCAGAACAGTTGTCTGTATTTGCTGTGCCCAGGTCTGCCCTTCCCATGCTCCCTTGAACCCATTCCATTCCAGCCTTTGCCCCACCCCAGCCTCCACTTCACCAAAACTTTTCATCACTGTCACCAAGGATAAATGGTTAACTCCAAGAATTGGTTTGCAATCTTCATCTTAAGGGATTCCGCAGCAGCTTTTCACATTTGCCCGCTCCTTCCTGGGATTAATTTGTATATTGGCTTCCAAGGACCCTCACTCACCTGTTTCTCCTTCACCTGCATCTCTCCGTCGAGGTTCTTTGGCCAATCCCTCCTTTTCTCCCCAACCTGGTAAGGAGGATTCCAGAGCTCAGTCCTTGGGCCTCTTTTTTAATCTACTCCTGTCCTTAGGTGGGCTCAGGGCTATAAACATCACCCATATGTTGATGATCCTCGGTTTCTGTCTCCATCCCAGACCTCTCCTGAGCTCCAGACTCGGATAGCCAATGGCTCGCCCCATGTCTGACAAGCTCCACAAACCAAGTATGTCTAGACCTGAACTCCTGATCACTCCCAATCATGCTCCCCACATCTGGGCCCATCTCAGCCTCAAGCGCATGAGACAAGGCTAGGCCAAGACACAACTGATTCCACCGGTAAAGTTACAATGAGCCACCGTTAGGTTCATACAGTTTATTACTTACATAGACAGCAAAACCAATCCTTCCATAGTCATCCTACACATCAAAAAGGACGGTACCAAAAAAGGGAGGGTATATCCTAGACTAAGAGACAAAGCAGTTTTAATCTGGAGCTCTTTTGGGGGGCAGGGGGCAGTGAGTGAGGCAGAAAGCCTCATACACAGTCAGAACCTGGGACATGAGTCATGACTCCTGAGACCCTTCTAAGGGACGTAGGAGGCAAATAGGGGGTGGCCCCCAAGCAGCTCCTCATCCTCTGTTCCAGAAAGATCACAGACGTTCTGCTGAAACTCAGACGAGCTGTGGTTCAAGCCTTTGCCTGTGTGGCCCGTGTGGTAGTGCCAGGTGGCTGGGGGCACCATGGCGGTGCTATTCCCCCACTTTCAGTCAGTGGCAGTAGTGTCCTTGTGAGACAGGCTGGGGCCTGGGACTCTTTGCTGCAGTGTTATAATGCTTGCACCCGGACAAATGTCTCCTTGAGCAACAAAATACAAAGAAACTGTAAGGGGCTATAACTGCATGCATGCGCTGTTGGGGCAAATTCTGGACAAAAGATACAAAAAGACCAAAAAAAAACCACAAACGCAACTGCCACTTCTGAAGAAAAGGGAGCTAAAACAGGGTACTGCGCATGCCCCCTGCACTCAACACCACCTAAGGGGTGGGCAAACCATCTAAGCCACGCCTCCAGCCCAACCCCCAGACACACCCCTACCCTCACCCCATACAAGGAGCTGGCTCATCCCCGCCCCCCTCAGGGAGCGAGCAAGGAAACCTGTTACTTGTTTTTGCCCCCTCCTACAGCTGCAGGAACCCCAATACAAACTTGCCTGAAGTTCCTCACTGGCCTCTTCTCAATTTCAGTTGATTGGGGAAGGCCAAAAACCCTGGTCAGTAACACTTCCAGTCACTCAGAGTGAAAGTCATAAGGAAATCCTACGGCTCTGCCTTCAAATATGTCCAAAAATATGACCCCTCCTTACCAACTCCACAGTTACCAAAATTGTGGAAGCCACCATTGTCCCACCTGGAATGGAGCCTTAGACCTTGTCTGTGCCCCACTGCTTCTCTATTTCCCCCCAACAACACAAAGTCAGTTTTCAACATCGTAGCCAGAGGGAGCCTTTCAAAACGCAAGGCATATATTATTCCTCTGCTCAAAAGCTTACAAAGTCTCCTCACCTCGCTGAGAGTCCAAGCCAGTCTTGCCATAACCTACCAGGCCCTGCATGATCTGTCGTCCCAGCCTCCACCCTTGCCTCTCTGAGCTCATCTCCTTCTCTTTGAGCCCTTGTTCCCCCCACTCCAGCCACACTGGCCTCCTTGCAGTTCTTCAAGGCCAGCACATCGGCTCTTCCCTCTGATTGGAGTATTTTTCCCCCAGATCTTTGCATGGGTCACTCTCTCACCTCCTTCAAACAAGTGGGTTTGCTATCAAATGACTCTCCATGCTCAGCCTTACAAATCCTCTCTGCCGTGTTTCTTCTCCCAAACTTTTCTGGCTTTGCTCTCAAGAGAAAGAAGGTAGCAGAGTCTCCATCTCCTGTTGCCCCATGCAGCACCCAGGATCAAGGCTCCTCTCTCCCCAACACAATCTCTCAGACCCATCTCTCCAAATCTCTTTTCCCTCACCTAGCCAGACAACTTACCTCTGTCTAAACCCTTCCAATTTGCCTGACGTACCACATTCAAAGGCAGTTACCTCACAGGATCGATCCTCCTAAGAAGGTTCTGGGAAGTACCAACAACAAAATTTTGTTTTTCCATTACACTGAATTGCCAAGGAAAGTTCCACTTGAATGTCATCCTCAACAATCTGGTTAAGCCTTTGATGCCTGGGGCCAGACTTGGGGGGTTAAAATCCTAGCTCTATAAGCCTGAGACCTTGAGCAAGTTACTCTCTAGACCCCATTGTCCTCAACTGGGAAATGATGGTAATAATAGTACTCACCCCTTGGGGTTGTTGTGATGGTTAAATGAGATAATAGATGTCAGAGTGCACGTAGTGAATATTCAGTCAACATTAGCTATAATTATTTGACCCACTGTGTCTTGGGCTGACCATGATATGGTTGGCATGGCCCTAATGACACATAAATGTTATATTGGCATCAGAGTTGCCTGTCACTCAGTTGGAAGCATTCTAGACTTTTCCACCTACTCTCTCAGTTGTCCAAGCAGGGAGCCAAACGTCAGGCAGATCAGAGAAAAATTCCTACCACAGGCTTGATGGGCGTCTTGGGCGTTTCCACCAAAATCACACTAAGAACATGGTTGGCCAGAGGTCACTCGCAAGGCAGGGTCAGACGTGCACTGCCACCACCCCTGAAATACTTCCTCCTGCTTCCAATCCTTGAAAGCAGAAGTAGCTCAGGACCTGACCTGAGCAGAACAGAGGAGAAAACTACTAACTCCTGGAATAGAACGGGAAGGAAGTTGTGCTTCTGTCAGGGGAGGAGAAGAACCAGAAGCTCTTTTGAGCAGATTATTTTGCTTCTGAGGTGAGGGGGATAGAGGCACATGTAAAAGGGCAACCGCCTCTCCCCAACCCCACAAGCCAGGTTCTTCTGGAGTGTGAGTCTGATGTGTCCTAAGATATCTGACTGTTCAACCCCTAAGAAGTTGGGGCAGGCCTAGGAAGCCACTGTAATTGTATTTCTTTCTCCCAATTGTATGAACTATGCAAACAGTATTATGACAATGCTAAAGAAAACAAGAAAAAACAACACAGAGTTCCACAACCATAATATATCAGCTTTTCTGCACATATACTATTTACAAACTTGTCATGATAGGATAGGTTTGATTCTGTACTATGGTTTTGTCATATAACGTTTTAGCACAAATATTTCATGTAGCTTTCCAAGACTTTATTTTTAAAATTTTATTAGGGTATAGTTGATTTACAATGTTGTATTAGTTTCAGGTGTACAGCAAAGTGATTCAGTTATACATATACATATATTCATTCTTTTTTAGATTCTTTTCTCATATAGGTAGGTTATCACAGAATATTGATAGAGTTCCCTGTGCTATACAGTAGGTCCTTGTTGGTTATCTATCTTATATATAGTAGTGTGTGTATGTTCATCACAAGCTCTACAGGGCTTATTCTAATGGTATAAAATATTCCATTAAGTTGAGAAATTTTAGTGTTTGACTATTTTAGGCAATACTTCATTAAACAACTTTCTACACACAGCTCTTTGCAATTCTTTTCTTCAAATATAATTTTTTAAAACATTTCATATTTATTTTGGCTGCGCTGGGTCTTAGTTGCGGCACACAGGATCTTCGTTGCAGCACACGGGATCTTTGTTGCAGCATGGGGGCTCTTAGTTGTGGCATGCGGACTCTTAGTTGCAGCACGCATGTGGGATCTAGTTCCCCCACCAGGGATCAAACCTGGGCCCCCTGCATCAGGAGTGCAGAGTCTTACCCACTGGGCCACCAGGGAAGTCCCCAGATAGAATTTTTAAGATGAAATGACTGGGGCCAAGATGATTCACACTTTGGAACCCTTCCTACTCACTGCCAAATGACTCTCCAAATGGGTGGTACAACATGCATTCTATTTTGAAGCCAATGTTTGCAGAAAGCTTTATAGTTTCAAGCCATTTTATAAATTTTTGTCTCAACACCCCCGGGGCAGGTTGGTCTGACTTCCACCTCCACTCACTATTCTGTCTGTCTCTCCAATAGGGACCGGAAAAGCTGTTTACAGGTTTTCCCAACCTGTCTCACAGCGAGGAATGGTCATGTGACCCCATTCTGACCAATGAGATGTAAAGGAAAGCCTTGATGGACAGAGGGCTGACACCGCCCCTCCTTGACCGTCGATGTTCCCTTCTCCCCCCTCCCCGCTTCCAGAATGCCGAAGTGATGCCTTGGGCAAACTAAATTTCGAAGGAGTAGAGGTAACAAAAAGGGAATTGGAGTCTATTCACAGAGAGGAGCAGAGATGTGAGGGAGCAGCACAGCCTCTGAGAGAGGGGTGAAGAGCAGCCTGGTTCTGGGGGTGCTTAGTCCCCCAGAACACACATCCTCACACCTGAGCCCCATGTATCTTCACACCAAGCCCCCATTTTCTTGCAGAAATTCAGGCAGGTCTCTATCCCTTGCAGATAATCAACCCTGCAGGGATTACAGCAGTTTTTCTCACGATTAATATGTGAGAAGTGGGTGGATTTCAAGGATCCAGGCAATTAGGGGTTTGTTCTTCCTGAAGCACAAGAAGAGAGGAAGGTGTTCATACACCAGAGGCCCACTGATCACTGTCTGAACCACTTGCAACCTGTGGGTGGTGTGGAGGGTGAAGCAGTTTGTAGGAGTGACAACCAGGTGTCCGTGATTTTCCAACAATCCCAACTTCAAGTTTTTTAAACTTGAAGTTAAAGCGTGCCCCCAATTTGTGGCCAAATAGGTCCAAGAATCAACAGGGAAAAGGGATCCCATTAGATCCATCCTTATACCCTCTTCAAAGCAGCATCAGTCAGCAGAAAGCCAACTGGGCACAGAAGTGCTCTGTGGAAAGTGAAACATAAAGGTACTTGGTCAGAGTCAATCACTGGAAGCCACATGGCATCATGGTTAAGAGTATGGCAGTTGACCTTGGTTCAGTTACTAGCTCTGCTTTCTTCTAGCTGTATGACTTTGGGCAAGTTAACTCACTTCTCTGAGCCTCATTTTCCTTATAATTAGAAATCATGTTACTTAACAATAGTGGACGTTGGTTGTTTTTAGGCCACTCAGCATTCATTCCCCCCTTCTTTTACTAATAACAGTCAATTTCCTGTTGGCCAACTACCTCCCCACCATTGTATACAGTCCTGGTGAGACAATAAATCAAGGTAAGTTAAGGTGCCTTACCTTTTCTTAACTAAATGAGTAGCCTCTTGCCCAAAGCTAGGCAAAGTGGACTCTACATTTAATTTGAATTTTGAGCACAGTGATGCAAGGGTAGAAAACTAATATTTGGTTTATTTCTCTCTTGACAGGACCTCCAAAGACATAGTTTCTGTCCTCTCTGTGTCTTTCAACCCTCTCTTCCATTCTTTAAGCCACTCTATTTCCTTCCAGTAAATTCCATTTTTTACTTGTTAGCTAGAGTCTGTTTCTGTTATTTTTGCGCAGAATGCCCTAACTGATGCACTACTTAACAACAATCAAAAACTAGTAAGGATTAAATTAAATAATGTATGTGGAAAAGCTTAGCACAGTGGCTGGTATATAGGATGTGCCCAACAAATGGTAATTTGTATTAGTCGAGGGTGAGGTTCAACTGCTGTCACAGGACCCAAAATCTTAGAGGCTTAAGCCAGACTGTCCTGCTGACAGTCCAGGGAGGTAGAGAGGCTCCACAGTGTTGGAAAGCCTGACTCCTTCTAGCAAGGTGCTCTGTCATCCCAAGGTACTGTTCTCATCCAGCCCATCAAAGATGGCCCACCGCCATGTCCACCCTCCAGCTGGCAGGAAAAATAAAGAATGTGGATGTGACTCTTTCCTTTAAGAGTGTGACCCAAAAATTACACATATCATTTCCACTCCCATCTCACTGGCCAGCACTTAGTCACATGACCACACACAGCCGCAAAGAAACCTGCGGAACATAGTCTTTATTCTAAGTAGCCATGTGCATGGCCAAAATTTGGAGTTGAATTAGTAAAGAAAAAAGAGGAAGACAGATACTAGGGGACAACTAGCTCTCTCTGCCACATTATTATTGCCACGACACTAAACATCCTCTGGATGAAACGTCTCCAGTTTGACAAAGTAACCTTGGTCCTTGATCTGATGCTGTATCATTATTGTCACATCCAGCTTCCGGGCCTCCATATTCAGGGCTTTACAGGCCTTGGGGTTCAAAGAAAGGCTGCATGTATAAGAGCTTTCCTCCAGAAAAGTTTTGTGTGGCTTTAAATAAGATCAAGAAACAGGGAGAAACGGGGACTTAGTGGTTCTAAATGAAGGAACGAGGGTTAGAGAATGGGTAGGCCTGGAGAGGCCGAGGAAGGCAGGCATTACCCCCTCCAAGGGGCTCCTCAGCAGAGAAGGGGGCCATGGTAAAGCTAAATATCACCCCCAGGAACACCTTGAACCTCAGATCCTGAGGACCACGAGCAGGAGATGGACCCAGCCGCACACGAGTGAGATTAGGGGCACCTCCGACAGCCAATAGGCAGCCAGGCACATGAGGAGCCCTCTGTTCTCTCTCCAATTCTTTCCTCCCAGTCTCTCACCCTGGAGGAGCTACAATCAGAAGAGGGAAGAGGAAAGCAGGAAGAGTAAGAGAGTAGATCACAGCCCCATCCTCTCGAAGTCCCTAGAGCCAGAAATGGACCTTATATTGTATGGTGAATTACATATACATCTATCTTTCCCCCAGACTATTCATTCAACAGATATTTACTGAATGCCTATTATGTGCCAGGTGCTGTTCTGGTCTCTAAAGATATACACGTGAACAAGAAAGGAAAAAAATCCCCACCCTCAGAGAGTTTGTTCTCAGGGAATAATAGACTCTGCTTCACTTGAGAGCTGGGATTGTGTCAAATTCATGGCTCTATCCCAGGGCCCAATATTATCTTTGACTGGGGCTCAGTGACTGTTGTTTAGATGAACCACATCACAGTTTTGATTTTGTGTTGAACACTTGCAGTTTCCTCCCTGCGTCCAATTTCCCTCTTCTCAGCAACTTTCAATTCCCATTTGAAGGACTATGTCATTTGGGGAAAACTGACTTCACCCCCAGCTCTGAGGGTGGAGCATGTGGACTAAACTAAGCCAATTTGTATATTCCAGACCCTTGACTTCAGTGATGGTTTAAGTATGGGCATGTGATCTAAACCAGACCAATCAAAGTGGATCTGAGGAAAAAGATGCTTTTGCTCTTTCCAGTGTAATATAAAACTTGGACTCACTGGAGCCATTTTTGCTATTGTGGAGAAAGTCCACCTGAGGATGAACCAACACATCACAGAAACAGAGCCAGATCCCTCTTGAAAATGTGAAACTCTGGATCAAACCACAGCTGAAATCCTCTCTACCTCTGGACTTTCCAGCTGTATGAGTCAATAAATTCTTTTCATTGCTTAAGTCATTTTGAGTTGAATTTTTCATTTGTAACCAAAAGTATCACAACTGATTCAGAGATTTTGTTTTACAAAGTGGAAGAATATCCAAGTAGATATATGACACAGACAGTTTCTAAAAGGCAGTCCAGGGCTTCCCTGGTGGCGCAGTGGTTGAGAGTCCGCCTGCCGATGCAGGGGACACGGGTTCGTGTCCTGGTCCGGGAAGATCCCACATGCCGCAGAGCGGCTGGGCCCGTGAGCCATGGCCGCTGAGCCTGTGCGTCCGGAGTCTGTGCCCCGCAACGGGAGAGGCCACAACAGTGAGAGGCCCGCATACCGCAAAAAAATAATAATAATAAAATAAAATAAAAGGCAGTCCAACACAAAACTGAAAGACAGAGTGTGTGTAAATCTACATGAGGTATCAAACAGCCCAAAGAAAAAGCAGAGAACATCAGGGGGTTTATTTGGACATATTGGAAAGCTCTTGCCGTATAATATGGATAAGAAGAGACAGAGTTCAGAGTTCAAACTTCTAGGTGCCTTCTTAAAAACCTTTCAATAATTTCTTATCACCAACAGTTAAAAGCCAAACTCATTAGGCCCTGACAATTTAGTCCATAAATACCTTTGATTCATTTCTAATCATTTATAGCCCAAGCACAATATATCAGTTACACTTAGTGTGCCCTATATGGTAGCCAACATCCAAGATGGCCCCTAACAACCTTCCTACCCTAATATTCATACCCTTGTGTAGCCCCCCTTCCACGATGAATCATGGCTGGCCTGTGTGACCAAGAGAATAGAGCAGAAGTGAAGGTGTATGGCTCCCAAGGCATTTCAGCTTCTGTCTTGCTCCCTTGGATGGTTCTCTCTCTGGAGGCTGGAGGAAGCCACCCACCATGCTGTGAGGACACTCAAGCTACCCTGTAGAGAGACCCTGGTGGAAAAGAACTATTGAGGGGAAGGTATGAAGATTTCCCATATACCTCCTACCCCCATATATGCATAGCCTCCCCAATCATCGACATCCTCCACCAGTGACATTTTTACTGTCTCCATAGTTTTACCTTTTCCAGAATGTCATATAGTTGGAATGATACAGTATGCAGCCTTTTCAGACTGGCTTCTTTCACTGAATAATATGAATTTAAGGTTTCTTCATGTCTTTTCATGGTTTGGTAGCTCATTTCTTGCTCGTGCTGAATAACATTCCGTTGTCTGGATGTACCACAGTTTATTTATCCATTCATCTCCTGAAAAATATCTTGGTTGCTTCCAAGTTTTGGCAATGATGAATAAAACTGCTGTAAATATCCAAGCGCAGGGTTTTGTGTGGACGTAAGTTTTCAGCTCCTTTGGGTGAACACCAAGGTGCGTGGTTGCTGGATTAATGCAGTAAGAGTATGTTTAGTTTTGTAAGAAATTGCCAAACTGTCTTACAAAGTGACTGTACCATTTTGCATTTCCACCAACAATGATTACTGTTATTTTAAGCCACTAAGTCTGGGGTCATTTGTTATGAAGCTTTAGATAACTAGTTCAACCTGCTATTGAACATGTCTAGAATGCCTTCCTTCTGCTTCTCTTTGTCATCCTTAGAAACTCCTGCCTGCTTTGATTTTCCTACTCAGACCCAGGCTGTCTTCCATACAGCTCTATTAAGAGTCCTCACATTGGGATCTCATTAAGTGTTTAAGAGGTTATTTTTTCCACTATTGTTTATTGAAGGCAATTTTTTAATTTTTATTTTTTATACAATCTTTAAAGGTTACACTTCATTTACAGTCACTACAAAATGCTGGCTATATTCCCTGCGTTGCACAATTCATCCTTAGAGCCTGTCTTATACCCAGTAGTTTGTACCTCCCACTCCCCTACTCTTATATCACCCCTCCCCCTTCTCCCCACTGGTAACCACTAGTTTGTTCTCTATATCTGTGAGTCTGTGAAGGCAACAATTTTGAATTATCCAAATTTATATTCCCAGGACTGAGCATGGTACATGCCATGTTAAAGGAGCTTAGCAAATACCAATTGAATAAATAAGTAACGGAAAGTTCAGCTCTGGGCAAGACAAAAAATGACTTCCACTGGGGAGCAAAGAAGGAAATAATGGAGAGACGAACCAAAGATATTATTGCAGGACGGGTCTCGCTCCCAGCTCCTTAGTTCACATTGAAAAACTCCTTTTCCTGGTCATAAATGTGCCAACGGAGTCTAGGTAAGCTATAGTAGGTGGTTCCATAGTGGTTTTTACTCTCAAAAAATTACTCTGCTGATAGAAAAGTGTAAGGACCATTGCAACAGAAAACTGGAGCAATCATGTGGCCAAAAGCTGAGTGTCAAGGCTATGGTCAGGGAACGGAAGGAGGCTGGATTTGACAGTGTCCAGAAAAGAGGAACATCTGGTTTCAGACACTTCCTGCTCACAGACAGAGCAAGAGGAAGTGGGGTTTAAAAGGGAGCCCATCAGTGGGGATAGAAAAGCCATGGACTGGGTGTCTTTTTCCAGAATCTTTATAATGAAGGTTATTTTGAGGGTAGAGAGTAGAAAGGTCTCAGATGTAAAGCACTGAGTCTAGAAACAAACTGGAATTTGAGAAAAGGCTGGAATCATGTCCAGTTAGAACACAGGAGGGAGAGGTGCATCTTGGAAACATTAGAAAGTAGAAATGGAGAACAAATTCAGAGTCAGTTCTAGATATAGGATTTAAGTGATGGATCTGAACAAAACAACTAATAAGGTAGCATTAATAGATATATGTGGAAGATTAACTTTCAGAAATAGGATATAGGGCTTCCCTGGTGGCGCAGTGTTGAGAGTCTGCCTGCCGATGCAGGGGACACGGGTTCGTGCCCCGGTCCGGGAAGATCCCACATGCCGCGGAGCGGCTGGGCCCGTGAGCCATGGCTGCTGAGCTTGCGCTCTGCAACGGGAAAGGCCACAACAGTGAGAGGCCCGTGTACCGCAAAAAAAAAAAAGGATATAGTTTTTTAAGCACTAAAGCACATTTTGTGAAAACCATTCCAATTTTATGCCACATGAAGGCAGAAATGGGGAATTCCCTGGTGGTCCAGTCAGTGGTTAGGACTTGGTGCTTTCACTGCCATGGCCTGGGTTCAATCCCTGGTTGGGGAAATAAAATCCCACAAGCCTTGAGGCATGGCAAAAAAAAAAAGGCAGAAATGATACATGCCATATTCTCTGATCGTGCTACATTAATGTGAAAAATAGAAAATATCAAAAATACAACTAAAAATGCCTAATTTTGAAAATAGAATATTGTAAGAACTTAGAACAAATAGTTAATGCACAGTATAATAACATATTATATTTTAAAGTAATAATAATAAAACACTAACAACAATTAACATTGTATGAGCATTTGCCCTGTGCCAGGCACAGCTCTAAGTGCTTTGCATGTGTTAACTCATCTAATCTTCATAGAAATACTACGAGATATTATTATCCCCATCTTGCAGATGAAGAAACTGAGGCACATAAAAGTCATGTAATTATATACCAAGTTTTTACAACAGAGTTTATATCTGTTGGGATGCTTTGGGCTACAAATTAATAGAGATCCCAACTCAAGCAATAGTCAATGTATCATATCACAGAACAAAACCAAGGGGGTCTCGAAAGCTGAGTATCCAGCTGCTCGGTGGCATTATTAAGGACCCAGTGATTTCGTGTCATTTCATTTGAATTCCATGATTTTGCTAAACTGAATTGTTCTCAAGTTTCTCTTAACTACTATCAGGGTACTCCTCGCTTTCCCTTTTCCATACAAAATGAGGCTCGTTTATCTGAAGCATTTAGCTTCCACAGTATCTACTACTGTAGTTTGCTTAGTCTCTTGCTAGACCCTTGCAATTGAATCCATGAATTCTTCACTCATTCATTTAGTCATCAAAATACTATGTATTAAGCAACTATTATGTGCCAGGCCTTGAAGATCTAGAAATAAGCAAAACACATGAAGCTCCTGCCCTCATGGACCTTACATTCTATTTGGGGAGTGTAGCAGACACTGTCAGCATCCTGCCCTCAAATCCCTCAGATCCTAACACCCTCAGACCCTGCAGGTCAACCCAGATGGCTGCTAGGCCCACACCCCATAAGCTAGAAGTGCAGAAAAATCAATACCCACCCCATCTCCAAAGCAGCTTTCAACCAGTTACTTTCGGAAGTTAGTATATTAGTATCCCATCTCCCTCACACCTTAGGTGGGATAATTCTGAGGTATGTGTTTTTCATCATTTCCTGGAGTTTTCCCTCTGGATTAAGGTCCAGTCACTCACTAAGGTGACTGGCTTAATGTACTGCCCTTTGTACAAAGTTTCAATTATGCAAGATAACTAAGTGCTGGAGATTTTGTGTACAGTGTGGTAGTTGCAGCTAGTAAAACGATCTTGTATACTTGAAATTTGCTAAGAGAGTAGATCTTAAAACGTTCTCACCACAAAAAAAAAAAAGATGACTATATGAGATGATGGATGTGTTAATTATCTTGAATCTGGTTAATCATTTCACAATGTATACATATATCAAAGCACTACATTGTACCCTGTAAACATATATAATTTTTATTTATCAATTGTACCTCAATAAAACTGGGGGAATAAATGAAAAAAAATGCACCTGGAACTTCCCTGGTGGCAGAGTGGTTAAGAATCTGCCTGTCGGGCTTCCCTGGTGGCGCAGTGGTTGAGCGTCCGCCTGCCCATGCAGGGGACATGGGTTCGAGCTCCGGTCCGGGAAGATCCCATATGCCGCAGAGCGGCTGGGCCCGTGAGCCATGGCCGCTGAGCCTGCACGTCTGGAGCCTGTGATCCGCAACGGGAGAGGCCACAGCAGTGAGAGGCCCGCGTACTGCAAAAAAAAAAAAAAAAAAAGAATCTGCCTGCCAACTCAGGAGACACAGGTTCAAGCCCTGGTCCAGGAAGATCCCACAGGCCGTGGAGCAACTAAGCCCGTGCACCACAACTACAGAGCCTGCGCTCTAGAGCCCGCAAGCCACAACTACTGAGCCCACGAGCCACAACTACTGAGCCCACGTGCCACAACTACTGAAGCCTGCATGCCTAGAGCCTGTGCTCTGCAACAAAGAGAAGCCACCTCAATGAGAAGCCCGCATACCTCAGCAAAGAGTAGCCCCCGTTCCCTGCAACTAGAGAAAGTTGCACAGCAACTTTGTGCGCAGCAGCAAAGACCCATGGCAGCCAAAAATTTTTTTTCTTAATTTTTTAAAAAATGTACCTTTTCTGGAATCTAAAAAATAAAACAAAGTAGTGGATATAACAGAAAAGAAATAGACTCAGGAATATGGAGAACAAACTAGTGGTTACCACCGTGGAGAGGGAAAGGGTAGAGGCAAAATAGAGGGTAGGGGATTACGAGGTATAAACTATATACATTACTATGTGTAAAGTAAAGAAGCCACAGGGATATATTGTACAGCACAGGGGAAATAACCAATTATAATGACTATAAATGGAGTATAACCTGTAAAAATTTTGAAGCACTATGTTGTACACCTGTAACGAATATAATATTGTAAATCAACTGTACCTCAATAAAAAAATAAGGTAAAATTAATTAAAATAAGATAAAATAGGGAATTCCCTGGTGGTCCAGTGGTTAGGACTCCGTGCTTTCATTGCCAGGACCTGGGTTTGATCCCTGGTCGGGGAACTAAGATCTGGCAAGCCAGCATGGCGCAGCCAAAAAATAAAATAAAATAAAATAAAAATTTTAAATGTGCTCTTTATTGGCTTCCTTCCCTCCCCACCCCTCTGCCTGCACCTCCCTCATACTCGGAGTCCTTGTCTCAGGATCTGCTTCTGGGAGAACTAAAATCAAGGCAGAGACAGATGATAAGCAAGAGTGAGGACACTGCTTCGAGGAAGTCAGACGTCAGCCACGTGAAAGGTTGCTGAGGCGTAAAGATGAAAACAGAAGATTGTCCATTGGGTTTAGCAGCACAAACACAAAAAGGCCGCTGCAGAAGCATGCGGCCCGTGGAAACCAAGCTGCTGCAGCTTGAAGAGTGAGTTCAAAACAAAAAAACAGAAAAAATATAGGTGTGGTCTCCATAACAGGAAGAGGGAGGGGTGATGGCCTTGGGGACTGTGGCCACAGATGACAGGGCGATAGGAGGTGAGATGGACAGATAAGGAACTGGATGGAACCCGTGGTGTGTCTGGATGTACCTAGAGCAGATTTAGACACCTGGCAGAGAGGCTGGTGACTGAATGAGGGATAACCACAAAGAGAACCAAGAAAAAGAAAAAGACAAGTATTCATTATAGAGAAAACAAAAAGCTATGCAAGAGAGAAAAAGAATGACTTCCCTGGTGGTCCAGTGGCTGACTCCACGCTCCCAGCACAGGGGGCCCCGGTTCCATCCCTGGTCAGAGAACTAGATCCCACACACACTAAGAGTTTGAAGGCCACAATGAAGATCCTGTGTGGGAGCAGCCAAATAAATAAATAAATATTTTTTTAAAAAGAGAGAAAAAAAGAAATCAAAATACACTATATGGTTCTGCCATGAATAGCATATACATAGTCATCATAATATAAAGCCAGAATATTGATTTAATCAAAAATAAAGATTTAACTATATTGGGAGGATGGAGGAAAAAGAGAAGGAGATAAAAAAAAAAAAAATCTTCCGTAGTAGGAAGGCCTAATAAATAATGCCTAAAATTTAAGAAGTAGCATTATAAGCATGTTACTTAGAGTTATGAAGATGAATACCAAAATTAAGGAAAGTGAATGCCAGCGGGGGGGGAAGGGGGCAGGGTGAAGCGGAGAAAGATAAAGGAACGGCAGGTTTTCTGTAACAAACATTGTATAACTATTTGACTCTTTAAACCAAGGGTTGTTCAAACTTTTCTGAATGTCAACACAGTAAAACATTGAATTTTACTTTACAACCCAGTACAGACATCCAAGTATTAGAGAGGTCCACAGAATATCTAATCACTGCTGGTTAGTGTGAAAATTGGAGAACCCAGGTTTCCACTTACCCAGCAATTCCATTTTTAGGTATTTTTCAAAACAAATTTAGCACATATATGCCAGGAGATGTATGCAAGAATATTCACACCCATACTAGTCACAATGACTAAAAACTGGAAACGAGCCAATGCCCAACAGTAAGAGAATGGACAGATACAAGGGATAAATAGAATATTTTACAGCCAGTGGAACACCCTGGATGAGTCCTAGTAAAACAATGTAAAGTCAAATTAGCAGGTCCCTGGTATTACATGGTAATAAGGAATCGTTGTTGATTTTTGTTAGGTGTGATAATAGTAATATAGTTATGTAAGAAAATGTCAACAGTTTTAAGAAATGAGTATTGATGTACGTACAAGTGATTAAATGCACAAGTACAATTTTTGACACCCGAATTGTAGTCTTTATTCAAGTTATTTTTACAAATTTATGTCTCCTAATGTGAAAAGGTGGCTTTTTACTTCGTGCTCTGCAAATTTATATCAGCAGTAGGAAGGGCTTCAGTGAAATGATAAGATGTCTAAGATTTGCAGGAAAAGAGAAAGAAAAACATGATAGATGAAGCAAGTGTGGCAAAACCTTGATAATCGTTGAAGGTGGCTGCTGGGTATATAGAGGTCCATGGTATTCTGCTTCTCTCTGTTTTGTGGGTTTGAAATTTCCATAACAAGAAAATTTTTAATAAACAAGCCAGTCCCAGAAAACAAAATATTTTCATGCTTCTTTTATACAGTTCAGAAGCAAGTAAGATGAAACTAAAGACATCTGTGATAATTAAAAGAAGGAAAAGCAGAAAAATGAAAACACAAATCCAGGCTAGTGGTCCCTTCTGAGAAGCAGGCTGGGGCTGGGACAGGGCAGAAGCCTGTCTGTGAGGAAGTTCTTAGAAATAATCCATGCGTTGGGTCAGGCGCTGGATTCACAGGTGCTCAGATTTTTTAATAAATAGGTAACAGAAGACAAGAGGGATATACATAGACCATTTGATGATAGTGGACCAATGAAGTGTTATGCATAATCCAATTTTGTGCACCTGAGGTTTAAGAAAAGTATATGGGACTCACAGACGCAGAGAACAAACTAGTGGTTACCAACAGGGAGAGGGAAGTGGGAAGGGGCAAGATAGGGGTTCAGGATTAAGAAATATAAACTACTATGTATAAAATAGATAAGCAACAAGGGTATATTGTACAGCACAAGGAAATATAGCCATTATTTTGTAATAACTTTAAATGGAGCAAAATCTATAAAAATATTGAATCACTATGTTGTACACCTGAAGCTAATATAATATTGTAAATCAATATACTTCAATTTAAAAAAGTAAAATATATATTTTGTTAAATATATGATTTCAGGGAATTCCTTGGCTGTCCAGTGGTTAGGACTCTGCACTTCCATTGCAGGGGGCATGGGTTTGATGCCTGGTCAGAGAACTGAGATCCCGCAACCCACATGGCATGGCCAAAAATAAATAAATTAATTAATTAATTAATTATATGGTTTCTCTACTGGGGATCTTACACTTCCAAAGTGGGAGTGCTGTCTCAAAAAGGTTTCTGAAGTAGGAGTGGGGAAAGAGATTTCCTGTCTTTGTTCTGCTAGTTCCTGTGACTAATTCCTGTGGCTGGTTCAGTTTCCTCACCCGTAAAATTAGCAATTTGGCCAAACCGTTGCTGAAGCTCCTATTAAGAAAGGAAGGCTGGGGGCTTCCCTGGTGGCGCAGTGGTTGAGAGTCCGCCTGCCGGTGCAGGGGACACGGGTTCGTGCCCCCGTCTGGGAGGATCCCGCGTGCCGCGGAGTGGCTGGGTCCGTGAGCCATGGCCGCTGAGCCTGCGCGTCCGGGGCCTGTGCTCCGCAACGGGAGAGGCCGCAGCGGTGAGAGGCCCGCGTACCGCAAAAAAAAAAAAAAAAAAAAAAAAAAAAAGAAAGGAAGGCTGGCTGAGTACTGGGCAGAGAGGCAAAACATGACAGGTGTCTCTGGCAACAGGCTTCCAGCGCCCCCGGAAGAGCAGAGAAACCTCACCCCATCACAACCTCCCCCAGGGCCCCGCCTCCCTGTTCCCACCCCTCCCTCTTCCAGGACCCCTGGTCTGGCCTCCATTCTTCCCCGCTTCCTCAGTCTTGGATAACCAGTGCTGAGCCCATTCCCCACATCCCCACACCCAGCATCTGCCCCTCAGTCTCCCTTCCCCTCCCAGAAACCCAGTCATCCGGGCCTAGCCCCTAGTCATTCTTGGGAAATCCATTCTGCCTTCAGTACATGAAGAACCAGTGCCGGGTCTAGTGGTGCATGAAGCCACCTCCACACTCCCTTCTCCAGGCCTGGATGTTGCTCCCGGGCCCAGAGGAGCAGGCAGGGCCAGAGAGGATGACTAGGTCCTCACAGCAGGGGTGACTCAGCCCCAAGGAACAGCCAGGGGACCTGCTTCGCTGCTGTGTCCCTCCCAGGTCAGTTCCACTTGTCCCCCTGCCACTTCCCTTCTCTCTTGCCCACATCCAGGAACTGAGAATCCTCTAGAAGCCCTCCCGCTGCCTCCACATTTACCTCAGGAAGCCATCTGAGATCAGAGACTCTAAGCCAGTCAGAGGGTGTGACTGACACCGGCTGGCGGCTGGTCCCTTGGGCCTCACACCTCTCTGTGCTTCAGGCCTTCCCCCCCCTGCAGCTGCTTCTCCCCACCTGAGGGCTTTCTCTGAAGCCTCAGAAAGTGACCTTGCCCTTGTGAAAGCAGGCTAGAAGTGCAGAGGAATGAACCCCCCGCCTTGGAGCCACCCTCTACCTGTGGCTGACAAGAGCCAGTCGTGTCTAGTGTCCAGATCTTCCCCCTCAGGTGGGGTGAGGCGACTGCTTCTCAGGGGAGGAAGCTCCGCTCGCCACAGTGCAGACCTGCTTCAGAACCCACCTTCCCTACCTCACTTCCCCACACCCTGGAGGGGGCCGGTTCCTGCACCTTATAAATAACCCCGCTTTCCCTGGGATCTTTGTCTTAAGGTCTGCTTCTGGGGGAACCCAAACTAAGACCATGGGATCTCAGAGAATTCTTTAGAGCAGTCCCTTCCCACTACAGATGAGGAAACTGAGACCCAGAGAGGAGACACCCTGCCCACCCCACCCCCAGCCTCCTGACTCCTGGTCATCACCACAGACATGGCCTCCTCCACTTGAAAGAGAACTTGCCAAAATACCTCAAATCCTTTAAGGACTGTTTCCCAGACTTCATTCATTCACGTATCATCTTTACAATTTTTGCCAAAAGCTACATGCCCTTTTCATATTTGTCACATTGCCACCTGTAGTATTTACTTCACATATTTTAATAGACTCTCTTTTTCACTTAAATTTTCTTTTTCCATGTTAGTTTTTATTTTAAAAATAAAAATTATATTTTTAATAGATAATACATTCATATTGTTCAAAATTCAAAAGATTCAATAACGTACACAGTGAAGTTTCCCTCCCAGCCCTGCCCCCAACCTCCCAGAGCCATGGGACCAGTTTCTTGTATGTCTTTCCCGAGATAACCTAGGACTATACAAGCGTGTGTGTGCACGTGTGTGTGTTTTCTCTAACACATGTATTTTTTCAATTTTTTATTGAGGCATAGTTGATGTACAATCTCATGTAAGTTTCAAGAGTACAGCAATTTTTAAAGATTATACTCCATTTATAGTTATTATAAAATATTGGCTATATTTCCTATGCTATACTAATACATGTATTTCTTTTTTCATTTATTTATTTATTTTTGTTTTTGGCTGCGTTGGGTCTTCGTTGCTATGCACAGGCTTTCTCTAGTTGTGGAGAGCAGGGGCTACTCTTCGTTGCGGTGTGCGGGCTTCTCATTGTGGTGGCTTCTCTTGTTGTGGAGCACGGGCTCTAGGCACGTGGGCTTCAGTAGTTGTGGCACGTGGGCTCAGTAGTTGTGGCTCACGGGCTCTAGAGCGCAGGCTCAGTAGTTGTGGCACCCGGGCTTAGTTACTCCGTGGCATGTGGGATCTTCCCAGACCAGGGCTCGAACCCATGTCCCCTCCATTGGCAGGCAGATTCTCAACCACTGCACGACCAGGGAAGTCCCAATACATGTATTTTTAAAGTTAATGTTATATATCAAAACCATAGATAGAAGTCAGTATTACTTGCTTATAAATAGAAGGTAATGGTAAAAATAAATATAATGAATACAAAAGAAAATTAAATTCCTGCAAGACTTTGCTTATTATAGGGTCTGAACCTGAGACAAATATCTTTCTCTGTTACAAAGATGAGTAAGTGTCCGAAAGGTGCTAAGAGTCCCAAATGCGGACCTTCTCCTAGACTGCATCAGCAGGATTATAGGTGTATCAAAAAGAGAATAACGTTCTCGTGTGTGAGTCACTGATGAATGACTGTTCCAGTAAAACCATCAAGTTATTGTTGGAGAACATCCCTTCCAGAGACAAAATTTACTTCATGGCCTTGAGGTGTAAACTAGTTGTGAGTTAGACCGAACCAGCTTTGCCACTTCCTACTTTTGTTACCTCCTCTAAGCATCAGTATCCTCACTGGTTTGAAAAAGAAAATTACACCGATGGTCCCCACCTAACAGCACACTTGAGTGTGGTCCCATGAGACATCTCTCTCTGAGTCCTCATCCCTCCATCTTGTGGACATGTATGATGGCACCCACTCACTGCCAAAAATGGGGAGACGGCAGAGAAATAGAAAGAAGAAAAGTTAAATCACCAGGAATCCCATGGGTGACATGTTTCGGCATTGCTTTTGTCTTTGTTTCAGAGAAATTTTTTCTCATAATTACAAGCATGGTGGATATATAGTTTGATATGACACTTGTTTGTTGTCTCTCACTTAAATCGTGAGTAAGTCCCATTTCATTAAAAACTCTTCGACATTATATAGTACACTATTTGGTTCACAAAGTTTTATGATGGTTTGAAGGAAAAGAACATGCATTTACACAGAGGAAGCTGTTTCTATCCATTCAGCCAGGCCTTGGGCAACTGAACAGGGGGGTTCCTGGCTCTTGAGTCCTTTCCTGAAACCCCCAGCTCTACCCAGCCGTTTTAAATTCTTTGCTCAGGCTCTATTCTCAGGAAAAAGCCTGAAAATCAGTAACAACTTAGGTTGGCTATGATTACCTTCAATTTCACTAACACAGCATTCCTTCTGAGGATCTCAAGGTACCTGTCATATCCCCCCAGCAACTTCTTCAGATCTCTTTTAAGCTGAGGATTAAATAATGACTGTGTGGAAGACGAAGTCAAGAAAGGTCAAGATTTGGAGAGAAACAGACTTGGGCTCCAAGCCTGGCACCATCAGTCAGTTGTCATGAAAAACACACCTTTCTCCAATAAGATGGAACCATAATTTCCATTCTCCCCCAACCCTCCAAGAGGATCAGATAAGATTATAAATTCGAAAGCGCTTGGTACAGTCCTAAAGCACTACCTATGTAAGGTGTGGTTGCTTTGAAATTGGGAGGTTCTGAAGGAGTTAGGGTTTAAGGTTCAAACTCCACTTAGGGACAAGGAATTTTCCTATCAGGCAGAGTAGTGGGAGTGTTGATACATAGAGCACATGCTCAAGAGTTAGAAGCCCTCTCCTGCTCGAAGGAACTCACAGCTTAAAGAGAAGTGCCTATCCTTGTTCAGGTACCCTGAGGGCACAAAAATACCCATGCAAAAGACACTCAGGCCTGAGCTTTTCAAAAACTTTTTCTCTAGAACCCACAAGGCATAGAATTCCAAAAACAAAAGACAAACTGTCTGATTAGGAGAAAAAACTTGCAATATATGTATGTAATTGGCAAAGGATATGTACGCAGAATTTATAAAGAACCACTATAACTCATTAGGAAAAAGGAGCAAGTGATATGCACAGGTAATTTTTAGAAGAGGAAAAATAACTGGTCTATAAATACATGTAATGAAAAATATGTAAATTAAAATAACAGTGGGACACCTGAAGCCAACAGCATTGTAAATCAACTCTACTCCAATAAAAATTTTAAAAAAAGAACAGTAGGATACTATTTATTAATTTCTTACCACATTGGCAAAAAGAAAAAAGAATTTTTTTATTAGTTTCTGCTTTATAACAAAGTGAATCAGTTATACATATACATCTGTTCCCATATCCCTTCCCTCTTGCGAGAAAAAAGAATTTGAGTTTGATAATATTGAGTGTTGGAGAAGATTTAGGGAAACTATATTCTCATATTGGCACTGTTTGGAGTATAAACTGAGAGAGACAATTTTTATTTAAAGTCCCAAAGCTGAGGACAGTACATGATCACTGCCCCATATTCTAAAGAGAGCTGCGGACATACCCTTTGGGACTTCCTAGTGAGAGATCAGATCCAGCCCCACAAGTTCCACCCACATCACCCACCTGGATGGACTAGAGAGCTGTGGGGTTTCCCCTCCTGTCCCCCAAAGAGGGTTCCTCACACCCAGAAGCAAGTGACAGGGTTTCCCAAAAGAAGGCTTCACGGAGATTGGAGGTATCTCTCCCGCCCTGGGCTGCAGGAACTGGAAAGATGAAGGCTGGCGAGAAGTTCTTAGGAGAACCTGACACATGTCGCCTGGGCTTGGAGACCTACATGGACTTGGAGACTGACGCTGGCTTCCCATCTGGAGGACTCTAAAGGGAGGACAGAGTATACAGGAGCAGCCCAAGATGGTTAGGCAAGGAGAGAGATAGGATCACGTCCTTATCTTTAGGTGAGAAGCCCTAGGCCAAGTGAATGCGGACAAAAGTAACTGGGCTCAAGGTGTGATAGGTCCCTGCCTGGGGCAGCTGCCCACCTGCCTTGGCAAAGGGACCCAGCAGTAGTGTAACCACTGCAGGAGTGTGGCGCAGGGACGCAGGGTAGGAGGTGAGGGGTTGTCACAGGAGGGCCCAAGAGTGTCTGCTTACATCACCTCTGAAGAACCCAACAACGCCTCCCATGAAAGCAGCAGTATTTGGATGCCCATCATGACAGGGGTCCCAGATTAGAGCCACCACCAATCATATGTCACTCTGCCTCTTTTTCCTCTAAGTAACCTGAACCTTGAAGGAGCCAGCAGAGCAAGGGTGGGGAGGGTTTGGGGGAAAGAAGGGGATTGAGAGGAGAGTGAAAAACTCGATCCCCACCCCCTTTTCCATTGAAGTGGAAAGTGGTCGCTTTAAATTGACAGTGATGTTGAAATTTTGAATTATGCTGGACTGGACATTCTCACACCTGAAAATGATATCAGAATGACTGTTCTGATAGCTGAGAATGACCCAAAAGCTATACAGTCCTCCAGAGCATGGCTGAAACCAATGATAAAAGATAGTTTCCTAATGTAATCCTTCAAGTCCAACAGCTTTGAAGTTTTAACCACTTCATGTCCATGCAATCCTTCCACTCCACCACTGTTTCTTCAAGTCCACAATTTAATGGTGACACCATTAAAATTTTTAAGACGCTCATGCTGGGACTCAGAAACTCCACTACTCAGTACCTACCCTAGAGAAGAAACCCTTGCACATGTGCACACAGAGGCACATCCACAGATGCTAACTGCAGCATTGTTTGTAATAACAAAGGTTAGAAACAGATACCAACCAATCAGGGAATGATAAAGTAAGCTATGACACATTCACACAGTGGAATACTACACCACAATCAAAAAGGAGAAGGTACATTTTATATAGTAACATGGACAGATCTCCTGACTGTATGACTGAATTGAAAAAAGGATGTTGCAGAATATGTAGAATAATATGTCATACTCATATAGAGTATGACACCACTTATACAGAAAGAAAAACACTGTATTATATATCAATATTATCTGTGGGACACATATACGTACAGAAAATCCTGGAAAACTACTCACCAAACTGACAACAGGGATCATTTCTGATGAGGAAGGAAGAGAAGAAATTAGGATTTGAAGACATGGGCAGAGAACTTTCCCCTTGTAAAATAGTATTAAGTATATTCATGCATTATTTATATATTTTTTAATTTTTAGAATAATTTTAAGAACTCATATCCTTGAGGGTCTGAAAGTCTAGATCCAAACAGCCAGCACCAGTGCGAAACTTTGTGGACATCTCTTGTTTAATCTCAAAAATCTGTGCAAATTCTGTACTCCATAATGTTTCTTTTGATACGAACATGTTGTTTTCAATGTTTACATATTGGTTGAATAACACAACTTTCCCACCACCACCGCCATTATCAAGAAAAAGAAGGATCTTGGCATAAAGGTGAGGCTCCAGGACATACCATGCACCTGTGGTACATCCTTCAGGGTCAGACCATCATGTTCCCAGGGATACTCGAACCCCGGGGAAGAGGCAACCGAGCCTGGCAGCCTAGTGAGATGTCAGTTGTCATGAGACCTAGGGTTATGAGGATAAATGAAATAAATGAAATATTGAATACAATGTTATTGACACAAAATGAGCTCTCAGTAAATGTTTTTGCCTGCAGTGTAGCACGACCCTGGCAGGTGCCAGTTTGTTCTTGGACACACAGAAGTCAGGAGGCAGAGCAAACCTCTCTGCAGCCAGTTGCGATGGGTTCCCAGAGTGTCTACGAAGGGGAAGTATTAATACTAAAGGAGGAGCTTCTGATCCTTTGCTGGAGGGATCCACATCTCTGTTCCCATTTCCCCTTCCTCCAGCCCCAGGGAGATTCTGGCTGAACCAGGTGACCTCCATCCAACAAGGATCAGGCAGAGTTTCCCACACACTCGTCCCATCACGACTGCCTTTGGCTCAGGGACTCCATCTCTCACTCAGTCAGCCATGGGGAAGGTCACTGGGTCATTTCTCTCAGTGCACACAGCCAAGCCAGGCTAACTTTACACACAAAGAACCTGTGAAGGCTGTGAAAAGGAAGTTTCCCACTGTAATTCCAACAAAAGAAAATGGCCCGCTGTAACTCCAACTCGTGGAGCAAATGGCTGAGGGCAGCCGCTGAAGAGCCATGAGACCTATCCCCACGTCTGTGCCCAGTCCCCGCAGTCTGCTCCCTCGAGCAAGGCAGGGACACAAAGGCAGGCTCAGGGACACCCAGGGCCCCTCACGGGGGCAGCTCTCTGGAGGAGTCCCCACAACAGTCAAGGACACATCCACCCAACCTTCCCTCTCTCCTTCACTCGGGGTCAGATGGGCATCACAATCTGACGGCCCCATTTTCTCTCTCACAGGCGTCCTCCCTCAGAAAAAATCCTTGCACATTTAATCCTGTCTTGGAATCTGTGTCTCAGAGCACCCATTTCCTAGAAAAGGGCTGGAGGCTCTTGGGCCCGAGAGCCTCCAGCCCTCCCCAGGCACCCATGATGGGGATTCAGTGCAGTGGTTGCACATTGTAAAGAGGTGCTGGGATCAAGAGAAGCTAAGAAATGTGTTTCTGGAGAAAGTTGTAGGATGAGTGGGGGAAGGAAAAGCCATTCCTAGTGAAGACTTGCATAATATGGGGTGTACAGGGACCCCAAGAGCTCAGTAGGGCCAGAGTGTAGGCGTATGTGTACACAAGGCACAAGATGAGGCTGGAGGGGGGATTCCCTGGCGGTCCAGTGGTTAGGACTCCACTTTCACGGCCAAGGGCTCAGGTTCAATCCCTGGTCAGGAAACTAAGATCCCACAAGCCCAGCGGCGCACGTGGGCGGCCAAGCCAAAGACTGGGGGCTTCTTCCTGCAGGAAACTAGGAGTCCTTGAAAGTTTTGAGCAACTCAATCACATGACCACATTTGGGTTTTTAAAAAGATTTGATGGGTCAAGACTGAAGGCTGGGCTGGCCATGAGAGGATACTGCCTAGCAGTAGGTCATTCATCTCTTCACACAGATTCAGTGAGGAAGGAGTCAGAATATAATCGTGTTTATTCATGCTGCTGGATTTGACAACCAAAGAATCCCTTTACTTTATGGTTTTATTTTCTAGCATGAAAGAGCTTCTCACATGAATCCTCTCTTCTGTGTCCCAGAGCCAGGGGCCCAGGAGGCCCTCCTCTGTGAGACGCAGCCAGGAGTGCACCCCCAGCCAGGTCTTGAGGCCTTTCTTACCCTGCCCACCTTCCTCTCCCCCCACCTCCAGAAAATTCCCACAGTTGCCAGGGGGCCCCAGGCCTTTTCACACAGCAGCAGCAGGCCCACTGGTGACAATGAATGGCCGCAGGCCTTCGCCCTCCCTTAGGATGAGAGAGGCAGCAGCCACCTGTCCCACCTGCCTGAGTCCCCAAAAGCCTCTCCCTCCAGGGAGGAGGGACTCCCACTCTTGGCTTCAGCAGTTACTCCAAAACCCAAGAAACAGGGCTTTGAGTTAAAAAACAAAAGTTGGCTTTTGAGAAGGTAACTGGGGGTTGGGGGGTGTGATGAGGTGGGAGCTTCTATCCTCCACAAATAGCAGGGCCCAGGGCAGGGCTAGCTTCAGGCTCTTTCTCTCGGTTGGCAACTTGGGGGATCTCCTCCATGTCTAGACACTCAGTGAACATATTCCAGAGACAAAGGGAAAAAAATTGGGAGTCAGTTTATTCACCCAGCATAGGCTCTGGCAGTTTTTATTTTTATTTTTTTAATTAATTAATTTATTTGTTTGTTTTTAATTTTTGGCTGCGTTGGGTCTTCGTTGCTGAGCGCAGGCTTCCTCTAGTTGCAGCGAGCAGGGGCTACTCTACGTTGCGGTGCGCGGGCTTCTCATTGCAGTGGCTTCTCTTGTGGCAGAGCACGGGCTCTAGGCATGCGGGCTCAGTAGTTCTGGCTCACAGGCTCCAGAGCGCAGGCTCAGTAGTTGTGGCGCACGGGCTTAGTTGCTCCGCAGCATGTGGGATCTTCCCGGACCAGGGCTCGAACCCGTGTCCCCTGCATTGGCAGGTGGATTCTTAACCACTGTGCCACCAGGGAAGCCCTCTGGCAGTTTTTAAACAGCTGTTTCATGGAGGAATATGTTTGGGGTTTTCTATGCCTCATAGCTGATAGCTATGTGATAACTGACTCTCTATAACAGAGAGCTGACTCAACAGAAGAATGGCTAAGTCAGCGATGCTTCAGGTGTGATCCTGCTTGTGACCTGTAGCATCAGCGCCCCCTGCGGACTTGTTAGAAAGGCACATTTTTGACCTGCCCTGGCGCACTGAACCAGAACGGTTAGGTGTTTTGAAAAGGTGATATTGACGCATGCTCCAGTTGGGGAATCACCAAGTGGAAGGCCTCTTGCTACAGTGAGTCTGGACCCTGGCAGTGGAGGCCCCCAAGGGGAGCAGAGTATGAGGCTGCAGGGGCTCCTTACTCTACATCAGGGCTCCCCAACCCCCAGGGCCACGGACCGGTGGCAGTCTGTGGCCTGTTAGGAACCCGGGGCGGCACAGCAGGAGGTGAGCTGCAGGCAAGCCAGCCGAAGCTTCATCTGCACTCCCCATCGCTCCCCATCGCTCCCCATCGCTGGCATTACCGCCTGAACCATCCCCCACACCCCCGCCCCCAACCTCCATCCGTGGAAAAATTGTCTTCCACGAAACCGGTCCCTGGTGCCAAAAAGGTTGGGGACCGCTGCTCTACAGAGTTCTCCAGCTCCTCCACGCAATTCTCCCCAAGCCACCTGACGCTTCCTCAGTCTGTTTCTTCCCAGAACCCTTGGGCTTTCCTGGTTCCCCAAGTGGAGTTTCCCCACTGACCTGACTTCAGATCTCCCTTTCCCACCACCACCCCAACCCCTGGCTGGCAGTCCCCTGTTCATGCCAACCCCAAAGTTCTCAGAACGCTTGGAGTCCCCGGTCCCAAACCCCCTCCGCCCTGCCTTCAAGCCCGGCAAACCGACCCGTCTCTCCTTCCAGGCCGGCAGGGCCCCGCACCCCTCCCCAAACCCGGCGGGCGGCTCAGGCCTCGCCGCCGCCGTCGGGCCCCACGAGCAGCAGCGGCTGAGTGTTCTTGCCCTTGTCGTGCCAGCACACGTCGAAGAAGGGGTACACAGGCCCGGGAAGGCGCTCGTGGAAGGCGAAGAGCAGCTCGAGCGCGTCGGGGTCGCTGGCGTCGTAGAAGGAGAGGACGCCATCGCAGAAGCTCAGGTAGATCCCGATGCGCGTCGGCCGCCTCTCGGGGGTGCGCAGGGCGCGGGGCTCCTTAGCCTCGACGTGAGCCTCCAGGATCTTGCCTTCGCGCAGCCCGAGCAGCCAGAGCCCCTGCGAGGGCACTGCTTGCAGCCGGCCGCGGCGACCGGCCGTGGCCGCGATCACGCCCAGCGCCCAGCGCGGCTTGTCGCCCACCTCCACCTCCCAGTAGTGCTCGCCCTCGGAGAGCAGCTGGTGCGCCACTACCGCCACGGCTTTGTCGAACTGGCGCGGGTCCTCTCCGGCCGGCGGCGCCTTCTGCTCCGAGCACTCCACGCGGCGGCCCGAGGCACACAGCACCAGGCTTGGGTGGGCCGTGCTCGGGTCAAAGGTCAGCTCCTGCACCGCTGCCACCGGAGGGAGGAGGGTCAGGCCCTGCGGGTGTGGCTCCCGCGAGCCTTCTGCCCACCCACCTGTGGACCAGCTTTGTCTCCTCTAATCCTCCCGGCATCTCTGGGAAGTGAGCCCCTCTCTGCTTACTGGTGGGGGCCAAAGACCACACCTCTCAGGGCTTCAGATTGTTCAGCTGTAAAACGGGGCCATAATTGCCTCCTTCCAGGGTTGTGGGCAGGATTAAGTCGATACAAGGCATGTCACTGGCCGTCTAAGGCCCCAGAGCAGGAGATGGTCAGGAAGCCTGGCCCTAGGCCAGTCCCTACCTCACCCCACTGTGTGACCTCAGTCTTGATCCAGTCTCTGGGCCTTAGTCTTCTCTTGGATAAAATGGAGGTCCCTCCATTCCCACCAGTGAGGGCTGCACCAGCCTTGTGTACGTGTCCTGGAGCTCTGTAACCTGCAGCACCCCAATGTGCTTTAGCTATTGGGGAGAGGAGGCTGAGCCCTTGGGCCTCCCCAGCCGCAGGCCAGAGTCAGTGTCTGACCGCAGGGTTCCATCTCTGCAGGTCCTCAGGGATCATCATCTCCACTGGCCAACAGGGGCAGGGACGGGCCAAGGATCATGCAGGGCTCAAACCCGGGCCCCAGCCTCCCCTGCTGCCGGCAGCAACATCCTTTCAGTGAGCAGTGTCCTCACCATGTCAGTCACCCACCTGAAAACCCCACGCCCTTTCAGATCCTTCTCCGAGCACAGGTTATGAAGGTGCAGGGAAACCCCGAGGGAAAGGGGCAGTGGGCCCTTCTCGGATGACCTCCCCAGCTGGGATTGGGAGGCCTCTCTGTGTGTGGCCATCAACCACACAGTTACAAACGCAAACCCAGAGCGAGACCCTCCCAGTACCTGGCATGAGAGCTCGGAACATCTTCCTCCACACCTGGAATTTGAAGTCATCTGAGATGACGGGCAGCTGGATGTCCAGACGGGCAGGTGGTGGTGACTCTGCCAGGATCTTCTGCAGCCTGGGAGGAGGTGGGGGAGGTGTGTGCGAAGGGACTTCCTGGAGAAGGCACGGGGTGGGGGGAGGGCAAGCGGGAGTACCCAGAAGAGAGGAGGACGCGTGCTGTGGTGGAGTTCCAGGGTCCCCCCCACACCAGCCCCACCGCATCACATCCTGGCTCAAAACTCCTCTGTTGGTGTTTCAGTTGGGGAAGATGAAAAAGTTGTGGAGATGGATGGCGGTGATGGTTACACAACAATATGAATGTACTTAATGCCACTGAACTTAAAATGACACTAAAAATGGTTAAAATGGGGGATTCCCTGGCGGTCCTGTGGTTAGGATTCTGTGCTTTCACTGCCGATCCCTGGTCAGGAAACTAAGATCTTGCAAGCCGCACCAAAAACAAACAAAAAAAAAAGGTTAAAATGGTAAATTTTATGTTATGAATATTTTACTAGAATTTTTTTAAAGCCTCCTGTTAGGATAAGGTCCAGCTCCTCCGCCCTTCACAGTTGGGCCCCTCCTGCCTCACCAGCTTCATCTTCCCTCCCTCTTAGCGGTTTGCACTACTGTTCCCTCTGCCTGCAATGCTCTTCCACCAACTCTTTAACCTAGCCAACTCCTGTTCACTCCTTCAGCATCCAGCTCTACAATGCACACCTCTGGAAAACCTGCCCTGGCCACCCCCTCCCCTCCAGAGCGGCACTGAGTGATTCCTGTGTCCTGTGTCCCTGTCTGTCTCCAGGACCAGTCTGGAAGGTCCCTGAGGAGAAGAACAGGTTGGGTTCTTTTCTACATCCACACAAAGTGCAGGGGAATCGCAATGGACTGAATGGGAGTAGAGGGTGAGCCAGCCAGTGTCCCTGGCAGACAAGGGCAAAGTGGGAAAGGGGGCAGGGCCAGGCTGATCTCACCTGCTGGTCACCAGGCAGTATTTCTGGAAAGAGAGAAAAAGAGAATGGAGCTGAGCAGGCAGTGGGGACACTGGAGACTTCTGAGGGCGGGGTGGACCACAGAAATGCTGAGTGTGGGACCAGGAAGAATCAGAGAAGACAAAAGAAACCCAGAATTCAAGGTCACCCTTAGCCCTTTACCTCTGTGTGAATTAGAAAAAAGTACCCTCCTGGGACTTCCCTGGTGTCCCAGTGGTTAAGAATCTGCCTGCCAATGCAGGGGACACGGGTTCAAGCCCTGGTCCAGGAAGATCCCACATGCCGCAGAGCAACTAAGCCCGTGCGCCACAACCACTAAGCCTGCGCTCTAGAGCCTGCG
The DNA here is from genome assembly GCF_964165515.1 of Mesoplodon bidens. NCBI lineage: Eukaryota > Metazoa > Chordata > Mammalia > Artiodactyla > Ziphiidae > Mesoplodon > Mesoplodon bidens. The sequence goes on from NC_138171.1 coordinate 43,950,294, forward strand.
AGCCACAACTCCTGAGCCCGCATGCCTAGAGCAACAAGAGAAGCCACCGCAATGAGAAGCCTGCGCACCATAATGAACAGTAGCCCCCGCTCGCCACAACTAGAGAAAGCCCACATGTAAGCAACGAAGACCCAACCCAGCCCAAAATAAAATAAATACAAATAATTTTTTTAATTTAAAAAAGAATAAAGTACCCCCTTCCTCAAGAAACTAATTCCACCTGGTAAAAAAAATGTCCTAATAGATATGCAGACCTACAATATCTATGATATGAATGGTGCCCACTTAGATATAGTGTCCTTGTGCAGTGTCCAACTTAAACAACCATAATGGCCATCTTGGGGTGCACCCCTCCTCAGTGCGTGACCCTGGCTTGCTCCTGCCCCTCTCTGGACCTCAGGGTCCCTCCCTGACAATGGAATGAGGTCTCTGAGACCTGAACCCTGGCTGAGGGGCAGAGAGGAAAGCCATCCAGTGCTCACCATGAGGAACTCAGTCTGCGGCTTGTCTGCCACCTCCTCCAGCACCTTCTCCATCTGCCGCAGCTGCTCCAGGTAAGAGTTCAGGCTCCCCAGCTCCCGCCGCAAGGCTACCCCTGCCTCACCCCGTACACGTTCAGCTTCGCGGTCCAAGGAGCCCTCCAGTGCAGCCAGGAACAACCGCATCTTGCCCAGCTGCTCTCCCACGGCCCCCCGGAACTGACGCACTGTCTCCTGTGGGGACAGACAGACAAAAACATTTGGCTGGGAACCCCCAGCCTAGACCCCCAGTCCCCGGGCTCTGCTGTGCGGAGCCCCTCACCTCCACCTCCACCAGCTGATGCTCCAGCACGGCCACACTCTTCTCCTTCCGCATACACGCCTCCTGCAGCTGCAGCTTCTGCTGTGGGAGCTGCGTCTGGGGGGTGAGACATAAAGAAGTGATGTTGCTGCCCACCTCCCCCACTTAACCTGCTCCCTCTGGCTCAGCCTCAGTGCCAGCTTCTCTTCCAGCCAGGCTGGCATCTTACCATACACACTCACTGGTCTCAAGCCCTTGCCGGTACTGGTTCTGAGGTCTAGAATGCTTCACCCTCCTGTTGTCTGGCTAGGTAAGTCCTCCCTAGCCTTGCCTTCTTTCCCTGATTCCATCCCCTCAGCAGACAACCCCGCAGCACAGGTATTTGTGAGGATGATAATCACAAATGTGGTTTGGTCTCCTCCACTGGGGGGCAGGGGCTTTGCACACAGCAGGTTTCCACGGTGAGCAGAGGATGTGTAAAGAAGAAATGCAGCCTCCTCCTATTCCTGGCCTTCACCCTATACCTAAAAGCAGAACCTTAGCAAAACACCCTAATCAGCCTCCCTGCACACCGGTGGGCTCTGGGGGTAGACATTTTAATAAAAATGTCTTCTGCATGGATGAACCAAACATATCTGTGGGTCAGCTCCTACTCTAGGTCTGTCAGTTTGTGATTCCTGAAATGCAGGTGTAGGGGAGTTCCTATACCTCCAGCCAAAGCCACTGTTTGCTGGGAGGTGCACGGCCCTGGAAGCAGCCATGCCTCCATGGCTTCCAACCTCAGTTTGCTCTTCTGCAGAATGGGAACAGTCATCCCCACCTCACCTCTGGTTGTGACAAATTGGCAGCCTCCTTCCCACCTCCCCCTAAAGGAAGCTGGGAGACCCTCTAGGCACTGTTTGCTGATGAATCCCCACAGGAATTGGACAATGGGCTCCCGTGGCCAGCCGCCAGGTCAGTCTCCTGCCCCAGACGTCCTGCAGGGCCACAGCCCTGCCTGCTGCAGGACAGGGTGGGCCTGGTGGCTCTCAGCCGTCCGAGGTTCATGGGCAGAAAGGCTGAGCCATGGGGACCAAGCACAATGCCACCCTAGAAGCTGGGGGCTGCACAGAGACTTTCAGAACATCCCGCAGTTAGGAGGTGTGGGGAGCAGTGCTCCATGACGTGGTGTGTGGTGGATCTTACCGACAGGCTTGTCTCCTACTCCGAGGCGTGCAGGAGGAGGCAGTACGGCTTCAGGGGGTTGTGAGTGTCCCCCTCACCCGGCAGATCCCATTCAACCATACTTGGGTCTGGCACATGGTCTCTGGACCCAGCCCCTCTTCCTCCCCAAGGACCCAGGTATTCAGTCCCACCCCAGGCTTCCTGCCCCGCTCCTCCTTCAGGCTCCTTCCAGGGATCCCCATTTCAGACCTCCAGCCAGCCCCTCCCTGCGGCTTAGGGTTGGGGTGGTACAGACCCTGGCAGACTGTATCCCACCCCACCTGCCCCCTCGAGGCTCCTGGGCTGCCTGGTGCCCTGTCCCATTTCACGGACTCTGTTCTCTCTTCGCAGATAAAGATGGACAAGGATAGGAGTTCTGTGGTTATCAGCAGAGGTGAGTCTGGGTAGGGAGGGCTCCTGGGTGGAGGAGGCTCCTGCACTGGGTTAGGGACCACCAGCCAGCACCGAGCTGGACTGTGCAAGTCTGAAGCCGGAGGTACGGTGAAGTTGGGCCCCTGGGGGAGACTGGGGCCCTCGAATACCAGCCTCAGGGCGGGGTCTACCCCCTCTAGGAGTCTGGAGGCCAAGGAGAAGTGCATTGCAACGCTGATGTTTGTGGGCAAAGATTACCCACCCCCACCCTCCAAAACAGCAGCGCGAGGAGAAGACGGTGGCAGCTTCTGCACCGCGGAGACAGAGACGGAGCACCGCTCCATGCCTCCAATACCCCGCCTCCTCCCGCCCCTGCACCTGTCGTTTATTCTTCCAACAACCCTATAAATGCTTCATGACAGACCTCCTTGGGCCTGTGTATACATAAACCCTCCTGTAGCTGCATGCGTGTGATTTGCCATACGTATGACAGCTGAGCCAGCGTGTGCCTGTGTCCCCATTTGCCAATGTCTGCGTGTCTTTGCTGGGCTTCCATGGAGAGCGCCAACCTCGGGGCGCACAACTGTGTGTGGGCTCTGGAAGCGTTCGGAACTTCCAGCTCCAATCACAGTAACAGCCTGGACTTGGGTCTTGGTGCCAGCCTGGGCCTGTGCACAGAGGTGCGTACCCAGGCGTGCCTTGGCCTCCCGGGTCCCCTTGGATTAGGCCACATCTGGTGACGGTCAGGCCCGCACAAGCTCGGCTGCTCCAGGGGCGCGGGGGGGCCACCGCCCAGCAGCTGTGTGCCCGCCCCGCCCAGCACCACGCCCCCCCGGCCAGCCCCGCCCCTCTTACCCGGGCCTGTGCCCAGCAGCAGAGCCTGCGCGCCTGGGCCGCGGGCACCGACTTAGTCCTCGCTCAGCCCCCGGCTCCGCAGACTCCGCCCTGTGGCTGAGTCCCCCGCATCTCCGGCGCGCTCCAGCTGGCGCTCCTATCCCGCCGAGGCCGGTCTCCGAGCGCCTCTTCAAGGCTCGGGTCTCCGCCAAGCTCCGCCTTCAGCTCATCAGCCCCCCTATTCCCTAGCCGCCCCGCCCCGCCCGCGTACCCGGCAACTCCAGGCGCCCCGGGCCCTAAAGCTCAAGAGGCCCGATCGGCCAGGCCCCGACCCGTCCAACAACCCCATCCGCCCCCGGCCCCGCACCTTGAGGCGCGCATGGGCTTCGGCGGCGGGCAGCAGGCGGTGGCCGCGATGCGAACCGAGGGAGGCGCACACGCCGCACACGAGCACGCGGTCCTGCTCGCAGTAGATGCTCAGCGGGTCTAGGTGCTCTTCGCAGTGGCCCTGTGGCACCTGCGCCAGCCCCTCCACCAGGCGCGCCAGCTGCAGGTTGGTGCTGAGCGCCTGCGGCCGCGTGGGTGCCTGACAGCTCGGGCAGAGCACCGTGCCGTCCGCCGCCGGCTCCCCTGCCACGCGGCCCAGGCAGGCGCGGCAGAAGCTGTGGCCGCACTCGGCTGTCACGGGCGCGTCGAACAGCTGCAGGCACAGAGGGCAGGACAGCTCCTGGTGCAGGAGGCCGGGTGCAGCCGACATTGCGGGCCTGGGTAAGGAGGTGTCGGTCAGGGAGGCTCAGCGGAGCCACGGTCCCGGGCCAGCCGCAGCCCCAGGCCGGGTTGGCAGCCCCGCAGGGAGGAGCCCCAGCCTATAGAGGCCTCTCATCTCAAACAGGAAGGGACTCTGGTTCCGGCCAAGGGAGGGAAGGGGACCCCCTCTCAGTCCCAAAGGCAGCCTCAACTGCGGTTCTCAGCCCCGGCCCCCCAAATAGCCCTTATCAGGGACCCGGTCTCAATCCCAGTTCCTAAACACGAGGCTGGGTTGCAAACACGGTCTTACCCACTGTCCTTGCCCCGATTTAGCCCCAGGCCTCAGCCCCAACCCCAGATTCTCCAGCGCCCCTCCCCCCTCCCCTCCTCTCACCTCTCCAGGGCCCGCAGCCCTCCCCTCCCCCATATCCCCAGGCCGGCAGGACCCGCAGGACTCACAGGTCTGGTTGGAGATCTTGGACAAAAAGAGACTCGCAAGAGGCCCAGTCAAGGTCAGGCCTAACTGTAGGTGGGTCAGAGCTGTGTCTGAAGACAGGTGAAAAGGAAGCACCGAGCTCAGACCGAGGACAAGGGACACCACGGGTGATGGGCCCGCATTGAATAGCAGACAGACCCTCCCAGGCTGAGCTCTGGCCCCAGGACTATATTTAGCTGCCCTGCCCATCCCCTTCCATCACTTCTGGAAACCGTTCTAAAAGTGAGGACTGAGCGGTCAGCGGACAAGCATCACATGTCAAGGCCACCTGTCCTGGCCCATCCCACTGTCCTCTCCCCTGCCCAGCCTGGAGCCAGAGCTCAGAGCCAGCAGAGACAGGGCCTCTCATACCACGGAAAAGACAGAAACATGATTGAAGGGAGTCTCCCCTTTCTCCCTCACCCCGACCTCCGCACTCTCCAGCCTCCCCCGTTCCCTGCCCGTGGCCCCTCCCCAGCTTGTCACCCACTTATTCCCCAGGCTTAAGGCTCTCCAAAGTCACACCAGCAGTATTATTTCCACATGCGGGAGAATAGAACCTCCCCCAACCCTGAAAGTTTTTCTTCCTGCAGGGCTGAGGGGAGAGCCTTTTCCCTGTTGGTGTCTCCAGTGCTCAGCACAAGCTATGGGGCAAAGTGGGCCTCCCTAAGTGCTTGGAAAATGAGTGATAGAGGGACAGCTGAATAAATGAATGAACTAGATCCAGAGCCTGCAGCCGAGAGCCTCAAGGCTTATCCTTCAAATCTCAATTTAAAAACCAAAGTCCTCACACGCTAGTCATCACTCACCTCTCCCTCTGCTCACTCCCGCCTCGGCCTTTGCATTTCTCTCCCCTCTGCCTGGAACACTCTTTCAAACCCCAGTTATTGCGTGGCTGCCTCCCCCTCATCCCTCAGATCTTTACCTCATGTCACTTTTTCAGTGGGGCTTTTCCTACCTCCCTGATTTTAAATCTCCCATCTCCCTTCCCCTTTTTATTTTTCTCCATAACATTTATCAAGATCGGACACATGATATATTTTACTTGTTGGTTTCTTTTCTGTCACCTCCTAACAGAATATAAATTTGTTCACTGCTCATCTCCAACTTCGAACAAAGTCTTTGGCACACAGCAGGTGCTCAGTAAATACTTAGTGAATGAATAAACACAGAGACTCACTCTGTCCTTCTCTTCTGGCCTCTCAGCCTTTTCCTGGATTTGTTCATTTCTCCCTCGACCACTCTCCGTCTCTGTTAGTCTGAGCTTCGACAAGAGCCAGGTCAATTGTCCCATGAGAGTAGCCAGACACCCCATAGGTGAGAATCAAGGAAGAATTATTTTCCCTGCTTATAAAGGAGAAGGAAGCAGCTGTCCCCCTTCCCTCCTTAAAAGTCTTTTTCTTTTTTTTGGCCACGCCTTGCAGCATGAGGGATCTTAGCTCCTGACCAGGAATCGAACCCGTGGCCCCTGCAATGGAAGTGTGGAGTCTTAACCACTGGACCACCAGGGAAGCCCCCCTTAAAGATCTTCTTACTCCAACGTTTTGGCAAGTAAATAAATCTCCCCAGGAGTCGGATAGCTCCTAGCACACCTCTGCTTTTATGACTTGTCTCTGAGTTCTGGGGCTCATTCCTTCTTGAACACTTGAAGTTCTTGCATGTTTCATGCTGGCCCGCTGAGGGAGCTGCTCCAGGCTTCCTGGCACCTTGGGGTCTTAACCTAGGAACTTTGTTCGGGCTGTAATGATTTGGGCCTCTCGGGAAGAGATAAGTGAGGTTTTATCATTCTTTTGGATTAGAGCAATTAATCCTGGTTATATGAAGGATTCTGGTTATATGAAGAGTCTCAGGAAGGTAGGGCTTTTTACCAGAACCCTGAGAAATCCAGAGAAGTTCCACTTCCTCAAACAGGAGGCAGGTGGGGATGAGAGCACATCTGGAGCTGGTCTCTGAAACCACTAGCCACTTCATTTCCATTCAAAAAGTCAACATCCTGAATGTAGATCTCACCTGGAGTTTCCACCCCTACCAGGCTAGGGCTGAAGGTTTTGGTCACTAGGAGTGGGTGCCCAGGAAAGGGAGGTGACACTCAACTCAATCCCTTTCTGTAGATGGGCCAGATCTGACCTCTGACCCATGAAAGGGACATAGATCATCTACAGCAGGGTGGAGGACAAGAAGGGGCCCAAAACCATGCCCAGGGGAGGAGGAGGTGAGGACTAGTATTGCTGAGGCCCAGAACTCAGAGGGGGCAGATTTCAGCCTGTCCTAAGGGAGAGCTTCCCAACGGCTGGAGTGATAAGTGCCATGGGAGGTGAGAACTCCTTGTGTTAGATAAATGCAAAGAGAAGCCAGAAATCCCCCGATCGGGGCCCCTGCAGATGCAGGATCTGAATGCTGGTGTCACAAACTCATGCTGGGTGCCCCCAGAAAATCACCTACCCTTTTGGGCTGCAGCATCTTCAGCTACAATGTAAGGATAAGTAGGATAATAATACCATCCCTGTAGGGTTGTTATGAGGATGAAACTAGATAATATACTAAGTAAACAGCAAGGACAGCATGCTGGCACCCAAGGACTTCGGAAGCAGTGACTGCCACCACTAGGCTCAAATCTTGACTGCTCTTTCCTCGTCGTGTGACCTTGATCAACCTGATTTTCTCATCTGGAAAATGGGGATCATGTCAGGATTATTATCGAGACTATTGGATCGTTATGAAGATTCAACAAGCTAATTCATAGAAAGCTTTTAGAACAATACCAGGCCCATAGAAAATGTTCAATAAATGTTGATATTGATATTATTACAATTATTACTACTAATTGTTCCAACGAACCTTCCCTACAGCCCTGTAAGGTCAATAACATCATCCCCACTTCACAGATTTGGAAACTGAAGCTAAGAATCTTTAACAATGACAAAAGCACCTACTCTGTGTCAGCCCTGTTCCAAGCACTTCACAATTCTCAATCCATTTATAACCTCATAGCCTCATTTATAACCTCATAACAACCCCATCATTTTTCCTATCTTAACAGGAAGCCATGAGGCATAAAGAGATTAAATGACTTGCCCAATGTCCTGGCAGTCTATGGTCTTCTGACCCCAGGAGGTGCAATCTGGCTCCAGCAATCAGTTACTTTTTTTGGGGGGGGTAGAGGTGTCGGATCACACCCAGGAAGCATCTTACCACCACCAACTGGTCTGGCCTAGTCCAGGGGGCAAGAAGGTGGGCCCGAGGGGAGACCCGGAGGTTCTTTCCTGCCAGGAGTCAAAGCTCAGAACTCGGAGTACTTCCCCCAGAAAAGGGGGGCCCAGGGAGAAGAGATTACCACGGCTTCCCAGAGAGTTGCCCAGGGCTCCTATTCCCCACCTCCTCAGGGGGAAACCACCCTGCAGTCTCCAAGAACGAGCTGGCTCTGAGTCTACCTCCCTGGGGTACCCTAGAGAAGCCACTGTCCTTCTCAGAGCATTCATTCCCTATGGGCTGGCGAGTGCAGACCCCAGAAAAGGGCTGTGACCGCCCTGAGTCACACAGCTAAGAGGTAGAGGGTCTGGGAATCAAACCTGAGTGGGTCTGATACCCCTCATCTCCTGTTTTTCCCACTATTTCACAGTCTTCTGAATGTGCTTTGTAAGTTTCTTGAGCACTCTGCGAAGAGGAGGAAGTTAACGCTATCATTCCTAGTACTGCAACATCTGCCCTCCTAAGGGTGTATTCGGACAGTCTGGAGGAGGCATACATTTCCATATACATTATCTCTCCAAGCAATTTGTCAATTTCTGAAGACAGAGAGTGGGACTTTGAGGACGTAGGCTGGAATTTGGGCCCAGGAGTCAGGTGGCTCCGTCTGTATTTCCTCGTGTACTACCAGTGCAGTCTTCCAGAGGAATTTTTGAAAACTTCAGTTTCCTCCTCTGTGAGGTAGGATAGACACACTTACCTCATGGGGTTGTTGGGAGAATTGAGATTATGCATGTTAAGTGCTTAGCACAGTGCCTGGAACAGTAAATTTGAAAAATGGAAGCTGTTGTTACTATTATTAGTCTCCCACATCACTTATCATGAGGTTGGGCATCTAGTAGGTCCTTAGTACATCTTTTTTTAATTTGTAAATTTTTATTTTTTATTGAAGTATAGTTGATTTACAATGTTTCAGGCGTACAGCAAAGCGATTCAGTTATACATGTGTGTGTATATATATATTCTTTTTCCAATTCTTTTCCATTATAGGTATTTATTACAAGATATTGAATATAGTTCCCTGTGCTATACAGTAGGTCCTTGTTGTTTATCTATTTTATATATAGTTAGTACATCTTTTGAGAATCAAATAGATTCTCCTTCTGAGTTGAGAGTCTACAGTGGGCTCAATAGAGCATGTCCACCTGACAAGGTGTCACTTGTGCTCTCTGACCTCCAGCCTGAAATCACTGCAGGAGTGAGGCTTCCACTGCTAGTAGAGGACGCTCCTGCACTTCCAGCCCCTTGTCCCTTGGCTCCCTGTGACATCACACCGAAGTGCTAGTGTGTGCTCTGAGGCATGTCAGGCGAAAAATCTCAGCCAGATCTTCTGTGTCTCAGTCTGAATGTATGTGAGCAAGAATGAGACTGCGTCAGGTGCCAGGGGCAAGCTGGCCAAGAGGAAGGGCCCTGGGTGGTGATAAGCAGGAACAAGGGAAGGGGCACCGTGTCACACCACGACACACATCCTCAGCTCCCCCGCTTCCATGAAGCCAGGTGTGAGGAGACCTCCTAGTCATGACACACACTCCCCAAGGTGCAATTTCCTGCAGCCCCAAAAGTTCAGTTGTGTTACGTTGGTTTTACATAAAGCCAAGGCCGCCCCATCCAAACAAGAATTCAAGAGATGCAGTCAAATGGCCATATGTATGGCCAAGGGGATCCCTGCTCTTTTAGGGGGTGCGGTTTGAATCAGGCAATCGCTTTTTAAATTCCATGGATAAAACACCCACAGCTTCTAAGATTCCAACAAATGTGAAAAGAGCAGGTTTCTATGATTCTAGATCTTTTGTCATTTCATGAAAGCTTATCAAGGCTGGATCTGTGCCAAGCCCTGTGCTGGGTGCTGTGGACCTGAAAGGGTCCTCAGCCTGGTGAGGAAAGCAGAGTGACCAGACACACTGTGTGATCAACACTGTGAGAAAGGCATGATAGGGGCATCCAGCCGACACGGCCAAGGAATAATTCATTTTGCACAGAGAGGACAGAAAAGCCAACTGGGAAGAGTAGACAGCGGCCAGACTCAGAAGCTAACCAGACAACCTGCATGATCCCTCAGCTATATGACCTTGGGCAAGTCCTTCAACCTCTCTGAGCCCAACCTTCTCACGTGTACAACAGGGCTACTATTCCCTATCCCAAAGGGACTGTTTTAAGGGTTAGAAATAACACATGTGAAGGATCACAGCCTGTACATAGGAGCTCAATTTTTTTTATTTCTTAGAAAAAGTGACTCCTGATGCATGTTGGAGGACAGGCAGGAACTCATCAAGCAGACCAGGAGGGAAGAGAGGCCAAGCAGAGATCAGGTGCTGCACGTGCAGAGGTCCAGAGGCTCACAGGGTAGAAGGTGCTGCCGAGGAAGTTGGCAAGGGACTTAAAGGCCAAGCCAAGGAGCTTAGACTTGATTCTGGGGGCACTGAGGGGTCATAGGAGGTTTTCAAGCAGGGGAGGGACAGCATCAATGTGTGGGCTAGGAAGATGTAGTCTTCTGGCCACAGTGCACAAAATGACATGGAGATTCTGCAAGGACGAAGACCAGTGAAGAGACACAATAATAAACAGCCATGAGCCAGGGAACACTAGCTGCTGGGCCACAGGTGCCACCCATGGTAAGGATGTTGGCACATAGTACTACCCAGCCTGTGTGCAGCAACTCGCACACAGATGGGGAGCAGGGCCCTGCTACTCTGCTGGAAGCTTTTGAACACATGTTGCAGGTAACACAGCCTCAGTCATTCCTTTATTCAGCAAATCTTCACTGAGTACCTACTATGTCCCAGGCACTCTTGATGTTGGAGATTCAGCAATGAACCAGACAAGGTCCCTGCCCTCAGAGCTCATGTTTTAGTGGGGAGGTGGGTGCCTAAACATACTCAGTTACAATTTAGTCACAATTGCTATGAGAGCTACAAATCAGTAGCAAGTGTTTTGAACTGGAGGGATTCTAAACCTGGTCTCCCAGAGGAAGTAGCATTTAACTGAAGACCTAAAGTCTTGAGTTTGTCAGGCAAAGAGTGAGGGAAGAGAGCTCCAGGTTGAGGGCACAGCATGTGCAAAGGCTTGGAGAAGCAAAGGAGCCTGGCACATTTGAGGAACTGAGAGGCCAGTGTGGTTGGAACTCCGAGATGGAGTGTGGTCAGGGTGTGGTGCAAGACAAGGCTGGCAAGGTCCACAGGGGCAGACCAGCAGGGCCTTCCCAGCCATGTTAAGGGCAAGTTAAGGATTCTGGGCACAGCTTGGCCTCCAACACCAACCCACAGCATCCCACTCCAACCTACACCAACCCAAGCCACCTTTCATCTGCTCTTCTGGGTCAAGCCCCCTGGCCCCAGAATAGCTCTTCCCATGACTTTCCCTCCAGTCAAGAATTTTCTCAACCATTTCAAGTGTCTCTTGTCATCACTTCCCAAGAAATTCAGTTCCTGCGGGACCAAACCCTGGCTCTCCCAGGAAGCATTTGGCAAGGTTTCAGGCACCATCAGGTAGCCCATGTTATGCTGGAATATTTACTAAGTGAATGAGTGTTATTATCCCCATTTCATAGATAAGGAAACTGAGGCTTGGAGAGAGAAAGCACACAGTTTTCTCTACCCGTGGAATTTGGGGAGCTACATGGCTGTTAGGTTTCTATGATTCTGATTCTATGACAGGGAGAGAGGATGCTAAGGTTTAAGGAAACATGGAGATTTCAGGGTTCCAAAATTCCACGATTCTAAGCCTTAGCGCTCCAATAAACCAGGTTCCTGATCTGTGCTACCTAGTCCAAGTCTGGAGAGGCAGGCACCACCCACGAGCCCTTTTCCACCGGGTCTCCTGGGTCCCACCTCCTGGGTAGACCAGCCAAAGGATGCAATCTGGGCGCCCCCCGATGGCCAGGAGAGAAAGGGAAGGAACGCAGTAGTCAGGAGCCTAACACCCAAGAGCAAAGCTCTGAGGCAGAGACAGGAGTGAAGGCAGGGAGCTCCAGGCCCCGCCCCAAAGCAGACTTCCTGCTTGGCAGACAGCCCGAGTGAGCTGAAGCGGCGGCTGCGGCAGAGGACCCCAGGAGCCATGGGGTGCACGCGTGATGCCATTCTGGATGCGCTGGAGAACCTGACCGCTGACGAGTTCAAGAAGTTCAAGATGAAGCTGCTTTCAGTGCCGCTGCGCGAAGGCTATGCACGCATCCCACGGGGGACGCTGCTGCCCATGGATGCTGTGGACCTCACCGACAAGCTCGTCAGCTACTATCTGGAGGCATATGGTGCCGAGCTCACGGTACTCGTGCTGTGCAGCATCGGCATGCAGGAGGTGGCGGAGCAGCTGCAGGAGACCTTGCGCAAGGGTGAGTGCGCCCCCTCCACACAGGTCCAGACCAGTATCCCCTCTACACCCTCCTCCCAACCCAAAAGTTCGCCTCCCGGAGCTTCCGCTTCCTGTTTCTCCTACCGTTTAATAAAATCCTCCTGCTGGCGAGGCTTCCCGCGCCTGGTACTGACCTTGGCTTCCGGACCAAGAGACCCCTGTCCCCAGAAACACTTGGGAGACACCACTTAACATTTTCTTACAGGCCCCGGAACCACGCCAGCTGGGATCAAGGCCCCTCCCCAGACAGCAGCCAAACCAGGTAAAGCCTTCAACGCCCAACCTCACCTACCTGGGCACCTCACCAGCCCCACCCCACCGTACCCCTGCACAGCCTATCTCTTGTCCCAAGGCCAGGAGCACCCAAAGAGCACAAAGCTAGGCCAACCCTTCCTACCCACCTACTCACACACCTCCTGGGACTGAGCCTGGTTGGGAGGAGAAAGGGAGACAAAGTTAAACTCATCCCATTATAGGTAGAGTCCTGGTGGCATGCCACGCCCACCTTGAGCCCCACCGCTTAGGGTTGCATTCAGGGCAATTTCTAAAGAAAGCCTAGTGTTCAAGAGGGACAGGCTCCAGCACCCACCCTGGACCCAGCTCATCCCCTCTCCTCCCTCCCGCCCCAGCACTGCACTTTGTGGAGCAGCATCGGGCGGCCCTCATTGCGCGGGTCACAGATGTGGACGGGGTGCTGGACGCCCTGTACGGGAAGGTCCTGACAGAGGAGCAGTACCAGGCAGTGCGGGCGGAGCGCACCAATCCTACCAAGATGAGGAAGCTCTTCAGCTTTGCTCCAACCTGGAACCTGACCTGCAAGGATCTGCTCCTCCAGGCCCTGAAGGACACCCAGCCCTATCTGGTGGTCGACCTAGAGCAGAGCTGAGGCATCTTCCCCATCAGCGGTCCCACAGACAACCCCTGGCTGTTCCAGCCAACTTACCTGGAGTCTCTGATTTTTTTTAATATACATAATGTATGAAAAAACAGCTTGTACTTGGTCTTCCTACTTCCAGCCTGGAAGCTCATGCAGAGCTGAGCTACATATCCAAGCGCCGCAGCGGCTCAGATGAAGCTCTAGTCTCTGCCTGTTCCTGGGGCAGCAGGCTCCCCAAACACTTCATCCTTCCTGCCCAAGTCACCATGGAATGGTCCCTCACTCACCATTTGGTGGCTCCCTTGACGCCACCCCCAGAGGGTCTGCCCTTGAGACCTGTGAACACAAGTTAGCCTTGTGGTCAAGGTCTAAAAATTAAAATAGAAATATGTACAAAGGGCCTGGAACTGTGGGGGGCCAGACTTGACAGATGCATCTAGAAACAGACTCGTCTGCCAAGCTTCTCTTTCGCTTTTTCATAGGAAAAAAAAATTGCAAAATGAGCAATTTTCAGGGGAAGTGACAAGAGTACCATCTAAGCAGGAAAGAGCACAAACCACCGAGTGTCCCTAGGGCTCCTTCTGGCACGGACACCAGCAGGCGTCACTCCTCCCTCTGCTCCCTCCCACCCGCTCCAAGAGGTTATAGGTTACACTCTGCCCAGAAAACATGCCAACCACAAAAGCAACTTCAGGAAATGAGCTCTAGTAGCTGTTCCCTCTCTTGATGAAATTGTGCCCACAAAAGAAAATAGGAGTATTTATTTCCACAAAACAGCGCTTAGGGAGCCTTTCCAGAGGCCGTTAGGGAACCAGATTCTAGGACCACATCCCGAGTACACTTTGCACCCAAATTCTTTCTGGCCTGCAGGGGGTGGATGCAAAGCAACAGGCAGGCCCCAAGGAGGCCAGATGTCCTATCCTTAGGAGTCAGATCAGACTCAGCGATCCAGATATGAGGGTACAAAGTGTGCCATTCACAACAGACCAGCGCAGAATGAAAAAGCTGTATGAAGGCTTCACTTGGAACACCCTCCCTAGACACAACTGACAGATGCAGTGTTTATCCCCCTCCGCCCACCCCACACAGTCTTAACACTTCCCTATTCTGATGACCAGATCACCAGAGCAACAGGAGAAAACAATTTACTGCAGGAGGAAGCTACCAAAAAGCTAAGCTAATGACCACTGTCAAAGCTACAGCGACATGGGACTGCTCCCAATGCCATTTAGGACTCCAGGAGGAAAGCTGAGCTTCCCCAAAAGTGGGAATCAGCCCACTCACTCAGGATCCCGTGGGCTCATCTTCTTTAGCCAAATACCCCATAAAATAAATGATGCTCCCCTTTCTACCCTCAGCCCTTTTCTACCAAGTCTTCTTAAATCTTATAAACCAAGACTTGATCAATCCCTAAGATGTGTTTGCTCACTTATGTTCTGAAGGAACTTGCCATTTCCCAAACTGAAGTTGTCTTCCTTTTACTCTCCCCGTATCTCGACATATGGCAACAGCAGCAGCCTAACCAGAAAACAAGAAACACCAGCATGTTCCATAAGGCCCGTAAGGCCCATAGTCAGTCTTCCAACTTACATCCAAACACCTTCCTTTTCAACTTCACTGTCCCCATCTGGCGTATGCCTTCATGTCTTACCACAGCAGGCCTCCTGATCTCCCCGCTTCTAGTCAACCACCTTCAAGGGCCTGAGTATTGAAAACTGATGATGGAAATGGACTCCCTTCTAATACTAGCACACCTAAGCCCCACTTCCAGGCTAACCCTGAAAAACCCCATCCAACCTCTCCTACCTTCCTTTTCACATACCAGATCTCAACACTTACACCCCCTGCCCTACCGCACGCTGATCCCCCGACTCTGGATACCTTGAAACCCACCTGTCCTAGCATGCCCGGAGAGGGCCTTCCTCTGGGCTCCAGTGGCACTTTCACCTACTGTCCCTGTGGTAGAGCAAACCACATTGACACACCTATTTTCACACAGGACTCTCCCATTAGATCCCCATAAAAAGACATCTTTTCAACCTCTGTACAGTGCCTTTCAAATGAAAAATAATAATAGCAGTTACTGTGTATGTCTACTGTCTTAACAGAGGATTCTTTTTTGCACTTCATAGGAACCTAATGCTTCTCATGAGATGGAGCCGTAACACTTCCTCGCACAGCAGATGCTCAAACGGAGCAGCTACAAAAACTAGTGCCGGCCTGAAGCAAAAGACACCGTTCTAAGAAACAGCTCCCCTAAGTTTTAAGACTTCTTGGGGGCTTTATTTTTCCTTTTTATCTAGTGGGGGAGTGGGGGAGAAGGGTGAGGTTCAGAATTCTACCAGCCACAGCATACTGGTTAAGGACACACTTCTGCAGCCAAAGGACAGATTCAAAATCCCTGCTCCACCTCACTCACCAGTTATGAGACTTAAGGCCAGTTTGTACCTCAGCATCCCATCTATAAAGTAGGGGTAACAGGACACAGCTCATCACCTAACATCAACTGGCCCACAGCGAGCACACACTGGTGTCAACAGTGATCTCCAGGATGTTCTTGTTCCTAGCTGCTCAATGGCTTAGGCTCCTCAGTCTGAAACAATCAACATTTTCTCCTCTAAGCATCACAAAACTGAAGAAGAAAAAAAAAAAAAAAGCTTATCAACAGGCAATGTTCGCTGGGCCTGTGCTAATTAGAAAAAAAACCCACATGCAGAACCCAGCCTTCCACAAGTGACCTTTTTCTTGGCTCCTGGCTTAAACTGTCTACATGGACAGTTTTGTACAAAACCGAGTTCCCCTTTCCAGACATGATGGGGGGAATAAGCAGAAAAGGAGTCTCTGCAGAACTTCCGAGCATCGCCAGAGGTGAGAGCACCCCACCAGGACCTCACAGAGTTAGAGCCTACGGTAACCGCACTGCCAAGCGATTCAGGTACGCGTTCAACGTACACACTGCTAGAGAGGATGTGCCTCTGCCACCTCAGCCAGCCTGTGACAGTTCGCAGGAGCCTTCTCAGAGGGATGTGCCTTTTCACTCAGGGAAAGAATACACAGGATGGGCCCGCTTCCCCTCAAATTCTGATTCAAGAGGGGAGAGAAAAAAGAACAGCCATCAAGCTAAATCTGACAGGTTCTTACCTCAAGCAGGCTGCAGTGAGGCCCTAAGGATCCTGCACGGAACAGCTACAAGGAATCAGTGCAATTGTGCAACACTGCCACCCTGAGGTGCGCGTGCAGAACGCTACCTGGAAAGCCTGGCTCCTGCTTCCCTTCAGTTTCTTCTTCCCATACCCACCCCACCCTTCTTGGCATTCTCTACTGGGAATGGCCTAAAGCTCAGTTCCCCACTACACACAAGGAATCCCCTATCTTCGACCCCATAGTCCAAGCTCCCTTCCTGTCTCCAGTCCCCGCACCGGTGGCTCTCAATTATCCTTCATGTTAAAGGAGCCCTTCATGCTAGCACTACAATCCCAAGACAACCCAAGGAGCTGAGAGAGCACAATCCATCCACAGAGCACTATTCCCAGACCCAAACTCCTCTGACATACTTCTGTTCCTCCCTCAAAAATATTTAGGAATTTTAAATTCAATGGTCTCTTAAAGCTCTAACTGCTAACACCATAGGATTGAGGGCCAAACAACTTCTACAAGCCCAAAAGTCAAACCTGCTGGCCAAGATCCACTTGACACTACTTCCTCGTTTCTTAAAACGCCCAGCACCATGAAGATTACCGTCTGCATGGGAAGGTGAACAAGATACTTTTTGTGAAAACCTCCTAGCTCTGAATTATTTCAAAATAAAAAGTTAAAGATGAAAGGAAAGAGGCTAAGTATTGGAGGGCCCAAAGGCAGAAAAGGGAGTCTGGAAAGACTGGAGAGGAATGGCTGCAGATGGGACCTCACACTGAGCTGAGCCTCACAGACTAGAGGGAGTGAGACCTGGTTACAAAACCCCTGGTGGAAGACTGACAGGAGACTGGAAGTGGGAAGCAACATACCTAAATAAAGATGTTAATCTGTTGAGTCTCACAGGAGCTGGACCCAGCACTGACTTAACCTCAGCCCTATATCCAAGTTACTGAAATCCAGCATGTGATGGGGAAAAGGTGAAAAGCCTGAGAACTAAATCAGTGGAAGCAAACAGACCCACAGCACACTTCTCCCCACCACAACCTACCCTCCTCACTTCTCCCTAGTTAGCCTGTCCCAATTCAAAAAAGCCAGGCGCCTAAGTGCTTCCAGACTGCAGGCCATTTCCCATAATTCAGTAATAATGTATTCTTTAGATCTCTAAGGACTAGCCTAAGATCCTCATCAGAGAAATATGACTGGCTATCACTGGCCTAGTGCTTACAAGAGAATGAAGCAGAGGGCCCAAAGTCCAACCCCCTTGAGGTCTCACTCCTATTTTCTCGCCAATGGATAAGCTGGCACCAGAACCAACAACATTCCCTCTGTTGCTAGTTGTCGTCATCCATTCTTTTCTCCTGGAAAAGGACCCCAAACTGGATCTACCCACTAGACACTTGGGACTCTATTTTCTTTTACTTAAGAGTAAGGCCAATCACTGAAGCCCTTTAAAGGACAAGAACTAAATACTAACAGTCCCAGTCAGTAACTGGGTCTCACCCAGAGCTTCAACCTCCTTCACCGCTAGCAGTAGGGATGAAGGAACCACAACCAAACCCTAACACCAGAACCCTACCAGGTGAAGCACATACAATAAACTTCTCAGAGACTTGGTTAGTGCCATTCAAACCAAGCATCACTGTCAAGAAAGCAGGTCAAGAACAGCAGAGGTAGCTGAACACACCAGGGGGAGAAACAATGCCATATCCTTGGCTCTAATTCTGAGGGTTTCTCAAGTGTACCAAGTTCAGTAAGCCAAAGGAAAGCACTGCCTGGAGAAGCTCAGCCATTCTCCACCTACTCTTGGTAGAGCACCTCCACACAGTAGGGAGGATAAAGCAGCTATTCCTTTTGACAAAGCCACAGCTTCCGTCTCAAGTCACCAGAGATTGGAAGACGAAACAACTCTTAAGAAGAGAACACTTACAGCATGCTTGACAATTTTAAACCAAGAGAAAAAGCACTTCCCACTAGGGTCCCAGGCGCTCTACGAGCTGTGCTTCTGACAGCAAAGAAGCCTGTTGCTGTTGGCTATAATTTTCAGTTCTGTATAACTGAAATTGAACTGCTTGGCAGGGATGGGAAAGTTTTCTAAACTCAGTTTGAGCTGGAAAAAAGGTGGGGGGGGATTCTTGGGGTCAGGAAAGGCATGTAAGGTTGACGGGCACTAGAGTCTGAGGTTTCAACTTATCGGCCCCAACCTTTGCCTTTCTCAAAATTATCAATGACCTCAGCCCTCTGGGTATAGGCAGGATGTAAACATGACCCAGCTAGACCACTGTCTCCCTACCTACCAAAGTCCCACCTTCAGGAAAACTAATGGGGCAGGTCACCCTGAAATATAAAGAACTGCCTCTACCTTACTTTCCCAGCTAACCTTCCCCCCTTTACCATCTCCTCTCCTTCCCAAGTCTCTTTCCCTAAGATTTAGCATCCTCTTAAGGCCTACGCAAACAACGTTTGGGATAGGAGTCTGTCCCCTTCAGAACAATGACTTCAGAACGAAACGCCAAGAAATGAAAATGAAGTGAGAAGACAGGGACTCCATCCTGGGGTCGACCATTTCCTGAGAAATGAGAGCCACATCACCCATGCACTGGGCATGAAGTGAGCAAGGCCACGGAACACCTGCCATTAAGTAGGTGCTCAGTTACTCTTCTTCCTGCAAAACACCCAACTGGCTAATAACTATGTGCTCCAATCATGATCAAGCTTGAGTACCACCCCCAAAGCAACCTAATTTGTTTGAGCCCCACTCAGAAAAGTGCCAGAAGAGCCAAGAGGCCTTAAAAAAAGAACAGAACTACTGTAAATAATAAGCTCACTAAAACCAGCATGTGAATAAACATGGTAAAAGAAAAACTCCCAAATGGTTGGACAATTCTGGGCCAACACACCACATGTTTCTCATTTACCCCTTTCATTCATCTAGTTTTTACCATAACAGAAAAGTTTAATCTCTACTTTCAAGGATACACTTGACCTTTTCTCCCTGAAACAAGTTATCAAACACTTTATTCCAGTTCCTGCTAAGTGGGAACAAACAAATTATTCCAGTTCCCACAAGGCAGGTTGATCTGAAAGAGGAAAACTCCCCACATTCTTGACCTGGACATCAACACTCCAGGACAGTGAAGAGGGGGAAGAGGAAGAAAATTTAACTAAAATGATGGTTTTTAATGGGAACCAGAGATATGGTTACAATTACATAGTCCGACACAAAAAAACCGTGGGTGATCAGGAGTTGGAAGGTTACAAAATAATGAGGGTAACACTGGGTACAGGAAGAAAGCTGCTCCAGAACTTCAGGAGCCAGGCTAATACGGCCTCTCCCTGCGATCCTGTCTGTGCTCACCCCTGCAAGAAAGAGTATCCATTAGGTCTGAGTTACCAACCTCTCTACCCACCCCACCCCCGAAATCCTATCCGCCCCTGCTACCCAACCCCAAGAAATAGCTCCTATCTCCCTAGGTATAGAGTATATGGGAGTCTACAGATTAGCTCTCCCACATATCTTCCTTCCCTACCCACTATGGTTACAGTCTCAGCTTTCCAACCTAGCCCTCAAAATGAAACCACTGTCCCAAAACCTTGCAATCCCATGACCTCTGTTCAACTGTTCTACTTTCAATTTAGAGTCTTACTTACCTGGAGTCCATCTTGCCAGGGCCAAAGCCACCTCTGTCCCCACCACCCCGGCCCCCTCGGAAGCCCCCACGGTCCCCGCCTCGGCCTCGGTAGCCGCCC
Organism: Mesoplodon bidens; assembly: GCF_964165515.1. NCBI lineage: Eukaryota > Metazoa > Chordata > Mammalia > Artiodactyla > Ziphiidae > Mesoplodon > Mesoplodon bidens. Next base: position 43,970,057 of record NC_138171.1, read on the forward strand.
CGATCATAGCCTCCTCTGCCACCACGACGATCATCTCCATAGTTTCCCCCTAGGAAAAAAGAAATATGATATATCCCCATATCACATCACCCAAATTCTTCCTACCTTCCCTCTAACCTCCTTTTTGATCCCAACTCCTTATCACCAGCTCTGCCTCTTCCTTACCCATATGAGAGCCTCCTGGTCCCCCTCCTGGGCCATCTGGTTTAGGGGCCTTACATTGGTTGCATTCATTCCTCCATGAGAAGTTCATGTTCTCACACGTACTGAGAAAAATAAGACAATTAGTCAGGGCCGGGGGGCGGTAAGACAAGACCTAGAATTACGAACACTCCAGTTACCTTACGGATACGTGAGGAAAATGAGGCCTCGGAAAAGCAAAAGGGCTTGTTTCTCAGGAGCGAGCCAGACAAAAACTGCAGGCTACTGAACCCAGTCCAATACCTTTCCCTCTAGAGCTACATCACCTAGGTGACTCCTGGCCAAGCCTGTCAAAGTGTACCTTTGACATCTATTAGTCGGAAAACACAAGCTCTACCATAGTACCAAAGGGCACACGTGCAAGATGGCTGAGAAAAGAATTAAAGAAGTTTCACTCACGGATTAGGACACTTCCAGTCCCCAGCTCGCTGCTGTCCTCCACCGCCACCGCCGCCACTGGGGAATCCTCCTCGGCCACCGCCACCACTGCCACCACCTCCATAGCCTCCACGGCCCATGGGTCCTAGTGTAGACACAATAACAGGTCTACTCCGCTTCCAAGTTTGCTTAACCTAACCTTCTCTCCCATGTAAACCCTTACCACCCTCCCTCCCTTCTCTCCCCATCCACCCTCCCTCCCTTCTCTCCCCATCACCTCTTACGCCAGCAGAAGTAGCTCCTCACCTCCTCGTCCTCGGCCTCCACGACCATTGCCACCACCCCGATTGAAGTCTGCTCGCCGAGTAGCAAATGAGACCTTGATAGGATTCCCAGAGAATTCTTTACCTAAAGGAATAAAGGAGGTATAAGGAGACTTTTTATTAAGAGCTGTGGGTCCAAAAACACACTTGGTACAATCAAGAGTGGACTCCATCTTCTTGTAAATGTTTACAATCTCATGAAACGTAAGAAAAAATAAGACCACACCGAAATAGGAGCGTTGGAAGACTCACAGAAATCCTCAAAACACAGGCCATTTCCCAAAGCTAGTTGCCCTGTCCCCCACCCCTGCCAGCCTCCTCATACATACCATCAAACCAGTCAATAGCTGCTTTAGCAGAAGGTGGGTCATCAAATGATACTGTTGCCTCTCCCTTCAGCTTGCCTGTTTCCCTGTCTGTGTACAGATTAATCATGGGCTGTCCTGTTTTCTTATTTGTCTGAAGAAATCAACGTGAGATAACATCAATCTTAAGACAGCACTATCATAACCATACCTTTCTACTTCATGTAACTTGAATTAAAGCCATCAACTATAACTGTTTCTCACTTCAATATTAAAAGATGAAAGTAAAGATTATAGACTACAAATTCAAAAGTTTTAGACACTCCCTTTTTTATCAATTGTGCCTCTTTTGTGTTAAAATGTGATTCCCTTTAGAAAATGGCAAAGGCTAATGTTCTTTCCTCAACAAATTAAGCAGGCAACCATTAAGACTTTTTTTTCACTAAGGTGTGAAATCCAAAAGCCTGCAGCACTGATAGAAAGCACCCACTCTGCTCCACAAGTACCTTAATGATACCAATCTGCTTGAAGTAATCAGCTACAGACTCAATTGTAACATTCTCGCCCAGGCCTTGAACGAAGATGGTGTTGTTGTCTGAATTATCCTGTTCTGTTTGTCAAACGCAGAAAGAAACATGAATTTGAAGAGAGAAGCAAAGGTAGAACAAGTCAGTGACTCTTAATAACTTTAATACTTGCTATTTCGCTTTCAAAGAAAAAAATTCTAAAGCAAGCAATATACTTTGGTTTAGGTCAGACAAAAGAAATCCCCATCCCTTCTATTTTATTATCTGAGTACCAGTATGCCAGCCACTTCACAAATTTAAACTTAATTTTACAACTACCCTTTGAAACATGTTGATACTAAAGAAACCAGGGCTCAGGAGTTAACTGCCCAACCACACAGTATGTACACCAGTTGTTTGTCAATGTTAAGACCCCCAAGTTAAGAAACCTATTTTACACTAAAATCCAGTATATAAACATAATTAAAACAAAAAATACACTAAGTGCTTCCCTTTCTGTGTCTTTTTCGTTCAATAATTTGGTTACGATCCCCATTTTTAAAAGCCACTGCTTTAACTGAACCAGCAGTTCAGGATTATGGTCCACACACAGATACATCAGCATCTCCTGAAACTTGTTAGAAATGCAAATTCTCGGGTTCCTCCCGGACCTATTAAATTGCTGGGAGAGGAAATCACCACATCAGGTATTTCTGATACATGGCTCATTTATAAATCACTATTAAGTATAGCTACACCTGAACTCCCTTCCCCACATTTTCCTTCTTCTCTACCCCTGTTCTTCAGATCCCTTTAAGTTTCAAAGAACATCCAGGAAAAGTCCTGATACCACTTGAGCCATTCCTTCATGCCACCTCTGGACTTACCAGAGTCATGACGTGATCCTTGGTCCCGAGGGCCTTAAGTGACATGAAAAAAAAACAAAAAACAAAAAAAACAAGGAAAGAGGAGCCGTTAGTCAACAGGCTGAGAAAGACAAGGAGAAAAATTCACACCAAATCCAAACTTATGCAAAATATCAGGTTAAGTGCTCACAGCCTCACTCCAAACCCTGTCCTGGGTTGCCTGCCCAGAGAAAAATCCTAGGCAGGTCTGGGGAAGACAGAGGCCCCTTTTCTTAAGATCTGTATGTAACTTGAGTCCCCACAGGGACAACGCCACACTTCAGAAAATGCTGCCTCCCCCAGCTCAGGCTGGGAAATGTCCTCAGCACAGACTGGGAGGGCCAGGAGGGAGACCCCTTGAAGTTAACAAACCAACTCATAGCTTGGCCCTGTTCTCTCACCCCAGAGAGAAATGGGCTCACCACCAGCAATGTGATATGCATCCATACAGTTTCTCCAAACTGTAACACCAAAGACACTTATCCCTTGTAGAACAATTTTTAATTTCATCTTTAGAAACCATTCTTAAAACCATGTTTGTTTCCCCCAAAACCACATGAAAATAAAAATCATACATAACAGCTATTGTATTTTTTAAGCATGTCCCAGGGAACAGACCAGAAATCTTATTTCCATAATGCAGCCTCTATTTTTTTTCCAGAGACCATCTTTGACCAAAGTTTATCTGAATTCATCATAAATATTGTACCCACACTCAATGACACCTAAATCATGAACCCAAGCCTTTGGCTTTAAATGTTGAGACAAATCAAGAAACCTTTTGTTAACCAAACCAGAAAAGTTCCAGCTTACTGGGAGACTTCTCAAATTTGCCATTTTTCCATGAATTCAGTTTGTGCTGTTTAAGACCTGGTTATTTCCCATGAGCCACACATACTCCCAACTTTTCTTGGAAGTAGTCCACACCTTCCTTCCCAGAGCTAGTTTCTATTTGCCCATCTGAATTGAGTTTAAATGCGTGTATGTAGAATCGCATTGACACCATTCAGTATTTAATATATAAGTATATACCAACTTCACCATCCTCAGGGCAGGGCAATAGTTCACATCCCTCGTCCAGAATTAAAACATTTGGAGATATTTACATACACATACATACATACATACACACACACACTCACTCACACACACTAACCTCGGACACACTGATCAAAAGGATCCTAAAGCCAAGTGGGCCCCACGTGGTCCAGCACACTCTCCAGTTTCTCATTACGGTGCTCACTAAGTGCCGGGTGTGGCAACACTCCTGTCAGAGGCCTACTTAAACACCTCTTATTTAACCTGGGTCAAACCGAATTGGTACCAGATGCCTGCTGAGTCTTACCCCTGCCTGCCTCCAGGTTAGCACACATCTGGCAGCAGGTGGCATTCTACCCCACCCCTTTCTGGAGGTGGTTCTGGACACTCCAAAACCTTTGACACTTAAAACACGCTAAGACATCTGCAAATGAACAATCAGACAAAGCATTGCTGGGAGTTGGGAATTTTGGAAACTCTGTTCACTTACCACCAAATTTATTGAAGCCACCACGGTCACTTCCGCTGGAGAAGACAAGTTAGAAGAAAGGACATGAAGCTTCCAACGGCTACAAAAGGGCGGTTTTTGATTTTGTTCAACATTCCCCAAACATGGGTAGGTGTTTTGGGAAAATGGTAATACAAATGGCTACTAAAATACATTCCCCTTCCTGACCACCCCTTGTCTGACCTTTGAGCATGTCACACACACGTGTGCAATTTCTCAGACACAATTTTTAAGGATTTTGCTTTAAAAGGTTATATATCTATTTCCTCTGGAAAAAAAAAAAGACCCATTTTCCTTGGTCGTTCTTCCGACGTAGCAGATGTTTTTTCCTCTTGTCGCGACTGGATGACAACCCAGTAGTTGGTTTAAAAACCCTACCCCCGATTTACCCAGAAGACATTTCACACCAGGCTGGGGTAGCCCTGAACACATTTTTGTGGTTTTTTGCTTTGAAAGCAGCAAGCAGACCCAACCCCGTTCCATAAAAAGTCAAAACCAAAGGCAATTTCCCCTTAAAGCGAGACAAACTTAACTAAGCCCTACCCTAACTACTGAGCTGTTTTTGATCTCTCCCCACCCCCGGGGTCACCCCTTCTACACTGTGAGAAGAGCGGAGTATTTTGCAATGTCACCTTTCATACCTGTGGCACATAAAATGCAGAGCAAGTTAACAGTCACATTAACAGTTGTTTTTCTTTTTAAAGTTTTGCATTAAACACACGCACACAACAGAGTTTTCCTTATTTTGTACGGTTTTTGAGATTGCCCCCACCCACCTCTGAATACTTACCATACACAAACTCTTTTTAAAAAACCTACTTTTCCCCAAAAAGGAGTAACACACTGACATTCCTCCCCTCTCAAGGGAGACAGAGTAGGGTGCTTCAAATCATATTTACCAACAGATTTGACAAATGCTTTAGCATCAAATCTAAGGTTTTACTTCAACTTCAGCGGGAAGGGGAGGAAAGAAGGTCCAGTTGGGCAAGTAACCAGAGGAAGGGGGACAGTGGAGCAAATAGGTGGGATACCACTGTCAAGCGTACTGTATTTTGTCCAAAAGGTCTGCACACTTCAGATAGCCCCATGAACCAAGTCACACACAAAATCATTACTGTCAGTCAAATGAGTGCTCGTGGATTCAAATGACTACAGAATACAGAGAGAGAGTAGCCAATTCCTGGAAGCTCAAGTCAGGTTAACCATTTACAACTTCCTCAGAGGACACGTGGGAATACAAGTAACAAGTTTCCCTATTACCAGGAGTGGGATCATCGGTTTCCCTTGCAGACAAAGAAGCCTTTACTTCCATTTTTCTTGCCTAGGATATCAATGACTCCAATCCATATACACCCATGTTTCTTTTTCTTCAGAAATAAAAGTGTCAGTACTCAAATCTCTATACAGAGGTGTGGGTAGAAGTTCAGGCTCCCAAGTTCTCACAAAAATAAAATGGGGATGTATGAAGAAGAAACAGTCAATGCTCCTAAATCAAAGCCCTCACAAATCCCTAGAATAAGACTAACCATGCACTAAGGGACTAGGCTTCAAGGGAGATTCATGCAACCCTCCACACTGCTCACTGATGTTACTCCCTGGCTCACAAGACACCTACCCCATGCCGCCTCTGCCTCCACGGCCGCCTCCACGACCTCTGGGTTCATAGCCACCACTGCTGCGGCTGTAACCACCGCCACCGCCCCGGCCACGGCCCCCACGGTCTTGCTGGCCTCCCCCGTAGCCGCCGCCACCACTCTGGTCCTGATTGCCATAACCGCCGCCACCACTACCACTCATGGAGGACTGATCTTGGCCGTAATTACCTGTCAGGAAAGAAAGGATGCCTTTAAAAAACACAAAACAGACTGCGAGGTGGCATAAAGCAGTTCAACTGCACCAGGTGATAAATTACAATAAAAATTAAAATGAAGCTAGGAAACAAAAGCGCAACATTTTCAAGAACCCTTCTAGGGAACGGGTCGAGCAGGATACAATTCCTTACAAAAAGCAGGTATGAGACAAAGCTGAAGACATCTCACCTCCACCACCCCCTCCACCTCCACTGCTGCTGTTGTACTGGTTCTGCTGCCCATAGCCCTGAGGGGGATTATAGCTTTGCTGCTGTCCATAGCTTTGCTGCTGTCCACCATAGCCAGACTGTTGGCCATAGCCCCCACTCTGGGGCTGCCCATAGCCGCTGCTCTGAGAACTGCTACTGTAACTACGGAAAAGGAAAAAGCAGAATCATAATGCCAGCATGTCCAAAACCTTCTTTCACTTTCAGTACATCCCATTCTCTGTACCCAACAGAGGCCACCCCCGTTAGTCCTCATGCTCACTCATGCACCCCTAATCTACCTCTCCCCTCTCCCCACAACTCCTTACCTTCCCGAGGTGCTGCTAGGAGCTGGCTGCTGGCCATAGCCAGGGTATGAGGACTGCTGCCCGTAAGACGACTGAGAACTTTGGCTACTGCCATAGCCACCAGTTGAGCCATATCCCTGGGGAGTTGACTGTGTGCCATAGCCTGCTAAAAGAAAAAGGAAGTCACAAAAACTATGATCAAAGAGAAAAGGCAGGGAATAGGTTGAAGAAAACATTATATACCACCTAATGCTCCCCATACTTGAAAAGTCAGCCTCTTTGAAGATGCTTGGAAATCTTGCAACTCACAGTCAGAGATTACCTTTCTCTTTTACCTTAAAGCTTAATATTCCAACTTCTACCAACTTCAGAATTCCAATCTCATCCCACCCACACCAAAGCCAGCCTCGAGGACCACCACTAATCACAGCCCAAGAGATCCCTATTAATTAACAGCATTTTAACCTGCCCTTTAAGTGTGCAGTACAAATAAGACAACCCCATATTATTCACACTTCAGGACCTCAGGGCAAAATTCCACCTCCTGGTGTATCATGTGATATACAGCAGTCTAACTTCAAACATCTTCAAGGAAGTCATTTTCTCCCTTTAAGTACCTAAAAGTTTTCTCCCTTTAGGAAATACTCCCCCCGCTCCGCCCTCCCATTTCACTTTCATTCTTAGGGGAAATGGGGAAAAGTGCAACATAAATGGAAAAGTAAAAAGTCAAAGAAAATAATAGGAAACAATTACAAACCAATTAAGTATTTTTGTTTGAAAGGACTCAAATGCTAAAGTGCTTTAAGAATCATAGACTGGTTAAAGCAAACATTTCAGCACTGCTTAGGTTTAAAAAAAGCAACATTCAGAAAGAGCAGGAAGAGGTGGGGTGACCCACTAAAAGAGACTCACTGTTCTGGGTCTGTCCGTAAGAACTACCATAGCTGCTCTGGCTGTAGCCTGAAGTGTCCGCTGACTGGCCGTAGCCACTGTAACTCTGCTGTCCATAGGGCTGACTGCTCTGCTGGGAATAGCCCTGCCCAGGCTGGGTTGGGTAGGCCCCATAACTGGAGGAAAAGACAAACCGTGCTCTCAGAAAAAAAACACCTTAGCCACCCTTGCCCTTTACAAACTTTGGAAGCCCAGAAATGACACTCACCTTTGGGTTGCTTGTTGAGTATAGTCTAAAAAACAAAAACACAATTATATTACCTTCAACCATCCCTAAAAGTAGACTTAGAGCGAAAAGTCTTAACTCAAGCTAGCTTTGGAGCCCCCAGAGAGGAAAGTCAACGAGGCATAAATTCCCACATGAAACCCTAGTTGAGAGAAGCAATCTGGCAGACCGTAGTCAAGTTTTCTTACAATAAAGAAAAGCAAAAAAAAAAAAAAAAACAGCGAATTTCTACAGAGACCAAGAAGCCTTAAGTATTGGAAAAAGCAAGAGTCTTGGTGAACAGCTACAATTTTCTGCAACTTCAATCGATGTCAGGAGCTGCACAAATTTACACACATTTCCTTCTCACACCCGCTCGAAGACGAAGATATCACCAAGAGTCAAGCTAAAGTCACACAGCTGCTTCAGCAGAACAGGTTTTAATTCAAGCCAGAGGCAGAATTGTTCGGAACGTAGCCTCCACTTTTTCAATCCGAAAAACAAGAATGTCTCCTAAGAGGCCGCTCTTCACCCTTTGCCCAATCTTGGAGACTGGAAACGGGAGGCTTTTAATGCAAAGCTAGCCAACCAAGAGAAGAGCGCTCTTTGATCCCAAACAACAGAGATCACCATCAAAGAGCGGTCGCCTCGGGAGGCAAGTCGACTGGTACTCAAGTCCCCAGCCCTGTGGCTCCCCACGAGTGCGTTTTCTTAACTCCTCCTTGCCTGCCTCGGGGCTGTGGGGAGACTCGGAGAACCGAAGGAAGAGAAAGCGCTTTTAAAACGCCACATGTTAGACGCACTGGCCAGATCCACTCGTCTCGCCGGTACAGGAAACGAGGCGCTTCCTCCCGCAGAAAAGGGCAAAAGGACCGGGAGAAGGTGTGGCCTCGGGCGGCCGTTCCTTTCGGTTCCCACCTCCGAGAGAGGAAATTTAGGCGGGAAAAGCCTCGGGCCGGGTCCCCAAGTCCGTTGGACCACCCCTAGCCGTTAAGCGCGCCCAAGCCTCCGCCCCCGCCCGCGTGGCAAGCGAGGCGGGAACGAGGCGGTCCCGCCCCTTCCCGAGGGACCCCCGGGGCGAGGCCCAAACCGGACGCGCGCCGCGGAGCCTCCAGCCAAGGGTCTCGCGACAAAAAGCAGGGCCGACACGAGGCGGGAGGGGGGGTTCGCGCCGCCAGAAAGGGGGGAGGGGCCAGCAGAGCGCGTGCGCGCTCCGAATGCCCGGATGCAGCACTGCGACAAAGCGGGCCCGAGCGCGAGGCTGGGGATGAGGAGGAGAAAAGGCTACAGGGACCGGGCATTTCCATCCATGCCTCACGTTTCCAATCACCAAGAAGTGTCCCTCCCAACCCTCACGTCAAGGATAGGGGCTGCGAAGGGAAGACCTCCCGTCCCACGCCAGGCGCCAGAGGAGCGAAACAAGATGGCGACATCGGCCTCCCCCTTCCACCCCTCTCCGCTGCTTCCCGCCAGTGCTGCGAGAAGACCCTACACGCGATCGCCGCCCAGGTCCCACCGAAAAACAAAAGCCCGACTGGGAGGGAACGAGGCCCGGAGCCGGCGCGCCACCGCCGCCTCGCGCCCTTACATACCGTTTGAGGCCATGTCCGCGCACGCGCGCACAGGCCGACGATCAACAAGATCCCAACACCGCAACACCGACGCCTCGAGGACTGAGCAGCCCCGCCTCCTGCGTCGAGGTTTATGTACGCCTCCCCGCCTACGCATGCCGGGGGAACGCACCAACTGCGGAAAGGAACGGGGGAATCGTGGCCTACTCCTGCCACTATTCAGGGAGTATAGAGGACCCTAGCAGGCAGAAAGGAAGCGTATTAACTAAGAATCTTTCAAGTAATACATATAATCCTCTGTTTTTCTGACAAAGAAGTTAAATTTGCTTTGCAGGACTAAGCCCACGATTCACCCCACCCCTATGATGGCATAATGGTACGGCCCGATTACCCTCTGGGGGCGGGGCGAGGGGCCCAGGGCGGTTGCGGGCGGAACTGTAGTCAAAGCCGGGAGTCGAGGGGCGGGAACCGAAATTCCTCAGGCTGGCCCCTTTCACTGGGCCTCACTTTCGCTCAGGATGGAGACCTCCAGCGCTCCATTCCCCTTACACTGCATCAAATGCATCTTCCCTCCGGCGCCAGCCTCCCTCCTCTGGCTCTAGTGTTCCTCCACCGACCCTCTCCCTGCGTCTAGGTATTCACTCATCGTCTTTCAGGCTTGAGTCTCCTGAAGTCCCTACCAGGGTTTGTAGATTGTGACGTTTGCCATGAAAGCAAGCATGGAGTTTACCCCGGACCCTTGGGTCCTAGTCTGGTCAAGCACTGATCGCCCACCCACACCCTCACGGCTTGGCCCGTGAGTAGCTTGGCTTGACTCTCTCTTGGAATGGAAAGCCCACACCCTCCGGATCTCAAAGAGCACTGAGATTAGATCAGGGATTTCCCAGCCTTTTTTATTGATAAAGGGCTACTCTTTATTCTCCTGAAACCCTACCGAGGAACCAATGTGGAGATCCAATAATAACTGATATTTGTATAGAGCTGAAGTGGTTTCAAAATGCACAATTAATTGCTTTCCCATTACAGTCTTATGAAGAAAATAAAGCTATCTCCATTTTACAAGTAAGAAAAATGAGACTCAGGCTGAGTGCAATCCATGATTATAGAACAACTAAGGGTCAGGGGTCCTGATTCGAATCCAGGTCTGTGTGGCTGCAAAACACTCCTTATGTTGGTTATGTGAACACTTTGAAGTGTGCTGAAGCCTTTTCACTCCCTATAAGAGCAAGGACAAAAAGTGAAATTCAAATTAACTTTCAACTTGCACTCTAATCAGCCTTGCCTAGAGAAGGAAATTTGAAAGTATCGAATAAAACAAGACAAAGGAGGTTATTCCTGGTACATGTGCCATGCAGATTTTCCTTCCCAGCTTACCTGTGACGTGGGTTCCAGAACTTCCTTTGTAGGTTAGACACGTTTTCCTAGAGAAATAATTGTGGGCTATGCCCACAAACTTCTACTAAATTCGTGACTTAGGCCCTAATGGCCCTTGAACACCCTGTCACCCACCCCACTCCCACTGGGAGGGCAGTGTGACACTGGAGTGAGGGCAAACAGGGAAGTCCATCACTCATTCATTCATTGATTCTACAAATATTTATTAAGTACCTACAGTGTTCCAGGGACTGTCCAGGGTACTGAGGATGCATTAGTGTACAAAATAGATGAAGCAATTTAATAACAAAGCTAACATATAATAATAATAATATTTATATATAACATATTTATAATAACACTTTGATAAGGCTAAGTATCAGGCAGTGTTCTGAGTGCTGTAAGTATAGCTTGTTTAATTTTATTATTCACAATAAAATGTTGACATGAGGATTACATTTTACAGATGAACAAAAAGGCATGGAAAGGTAAAAAGCTGTGCCCAGGCCTACACAGAAAGTGGCAAAGCCAGGTTCCCAACCCAGGCAGCCTGGCTCAGAGTTCCTGCTCTTAACCCCTGTGCTTCAGCAAACATCGCTTGAGCACTGCATAATATGTACCAAGCCTGGGGCAGACATAGAGAGAAGAGGATAAAAAAATCCAGTCCCTGAGCCACTGGACCTTATAGCCAGTGGGCAAGATGTGGGTGAGACCCATAAACCCCAAAGTGTATTTGTTTTTTGTTTTTTGTTTTTTTTGCGGTACACGGGCCTCTCACTGTTGTGGCCTCTCCCATTGCGGAGCACAGGCTCCGGACGCGCAGGCTCAGTGGCCATGGCTCACGGGCCCAGCCGCTCCGCGGCATGTGGGATCTTCCCGGACCGGGACACAAACCCGCGTCCCCTGCATCGGCAGGCGGACTCTCAACCACTGCGCCACAAGGGAAGCCCCCAAAGTGTATTTGAATCAAATGTGGTAAGTGCTGTAACATGGAATCAAGGACTGTGGAAACTCTTCTGGGAGAGCAAGTCATCCATCAGGTAGACAACCACAGAAGAGGAAAAAGAGGTGGTGACATTGAAGCCAGGCCTTACAGGATAAGTAGGAGTTCACCAAGCAGCAGAGGATACGGTGTAACAGGCAGACGGAATGGCAAAGTCAAAGGCGTAGGTGGGGAAGGGCATTCATGCAGCAGCATGGCAGGGAGTAATAGGCTCAGACTGTGACTTCTGAAAGGCTACCTCAAGTGACTGTTTCTCCAGGCTTATCTCTCTCAGTGGACCTCTCCTGACTCACGAAACACGGGGGCCTCTCACTCCTTAAAAGTCTCCTTACTTGGCATCCCTGCTCCGGGCCCTCCCCCCTTTCCCACTGTCCATTTAGCTCCTTCCCTGCATTCTCCTTCTCTGCTCGCCCTGCAGATAGCAGTGCTCTCCAGAGTTCTGTCTTCAGCCTCCTTTGCTTCTTCCTCGAGACTCAAAAGCCCCAACTGCAGCCTGGTGTGAAACGCAGCCCACAGACAGGTTGTCTGTAGCCTACATGTTGTTTTTAATTTTTTTTAACCATTTGCCAACACTAAAAATAGAGAAAAATCCAAACTTCTGGCTTTTCTTGAAAACTGGAGGCTCTGGCCATCCAGGGCCCACTTTCCTGCAGGGCAAGTGTCAGCTGGGACAAGAAGCTGCTGGGGCATGTGCTTGCAACTGACCAGAGTCTCCATTACTTCCTAGTATTCCTGACATGGAAACCAGAGTCAATTGCCATTTATATCAAGTGTTTAACGTAGTTGTTCTTAGAGTGGAATTAAAAGCAAGGGAAAATATTTCTTCCCTTCAAACGTAAGAAACCAAAGCAGGTCCTGGTTTTCAGGCCTCTACCTGGCCCTTGGAGGCGGTTGAGTTTGTGATTAGTTCCAGATGAGAGGTTCTTAATCTCTTTTTGTGCCAGAGTCTAGTGAATTCTGTGGATCCCTTCTTAGAATATTTTTAAATGCATAAAACAAACACTGTAAGAATACAAAGGAAACCAATTAAATGAAAACAGTTATCAAAATATTTCTTAAAAACACCTTCATGATCAAATATTCAGACCTGATAGCATAGTATCTGAATTTTGAAGTGGAATGGAATGCAAAAATGTTTTAAGATACCTGCAACAGCTGCAATGTGATATGAACATTTCTGAGGTTTCTGTTGGTGTCAAAGACCCAGACACTGGGGGCTTCCCTGGTGGTGCGGTGGTTGAGAGTCCGCCTGCCGATGCAGGGGACACGGGTTCGTGCCCCGGTCCGGGAAGATCCCACATGCCGCGGAGCGACTGGGCCCGTGAGCCATGGCCGCTGAGCCCGCGCGTCGGGAGCCCGTGCTCCACAGCGGGAGGGGCCACAGCGGTGAGAGTCCCGCGTACCGCAAAAAAAAAAAAAAAAGACCCAGACACTGCTGTGGTTTGTTGCCTATAGACAGCCTATTGAGAAAAATGCTAAATGTCAATTGGAGGTTAGTAAAAATTTAAATGTACTCTTTCCTGTCCAGATCTGTGACCCCCCTGATGCTATTCTCAGACCCCTAGCAAAGACTCCAAGTTAAAAATTGGCTCTGGAGAATCTCATCCACATCGTGCCTTCAGCTCCCTGATGTGTAGGTCCAGCCGTGATGCTCCTGAGTTCCACGCCTGTCTCTTGATCATCTCCAGCCCAATTTTGTCCAGCAGATGCATCACGCAGGATTGGAGGCAGCAGTCATTTGTGGTACATTCAGCTGTTCTGGCCAGCATAGCAGCCCAAGCCTTTGGTCCATCAGGGGTAGCTCTTGTGCAGGTTATAACATCCTTAGCATCACTAATATCAATGGCATGAGGCAACAACACTGGAATTTCCACTAGAAATTTTCTGTGGTGTTGTTGGACCCTCAGCCTGGTATCTATTATTGGCTGGGAAGCATCCAAACTTGACTCTTAACCTTCTCAAAAACTTAGTCACCACCTTATAATCCCTTTCTGCTTAAACTAAAATAGATTATATCATCTGCAACTGAGAACTCCAACTTATACCATTGTCATTGCAGCACTGCCTATATATCAAAATATTAGAAACCACCTAAGTGCCTATCAATAGGGGATCTGGTTAACTGAGTTATTATACAGCAAAATTTCTCGGTCTCGGCACTATTGACATTTTAGGCCAGATAATTCTTTGCTGTGGGGGACTGTTCTGTGTATTATAGGATATTTAGCAGCATTCCTGGCCTCTACCCATATTGGATGTTGGTAACCACCCCCAGTTGTAATAACCAAAGTTGTCTCCTGGCTGGAGGGGGAGGGGGTACAGAGTCACCCTAGATTGAGAACCACTGTGATACAGCTATACCATGAGATTAAGAAAATTAGATAGATCTAAGTGTACAGACACCATGAGATTTTTTTTAATGAGGTGAATCTAAATGCACAGATATAAAGACTATCTAATCTCTATTATTAATGGGAGGAAGGAGCAAGGTACTGGACAATATGTGTGTAATATGCTATTATTTAGGTTTTAAAGTGAGGGGGGAGAGTTACTGAGATGTAGATATATATATATATAGATATATATCTATATAGATATATAGATATATATATATATATGTTTGTTTATGCATAAAATATCTCTGGAAGAAGAAAAAACTAGTAACAGTGGTTATTTCTGGGGAAGGAGTCTGAGAAACTTGGAATTGAGTGTATGAAGGAAACTCACTTTTCCCTGGATCCTCCTTTATATTTGAATTTTTTACCATGAATGTATATTGACCAAAAAGAAATTGACTCTTACAGAGTGCCATAGCAGTAGGTGGTAAGAGGATGTTGTAGGGTGGGACCAAAGAAGTTTGATTAGTTTCACAGTGAGCAGTGGAATGGATCAGCCTTCCCTATAATAGACGTGATGACTTTGCAGCTGGGAGTCTACAAGACGAACAAGGCATCTGTCAGCCCAAGAATGGCGTGAACCGAGGAAGGAGGAGCCAGCTTGACCAAGGGCCTGTCCTCCAGACACTGTGGCTGGGTCCCTGCCTACAGGGCTCATGGGGAAGAGCAGGCAACATCCCTCTTCTCAGGAACTTTGAGAGGGATGGAGTGGGGCTTTGGGCCAGACCTGGGCAATTCTAGCCTGCAGTGTGTCTTTGTGTGACTTGGGAAGACATCCCTTCCTCCAGGCCAATACGGCCCAAGCAGGGCCCAAGGATTAGCGAATAGAGCAGGAGCTGAATTTCACTCAGCCCCTATTTGCCTCTTGGAGACCAGTTTTCTGCGGGACAAAACCCATACCAACCTAAGCAGAGGCCCTGAGGTGTAAGACAACTCTGCTATTTCCGATAAGTCAAAATAAGAATAAAAGAAAGCGACCTTGTAGGTCTAAGGTGAATATCAAACGATATTTCCATCTGCAAATCACCTGTAATTGGGCCTGGAACACAACTGCATGAATAAATGTCCTTTTCTCTCTCACCCGTCCTTCAAGATGCACAGCTTCAAGTAAGAAATAATTGCTTTATTATTTCCTTGGGCAGCGCCCAGGACAGGAAGTGCCGCTGGCTGAGGGGGCTGGTGGTTAACTCAGTTTCTGTGTCTCTGTGGGAAGTTGTCATGATAAACGGAACTGGGAAAGTAAATACTGGACAGCTCACTGGGCTGTGCTAAGAGAAAACCTGCTTGGACCGGCTAGAAAAGGGCCACACAGTTCACTGGGTCTGAGCAAGAATGGCAGAAAGCCTCCTAGGAGGCAGAGCCAGGAGACAGAAAGGACGGGCGAGGAGTTTGGTGGTCATGGTGACACCAAAGGGCACAACTGTCCTGTCATAATGGCACATCCATTTCCAAATGGGTTAGAGGTCCCAGGGGAACAAACTGGCCAGCCCCAAATACTGGTACCCGGTTCATAAAATGAAACCTGAAAGGCTCTGGTGGCATTTCCACATCATTGCCTGTCAGGGAGGGTGTCTCACTCTACAGACAAAGGAAAAAAGAGGAGGGCTGAGAAAAGGTAGCAATACAGGGGCTTCCTGAGAAATAAGCAAAAAATCCGAAAAAAACTTTATGCTTGAGTTGTTTATGCAAAGACCTGAACATGCCAAATATATTTTGTTCAAATTCATTTGCATATTTCGACAGGAAGATACAAGTAAGAGAAAAGTTCTCCTTACTTTCTTTGTGGGGCGCCTAAAATGAAAACTACACATATAAAAAATTGTTTCTAATGAATGTCCAAAGGAACTATCTAGAGCCTTAAGATCCACTTACGTAGTTTTAATTTTTCTAGGCCACATTTTAAGAAATAAAGCGAATCAGTGAGATATTTTACACTATTATTTTTTCAAGCTATGTCTTCAGATCTAGTGGGTCACCAAGATGAGCCTAGCCAAACTGCAATGAATTCTGCTTCCAACTGAACAGCTTTTGAGGGTTTTTTTTCTTTTTAAGAATTTTGCCCTAAGGCTCCTGCCTCTTAGCTGATTAGAAACCAGAGAACTTAGCAACTCCTCTGCACGCAGGCTTTCTGTAGTTGTGGCGAGCAGGGGCTACTCTTCTTTGTGGTGCACAGGCTTCTCATTGTGGTGGCTTCTCTTGTTGCAGAGCACGGGCTCTAGGCGTGCAGGCTTCAGTAGTTGTCGTGCGTGGGCTCGGTAGTTGTGGCACACAGGCTTAGTTGCTCCGCAGCATGTGGGATCTTCCCAGACCAGGGCTCAAGTCCGTGTCCCCTGCATTGGCAGACGGATTCTTAACCACTGCACCACCAGGGAAGTCCCGCAACTCCTTTTTTTAGTGAAAGCTTCATATGAAACAACTTAGGAAAGTGTTGCTTAAAAAAAAAAAGTGTGAAAAACATGGCATAGTAAAACTGAGAGATTTGCTTCTCATTTCAGGGGTTTTCCTTTTTTTTTAATTTATTTATTTTTAGCTGTGTTGGGTCTTCTTTGCTGTGCGTGGGTTTTCTCTAGTTGCGTCGAGTGGGGGCTACTCTTTGTTGCGGTGCACAGGCTGCTAAATGTGGTGGCTTCTCTTGTTGCAGAGCACGGGCTCTAGGCGTGCAGGCTTCAGTAGTTGTGGTGCGTGGGCTCAGTAGTTGTGGCTCACAGGCTCTAGAGCACAGGCTCAGTCTTTGTGGCACACGGGCTTAGTTGCTCCACGGCATGTGGGATCTTCCCAGACCAGGGATCGAACCCATGTCCCCTGCATTGACAGGAGGATTCTTAACCACTGCACCAGCAGGGAAGTCCTCAGGGGTTTTCTTACCTGATGGTCCTTACTGAAATAAGAAGACATTATGGGTAAATTTGGCTTTAGTAATTTTTAGGTGGAGATGTATTTCTTCTCTGCAGTGGAAGAAACACATCGTTCCGTCATCCAGAAACCTAACCACCATTGAGTGTAAAACTGGAGATACAGGCATAGTTTATTATTGTCCACAGGGAAAAATAATGTAGCTGTGCTCAACGTAATTGTCTGCTACTTTTTCTATGACAGTAGGAAAAACCCTCTGAACCAGTACCAAAATTGTGTGGAAATTTGCTGATAATCATATCAAAATGTATCTAATTATAGTGGAGTTATGAGGTTGTAATTCACCAGGGCTTGTCTATTTCAGAACTTCCTTTTACTAGTGCAAGACAGCAAGTAGTATTTGCAATGATGGTTCAAATAAACTCTCTGGGTGAGAGTTTCCCTGTGTCATCTTGAATTCATTTCTAGAACTCTTATTCAGCAGTGTTACCTATAGAATGTAATAAGCATTTGAATATATTCAAGTACCACAGAGTAATTGGAATTTATCAGGAAAACTTCAGGATGATCTAGGATACCCTTGTTCCAGCTTTAGCCTAAGTTTTTTTTTTGTTTTTTTTGTGTTTTTTTTTTGTGGTACGTGGGCCTCTCACTGTTGTGGCCACTCCCGCTGCGGAGCACAGGCTCCGGACGCACAGGCTCAGCGGCCATGGCTCACGGGCCCAGCCGCTCCGCGGCATGTGGGATCCTCCTGGACCAGGGCACGAACCTGTGTCCCCTGCATCGGCAGGCAGACTCTCAACCACTGTGCCACCAGGGAAGCCCTAGCCTAAGTTTTTAATTACAGTTGTCCCTTGAACAACACAGGTTTGAACTGCAGGTGCACTTACAAGCAGTTTTTGGTTTTTGTCTTTTTTCCAATAAATACATACTGTAGTTCTACACTATCTGCGGCTGGTTGAATGGTCAGGTTTTGGAACCATGGATATGGAGAGACCTCGTATACAGAGGAACCACGTGTACAGAGAGCCGACCATAAATTACAAGTGGAAGGTCAGCGCCCTAACCCTGCCGTGATGTTCAAGGGTCAACTGGATTACAAAAAGCAAATAGTTGTGCAGGACCTACTTTAACTATTAGTTCTCAATAATTCAGACTTTTACTTTAGCCTCTAAAATTTCTAAGGAATGGACCTTTAATTTTTAATCTCTGTTCCCTGGAAACACTATACCTTTCAAAAAGAGGCCGGAGGGGGACCTCCCTGGTGGTCCAGTGGTTAAGACTTCTTGCTTCCACTCCAGGGGGCGTGGGTTTGATCCCTGGTTAGGGAACTAAGATCCCACAAACCCTGCTGTGTGGCCAAAAAGAAAAAAAAAAAAAGGCCAGAGGGCAAATGGGCACAGACCTAAAGATAAAGCATGTGCTGAAACATATTCTGATGTTGAAAAGTGTGGGAAAACTGGAGAATCATTACATAGAAATGGTAAAATAAAACACAATGAGGGGCTTCCCTGGTGGAGCAGTGGTTAAGAATCCGCCTGCCGATGCAGGAGACACGGGTTCGAGCCCTGGTCCAGGAAGATCCCACATGCCGCGGAGCAACTAAGCCTGTGTGCCACAGCTACTGAGCCTGCACTCTGGAGCCTTTCAGCCATAGCTACTGAAGCCCACGAGCCTGGAGCCCCCGCTCCGCAACAAGAGAAGCCACTGAGAGCTTCCCTGGTGGCGCAGTGGTTGAGAGTCCGCCTGCGGATGCAGGGGACACGGGTTCGTGCCCCGGTCCGGGAAGATCCCACATGCCGCGGAGCGGCTGAGCCCATGAGCCATGGCTGCTGTGCCTGCGCGTCCGGAGCCTGTGCTCCGCAACGGGAGAGGCCACAACAGTGAGAAGCCCGCGTACCACAAAAAAAAAACAAAAACAAAAAACACAAGAGAAGCCACTGTAATGAGAAGCCCGCGCACCACAATGAGGAGTAGCCCCCTCTCGCCACAACTAGAGAAAGCCTGTGCGCAGCAATGAAGACCCAACACAGCCAAAAATTAATTAATTAATTAAATTAAAAAAAAAATACCCACAATGAGGGACTTCCCTTGTGGTTCAGTGGTTAAGAATTCGGGGACTAAGATCCCACATGCCGTGGGGCAACTAAACCCAAGTGCCACAACTAGAGAGAAGCCCACAATGAAGACCCAGTGCAGCCAAAAAACCCTCTAAAAACAAACAAAAAAACCCCAGTGATGTAAGTACCCCCCAGCAACACAGGGAAATGACAAGGAACTTCCTGTAACAGGAGAGCCTGTGATTTTATAAATGGGATAATATAAAAATAGATTCCAACAGCAAGAACTCCAGTTGGCATGCTGGGGGACCTTATGGCCATAAGTGTCTGATGAGCTGGCTAGGAACACCGTTGGAACCTGCACAAGGAGCCGAACGGGAGCAGCAGAGCAGAACCCCCACACTGCTTCAACAGCCCTGCTGGCCGTCTCCTCTGAAAATTATATCAGTACTCTTGGAGCCCAGATGGATGGGCAAGGATACACCCCTATGAATGAAAGCTAAAGCTCTGCATAGCACTATAATTTAAATGTATACTTTGTGTAATAATACATGTCATAAAACAAATATTTGGGGGAAATGTGTATAGGTATGAAAACAAAGAAAGGAAGAAGAAAGGAACCCCCAAAAGCTTTTCTTTATGTAGGTTATATCTATCTATATTTACTGTATTGGAAATTAAAACTGATAATTTTTTAAAACACAAGAACACACAAGAACACATTTCATTAGCCATCGGAGAGATAACATCATCACGTGTTACGTAGTCTCTGGAAAACTCCAGAGAGTGAAAAAGCAAATAACCTTTTAGTATTATCATGAAAATAGTTTTGATCTTGCAGACCCTCCGAAAGGGTTTGGGAGCACACAGAGGTCCCCAAACCTCACTTTGAGAACTGCTGTGCTAAATTATCATGCTGTGGTAATAACCCCAGTATCTCAGGAGCTTAACACACATAGGTTTATGTCTTGCTTATGCTTCATGTCCACTGAGGGCTGACTGAGGGCTCTGCTCTACATCATTCTCATTCTGGGGCCAAGCTGAAACATTGCTCATTACTGGGGCAAGGGGGAAAAGCCAGTGCTAGAAGGTCCCAGCATTAAAATTCTGGCCTGGTAGTTGCACATGTGTTGGAGGAGGTCATGGAGAGGAAGTGACCACCAGTTGACGTCAGAAAGCTGGACCCAGTCTTTTGGAGGCTCCTCACCCACACCCACCCCCGTCCTTGGAATGTACTCTCTTCCCATTGTTCCCACAGTGGGAGCTATTACAAGGAGGTAGCCTTGAGAGAGTATGGTGTTGCTGAGACCATCTGGACAGTATACATGACTAAACCCAGTTAAGGCCTCTATATAAACTTCTAAGATTCTGGCTGACAGATGTGGAGATCTACTCATCTGTGGCCGCCCAAGACAAGCCTCGTATGTAAGTTCCCTTGCTTATTACACCTGCCACCTACCAATCTGGAGTCTGGAGTGGTCTGTTTCTTTCTTCGACCTCTCTTTGCCCTTTGTTTGTGGGGCCAGTTGGTGAACCAACAACATGGCATTTCCACTCAGAGCTCATTGGCCAAAACTAGTCACATGACTCTAGGGGGCCAGGAAGTACAATCCTGCCATGGGAAGAGGATCCTTTCTCCTTGAAGAGATTTTTCTTTTTATTTCTTTTTTTTTTTTTTTTGGCCACACAGCAGGGCATGAAGGATCTTAGTTCCCTGATCAGGGATCAAACCCGTGCCCCCTACAGTGGAAGCACAGAGCCTTAACCACAGGACCTCCAGGGAAGTCCCCGGAACTTTTCTTTTAAATAGTGGAAGAAAGTCTTTCACAGAGGCTCCAGCAGAGTTTCCCTGAGTTAGAACTGAACCAATCACCGGTGAAGAGGAGCAGTGTTGCCTCCAAGTGGCTGAGACCCATCCTCATGCACCCCCTGGGCAGGAGGTAGGGGTCCTACATCGCTGGACATATTGCTGCCCACCCAATGGCTGAACAAAATTGGGATCCAGTTAGCAAGAAAGAAGGAGAGGAATGGCTGTGACAATCCTCCCCTCTCATTTTTGTTTTGGTCTGCTCTCCCACTAGCATCACGAATAGTGTATTGAGACAGGCAGGAAATATACTTAGGGTGTATCTCTTAAAAAGGAAGATTTGCATCTACAGTAACACTTGCCTAAGAGATATCAAAACCGGATATTGTATTTCATCTCAACCAGCTGAAGCTAATAAACAGGTGTGGCTTTAGACTGACCTTGTATGCCAGACCCTCTGACTGGACCTAACTGAAGACTCTTTCCCTACCAATGAGCAATGGGACTTGTTTTAACCAATTGGGTCAGGTGCCCTCTGTAGAAAACTATGACAAATACCAATCCGTTCGAGAGCAGGGCCAGTCAGGGTCACCAACAGACCACCATCCCTACTAACACCCTGATTGGCCCAGCTTGAATCAATTCTCCTAGACTAAGAACTGGCCAGGGAGGTGAGGTTGTGCCTTTCAAAATGGCTGATAGGATGAGATTGAAAAAAGCAGTCAGGGACCTGTGTCCCCAGGCATTGTGGGCCATACTGAGGAGTTTGGTTTTATTATAAGAGACTTGAGTAGCCACGGAAGACTTTTAAGCAGGGGAAAACAATTTTTTAATTTGAGTTAATATCAGCTAAGGCCTCACTCCTGTGGATCAGAGGAGCAGATAGGAGGAAGTGCTACTGGAAGCTGAACAAACAATATAGAAGAGCAGGTATACAACAGGATTTTCTGCAATGATGGAAATGTTCTGTATCTGTCCTGTCCAGTGTGGCAGACGCTAACCCCATGTGGCTATGGAGGCTTTGAAATGTGGTTAGTGCAACTAAAGAACTGAATTTTAAATTCTATTTAATCTGAATGCATTTTAATATTAATAGCCACGTGTAGTTAATGACCTTTGTATATCTTTCCTTCTGTTCGAAAGTTCACTTTATGCCACTCACTTTTACGAAAGACCTACTTTAATAACTGTTTTTGCTAACTGAAAGATATACAAAGAGGGTTTCTGCTTTTACCAAAAAAAAAAGTGAAAATAGTGTTCAGTGTTTGCTGTGAGCAAGCTATGTCCACCCCAAGCAGCGAGAGTGGCACCACCAAGCTCCTTCCTTGGGAACTACACTCAACATTTCAACATCAAGCTCCCTTAGCTTTGAACTACGTCTGGGAGCATCTGTGCTTTCTCTGGATTTATTTCGTGCGACCGTTAGCAAGATGTATTCTGAAGTAATTGCTTCTTTGCTTTACGCCATTTTGGCTTATGAAAAGTTTCATAAGAATGCTCTGCTTTCAGAGAGCAGGGTGTTGACCTAAAACAAATAGACTGCCAGATATTTCTCCAGCAAAGATGAATTTATTCGGGATCAGTAGAGAATTGTAATTCAGAGTCTGCAACCATGGCAAGCCACATGCAAGTCCCCACATAGCAAAAGAAGGAGAACTCTTTTATAGAGGGGAAAAGAAAGGTGGGAGGGCTATAATAAACAGAGAGTATATGGCTTTTCATTGGCTGAGTCCTTGCCAGGAAAGAAGAGGAATTTTCTTCTTCCTGTTAGACTCTACTATGGTCCCAGGGTATGGAGCTTCCCTTCTGGTCTTCCAACTCTATTTAATTGAGGCTTCTCTTTATTAAGTTTTTTTTTACAGTTCCTCCTTTTGATCAAGTTGTTTTCTCTGAATGCATCACTGATCAAGAGTCAGGTTTTCTAGTTTCAACAGCTTTTTGTCCCACAACACCAGGAAGGACCTTTCCTGGGTATAGTGTCTCTTGTCAGAGGGAATGTACACAGATTGGAAACCTGTTGAGGTCACATCTGGGTAACAAGGAGGGAAAGGAGGGAGAACTCTCAGTCACTTTCAATCTCAAGTCCACCTGTCATCAAGATCATAGACATTGGAGATCATCTGAAACATTATGTCGTCATCAACAGTTTGGTGACAAACATCCAACAGGCCTGGTCTGGATATCTTGGGAAAGCTGTCTTATCAGATGTTGTCTCTTTCAGTTCTAGGAACTCTTTACTTTCAGGACACCAGATAATGTGCAGGTCCAGTCAGGGTTCAGTGCTTCCTTTAGGTGTGTCACATGAATCCAAGGGTCTATGCCTTGGAGTTTGACAACCCAACGGCTGGTTAGCAGAACCTGATAGGGGCCTCTCCAGTGAGGTTGAAGAGAGTTCTTCTGAAGGTGTCTTTTCCAATAGACTAAATCACCAGGTTGCAAGATGTCATGTTTAAGGTCTTCATCTCCCAAGGGCACACTGTGAAAAGATTGCTGTACCAAAGTATGATTATTATTATTTCTTTAAACACTTTTCTCTTTTTTTTCTTTCTCTTTATTTATTTCTTTTTTGGCTGCACTGGGTCTTCGTTGCTGCATGGGCTTTCTCTAGTTGCTGAGAGCAGGGGCTACTCTTCATTATGGTGCGTGGGCTTCTCATTGTGGTGTCTTCTCTTGTGGAGCACGGGCTCTAGGCGCGTGGGCTTCAGTGGTTATGGCACTCGGGCTCAGTAGTTGTGGCTCACAGGCTCTAGAGCACAGGCTCAGTAGTTGTGGTGCATGGGCTTAGTTGCTCTGCGGCATGTGGGATCTTCCCAGACCAAGGCTTGAGCCAGTGTCCCCTGCATTAGCAGGCAGATTCTTAACCAGTGTGCCACCAGGGAAGTCCAGCATGACTATTTTTAATACAAGGAATTATGCCTTTGAAATATTGGAGTATCTCTCCTTTTATCAGTTGTGGGTCAAAAGAATCAAGAGACAAGTGCATTGGATGACCTGTGACTATCTCAAAGGATAAGATTCATGGGTTCCAAAAATGGGTGGATCTGAGATTTAGAAAGACCAACAGCAGTGCTTTTGACCAAGGTATTTGGAGGGTCTCTATAAACTTTACCAATTGAGTCTTAATAATGTCATTAATGTGTTCAAGTAAACAAGAGGATCGAGGGAATTCCCTGTCAGTCAGTCCAGTGGTTAGGACTCCATGCTTTCACTGCCAAAGGCCATCCGTGGGTTCAATCCCTGGTCGAGGGTGGCATGTACAGTGAAAGTTTTGTAAAACGGGCCAAACAGCACAGACTTGTTGAAGTATGTGGCAAGTAAAATGGGTTCCTTTATCACTATGAAACACAAAAGGAGTTCCCCAAGTAGGGATAGTTTTTTCTAAAAGGATTTTAGCCACAGAAGAGGCAGTAACCTATCTACAAGGGAAGGCTTTAGTCCAGTGTGAAAACATGTAGACCATGACTAAAACATTTATACCTATAAGATGGAGGAAGTTGTATGAAATCCATTTACCAGATTTCAAATGATCCATTAGGCAGTTTAAAATGTCCAGGAGCGGGCTTTCCTGGTGGCGCAGTGGTTGAGGGTCCGCCTGCCGATGCAGGGCACACGGGTTCGTTCCCCGGTCCGGGAAGATCCCACATGCTGCGGAGCGGCTAGGCCCGTGAGCCATGCCTGCTGAGCCTGCGCATCCGGAGCCTGTGCTCTGCAACGGGAGAGGCCACAACAGTGAGAGGCCCATGTACCGCAAAAAAAAAAAATGTCCAGGAGCAGTACGAACAGGCTTCCCTGGGTTATACTCAGACAAGTGGGACAAGTGAGGTAGGCACTTTTTGTGGTGTTGTTAATGTTTCCTCACCAATATTGATTCATGAATGCTATTATTTTATTAGTAGATCAATGGTTTAATGCATGTACAGTGGTGAAAAGTGGGAATTTTAGAGTCTCCAGTAGGACTGGGTTGTTATTTGACCCAAACCAGAGCCTCCTCTTTTTATCAAACCAAGAGTTGTTGAATTTCCAAACTTGTTTTTCCTTTTCTGAGGCCAATTGTTGGGGTTCTCTAGCCAGTTTTTCTAAGTTATCCTTTGGGGGAAATATTCCTTTGGACCATGACAGAGGTTTGGCTGCTCTTGGTCCCATTAAGGACAGCATTCTTGTGGAAATATCAGCAAAGTGATTTTCCTTAGCTTCTAAAGAGTCATATTTAGAATGCCCCAGAACCTTAATAATAGTTAAAGTGGCAGGTAAAAGTATTGCATCCAGTAATTCCTGAATATAAGGGCCATTTTTAATTTTATTTCCACTGGAAGTGAGAGGAAGCCATGTTGCTTCCACAACATTCCAAAATCATGAACTACTCCCAAAGCATATCTACTATCAATATAAATATTGGCAATTTGGGGGGGTCCTTGGAGGTCCAGTGGTTAGGACTCTGCGTTTCCACTGCAGGGGGCACGGGTTCCATCCCTGGTCAGGGAACTAAGATCCCACATGCTGCGCAGCACAGCCAATAAATTAATTAATTAAATAAAAATAAATAAACAAACATTGGCAATTTTGTCCTTGGCTAAAGAACAAGAACGATATAATTCAGCCTGTTGGGCTGAAGTAGCCATCGGTAAAGTTGCTGCCTCAAGACAACATCAAAAGGAGTAGCACAGTATACCAAGCATGATATTAGCCATTGTTACCTTTTAAATAAGAAACATCCGTCAACCATGAGAAGTCAGCGTTATCCAAAGGAATTTCCTGCAGACCATCACAGGGAGTCAGGAGGTGGTCCATCGGTGTTAAGCAGTCATGAGGAATTTCATCAGTGACAGAGTGGAGAAGAGTAGCAGGGTTAAAATTATTACAACAAAAAAGAGTTATGTGAGGAGGAGCAGTTAACACAAGGACTTCATAGGAGGTGAGGTGGTTGACTGAGAACTATTGAGTGTGGTGAAAATTCAGGAAAACTTCTATTGCATGAGATACAAAAATGGATAAAGGGGATCTCACAAGGATTTTCTCAGTGGTCATAACCAAAAAGGCAGTGGCTATAATGGCTCTAAGGTAAAGGGCGTATCCATGTGCCACTGGGTCCAGTTACTGGCTATAACACCCTATGGATTGATGGAGGTCCTTGTATTTTCGGGTGAGTACCCTAAGTGCTCTCTTTTCCCTTCCTTTTCATATACGAAAAGGAAAAGGTGAATCTGAGCATTGGGATTCCCAAGGTCAGGTATGTTCATCAAACTCTCCTTTTAAGGCCTTGAAGTCTATGTTGTCTGGCTCAAAATTGGGTCAGCATTATTATTGCTGACTAAAACATACAGAGGTTTGGCCATAAGAGAAAAATTTGGAATCCAGTTTCAGCAGTTACCAACTAGCCCAAGAAAACCTCCCAGTTAACTCTTAGTTTTTGGTTTGGGGAAACTTAGGACACAATGAGTCCTATCTAGATCCAACTGTAGCCTTTGTTCTCTTATCAAATGCCCTAAATATTGAACCTGGGCTTGGGCAAACCGTAATTTTTCTTTGGTGAATTTATGTCCCTTTAAGGCTAAAAGCTTTAGCGAGTGGATATTGTCTTCCTGTGAGGAGGCTTGAAAAGGAGAGCAAAGAAGCAAATCATCCACGTATTGCAACAAAATAAAACCTCTAGGGAACTTTATATCATATAGATCAGCCTTCAGGATTTGCAAGAAGTAGGGACTCTCAGTAAAACCTTGAAGCCTTGAAAACCTTGGCCCTCAGGTTTCTCACTGGTAAAACTGGGAGTGTTACAGGGGTTAATACAAGGGATAATGAGGTATTGAACCTTGTAATCTTCTGTTATGGACTTTATGCCTTGAAGGGCTTCTTGACTTACAGGGTATTGATTAATTCTGAGAAGAGCTTTTGAGGAACCTATTAGAATTTTTTTAATGTATTTTATTATTATTTTATTTATTTTTATTTTTGGCTATGTTGGGTCTTCGTTGCTGCTCGCAGGCTTTCTCTAGTTTCGGCGAGCAGGGGCTACTCTTCGTTGTGGTGCGTGGGCTTCTCATTGCGGTGTCTTCTCTTGTTGTGGAGCACAGGCTCTAGGCGCGCGGGCTTCAGTGGTTATGGCACTCTGGCTCAGTAGTTGTGGCGCACGGGCTTAGTTGCTCCACGGCATGTGGGATCTTCCCAGACCAGGGCTCAAACCCATGTCCCCTGCATTGGCAGGCGGATTCTTAACCACTGCGCCACCAGAGAAGCCCTCTATTTGAATTTTGATGGGAGGTGTGCTGTGACTTTTGCCAACATCATTTGGAGATTTTTTCCCATAAGAAAGGTGGTAGCTGATTCAATAGGGACAAATGATCAGTGTTTCCAGAATCAGCTCTAGCACTGTCAGAGATGGAAGTCATAAAGAATGTCAAAGGGTCATTTGGTTCACCTGGTTGGTTACTTTGATTGAAATTATTTCTTCCTTTGGAGAGAGAGAAATTCTTGAATGATGCTTCTCTAAGAAGTCTCAGCCTAATAAGTGGGTAAGAGCAGAGGAGCTAAGTATAAAAGGGTGTGTATCTCTCAAAGGGCCTAAACAAAATAGATTCAGAGACAGAAGCGCCCCTCTTTTTTTTTTTTTTTTAGCTGTGTGACATGTGGGATCTTAGTTCCCCTACCAGGGGTTGAACCTACGCCCCTGCGGTGGAAGCATGGAGTCTTAATCACTGGACCACCAGGGAAGTCCCTGAGGCAGGAACTTCCTGAGGTTCATTAGAGGTCCTCACTATTTGAACTGTGTTAGCACTCTGAGGCAGGGGCTGTTTTATAATAGTGGGGTCAAGAGTAGCTCTGGTGTCAGCTAGGACTGGAAGAAATTCGTCCCCAATCCGGAGAAATGTTTCTCCAAACTGATTAAAAGGGAAGTTTGGGAAGAATCCCTGTAGATCCTTGGAGCCTCATCATTTTGAGAATTAAGAGGACGTTGGAAAGACTGCTTAAAGGGCTGAAGGCATCTAAAGCACTTAAATTTGTCACAATCTTTTTTCCAATGTCCTGTCTCTTTGGAATAATAGCAGAAACTAGGAGGGTTTGGGCTTCATTTAGGAGATTTCATTTGCTGGAGTTGAAAATTAAGAATTTTGGCGGTCTTCCTTAAATCTGAAGAGGACGTAGTTTCCCATTCCTTTCTGGTCCTTTTACCTAAAAGGGAAAGTTCCCATCTCAGCTCATTAACAAATATAGAGCTAAAATCTACCTGGGTGGAATCAACATCTAAAGGAAGGGCCATCTTTTTTTTTAAAATAATCTGAAGCCCATTGCAGTAGCCATGAACAGGTTCATCAGATTTTTGTGTGCAAGGTTGAATTTTGTTCCAATCAACAGACTTTCAAATTTCCCTATTGAGTCACCTAGCGACTGTATGAGCCTGATCATACAATAAATTAGCAGGCTGGTCTCCCAGTTGTAATTCTAGAGATCTGTCAGGATTTTTCTAATTATTTTCAATTTTCATCCAATGCTGGGCCTGGCCTTCACAAACAGGTATAGAAAGTGGCTGATAAAGGAAATCTCCTGGCCGTCCAATTGTTAGGACTCAGCGCTTCCACTGCCAGGGCCCAGGTTCGATCCCTAGTTGGGGAACTAAGATCCCACAAGCTGTGTGGCACAGCCAAAAAAAAAAAAAAAATAGCTGACAAGTCAGAGAAACCAGGTTAGTAAGTCTGAATGACTTTATTAAATTTCTCAGCAAATCTGTGAGAAACTTCAGTTACTTTGGGAAAATCTTTGACTATGGCTTGCAGTTCAGCTTTAGTTCAGGGAGTATAAGTTATTAAAGGTTTAGCCTCTGGATCCTCAGAAGGCTTAATTTTAAAGGAACAGATTCTAACAGTTCAGAAGAAAAGGGAGCAAGGAAATTTTCATAGAAAAGGGGAAGTTCAGGGAGAGAATTGGTACTGGGGAACTGAGGGTATAGAGGAGGCCTAGGTGGTGTAGGAGGGAAAGAGGAAGTTGGCCCCATAGACAGAGACAAGATGACACCAGAGGTGGCACCTAAGACAAAGAAGCCAAGGAAGAAGAGCCTGAGGCTTATGGAAGCATGTTTTCTTTCTTTAATCATTTGTTGGCCTCAGTTAACCTTAAAATCTTATTTTGCAGAGAGGCAATTTAGACTCTAAATAATGTTGGGAAGCCTCAAAAGATCAATCAAAATAAGCATTCCACTCAGTTCTGGAAACATTTGAGCTATTGTAGTCCAATTTGGCTTTAAGGAAATTAAGTTTGGGAATTTCCAAAGTTCCCCATCATGGCCATCGATATTCTAAATTGCCTTTGTTCAAGTTGGTCAGTTTAGTTAGAAATGAGTATGAGGAAGAACTTCAGTTTTGAAACATAAAATCAGCTAGAGTCCCTAGATGTGGGGCACTCTCAAAATATTTAGATAACCTGGATCCCATTTCTCAGAAGTTTTTCTCTAGAGTAAAAGAAAAATTTTCAAACAGCTTCAACAGCTTCCAGCTTCAAACAGCTCAATTCAGACAGCTTGAAAGCTAATATCAGCCAATTCTAAGGAAACAGCTTGGACCCAGAGGAGCCAGGCCAAAGACTTTTTCAGCCAGTTTCCAGAGAATACCTTATTCCAAAGGAATAGGCCAAAGGTGGCAAAACTGGCACAGTTTAAGTGAAGCAGCCCCTCTTCCCAAAGGAATGGGCCAAAGGCATTTTCAGCCAGCTTTGGTTAAAACAGTCTGATCTCAAAATCAGACTGAAGTATCAAATGAGTACTCACATGCAGAACAAGGCCTTAACTCAAAAGACAAAACCTAAAAATAAACCCTGAATAAATCCTGGAAAGCTTCAAATGCAAAGAGGGTGTGAGCTCCAATCCAGGAGAAAGATGCACCTTCAAACTCCAGGGTTGGTGAGAAAGCACTGAGTGAAAATGGGCTCAATAGTGGGTACCACACCTGTCTGCTCAACAGCCCCAGAGCCTTCAGGGGTCTTCTCTGGTCTCTGTATGGGCCACCAAAATGTTGACCTAAAATAAAAAGACTGCCAGTTATTTTTCCAGCAAAGATGGGTTTATTTGGAATCAGCAGGGAATTCAAGCCACATGCAAGTCCCTGTATAGCAGGGGAAGGAGAGCTCTTTTATAGAGGGGAAAAGGAAGTTGGGAGAGCTATAGTAAACAAAGAGTCCATGGCTTTTCATTGGCTAAGGCTTTGCCAGAAAAGGAGTCTTTTTTCTTGCTGTTGGGCTCTGTTTCCTGTTGTAGGCCCTTCTGGTCTCCCAATTCTATTTAATTGAGGTTTCTGTTTATTAATTTTTTATAAAGGGAAACCTGAAATAATGTGCCTGTTTTTTATTAATATAATCTGAATGGGTTTCTATAATCTACAGCTTCCCTCCTCATACACGCTCTCATTTTAGATGCTTAGAATTCAGAAAACCCAAACAGCCTACAGGAGAAATATCTGCTATGGTACGAGTACCCAAGGCCCACCATGCTTCATCCCCCATCTTTACAGAAGGGTCCAGAAGGCTTCCTGAGCCCAGGCCTCCAAGTCAGGGCCTTGTTGCCACAGTTGCTTCTCAAAAATCTTGCCCTCACCCCCACCCCAATAATCTCCTGGCACCCTCTCTTACCCCCAGGGGCTAAACTGGGCTCAGCCACACCCGTCCACAGCTGCTCTCCTCAGAGGCAGAGGGTCTCTCTCCCAGACCCCAACACAGATCATTTCCTCTTTCTCTCAAGGACCACCCTCCACATGACATAGACCGCACCTCACTAAAATGAATACTCTTGAAGTAGGGCTGCTCATTTGAGACCAAAGTGCTGAGTCCTGGGGCAATTTCTGTCTCCAGTATGCCTCAGCTGCTTGGGGAATGTATTGGAGGAAAGGAAGCGGGGAGGCCCAGGTGGTGATCTTGTGCCAGCATGGTCCCTGGAGACCAGGTGATAGAGGCAGGGGATGGGAGTGTCTGGTAGAGTGAAATGGAAAGAGGAGCAGTTACTCTTTCCTGCCACAAGCGGGAGCTTCAGGCGACATCTTGACCGTACCAGTCAACTTGGCTTCTGGTACAGAATGGAGTCAAATATGTCAACTTTTATCAATGGTCTCTCAAATAGTCCCACTCAGAGGGACACTGCACCGAGTTACATGGCGTGTGCATTTTAGACCCCATCTCAAATTATTTTGGAGCACACTCCAGAAAGTCTCCTTCTTCCAAGCGAGAGACAACAACACAGTAACTTAGCAAGGCAATGTTATAGCCAAGGGAAGAGGGTTGCCAAATTTAGCAAATAAAAATGCAGGATGCCAAATTAACTCTGAATTTCAGATAAACACGAATAATGATTTCCCAAATATTGCGTGGGACATAGTTATACAAAAAACTTGTTCATTGATTATCTGAAATTCAGATTTAACTGAACATCGTCTATTTTACCTGACAAACTTACCAGGGGTTACATCCAATTTTAATAGTTTTCCAATCTAAAATGTTTGCAGCCTTGCTCTGTGATGACACCCTTCTGGTGTGCGTTAGAGCAGAAACCCCAGATTCTTTTCCAATTTCTGCACATCTTCGCAAGAAGATGCAGCACTGTCCAGCTTAGTCACATGGAGTGTATGTGGCCCCGACCTTAACCTGTTGAAACAATCTCCTGCCCCCTCTGCTCAGCACCTTTCAAAAGCTTGGCTGGGAGAAACCATATTTTTTAACGATTATCTCAAGAATGTCTTTTTTTCTAGGTCAGTGATAATCAACCTTTTTAGTGAAAAGGCCAATTCAGAAAAAAAAGTAACTTGTTACCAATTTTTTTTTAAAGAAATTATCTTTTTTATCAGGAATGTAGTATCAACAACTTTGCTTAAGTGTGCTTTTATTGTTTCTCCAATCACTAAAGGGCTTCATTCTTTTGGCTAAACTTTCAGAAACTACATAACATGCCTGCTCTTGTGTATCTGATGAAATGCTCCACCTTTTACCAAAGCTTGTGGCCTAGGAAAGAATTTTTGGAGCTGGCTCAGTTGTTTTTCCTTAATTGACCCTGGAATTCACTTAATTGCAAAATGTGCTTTGTCTCTTTTTATTCAGGTGCAACGACCACACAGTAAAAGTGCACAGAGTGTGCTAATCTTAAATCTCAATGAAGTTCTGAATTTGTATACGCCTGAGTAGCCACCACCTAGATCAAGATATAGAACTTTCCTGCACTCCAACAAGTATTTTTGTGCTGTTCCCAGTCACTACTTCCACCAGAGGTCACCACTATTCTGACTTCTATAATTGTTGATTAGTTTTGTTCTTGAATTGTATATAATTGGAATCATACAGTTATTATACTTATATTTGTTGAACATAATTTCTGTGAGATTCATCCATGTGGGTGTACATATCAGTAATTCATCCTTTTTCATTGCTGCATAGTATTCCATTGTATGGATATATTACAATTGATTTATCAATTTTCCTGTTACTAGGCATTAATGTTGTTTCTGGGTTTTGGCTCTTATGAATAAAGCTTCAACAGACACTTTGTTACACTCATGTCTTTTGGTGCACTCATTTCTCTTCTGTCTAATCATAGGAGTATTGTTATTGGGTCATGGTGTAGGTATATGTTCAGCTTTAGTGAATACTACCAAACAATTTTCTACCCACCCTCCCCACCCCTCAGCAGTGTATGAGAATTTCACTCACTTTACCTCTTCACCAACATTTGGCGTTGACAGCTTTTAAAATTTTAGCCATTCTGGTGGGTGTTTGGTGGAATCTCTTGATGATTTACATTTTCATTTCTCTCAAGTCATCTTGCACAGCTTTTCATATGCATATTGGCAGTTGGGTAGCCTCTTTTTTTGAAGTACCTGAGAGTCTGTGGTAGGTCAGCTCCAAAGATGACCCCCTCAAGGAAGCATGCCTTCTAGTATTCATACCCTTTGTAATCCCCTTCTCATTGAAATCTGCGCTAGGTTGTGACTCTTTTTAACCAATAGAATGCTGCAGCAGTGGAGCTGTGCCAGTCCTGGCCTAAGCCCCAAGAAGGCATGGCAGCGTCTGCTCTAGAGTTCTTGGGAACTTCTGCACCACCAGTAAGAAGTCCAGCTGCCTTGCTGGAGAGACCATGTAGAGTGACTACATGGAGAGGAGAGACCTTGACATTACGTGGAGAAGGAGAGAGGCCCAGCCATCCCAGGTGGACAGCCAGAAGTTTCCAGCCCCAGCTGTATCCGACTGCAACCACATGAGAGACCCCAAGCTGGATCAGCAGCAAAACAACCCAGTGAAGCCCAGTCACCCCACACAACAAAGAGAGATAATAAAATGGGTTCTGTTTTATTTATTTATTTATTTATTCATTCATTCAACGTTTATTTATTTATTTATTATTTATTTATTGAATTATAGTTCACTTACAATGTTGTGTTAGTTTCAGGTGTATGACAAAGTGATTCCGTTTTTCAAATTCTTTTCCCTATAGGTTACTACACAATATTGAGTATAGTTACCTGTGCTACACAGTGGGTCCTTGCTGTTTATCTATTTTATATATAGTAGTGTGTATATGTTAATCCCAAACTGCTAATTTATCCCTCCCCCCTGCCGCCCTTTCCCCTTTGGTAACCATAAGTTTGTTATCTGTGTCTGTGAATCTGCTTCTGTTTTGTATACAAGTTCATTCATATCATTGTTTTTATAAATTTATTTTATTTTTGGCTACGTTGGGTCTTCGTTGCTGCGCACCGGCTTTCTCTAGTTGCGGTGAGCTGGGGCTACTCTTCGTTGTGGTGCGCGGGCTTCTCATTGTGGTGGCTTCTCTCGTTGCAGAGTATGGGCTCTAGGCGCACAGGTTTCAGTAGTTGTGGCTCGTGGGTTCTAGAGCGCAGGCTCAGTAGTTGTGGTGCATGGGCTTTGTTGCTCCACAGCATGTGGGATCTTCCTGGACCAGGGCTCGAACCCGTGTATCCTGCATTGGCAGGTGGATTCTTAACCACTGTGCCACGAGGGAAGTCCCTGTTGGTTTGTTTTTGAAGTATAATTGACCTACAACACTGTGTTACTTCCTGGTACACAACATAGTGACTTGGTATTTCTGTACATTTCAAAATGATCACCACAATAAGTCTAGTTCCAATATGTCACCATACAAAGTTATTACATAGTTATTAACTATATTCCCCACACCATACATTTCATACCTGTGACTCATTTATTTTGCAACTGGAAGTTTGTGCCTCTAATCTCCCTCACCTATTTCTTTCCTCCTCCCACCTCTCTTCCCTCTGGCAATCACTTGTTTGTTCTCTGTCTCTATGACTCTTTCTGTTTAGTTATGTTTGTTCATTTATTTTGTTTTTTAGAGTCCATATGTAAGTGAAGTCATATGGTATTTGTCTTTCTCTGTCTAACTTATTTCACTAAAAGTAATGTCCTCTTAGTTCCATCCACATTGTCGCAAATAGCAAGATTTCATTCTCTTTTATGGCTGAATAATATTCCATTGTATATATGCATATCTTCTTTATCCATTCATCTATTGATGGGCACTTGTGTTGCTTGCATATCTTGGCTATTGTAAATAATGCTGCAACAAACATAAGGTGTATATATCTTTTCTAATTAGATAAATACCCAGGAGTAGAATTGCTGAATCATATGGTAGCTTTATTTTTAATTTTTTGATGAACCTCCATACTGTTCTCCATAGTGGCTGCACCAATTTACGTTCCCACCAACAGTCTTCAAGGTGTCCCTTTTCTCCACATCCTCGCAAATCACATGAATCCTTAAACTCAGAGAACTTTTTCTGGTTTTGGCCAGAGAGGAAGATGTGAAGACAGGAAAAGGGTCAGAGAGATGCAACATTGCTGGTTCTGAAGATGGAGGAAAGGAGCCATGAGCCGTGAGAGCAGCCTCTGAAAGCTGGAAAAGACAAGGAAATGAATTTTCCCTTAGAGCCTCCAGGAAGGAACTCAGCCCTGCTGACACCGTGATTTTAGTCCAGGGAGACTCATGTCAGAATTCTAACCCTCAAAATTGTAAGGTAGGCTTCCCTGGTGGCGCAGTGGTTGAGAGTCCACCTGCCGATGCAGGGGACATAGGTTCGTGCCCCGATCTGGGAAGATCCCACATGCCGCGGAGCGGCTGGGCCTGTGAGCCATGGCCGCTGAGCCTGTGTGTCCGGAGCCTGTGCTCTGCAACAGGAGAGGCCACAATAGTGAGAGGCCCGTGTACCGCAAAAAAAACAAAAACAAAAACAAAACAAAAAAAAATTGTAAGGTAATAAGTGTGTTGTTTTAAGTGACTAAATGTATGGTATTTTGCTATGTCAGTGATAGAAAACTAATACACTAGTTGATCTATAATTTCCCCTTCCACCAAACAGATCAACAGTGAACTGTGTGTCCATGCACTGCCTCTCTTACCCAAAGGCATCCCAATATAATTATTTTATTGACGATGTTTGATTATGGTGTTATGGGCTGACATTCAGCAGCACTATAAAAGTCAACCTTATGGGGCTTCCCTGGTGGCGCAGT
This sequence comes from Mesoplodon bidens, assembly GCF_964165515.1. Lineage (NCBI taxonomy): Eukaryota > Metazoa > Chordata > Mammalia > Artiodactyla > Ziphiidae > Mesoplodon > Mesoplodon bidens. Next base: position 44,005,315 of record NC_138171.1, read on the forward strand.
GGTTGAGAGTCCGCCTGCCAATGCAGGGGACACGGGTTCGTGCCCCAGTCCGGGAGGATCCCACATGCCGTGGAGCGGCTGGGCCCGTGAGCCATGGCCGCTGAGCCTGCGCATCCGGAGCCTGTGCTCCGCAACAGGAGAGGCCGCAACAGTCAGATGCCTGTGTACCGCAAAAAAAAAAAAAAAAAAGAGAAGTCAACCTTATGAAACTCCTTGCTGTTTTGTTTTTTGTTTGTTTGTTTTGCTGCCCCGCGTCATGTGGGATCTTAGTTCCCCAGCCAGGGAACGAACCCACGCCCCCTGCATTGGAAGCGTGGAGTCTTAACCACCGGACCACCAAGGAAGTCCCTCTTTGCTGTTTTTGCCACTGTGATACTGTGGAGGAAGATTTCATTACACCAAAGTGTCCCCTCCATGAGTACTTAAGGAGAAATTTATTTTCTGTCCTAGTACCTGGAAGAGAGACTCCTGCTTGGGTTTCCCTCTGTGTTAGCTATTAGAAAACTTAGAGCAGTGATTCTTAAGCAAGGGCATACTGGGGTGGAGCAACTATCAGAATCACCAGGGCAGCTTTTGAAAACTACACTTGCACTCCCTCAGAAATTCCAATCTGTCTCCCTAGAAGAAAGTGTTCCCTCTTGCTCCCACAAGATGCATTGCTTTGGGGAGCCCCTGTCCTATTTAGAAAGGTCTTTTGGGTTGGGGAAAGGGTAAGAATTATTGTCTTGAGCAGCAGTTCTCAAATATGGTCTGGGAACCCCTGTAGGAGCCACAAGACCCTTTCAAGAGGTGCTCAAGGGCAAAACTATTTTCATGATGTCAAGTGTACAATGTAGGTTTCCAAAGGATTCTTTTTTAATGGCGGTTATTTTTTTTCTTTTTCTTTTTTAAAATTTATTTTTGGCTGCGTTGGGTCTTCGTTGCTGCACGCGGGCTTTCTTTAGTTGCGGCGAGCGGGGGCTACTCTTCATTGTGGTGTGCGGGCTTATTGCGATGGCGTCTCTTGTTGCGGAGCATGGGCTCTAGGCGCACGGGCTCAGTAGTTGTGTCGCACTGGCTTAGTTGCTCCGCGGCATGTGGGATCTTCCCGGACCAGCGCTCGAACTTGTGTCCTCTGCCTTGGCAGGTGGATTCTTAACCACTGCGCTACCAGGGAAGCCCTCCAAAGGATTCTTGACACATGATGTCCCGATAGACTGGATGCAAAAGCAGATATGAGAATCCAGCTGTATTCTATTAATCGAGACACTAAAAAAGGTTTGCAAATGTGTAAAATAATGCCACTGTTCTCACCTTTTTTTTTTTTTTTTTTGGTTTTGGAAATGTAGCTGTTTTCCAAAAAAATATGTTATTTACATTAACATAATGAATTTCTTTTTAATGAATTAATATGTATTTCAAGTATTTCTGTTTTAATTTCAAATGCAGTAAATATTGATAGATATAAGGCACATAAGCGAAAACTCTTCAGACTCCTCAATAATTTTTAAGATTTCTAAGGAGGTCCTGAGACCAAAACACTTAACTGCTGAATTGGAAGCAGTTTGTAGGTGAGGGTCTTCGTGGCGCGCATGCTTTGCATTAGCCACTCTCCACACCCTCCTCTTCCTACCTTCTTTTTGCCCATGCCTCATTTTTCTGAGTGTTTGTTGAATAAATGACTGGTTCTTTATCTTTGGAGGGGCAAATGCCTACAAATAAGTGCTGGGGGAGACTTAGAAACCCGAAGATTGTGTTAACAAGTCTTAAGTTGTTATCCTAAAACAATACAACAGCCAGTTATTTACCAGCAAAGTGGGTTTATTCGGGAGCAACAGAGATTTGCCATTCAGGACATGCAACTATGGCAAACCACATGCAAGCCAGGTAACGCAAAGGAGAGTTAACTCTTTTATAGAGAAGAGGGGGAAGTTGAGAGGGGCTGTTATAAACAAAAAGTCCATTCAGGGCTTCCCTGGTGGCGCAGTGGTTGAGAGTCCGCCTGCCGATGCAGGGGTCACGGGTTCGTGCCCCAGTCCAGGAAGATCCCACATGCCGTGGAGCAGCTGGGCCCGTGGGCCGTGGCCCATGAGCCTGTGCTTCCGGAGCCTGTTCTCCGCAACGGGAGAGGCCACAACAGTGAGAGGCCCGCGTACTGCAAAAAAAAAAAAAAAAAGTCCATTCGAAGAAACTGGGAGTTCAAAGTATAGTGGCTTTTCACTGGCTGAGTTATGACAGTCTCTCATTGGCTGAGCTGCTGCCAGGCAGGGAGAAAATCTTTCTTCCTCCTGCTGGGGGTAGAAAAGTAGTGTCACTTCCTGCTGGAGATGCAAGGCGATGTCTCTTCCAGTTGGGAACTCTATTGACATCAAGTAATATGTGCGTGAGAGCTCCCCCTTCTGGCCTCCCAACTCCATTTCAGTGAGGTTTCCCTTTAGTAATATTCACACGACCACGTTGACCTTCATTTCCTGCCACGGACTAGCTAAGGTTAACAACATATCAGCTGAATCCAGTCAATCAATTGTTGGGTCTCTGTATTTGCATTTCCTCTCTCCCTGATCACTTATTTTCCTTTACTCTTGCTGCCCTGGGATTGTACTTCCCAAAAAAGAAACAGCATGTAGGCTTTGCCTAGGCCTCTGTTTTCTAGGGAAACTGGACTAATAGAGTATTGTTATTATTAGCTTATGTTATTGATAAGAAAATAGATATATTTGTGTGGATACTTTTTGTTTGACCCTCCATTTCCATTCCCCACACTTCTCCATCCTGATCTGTTCCCCCAAAGGGTGACCTTTATGGACCACATCATGGGCTCCCTTGCACTCTGACTTCTGGTAGGTTTCAGATGATGGGAGGAGCTGGCAGGTGATCAGAGAGTAGGAGAAGAGTGAGATAGGGACTTTTCTTTCCCAGCTCCCTCCCTGCTGAGCCACAGGTTGATAAAGGTTGCCTTCCTCCATTGAAGGCACTCCTGTTGGCTGGCCCTCTCCTACAGCCCAGCTCTCTCTTTCCCAGTTCCAGTATCTGCTCCCTCACTTTGCCTCTCTGTTACTGCTAGCCCCCGGGTGCTTCACCATCCCTGTCGGTTTCCCTGTTCCCTGCCTACACCTCTGTAAATAGTTCCTTCATTAAACTCTCCTCAATTCCTCTTCGAGGCACCATATTTCTTAAGTAGACTCCTACTGAATATACTGATGGGTTGAGTGACTTTCCTAAGGTCACACAGAGTAAGTGGCAAAACACCTGAGAGTACTTACGCTAACACAAAGAAGGGTGGAGTCTTTCTCGGCCTTACCAGCCTGCCCAGCCCCCTCCCAGAATCCTATGTCCTGCCCAACCTGCCGGAATCTGTGATCCTTTTGTTGGGATGGGATTGAATTCCCTAGGGCTCCCGTCCCAGACCTGGCCAGCAACTCCAGTAACCAGAGCTGTGTGAGAAGAAAAGGCCAAGCCATTGGGGTAGCCACACCCCAAAGAGAGATGAAGTCTCAGGTGAGTCACGCCACTGAGGGGCCACTTTCTCTGTCCCAAGGGCCACTGCTGACCTGCAGCCCTGCCTCACCAAGGACCCAGAACTTTGGCCTCCCAGCCCCTGGCTGTCCTCTCCTTCCACCTTTGTGGGTTCTCCCACCCAGTAAGTGTCCTGGAGCAAGGACACCTGCCCCCAACACCCACACAGGGCCTCTAGAGACGTGAGACGCGCACAGGGCTCTGGGTGGGGACTTCAGGCTCCCTACTTCCTCCTTCTAGCCCCAGATCCACTCAGATTCCCAGAGATGGGCTCCAGCCAGGGAGGGTGGGGCTGTCCCTGGGACCATCAGGAGTCACGGGCTGCCTAGGCAGACAGAGCTGTGGCCGGGAGCAGATCTTCACCCATCTCTGTGCCTCCAGCTGACTCAAATGTACCATGTCCCAGCACCTGCTTCTCCCACTTGCCATCCTTGGTAACCTCAGGGGACAGGGCATGGTTGTAAGGGGCCTGGCTTCTAACCTCTGGGGAGCTGGAAAGCAGGACTCCAGGGGTCTGCCTGGGGAGTGGGGTGTCAGAGGAGGCAGGGGAGGAGGACATCAGCGAAGGTGGGAGTGAGGCGTCGGGAGGGGAAGGAATAGCATATAAGAGGAGGAGGAAAGGAGGCCTGGGTGCCATGGGGGGATGGAGAACCTGTAAAGCTTGGGGGGAGGGGGTCAGGGAGGGCGTGTTGTGAGAATAGGTCTCCAGCCTCTTCCTGCCTCCATCTTTCCAGCCATAAGCCCCATCCCAGGAGCCTTCCAGGACTCAGGTAAGGCAGCTGGACTTGGTGAATATCACCCACAGAGGCAGAAAAGATGGGAGGGGTAGCATGGGTGCTGGCAGGGCGGCTGAGAGGGCAGCGAATTGGGGAAGAGGAAAGTAGGAAGATGGCAGCTGGGCACTGTCAAGGGCTGGATGTCATCAATATCTTCCTCTTTTTATCCTGTGACTCCCAGCTCTCAGTCCTACCCAAGAAGAACCTGAAGATCTGGGTAAGGAAGGGTGGGGGGCTGGTCCTCAGATCTCAAAGGAGGTTAAAGCTGGCTAAGAGATGAGGGAGGTGGAAATGATCAGAAACTTAGAAGTGCCCAGGTTCTCTTTGTTCCCTGTTGGGGGCAAACTGAAGTGGATTGGGGGATGGGGCTTTGCCCTGAGTTACCTGGGCCTCTGGCTTGGGGGACAGGGGCAGGTGATGACCTCCACGGTATCCCATTGCAGACTGCGGTCGCCCTGAGCCCTCTGCCCGAATCATGGGGGGCTCAGACGCGCAGCCGGGCACCTGGCCGTGGCAGGTGAGCCTGCATCAGGGCGGGGGCCACATCTGCGGGGGCTCCCTCATCGCCCCCTCCTGGGTCCTCTCGGCCGCTCACTGTTTCGTGACGTGAGTATTCGCCCACGTCCAGCCCCTTTCTTTCAAAAGCCAAGCCCGCCCCGCAGCTGGGTCCCGCGGACTCAGGCTAAATTGAAGCCCAGCCACCCCCGCCTCCCCGCCCTCCTGAAGCTAAGTGCTCTGCGGGGTATCCAGGTTCGGAGTGTGGTGAGGCCGCCAGCAGACTCCGCCCACCACTCCACCAAATATCCGAGTCTGAATTCCACCTTTCCAAAGCCCCCCATCAAGCACCTCCAAATCGCAACCGCTCCTCCCCCTTTCAGAAGTCTGTCTCAACCTCGATCGCCCCAGCCCCGAATCTGGATCGGATTCCGCCCCTCCTGGCTTCCCGCTGACCCCACCTTCATCCTGGTTCCAAGTGCCCAGCCCCACGAGGCCTGCCCCCTCCATGCGGTCCACCTAACCCCACCCCGGCCTTGGCCTTGGCGCAGGAACGGGACCTTGGAGCCCGCGGCCGAGTGGTCGGTAGTGCTGGGCGTGCACTCCCAGGACGGGCCCCTGGACGGCGCGCACGTCCGCGCGGTGGCCGCCATCCTGGTGCCGGACAACTACAGCGGCGTGGAAAGGGGTGCCGACTTGGCCCTGCTGCGCCTGGCCTCTCCCGCCAGGTTGGGCCCCACCGTGCGTCCCGTCTGCCTGCCCCGCGCCTCGCACCGCTTTGCTCACGGCACCGCCTGCTGGGCCACGGGCTGGGGGGACGTCCAGGAGGCCGGTGAGTGGGGCGGGGGCGGGGGGGGGCGTCTCAGGAAGTGGGTTATTGGTGAGGTGGAGGGTACCAGGTGGGGCCCCAGGGCAGCCCGCACTGGACGCTTGATGGGGCCGTTCCTGAGATGAGGCTGTAGGAAGAAGAGCAGAGAGGAGCAGGAGGGGACATTGGTTTGGGATGTGGTGGGCGCAGAGATAAAGATATCCAGGAGGCAGCTGGAGGGGACCAAGCTGAGCCCTGGGGAACAGGGGGCTGCATTCCTGACTCACAGCATTTCTTCTCTGGTTCTGCCCACAGACCCCCTGCCTCTCCCCTGGGTGCTACAAGAAGTGGAGCTAAGGTTGCTGGGAGAAGCTGCCTGTCAGTGTCTCTACAGCCGGCCTGGTCCCTTCAATCTCACTTTCCAGCTATTGCCAGGGATGCTGTGTGCTGGCTACCCAGAGGGCCGCAGGGACACCTGCCAGGTGAGGGGAGGCCCCTGCACCTGCCTGAAGGGCCAGGCAGAGTCCTCACCAATAGGAAGCAGTATGAGTAACAGACAAATCCCATCTCTCTCATATTTCTGAACCCCATCTGCAAAAAGAGGGCAAGGTTGCCAGTGGATGGGATCGATGTGAAGATTACAAATGGACAGAACTTGGGGCTCAACAAATGGGCACTATTATCGATGGCAGTATAGCCCAGTGGTCACATGCCAGACTCTGGAGTGTTAGCCTGGTTAGAAGCTCAGTGCCACCACTTATTAGCTGTATAGCCTTGGCCAAGTTATTTGACCTCTCTCTGTGCAGATTTTCTCATCTGGAAGATGGGGATGGAAGTGTTACTTGTCGGGAGGTTATGATGATTAAATAAATCATCATATGATTTATTTAATCATCATGATAAATAAATTTGTACATGTAAAAAACATTTAGAACAGTGTGTGGTCCTTAGTAAGAGCTAAATAAGTATTAGCTATTATTATTACTATTATTATCATTATATTATTATCCCATATCGTAGCCTATAGCACAGCACCTATTACTTAGTAGATACTCAACAAATAGTTATTTTTTAAAATGAATTAATCCTTCACAGAAGGGAATTTTCCAGATAACCTGCTGAAGGCCAAAACATGATATATTTTAACCATTTTCCCCAGAAATGTTCCTCCAATGGCGCAGAGCTTTGAGGGCACTCAAGCATGCATGGTGGTGCTGGGGATTCAGGCTAGACGGTTTTCAGGGTCCTTCCCAGTTATGAAGTTCCAGGACCTAGGGACATAATCCCTGCCTTCTTGAACAAGACTGCCAACAATTCAACTTCCTCTAGACCAGTGCTGTCGAATAAAACTTCCTATGATGATGGAAATCTTTTCTATCTGCATTGTCTGGTATGATAGTCACTAGCCACACTGGCTATTGAACATTTGAAAGGTGGCTAGTGTGATCAAGGAATTGAATTTTAATTTTATTTAGTTTTAATTAATTCAAATAGCCACATGGGGCTAGTATCTACCATATTGGACAGCACAATTCTAGATGATTCTGCACCTTCTTTGTAACCCTCCTGGGGTCACAGAGGTGCCTAACCTGGAATATAGTGATATCTTAGGGACAATGCCCCAGCATTAAATGGCCCCAGAACCCTTGTTTTAGTGTCTGTTCCTGGTAGTTCTTCCTCCTTACTTGCCTTCAAACTGTCCCTTCTTGCTGCTTTTCTAATAGCCTATTTCCAACAGCCTTTTCCTCCTGAATGCTGGCATCTCTGATTTACTTTAACAATTTAACAAGGAATTCTAACAACTTAGAAATCAAAGGCACGGTTTGTTTGAACTATTTATTGAACAAGAATCATTGGCTGTGAGTGAGACCTGCAGGCCTCTCTGGCATGGCCTTTAATGCGTTAGCTTGGTGCTCCTGGCTTTGACTGCTTATCAGCCTTTCTGCTTTACAAGGCTTTCTTCTGGTTAGAGTTGTAGGGATTACAGAGGACAAGGCACAGCCAGCAAAGGTTTCTAGGAGAAGGTGGCTGTATGTAGGGCCAACCAGAAGAGGTGTAGAACCTTTGCGAGGTGGTCCGGTATAAGCTGGTGGGTCTCTGGGCTGATCCCATGACACTAAGTCATCTATCATCAGGGAGACTCTGGGGGGCCCCTGGTCTGCGAGGAAGGTGGCCGATGGTTCCAGGCGGGAATCACCAGCTTTGGCTTTGGCTGTGGACGGAGGAACCGCCCCGGAGTCTTCACTGCTGTGGCTCCCTATGAGGCATGGATAAGGGAACAGGTGTTGGGCTCAGAGCCTGGCCCTGCCTTTCCCACCCAGTCCCCGGAGCCCCAGTCAGGTCTCCCCGAACCCACGGATGAGAACTGCACCATCGCCCTGCCAGGTGAGGGGGGGCAGGACCCCTGGATGTCAGCTGGATCTGGGAGATTTGAGTTCAGGTGGAAATTGCCTGGGGTTCAGGAAGCCCCCTCACTCAAGCCTCTCACCCCTCAGAGTGCGGGAAGGCCCCGAGGCCAGGGGCCTGGCCCTGGGAAGCCCAGGTGATGGTCCCAGGATCCAGACCCTGCTATGGGGCACTGGTGTCTGAAAGCTGGGTCTTGGCACCTGCCAGCTGCTTTCCGGGGTGAGTGAAAACCCAGTCTCAGGCAGATTCTTGCCCCTTCCCCCATCAGTCTGAGACACTATCTAACTGGCCCACCCCTTCCCCTGGGTAGGATAGGGGTAGGGGAGTGGGGTACCATTGGGAGGTGTATGATCCACCTCAAAAATCGGGGTCCTAGTCTCTCTGGGGCGAATAGAGGGGTAATACGAATTCGACCCAGGATTGGGGTGGGGGGGAGTGTCTCAGGTCCGGGATGCAGAATCCTGCCTGGAGATCCAGAGTCTAAGCCACGGGTGGAGGTTTAGAGCCGAGCATCGGGATCCAGCCCACATCCCCAGTCTCCCCATCCCGCAGCCGCATCAGCTCAGACCTCCCACCCCGCGACCTGGACAACTGGCGCGTGATGCTGCCCTCGCGCCCGCGCGCGGAGCGGGTGGCACGCCTCGTGCCGCACGAGAACGCCTCGTGGGACGACGCCTCGAACCTGGCGCTGCTGCAGCTGCGCGCACCCGTGAACCTGAGCGCGGCCCCGCGGCCAGTGTGCCTACCCCACCCAGAACACTATTTCCTGCCCGGGAGCCGCTGCCGCCTGGCTCGCTGGGGCCACACGGGTGAGCAGGGGCCCGGCTCGGGCCGGGGGTGGGGGTGGGGGCGGAGCCGGGCCGGACACCACCGCAGCGCAGGCCTCCTCCCTTTCTCTTCCAGAACCAGTGCCCGGAGCCGGTTCGCTGCTTGAGGCGGAGCTGTTGGGCGTCTGGTGGTGTCATTGCCTGTACGGCCGCCAGGGGGAGTCAGTGCCGCCGCCGGGAGAGCCGCCTCAAGCTCTCTGCCCCGCCTACCAGGAGGAGGAGGTGGCGGGCCGCTGCTGGGTAGGCGGCAGGGGGAGGGGCCCATGGGTCTGAGTGGGAGGGAGGGGCAGACTGGGGGCGAGGCCTGAGAGAGACAGGAACTGGGCTCGGAGATCTGGGGACGGAGGCGGGGTTAAGGCGGGGCCAGAAGGACTTTGGGGAGGGGCAGCGAGACCCACCGGGCCTTTTCACTACCTCTAGGTTTAAAGAGAATCCTAAACTGAGGGCCGACTTATTACACAGATTTGTATTGGAGCCTGGCTTGGAGGAGGTGGGATTTGTTACGTCCGAGTACGCGAGAGTGTGGCGTCCAGGAAAGCCCCGGGACCTTTGGCATCCCCTCATCAACTGGCACACACGTAGAGGCTGGTAACACACACACTCTCTCGCTGCAGAACTACTCTCATTGGAGCCTTCTATGCCGGGAAGAGGGGACCTGGTTCCTGGCTGGAATCAGAGACTTACCCAGTGACTGCCTGCGTCCCAGAGCCTTCTACCCGCTGCAGACCCACGGCCCATGGATCAGCCATGTGACTCGGGGAGCCTACCTGGAGGACCAGCTGGCCTGGGACTGGGGCCCTGAGGGGGAGGAGACTGAGACACAAACTTGTCCCCCTCACACAGAGCATGGCGGTGAGGAGGTGCCTTTGGGGCTTAGGGGCTCCTGGGAGTGCTTAGATCCATGGTAGGGGCTTTGGGGGTCAGCTGTTGGGCCCCCACTGAGGGAGTCGCCTCCTCTCCCTAGCCTGTGGACTGCGGCCAGAGCCGGCTCTGATGGGGGTCCTGTGGCCCTGGCTGGCAGAGGTGCATGTAGCTGGAGAGCGAGTCTGCACTGGGATCCTCGTGGCCCCAGGCTGGGTCCTGGCAGCCACTCACTGTATTCTCAGGTGGGTCTCACCCATCTCCCTGGCAAGTGGGAAAAATTGGAAGATGGGCCAAAGGACTCTTTCAATAGAGGTTTGTTCTCCTTTTAGGGCTTTTATAGCACAGGGTAATTGCTGCGACGTGTTTTGAGACAGAAGAGAGATTTGGAAGGAGGAATAATGAATGAAGGAGTTAGTGGAATGACCCTGGAGATTCATTCCACCCTTTCCCCTGGACTGGGAAGGACTTTATCAGCAATGAGGGGAACAGGAAGTGACACTGGACCTTGTTCCAACAGGCTGGGCTCTACCACAGTGCCTTATATTGAAGTGTACCTGGGCCGGGCTGGGGCCAGCCCCCTCCCACAGAGTCACCAGGTATCCCGGCTGGTCATCAGCATCCGCCTGCCCCGGCACCTGGGACTTCGGCCACCCCTGGCCCTCCTGGAGCTGAGCTCCCGGGTGGAGCCCTCCCCATCAGCCTTGCCCATCTGCCTTCACCCAGGGGGTACTCCCCTGGGGGCCAGCTGCTGGGTGCTGGGCTGGAAGGACCCCCAGGACCGAGGTGAGAGCCCTGGGTCCTGGGGGTGAGAAGTGGCTGGACACCAGAATCCCTGGGACAACCTTCCTTCCTCTCTCTAGTCCCTGTGGCTGCTGCTGTCTCCATCTTGACACCACGACTCTGTCACTGCCTCTATCAGGGCATTCTGCCCCCTGGAACTCTCTGTGTCCTGTATGCAGAGGGGCAGGAGAACAGGTGTGAGGTACGGAGCCTGGGTATCCTGGTCCAGGCAGGGGAGAGGCAGTGCTGGGCAGCTGGACACCAGGGAGAGGGCAGGGTTGGAATTCTTGGGTGCTGGGTCTCAGATAGAAAGAAGCAGTGCTTCCTGGCTGAACCTTGAGAGAGACCAGGGGCCAAGCTGCCTGAGGATGGAGACAAGCTGTGCTTTGTGGCTGGGCCCTAGAAGGTGCAGGGGACCAGAAGGAAGGGTAAGAGACCCTTTTGGTCTTGGCTCTGATGCTGCAGGTGACCTCAGCACCTCCGCTCCTGTGCCAGACTGAGGAAGGCTCCTGGGTCCTCGTGGGCATGGCTATTCGAGGCAGCAAGGAGCTATTTGCCGCCATCGCACCCGAAGAGACCTGGATCTCCCAGACAGTGGGGGAGGCACATTTCCTGCCCCCCAGTGGCTTCCCCCACTGGCTCCCAGAAGGCGGCGACCTCTGTCCCCCTGACATGGCCAGGGCTTCAGGTTCCCCTCGAGCTGCTCTTTTCCTGCTGCTACTGACCCTCCTGATCCAGGGCTGAGGGGGCCTGGGTCCCTGGGCCACCTCCCCTTCACCTCCCCCACCCCCTCCAGCCCTCTACTTCCCACCTGGTGGGGCTGGAATGTGGCCCAACCGGCTCTGTTCCCTTACCCAGAACCTCCAGAGCGCCCCACCCACCTAGACTGCAGCGGCTTCAGACAATTGGGCCTCAGTGCCCAGCTATTTTGGGCCCTGGCATGCTTGAGGGCAGGGGGAGCCAGCGGACCACAAAGTTGTAAACAGAGACACGCGTGGCCTTGTGGCATTGCTGGGGGCTGGCTGAGGGACCCGGGGAAGCTCCAGGGAGCGGGCCTCTTCCTCCTGAGCCTCTGTGAGTCAGGCCTTGGGCTCCCAGAAAATGTATCCCTGATAATGTGGCATCTGTCCCTCATTCCTGCCCCAGGGTGGGGGAGGTCGAGTGGCCAGCTGGGTGTGTGTTACCTCCCCAGTGGAATCAGCATCCCCAGCACGCACCTGCTGGACACCTCAGCCCTAGCTCTCTTGGACCCTGCTGCCCCTCCCCCCAGAGCAAGAAGGACTGAGGGTGAGGGTCAGAGGAAGGGTCCAGGAGTCTGGGAATCCAGGGTCTGTCTGCCATATCCTGTACCCGCACGGAGCCTCCCCCATACACATACCCTGATGAATGGTGCCCCAGAGTGTTCACCTCCAGTGTCCCCAGTACACACACATGACACTTGTACCGTTCAAGGGTCCACCACATCCTGCCCAGTGCCCCCAGGGTTTGGGCCCCATCAAGAGTCCCCTGTATGTACATCTCACTACCTCCGCCCACCCCCACTTACCAGTGCGCCTCCCTGCATTCATTCAACCACGTTCCCTGCTAATTGCTAAGTCCCAGCACGGCTCGGGCCTTGACAAGCCCATGAAGTGCTCCCAACGTGGTGGGGAACACATGGACTGGGGATCGGGAACACATGGACTGGGGATCAGGAACAAGTCATAGAGGAGGTTCTAGCAAAGAATAAGGGCAAAGGGAGACCCATCCGGGGCAGGAGGGGTGCTTGGGGTGGAAACCAGATGCTGAGGGTGGCAGAGGGGTCACCTCTGGGGCTGGGGTCACCACCTCTGAGTTGAGTAGGCAGAAGGTTGGGGAGGGGGGACCTTACAGGGAAGCTGGAAGTTCTTGGGAGATTGAGAAGATGGGCAGAGGTTCTTAAAGGCCCTGGCTAATCGTTTTTCTTTTTTTTTTCTTTGGCCGCACTGCATGGCATGCAGGATCTTAGTTCCCTGACCAGGGATCAAACCCCTGCCCCCTGCAGTGGAACACAGAGTCCTAGCCACTGGACAGCCAGGGAATTCCCGGGCCTGGCTTATCTTCAGCTGCCAGAACCCAAAGAGAATATTCCCCTGCATCTATCTCCACAGGGACATACACCCCTACCTGCTCTCCATGAGGCAGGAGATTGATGGGCCTCAGGCTGAGTACCTGGAGTTTGTCCCCTGTGGGCAGATACTCCAAGATGAAGTGGAGGAGGCGCTAAGCCCCGCCCAGATAAGAGACCATATATTTCTCATTCTCGAGGTCAAGGAGACCTTCCCGACTATACATGCGCAGAAAGGCTCCTCAGAGGTCAAAGTAGGGGGTGCCACCCCACAGTAAGTGATGCCAACCTATCCATAGACCTCTTTGCTAGAATCCGTCTTGGCTAAGAGTTGCTCACGCACACGTGGGAGGACCCTGAGGTAAACCAAGTACAGACTCAGAGGCAGAGAAAGTAAGATGATTGGCCAAAGGAAACCTGGAAGAAATGCCCCATATAAGTGATTCAAACTACCCACGAGGTCGCGACTCTCTGAGTCCACCTGTGTGTCTATCCACACATACCCTTTTTCCTCCTAATAAACACTTTACTTGTTTCACTACTTTCCGTCTCTTTGTGGAAATTCATTTCTACACAGCTGACGGGACAGGGCCTTGTCACTGGCCACTGGTCCCTGGTGGTCTAGTGGCTAGGATTCAGCGCTCTCACTGCCACGGCCTGACTTCAGTCTATGGCCAGAGAACGGAAATCCTGCTTCAAGCCACTGCAGGCTGAGGCCACCCAAGATCACCCATACCCTGTCAGTCACTCGGATGTCATCCCCCACAAACATTTAATATACCCTGTCCTCTACCCAAACCCACCCACAGTGTTCAGGGTCTTCCCCCTCCACCCCAGCTTAGACCCCTTCCTGAGTCAATCTTTTTTTTTTTTTTTAAGAAATGTATTTACTTAATTTATTTATGGCTGCATTGGGTCTTCGTTGCTGCGCGCGGGTTTTCTCTGATTGCATTGAGTGGGGACTACTCTTCGTTGCGGTGCACGGGCTACTCGTTCTGGTGCTTTTCTTGTTGCGGAGCACGGGCTGTAGGCGTGCGGGCTTCAGTAGTTGTGGTTCGTGGGCTCTAGAGCGCAGGCTCAGTAGTTGTGGCACACGGGCTTAGTTGCTCTGCGGCACGTGGGGTCTTCCCGGACCAGGGCTCGAGCCCGTGTCTCTTGCATTGGCAGGCGGATTCTTAACCACTGCGCCACCCGGGAAGTCCCCCGAGTCGGTCTTGTCCCCTTTCCCATTCCAGGAATTCCCTGCCCTCCAGCCTGGGCCCTGAAGTCCTGGCTCAGAGGTCCAGACACCTAGTGTTATGGAAGGTAGGTGGACAAGTGGGGCTCTGTTTTTCTAAAGCTTGAAGCCAACACACTTTCCCAATTGCCCAGATTCATACACTCACAGAGGAAGCTCCTGACCCCCAACCCAGGCACATGGGCCTCCTTTCCCTGAACCTAGGCCACCTGCGCCCTCCTTCTGAGGACGATTCACCTGGACCACCCTTCCCCATCTTTGCCTTGTTAACACCTTTTCATAATCCCTTTAGGTCTCAGTTCTAAAGGCATCTCCTTGAGGAGCCCTTCTTGATGCCAGCCTAGGTCAGGCTCCTGTAAGTGGCTCCCAGAGCCCGCATTCTTCTTTCTCCATCACAGTTCGTAGCTTGAAATTATTCCATAATTGCTTGTCATTATATGATTCAAGACTGTCACCCCAACTTCACCATGAGCTCAGGGAAGGCAGGGACAGTGTCCACTTTGTCTCCTGTGCCTGGAACATATTAGGCACTCAGTAAGTATTTGTGGAATGACTTGCACCACCAGACATGCTCACCTCACCTCACCTCACCACGTGAAGATGAGGCTGCAGGCTCCACTGAAGGACCTGAAGAGGCCCCAGCCCGGGGGCGGGCCTGGCTGTCCTAGGCTCAGATGCCAGGCCTCAGGCAGAACGGTGGGAGAAGCAGCTGTGGCCCCCACGGTAACACAGGCCAGCCCGGGCCCTGGGGGCATAACTGGTCGTGGAGACCTGAAAGACCTGGGACCGAGAGCCGCTGGGTCAGGAATCCAGCCATCCGGGTTTCCAGCCCTGCCTGGGGCTGCTCAACCCAACTCCGCCCCCCCCCCACACACACACACACACCAGCCTAGGGGTCTGAGAGGACTCAGGACTTTGGCAACAAGAGAGGCCGGCTGAGCTGAGCAGGGAGGGCGGGGCCAGGGGAGGGGCCGGCAGGTAGATGTCCTTTCCCAGGAGCTGCCACTCTGGAAGGAAGATCTGCTGTGTACCCAGGCCGTGCTGGAGACTCGTCCTCACTGCCGGCTGCGGAGACCCCGGCGTTTACTCTGAGCCCGCTGCCTGCCTTCGAAGCCGTCTTGGACACCTGCTCCCGCTTCCCTCTGGTCCTGCCACCTGGATCTTGCCTTTGAACCCCAGCCTGAGGTCCCTTCCTTTGGGTGCCTGGTGTCTTCCCAGGGCCCCTGGTCCTGGGTCATGGCCCAGAGGGCAGGCCTGGGGCCTAGGTGGCTGGAGGCTCTGGCCACTCTGCTTTTGCTTGGATTATTCCGGAATGAAATGGGTGAGTGTATGGGGGTGGGGAGTGTGGAGCACGGGGGGGAGGGGGGGCGGAGGGCGGCCGGTAGTGCACCGGGGCCGAGGGTATAACCCTTTTCTGGGGCACATCCCTTATTCTGGGCTCAAGAACCCCCAGCTTCAGCCTCCCTGGCTCTTGGCCTCTCCCCTCAGCTTTGGCTTCCTGGCGGAGGCCAGCCCTCTGGAGAAGCAGCAGGTAAGGGGCCGTCTGGGCACTTGAGACTTCCCTGCTTACCCCTCCCTCTTTCTCTTTCCCTCCAGGAGCCGTTGGGGCTGAAGGTGAGGCTCGCCGGGGAAGTGGGGGGAGGGGGAGGGGAGGGGGAGGGGCCATGGGTTCAGATTTCCCTGGGGCGTTTGAGTGCCTGACCCTCTCTCTGCAAGGCCGTCTCGTTCACTCCTGTTGTCTTATTTAGGTCCCCCAGTAGCTCTGGGAGGCGAGGATTACAGCCCTCGTTCTTTGGATTAAGAAACTGAGGGGCAGAGAAATGACTTGCCCAACGGCACACAGCCAGTAAGTGGCAGAGCTGGGATTTAAACCCAGGTCTTGACTCCAAACGTGGGTTGTTTTAAGGGAAACAAACCAAGGATCCATCTCCTTGGCAATCCCGGCTTCACCATGTACTGGCTGTGTCTCGAATGCCAGTTCCCTCACCTCTAAAATGAAGTTGAGGGAGTTCCCTGGGGGTCCACCGGTTGGGACTCCGCATTTTCACTGCCGAGGGCCCCCGGGTTGGGGAACTAGGATCCCACAGGCCGTGTGGTGCGGCAAAAATAAAATAAAATAAAATGAAGTTGATTCTGGGGATTCCCTGGTGGTCCAGTGGCTAAGACTCTGCGCTTCCAATGCAGGGAGCACGGGTTCGATCCCTGGTCAGGGAACTAAGGTCCCGCATGCCATAAGTGCGGTCAAAAACAAAAAATTTTTTTAAAAAATGAAGTTGACTCTGTCTGTCTCCTGGGGCTGCAATGAAGAGTCTGGAAGATTAAGGAAGTGAAAGCCCCTTTGGGGCCTGGCGTTGCTTGAACTGCTGGTCTCTATTGTCCTTTTTACAAGGAGAGGGGGAGGAGCCTCACTGGGTGGTTTTCCCTGCTTCTGAGCAGGTGACTTTGTGAAGGGCACTTGGGTCCTGCTCCAAACAGCTGCCTCTGCGGGGGTGGGGCTGTCCTGGAAACTAGACATTCACACCCTGGGAGCCCGGCTGTTCCCTTCGTTTGCTCAACACAGATCCACGACTCCATCCATGTGCCCAGCCCTGTGCTGGGTGCTGGGGACATGGGGATCTGCCCTTGTCCCTGCCCCTAGGGAACGCCCAGGTTGGCTGGTTGAAGCAGACACCGTCATAATGTGGAACAGCCACGTCTGGGAAGCACGGACCTCGGGAGCTCTGAAGTGTTGCCTCACTCATCCAGCAGGGTCAGGGCAGGCTACAGAGGGACTGAGAATTTGAACCATCTCCATAGGCAAATAGCAGTTTGCTGAGCGAAGTAGGGGTGAGGAAAGGTATTCTAGGCAGAGTGACCTGAATAAGCCAAGGTCTGGAGGTGAACAAGTGTGTGGCCCGCTGTGACAGGGTGTCCAGAGGGATGGCTGTGCCATGGAAGGTCTAGTCTCTCGTAAGGGCAGTGAGGGCCAGGGAAGGATTTAAGCGGGGGTATGACCTGGCCAGATTAGTAAGGAGTGGAGCAGATGGAAGGCAGGAAGGCCGGTGAGGACAGAAGCTGGATGAGACCTTAATTAGGCACTGGGTCGAGGGTAGCGGGGGCGGGCAGAACTGACCGTGACTGGTGAGCCATGGGATGGGGACACAGGGTGGCTGGTTTCTGTGAACTCACGCCCCAAGCTCCAAACCAGACCTCCTGGGCTATGTCGGGAGTGGCAGGGTCAAGGATGTGGTTTGGGGGCCCCCGAGGACCTGACCCCCTCCCTCCCTTTCCTCCCTGGGCAGCCTCCTGCGGCGTGGTCCCCCAAGCACGTATCACAGGTGGTAGCGATTCAGCCCACGGCCAGTGGCCCTGGCAGGTCAGCATCAGCTACAACGGTGCCCACGTGTGTGGCGGCTCTCTACTGTCTGAGCAGTGGGTGCTGTCGGCTGCTCACTGCTTCCCAAGGTACCAGCTGGGTAGGGGGCAGGGCGGGGAAGTCAAAAGTGGGCTGGAGGTCAAAGTTCAAGGATCAGTGTAGGTCAGAGGTTGGAGGTTCTTGGGTTGTATCTAGGGATATCAATAAAGTCTGTAAGGATCCATCAGGAGTGAAGGCCAGAGGTCACAGGTCACAGGATAAAACTAGGATGCAGGGTGGACCCTGAAAGGTCAGGAACTGAGGTTGGATGCCACAAGGCAATGGGATCCCAGTCTCTCGGGTCCCAGCCTTCGCCCCTCTGCCTGCAGGGAGCACCACACAGAGGACTATGAGGTAAAGCTGGGGGCCCACAAGCTGAACTACTACAGCTCTGACACCAAGGTCCTCACGGTGGCGCAGGTCATTTCCCACCCCAGCTACCTCCAGGAGGGCTCCATGGGTGACATCGCACTCCTCCAGCTCAGCCGCTCTGTCACCTTCTCTCGCTACATCCGGCCCATCTGCCTCCCCGCCGCCAACGCCTCCTTCCCCAATGGTCTCCAGTGCACTGTCACAGGATGGGGCCACGTGGCCCCCTCAGGTGAGGGTGAGGTGGGTGCTGACGTCTAGAGGCACGGAGGGAGCCGACGCAGGGTAGGATGCCCTGGGTAAGCATCTTTTGCCCCCACAGTGAGCCTCCAGGCCCCCAAGACAATGCAGCAACTTGAGGTGCCACTGATCAGTCGTGAGACCTGTAACTGCCTGTACAATATCAACGCCAAGCCCGAGGAGCCCCACTTTATCCAGCAGGACATGGTGTGCGCTGGCTATGTGAACGGGGGCAAGGACGCCTGCCAGGTAAATGCGGGGGGTCCAGGGGAAAAGATGAGACAGGCGTGCCTTGGGAGATGAGGGCTCAGTGGGGCTGGCACGGATGGTTGGAGGCCTGGGGTCTGGTCCTGACAGCTGCTGTGTGGATTTTCTCCTCAGGGTGACTCTGGGGGCCCACTCTCCTGCCCAGTGGGGGGCCGCTGGTACCTGGCAGGCATCGTAAGCTGGGGTGATGCCTGTGGGGCCCCCAACAGGCCCGGTGTGTATACTCTGACCTCCAGCTATGCCTCCTGGATTCACCACAAAGTGGCAGAGCTCCAGCCTCAGGTGGTGCCCCAAATCCAGGAGTCCCAGCCTGATGGCAACCTCTGCAGCAACTACGGGGCCTTCAACTCTGCCCCAGCCCCAGGCTTGGTGAGACCCCTCCTTCTGCTGCCACTAGGCCTGACCCTGGGCCTCCTCCGCCCACAGCACAACCACTGAGCTACTCACCCTGGGAGCTGACTTGCTTCCGGGACCTCCACATCACACCCAAGGGCACACGCCTGCTCCCAGGATGCCTGACTTTGAGCCACTCCTTCCTCCCAGGACCCTGTGGGAGTTCAAAGCACCATCCTGACCTTTGAGCTGTAACCTCCACCACAGGAGTTTACTGCCTAAGAGTCCACTGGCTAGAAACTCTGGTCATCTCCATCTGCTGTCCACAAGCCTATCGGTTGGGCTCCTATGGAGCCCCCAAGGACCCTCAGCTATGACATTGGGCCCCGGCTCCCCACCTGTTTCTAGAAGACTGTCCAGATGCCTGCTGCTGAAAGGCTGGCTGTAGCACCTCACCTGCTCTGCCTGATGAGCCCCATCATTTCACCCTCTCACTGTTTTCTGGGCTGGGGCTGCCTCTGGGCAGCATGCTTTCAAGGACAGAAAAGGCCCCCCTCTTGCCTCACTGGCTGCCACGCCCCCCTGAGCCCTGACTCCTGGACTCCGGAGGACTGAGCCCCCACCGGAACTGGGCCCCGACTTGCACCTGGTGTGCGGGGTTAGACGGAGCGAGATGGAGTAAAATGTTCTGAGCACAACTGGCCGTGTGTGTGTGATGTGAAATGAGGCCCGTCCGCTCTGGGCCTCTCCCTCACACCTCCAAAGTCCAGAGCCACTGGCAGAACTTACTTTATTAAAAAAATGACGAGGGCTTCCCTGGTGGCGCAGTGGTTGAGAGTCCGCCTGCCAATGCAGGGGACACGGGTTCATGCCCCAGTCCGGGAAGATCCCACATGCCGTGGAGCAGCTAGGCCCGTGAGCCATGGCCGCTGAGCCTGCGCGTCCGGAGCCTGTGCTCCGCAACGGGAGGGGCCCCAACAATGAGAGGCCCGCGTAACAACAACAAAAAAATGACGAAACAGGTCTGTACATATTTACAGGCTGGGGTGCAAGGAGGCACAGGTCCAGCAGCAGGGGCACAGGACACTCACTTCTTGGAGAGTTTGACTTGCTTGTGCTTGGGGGGTGCCCACTTGAGGCAGACAGAGTCCACTGTGGGGAGAAGAGGCATGAGAGGCAGGACTGGGCCTCCAGGCCAGGCCGCTCACACTGGCTGCTCTGCCCTGGGCCCAGGCCAGGTTTCACCTCGAGGTGAGAACAGGGGCAGACTGAGTCCTGGGGAGGGGGCTGCCCCAGGCTTCAGTCCTGGGAGCTGGTCAGACTGGCTGGGGATCCGATGACAGCAAAACAGAGGCCTTGGTTCACGGCAGTCCTTACATCTACCCCCCCCGCCCCCCCCACACACACACCCTGGGCAGACTCCACCCACCTGTTATGGGTGGTTTCTTATACTGGGCACTTTTGAGGTGTTCCTCCACCAGCTTGGGTGTGACACAGATCACATGCTGGCCCTTCCAGTACTTGACCATGTTGAGGGACTGGAGGGTGCTGATGATGTCATTCTGGGTGATGCTCGTCATCTGGCTGCAGAAAGGGATTAGAGCAGATGCTGGAGAGAGCTCCCTTGTGGGGTTTGGCTGGGACAGCAAAAGGGGACAAGGAGACAGTTTGATGGCATCACGGCCAATCTTAGGAGAGTCCCTCCCTCTTGAGGGTTCCAGGTGCCTCCCTTACCTAAGGTCCTTGATGGACAGTGTGCCCCGGAAGTCTCGCAGGATCTCCAGAAGGACCCAGGACCAGTAGCTGCGGTAGCTGAGCTTGCCCAGGTCAGACAGTGGCTTCTCAGGGGAGCCTACTGTGCTCTCCAGCTTGGACAGCTCATAACCTGGCAACAGTGGAAATGAGGAAACTGAGGACCCACCCTGCCCTGGCACCCCTCACCACAGCTGCCCTTCCTGGACAGGCCGGGAACCACTCACTGAAAGCAATGAGGAACTTTCCATAGCCACGGCGCTGGTAGGGGGGCAGGGTCAGGATGCAGGCCACGTTGTTCCCATCTGGTGACTCCTTTTCCTGTAGGGGTGGGTGGTCAGGACCTCTGCAGAGGCTCAGCCCCTGCTTCAGGTTCATTCTCCCCCTCTCCCTCAACCCGGGCTTCCCAACCCAGCACCTTCGAGAAATAGCCGACGATGTGGGCTCCCTGCCTGTCCACCTCGGTCAAAATGTAAAAGACGAATGGCTCCACGTCGAAGTACAATGTCTTGTGGTCCAGGAAAAGCTTGGCCAGCAGACACAGGTTCTGACAGTAAATCTGAGGGGTCGCGAGGTGGAAGCAGGCTCAGGGAGCAGGCGTAACTCCGCCTCGCCCCATGGAGGCCTGGGCAGGAGCTGCCACCCTGCCCTGCAAGTGCCAGGCTCCAGACAGCAGCCAGTGCCAGCACGGTGAGAAGTGGGATCCTCACCAGAACAGTCATGTTTAGAATTGGAAGGAGTCTTAGAGTCACGTTCTGATGGATGGGGAAACCGAAAATCAGAGAGCTATGCGCGCTCAAGGAGGTAACAGCAGAGCTGGACCAATCATGGCTACCGCTTCCGAGCGCTGAAGAGGAGCTCAATCTTCACAGACACGAACTCTTCTGTTTCAGGTCAGGAAACAAGCTCAGAGGAGACAGTGGCTCGCTCAAGGTCCCATGGCTGGTGAGCACTAGGGCAGGACTCAACCTGCTATATGAGTTCTGACCCTTCATAGCTGTGTCCTCAGCACCTAGCTCAAGGCTAAGCGTGAAGCTGGGAGCTTGGTAAATGTTTGCTGAATGGACGACCTTGAGCCTGACTCTGCAGCCTGAGCTGTCTGCCCACTCAGCCACACCGGGACAGAGACCAATGTCAGGAGGGCCAGTGGGACCTGGAGGTTGGTTTCATGGCAGAGATCAAGGACACCTTTAAAATCCACTCTCGTTTGACTCAACAATTGTGTGAGCCCAGCGCTGCTAGACCCATTTTGCTTAGGAGGCAACGGAGGCTCTGGGGGGCAGCGGGGGGGGTGGTGCTTGCCTGAGGACCCAAAGCTGGAGAAGGCAGAACTGGGAAGAACACCCAGATCTCCTGCTGGGGCCCCTCCTTCCGCCCCCAGCCCCACTCATGCTCAGGAGGGCAGAGCAGGGGGCTCTGGTGGGGCTAAGAATGGGTATTTCCCAAGCTACTTATCATAAGGCTGACAGAGGCCCATGTTTACTAAGCCCCTATTCAATGCCAGGGACTGTGCTAAGTACTTGACTTTGCTGTCTCATTTACTCCACTAACAAGCCTGTTAGTTAACTATTAGCATGACTCCTGTCTTAAAGATGGGGAAACAGGAACAAAGGACCTTAAGTAACTTGTCCAAGGTCAGCTAGGAAGTTATGGGGCGATTTGAAGCCAGGAGCCACTCAGAAGCCAGGCCTCTGCATCTTACACTCCACTGGCCTTCCCTAGGAGACCTTCCCAGATTGACCAGGCAAGGGTCAAGTTTTCAACGACAGCAAAGCAGGCCCCAAAGGCCCCACCCTGCCACAACAAAGTCCTTCAGGAACAAGGAACTTAGCGGTCTGAGCCACAGAGCTCCCTGGCAGGAAACCTCACACAAAGCAGTTCACACCCAGGAAAAACAAACACCTTTTCTTCAGGCCAAAAGAGAAAGCAGTTTTTAAGAACAGCCTGAGGCAAGACAGTCTCCACTCTGGGTTCCAAAATCGCCTGAACCTAAGCCACCCCTAGCTACCCCATCAGAAGGCAAGTCCTCAGGGACAGAAGGGAAACCCAGAACTCGAGGCTGGCACCACAGGGCCACGAGTTGACTATGCACCAACCACAGGCCGAGTGCCAGGCTGAGCACAAGCCCGCAGTCCTCTTCACACACTAAGGCTGGCCTCTACCCTTTGGCGCCCGTGAGGATCGTCGGGAGGTGCCCAGCGTGTCCCCCCACCTGCCACAGTGCCTCCCCCCGGGGCTCACCTTGTGGTCTTTGCCGTCCACCTCGTACACAGAGATGTTGCTCTTGCGGTAGATCTCCTTCCCCGGGGGCTGCCGCCACTGGCACTGGCCCTGGGGGTGGGGACGGGCAGGGGGAAGCACAGGTATGAGGCCCCAAGGCTCCCCGCTAGGTGCCCCATCCCGCCGTGTGTGGCCTGCAGCAGGCCTCTGCTTCTCTCCACCTGGAGACCCCGGGCTCCACCCTTTACCTACATCGAGTAATCCTCCCAACCATCTGAGGAGACGCGTGCTATTTTACAGATGGAGAAACCAAGGCACAGTAACTGGCTAAGTAACTGGCTCAAACATCACACAGCGAGACGGTTTTTAAGTCCAGCTCAGCCTGGCTCTGGAGGACTCTGGAGGGCTGGCACCCATGACAAGGGCATTTCCCAAACCACATACATTTGCCTCAGAGTCTACCCTGTGGGAAACACACCACTGCCCTGCCCCAGCAGGTCCTCCGTGTGGATTAAAGCTTCCCGTCTGTCCGCACCACATGGTCCCACGGCTCGGGGCTGTGCTTACTTCCTCTTTTCCACAGGGGAACCTGGCACTGGACTGGCCTTGATAAACATGTGCTGAGGGCAAGGGACCCCAGAAGGTCCCCATTCCACAGAAGAGGAAACTGGGGTCTGGGGAGGGTCAGCAAGTTGGCCAAGGTCACTCCGGCAAAGGCAGAGTCAGGCCTGGAATCCAGGTCTCTCCAGCCGGGGCAGCTTTTCCTTGGACTCAACTGCTCTGGACCTTGCCTAGTGCCGCTGTCTCAGCCGGCCCTCAGCCTCTATGCCCACCACCGCACTCACCAGGCCCGGCCCGGCCCAGCCTCACCAAGTGGAAGCGGTAGCTCTTTTCGTATTTCATGTACTTGAGGCAGTACTCGCAGAGCCAGAGCTTGGGCTGTTTCCCATAGTCTTCAGGGAACGGGGAGAAGTACCAGGCGTCGATTTCGTAGTTCCCGATGTGGATCTTGTCCACATACTTCACCTTGGTGATCTGTGGGCGAGGTGGGAGTGAAGGGCAGGGGATGGCTCGGTCGGGGCAAGGGATGCCGTAGGGAAGGGGTGCCCCCAGTTAGGACCCCCTCCCCTACTTACTGCCTCATGTTCCTTCTCCAAGGCTGCTGTTGTGGGGTCCATCTCTGCATAGGTCTGAGTGAGAAAGAGCAGTGGACACAGGTGAACAGAAGTGGAGGTCAGGCCACCCCTCCCGTCCCAGAACCCAGCACTTCCCTCCTGTCTAGCAAACCTGTTTCACCCGGTTTCGGAGCAGACTGGTCCAAGTTCCTCTCCCATCTGCCCACCCACCCATACGTCCCAGACACTCCTGATGCCCAAGTTTGGACCTTTTGCCTGATGAACAGGGCTAGGATCAGGAGGCCTGGTTCCAGTTCTTGGGCTGGTAAGAGCTTCAGCTGTACAACGTGATCAATCCAGCTCTGCTACAGTTGTTGTGAGACAGATGACATAATGGGCCTGGTCTTCCGCTTCCACAGCAGGAACTGGTGCAGACTCCCCGGTGTGCCTGGACCTCTTTCCTGCCCATGGGACTACTCCCAGAGGGCCCTCCCACAGGCACGTCAGGCTCTAGGTGTCCAGAAAGGAACTCAACCTTTCCTCCCTGCAAACCTGGTCATCCTCCTGGGTTCCCCATCTCACTAGGAGCATCACCTTCAGTCCAACTACTCCAGACCAATAAGAGGCCTGCTCTCAAGACTCCTCCTCCTCTCTCAGCCTGGCATTCGAATAATGGCCATGTCCTGTTAGCTCTACCTCGTCATCTCTGGAACCGGTTCCCCTGTCCCACACCAAATAGCCACTGCCACCGTCTCAGGTCTGGATAGTTGACAAGGCCTCTGTAAATTCCCAGCCCCCAGTCTCAGCCCCCTCAGATCTGCTCTGCTATCGACACTCCTGTTTCTGGCCTCCATGCTTTTGCACATGCAGTTCCTTCCACCCTGAATGTCCTTCCCTCTCCTACAGCTGCCAGAAAATGCTTCCTCAGCCTGGTACCGAGCATGAGCCAGGCAAGTGCACGATGAGGCAGAACCTGGCGAGTGATCATGTGTAATTGTTTTTGCTGTGCTCTCCCTGTCCTTCAAGGCCCAGCACCCTGGGAAGGTGTGGTCAACAATCCCCCAGGAGGCCTGACTGCATTCTTCCGATGCAGAATACATTCGTTCCCAAGTCAGGAATTCAGTGGTCAACAACAGTACCCTCCGACTCCTCCTTCTTGGTTTCCCCCATTTTCCAAGTCTTTGGAAGGCAGGGACTACAAGTCAGGTGGCACTCACAGCCCATCTTGTTCCTAGGCCAGATGCTGAAGGAGGAACCAAGTCCAGCCTGACAGTGGACGCAGGTAGGCCTATGACCTACACCAGAGTAGATGGCAGCCTTGCCCTGTAGTTCAGAAGGGAGAAGGAGCCAGTCTTTTACCCAGAACCCCTTCCACAAAGCACTTTGCCTGGATGGCCTCATTTAACCCTTTTGGCAACGCTGAGATACAATGTTCTTACTTCTATTTTACAGAGAAGTAAACAGGCAGGGAGAAGCGAGGTCACTGGCCCTTGGGGACTAGCCAGCTGCCACTTATTCCAAGTACTAAGCACTTACGTCGTAGGCATTACTCAGAACAAGCCTGAGATGGGAGTCTTCACTCTCTCCACTGCACGAAAGAGGAAACTGAGGCACAGAGAGGTGAGCTCACAGAACTGGCACCCAGCACAGCTGGGCATGGGCCCCTCGCCTGTCCAACTCCACACCTAACCCCTGCAAAGATGAGGGAAGGATGATTTTCCTCCTCACATGCCTCTTTAAAACACATTTCCCAACTCATACAACAATCCTCCTCTGTAAATGCATTAAAGAACTACAAAAACACTACTTTCTGTAAATGCTGCAGTTTATTTAGAATTAAACATTAATTAGGCTCTGAAGAACCTTGCTGATCGTTAACTCGCTGTTACTCGTTCTTTGATTTTATCCCCACTGGCCCACTGTCAACCACCCTGCTGACTGCCAGCTTAGAGGTACACCTTTGTGACTTAATGTGCCAGTGCAACCTGGCTGGGGAGCTAAGAAAACCTTAGACCTGTGCTGTCCGGTAGTCACTAGCCACAAGTGGCTACCTAAATTTAAGTTCATTACATTCAAATAAAATTTAATTCTTGGGACTTCCCTGGTGGTCCAGTGGTAAAGAATCTGCCTTTCAATGCAGGGGACAAGGATTCGATCCCTGGTCAGGGAACTAAGATCCCACATGCCGTGCAGCACAGCCAAAAAAAAAAATCTTTTAATAAAATTAAAAAATTTAGTTCTTACTCACATGAAACACATTTCAAGTGCTCAAGAGCCACACGTGGGTAGTGGCTACTGTTTCGGACAGCACAGAGGCAGAACATTTCCATTTATCACAGGACATTCAGTGGACCGTGCTGTCTTAGATGGTGAGAGATCTTTTTTTTTGGCCACGCCATGTGGCTTGCAGGATCTTAGTTCCTGACCAGGGATTGAACCCGGGCCATGACAGTGAAAGTGCCGAGTCCTAACCATTGGACCGCCAGGGAATTCCCAGTGAGAGATCTTTCTAATTCAGGTATTTCAAATTTTTTTATCACAGCACTGTAAACCAACTGTCAGGTTTGTGTATATACATATATATATATTTGTATGTGAGATAAAAGCTTCTTAAAACAATACTTACCTTTAATAAAGTACAATGCACTATGGTATTTTCTAACTTGTCCTAGTTCTTCCATTTTTGAAATTTAAATGGTCACAACCCCACTGAACTAATTTGGCAATCTACTAACAGCCCCACAGTTTGCAAACCATTGCTGCTAAGCCCAGGACGAGCACTCAGAAGGATGGACTGGCACTGGTTGAAAATAATGAACGTCTGGGTGCCTCGAGAGCTCCATAAACCCTCCTCTTGTGTGCACACCCCATCTCACAAATCCAGAAACTAAGATTCAGAGTGGGAGGATAGAAACCCCCCAGGGCAGGCTAGCTTCGTGAAAAGAACCCAAGTTTTAGAATAAAGTGGCAAGAATGATGCAAAGAGCTTGTGCCCCAAAGTAGGACAATCTAGTTGGCCAATCTAATTTCTAACTGGATTCCTAAAACTACCTGTACCTCCCTTGTAAACTGGGGATATAATGCTTACCTCACAGAGTTGCTGTGAAACTTCACTGTGATCATATACTGAAATACTTAGCCTAATACTGTGGCTCACAAGCCTATAAATGTTTGCCATTATTACTCTAATCTCAACCCACCCTTTTACTAGCTGTGTGATCTTGGGCATGTTACTTAACCTCTCTCAGCCTGTTTCCTGTTTTCCTCAGTAAGAACTAATTATCCCTGTGGTGTTGAGTTGTTAGGGAGGATCTGATGAGCTTATACAGGCACAACACTCAGCACAATGCTTGGCAATAGCAAGTGCCCCAAATCACTCATTCTCTTCCTCCCCTTTGGACTTCAGGTCCATCTGTCAATGTGGCACAGCCAAGAGCGGGCATGAAAGGTGCAAGAGGCCTGAGTTCCAGTCCCAGCTGTGTCATTTCCTTGCCACAAGACTGTAGCCAAGCTCTCACCCTCTCTGAGCCTCAGTTTTCTCATCTGTGAAGAATACCTGAGAAGAAGTAGACAGAGTCCCCTACACACTGTAGGAGCTTAAGAAATGGGAGCTACTGTGGTTTTGGCACTGGGACCCAAGGGAGTCAGCAGAGGCAGCTGAGCCTCCTGCGGCCCCGGGGAAGGGGAGGGGCCCGGACCTTCTGCACGTGGTTGATCTCGTCATGCTTGCGCTTTTGGTTGCGAGTGATCTTTCGCTCAGGCTGCTCGGCCAGCTCGCTGAGGTACTTCTCTGAGTTCTTCTGCACGGCATCCTTCACTGTCTTGGTCAACGCCAGCCGGTTCTTGTCTACCCATTCGTCCAGTCGCCGGTTAACTGTGAGGATGGGCCATGAGGGTGCTGCCCTTCCGCCCCTGCCCCCCCCCCACCAGACCTGGATACCCCAAGTCACTCACAGCCCACATAGTGTACATAGAATTCCTCTCGGCCCTCCTGATCGTTCACTCGAGACTGGATCACTTCAGCAGAATCTGTGAAGGGAAAAGGCTAGGATCACCAGGAAAGAAAACAGGGCTGGAACAGAGTGATCCTTCACACTGAGGAGCAGTTTCCCAGATTCTGTGGCCAAATGTACGCTAACCTCACCTGTTCACATCTGCCACTCCCTTCAATCACTGTCTGAGGTGGGCCAGGTTGGGCTGTTATTCTTATTTTAGAGACGAGGAAAATGAGGCTTACCCAGGGTCACCTATTTGAAAAGTGATAAGAGCTAATACTTAACTGAATTTAAATCTGGCTCCAAATTCAATGTTTCTTTTACTATACTCAGTCGTTCATTTGTTCAGGGGTCACGAGGGCTAGCTGTGGAATCAGACAGCCCCACTTCCTAGCTATATTTAACTGAACAAGTTATTTTGGCTTTCTGAGCCTCAGCATCTTCATCTGTAAAATAAGGATAACCGTGCTCACCTCAAACGGTGAATTAATGGCTCTAAAGCTTTCGGTATAGCACCTGACAAACAGCCGACCATTCGATAAACGAGGAAGGCAACCACTGCATGTCTGGCCCTGTGCTGGGTTGCTGCTGAATACAGTGATGGATCATGAGCAGTCCTGCCCTCCGGAAGTTCCCACTTTGATAGAAGACAGATAGACAGACAATGACAACATAATGGTACATATATTATAGCTCAGGTATGAAGAAAATGTTGCATTTCTTCA
Organism: Mesoplodon bidens; assembly: GCF_964165515.1. Classification (NCBI taxonomy): domain Eukaryota; kingdom Metazoa; phylum Chordata; class Mammalia; order Artiodactyla; family Ziphiidae; genus Mesoplodon; species Mesoplodon bidens. Next base: position 44,033,499 of record NC_138171.1, read on the forward strand.
TACAGAAAGGGAACTTACAGAAGGGAACGACTCAGTCTGCCTGAAGGGAGTCAAGAATGGCATCACAGGGGATATGATGCTAAAAGGATGACTGGGGCTAGCCAGCTAAACAAGGAGAAAGGGAAAAACGGGCATTCCAAGCAGAGGGCACAGGCGGTAAAAGGCATATGGCCTTCAGAGCATACAGTGTGGTCTGGTCTGGCAATGGCCTTTACTAGGGGTGCTGAAAAACAGAGAGGTTACAAAAATGAATGCCATTCTAAGGAACTTGGGGTTTATTTTGGAAATGAGGCAAAGCAATAGAAGGGAGGAGAAGCTCGCTTCTGTGTTCTGGTAGGTCCTCTCCGCTGGCGGCTGCAGGGGGTGGATGGAAGGTGGAGTCAGAGAGACAAGGGAGACCATGGAGGAAGGAGGTTAACAAGAAAAGGGAATGAAGCCTAAGACGGGGCAAAGAAGTGGATTGGGAGCTCTACACACCTTAGGAAGAACTTGGCGAACGCCCAACTCGGGGCGGGGGGGGGGGTTGTAGGCGTCGCCCAGGCAAGTCCGAAAGTCCGCGTTCTCCTCCCTTAGGCCCCGCCCCCGCCCTTAAACCCCGCCCCCTGGCCCTGGGACCCGCCCTCACGCCAGGTGCTATCCGGCCGCCGGCACAGGTACGTTTCTCCGATCTCCACGGTGACTTCTGGCTCGCCACGCGCCGGGGTCGGCGGAGAGACGCGGCCCGGGGACGGGGAGGTCCCCTCGACCGCCACATTCTCGCCGGGCCCGGGCTCGCCCTCCCCCGCGACCCCTGAAGTCGCCGCCGCAATCGCCGCGGCTGCTCCCTGTGCCGCCATCGCTGTAGTGGAAGTGACGCCAGAATACTGCGCCGCGCAGGGCCTTTAGCTCCGGGTCAGCGACTCGTGGCGGATGCCGCGGCAGACTGGAGGGGGGAGGGGTTCTGTTACGTAGCAGGAGCTCATTGGCTCGTGCGACGGTATCCGCGGCGCTGGGCCAGATTGACGTGGACTGTGCCGGTTGCCCTGGAGTTGCTTTCCGTTTGGAACTATGGCTGCACCCTAGAGTTGAAAAGAGGAAAAAGGCTTTCCTGATGTGATGCCTCAGCTCGATATTTTTAAAGGTCCGGGTGCCTGATCAGGGGGCGCTGCCCCCACTTTACCGGGGCAGAGCCAAAGCAGCCTCCCTGTATGCCTGGCTTTAGGGCGATGAATTTGGGATTAACACCCATCCCCGTGCCGCCCACTTCCGCTGCCAAATACGGGTCTCCCGTCTTTGAAGACTGAAGAAATTGCCTTCCTTGTGAGATTGGGGAAAAGGACAGTTGGGGTGGGGGAAGCAGGACGGATGTGTGTCCTGGGACAGTGAATCTCTCACAGAATCAAGCCTTTGTAAAGAAAGGACCAGGTCCCCTAAACAGAAACTAGCCAAAGGCAGTGGACATACTGAAGAGCATCTGGGGCTTATTGAGTGAGGAATCCTGGGTTCTGCCCCTACACTGGGGAAGTTGTACAAGTATGTCCATTCCCAGAGTGTCGTTAAAGGTTAAAATATATAAGCCATATAACTATAAAAAGGTTGAACCATATACTTATCTTTTATGTATATAAAACAAGTGTATTGCACAATACCAGACAGGGTAGGTGCTCAAACATTCCCTTTGTCCTCTCTTAATCATCTTTGACTTATAATTTGGTTATTGGGCTTAGAAACAATTCTAAGAGGAGTGTAACGCTCAAGCCCTAAGGATGAGGTTATAGATCAGGAAATGTCTAAGTATTTGTGAGGCATGGCAGTGGGAAGTGCTGGTAACTTGGCTTTTGGGGAATGAAGGAGTTTGGAGGGATCAGTAAATGCCAGTTGTCTGGCAGCATGTGAAACAGAAGAAATAAAAATCAGGCAAGAAAAAAAAAATTAAAACTGTAGTACCTTTTCCCACTCTCCACCCACCCCTAGAACTATGTAGATGATTCACCCAGATCCCCTAGAATCTTTTTCTGTTGCTTCTTTGTGCTCGTATTTCCTTTGATGGGCTTTCAAAAGCCAGCACCAGAGAGGCTTGTTTGGCAAACTGCCCCTCAGGCTAATAGAGCCATTTTGCCTCAGAAGAGATGAAAACACGTTCTTAGCCAGCGAGTTTTAAGTACCTCCCCAATCCCACTCAAATAGGGACATTAAACGAATGACTTTCCAGTGGAGGAGTCCATCAATGATTGTAGAGCTTAGCTCTCTTGCCTGGCCTCCTGCCCTTACCTTTCCCACTTCCCCCACTCCCTTCTGGGAGCACTTTCTCAACAAATCACTCGGACACAAATCCTCCTTTTAAGATGTGCTTCTAGGGAACCCAACCTGAAACATCCCTTCCTATAGCTTAAAACCTTCCATGGGTCCCTGCTGCCTCCAGGATAAAACCCGTGCTTCTTCACTGTAAATTCAAGGTCTTTCACCCTGACTGCCACCTACCTCTCCAGTCTCACCCCCTCTGCCCTGCAGCCAGCAGGATTTTCAGCCTGGCAAGTCACCATGGTTTCCCACCACCAGATACAATTCCTGTCTCCCCTCAATGCCCCACCTCCATCAGCAGTCCCACCAAGCAGGCCCTCAGGCCTTCTCTTTCCCTGGCAAGATAGGCAGGCGGTCACCTCACCACCTGCTCCCTGGAGTCCTTTCCTTTTGCCCTCCCTACCAGGACCCCACTGTCCTCTGGGGCCTGCCAGAGCACAATCTGGTGTGCTCCTTTCCTTGGCAACAGCAAGCACAGCTGGCAGACAGTATTTTTAACCTAACTCAGGTTCAGGAATCAGGTGGCTTGGAAAGTTGCCTAGTCTGGTGACCTACACCTCCGCAACCTGTGACTGCTGGTAAGGGAAGAGTCAGAACTGAGGCCTAAAGCTGGGCCAACCCGGGCCTTCAATATTGTCTGGGAGCCAGAAACATTTGGTAAATGAAATAAATGAAAGGTCTTTGCATAAACTGCTCAAGTCATCCCCACTCGCGCCAAACCTAACATGCAAGCGACTCGGGGCCAGTTCCATTCCTGGTCTGCCAGGCTGTGAGGACAGAGACTGGAACATGAACTAGTTAAAGCCAAGGGCCCAGGGGACCTGAATGGGGGCAGAAACAAAGGCTCACCTGCCCTGCCCACACATGGGGCCCAAGAGGGCATTCAAAACGTGAACTTTAATAACAAACAGCAGGTCAGAGTGGGGGTTCCCCAGGAACAAGAATGACGGAGCTGGTGCTGGAGACCCCAAGGGTCCCCACTTCATCCCCTCTAAGGCCTGGAGGCAGGGAAGCAGTGGACCCCATCGAGGAGGGGAGGTGCCTGGCTCCAAGTAAGTCCATCTGCTTGGGGCCCGAAGACCCGAGATGCACCAGTGTGTGGAGCAGGGTGGCACCCTGCTGGGCCCGGAAGGTCCTGCCAGGGTGTGTGGCCTAGCCTGGGCAGGCAAGCAGGCCAAGGGCTGTGGGGTCAGATGCGGAAGCTTTCCTCCCGGCCGTCGATGTGACGAAGCCGCAGGTAGACGTCCGTGCCAATGCCCTGCAGGGACTGCAGCCGAAGGGAACCACCGAGGTACTCCGCGTAGGCCCGCGATGTGGGCAGCCCGAAGCCAAAGCTGGGGGTGGGCAAGGGGACAGAACACGGGCTTCAGAGGCTTGAGTCTCCTGGGCCCCCCCCACCCCCCATTCTGGCCAGGTGGGGCCTCACCCGTGCATGGGTCCCGATTGGCCGCCACTGTGCAGGTCCAGGTGGCCGAAGAGGGGGCTGATCCGGGGGTCCTGGGTGCTGGCCTCAGCTGTAGTGAAGTGGTAGTCCATAACCCGATCCAGGTCTTTGTGAGCGATTCCCCCGCCCCGGTCTGAAATCCTGGCAGGATGACGACGACAGGGGTTTGGCTCAGCTTTGGCGGGGCTCACTACCTCCCCAAGTAAACAGTGCTAAGTCGGCCTTCCTGTCGCTTCCACGCAGACATGGAATGTGGTCACCTAGACTCTTGGGCCTTGTTTTTTTAAGCTATGTTTCTCCACCCTCACCTCTGCCACTAACTGCTTATACTTTCTCATAGGACTTGACATTTATTCTCAGCCCAGCACCGCAGACTGTTTATTTCTGACTCCTTCCCCACTCTGGGCCCCTCAGCTGCTGACAAGGACAGGGCCCTGGAGCCCACAGCTGGCCGCAGATCCACTCATGTCCAGCTCATGGCAATCTCAGGACTGGAGAATATCTTGTCCAACCAGAAACTAAATCTCAGACTGGGGCAGGTACTGGCTTGAAATCATCCAGCAAATCAGAAACAGTGCCCGGAACCCCCATGCATCCCACCCCAACTCCTACCCAGGGCAAACCTGATGACGAGATCGATATCATTGTTGGCGATGGTGATGACCACATCTGGGACATTGTAGGGAGTGTCTAGGTGACTCTCCATTGTGGCTCTATGCAGGGGGAAAAGACCAGTAGGTGGTGGTGCCCCAGCCTCACCCCAGTTCCTGTCTGCCCCCTTCCAAGATATCCAGCAGCCCACCTCATGGCATTCTTGAGCAGCTCGGGCAGGATGTAGTCCAGCGGCATCGGGATGAAGGGGAAACGGGCAGCCACATGTCCATTGATGCGGACTCGGGGGGCATTGCCATACTTGTGTTCACACAGGCGTCTGCAGAAAGGAGCAAGGGTTCAGACCTCAACCAGTGGTTATCAACTGGAGGTGATTCTGTCCCCACCCTCCCAGGGCAATTTCGCAACCTCTAGCGACATTTTGGCTGTCACAGCTGGAGAGTATTACTGGCATCAAGTGAGTAGAAGCCAGGGACCCTTCTGAACATCCTACAAGCACGGGCCAGCCCCTCACAAAAAAGAACGATCTGGCCCAAAACGTTAACAGTGTCACAGTTGAAAAACCCTGCCCTGGACCATGCCCTGGGCAACGGATCAGACCCAAACCTTCCCTGCCCGAAGACGTCACCCCCTTAGCCGTTCTAGCCTCACCTGGCAAAGTCCACCCACTTTTCAATAATCTTCTTTGGTGAGAGGCGAGTGCAGATGATGCCAACAAAGTCAGGCTGGCAGGAGAAAGAAGGTCAGAACCAGGGATCACCTCCACCCACACCGTGGCCACCAAAAGCTTGCAAACTCTAGACTACGGAAGCAGCCCCAAGGCTCTCCCCAGGCCCTCGGCCCGGGTCCCCAGCCCATGGGGACTCCTGGCTCAGTCCCCCCTGCCCCACTTGACATTCCCAGGTAGGTCTCAGGTCCCCGCGCCCCACCTTGTCCTCATGTAGCGCCAGATGATGTGTAGCCAACATGCGGATCCCAAGCCTTGAAGTCAACGTCTTGTCTAAGAAGTAGCGGACGAGCTTCTCATCCTGTAAAGAGTAGGGGCTCAGAAACCCTGTGCCTGGGACTTCCCTGGTGGCGCAGTGGTTAAGAATCCACCTGCTAACGCAGGGGACACGGGTTCGATCCCTGGTCTGGGAAGATCCCACATGCCGTGGAGCAACAAAGCCTGTGCGCCACAGCTACTGAACCTGCACTCTAGAGCCCGCAAGCCACAACTACTGAGCACACGCACCACAACTACTGAGTCTGCGTGCCACAACTACTGAAGCCCGCTCACCTAGAGCCCGTGCTCCGCAACAAGAGAAGCCACCGCAATGAGAAGCCCACGCACCACAACAAAGAGTAGCCCCCGCTCGCCGAAACTAGAGAAAGCCCGCGTGCAGCAACAAAGACCCAACGCAGCCAAAAATAAACAAAAAATAAAACAAAAACAAAAAATGTTAAAAAAAAAAGAAACCCTGTGCCCTTCCCAGGCCCTCCCAACAGGCCTGATCCCCCATTGTGCTGCCCCTGACCTCTATGTGCTTCCGGCTCTCACGCAGGCCCTCAGCTAAGAGGGTCACCACGTCCTTGTGGTCGTCCAACAGCTGTCGCACCAGCTGGCAGTATTGGGCATCGTCCGTCTGGTCCTTGATCTGCAGGCCACAGAGTCATGAGCTTGGATGGTCCAGCCCTGACTTCTCAGCCCCTCACCCTGCCCTGGCCCAGCCCTCACCGGAGGGAAGTCTGTCAGCTTCTGGAAGGCACGGATGTACAACTCGTGCTGCAAGGAAGAGGTGTGGGAATTCACAGGGATGCTGTGGGCACCAGGTAGAGAACAGCCACCCGTGCCCACGTATGGGGATTGCCATCCACCCCAATTCATTTGGTTCAAACCCCATCATGGCCTTTCAAGCCTCCATGAAGGCTTGGGTCTGAGTCCTCTGTGGCCCTGAAACATTTTGGCAGGTAAGTCTCTACCACCCTGATTCTGTCTCCCCATTTGCCCCATGGGCAGTGGGCACACTGATCTAAGGTCCTCTCTACTAGGGAAACCGAAGCCCCCTTGAGGCCACCTTACCACATGCAGTATGGTGGGGTTGCAGCCAATGATGAAAGGAAGGCTGCGGAAGCCCTTGATACGATGAGCGATCCTCACTGGCAACTCCTGCTGCAAGTACCGGGCACTTTTCTAGAAGAAAGAGAGGAAGGAAGTTAAGTCCAGGGCCTGAGTGGCTGGGTCAGAGCTCCAGGGACCAAGAGAAAAATAGGGGCAGGAATCTTACCAGAAGGTGACTGCCATCCTGAGAGCGGCCTGAATAGAGCATCATGGTCGGAGTGAGACGGACTGAGGGCTGGAGGGGCAGAGGGCCCTTGAGCACTGAATCTCTGACACCCCGCCCCCATCATATTAGCTCCACCCCTTCCCTGGACACCCACTCCAGCTCTGGACCCAGGCCTCACCGCCCTAGCTGCACACCTTCTCCGCTGCCACATCGATGGCCGACTGGTTGTAAAAGGAGGTGACTGTCTTGGAGCGCTCCCGTGCCATCTCCACGTGGTGGGTATCGGTGGCTGATGTGGAGCGGGCCCGGAGAGACAGTGAGGGCCCCAAGAGAGGCCAGAGTGCTGGCCCGCCCCGGGGTCCGCTCCCCAGCACGGAAGCCAGTATCATCGTTTTGCTCTTCTGTCGAACTGGGCAGCCACTAGGGCTGAGGACCGGATAGATGGAGGCGACCCCAAAACAGGGTAAGAAGGGTGTAGGTGGGCAGGGGCACTTCTCTGACTTCAGGGGCGAGAGCCGGTCGAGGATGCTGACAAGCTCAGCCTCCAGGAGCAGCTCCCATCTATAAAGGCGGAAGAAGGGGGAGTTGTAAGGCTCTGAATCCAGGCGCACTATCTTTCCACGTGAGCACTGGTTAGTCAGATTTGGACAATCTCTGCCCATCCCTTCAACCACTTCCCCAAGCACACACAGGCCGAGCCTGGATAACCTTGCTTTCCGGGGCTACTATTCTTCAATCTGATGTTCTATCTGGTAGTCTGGAGGGAAGGGGATCCTTAGACCCATCCAGCCCGAAAACCTCAACCCCCGCTCCCTCTGATCCCGGGCACCCTCGTTCAGGGGGCGGGGCTGACCCCTAATCCGGCGCCTTCGGACCCCGGCCGGTGTCTGGCCTGCGTACCTGCGGCACACAGAATTGTGCACCCCAGGGTCGGCTGCGTTGAAGTAGCGGCTCGGGAGTCCCCGTCTGGTTCCCTCCCTACGCAGGGTCACTTGGTTCGGCCCGGATCTTCCCCATATGGTAGATGCCAGTCCCCCAGCCCCCCAACCCCAGTCCACGCGCGCTCCAGCAATCCAGAGCAAGGGCGGAGGCGGCGGGCGCGCGCTGCGAAGCTTTCGCGGCACGGTCTGAGCGGGTAGCTCCACTTACCTCGGGGCCAGAGCTAGGGCCGGGGTCCGAGAGGAACGGCCCAAAAGTCCACCGGCCGGGCTGGCCGAGCCGCCTGCGCCCTCTGGCGCCGTGACGTCACGTGGGCTATGGGCGCCCGGTGCCTCACGGGAGTTGTAGTTTGGAGCGGAGGACTCGCAACTCGTGCCAGCCCATCGTGGCTGTCTCTCTGCTCCCAGGTCCCCCAATAAATAGCACAGCTCTCTCCACAGGGCTCCCGGAGTTATTTGGTATCTCTGGGCCTCTGTCTTCTGCTCTATAAAATAGGCTTTCTGGGAAAGAAATGCGAGAGGGCGAGAAGACCCTTAGATGCAAAGTGCACAGACCAAACCCTACCTGGATTCCTCCCCTGAGGTCCCGTCCTTCTCCCTTCTAGCTCTTGACTCATTTGTGGGAAACCAGACTGCCTGGTTCAACCCCCAGCTCAGCCACTTACCATCTGGGGCAAGTTACTCAAACTACTCAATACTTCAATTCCCGTATTGGTAAAATGAGGTTGTACCAACCTTGGGGTTGTGTGGTCACATGAATTTATATATGTAAAGTGCCCAGAATAGTGCCAGGCGTGGAATTAACACTCTACTAAGTATTATTATTATTAATATTATTTCTATTATTGTTACTGAGTCCAAGCTCGCTCTGCTCGCCGCACGACAGGCCATTGGAGACGAGGTGTTGGGCAAGCAATTCAGCAGACCGAGAAGATGGCAGACTAAAGTCTCAAAATAACCAACTTATGGGGGTTTGGATGCCAGTTTCTTTTATAGCACAGAGAGAGGGAGGAGATGAGGAAGTAAAGTAAAAAGGCCATAAGTTTTGCAAATATCACCTGGAATGGCCAGCCTCGGGGAGGGGATGTGTTAATTTCTTCTTTCTTATAGCCATCCACAGGCGGACAGGGTCCAGATGTTTCCCTGAACAAAGGCACTTTGGTTTAACATTCAGGCAGAAGGGCAGGGTTACCCGAGGCAGGCCATTGTGTGTAGACAGTATCCTTTTAGTGAACAAAAGCAGCAGAAAGCAAAGGTTAAAGTAAAAGAAACAGATGGAACATGTAGTCAGATATGGCTCTTCCCTGTTACATTATCATTATTACTAATTAATGCCAGCAACAAACACTGTTTAGGTGACTTTTCTGTGCAAGGAGAGGAGATTGGTGTTGAATTAAATAAATAGACCCTTCCCTGCCCTGAAGAGGAAGACACACAATTTCCGTGTCATCAGTTGTGCTAAAAGCCACACAGGAGGCTGTGGGAGCATCAAATAGGGTCTGGGAATATTGGTATAGGTGCCGTGTGAGTAGGACTGGTCAGGCCTGGGAGCTGGAGTTGGAAGGACATGTCAGGACAGGGAAGAGCCTGGAGCATGTGGAGTCTGGGAGGAGAGGAGCTGAATGAGGTGACCAGAGCCAAATTTTGAAGGATGAGGGTGCATTTGTCCTGAAGTAGTAAGAAGCCACTGAAGAGGGCTTCCCTGGTGGCACGGTGGTTGAGAATCCACCTGCCAATGCAGGGGACACAGGTTCCAGCCCTGGTCTGGGAAGATCCCACGTGCCGTGGAGCAACTAAGCCCGTGTGCCACAACTACTGAGCCTGAGCTCTAGAGCCTGTGAACCACAACTACTGAGCCCGAGTGCCACAACTACTGAAGCCCGCGATCTACAGCCTGTGCTCCGCAACAAGAGAAGCCACCGCAATGAGAAGCCCGCGCACCACAACGAAGAGTAGCCCCCGCTCGCCGCAATTAGAGAAAGCCCGGCACAGCAACGAAGGCTCAACACAGCCAAAAATAAAAACAATTAATTGATTAATTAATTTTTTAAAAAAGCCACTGAAGGGTTTTAACTGGATAGATCTGCTCCTTAGACAGAATGCTCTGGCGGTAGTGATTGGGACCAGTGAGACCAAACGAAGAGAGACCAGTGAAAAGACAGTTTTTCCAAGCAGGCGATGATGGGAGAGAGACTTTTCAGTGTGTGTTTGTGTGTACTTATACTGACTAGATTTTTCTTCACCATGGTCATGTATTTTCTAAATAGTTTAAATTTTTAAAGCAAAGGGGTAAGTGAAGCAGGAGATATTTTGGAGTTTTGGGGGGGTCGTTTTGTTTTGTTTTTGAAAAATTTTTTTCTTTTTTGGCTGAGCCATGCGGCTTGCGGGATCTTAGTTCCCAGACCAGGGACTGAACCGTGGCCCTCGGCAGTGAAAGCATGGAGTCCTAACCACTGGACCGCCAAGGGATTCCCTGGAGCTGTCTTTAAACTTCAGCAGAGGTGGGACCCTTCACCACCGGCTGGCCTGCCTGAGGGGCTGGGGGAAAGTCTGCACAGATCATGAGGAAGGGGCTCCCTGAGTCTCTGGATTTTCTCTTCGCCCCTCATCCCCACACCATTCCCACCCTTTCTTTTCCCGCATCCCGGCAATACCCTGGAGTGAAGCTGGGAGGACGCTCAGCTCTGGAGGCGGCTGGAGGCAGGCAGGGCTTGAGCCAGCGTTAAAAGGGAGAGGGGAGGGTTCTCGCTGGGAAGGCCGAAGTGCGCAGAGAAGCAAAAGATGGCTTGAAGCGTGGCAGATCCCGGCGCTCACGTGGCCGTGGCGTGGCCGGCAGTGCATTAGACCCTGCGCGTTGGACCAGCCCGGCCGGGACTCGCTGCTGCCTCCCGGCGGTGGAGGTTGGACTTGCACCCTAAGAGTCCACCTTCCCGTTGGTCAGGCGCTCTTCTAAGAGATTTATTTACATGTGTTCGTTTCATCTTCATAACGAACCTCTGAGGTAATGTGATTATCCTCATTTTACAGATGGGGCAACAGAGACCCAGAATGATTGAACGACTCCTCCGTCCCCTCTTTCTGTTCCGTCCTCACCCCCCATACTCATGGCAACAGCCACACTGGCCCACCTGTTTTTCCTTCAACATACCAGGCACGTTCCACCTCTCACGAGCTGTGCCCTCTGTCTGGAACACCCTTTCCCTAGATTTCCACATAGCTTAATCCCTTACCTCCTGTAAGCTTTTGCCCAAATGTCAGCTGAATGAAGCCCAACCTGATCATCCTATTTAAAATTGCAACCACCCCCATTCCCCTCACACTGCTTTACTCTTATTTATTTGTTTGTTTATTTGGCCGCGCTGTGTGGCTTTTGGGCTCTTAGTTCCCCGGGATTGAACCCTGGCCCCAGGCAGTGAAAGCACCAAGTCCTAACCACTGGACCGCCAGGGGATTCCTTCTGCTTTACTCTTTATTTTATCCGTAGCATGTATCACCGACAGCATACTATATACTTATATATTTATCATAGTAATTGCTCAGTTTTTTTCTAAAATGTAAGACCACAGTATGAATATTTGTCTGCTATACTGATTTATCCTGTGCCCCTAACACAGTCCCTGGCACATAACAGGTGCTCAATAAACATTTATTAAATAAATGGAAGAAATATTGGGCTTTCTTCTTGAGCTATTGAAAGGCAAAGTAACAAAACTACATCTTTTAATTTTTGATAAAGATGTACTTTGGGGTTTCCCTGGTGGCGCAGTGGTTGAGAGTCCGCCTGCCGATGCAGGGGACACGGGTTCGTGCCCCGGTCCGGGAAGATCCCACATGCCGTGGAGCGGCTGGGCCCGTGAGCCATGGCCGCTGAGCCTGCGCGTCCGGAGCCTGTGCTCCGCAACGGGAGAGGCCACAACAGTGAGAGGCCTGCGTACCGCAAAAAAAAAAAAAAAGAAAAGATGTACTTTGACTGCTGTATGGAGAATGTATCTTAGGGTAAGAGACAAATATATCTGAGAGACCAAAGATGAGGCTACTGCATTTATCTAGGTGGGAGGTGATGATGGTTTGGGTCAAGGTAGTGGTCTGCATAGATTACAGGGAATGAGAGAGTGGTCCAGGAGGAGTGGCTTGGGTGGATTGGGGGGGGACCATGGTTAAAATGGGAACCCCAGAGAAGGGCCAGGTTTGGGGAAGGTAAGAAGCTCAGTTTGGGGTGCATTGCATTGCATCTGATTGGCCTGTGAGACATACATATGGTGATGTCCAAGAAGTGTTTCTGCTCTGGGGTGTGGAGCCCAGGAAAGAGATCTGGGCTCAGGTCAGAGTTCAGAAGCTGTGAACTGTAAGGAGAAAGGGAAGACATCCGTGGAAATAATGTTGCCTCATGTGGCAGTTTGTGTTTCCCAAAGATGCCCCACCCCACATGCCCACATGAACTTCTTAGAATATGACTTTGACACTTCTCATATCAAGGGGTGAAGTTCTGTGTTCCTTTCCATTAGAGCTAAGCAAATTTGTGATTACAGTGGGACAGATACTATATGATGACTTATGAAGCTAGATCATAAAAGATGATGCAGCTTCCACTTGGCTCCCTGGAGAATTTTTACTGGAGTCCTGAGTTACCACGTAAGCAGTCTGATTGCCCTGTATTAATTGTCCATTGTTGTGTGACAAATTACCCTCAAAATATAGCAGCTCAAAACAATAAACATTTATTATCTCCCACAGTTTCTTTGGGTCAGGAATTTGGGAGCAGCTGAGCTGGTGTTTCTGGTTCAGGGTTGCTTATGAGGTTGCAGTCAAGATGTTGCCCGATGGTCCAGTGGTCAGGACTCTTCGCTTTCACCGCGAGGGCCTGGGTTCGATCCCTAGTCAGGGAACTAAAATCCCATAAGCTGCTTGGTGCCGCCAAAAACAAAAAAAAAACCATGTTGCCCAAAACTACAGTCACATGAAGTCTTGACTGATGCTAGAGAATCCACTTCCAGGGTGGCTCTCTCACGTGCCTAGCAAGTTAGTGCTGGTTGTTGACAGGAAGCCTCAGTTTCTCACTAAGTGGACCTCTCCTTAGGGCTGCTTGAGTGTCCTCATAACATGGCAACTGGCTTCACCCAGAGTTAGTGATCTAAGAGAGAGCAAAATGGAAGCCACAATATCCTAATGACTTAGCCGCCAAAGTCACAAACCATCATTTCTGTATTATCCTACTGGGTCAGATCAGCCCTATTTCGTGTGGGAAGAAACTACACGACGTTATGAATCCCAGGAGGTGAAAATCATTGAAGACAACTTTGGAAACTGGCTATTGTAGCCTGGAGTCTGCCATGCTGTGAGGAAGCCCAAACTAGTGCCTACGGAGAGGCTACAGGGATTCATGAATAGCCCCTGAGACTGCAAGAAGAGAGAGAGAGGCCAGGTTATCAGCCTCCCATTGTTCCAGAATTAGCCAGCATCTCACCACAGTTATGTGAGCCAGAACTACCCAGCGAAAATTCTCGTACTGAATGCCTAACCCCTAAAAACTGAGAGAAAATAAAATGATTGCTTTTCTCTTAAGTCATTATTTCTGTGGTGATTTGTGTGAATCCACAATGATTCCCACCTCCCGGTATTTATATCCCTCTGTAGTCTCTTCCCACATTGAACAGGGCTGACCTGACAGAAAGGATAAATGACAATATGGGACTTTCAAGGCTAAGTCATAAAGATACTGTGGTTTCCACCTTGCTCCCTCTTAGATGACTCATTCAGGGGGAGTTCAGTCATGGATATAGGAACACTCCAGAAAACTGTGGAAAGAAGTGAGAAACTGGTCTAAGTCTTAGTCCTCTGTATTAGTTTCCTATTGTTTCTATAACAAACTACCACAAACTCAGTGACTTAAAACAACATGAATTTTGACTTCCCTGGTGGTCCAGTGGTTAAGACTCTCTCCCTTCAAATGCAGGGGTCGCAGGTTCGATCCCTAGTCAGGGAATTAAGATCCTGCAAGCCCCATGGCTGGGCGAAAAAAAAAAAAAAATTCCTCTCTGGAGGCTCTAGGGGAGAATCCATTTCTTCAACTTTTCCTGCTACTACAGGCCACCCACATTCCCTAGCTCATGACACCCTTTCTCCATCTTCAAAGCCAGCAACACTGCATCTCTTTGTGCTTTTCTTCTATAGTCACACCTTCCTCTGAATCTCTTCTTCTGCTGCCCTTTTTCACTTTTAAGGACCCTTGTGATTACATTGGATCCATAGGATAATCTGTTTTAAAATCAACAGATTAGTAGCCTTAATTCCATCTGCAACCTTTAATTCCCATTTGCTACGTAAACTAACATGTTCACAGGTCCCAGGAATTAGGACACCGACATCTTTAGGAGCCATTATTCCACTGGCCACATTGTCTGGAAGAAAAGGAATGGGCCTGAGGAGGAGCAGCCAGAGAAGGAAGAGGGCCATCAGGAGAGTGAAAATATCACAGAAGCCAGAGGAAGACAGAGTTCCCAGGAAGGAGTGCCCAACAGTGATTAATACTGTTGGGAGGCCAAGCATGATAAGAACAGAAAAATATGCATTGAATTTAGCATCCTGGTGACACCAGCCGTAAGTTGTCAGGGGAGTATTGGGGGCAGGAGCTAGTTTATGGTGTGCTGGGCAGCAAGGAGGAGGTGAGGAAGTAAAGACTGGGAGTGTAAAATCTTCCAAAAAACTTGATCGTAAAGGGATATTTTTTGCAACTTCTAAAATGAGGGAAAGTTTCAATGCAAATGGGAAGGAAGGGGAAGTATAGGTGAGAGGGGTCATCAATAGATGCTATGTCTGTGAAGGGGGGTGCTCAGCTAGCCCACCAAAGACTTGGGAAGGAGGGACTGTTGGGTTGATCTGGGCTCTGGTTTCGCCAGGTGGCGCCACAACAGAACGGAGGTTAGGATACTGTCAAGGGTATGGCGGTGGTGATGGAGCTGGGAGTGTGGGGGAGTGACGGAGAGAGAGAGATCGGCCAGCAGGAGGCGCTGGTGCAGCAGGAGGGAATGGCTGGGCAAACTAGGCGGATTGGAGGTTATAGTCCTAATAATGTCTGAGATAGTAATTTCAGGGGAAACGCGTGGTTCTTGATCGGATCGCAGTATTCGTTGGATTCCCCGATCCGCTGGTCTCTAGTTCATGGATGTTCCAAAGTTAGAGCAGGGCTTGGGCTAGAGTAAACTCTATATACTGTTAGCCCGATTAATAAAATGTTTAAAACTCCGGAGACTCCATTACCCTTGAGGCATTGCGACGACCCCGACTACAATTCCCATCATGCCTGGCAGGCCGTCAAATCAGTAAGTACCCACGTCCCTTAATCTGGTTTTCCAGTCCCAGCATTCCTCAGCAGTTTTCATACACAGGCAAGCACTCCTGCCAAACCCTGGGAACACCCAATTGGATCAGGGAGTGTGAGACCAACAGGCCAATCGCCCAGCCAGACGGGCGGGAGAGAGCGTGGCCAAATCCGGCCCGGCCCCTGCTCCGTGGCTGGCTCCCTTCCGGCTGGCGCCTCCGGCGGGACCAGAAGACATGGGCAATACCTGGCGGAGCCCTGGGTGGGTGCGGCTCGCGCTCTGCTTCGCGGGCTTAGGACTCTCACTCTACGCGCTGCACGTGAAGGCGGCGCGCGCCCGGGACCGGGATTACCGCGCGCTCTGCGACGTGGGCACCGCCATCAGCTGTTCGCGCGTCTTCTCCTCCAGGTGCGCGCGGGAGTGAAGCCTTGGGGGACCTGCTGCTCGTAGGAGCGGTGCATGGGGACCAGGTGTGCATGGCGACCAGGTTGCCAGATGAATCTGGGATTGGGGTGCCCGTGGAGCGGACGCACGAAGCCGGACTGCTCAAGGGGGCGTTGCCTGGCGAGACGGGTGTGTCCGAGATAGGAGTGTGGGGTACAGGGGGCAGATAGTGCTGGGGACTGGGGTTATTCGAGGGAGAGTGCACGTGAATCCTGATGACAAGAAATAAGTGACCGGGCAGGACGGGGAGGTGGGGTCGAGTGTAGGGACTGATTGTGGTCTTTTTTTTTTAAAAATTTATTTTGATTATGGTCTTAAGGATGGCTTTGCCTGGGGACAAGGTGGCCAGATCTGGCTATGCTTGAGGGTCTAGGTTAGTGGGATGACCTAAAACAGAATAGGGGAGAGGTTGGCCAGGGCGCTGGAGATTTAGGGATCCAGGGCAGAGAGATTCTGCCCTGGTTTCCCAGTCTTTGGTAACTCTGTAAAGCAAGGTGAAGGGTTATACTCATCTTGCCATGTTAAGACTTATTGAAGGTCTAGGATGAAAAGAGGAGCCTATGGGGGAGCCATGGCCTGGTGTGACCTGGGAATGGGGGAGGATAGGGGCAGTGATATGGAATCCTGTCCTGGCCAAAGAAAGGCTGTTCCTGGAGGCCATTGACCCTTGGACTCATGTGGGGGTTGGGGGAAGGGCTAGAAGGGGAAGGACAGCCCAGATGCCTTCTTGGAAATAACCCTCCCAGGATAAGGCCCATGGCACTCAGTTGACACTCCTAACCTGGGCCCTCCCCTCCACCAGGTGGGGCCGGGGCTTCGGACTGGTGGAACATGTTCTGGGCAAGGACAGCGTCCTCAATCAATCCAACAGCATATTCGGTTGCATCTTCTACACACTACAGTTGTTGTTAGGTGAGTGGCCCTACCCTCTCATGACAGGCCCCTTCCTGTCTTGGCCAGCCCAGCCCCATCCCTTGCAATCTTTGTGACCCAGACATCTGATGGCCAACTGCTCATCACTGAGCACCTGGGAGGTGGGAACCTATACGAGTCTTTACTGTCAGAGCCAGAAGGGCCCTTAGAGACTTCATAGGAGCCCAGTTTTCTGGAAAAGACTCAGAAGTTCCTTTCTGGGGGAAAACCAAAGGTTGCTTATCTTTCATCTCATGTAGAGCTCAGCAGGAATATTCACTGTTTGGGTCCCAGGAATCATTGAACAGATAGGAGAACCAAGGCCTTGGCAGAGCCTGTCAGAGCCTCTCATTTTAGAGACTCTTCCCCAGTAGCCCCTGCCATCTGGGTTGCACCATAGAGTCGTGGCGTGTTCTAGAGGTAGCCAGTCCCTGAAGCCCATGCCTGACCCTTTTCTGCCTTGCAGGTTGCCTACAGGGCCGCTGGGCATCTGTCCTGCTGGTGTTGAGTTCCCTGGTGTCTCTAGCTGGTTCTGTCTACCTGGCCTGGATCCTGTTCTTCGTGCTCTATGATTTCTGCATTGTTTGCATCACCACCTATGCCATCAATGTGGGCCTGATGGTGCTGAGCTTCCGGGAGGTCCAGGAACCCCAGGGCAAGGTCAAGGGACACTGAGCCCTCACCCCAAGCCAGGCTGACCTCATTTGCTCTGCTTTGCCTTGTGATCTTTGCCCAAGGAGGCTACGTCTGGATCCTTAGAAGAGTCTGCAACCTGCCCCTGCCATACTCCCACACGGGACAATGGACCAAACATGCCACACTGTTTCCTTCACCTTAGTGCCTCTGGTTCTGTCCCCAAAGACTGGTTTCCTAAGTTCCTGCTATTGCCCAAGGATGGATGGTTCAGAGCAATAAAATTCCTTAAATAAATTAGCCAAGTCTGAGCCATCTGTCTGCCAGGGACCTTAGTGTTGGGGCTTCCCCAGTCTTTCCTCCTCTGGGACGGGAAGATATGAGTCAGAGGGAGAGTGGAGGGTCTGCTGGGAAGGGTAGTTAGTCCCTTCCTCAGTATGTGGAGTCAGCAAGACCTGGGGTGCCATCAGCCCCCACCCCCAGGAAATGGGCTGGCAGCTTGTCCCTCCTACCCACAGAAGCCAGGCCTTGTCTTCTGGGACAGCCAAGCATGTGAGATTCGCCTTTCTGGTTCTGTGCAGGCTTGCTGGGAAGTTCTTCCTGTAGTCTAACCTAACCCCTCCAGCTGCCTTATCTACCACCCCAAGCCAGTCTTGGCAGCCCTGGAGGGCCAGGTACAGGTTGTGTTTTTGTTTTGTTTTTCCTAGTATGTACTAAGCACTTATCCACATGTGACTCTGCTTAAGGACATGACATGTCAACTCATTTAATCCTTATATCAATTGTATGAGGTAGGTATTATTCTTACAGTCATCCCTTGGTATCCACAGGAGATTGGTTCCAAGACTCACCTACCCACCCCCAAACCAAAATCCAAGGATGTTCAAGTCCCTTATATAAAAGGGCATAGGGAATTCCCTGGCCGTTCAGTGGTTAGGACTCGGAACTTTCACTGCTGTGGGCCCGGGTTCAATCCCTGGTAGGGGAACTAAGATCCCACTGCAAGCTGCGCAGTGCAGCCAAAAAAATTAATTAATTAATTAATTTAATTAAATGGCGTAGTATTTGCATATAACCTACACACACCCTCCCATATACTTTAAGATATACTTTTTAGTCATCTCTAGATTACTTATAATATTTAATACAATGTAAATAGTTGTAAATACAATGTGAATGCTAGGTACCTAGTTGTTGGTAAGCAGTAAACTCAAGTTTTGTTTTTTTGAACTTTCTGTTTTTTTGTTTGTTTGTTTGGTTTTTTGGGTTTTTTTTGCAGTACGCGGACCTCTCACTGTTGTGGCCTCTCCCGTTGCGGAGCACAGGCTCCGGACACGTAGGCTCCGCGGCCATGGCTCACGGGCCCAGCTGCTCCGCAGCACGTGGAATCTTCCCGGACCGGGGCACAAACCCACGTCCCCTGCATCGGCAGGCGGACTCTCAACCAGGGAAGCCCTAGAAGCGCCACCAGGGAAGCCCTGGATTTTTTTTTTTTTTGGATCTGCAGTTGGTTGAATCTGCAGATGTGGAACCTGTGGATACAGAGGGCTGGCTGTATATCTTGATGAGGAGACTGAGGTTCAGAGAGGCTAAGTAATTTGCCCAAGATCACACAGCTAGTTTGGGGGAGGGGGTTAGGGAGCCCTCAGGACTTGAATCCACCAGGGCCATATGGCTCTGGTGTCTTATGTTCTTAACTGGAGCCACAGCTGCCTCTGAGTTGGGGTCAGGGTCCCTGAACAGTCTGGTCTGTTCTGAGTTAGAAGTCAGGAAGAGGAAAAGGATGCACCCTGAGTGTTCCTCCCTCCTAATTGAGTCTTCCAACACCTGTTAGGAAGGTGGGCACCATGTAACCCTGTTTCCCGGGAAGGTGGCAGAGAGGCATTGAGATTTGCTAGTCTCGTAGCCAGCAAGAAGCAGACAGCCTGGCCCCTTGACACCTAGCCCTGTACACCCTGCCTCTGAATCAAAATAGAAGATAAATGAAACCCATTTGGACCCAGGCCTGGGAGAGAAGCTGAAATGGAGAGTGCGAACTGGGGAAGGCCTGCCCACCATGCCCTTCACCTGTTCCAGTAGGACAGCTCCCACGCTTGGGAGCAAGTTTACTCTGCTAGGCTTCAGTCTAAGCACTTTTACACTCAATAGTTTGGAGTTCTTCAGTCAAGGCACAAACGGGCTAACTGTCCAAGGTCACTCACGTGTTAGGGGGAACTGGGATTTGAACCCAGGCAGTGTGGCCAAGGCTGAGGCCCAGGGAGAGGCGGTGAACAGCCCAGGGTCACACAGCCACAGCCCCAGAGCTGGAAACTGCTGGCTCCCTTCCAGCCCAGGAAAAGCAATGACACCTAACTCCTAGCAAGTTGGGAGTGGAGCAGAGGTGGAGCTAGGGAGACCTAGAGCACAGGCGGCAGAGTGGCTTGGAGCAGCATGAAGGGGAGCTGGGGACTGAGGCTGCTCATCCTGGGAGCCGTGGTCTTCATAGAGGGTGAGTCACCCGTGTTTGGGGAGGAGGCGGTATGGTGGGGTTCAGGGGCTGTCCTCTACCCCAGCAGCCCCCTGCAGCTTGGTGTGTGAGAGAGAGCCTGCCCAGGAGGCCACAGTCAGCCTGTGGCAACGTAACCGTGTCCAGCTGTGTGTGGGGGGGAGGGGTATGTGGCCGCCTGTGTCCAAATGGGTATGATTTCCTTGGGCTGGATTATAGTCTGTGTCTGCAGGAACTGTCATTATGCCTGTGTGTGTGCCCTGTGGCCCCGTCTGCCCCTCTACTTCCAGAATGACCTTAGGCAAGTTCTGGGGCTCTGTGGCCTCAGTCTCCCCACCTTTACATACGTCCTGTCTCTCCTGGAGCAGATGTTCAATGGGTGTGTTTGTGTGTGTGCCTGTGATGGGGAAGAGGCAGGGCAGGGGACCCTTTGGTAGTCTCTGGTGGTTTCTGGAAAGGTGGTGGGGCCCGAGTCATCAGAACAGGGGGCGGGGTGAGTCTCAATCTCTTTCTTTTTTTCTTTTTTTTTTTTTTCTGCGGTACGTGGGCCTCTCACTGCTGTGGCCTCTCCCGTTGCGGAGCACAGGCTCCGGACGCGCAGGCTCAGCGGCCATGGCTCACGGGCCCAGCCGCTCCGCGGCATGTGGGATCTTCCCGGACTGGGGCACGAACCCGTGTCCCCTGCATCGGCAGGCAGACTCTCAACCACCGCGCCACCAGGGAAGCCCGAGTCTCAATCTCTTGATGCCCTCCCCAACTTGGACGTGACACAGGCCTCTAATTATTCCTCTTAGGCCTCCGCAGCGCAGGGCACAATTAAGCTAATGCTCTCCACATGCACAGACCGCCTCTCTGACTCAGCGGTGGGGGCAGGAGTTGGGGGTTCTGCGGCCTGGAGGAGGCCTGGCCTGGTCCCAAGCTGAACCCCAGGCCCTGCCGCTCAGCCCCAGGAGTGCTGAGCACAGCTGAGGCAGGAGAATTAATGACTGAGTGTACACTCTGAATAGCTTCCAATAAAAGCTGTTTCTTGATCTCATATAAATATTTTCATTCTGGGAGGGGCTGGTGAGGTAGCCACAGAGTCATAACAGCAACCCACGCCAATCCCCCCAAACCTGTTCCCTCCACCAAGGCTGGGCCAGGCAGGTAAGGCTCCCTGCCCCAAGGCTCACCTGTGTCTCTCTCTTCCCAGGTCTTCAAGCAGCTCCGCGTGGTAAGCTCTGGGGCCGTGGGGCCTGGGCCTTACTTGGGTCTGGGTCGGGCCAGGGGTGAGGGCAGGACAGGGGCCTGCTGTCAGCCTGACCCCCACCTCTCCACAGCATGCGGGCAGCGTGGCCCTGGCCCCCTCACACCTCAGGAGGGCAACACAGTGCCTGGCGAGTGGCCATGGCAGGCCAGTGTGAGGAGGCAGGGGGCCCACATCTGCAGCGGGTCCCTGGTGGCGGACAGCTGGGTCCTCACTGCGGCCCACTGCTTCGAAAAGTGAGTCACGGCTGTGGTCAAACAGGGTTTCTGGCTTTGGGGGTGAATGATTTGTCCCCAAGCCCCTCAAGACTGAGCCCTGCCCCTAGAGTAACAAAGTACCATTTATTAAAAATATGCCATGTGCCGGGTACATACTATCAAGTTAATCTTAACAGCCCTTCATGGTAGAAGCCTTACAAATGAGACAACTGAGTTGGGAGAAGGATGGACCTTGCTTAAAGCCACAGGTTTTCTGTCCATCTTTCACCCACTTTGTGCTGTCTCCCATGGTGTCACCGTCCCCCTTTGCATTCAATGCCTGGGTCTTGTCCCCCCACCACTTCCAGGGTGAAAGTCACAGAACTGCACTCCTGGTCAGTTGTTCTGGGTTCTCTGAAGCATGAGGGGCTGAGCCCAGGGGCTGAGGAGGTGGGGGTGACGGCTCTGCAGCTGCCCAGGGCCTATAAGCACTACAGCCAGGGCTCGGACCTGGCCCTGCTACGGCTCGCCCACCCCGTGGCCCACACACCCCTCTGCTTGCCTCAACCTGCCCATCGCTTCCCCTTTGGGACCGACTGCTGGGCCGCTGGCTGGGATCAGGACAATGACGGTAAGTGCTGGCCCAGGCTGGAGCCCAGAGGGGCACTCTGCTTGCCCAAGGTCACACAGCCTCAGCTGCCAACTGTCCCCGTTCCCGGTCTCCCTTGCTCCTCTGAGCCCAGACTCCAGCCCCAACCCCCTCTCTTTGGCCAGTTCCCAGGGCCCTACGGAATATACGCCTGCGTCTGATCAGCCGCCCCACGTGTAACTGTCTCTACAACCGCTTGCACCAGCGGCAGCTGGCCAGCCCGGCCCGGCCTGGGATGCTGTGTGGAGGTCCCCAGCCCGGAGTGCAGGGGCCCTGTCAGGTCTGAGGGGGAGGACAAGGGAAGGGAACGGGAGGGGGCTGGGCACTCAATCCTCAGGGACTGGTGGAAGGACCACACGTAGAGGGTGTCCGCCCAGGGCTGGGGGTCAGGTGTCTGTCCTTGACAACACTGCCCGGCTCCAGGGCGATTCCGGGGGCCCCGTGCTGTGCCGCGAACCTGACGGACACTGGGTTCAAGCTGGGATCATCAGTTTTGCAACAGACTGTGCCCAGGAAGACACTCCTGTGCTGCTGATCAACACGGCTGCTCACAGCTCCTGGCTCCGGGCTCAAGCTCAGGGGGCAGCCTTCCTAGCCCAGGACCCTGAGACCCCAGAGATCAATGATGAGGACAGCTGTGTAGGTATGAGCAGCGGGTGTCAGGAGCGGGACGTTGGGGGACCTCCCCCCAGGGCTGCATGACTTCTGGGCAGCAGGTGGAAGCCACAGTGGAACAAATTTCAGCTCAGAATAGAAAACTGATACAGGGTATCCACACGCTGCCAGGGGCTTATGAGGGGGCTTATAAGGCCCCTTTCAGCCCCCAAGATGGGAACAGCTCCATTTACGGCTAAGAGGCATAGATGCTTTGGAACTTTATGAATTTGGGGTTTAGGTAAGACGAGGAATTTCTGCAATCTGGCTGAACGTTTTGGGGCAGGCTTCAAGTTTCCAAGCAGGAACTCCATGGGATTGGAGAGGGCAGGGCTCCCACTCAGTGGGGCATTAGTTCTGGCAATAAGTGACTAACATGCAAACTGCATGCAAAATAATTCCTGAGGCGGAAGCTCTATCTTGATGTTAAGAGAAGCACCAGTGAGCCAGGAGTTCTGGGGCCACTCCAGGCCCAGAGGGTGCAGACAGGCGGGGTAGGGAATGATGAGCAGGCCACTCCCATGATCCTGGACCATCAGAGTTAAAAACTTAGGCCCTGGGTTTTGAATCTCAAGTTGGCTATTTGCCTGTGGTTACTGAGCTAGAAAGTCACTTAACCCCTCTGGAACTTTGGTTATCTTTGGTAATTAGGGTAACCAAGATTCAACTTAAAAGGATATTGTGAAGATGGTTGATAGCACATGGGAAGCGCTTAGCACGGGGCCTGGCACGCAGTGAGCACTTAGCAGGAAGGCAGATGATGATGTAATCCCTCTGTTTCAGCCTGTGGATCCTTGAGGAGAGAAGGCCCCCAGGCAGAAGCTCCCTCCCCACGGCCCTGGGACGCCAGGCTGAAGCACCAAGGGAAGCTGGCCTGTGGCGGAGCCCTGGTGTCAGAGGAGGTGGTGCTGACCGCTGCCCACTGCTTCATTGGGTGAGTCCCGTCTCCCTTGCCTTTGTGCCCCCACCCTTGCTAGCAGCCCTGCCACCCAGTGCTGTCAATGCTGTCCTTGCACAGGCGCCAGACCCCAGAGGAATGGACTGTAAGCCTGGGGGCTGGACCAGAGGAGCGGGGCCTGAAGAAAGTCATCTTGCATGGGATGTATAGCCACCCAGAGGGGGGCTATGACGTGGCCCTCCTGCTGCTGGCCCAGCCCGTAACACTGGGCTCCAGCCTGCGGCCCCTCTGCCTGCCCTACGCGGACCACCGCCTGCCTGATGGGGGACACGGCTGGGTCCTGGGGCTAGCCCGCCAAGGAGCAGGTATGTAGGTAGGACAGGGCCACCAGCAGCTGTGCATCTAGCCTAGAGGCCGAGGCAGCAGCTGGGTCTTCTCCATCGCCCTGCAGGCACCAGCTCCCCTCAGACAGTGCCTGTGACCCTCCTGGGGCCCAGGGCCTGTAGCCGCCTGCACGCAGCCCTTGGGAGCGACAGAGCCCCCATTCTGCCACGGATGGTGTGCACCAGTGCTGTGGGTGAGCTGCCCGGCTGTGAGGTGAGCCCCACTCCCCCTGTCCTCACCCCACAGACCCCTCACACTGCCACTCATGAACAGTCCTTCTGCCAGGCTTGGCCTCAGACCTCTCACCGAAACTCAGCCTTTCTGCCAACTGGCTCCCAAACAGCCAGGCCCCCAGCCCCGGCCTCAGCCCCTTCTGCCCCGTGAAGCTGCCTAGGGAGAGGAGGAAGTCACTGGTGTCCTCTGACCCCTGACAGGGCCTGTCGGGGGCACCGCTGGTGCACAAAGTGAGGGGCACATGGTTCCTGGCTGGGCTGCACAGCTTCGGAGATGCCTGCGAAGGCCCGGAAAGGCCTGCCATCTTTACAATGCTCCCCACCTACGAGAACTGGGTCAACAGTTTGGAATGGCAGGTCTACTTCGCTGAGAAGCCAGGGCCTGAGGCCGAGCCTGAAAGCTGCCCAGCTAACAACAGTATGTGGCCCTGGGGCCTCCTGCCAACTCTGCCTCCGCAGACACCTTCTCTCTCGACCTGAGGCAAGGCAGGGCAGGGTCTGGCCTGACCCACCTCTAACTGCCCTGGGTAGAGTGGAGCAGTGGACGGACCCATCTGGATTCAAATTCTGGCTCTTGTCATTGTTTGACTGGGAGAGCACGCCTCTCAACCTCTTCCGACCTCACTTTTCTCATCTGTCATGGGGGCTGAGGGGCGCCTCCTTCCTCCTCCTCTAAGGGAGGAAGGGAGGGAAGCTGTGAGGACGAGGCCAGCCCCATCCTCCTTCCTCTCCCTGACAGGCCAGCCAGCTGGCTGTTGACAGGTGGCTCTGGGACGCTGCAGTCACAGTGAGGCAATTCCTGCGTCACTGCCCCTGCCCTTCTGCCATCCCCCTCCGACCCCGTCCCCCACTGGCGCAGGCCCGACAGCGCAATGGGCTCTGGGAAGGAGCCTGCCCCGACCGACAGCTGCCCCCGCTCCCCTCTGCAGGACAGGGAGACCTCCCCTGTGGATGCCCCCTCCACGTCCAG
This sequence comes from Mesoplodon bidens, assembly GCF_964165515.1. NCBI lineage: Eukaryota > Metazoa > Chordata > Mammalia > Artiodactyla > Ziphiidae > Mesoplodon > Mesoplodon bidens. The sequence goes on from NC_138171.1 coordinate 44,058,064, forward strand.
CTCTGCGGTCCAACGCAGGCATCCCCAGCTTTCTCTATTCGTCATCCCCTCAGATACAACCACACCAGCCATGTACTTTGAAAATTTCTTTTTTAGGGGGAAGCAATTTTCCTGTTTTTTTAAACTTAAATAAATTGTTACAAAATAGACTTTAGAAAATAAATTACAAATTGTAGTAAAAGGCTCCCCCCTTCCACAGGCAACATTCCCACCCATGGCTCTCTCTGAATCTGCCTCTCCCGAGTGTTGGAATCTGGCTGGTGAGGGTGGCCTGGCTGCAGAGCCTGGCACTGGGTTTCCTGCAGGGCTGGTCACAGGGAAGAGCATGGTGACAAAGGCAGGGGAAAGGAGGTCCTTGAAGGACAGGACGGGAGGAATATCTCACCCCCTCCGTGGGAAAGAAGCCAGATCTGGGTCCTCTTTGCAGGAGGAGAGGAGAAGAGAGCTGGGGATGCCCAAACTACTCCTGAGCAAAACAACGAGATCAAGCCTTTCCCTACAACCTGCCCTCCCCCTACCCCGTATTCTGATCTTTGGAAACTTGAATTTCAGAGGGAGAAGCTGAGGTCTGCAGGCCACTGGGGTGAAGGGTCCAGGAGTGGGGTCGTGGGGGTGGGTGGAGGGGGCAATGACAAGTCCCCTCTGCCCGCCGCTGGTGCCTTTGGGGTTCCTGGGGAGAGAGAGACGAGGCGACTGAGGGCACAAACCCCACACAGCTTGTACCCCTCCCCCTCCCTAGCCCTGCAGGCCATTCCCCACAGCCCCTGCCCCCAAGGCCTGTGTGAGAACTCCCAGTTATTTCCCCAGACCTGGTTAACTAGCTCCTCACTCATTCCCTTGGGGTCACGAGAAATCTTTTATCCTGAAAGCCATCTTATCAGAACTCTCAGGGGAATCTCACCACCCACCCCTCCTGCCCTGACAATCTCTGGTCAAGGGGCCCACCATCTCAGGGACACCCACTTTGGGGGCCACTAAATGGAAGGGGCCCTGGGAGAAGGGCTACAGATCCCTAGGGGAGGTGGAGAGCAAGCCCGGGACTTGCTGAGGGAACAGGCTCTCCCACTCCTCCCAGCAAGGCTGGGCGGAGGTGTCTTTCCCTGGGATTCCCCTTGACAGAGGATGGGAAATAGGGGCTGATAACTGTTGTTGCTATAGCTGGGCCTGGCTTCAAAGAAACAATTATCTGTGACTCAGTCCTCCAGTTAAAGGTGTGCCAGCGGGGAGGCGGGTGTGCAGGTGGAAAGGGTTGGATCCCAAAAAGGAAATGCGCAGCAGAGAGAAAAGAAGGTTGAATAAAGGGAAGGAGAAGAAACGTGGGCCAACACAGGTGGGAAAGGGCCAAGGGTCTAGTTTCCAAGAAAAGAGGAGGGGGAGCAGAGACAAGATTCGGGGAAACAGGGACAGGGAGCTGGGTGCCAACTAATGACACTGTTCCCCGACCAGGTCAGCGTGGAAGCCACAGTCTGGGGGCACCTCCCATGCCCCCTTCCTTTTTCCCTGCCTCCTTGCCTACTCTAGGGAAGAGCAGAACCTAGACCATCTTGTTCTCTGGAAATCATTACTTCACTGGCTGGATCAGGGGAGTTTCCGGATGCAGCAGCCAGGTGGTACCCAGCTACCTCCCCTCCGAAAACAAAAAGACCATTCCTCTCTGGCTCCGGCACAGCAGAGGAGCCCCGGCAGCTGCCTCTGCCCCTGACCACTCCCTACCACCCCCAACTACCCCAACCCACCAGGCTACCTATTCACCTTGGGGTAAGGTAGCCCCCAGGGGTTCAGATCTCAGCCACTCAAAAGGCAGCATCTGCAAACTAGCTTTCTCTACATCCCAGCCCTGGCCACCTCCTGGAATCCAAGTGATCCTCTCACTCCTTGCTCCCCTTGGGGCCAGTTTTTACCCTCTACTGTGTGCCCGCCTCCTCTGGGACCCTCCAATCCTCTGCCCAAGCCCATTCATGCCCCCGTACCAGAGCTGGCCACTGTCCACTCCTCCTGGTGCTGCTGCTGGTGCTGCAGGAAGCTGATGCGGTGGCGGAAGTGGCGGGGACAGTGGGGGCAGGTGAAGGGCCCCTCCCGGGGTGCGTGGACCCGCCCGTGGCCCTCCAGCCGGGCAGCTGTCCGGAAGGCCTTGCCACAGACGCTGCAGCGGTGGCGCTTGGGGTCCGTGTGGGTCCTGCCGTGGTTCTTGAGGGACAGCAGGTTGGGTAGAAGTTTGGGGCAGAGGGAGCAGGGATACAGTCCAGTGGTGTGGGCCTTCTGGTGGTTCAGCAGGCTACCGGCATGGCGGTAGGAACGCCCACACTGGGCACAGCGGAAGGGCCGCTCCTCGTCCACAGCCGCTGCGGACCTGACGCCTTGGCCTCCATTAGCTCTCCCGGCATTCTCTCCTGGGGCCCTGGGGGGTTCTGATGGAGCCTTCCGGACTTGACCAGGGAGATCCACCTCATCCTCCACAGCCCCAGCTTTGGGACCTCTGGCCTCCATCTGGGGCGACACCTGACTGAGGCCCCTGGCATGAGTCAGCAGGTGGCTGGCGAGTTCATGGTGGGACCGAAAGGCCTTGCCACAGTCAGGGCAGGCAAAGGTCTGGGCAGCCATGTGGTTGTGGCTCTGGCTCTTGGTGGCCACAGGATTCAAGAACTCCTTGGAGCAGAGCAGGCAATAGTGACGGTCTGTCTTATGGGTGTTGTGGTGGTTCAAGGGCCCTTCCGACTGGCAGGAGGTCTTGCCACAAGGGCTGCAGGAAAAGGAGTGGCTCTCCGGCTGAGGCTGAGGGCTGCTGTCTCCACTGTCCCAGCTATCCATGGGAATCAGACTAGGTCCATTGGGCTGGCTGTTGCCAAGGTGGCAAGGACTCCTGGGGACACTGTCCCCTGACTCGTCTTCCGGCTTGGTTGGTACGGGACCCCCAGAAACCCAATCTCCATCATGATTCACCGGTCCTCTGTCTCCTCGCCGCCCATCTGCTTTCCCCGTGCCCCAGGACATTGGCTCTGTGCCTTCTAAACCTGCTGCCTCGAGGGGGCTTGGACTCTGCTCCACTGGCCTCACGACTCCGGCCTCCAGCAGGGGTACCGACCCAGTACCGCAACACCTGTCCTCTAGTCCCTGGTCATCAACCAGGTTCTCCTCACCGCCCTCGGTGCCGTTTGGGCCTCCCTGACCCCCTTTCGTCTCCTCCTCATGCTCTCGCAGGTGCCGCTCCAGAGATCCCCGGCCAGGGAAGCCCCGGCCGCAGAGGGCGCAGCGCACAGCTGCCCGCCGGGACCGCGCAGCTCGGCGCCGCCGGCTCTCCGAGTGCAGCCTCTGGTGGTCCTTCAGGGCCATGCGGTTGGAGTAGGTCTTGGGGCAGGCGGGACAGCTATACTGGCCCGTCTCGTGGCTACGCCTGTGGTTCAGGAGGCTGCCGGCGTGGCGGTAGGTCCGCCCACACTGCCCACAGCGAAAGGGCCGATCTTCCCGGGGCAGCTTGCGGGAGCCCCCAGCCCCACCGCGCTCCATGTGGACCCGCTGGTGGCTGGCCAGCTGCTTCCGCAGGCGGAAGGCCTTCCCACATTCGGCGCAGCGGAAACGCCGGGGATCCGCATGGATGCGCCGGTGGTTCTTGAGGGACATGAGGTTTGAGAAGCCTTTGGAGCAGGCCTGGCAGCCAAAGTGGCCGGTCTGGTGGCTCTGCCGGTGATTGATGAGGCTGCCGGCGTGCTTGTAGGACCGGCCGCACACCTCGCAGCTGAAGGGCCGCTCAGAGCTGGCTTCAGTCTGGCAGCCCTTCTCTGCGGTCTCCAACCTCGGCTCCATTTCCTCCCCCTTCACAGTGGTCTCCTCCCAGGCCTCTTCCTTCACCCTCGCCACCTCCTCCAGGGGCTCCACTTTAAGTTCTTTCTGGAACTTCTCCACTTCTGCCTGCCCGAGGCCCTCCTCTGCCATGTTCTGGGGCTCACTGCTGCCTCCTGCCTCTGGAACGGGCCCCACCTGGGGCTCAGAGCCTTTGCAGCGCGGGTGGTTTCGCAGATGATTGCGATAGGCAGCCAGGTTGGGGTAGCAGCGGGAGCAGACGGGGCAGATGAAGTCTCCGGTCTGGTGGATCTTGCGGTGGTTCACCAGGCTGCCCCCATGGCGATAGGTCTTGCCGCACTGGTTGCAGCGGAAGGGGCGGGGCTGGGTCTCCAGAGAACTTTCCCCACCCTGCATACAAAGGCTGTCTGCAAGCATGGCATCTACTCCCTCTCCAGACTTTGTGTCTCCATCCTCCCCAGAAAAAGAGGTCACCGTGCCCTCAAAGGTGCCATCTGCAACCATCCCCGTGGCATCACCTGACTCTCCCGGGTGATGAATGAGGCTGGGAACCTCACCATTGGTGTTCCCAGAACTCTGGCTTTGGTGGTGACGCTCCAGGCTGCCCAGGTCATCGTAGGTCTGACCGCAGCAGCCACAGATGTGCCCATACCCGGCGCCATCCAGGGCCTCGACCTCCCGCTGCAGCTGATTCAGCAGTTCTGCTTCCGAGAGCTGCAGTGGGGGGCTATGGGTGGAGGCTGCCCCTGCTGCTCCTTCCTCTTCCCCCTCCTCCTCTGAGCCCTCAGTCGTACCACAGGAGTCATGAGCCTGGCGCCGGTGACGCCTGTAGCCAGCCCGCCCAGGGAAGATCATGCCGCAGAGGCAGCAGAGGAAGGGCTGTGCGGAGGCTGCCTCCCCGGGCCCATGGCTCTGGAAGTGGCTGCGCAGGGCAGGCAGGGACTCAAACTCCTTCGGGCAGAGGGAGCACTGATAGATGCCCGGTGGGTGGCAGGGCCTGTGGCTCAGCAGGCCAGCAGCGTGGGGGAAAGAATGCCCACAGTCAGGACACGTGTGTGAGACCTCAGCTTGCCAGCCAGCGGCAGCTCTGGCAGAGTGGGAAGGGGAGCTGGGCTGGCCAGGGGCTGGTTTCTGGTCTTCCTCCACCCCAGGGGGACCACCACAGAAGCGAGTCCCATTGCTCTCCTCATCGCCTGGGATGTCCAAGTTGTCAAGGAAACAGGCCTCCTTCCTTTCCAGTCCTTCCTCAGTGCCGCTGCTCTCTTTATCACCCTGGAAACAGGCCTCATCCCTCTCAAGCCCACATTTGTCCCTTTCAGCTGCAGCCTGCAAACAGCTCCCATCACTTTCCACGTTGCCTTCGGCTCCACTCAGACTTTGCCTTGAAGGGTCTTGGGGACGGCTCAGGCCCTCACCGTCTTCCACCAGCTCTGGGGCCCAGCTCCTGCCTGACGGGAGTTCAGCTTCTCCCCCACCGCCAGCACTGCCAGCCCGCCTCCGGTGCCGCCTGCTCCGCCGCCGACTGTGGCGGCGCATGTGGTTCTTCATGGCGGCCACGGTGTGGAAGTGCTTGGCGCAGGCCCCGCAACTGAAGTCTCCCGTCTGGTGGGTCTGCCGGTGATTGATGAGGCTGCCTGAGTGGCGATAGCTCTTTCCACAGTCTCGGCAGGCAAACGCTCGAGGAGGTGACACCCCCCTGGTCTCGGTCCTGCCATTCTCCCCTTCCCCATGGCTCCGGCTGTGACGTTCAAGACTCTCAGCGTCTTCAAAGAGCATGCCACCCAGGCTACACATCTGTGGCGCGGTCCTATCTGCTGCTGGCGGGACATCGGTGGCCCCCTCTTCACGTCTGCACCCAGGTCCCTGATCTGAACGGGGGGCTGCCTCTGCTCCCACTGGGTCAGCTGGGAGCTCCACCTTGCGGCGACCTAGGGAACCCTCAGCCCCTGGGCCTGTGCTGCGGCGAGCAGCCTTGCAGTGTACCCGCACGTGGTTGCGCAGGGCCATGAGGTTGGGGTACTTGCGGGGACAGAGTGAGCACTGGTACTCTCCTGTCTGATGGCTATGGCGGTGGTTCACCAGGCTCCCCCGGTGCCGGTAAGCCCGACCACACTCATTGCACTTATAAGGGCGGTGGTCCAGGGTGGTGGTGGGGACCTCCTTCTCTTTGTGGGTGGCCTCAGCCAGCGGCAGGGGAGCTGGCAGTACTGATGGCTGCCCATCCTCTCCGGCTCCTTGCCGGGGTCTGTGATGAGCCCGCACGTGGTTTTTGAGGGCAGCTGCGTTGAACAGCTGCTTGGAACATATGGAGCAGGGGTAGACACCTGTCTGGTGGCTCTTCCGATGGTTGATGAGGCTCCCAGCATGGCGGTAGGTACGGCCACAGTCCCCACAGTGGAATGGCCGGTACTCCTCTAGGCTGCTATCTTCCAGCTCCCCAGAGGTGCTCAGCTCCCCAGAGCCATTCAGCATCTGTGTACCAGGGAGCTGGTCCCGGCTGCTCTCATCTGTGTGCCCATTGGTGGTGGGCATCCCTTTCTCTTCCCACAGCCGCTCCTGACTTTCACCCTCATGGGATTGCTGGTGTTCCAGCAGCTCTCGGGGGAGCCGGAAGGCGCGGGGGCAGTGGGGACACTGGTAAGGCCGATACTGGGCATGGAGTCGGGAGTGATTCTTCAGAGCCATGAGGTTAGAGAACTCCTTGAAGCAGATGGCACAAGGGTAGACGCCCAGGGTGTGGCTCTGGCGGTGGTTGGTGAGGCTCCCGGCATGCTTGTAGGTCTTGCCACATTGACTGCACTTGTACCGCCGCTCCTCCTCAGCAGGAGGCGACTGGGTGGGCTCCTGGCCCGCTGTGAAATTCACTACTGATTCAGCCAAATACTGTTCCAAATTGCTAAGGAGACTGCTGGCCGGGGTGGGGAGCAGTGGGTCTCTGGCAGAGTTGGTGGTGGGCCCCCAGCCCTCTGTGCCTTCCTCAGGATCTGGCTGGCTTTCCCAGCCTTCTCTTTGTCTGGTGGGTGGATCTTCCCAAGTGCCCAGAGCTGCCCTAGGGTCTGGCCCAGATTCACAGCCAGATGTCTCTTCAGTATGTTTCTTCTGGTTTTCCCAGCCTTCCTCAGGGCCAAGCCTCTGGCCCCAGGAGTCAGTGGACACTGTCTCCCCCTGGAGGCATGGAGTGGCTTCCTTGGAGCGCGGAGGCCTGCGCCGCCGGCGGCCTTCAGGAGCATGAGTCCTCATGTGGCTCTTGAGGGCCATGGGATTGGTGAAGTCCTTGCCACAGGTGGTACAGGGGAAAAGGCCAGTCTCGTGGGTCCGGCGGTGGTTGACCAGGCTCCCTGGGTGACGATAGCCCCGCCCACACTGCTGACAGCGGTAGGGCCGAGGGATGCTGTCAGCCTCCTCACTGTCCTGGTTGGAAGATGGATGGAGCAGTTCTCGGTGCCGTGACAGTTCTGGGAGGCTAGGAAAGTGGCGCTGACAGTCAGAGCAGCTGAGTGAGGTGGGCGTGTCCTCCATGGGGCAGTGTGGCAGAAACCTGAAGGTTCAGGAAGAGCAGGCAGGTGGCAGCAGCATCTTCCTCTGGTGGAGGGTCCAAGTCCTAGGAACAGGGGGGCAGTGGTCAGAAGGAAGGCCTGAATTAACTTTGCCTCTAGTTCTATGAGCAACAAGTTCACCAGAGGGCACAGATGGGTTCCCCAAGCAGCAATGCCCAGAGACCTGCTCTCTACTGGATCTATTCTGGAAGCACCATCATTTAATACTTCCCTGCATACAAGCTCCCCAAACATGGGAGCTCCTCTAGGCCTGACTCATCTCTGGAGGTATAGATAAGGAAACTGACATCTAAAGGAATGCAACCTACCTCTGATCACAAACCTATTATTCTGTCTTCAGACCAAATCCCAAAAGCCTTCCTGTCCCTAACCCTCTGCTCTCTATAAATCTGAAACAACCTATCTTCTGCGACATCTTAAAAGGAAACCTGTACCTCTCCTAGGACCTTCTATAAGGTAAGTCCAATCCTCCCTCCTTCACCCCTCAGCTAAAGAGTAGCCTAGAGGCATGGAAAAAGCAGCTTCTTTCTTCAGTTGACAGCCTCGGACCTGAGAGGTGAGGTGAGAGGCCCCCTTCAGAGAAAGGGCTGGCTTGCTCCCCCACCTGCCCTATTCCTTTCAGGGTCACAAAGTCACCTTTCTGAAAGACTCTTTTGGGTTCCCCGGATTCCAAACGATCTTCCATCTTGGAAATTTCATCTCCTTTCTGGTTCTTCACCCCCAACCTTTATCTTTCCTACGCCTCTCCATCCCTTCTCATTTTTTCTTCTACCTTCTCTCATAATACTGATGACAACAGCAACACGTGCTACCTAAGCATTACCATGTGTCAGGCACTGTGCTAAGTAAAGAATATTCGTTATGTCACTTAGTCCTCACAACACACTGCAGTGCCTGCTATCCCAGTTTACACACAAGCCAGCCCGTTTGACTCAATCTTCTTTCCAAAGCCCTTGCTCTCTCCATGGCAGGCCCCCATGCCTCCTACAGCACCTTGGCCTTCTCTGACTCTGACTGTTCACTCCCTTGGGACCCCAATACAACTCCTATCTCCGACTCTAAACCCCCTTACTGAACCTGCTCCCAGAATTCTCACTTCACAAAGCCCCTTCGCTCAAGAGTCGCCTCTCCTAATCAACCACCAATAAGGTCCTCTTGGCTCACTCATCTCCTCGGCCAGTTTTCTCTTAGGACCCCTACCTCACACCGGTGGCCCCTTCTCGTTCCCGCCGCGGGTGCGTCCGCTGGGGACCGCGAACGGGAATGCGCCTGCGCACTGGGACCCTCACCCTAACTGCAGCCGCGCGCCCCAAGGGGTGGTTGTGGAGGGGCTCTCGAGCTCCCACACACGCACACTCTGCCAGGGCTCCTGGGCGGTGGCAGGGGAGGGAAAGAGGGAAAGGAGAGGGGGAGAAGGAAGGACGTAGAGGAAAGAAGGCGCAGCTGGCACGAGCCAGCAGTCTACCCCCCAGCTCCGCGGACACTTCCTATTGTTACTAGGAAACAGGAAGTGTCCTAGCCGCAAAAGCTTCCCCGCGAAACTTCCGCCTTAAAAAAAGCTTCTGTCCCGCCTCCAAGCACCGGTTCTACACAGACACATTTCCGGTGCTAAATGAGAAGCGGCTAACGCGCGACTCTGACCCCGCCCACGTAGGTCAAAGAGCTGTGTCGTTCTGCACTAACCTTAGCCACACTTCCGGGAAGAGCCGCTAAAATCGTTCCGGTGCATATTGGCTGAGCGCAGAAGAGGATAAAAAGGGTTCTGCAGCCCTGGCCTCAGTATTTTGGCGACTTTTCCTGGGGCTTCTTGTAAAACTTCTAAAGACAATTGAAGGGAGCGTCATTTACTCCTTGCTATTAAGGGAAATGTTGTGGAATATAAGCGGATTTAGGTACTACAAATCTTGGGCATGGCCTTTCTGTCCTCCCACCTTCTAGTTCACGGTGATCTATCCCTAGGCTAGCAATAGCCGGTGCATCCCGTAAACCTATTCCGGTGTCCTCTGTCATTAGCACCCACAGAGACCCCCTGCAAGGTGTTTCTCCGCCACCTTCGGCTGGGGGCGGTGCTCGGATAAACTTTGCCTTCCTCCCTAGCGGGAAAAGCTCCCTTCCACTTCCGCTCGCCGGCCCCGCCTCCCGTCCCTCCCTCCACCCCCCAAGCTGGGTCCTAGTGCCTGCCGCTCCCTGGCTGTGTCCCGAGCTCCGTCGGTGAGAGGAGCTGCCGTTGACGCCACAGAACCAACCCCAGTCTGTTCAGGTAGGAAATGCCGGCGGGAAGCCGCAGGGACCCCCGGGCAGTCCCATTGCGGACGCAATCCGAGCGGGCCTCAGTTTCCCTGTGGGTGCAGAGGGCAGATGGGGTTGGCCTGGCGCGAGCGGCGCGGGCGGGGCGGGAGGAGTGCGGCCCCGGGAGGGCGCGGGCGGGCGGGCTCTGGGCCCAGCGGGTCCTAGAACCCGCCGGCTGTCCCGGCGGACCGGCTGCAGCAGACGCCTGGGCTCGGGCGGCACGGCTGCCCGCCTTGCGCCGTGCGCGCACGAGGGTCCTAGAGCCCGCCATGTTGCGGGCTTTTGTCCCAGGCGTGCGGCCCTCCAAGCACGGTCCCCGGCGCCGGCGGCCCCCCTCCCCGGTCGAGGTCCTGGCCGCCCCTCCCGCGGTCCTAGAGAACGCCATCTTGCCGGCCTTTGTCCAAAGTATGGCCTTCGGTCCATTCATTTGTTCATTCTGTCATCCTTCGTTCACTCCTTCTTGCCACGTTCTCCGATTCCACGTTTTCCCAGGGCTTTTCCTGAGAAGAGGCAGCCCAGGGCCCTGCCCTGCGGGGCTGTCTGTCTGCCGGGGGCTCCGACACGTAGACAGTTGCAGGGAGCGAGAATGCGCAATGTTTCCGCAGCTTTCGGCTCTAACGACCTTAAAACTCCCACATGCCTCAGAGACCTCATTTTACTGATGAGGAAACTGAGGCCCAGAGAGCCATGGCGCTCTTACCTCTATAGTCTATTAAGTATTCCTGAGGGCACTGGGGAAGCAGGTATTTGAAAGATGCAAAAGAGTTTTCCCACGGGAGAAAGCAGAGGGAACTGCATATGGAGATGTATTTAGGTGGTGAAGTTTGAGAATTGTGGCTGGAGCTAAGGTCGCAGTCGGGAGGGGCACACTGCCTCTGGAGGTGAGGCTGGAAAAGTGGGTTGGGATTAGGTTGTGGACTGACCAGATTGGATGCCTAGGAGATGATTAGTTCTTATCTCTGCATGGTTCACAGTTCCCCATCTGCCGTCTCACCGGATCTTTCATGGCCTGTGAGGCCTATTGGTAACTACTTGTTTAGAGGTGGGGAGACTGAGGTGCAGAGAGGATAAAAAGTGGCTTTTCACCTCATCACTGCCCGCAGGGTTCTAAACTCTGGGAATTAAATCTCTGCATCCCTGGCATTTAGAGCCTGTTCATGCAGCAGGACGTCTCCCGCCCCCTAAATTCAGTAGTAAACAAAGACAAAGACAAGCCTCCCTCACCAGAGCAATGAATCCACTGTGGGGTACTGGGGGCGATATTTGGACCCTGTGAACTTGGAGAAGCAGAGAAATTCAGTTACTAAATAGTTGTTGACCGACATTCTTACAAACTCCTACTATGGAGGAGGCAGAGGCTATAGACCTGGGTTCAAATACTGCCTCGGAGGTTGATTTGTTCAGTTTGTTTTGGGCACCAAGCATGGTTCTATGTGTAGAGGATACAGAATAATAAAGGTTCCTGGCTCTGTGCCAGCCTAGACTCTCAAGCTGGAGACAGAGAATTAACAACTGAACCATAAAATGTATAAGTGCTAGCAAAGCAATAAGCAGGGGACAGAGGACAGAAGTTTGGGAGGCAGACCACCTGGCTTTGAGTATTGGCTGTGACTATGACTAGTTTCTTCACTTCTGTGTGCCTCAGTATCCTTGTCTGAAAAATGGGGGGAAAATAATACCATTTAACTTAGTCTGTTTGGGCTACCATAACAACAACAACAACAACAAAACATAACAGGGCTTCCCTGGTGGCGCAGTGGTTGAGAGTCCGCCTGCCGATGCGGGGGACGTGGGTTCGTGCCCCGGTCCGGGAAGGTCCCACGTGCCGCGGAGCGGCTGGGTCCGTGAGCCATGGCCGCTGAGCCTGCGCGTCCGGAGCCTGTGCTCCGCAACTGGAGAGGCCACAGCAGTGAGAGGCCCGCGTACCGCAAAAAAAAAACAAAACAAAAAAACATAACAGACTGGGGGGCACAACAGAAATTTATTTCTCATCGTTTGGAGGTTGAGGTGTCCAAGATCAAGGTGCTGGACAATTCAGTTCCTGGTTAAGGCTCCTTTCTTGGATCGTATGTGGCCACCTTCTGTCTAAGTTCTCACATGGCCTTTCTTCCATGCATGCGCACATTCATCCATAACAGACTCCTAGGCCATCGTGAGGCTTAGCTTGAGTAGCACACATAAAATGCTTAGAATGATACCTGGCCCATGGTAAATTTGCAAGGAATGTTATCCAGATGAGCAACATGAAGGAAATTAAACAGGAGGGGGATAGAGAGTGATTAGCAGGGGTGCAGATAGCATTAAGAAAGGTGGTCAGGAAAGCCCTCTTTAAGGAGGTGACAGGGAGCTGAGACCCAAATGGAATCAAAGAGATAGCTACACAAAGACCCTCGGAAATAATGTTTCTAGCAGAGGAAACTACTAGTGCAGAGTCCCTGAGATGGGAAGGAATTTAAGTCTTTGAGGGGAAAAAGGGGGAGCCTGTGTGGGTAGAGCCTAGTGAGCCAAGGGGAGAGGAGTGGGAGATAGGATAGGCAGGAGTTAGATAGTTCAGGGCCTTGCTTGCCATGGAAAAGATATTGGTCTTTGTCCTGGGAGCAGTGGAAAGTCTCATGATTTGGCTAATAAACCTTAAGTAAATGAAGACTGGTAGAGAAAGAGCCCAGCCCAGGGACCTGAAGACTCGTGTTTGAGTCTGGGCTCCTTGACTAGCTATGTGTCCTTATGTAAGTTTTTTCCCTTACGGAGGTCTTAATCTCCACATCTGAAAAAGAGGTGTATTAAAAATGCCTCTCTCCTAGAAGCTTCTGAAAACCTAAGGTTCTTAAATGAGTGTTAGTTGGAATGACCCAGAAAGCATGTTTAGAATAGATTTCTGAGTCCTACCCCATGCTCCCTGCATGATTATTTTCATGCAGGGAGTTCACAGAATCACTCTAGGGAGTGGTGGGTGGAAGAGTCCTCCGTGAACAGGGAAGTGAAGAGCTGATGATGGGTTTTTTTTTTTTTTTTTTGCAGTACATGGGCCTCTCACTGTTGTGGCCTCTCCCATTGCGGAGCACAGGCTCAGCGGCCATGGCTCATGGGCCCAGCCGCTCCATGGCATGTGGGATCTTCCCGGACCAGGGCACGAACCCGTGTCCCCTGCATCGGCAGGCGGACTCTCAACCACTGCGCCACCAGGGAAGCCCCTGACGATGGGTTTTTGTTTTTTTTTAATACTTCTTTTTTTGGTTGCACTGGGTCTTTGTCGTGGCGTGCAGGCTTCTCTAGTTGTGATACATGGGCTTAGTTGCCCCGTGGCATGAGGGATCTTACTTCCCCGACTAGGAATCAAACCCACGTCCCCTGCTTTGGAAGGCAGATTCTTAACCACTGGACCACCAGGGAATTCCCAATGGAGGGGTTTTAGACAGGGGCCTAGCCTACCTGACCCTTCATTCTTTATGGAGCTTGTGCCTGACACGCCCCTACTATTTCCCCTGGGAAGTGCCTTAGGAGGAGGGATTTACCCCTCCAGCTACCTGGTTTCTGGCTCACAGATGGGAAGACTGAGGCCCAGAGTTTGGAACCCACGGGTCCAGCCCTCTGAGAGGGAAACAGAAACATAAAGGGTGCTGGCTCTGGTCTCCAGGGACTTCTACAGGAATGAGAGGAGACCAAGGTGTAACCTGAGCTCAGGGTTCTGGTCATCGTGGGGCTGGCCCAGGTAGCAGATAAGTCTGGAAGGGCCCAGCTACTCAAGGCGAATTAAACACCTGGATTCAAGTCTCAGCTGCATGAGTTACTAGGTATGTGACCATAGGTTAATCACTAACCTCAGAGACTCAGTTTATTCCTCTGTAAAATGAGGACAATAATCCCTATCTCAGGAACCTATGAGAGAATTAAATAAGGTTGCACACTCAGCAAGGTTTCTGGCTCTGAGAAGATTCAGTAATTGAGGGCAGTAATTATTCTTATCTCATTCAGCCCTCACCCAGCCCTGTGAGGTAAGTAGTGTTATTACCTCCCTTTTTTCAGATGAGAAAACTGAGGTCCTACGGCATGAAGTAAATTGCACAGCTAGGAAGTGAGGAAGGTAAGATTCGAAGCCACGCAGTTTGGCTTCGGAGACTGCACTTAACGACAATGGTAACTTGTTTCTCTGGGCCTCAGTTCCCTTATCTGTGAAAGGGGGTAATAACAGAACTTTTTTCATGGTGCTGACATGAAGTGCAAGTAAGTTAATACATGTAAAAAGGTTAGGATGTTGCCTATTGTTTAGCAAGTGCCCGGTAAATGTGAGCTATCATTTTCTTTTTTAAAATATTTATTTATTTATTTGGTTGCACCAGGTCTTAGTTGTGGCAGGCAGGCTCCTTAGTTGTGGCATGTGAACTCTAAATTGTGGCATGCATGTGGGATCTAGTTCCCTGACCAGGGATGGAACCCGGGCCCCCTGCATTGGGAGCACAGAGTCTTATCCACTGAGCCACCAGGGAAGTCCCAGGCTATCATTTTTATTTAGGAGAAACTTTATCAGACTGTCCAGAGATGGTCTAGAAAGGAGGTAGTGAGGGCCTCATCCAAGGATAGGCAGATTCCCTAGAAACTAGGTGGAATTCAAGCCCTGGAGAAGGCTGGGCCTCAAGCCCTTTAACTCACCTTCCAGCCCTAGGATTTAGTGGGGAAAGTGAAAAAACCAAGCTGAGGATGGAACAGAGCTGTGTGGGATATAGGCCAGAAACCAAAGGGGAGATGCAAGACCTTCCTTTGGGAAGTAAGGCTCAAAGGAAGGATTGGTAGGATTCATAACAGCCAGGAAGGACCTGGGAACTTGCATGGTGTGATGGAAGCCATGAAAAATTCTTGAGCAGGGGACAGAGCATCACATGGTACCTTAGAGAGAAGACTCCGGCTGCCTGTGCACACTAGATTGTGTGTGTAGGGGTGGGAGATTAAGGCAGGGCCACCAGGCAGAAGGGTGCTGATTCTAAAGATGCAGCCCTTGCCAATCACCCGGGGACTCCTGCATCCTCCCTGGGTCATAACTTAGAAGACACCAACCCCTGAGGTATACAGATGAGGAAACAGGCCTAGAAAGGAGTGCTAGAATACAAACCTCCTACCTCCCAGCCCATCTTTTGGACACACCTGGCTCCCCTCCCCTCTCTATAACATTGTCCTTCCCCCCACCCTGGCTGCCCCAGCAGCTGCTGCATCTTAAGTGGATCTGCTGTAATCCTCTTCCCTTCATCCCCCAGGGAGGATGAGCTGGTGTTAAGACTAATGCAGCTGTTAATCCTATTTCCTCCCAGCCATGATCTGCAGGAGCAGCTGGGTGGAGGCTGTCTGGGCTCTGAACAGAGAAAGAAGGGGCCATAGCTAGAGTGGGTGTCCCAGGAGGCCAGGCCAGAGCAGATACATTGAGTATGAGACAGAGACTTCTAACTTCTGCTAGCAATGGCTCAAGCTGCTTTGAGAGTAATTGAACTTCCCATTACCAGAGTTATGGGAGCAAGAACCAAAGACCCATTCCAGAGCAGAGGGTGGGCCAGGATTCCTATCTGGGGTGGAGCACCTTACAGCTGTGCAAGGCCAGAATTCTGTGTGAACAGTTGCTGCCTCTGAAAGCTAACCAACCAGAGGGGAAGGACAAAAATACATACGCTGGGGACCTATCCCTT
Organism: Mesoplodon bidens; assembly: GCF_964165515.1. Taxonomy (NCBI): domain Eukaryota; kingdom Metazoa; phylum Chordata; class Mammalia; order Artiodactyla; family Ziphiidae; genus Mesoplodon; species Mesoplodon bidens. The sequence goes on from NC_138171.1 coordinate 44,073,377, forward strand.
CCAGACAGATGGTGCCAATCACCACATTTAGCCCACTGGCTCTGCCTTCTTCTGGACCTATCTCTGTCTTTCCTGAGCACTTGGAGACCTTCAGGCCAGACCCACATCTAGGTAGCCTCCGTGTCTCCGTGTCTGCAGCCTTGCACAGGTCTTGGATTCTGAGCTGTAGAAGGAAGATGGTGAGATGGACAGAGCCTGGGCCTTCTGGGAATACCACAGGGTTTGGAGAAGCTCAGAGGCTAGGGAGGGAAGTGCAGGTGGGCATTTCGATGATCCCCGCTTCCTCTCTTAGTTCCTCTGAGGTCACCTGGTCCAGCTCCTTTCATCAGTGAACAGACCAGAGAGGAAACTTGAGCGCAGAGAGACAGGAATGTTTGCATCCTGGGTGGGAAATGCAGATAAGATAGAGTTCCTTCTGAGGCCTCAGAGGGCTTTGGTGAGGAGACGCCTTGGAGAATTGGAAAGGGGTGTGGCTTCTAACTTTGCCTCTCTTGCAGAGAAGCCCCGCCCATCCAGGCCATGGAGGTAGAGCCTTCGGAGGAGAGGTCCCCAGCCCCTGGCTACAAGCGCTCTGGCCGCCGCTATAAGTGCCTGTCCTGTACCAAGACGTTTCCAAATGCACCCCGGGCAGCACGCCATGCTGCCACACATGGGCCTGCAGACTGCACAGAGGAGGTGGCCGAGGCAAAGCTGAAGCCAGAGACAGACCCCAAAGCGGAGGATGCCAGCGGGGACAAGGTATCAGGTGCAGCAGCGAAGCCTCGGCCGTATGCGTGCCCGCTGTGCCCCAAGGCCTACAAAACGGCACCAGAGCTGCGCAGTCACGGGCGCAGCCACACGGGCGAGAAGCCCTTCCCTTGCCCCGAGTGCGGTCGCCGCTTCATGCAGCCCGTGTGCCTGCGCGTGCACCTGGCCTCGCACGCCGGCGAGTTGCCCTTCCGCTGCGCGCACTGCCCCAAGGCCTATGGCGCGCTCTCCAAGCTCAAGATCCACCAGCGTGGTCACACCGGCGAGAGGCCCTACGCCTGCGCCGACTGTGGCAAGAGCTTCGCTGACCCCTCGGTGTTCCGCAAGCACCGGCGCACACACGCAGGCCTGCGGCCCTACAGCTGTGAGCGCTGCGGCAAGGCCTACGCGGAACTCAAGGACCTCCGCAACCACGAGCGGTGAGGGCGCTGGGCTGGGTGGGGGGCAGCTGAAGGGGTTGGGAAGAGCGCACCAATAGCGTGAAGGCGTTGAGTCCCAGAGATCGGAAGGAACCAATGGGAAAGTGAGTGAGGCAGAGCTATGGGGGCGGAGGGTGAAACTGGGGTCTGATTGGCCTGGGTTCCTGGACTAGGAAGGGGGCGGGGCTTGAAGTTGGGCTGCTGCCCAGGAGGTACGAGTGGGGGGCCGGGTCTGTTGAGTGCAGAGATGGATCTAGAACACCTAGACACCCAGCCTGAAAGTTTTTTACTCTGAGGAACAGACCTGTAGCCCTTAGGGGATTGGTCCAAGGTCCCAGCGATGTTAGGGGGCCCTAACATACAGTACAGACAGGCGGCGGGGGTCGGGCGATGGGCTGCCACCTTCACTCCAGGCCTCTCCACTCCCACAGGTCCCACACTGGCGAGCGCCCCTTCCTCTGCTCAGAGTGCGGGAAGAGCTTCTCCCGCTCGTCCTCGCTCACATGCCACCAGCGCATCCATGCGGCGCAAAAGCCCTACCGCTGCCCGGCCTGTGGCAAGGGCTTCACGCAGCTCAGCTCCTACCAGAGCCACGAGCGCACGCACTCTGGCGAGAAGCCCTTCCTTTGCCCCCGCTGCGGCCGCATGTTCTCCGACCCCTCGAGCTTCCGGCGCCACCAGCGGGCGCACGAGGGTGTGAAGCCCTACCGCTGCGAGAAGTGTGGCAAGGACTTCCGGCAGCCGGCCGACCTGGCCATGCATCGGCGGGTGCACACAGGCGACCGACCGTTCAAGTGCCTGCAGTGTGACAAGACGTTCGTCGCGTCCTGGGACCTCAAGCGGCACGCGCTGGTGCACTCCGGCCAGCGGCCCTTCCGCTGTGAGGAGTGCGGGCGAGCCTTCGCCGAGCGAGCCAGCCTCACTAAGCACAGCCGGGTGCACTCGGGTGAGCGCCCCTTCCACTGCAACGCCTGCGGAAAGTCCTTCGTGGTCTCGTCAAGCCTGAGGAAGCACGAGCGGACTCATCGCAGTAGCGAGGCCGCAGGGCCTCCCCCGCAGCAGGAGCTGGTAGTGGGGCTGGCGCTGCCGGTCAGCGTGGCAGGCGAGGGCTCAGCGGCCCCAGCAGCAGGGCCTGGGCTTGGGGACCCTGCAGCAGGGCTGCTGGGGCTGCCTCCGGAATCGGGTGGTGTGATGGCCACCCAGTGGCAAGTGGTGGGCATGACGGTGGAGCACGTGGAGTGCCAAGATGCTGGGGTTGGGGAGGCTCCTGGTCCCTTGGGGGGGGCAGGCGAAGTGGGGGGTGAGGAGGTGGACGAGAAACCACCACAGTTTGTATGCCGGGAGTGCAAGGAGACGTTCTCCACGCTGACGTTGCTGCGACGGCACGAGCGCTCACACCCAGAGCTCCGGCCCTTCCCCTGCACCCAGTGCGGCAAGAGCTTCTCAGACCGGGCTGGGCTGCGCAAGCACAGCCGCACCCACAGCTCTGTGCGCCCCTACACTTGCTCCCACTGCCCCAAGGCCTTCTTGAGTGCCAGCGACCTGCGCAAGCACGAACGTACCCACCCTGTGCCCATCGGGACCCCCACGCCCCTCGAGCCCCTCGTGGCTTTGCTAGGAATGCCTGAAGAGGGGCCAGCCTGAGTCCCAGGCCCCCGCTGGGAGCTCCGCCCCTACAGGGTGCTTCCTGAACCTCCCTTTGCCTCAGTTCCCTCTTAGACTCCAGATCCATCCCTTCACCCCAGGCAGCTAGCTCACCTTCCTGACAAAGAGCTGGGGACAGTGGAGGCTGGCAGCAGCCTCCGAGAGACATGGCTCCCTCTGAGCACCACTCATTAAAGCATTCGCTTTGACACTGGGTTGTCTTCTGTGTTCTGGTCGGGGGTAAGTAATGGGAGTTTGGGCATCAGGTAAGGTTCAGTGGAGATCCCTGGATTGACAAATTAGAAACTAGAAGCGTCTTTGGGTGCACTGTTTTCTCTCTGTTTCAGAATGTCTTGTGACAAAGGGTTCCATGGTCAAGTAAGTACAGGAAATTCCTGTACCCTTCTTGGAGACTCTTGGTGATCAAAGTATATTAAAGTCATCGATAAGTCCTGCAATGAACAAATCTATTTCGCTTTGTTTAGCCCACACTTACTTGACCTGTTACTGAGTAGCTCTACTTCTGTCCTTTTGCAGATAATAAACTGAGGCCCAAAGTTAGTATATTTCCCACAAATTGCAATAACAAATTAGAAAATACACTTGGGGTCCCATTCACAATAACAACAAAACCCATAAACTACAAAGGAGTAAACCTCACAAAAAACATGCAAACCCTGTATGAAGAAAATAGTATCTCTGTCCTGAAGGATATAAGACCTAACTAAATGGAGATATACCATGTAGCTGAGTGGAAAGATATTATTAAAAGATGTTGATTCTCCAGTTTAATCCTTAAGTTCATTGCCATCCAAAAGAATGTTTTAACAAAACTTGAAAATCCTAAATTCCTGTGCAATATATATATATTTAAAAACAGTGGAGGGGACTTCCCTGGCGGTCCAGTGGTTAAAACTCTGTGCTTCCACTGCAGGGGGCAAGGGTTCGATCCCTAGTCAGGGAACTAAGATCCTGCATGCTGTGCTGCCCAAAACAAACAAAGACAAAAAAACAGTGGAAGTGATGTATTTGACACGCTAGATAATCAAAACACCAAAGCACTGGAATAAAAACAGGAAATTACTGACACAAGAATTAATTAATTAATAGAGTGGGGGAGAGGGTTCAAAAGCAGCCCTCACTATTTCTGGGAATGTAGTTTATGATAAATATGATTATTCAAATCGGGAAAAATGTAGGCTGTTAAATAATTTGACAGTTATAGCCATACGCTGGAAGGCTACATAACTTTTATTTATTTATTTATTTTTTGTTTTGTTTTGTTTTGTGGTACGCGGGCCTCTCACTGTCGTGGCCCCTCCCGTTGCGGAGCACAGGCTCCAGACGCGCAGGCTCAGCAGCCATGGCTCCCGGGCCCAGCCGCTCCGTGGCATGTGGGATCTTCCCGGACCGGGGCACGAACCCACGTCCCCTGCATCGGCAGGCGGACTCTCAACCACTGCGCTACCAGGGAAGCCCTACATAACTTTTAAAGTAATTTTGAAAAGACCAAAAATGGAAAAACAAAAATGAGGCGCCACATTTGTGTAAATTGGGAAGATGATTTGATGTTTATCAAAAGTTAAATACTTCATGATGTATGTAATCATTATGCTGTACGCCTTAAACATACAGTGCTGTATGTCACGTCTCAAAACTGGAAGGCAGGGGGGAAACAAACAAACACATTTTTAAAAAAAAGGTAAAATGCATATACTCTCAGCAAGTACACCTCAAAGAGTTTACATCACAGATTTCTTTTTCCAGTTCTGTGGCAAAACTGAAGATGAAAGATTCTTCGGTGCAGCAAAATTTGTGATAACTGGGAACACCCTATATGTCCATTAGCAAAGGACTACCTAAATAAGGCCGCTGTAAGATATATTATGCAACAGTTTTTTTTTTTTTAATGAGGCTTATCAGTAGTGGGAAGCAGCCGCACAGCACAGGGAGATCAGCTCGGTGCTTTGTGACCACCTAGAGGGGTGGGATAGGGAGGGTGGGAGGGAGACACAAAAGGGAGGAGATATGGGGATATATGTATATGTAGAGCTGATTAACTTGTTATAAGGCAGAAACAAACACACCACTGTAAACCAATAAAGATGTTAAAAAAAAAAAAGCCAAGAGAAAGAAAAACACAAAACAAACAAACAAAAAAAATGAGGCTTATCAGGACTTCCCTGGTTGCACAGTGGTTAAGAATCCACTGCCAGTGCAGGGGACACGGGTTTGAGCCTTGGTCCGGGAAGATCCCACATGCTGTGGAGCAACTAAGCCTGTGTGCCACAACTACTGAAGCCCACATGCCTAGAGCCAGTGCTCCTCAACAAGAGAAGCCACCGCAACGAGAAGCTCACACACCACAACAAAGAGTAGCCCCTGCTCACCGCAACTAAAGAAAGCCCGCAGGCAGCAATGAAGACCCAACACACACAAAAATAAGTAAATATAATTTTTTTAAATGTTTAAAAAATGAGGCTTATTAATCTATGTTGTTGAGCAATATTCAAAAAATATGTCAAGTGTAAAATAGTGAAGTGCAAAGCAGTGTGGTTAGTATGCTCCCATTTGGGCCGAATTACACATAAGTGCTCAAATTCCTATAGAATATTTCTAGAAAGATAATCAAGAACTGATTCTGGACTATAAATTCCAACTACCAGGGACTTCTGCATTTATAAGCCAAAACAAAGCCAAAGGTCAGAGTGAACCAGATCCTTCTTTCTATGCTGTTATCTGTAGACTTGGGGGCCACCAAGTTGGCAGCCTTAGGAAGTGCCCAATGTGCCACTGCCAGTCATGGGGACTAGGCAGCAGTTGGCTGTAGCCCAGGACTGGTACACCAGGTAGCACCTGGAGCAGAAGTACTAGGTATCCCCTTGGTGTCAGGGGCCTCACTCAGTGTTGTCATGCCCAGGCCCTCATTCCTGTTCTCCACAGCAGAACAAGGGGGCCACATGGCAACAGCAGGGACCAGTGTCATGGCTGCAGAAAGAGGGCACCAGTTTGACCAAGGACACTCACTGCCCATAACCATATCCAGAGCAGGAAGGAAACAGACACCGGACTGGGGGATTGAAAGCAGGGGAACTTTTGTTTACTACTGACTTGATTTTTGGCCTTGAGCAAGATGATTTATCTTGGGGTTTGGGGAGACACCTTTTAAAAATCGGTGTAAAGATACCATATACACTAATCAACGGATATCCCTGGGTAGCTATCTACAATGAAGGATGAAGTGGGTCCCCTGGATGTTCAGAACAGATCCACAACTCCTGCTCCCTTTCTGGGCCCAGACAACACACCCATCCCTTGGTCCCTCTTCTCTGACACCCCCCGTATCCCATACCCTAGTTCCTGCTCCCTGAGGACTCAGTCTGACTTTCAAAAAATTAATAGCATTATTAAAATATAATTCATATACCATACAATTAACCTGTCTGAAGTGTACAATTCAGTGTTTTTTTGGTATATTCACAGGGTAACGCAACCATCACAGTCTAATCTTAGAATATTTTCATACCCTCAAAAGAAACTCCATACCCATTAGCTGTCACTTCCTATTGATCCAAGCCCCTCCCCCCACCAACCCATTTCCCTCAGCCCTAGTCAAATGCTAAACTACTTTCAGTCTCTATAGGTTTGCCTATTGTGGACATTTCATGTAAATGGAGTCCTACAATATGTGGTCTTTTGTGACGGATTTTTTACTTGGCATAATGTTCTCAAGGCTCATCCTTGTTGTAGTTTGATCAATTCTTCATTCTTTTTTATTGTCAAATAATATTGCATTGTATGGATATGCTACCTTTATTTATCCTTTCATCAGCCGATGGACATTTGGGTCTCCATTTTTTGTCTATTGTGAGTAATGCTGCTGTGAACATTCATGTACAAGCTTTTTTTTTTTTAATGAACTAAGTGAGCCTTTTTTTTAAAATACATTTACTTATTTTATTATTTTTGGCTACACTGGGTCTTCGTTGCTGCGCGTGGGCTCTCTCTAGTTGTGGCGAGCGGGGACTACTCTTCGTTGCAGTGCACGGGCTTCTCATTGCGGTGGCTTCTCTTTGTTGTGAAGCACAGGCTCTAGGTGCGCAGGCTTCAGTAGTTGTGGAACGCGGGCTCAGTAGTTGTGGCTTGCGGGCTCAGTAGTTGTGGCGCACGGGCTTAGTTGCTCCGTGGCATGTGGGATCTTCCCGGACCAGGGATCAAACCCATGTCCCCTGCATTGGCAGGTGGATTCTTAACCACTACACCACCAGGGAAGTACCTGTACTTTTGTGTGGACATATTTTTCAATTATCTGCGTATATATCTAGGAGTGGAATTGCTGGGTCATATGGTAACTCTATGTTTAAACATTTGAGCAACTGTCAGACTGTTTTCCAAAGTGGCTGCACCATTTTACATTCCCAACAGGGTATGAATGTTCCAGTTTCTCCACATCTTCACCAACAGTTGTTATTATCTGTCTTTTTTATTACAGCCATCCTAGTAGGTGTAAATTTGTTGTCTTGATTTACATTTCCCTGGTGGCAAATGATGTTGAGGATCTTTTCATGGGCTTATTGGCCATTTGTATATCGTCTTTGGATAAATATCTATTCAAGTCCTTTGCCCATTATTATTTTTTTTAATTTGGCTGCACTGGGTCTTAGTTGCGGCATGCAGGATCTTTTAGCTGCAGCATGCAAACTCTTAGCTGTGGCATGTGGGATCTAGTTCCCTGACCAGGGATCAAACCCGGGCCCCCTGCATTGGGAGCACCAAGTCTTAGCCACTGGACCACCAGGGAAGTCCCCCTTTGCCCGTTTTTTTAATTGGATTGATTCTGTTGAGTGGTAAGACTTATGTATTCTAGATACAAGTTCCTTATGATTTGCAAAAATTCCCTCCCGTTGTATGGGTTGTCTTTTTACTTTCTTGATGGTGCCCTTTAAAGCACAAACATTTTTAATTTTGATGATGTCTTATTTGTCTATTTTTGTCTATTTTTGCTTGTGCTTTGAGAGCCATATCTAATAACCCATTTCCTAATACGAGGTCATGAAGATTTATGCCTATGTTTTCATCCAAGAGTTTTATAAACATTTACAAAGTTTATAATTTAGTTATAAATGTAGAAGTTTAAAATGCATAAAAGTTTTTTTTTAAAGTAAACTATGTTTTTATAGCTAAAAGCTCTTACATTTAGATTTTTGATCCATTTTGAGTTAACTTTTGTATATGGTTTGAGGTAAGGGTCCAACTTCATTCTTCTGCATGTGGCTATCCAATTGTCCCAACTCCATTTATTGAAAAGGCTATTTTTTCTCCACTGAATTGTCTTGACTTCATTGTTGAAAATAAACTAACTGTAAATATAAGGGTTTATTTCCAGACTCTCAATTTTATTCCCTGGGTATATATCTTTCTTTATGCCAGTATCACATTGTTTTGCTTACTGTAGCTTGGTAGTAAAATTTTAAATCAGGACCTGTGAGTCTTCCAACTTGTTCTTCTATTTCAAGATTAGTTTTGTTTTTCTACATCCCTTGCATTTCCATATGAATTTTAGGATCACCTTGTCAACTTTTGCAAAAAAGAGAAAGAAAAGGAAGCTGTCTGGGATTCTGATAGGGATTGCATTGGCTCCGTAGATCAATTTGAGGAGTACTGTCATCTTGACAATATTAAATCTTCTGACCCATGAACATGGGGTGTTTTTAAATTTATTTAGATTTTAATTTCTTTCAACAGTGTTTTATAGTGTTCAGTGTATAAATCTTACATTTCTTTTGTTAAATTTATATAGAAGTATTTTATTCCTTTTGTTGCTATTGTAAATGGAATTGTTTTCTTTCCTTTTTGGATTGTTCATTGCTAGTGATGAGAAATACAATAGATTTTTGTACATTGTTCTTGTTTTCTGCAACCTTGCTGAACCAGTTTACTAGCTCTAATATTTGTGTGTGTGTGTATTCCTAAGGGTTTTCTATATACAAGATCATGTCATCTGTAAAATGAGATTGTTTACTTCTTCTTTTCCAGTCTGGATGCATTTCTTTTTATTGCTTACAGTGTTAAATAGAAGTAATGGGAGAAGACATCCTGATCTGAGGGGGAAAACATCCAGTCTTTCATCATTTAAATATGATGTTAGCTGTGACTTTTTCACAGATGCCCTTTGATAATTAGCAAGTTAAGGAAGTTCCCTCTTATTCCTAGTTTCTTAAGCTTTTTTTTAAAAATCAAAGTTGTTGGGCTTCCCTGGTGGCACAATGGTTAAGAATCTGCCTGCCAATGCAGGGTACACGGGTTCAAGCTCTGGTCCGGGAAGATCCCAAATGCTGCAGAGCAACTAAGCCCATGTGCCACAACTACTGAGCCTGCATGCCACAACTACTGAAGCCTGAACGCCTAGAGCCCATGCTCCTCAACAAGGGAAGCCACCGCAATAAGAAGCCCGTGCCCCACAACGAAGAGTAGCCCCGGCTCACTGCAACCAGAGAAAAGTGTTCGCGCAGCAATGAAGACCCAATGCAGCCAAAAATAAAATTAATTAAAAAAAAAAAAGAAAATCAAAGTTGTTGAATTTTGTCAAATGTATTTTCTGTGTCTATTGAGATGATCAGAGGGTTTTTGTTCTTTATTCTACTAATACTCTTTATTACATTAATTGAATTTCAGATGTTAAACCAACCTTGCATTCTTGAGATAAATCCCACTTATATGATCATTTTTATATATTGCTGAATTTTGTTTGCTAGTATTTTGTTGAGGATTTTTACATCTATAATTCATAAGAAATAGTGATCTGAAGTTTTCCTTTCTTGTGATGTCTTTGTCCCGTTTTGTTATCTGGATAATTCCCAGACAATCTGACTTTTGGCCCTCACTTTTCTTCTGCCCCAACTTCCTTTAATTCCCTGGCTCTCTGCCAGGACTGTCCCAGGTAGTGAAAGCATCTTGGGAATGCAAAATCATAGGCCCCGCTGCTGGGGCAATAGCTGGCATCACTCCTTAGTCTGTACTTTGGACTTCAGTCATGATCCCCTCCCCAGCTGAATGTCTGCATAAACTGGGACTCCTCGCAGGAGAAAACTCCAGAACCGGGGCTGAGGCAGAGGTAACGGAAGGCAGCAGGCTTTGTAGATGGGGCGGTCATTCTAGATTCAGCCAAGGAGATTTGGAGACTTGTTCTCAATTACTTATGCACAGCCCACTCTCAACTAAAACCCCTCTCCCTGGATCCTGCTTTCCATTCAAGTCCTATCCCAGCTCTGACCTCATCTCTTACCTACTTCTTACACTCAGCAGGCTCCAGCCATGCTGGCCTTCTGTTTATTTTCTTCCCAGTCTTGGGACCTTTGCACTTGCTCCTTCCTGGGGATGGAACCCGTAATCCTAGATTTGCCCATGATGCTCTTTCTGTTCAAGTCTCAGCTCAAATCTTACTGTTTCTACTGCTGCATAATAAATGACCACAAACTTTACATCTTAAAAAGAATGTCCATTTCTTATCTTATGGTTCTATAGATCAGAAGTCCAGGCTGACTCAGCTGGGTCCTCTACTTAGTGTCTCATGAGGCTGAAGTCAAGGTCTTGGCCAGTGTGAGCTTTTATCTGGAGGCCCTGGCATAGAATCCACTTCCAGCCTCACCTGGGTTATTAACAGAATTCAGTTCCATTTGGCTGTAGGAATGAGGTCCCTGTTTCTTTGTTGGCTGTCAGCCAGTGGTTGTTCTCAGTTTCTAGAGGCCATCTACATTCCCTGGCTAGGGGCCCCTCCCTCCTCAAGGTCAGCAATGGCACATTGAGTCCTCCTGCTTCAAATTTCTCTGACTTCTGTCTTCCTCTTCTGTAGCTAGCTGGAGAAGCTTTTCAGCTTTTAAGAGCTCATATGATTACATTTGGCCCACATGAATAATTCAGGACAATCTCCCTATCTTAAGGTCAACTGATTAGTAAACTTAATTACATCTGCAAAGCCCTTTTTCTCATGTTAGGTACATATTCATAGAGATTAGGGCATGGAATCTTTGGGGGCCATTATTCTCCTTACCACAGTTCACCTTCTAGCCCTCAAAGATTCATGTCTGTCCCCCCCACAAAATACACTCACTTCCTCCCGAGGTCCCTAAAAGTCTCATCCCATTACAGCATCAAGTCAGAGTAAAAAAAAAAAAAAAAAAAAAAAATCTCATAATAAATCTCATCAAACCAAAAGTCCCAAGTCTCATTATCTAAATTAGATGCCGATGAGGCTCTGGGTATAATCCATCCTGGAGCACAATTCCTCCCAGTTGTGGACCTATGAAACTAAAGAAACAAGTCATGTACTCCAACATGCAATGCTGAGACATGCATAGGGTAATAGTTATAGACATTCTGGTTCAAAAAGGGAAGAAATGGAAGGTAAAAAGGAGCCACTGATCCAAAGCAATTTCAAAAGCCAGCTGGGCAAATTTCTTTAGGTGTCCAGGCCTACAAGTAACCCTCCAGGGCTCTGCTCTGCCTTATGAGCTCTCAGTTCTGCCCTTTGGATTAATCACCTCCCTTAAGAAACCATTCCTGACTATCTTTTAGAACAGCCGTCTCCAACCCCTTGTAATTTTTTGTCACAACACACTGTTTAATTTTTTAATAATACATGTCCTGTTTTGGGGATGTCTTAGCTATTTCTTTACTTGTCATCTCTACTAAAATATAAATTCCATGAAAGCAGAGACCTTGTCTGAATTTTCACCTCTATTTCTCCAGCACCCGCCATAATGCCTGGTGCGTAAGTCTTGCTCAATAAATATTTTGTGAATAAATGAAAGAATCAGTTAAATGTGGATTGGAGTGGTGTGGTATGCTGAACAATGGCCCCCTAAATATGTCCACATCCTAATCCCTGGAACCTGAGAATGTTACTTGACATGGTAAAAGGGACTTTGCCAATGTGATTAAGGATGGTGAAATGGTAGATTATACTGGAGTATCTGGATAGGCGTAAGGTAATCACAAGGGTCCTTATAAGAGGGAGACAGGAAGGTCAGAGTGGGAGAAGGTGATATGATAGAAGCCAAGATTGGAATGATGTGCTTTGCAATGGAGGATAAGGCCACTAGCTAAGGAATGCAGGCATCAGTTAGAAACTGAAAAAGGTAAGCAAATGGTTCCTCCAGAAGGAGCCAGCCCGGCCAACTCCTTGACTTTAGCCCAGTGAAACTAATTTTGGATTTCTGACCTCCAGAACTATAAAAGAATAAATGTATGTTGTTTTAAGCCACTAAGTTTATGGTAAGTTGTGCCAGGAGTAATAAGAAACTCAAGTTCCATTGCCTAAAGCAAACCATAGCTGATGTCAATGGAGTGGGGATATATAATCTTTTCATATGGAGGGGCCCCACAGGGAAGGCCAATGAGTTTTTTGAACAATTGTAAAATCTTCCCCCGTCTGCCCTCTTTGTCACAAATACTGTCTTTTGTGTTTCCTCCACATGCAAAATAAATGCATCCCCATCTCAAGGCAGACCACCCAAATGACCTATCTAATCATGGCATCAGGCTCAAATCCAGGACCTCTGATAGTCTCTATATTAGGTCCAGATGTGGCATCTCTTGATCCAGAGACCTATGACCCAAAGTAAATAAACAGATAAACAGATAACTAGATAGATAAATAACTAGATAAGTAGATAAATAGATCAATCAATCAATCACAAGTTATCTCTGTCCCCTCCACCACATCCAACATATGAAGTGGAACAGGGACAGGATAATAGCAGTAAACACCCTCATTCAGAAGGAAAAATGTGAGACAGAAGTTACTGGTCTATGATAATTCTAAAAATCCTGCTGGGCAGATGTTGAAAAGGACCCCCTCCTTCCCCTGGGAGTGGGACTGCTTCCTGGGACTAGTTCCCTAGTTCATTCTTCTCCATGTCCTTGGCTCTGCCTTTTTTGGTTTGTTTGTTTGTTTGTTTATTTGGCTGCACCGGGTCTTAGTTGGGTCTTAGTTGCTGCAATGCGGGATCTTCAGTTGTGGCATGCGGGATCTTTAGTTGCAGCGTGTGGGATCTAGTTCCCTGACCAGGGATCGAACCCAGGCCCCTGCATTGGGAGTGCAGAGTCTTAACCGCTGGACCACGAGGGAAGTCCTGGCTCTGCCCTTATAATGGCCCATCCTTTTCCATTTATTCTCCTTGGCCACATTTTTTTTTTTTTTTTTTTTGCGGCACTCCGGCCTCTCACTGTTGTGGCCTCTCCCGTTGCGGAGCACAGGCTCCGGACACACAGGCTCAGCGACCATGGCTCACGGGGCCAGCCGCTCCGCAGCATGTGGGATCCTCCCGGACCAGGGCATGAACCCGTGTCCCCTGCATCGGCAGGCGGACTCTCAACCACGACACCACCAGGGAAGCCCCTCCTTGGCCACATTTGAGAACACTTGGAGGTTATGCCTTCTTTAATAAGGCAGCTTTCTTTTTTTTTTTTTTTTCTTACACAGGCCTCTCACTGTTGTGGCCTCTCCCGTTACGGAGCATAGGCTTCAGACGTGCAGGCTCAGTGGCCATGGCTCACGGGCCTAGCCGCTCCACGGCATGTGGGATCTTCCCGGACCAGGGCACGAACCCGTGTCCCCTGCATTGGCAGGTGGACTCTCAACCACTACGCCACCAGGGAAGCCCCAGACATGCCTCTTTTTCGACTTAGTTGTAGGCAAATGGAGAGTTACACTCTTTTTTTTTTTTGAGAGTTACACTCTTAATCTCTTTTCCCTGAATCACCTTGTATAACTGAAAGGATTTACTGGGAACCACTTCGACCAAGTCAGAGGTTTTTACATAAGGCATGAGAGCCATACACTTGATATGGCCCTTGCCACAAAGATGAGTTTGTTTTTTTACAATAAATGTATTTATTTATTCTATTTTTGGCTGCGCTGGGTCTTCGTTACTGTGCATGGGCTTTCTCTAGTTGCGGCAAGTGGGGGCTACTCTTCCTTGCAGTGCGTGGGCTTCTCATTGAGGTGGCTTCTCTTGTTGTGAAGCACAGGCTCTAGGCATGCAGGCTTCGGTAGTTGTGGCTCATGGGCTCTAGAGTGCAGGCTCAGTAGTTGTGGCACACAGGCTTCGTTGCTCCACAGCGTGTGGGATCTGCCCCAACCAGGGCTCAAACCTGTGTCCCCTGCATTGGCAGGTGGATTCATAACCACTGCACCACCAGGGAAGTCCCACAAAGATGAATTTTAATAAAACTTTGTGCCTTAACGGCCTTGTCAAGTTGTATCTTTCACTGGTTAAAAATTTGGATCACTTGCCTGGAGTTTCTATATTCTCTTCCATTTCTGCTTAAAAACTGGCCAATTATATTCTGAGTCATTTCTTTCTTACAGTAACTTGTCAAATGCACCCAATAGCAACCAAGGCATGCTACTAATATTCTCTTTCCCCAGTTTTTTGCCTAAAGCTCTAAATTCAGTGGGACATTATTTATACTCTTAGTTCTATTTCCAGCTTACAGTTTAAAAAGATGCTTCACCACTGCATAACACACATCACCATCTTTCCAGCTTCCAATAGTAGTTTCCTCACCAGCCACTGTCCAGCTCCAAAGCCAATGACACACAATTCAGGTTTATTTTTTATTGTAGCAACACCCCACTGCTGGGTAATAATTCTGTAACAGTTGAAAGGACTGTTGATGTGGTAACAACCAACCTCAAAATATCAGTGGCTCACAGCAAGAGGAGTTTCTCATTTACATTACGCATCATTTTACAGGTCGGCTACAGCTCAGCTTCAAGTCCTGTTAATTCTGGGTTCCAGGCGGAAGAAGTCTTGATATGGCAACTGACAGTTTCATGGCCGAGGAAAAAGAGAAGGGAAGCTCTCAGAATACTCATTAGTGCTTAAAGCTTCTATTTGGAAGTGGTACTTTGCATTTCTACTCACATTCCACTGGCCATAGCCAAGCCCATTGTAAGTGGGGCATGAATGTATAATCCTCCTAATGTGAGGGGCCCAGTAGGAAGGACAGCATATATTTGGAACAATAATCTACCACAGGGCTGTACCAGAAACTGATATCAATCACTGAACTCGTCCATTCTTGCTTCATATGCACTCTGCTGCAGCGTTTTGTACCACATAACGCCTCTCATACATCTTGGTCAAGGGTAAAATCTTGACTCAAGGTAGACAATTCATAGGTAGGTCAATGTAGCCTGACCTAGACCAGTCAGGTTCCTTTTCTTAAGAATCTGAACCATGAAATATTCAGGTGAGGGAGTTAAGTGGAGAGGGCTGCAGGTGAAAGGTTGTGATGCAACATGATTTGGAAAAGCCACAACTAACACAGGCCATGTTCCCTGAAAGCTGGGCAGACAGCAGCCAAGCCAGGATTTCAGTGCAAAACCTGCCCTTAGCCCCTCACTCAGGTCGGTTTCCCACAGGGAAGGGGTATACGCAAGGGAGCCTGTGAAACCTCCAGTGCACTTGTCTGCTAAGTCTGCTCCAAACTTGCCACTCACCTGTTCAAAAACCTTCTATAGGTCCCCACAGCCCACAGAAAAAGTTCAAATTGTTGAGCCCGGCATCTGAGCCCTCGCTTGGCCATCTAGCTAACTTTTCCAGGAGGTTCTGGACGGCGTCCTGGGTGAGAGGGTAAGCAGCCTTTCAGGGTGGCGCTGTCCAGCACGGCCAAGCGGAAGACACACGCTGCACGTGGACACCCAGCTGTGTAGATGTGGCAGTCTCCGCGTCGGTTTGACAGTCTCTACCAGATTCCAGTAGGTACCATGGGTCGTGCAGTTTGATTCTGAAGGCAGAAAAATGGGGGATTGGACAAAGGAGACCAAAAGGACAGAATTCTGCTGAAGAAGCAGGCCGCAAGGGGAAGAGATGGAGAATGGAGAATCAGGGAAGCGCAGAGGCCCCGCGTCCAAATCAATCTTCCCCTGGGGCAGGATCCATCCGGCTCCGCAGTTTCCCCATTGGGTGGGCATCTAGAGTGTTCGCACGCTTCTGAAAATGAGGGGTTCCTTCCTGTAGGCGTCTAGAGTTTCTTCTGTACACAGGACACAGGATCTCAGGCAGGACGAAGGCGTGGGTAACCTCCCAGACTCGGCCAGCCGCAAGTCCGGGCAGCGGGGGAGCGACCCGGCCACGCCTTCTCGCGTGAGGTTCTGACTCCCTACGCACGCACGCCAGTCTCTCACTGGCCAGCCGCCTTCCGTCTCCTTTGGCGTTTTGATCATGCCCCTTGAGCTCTGTGATCCAATCGCTTTTGGGTGCGACTGAGGACTCCCTCTGAGGCCCCGCCCACATCAGCGTCCTCTAATTGCTGTTTAATACCCGGTGCTCGCTTCTTCAGGACGCCCTACGGACCAATCCTGATGCTCTTCAGGAACAACATTTAGGTCCGCTAGTCAGTCATTTTCCAAGTAGCGACCGGGCTACCCTTCAGCCACACCCCGTACACTCGGGGCCAAGTGTACCCTCGGATCTGGCGCAGGCACAGAGCAACCGCCATTCTAGGGCCACAGGGAGGCGCTGCAGGCGGGCGCCCAGCCGCGGATGGAGGCTGAGCGGTCCTGTCCCACGTCACTGCGGCCCAATCCCGCCCTCTGACCCCTCCCCCATCCCGGGTCCAGGGGCGGGTCTGAGTCTGCACCAACGACCACACAGCTAGCCCTTCATCGCTCGCGTCGCCCCGGCACCCACATGTGCACCCCATACTTGGTGGCCGAAGTGAGCGGTACTGCAACCAGACGGGCTGGGCTACAGGAGCAGCAGCGGTGACCTGTGGGATCGAAAGTGCGATGGGACAGGGCGGCTGGAACCCAGCTCCCAGACCTTGGTCAGGATCAGGCACCTCCCTGTTTTTACCAGGCTTCGGAGCCAGAAGCCCTGAAACTAGGTGTCTGGGGACAGGCGCCACACCCAGCTGCAGAAACTAGGCATGGGACTTGGAACTCTTAGACATTTAGAGTGGAAGCCTGGAGCTCAGGTGAGTCATGGAAACCCTGGGGTCAGGCTCCTCTGCCTCCTCTACCCGCTTCAGCCACAAGACCCCTGAGAAACAAGGTGAGCTGATGCAGTGCCTGGCTCTCTAACCTGAACTCATATAAGGGGCAATGCCTTTTTCTGGGCACAGGGCCTGGCCTGTTGAACCTTTGCCTGGCAACCTCTTCACTGATTCTTCCCATAACCGGCCCCTCCTCACTTGCCACGCCACTCAAATATCGCGCCCTCTGAGACAGGCCCTTCCGAGTCCACTATATTCAAAGTAACAGGCTCAATTACTTTTTCACAGTGCCTCTTCTTCTTGGCCTCAGGAATGCCCATAGATCTCTCTCTCTCTCTCTCACACACTCACACACACACACACACACACACACACTCACACACACACACACACACACACACACACACACACACACACACACACACACCGTGTCCCATGGCCTGGCTCAGCCTCACTCCTTTGGGGTTAGGTACTCACAGCCAGATGTGGGTGTTACCCCCTCCCGGCCCCACTCATTCTCATGGGAGAGTAGAAGGGCACTGCCAGCCTGGTGTGCTCACAGCACCTATGACAGTCCGATCTGAGCCTGCCTGGGCTGGGCCTGTCCCCAAGGGTGGCCAGGAGGTGGGAGGCTGGTTACCTGGAGGCCCTGGACCAGCCTTTTCAGGAACACACATGCACAGGGGAATCTCCAAGCTTTTTTTTTTTTTTTTTTTTTTTTAATTTCTTACAAAACCACATGTCCCAGCCAGACAGGACAGTGCAGGCCCGCCCCCAGGCACTGTGGCTTGAGGAGGGAGGCCCCCATGGATGAGGGGTTGCCGACCCCAGAAGGACCGTCTGCCCCTCTACACAAGGCCAGTGTGAGGAAGGGGTCTGGCTGGAGGCTCTGTCCTGCCCACCCCCAGCTGCTGGGAGAGAAGGTAGACCCGGGGTCCCTGGTGCTCTTAGTGCCTGCAAGGGAAGGAGGGCAGAAGAGGGTCTGAGAGGAGGAGGAAAGGCTGGGGTCAGGGATGGGGCAGGCCAGGGGGCAGGCCCACAGTATCTCACCGAGAATATGCAGCGCTATCAAACCAACGTGGAGACGCTAATGATGACCACCAGAATGAGGACAGTGATGGACAAACAGATGGCAATAAAGACTTTCTTCTGTGGGAGAGGAGTGGGGGTCAGGGAAACTCAGGAGGGGAGGGAGGGCCACCCAGGGTGGGGGTGGGGGGAGGCTGACCTTCCGCGCCTTCTTCTGGTTCTCCAGGGCCATCTTGACATGTTCCTGCCCACGTTCCACATAGTCTGCTGAGCTCAGAATGTTCTTCTCAATTCTGTTGATCGTCTCCCCCTGCTCGGAAGAGGGGGCGGTTCAGGCAGGTAGGAATGACTGGGGGTGGAGGGCCCAGCAGCTCCTCAGTCTGCCCAGCCCAACCACAAATGACTGAAGGACATTCCTGGCAGAAAACACTGCACTAACAAAGATGTGGAGGCAGGACCACATCTGACCAAAGTCCACCCTCCTGCAGGTGGCTTCGAGGCCCCCTTCCACCATGTGGTCCCTTCTGTCCTGCTCCCTCGCCCCGTACAACCTCTACTCGCAGTTGCTGGCTGGGAGCTGAGTGCCTTACATGGCTCCTATCTTTTCACACAGGGTGAACTTTTGTCCCCTCACAAGTCTGTCTGAAGTCATGTGTTCTTTAGGCCTGTCTCCCTGCTGCTGTGAAGCTCTCCCTATCCTGGTACTCCTACCGAGTGAAAGCTCTTCCCCATGACTCCCAGCTGCGAAAGAGCATTGGGTCAGCTCCTCCAGGACAGGGCTAGAAGCTCCCCTTATCCTGAAATAAGGGCCGGGGGAAGAATACCACCTCCCACTCCATCCTTGTACAGACTTTAGGAGGCAGGCCCTCTAGGGGGCAGCTGTGGAGCTCTCAGAAGTATGAGGGTAGATTCTGTTGGTGGAGGAGAAGCCAGGGTTGGGGCCATACCTGGGGTGGGCTCAAGTTTGAGGGATGGGGTACAATGTATAGAGGAGTGGCCATCCAAGTAGCTGTTCAGGAGGACGCAATTTGGGGGCACAGCTAAGGACAGAAATAAAGGCTAGCCTGGGGGCTTGGCCCAGTCTGGAGGGGAACAAAAGCCCCAGGGAGAGAGGCTAAGGGTGGAGGTGGGCTGACAGGCACAACACGGTCTCACGTATGGGGGCTGAATCAAGCCTGGCCAGCTGCCTGGGGTGCCCACCTGCATCTCCACTTCAGTAGCCAGAAAAGTGAAAATCTCATGAAGTTCACGGATACTGCGCTCAAGCTGCTGGATCTCACTGTGCCGGGCCGAGATCTCATTTAGGGCCTGTCGAGTCACCTGTGTGTCCTTCAGTATCTGGAGAGTGGACAGGAGTGAAGGGACAAGTCACAGGGAAACCAGCAGCAGGTTCAGAATTTCCTGTTCAGCTTTGGGGCAGCCCTCAGGCCTAGAACTGGGGCCAGGCCCCTGATGAGTGGTTCCAGGCAGGCTAATTTGTGCCCTTCTGGGCCTCAGGATTCCCTCCATGAAAAAGGGCCAGGACTCAGAGAGGACGGGCGGCCTGGCAGAGGGAGGCTGGCTGCAGCCACTCACATTGGACACAAACACCTCGCTCTGCCCGCTGTCCAGCATCTGCTCCAGCTCCTCGTCAGACACCATTCCAGCATTTGCTGTGAAGGAAAAGGCCAGGCTCAGAGCTGGTCAGGTCACCTGACCCTGTGGACCAGACGCTGCAACTCACTGATCTTCAGCTGCCTCCGAATCCGCTCCACGTTCTTCTCCCGGTATTCGGACTGCATTGAGTTGCACTTGTTGATGAGCTCCACGAATTGCTGGGACAGGACGCCGTGCTAAGGATGGAGAATAGAAGCCGGGTACTCCTGGGAGGATCCCTGCCCGGTCTGGGCTTCAGCATCCCCGTGGGTACAGTGAGCAAAGAGCATGACCTCATAGGGGCCTGCTGCCTTGACCACCTTGAAAGGCTCCCCCAGTTTCTCAAAGTAAAAGCCAAAGCCCTTACCAGGACCTGCAAGGCCCTATATGACCCGCCCCTTCCCCCATTGCCCCTCTGACCTTACCTCCGGACACTGTTCCCTCACCCCTTCCCTCCAACCACAGTGGGCTCTTTACTCCTCCCTGAGCAGAGCACAGCCCCACCTCAGGCTTTTACACTTGCGTGCCTTCGGCCTGGAATGCTCAGGCTCCACAAAGGCCTTTAGTCTTTGTTACAATGTCACCTTCTAAGTGAAGTTTTCTCCACCTTATTGCAACCTGCCTTTTCCCAATGTTCTCATTCCCTCTCCTGCTCTTTTCCCTTAATACTTCCTATGTTCTAAAATAATTTACTGATTTATTATGGTGATTGTCTCTCCGCACTGGAATGTAAGCTCTGTGAGGATAGGGATCTTTGGTTCACGGCTGTATCCCAAACAGCTGAAAAAGGGTCTGGCACACAGTAGACCTTCAACAAATATTTGTGGAATGCTTGTTGAACACCAGCCTCACTGCTTAGACTAGAGGTGTGCTGGGATGCCCAGGGGTCATAGCGATTGCCCAGATTTTTACAGGCCCACCTGGGCCGTCAGCCTCTTACACCAATGACTACCACAAGCCACCCCCCCCCCCGAAAGGCCCTCTCTCCTTGTCCATTTCGCTGATATCTAAAATCTGCTCATTCCTTGGAGTTCCTTCCTCAAAGACACATCTGCTCTCCTGGCTTCAGCTGTACCCTTTCAAGATGCCCAAACTGTTCCATCTTCAATCTGGAGTCTTTGCTGAGCTCTGGGCCCACCTACTTCAACTCTGATCTCCAAGAACTCCAAACCATGCCTCACTGGGCATTCAGAGGAGGCTGCTCAGACCACCTCAATCTCCTTACAGGGCTTCCCTGGTGGCACAGTGGTTGAGAGTCCGCCTGCTGATGCAGGGGACACGGGTTCGTGCACCGGTCCGGGAAGATCCCACATGCCGCGGAGCGGCTAGGCCCATGAGCCATGGCCGCTGAGCCTGTGTGTCCGGAGCCTGTGCTCCGCAACAGGAGAGGCCACAACAGTGAGAAGCCCGCATACCGCAAAAAAAAAAAAAAAAAAAAATCTTACAAAGCTGTTGATTCAGTGACCTTCCACCCCAGGGAAGTTCCTCTTCCTGACTTCTTGAATTCTGTCCCTGGGGCAGAGGATGTCCCTGTCACATGGGCAGGGAACCTCCCAGCCATTTGACTGCACCCTCTTCTTCCCTGGGTAGAGCCATTAGCTACCAAGTCCTACCTGAATAATGCCTTTGTCATCTATTCAAGCTTAACTCCCCATCTTGGCTTCTAGAAAGTATCTCCTACAGCCGAGCCCAGATAATGTCTAGGGACTCAGCAACTTCCCACTGAATGGAGGAGAAGAGGGCAGGGATATAATGGACTGGAAGTCATGAGACCTGGGTTGTTGACCTTGGGTGAATCCTATTCCTCTCTGAGTCTCAGTTTCCCCATTTGGAAAATCATCTGGTTGGACTTGATGATCCCTAAGGGCCCTTCCTTCTTACATCTGCCATCTAATGATCTATAAAACACTAGCTGAAACTTCCTAGTTCTGGGAATAATGAACCCACCTGGGTTTTTCTCATTCTTGTGTTGACCGAGTTATAGTTCTCATCAGCTTCCTCCTTCTGGGGCTCTATGGCTGTGGAAAGACACAAGAGTATTGGTAGAGCAGGGGAGTTTGACCTGGGGCTTCTGAAATTCGTTTGGGGACTAGGACCCCAGCCACCCAGCCATACAATAGAGAGGTGATTATGGCCATAGGACGTTTTTTTGGAAATAAAATTTATCATAAAATGACTAATTCTGAGTCTCTGACAGGCAAAAGTATATTTTTCTTTGCAATAAATACATCGGAGAATTCCCACAGGCATGCAGAGGCCTCCTAACAAAACCCCCATCTGCCTGCCCAAAGAATGCACACTGGGCAGCAAGAATTGTAGAAGTACAGCTGATCCTTGCACAACTGCGTGGGTCCACTTATACTTGGATATTTAGAAAATAAATGCATGCTACAGAACTACATGATCCACAGTTAGTTGAATCCACCCATGCAGGACCTGGGATATGGAGGGTGGACCATACAGTTATATGCATATTATGACTTGGGGGGTGGGGTGGCAACGCTAACCTCTGCCTCGGTCAAGGGTCAAATGTAAATGGTTTCATTATAAATAAGGGAACCTGAGAGGCAGGCATATGCTGTGGAAAGAACTTTGGACTGGAAGTCAGGAGACGGAGATTCTAGACGTAGGCCTGCTGTGTGACCTGGATATATATCACTGGCCTCTCTGGGCCACACACTCCCCAGATATACCAGGAGCTGGGCAGGATCAGAGGAAAGAATCTGAGGTCCTAGGAGCTCACCCTTCAGCTGTGCGCGGATATCCCTCCCCAGCTGTTTGATCTCGTCGCGCAGGTTCTGCAAGTCCTGCTTCATGCCTGAACAAGAGAAAGCCATGATGCCCAAACAGCAGCCCCTACCTCAACAAATCTCCCTGCCCACCACCTGCGTGGAACTACAATCCCCACAATCCCTCGGGCTGAGCATGCGTTCTACACCCAGGGTTTGACTCACTCTCCTCGGGAAGGGGCGTGGCCAGAATGGTGACCTGCTGCTTCTCCAACTCTCGGACTTTATTTTCTAGCTTGACAATAGTTTGCCGAATTGTCCGAACCTGGGGAGGATGACCGAGAGGGCTGAAGGAGATATGGGGGTACTCCAGGCCGCTATGCTCCTCTAGTCCTCCAGCCCCCTCGTGAATCCAGGCCGAGACCCCAGCCTCTTACCTTCTGGAAGAATTCATCGTCCGGGCTCCCCAGCCGTGCAGTGCCCGGGTGTACCACCAGCGCGACTCCCTCCTTGTCTTCATCGTCCGAGCTGTCATCCCCCTGCCAGGGCCGGGGTCACTGGCATCACTTCCTTGCTATTGCTCTCGCCCAGCACGACTCACAGACTTCCGGGTCTTTTCTTCCTAGCCCACAGCCACCCCTCCCTGCCCCGAAGACCAGGAGTCCTGCATTCCAGCCAGACCCCATCCCGTCCGCCCGTCCCCAACTCTGCTGCGCCGACTTCTCACCTGCCTCAGCTCGTGGGTCCTGTCCCGCATGGCGGCCCGAGCTCCCTCTCCCCGGCGCCGGAGCCCGGCGGGCCTCAAGATTCTAAGTTTGGAACTCCCGTATCCCACTCACACTCTGACACTCCCCTCCGCCCTCACCCTGCGGACCCCAAAACTGCCCCCCACGAGCCGCCAGAGGCTCTTTGCCTGGCACCATCCACAGTCAAGGGGAAGGAGCCGACCTCGGGGACCCCCAAGTTTCCACAGGTTGGAATTCCCTTTTCTTCCCCCCCTCCCGCTCCTGTAGCCTCGGCCCCGCCCCCTCTGGGATGACTGGAGCATGCGCACGGGATCTCGTCCCTTCCCCACCCGAGGGAAAGGCGGAGGTCGGAAGCAGCAGGGCCCCGAACGGAAGCAAAATTGCCAGGACGTGAGAACCCGCCCACTTCGCCGGAACTCTCGCATCTTCAAACGGAAATCTACTTGCCAAAAGGGGTGAGAATGCGTCACTGGTATGTAATCTGAGAGGCCCCTCATCTCACATCACCCCACGGTGCACCCCTCCTCGCGTCACGTGACCGGCCCGGTCCCAGCCTCTCGGACCACAGAACGTGACGCTTCGACTGTCACATGTCTCGGCTCTGTCAACTCCGTCTCTGGAACACCTATCTCCCCACGACGTCCTCGGCACCCCGGTGCCCAAGTTACCTCCCTTCAGCCCCCACGCGGCGGGGAGGGGGCGCAGACTATCCCCAGAGGCAGTGGGTGGTAGGACCCTGGCTGAATTCGGCTTTATTTCTTTTGGGTCCGGGCGTGTTGGGCAGACGACTTAGAATTTGGAGCTGTCAACATGATGAGACCTTGAAATTCAGAAAAGGAAAAGATCCAGCATCAGAGAGTTGCAGGGTTTTGTAGGCAGAGCATCTGGGGGTGGGAAGTGACCTCACCCGAGGCAGAAATCTCTTCTCCCGCATACTCCTGGCACAGCTTCTGACAGGTGGGCGGCTGGCGCCCGGCTTGAAAGCTGCAGTCCTGCTGCACTCACCACCTTCTGAGCAGCGACACCATTTCAGGGCAGCTCAGGCTGAGAAAAGAGTCTATTATATTGAGCAGCATGTCACTTAGACCGCCCCCCCCCAGAACCCCACCTTCCACCGGAGTCTACCCTCTGGAGTCCCCCAAAAAATTCCACATTATAGTGGCCTGTGAGCTCTTGAGGTGAGGGCATGACTGTAGGGTTCTCACCAGAATCCCAGCACCTAGTTCAATACCCAGCACATAGTGGACCCTCAGTAAATATTTGTGGACAGAATCTTAGCCTTTCAACTGAAGATGAAGCTTATGGTTCCCTAGTGTTCTCTTTTAGGCCTCAGGCTGTCACGGTGACACTTCCCTAACCCTAGCCCTGTAGACATTCATTCATTCAGTGGATATTTATTGGGAATTTACTATGGGCCAGACACTGTTCTAGGGCTGGAGATACATGAGGGCGTAACAGACAAGAATGCCTTGCACTTTTGGAAGCTACATTCTATAGGAGGAGGCCCCAAGGCCACTGAGTGAGTCTCAGCATAGCCAGAATGAATATTAGTTCTCCTGGATCCCAGGGTTCTTTCCAGGGAGCTTATATGAAGGTCAAGCAAGGGGAGGAAGGGTCCCTCTCTATTATGGCCTAGTAAGGAAATCTACATTTTTTTTTTTTTTTTTGGCCATGCCGTGCAGCATGCAGGATCTTAGTTCCCAGGGATCGAACCCATGCCCTCTGCAGTGGAAGCCAGGGAAGTCCCAAGGAAACCTAGATTTCTGTGACTGAGTTGCTGTGGACTTCTGGAAAGTCACTTCTTATCTCAGGGCCTTGATCTCCCATCTCTACAATGGGTGGCAATAGGGGGATGGGGAGATAGTCTTTATGGGTATTCCCTGCTCTAAAGTTCAATGATAGTGAAACTGGCAAGTGCTGTATCATTCTATGTGAGGGGCTTTGATCCTTCTTCTCTTCCCTTTAGAATTCGGCTCATCTGGGGTTGGGGATGAAGGAGTGAAGATGGTGCTGCTCTGATCAACCCACAGCGGGAATGAAGGGTTAGAGGCTTAAATGAAGGGTTCAGGAGGCCAAGCCCTGCCCGCGGAGTTCCCTGGAAATCATGAGGAAGAATTGCTCTGCTCTTGGGTCTTTCCTGTTGGCCTCTGCCTCCCTGCCCCCCTCCTTTCTTTCCCTCTGTCTCTGTCCCTAGTCTCTCTCTGTCTCTCTGAGTGGTACGGTGGACGGGCTTTTGGACATCTGACCTTTAATCCTGTCTTAAATAATTCATTGCTCCTCCGTGGGCCTTAATTTCTCCATTTGACAACTTGGTCTGGTCATTTCTGTTTTGCCTAAGGTAAGAATTGAGGAATATCAGGTGAGGTAAGGAAGGATATGAAAGAGTCTTGCAAAAAAGCTCTGTGGGCTTTTACTACTGTGGATTCCAGGTCTCTCTGGGCCCACCAGTCCCACCTGCCTCTCTGTTTCTCAGCCTTTTGATGACTTGCCTTCTTGGTTCCAGCTATGATCTGGATTTGTTGGTGCCTTTGTTAAATTTCCCAGGATTATGATAGTCATTATTTTACTTGTGGTCTCTGGATGGGATCACAGGGCTATGGGATGGTGACTTAAGGTCATACATAGGAGGCTGGGCTCAAAGCCCCATGGAGTGGTGTGTGGAGGAGCTGGGGACCAGAGGTCATCTAGAGGGAATGGCTCTGGGGATGGAGCTTTCCAGAGCTGAGCCCGTATCTCTCATGGTTTCATGGTTTCAAGGTCCTTTTTGACTCCTTTCAGGCCCTCTGAGCAGCCTTGAAGGGTGCATTAACTATATTGGGCCTCGAATGTGTGGGTGTTGGGGGGTATTTTCCTTTCAGTCTGTGTGAAGGTCAAACCCTACTTGATCTTTTTTTTTTTTTTGGCTTGCGGGCTCTTCGTTGTGGTGCACGGGCTTCTCTAGTTGTGGCGCTTGGGCTCTAGAGCGCGTGGGGTAAGTAGTTGCAGTGTGCAGGCTTCTCTCTACTTGCAGTGCACAGGCTTAGTTGTCCCACAGCATGTGGGATCTTAGTTTCCCCACCAGGGATTGAACCCACATCCCCTGCATTGGAAGGTGGATCCTTAACTGCTGGACCACCAGGGAAGTCCCAAACCCTACTTGATCTTGATGCTCGGCAACTTGTCCTGTCCCCTCCATCTGCAGGTCCATCTACCAACAGTGGAACCAGATGACCTGGGTTGGAATCCCAGCTCATTCACTTGCTGTATAACTCTGTAAGGCAAGTTACTTAACCTCTCTATGTTAACTCAGTTTCCTTATTTTAAAAATGGGGAAAAAAAAAGAAAAATGAGGGCCTCCCTGGTGGCGCAGTGGTTGAGAGTCCGCCTGCCGGTGCAGGGGATACGGGTTCGTGCCCCGGTCTGGAAGGATCCCATGTGCCGCGGAGCGGCTGGGCCCGTGGGCCATGGCCGCTGGGCCTGCGCGTCCGGAGCCTGTGCTCCGCAACGGGAGAGGCCACAACAGTGAGAGGCCCGCATACCGCAAAAAAAAAAAGAAAAATGAGAACCATAACAGTACCAATCTCATAGGGTTGCCGTAAGGATTCAATGAAATGATATATGTGTAAAGTGAAAGAACAGTATCTGGTATTAGGTGCTAGCTAAGTGTTTTCTGCTGTTATATGACAGTGATGATCACGATTGTCACGCTGATGATGTCATCAGCCCCAGTGTCTCTGCCAGGGTTTCCACACTGCTGCTCGTCTTCCTTCCCCTTTCCATCTCCTGAGCCCCACTGTGCGCCAGATCCTAGGCTACCTGTCTTGCCAACTCCTGCCCATCTCTCGTGTCTCCACTTGGATCTGACACACCATATATTTTGCTAATTTATTTTATATATTGTCTGCCTTCACCCTTCCTCTCCACCCTACTAGAATGTAAGCTCCATGAGGACAGGGATTTTCACCTGCATTACTCACTGCCGTGTCCCCATTGCCTACAACAGTGCCTGGCACATAGTAGCTGGTCAATAAGTATTCACGAAGGAATTAAATTATTTCTTTTTAATTTAATAGTTACCTAGCATTCACTATGTGCCAGGTACCAATACTAGTACTTTATAAATATTTGCTCATTTCATCCTCATATCAATTCTATGAGAAAGTACTATTATTTTACAGAGTCCTCATTTTACAGGGGAGGAAACTGAGGCACAGAGATGTTAAGTAATTTGCCCAAAGTTACACACTAGTAAATGCAAGGGCCAGTATTTGGAACCAGACAGGAAGTTACAGACTCTATGCCCTTTTTCAAAAAATTGTTAATTATTTTATTTATTTATGGCTGCTTTGGGTCTTCATTGCTGCACAGGCTTCTCAGTGCAGTGGCTTTTCTTGTTGCAGAGCATGGGCTCTAGGCGCGTGGGCTTCAGTAGTTATGACACGCAGGCTCAGTAGTTGTGGTGCATGGGCTTAGTTGCTCCACAGCATGTGGGATCTTCCCGGACCAGGGCTCGAACCCATGTCCCCTGCATTGGCAGGCAGATTCTAAACCACTGTGCCACCAGGGAAGCCGCAGGCTCTATGCTCTTAGCCAGTACACTAGGATCCAAGGAAAACGCCAGCCAGGGATGGCTCCCTGTGTTCCACCCACCTTTGGGGAGTTGCTGCCACCTATTGATGCTCTGCTTTGGATCATCTGTTGGGGGAGGAGGGGGCCGACTGCAAGACTGAGCCTTTTTCCTTCCCCCATCACAGGGTCTCTCTTCCACACCTGTTGGTTTGGGGCAGACTGCTGGGGAGGTTGTTGGTCCTCCTCCCATTTCCTGTTTGCCGTCTCCCCAGGAACCAAAGATGTCCATGCATGTATTACATAAAGGGCTTCTCTTCACCCTACAGATGTCTCTGAGGCTGGTTTTGTGCCCAAGCCCCAGGGGCTACAGAGATGAAGCCCACACAGCTCTCTCCTCATGATGTGTCTTGAGCCTGACCTTGATCACTCCCTAGAGCGCCATCTGAGAACCTCCCTTCTTTAAACTCCACACACATTCTCGTGGCTTTAACTGACATCCGTATTTGGCTCCCAAGCCCACGTCTTCAGCCCCCAATTTTCTCATAAGCTCTAGACCCCTGAATCCACTTGCCTCCTGGACATCCCCTCCTCCCCTCCTGGAGGTCCCATGAACGTCTTAAACTCACCGTGTCCCAAACACCATGCATCATCTCCCCCCTGAGAATGTCCTAAACCAGCTTCTGTTCCTCCTGTTTCCTCCATGTGGATGACACCGTGTCACCCATGCCATAACCTTGGCCTTGAACTTCATTCTAAAGGTGATGCTTCACACAACTTGTCAGGATAACCTCCATAAAAATACTAGAAGAGGGCTTCTCTGGTGGTGCAGTGGTTAAAGAATCCACCTGCCAAGGCAGGGAACGTGGGTTCGAGCCCTGGTCCGGGAAGATCCCACATGCTGCAGAGCAACTAAGCCCGTGCGCCACAACTACTGAGCCTGCACTCTAGAGCCTGCAAGCCGCAACTACTGAGCCCATGTGCCACAACTACTGAAGCCCGTGCGCCTAGAGCCCGTGCTCCGCAGCAAGAGAAGCCACCACAATGAGAAGCCCGCACACCGCAACGAAGAGTATCCCCTGCTCGCCACAACTAGGGTAAACCCGTGTACAGCAACAAAGACCCAACACAGCCAAAATTTAAAAAATAAAATAAAATACTAGAAGAAAATATGGGCAAAATTCTTTATAATTCTTAGAGTGAGGAAGGCCTTTCCAACTACAACTCAAAATTCAGAAACTATACTCAATATTTTGTAATAACCTATAAGGGAAAAAAATCTGAAAAAAAGATATATATGTATGTATAACTAAATCACTTTGCTGTTCACCTGAAACTAACACAACTTCGTAAATCAACCAAACTTCAGTAAAAAAAATAAAAGCACATTACCAATGGATATGAAAAATTCAGAAACTATAAAATAAAAGATTAATATATTGTCTACATGAAAAAATTCTGCATGGCAAAAAAGTCAAAGCAAAATCAAAGGACAATAAACTGGGAAAAAATATTTGCAATCCTTATCATATACAAAGGGCTAATCTCCCTACTATTTAAAGAGCTCCCATATATCGATAAGAAAGACCAACAGTTCAATAAAAAAATGGGCAAAGAACATGACAGATCACAAAAAGACAATAAAGACAAACAAATATGCAGATGTTCATCTTTGCACATAAGAGGTGAAAATTAAGATAATACTGAGATATTATTTTTTTATTTATTGCACTAGCAAAATTCATGGGTTTTTTTCTTCTTCTTTTTTTTTTTTGGCCACACTGCGTAGCTTGTGGGATCCCAGTTCCCCGACTAGTGATAGAACCCAGGCCCCCTGCAGTGGAAGTGTGGAGTCTTAACCACTGGACTGCCAGGGAAGTCCAGCAAAATCCATATGTTTGACAACATAGTCTTTTGGCAAAACTGTGGGGAAACAGGGACTTTCACTCATTGGTGGGGCTGCAAAATGATACAACCCAGACCATAGTTATCAAGATTCTGAATGTATATATTGTTTCTGAATTCTGAAAGCATATATTGTGTCTCCAGATTCTAAGAATGGCTCAGTGGTTTTTCTGCCCATCTTACCTTAGATTACTCAGCAGCGGTCAGCTTGCCCCTTGGCTGGAGTTGGATGGCCCACGATGACCTCTCTCACACTTACATGTCTGGGACCTAAGCTCTGATGGTCCAGTTGACCAGGATGGCTGAGCCACTCTCTCTCTATGGTATTTCATCCTGGGTTTCTTCATAGCATAGTGGCCTCAGAGTTCCAAAAGGGTGAGAGTAGAAGCTGCAAGGTCTCTTGAGGCCCTCTGGCACAACATTACTTGCACCATATTCTATTAGAGCAAGTCACAAGTCCATGCGGGCTGCAAAGGGTGAAGAAACGGAATTTTAATTCACCAGATCTGCACATGTGTGAAATGACACATACATCAATGTTATTCACTGGATATTGTTTGCAGTACATCCGAAACTTGTCCATTAGCGGGTATGCAGCCATCAAAAAGAATGAAGATATTCATTATGTATAAATATGAAAACATTTCAAAATATCTTGTTAGTTAAATGTTAGAATGAGTGTATCATGCTACTGTTGTATAAGAAAGAAAGTGTGCGTGTGAGTGTGTGTGTGCGTGCGGGCATATGTACGTGTTTTTCCTGGAACCTCATAAAGAAATCCTGGAAAGTTGTACATAAACAAATGTGGGTGGTTTGTGAGACTAAGGTAGTGAGTACAGTTGTTAGAGTAAGAATTTTCACTGGAAACCTTTTGTATAATTTAGATTTTTGGACCATGTGAAAGTATTATTTATTTTTATTTATTTGTTTTATTTATTTATTTTTGGCTGCGTTGGGTCTCTGTTGCTGCATGCGGGCTTTCTCTAGTTGTGGTGAGTGGGGGCTACTCTTCGTTGTGGTGCTTCACACTGCAGTGGCTTCTCTTGTTGCAGAGCACGTGCTCTTGGCGCACGGGCTTCAGTAGTTGTGGCGCACAGGGTTAGTTGCTCCGCGACATGTGGGATCTTCCCAGACCAGGGCTTGAACCTGTGTCCCCTACATTGGCAGGCAGATTCTTAACCACTGAGCCACCAGGGAAGCCCAGTATTATTTATTTTAAATAATTATATCAAACAAAGAATGGTAAAGGCATACCTTTAAATAATTTGAAGCAAAGGAATATGTCTTAGCTTGGGCTGCTCTAGCAAAATACCATATACTTGGTGGCTTAAACAACAGACATTTATTTCTCACAGTTCTGGAGGCTGGAAGGTCCAAGGTCAAGGTGCCAACAGAGGGAATTCCCTGGCTGTCCAGTGGTTAGGACTCTGTGCTCTCACTGCCCAGGGCCAGGGTTCGATCCCTGGTTGGGGAACTGAGATCCCACAAGCAGCATGGCACGGCCACAAAAAAAAAAGTGCCAACAGATTTAGTTCTTGGTAAGGGCTCTCTTCCTAGCTTGTACTCACTGTGTCTTCACGTGGCAGAAAGAGAAAGTTCTGCTGCCTCTTCCTTTTCTTATAAGGGCACTAATCCCATCAGGGGCTCCATCCTCATGACCTGATCTAAACCTGATTACCTCCCAGAGGCCTCATCTTCTGCTACCATTACATTGGGAATTAGGGCTTGAAAATATGAATTTTGGGGGGACACAGACAGCCAGCCCCTGATAGAACACCATGATCAAACTTTCATTTTACAGAGATACCCTCTGGTGGCCACGTGCAAGGCCACCACAGATGACTGTGCCAGTGTGCACTACACAAGGCACCACACAAAAGGGCCACCAAGTACATGTAGATACCATGTATTTGAACACTTATTACAACAGTTATCTGACAGATGGAGGTAGAGTGTCCTGGGAAAGGACACCTTTCTCTATTTGCACAAGGGTGCAGTAAGTATTGACTATAGTGAAGGTTAATTAGGAGATCAGTTAGGAATCAGGCCAAAAATAATGAGGCCTGAAGTTAGGGATGCAACATTCACTAAAGAGACAGAATCTATCAGACACAGTTGCAGATTGGAAGGGATGGTGAGGGAGGAGGAGGGTCCTAGAGCACTCCTCAGTCTCTGGCCCTTGCTGTATGTGGAGGCAAGTTTGCGGGAATAAGAGAAATACCTTAAAATAAATTGCATTATAAATCATAGCAACAAACTATTAGGAAATGTAAAAACACCATTTACAGAAATATATGATGCCTGGGACTTCCCTGGTGGTCCAGTGGCTAAGACTCCATGCTCCCAATGTAGGGAACCCAGGTTCAATTCCTGGTCAGGGAACTAGATCCCGCGTGCCACAACTAAAAAGATCCCACATGCCAAAGAAAATCCTGCATGCGGCAATGAAAATCCCACATGCCACAATGAAGACCCAGCACAGCCAAATAAATAAATATTTTAAAAAAATATATGGTGCCTAAATAAATCTTTTAAGAATATGTCAATGGCCTTTATGAGAGAACATTTTTAAATTTTACTGAAAGACTTTAAAGAAGTCCTAAACTAATGGCTAGATATACCACATATGTGGATAGGAAGACTCAATATTATAACGCCATCGGTTCTCCCAAAACACATCTACAAAGTCAGTGCCATGATCTAGTCTCTGCTGCATGATGTTGACTCTGGTTTTGATGGAGGGAAGGGCTAGAATGAGCCCACTGGGAGGCACATACCAGTCGATCAGGAGAATGTTTCAGTAGTCCAGGATTTCTGCCTAGTTTGAATCCTAGCTCCTGTCTCGAGTAAGTTACTTAAACTCTTTTACTTCAGTTTCCTTATCTGTAAATGGAGATAATAATAACAGTAATCCCAGATGGTTTTTGTGAAGATTAAATGAATTAACACTTAAACAGGGACTTCCCTGGTGGCCCAGTGGTTAAGACTCCTCCCTTTCAAAGCAGAGGGCACGGGTTCGATCCCTTGTCAGGTAACTAAAATCCTACATACTGTGTGGTGTGGCCAAAAAAATTAAAAAACAAACAAAAACACTTAAACAGAGCTTGACACATGATAAGCACTATGTAAGTTATTAACATTATATTCACTTTTGGGCTCAGGATGATTTTAACAGTCAGTAGGGACAGTGTGGAGAGGGATGTGTGACTAAATTCCAGGGCCCTATTGAATATAACCTGAGCACTGGATTTGAGGGGTGGAGGAACAGGAAGGGGCACACACCAGAATAATAGTGCTTTTCCACATCTGCTTGAATTGAAAATTTTCAAGTTTATATATGGCTTTCATGCTCGTTTTCTCAGTAAATCCTCATGCTGTGCCTGAAGGATAAGCATTAGAGCCCATTTTACAGATTTGGAAACTGGGGATTAGAGAGGTAAGTGGCTCCATGGGGACAGGTTGATGTTTGTTTTGCCCTCTTCTGTGTCTGTAGCCACAGAGCAGAGTCCTGGCACAAAGAGCAGGGCCTCAATAAATACTGGTTAATGGATGAATAGGTCAAATGGGTATTCCTTCTTTTGTTCCTGAGCAAGCAGGTGTGATAGGTCCTGTGCCAGGTACCATGGGGAGGCAGAGATTAATCAGATGGGGTCCTTGAATATGAGGCACTCGGAGTCCAATGGGTTGTTAAGCTGCATTTAAATTTTGCCACCTGAAGCACTGAGTCTTCCTTGAAGGATAGATGCTCTGGGAAGTAACCCAAGCCCACTACAAAAATAAACCTTTGTTGTATTAAATCACTGAGATTTGGGAGATATTTGTTATGTAGCATAACCTAGCCTTAGCCTTCCCTATCTGATATACTCTGGTTCCCAAACTTGACTGAAAATAAGAATTGTCAGAGGTAATTGCTAAAAACCCAGATCTACTGACTCAGAATTTCCAAGGAAGAGACCTGGTCAGCTGTATATGTAACAGGTTTGTCCTCCAGCTTCGGGAGGGTCAAGAAAGACCCCTGCAGCTCACCGTGAAAGGAAGAGTAGGAGTTGGACTTGGAGCTGGGAGAGGGAAAGGTATTCCAAGGGTCAGGAACAACATGAAGAAAGGCATGGAGGTGGGGAGACGCAGGAACTACCTTGGGACCAGAATCAGGTACATGGGGAATGGTGGTACGTGCTAAAGTGGGAAGTCAGGTGAGAAAGTCTGAGCTTTATCTCATCAGCAATGGGGAACTGGAGAGGTTTTCTGAGCAGGGGCTGGCCTGGTGATATTGATGCTCTAGAAAGGCCACTCAGGCAGGGAGACTGCACAGGAGGCTGGTGTGTGGTCCAGGCAACCCACCTCACATTGTTATTGAGTGGACTTTAAGTGATCATGGATGTGTTGAGCTCAAAATCACTGACCCGTGAGACGGATTACCATTGTCATCACATTGTGTGTGCTTATATGTGTCCTTAGAGCCACAGCCAGATTTGAATTGTGCATCTTTCACACATTCACTCATTTAATGAATATTTACTTTTTTGTTTTGTTTTTTTCATTTAACTAATATTTATTGAGCACCTACTATGTGCCAGGTGCCATAGTGCCACTGGAGAACCAGCAATGGACAAAACAAGCAAAAACCTCTGCCTTGAAGACCTGAATAAACACTTCTCCAAACAGGATATACACATTGCCAACAGGCGCATAAAAAGACGCTCAACATCACTATCATCAGGGAAACACAAATCAAAACCATCATGAGGGGCTTCCCTGGTGGCGCAGTGTTTGGGAGTCCGCCTGCTGATGCAGGGGACATGGGTTCGTGCCCCGGTCCAGGAAGATCCCACATGCCGTGGAGCGGCTGGGCCCGTGAGCCATGGCCGCTGGGCCTGCGCGTCCGGAGCCTGTGCTCCGCAACAGGAGGGGCCGCGACGGTGAGAGGCCCGCGTACTGCAAAAAAAAAAAAACCATCATGAGATATCACCTCACACCTGTCAGAATGGCTGTCATCAAAAAGAACACCAATAGCAAATATTGGCGAGGATGTGGAGAAAAGGGAACCTGTTGGTGAGAACGTGAATTGCTGCAGCCACTGCAGAAAACAGTATGGAGGTTTCTCAAAAAACTAAAAATAGGGGCTTCCCTGGTGACACAGTGGTTGAGAGTCCGCCTGCCGATGCAGGGGACACGGGTTCGTGCCCTGGTCCGGGAAGATCCCACATGCCGCGGAGCGGCTGGGCCCGTGAACCATGGCCGCTGAGCCTGTGCATCCGGAGCCTGTGCTCCGCAATGGGAGAGGCCACAACAGTGAGAGGTCCACATACCGCAAAAAAAAAAAAAAAAACTAAAAATAGAACTACCATATGACCCAGCAATTCCACTCCTTGGTATATTTCCAAACAACAACAACAACAATTAAAAAAAAACTAATTCAAAAAGATAATTGCACCCCAATGTTCACAGCAGCATTGTTTACAATTACCAAGATATGGAAGCAACCTAAGTGTCCATCAACAAATGAGTGGATAAAGAATATGTGGTATACACACACACACACACAACGGAATACTACTCAGCCATAAAAAATAATGAAATTTTGTCATTTGCAACAATATGGATGGACTTGGAGGGTATTATGCTAAGTGAAATAAGTCGGGCAGAGGAAGACAAATACTGTATATATCACCTATATGTAGAATCTGGAAAATACAACAAACTAGTGAATATAACAAAAAAGAAGCAGACTCACAGTTATAGAGAACAAACTAGAGGTTACCAGGGGGGAGAGGGAGGGGGAGGGACAATATAGGGGTAGGGGATTAAGAGGTACAAACTATTATGTATAAAATGACTAAACTATGAGGATATATTGTACAACATAGGGAATATAGCCAATATTTTATGATGACTACAAATGGAGTATAACCTTTAAAAATTGTGAATCTCTATAGTGTACACCCATAACTTATACTGTACATCAATTATATTTCAATTTTTAGAAAATCCCTGCTTTCATGGAACTTACTTTCTTTGTCTTTTTTTTTTTTTTTGCGGTACGCGGGTCTCTCACTGTTGTGGCCTCTCCTGTTGCGGAGCACAGGCTCCGGACGTGCAGGCTCAGTGGCCATGGCTCACAGGCCCAGCCGCTCCGTGGCATGTGGGATCTTCCCAGACCGGGGCACGAACCCGTGTCCCCTGCATCAGCAGGCGGACTCTCAACCACTGTGCCACCAGGGAAGCCCCCTTCTTTGTCTTTATGCTGGGATAAAGGTGTGAGGGAATATGCCATTCATTCAATCATCTCTTCATTCAGATTTTTAGTGAATGTCTACTTTGTGCCTCACCTCATGTTAGTTGCTGGGGAGAAGCAGAAATGAGTCAGCCCCATGGGACTCCCATGGGAGTCCAGTGGTTAGGACTCCATGCTTCCACTGCAGGGGGCACGGGTTCCATCCCTGGTGCGGGAAGTAAGATCCTACAAGTTGCGGGGCAGCCCAAAAAAAAGAAATGAGTCTGGTGTGGAAGCAGACTCAGCCCACAGCTCATGAGGCTGTCAGCCTGGACTGCTGGGAGAGGCTTGAACTAGGTCTTGAAGGATGAGAAGGCTGACTATCAATGAAGGGACGAAACAGTGTACTGGGCAGAGGAAAAGACACAGCAAAAGACTCCAAGGTGTTTGGGGTCCATGATTCCTTGGTGTCGTTAAGGCCTGGGGTCCATGGAACAGGGAGGGAAGTGGTAGGAGAGATGAGGTGATGGGGACCAAATGCCAGAGCAGCTATTGAGTGTAATCCAGGAAGTTGTGGGGCGTTGACTTTGTTGATGTAGGAGACTGATTTTATCTCATTTCTTTGGGGGGTAATCACACTAGCACCCGGGTAGAAAACTGGACGTGAAGGAAAAGGGCTGCAGGCGGGAAGACCAGAAAGGAGGCTGTTCTTCCTTTCTTTCTTCCTTCCTTCCTTCCTTCCTTTCTTTCTTCCTTCCTTTCTTTTTCTTCCTTCCTTCCTTCCTTCCTTCTTCTTTCTTTTCTTTCTTTCTTTCTTTCTTTTCTTTCTTTCTTTCTTTCTTTCTTTTTTGGCCATGCCGCACAGCTTGCAGAATCTTAGTTCCCCAGTCAGGGATTGAACCCCGGGCCATGGCAGTGAAAGTGCCAAGTCCTAACCAACCACTGGACGGCCAGGGAATTCCCCAAAAGGAGGCTGTTCTGATGGCCCAGGTCAGTCACCCCTAGACTGACCAGGGGCGGTGGGGATGGAGGGGACCCAGGAGACAGCTCTGGATTTGGCAGTTGAGGGAGGGACTAGAACCTTGTGGTCTTACAAGAATGAGCTTTGTAATCAAAAGATGCAGGCAAGAGCCCCAGCCCTGTCCTTTACTGTTATTTAACCATTCCAAGCCTGTTTCCTGATCTGGGCACTTGGGATAATAGCAGTAGCTGTCCTGAGGTTGGAAGGATTATGGGGGCTACTCAGTGGAGCATCAGGGACTTGGCAGATGCTCGGAACATGGTAGCATTCTTTGGAGGGGGGAGGGAGCCAAGGACAGCTTTCTGTGTGCTTTGAGTGACTGGGTGGACGGAGATGCCCTCTTTGATGGAGAGCACTTTGGGGGAAGGCGAGGCCACCATAGTCTTTGTGGTCAGCGTCAAAGCCCTGGCCTCGCTTACGATAGTTATAGATCCACACGTCTCCGAGTGCATCTTTGGTCTCTGTTCTTGGTGCTCAGCTCAGTGCTCAGGCATACAGCAGGTACTGCCCTTGAGGAGCAGGACCTGGCTTGCAGGTATAGATGTGGATATTGCAGGCATGTAGGCGCGGCTGAACCTGGGGAGGTGACAGGGTAAAAAAAGAAGAGAAACTGGGAGGGGGCCCCGGAAACCCTGCTGCTGCAGGGATGTGGAAGAAAGGGGGGTGGGCGGTCTGGAAGGAGGCTGGGAAACAACATCCAGAGTTTGGAGGGGGAGGCATGGGAGGCATGGGAGGCAGGAGGCAGGTAGGAGCCAAGGTGGGAAGGATTTCAAGAAGAGAGGGGTCATTAGTGTCGTATATCCTCCGATCACGGAGGATGAGGCCTGGCAAGTGGTCCATGGATTCGGCATAGAGGAGGTCACTGGGTAACTTGGCAGAAGCAGGTTCAAGGCCTGTTGGAGGCCAAAGCCCCATTGCAGGGGTAGAGGACTTGATGTGACGTTAAGACGTGGAGGTGGGAAGAGGTGAGGCAGGCATTAAGGAGAGGGAGGCAGGGTACTTGGACCCTCGAGGGGACCAGAACTCCCCTCCCAATAAGGACAAATTTTGTTTTGAGCCATCTAAAGATAGGCCAGGAGGTCCCCGGAGGTGGTGAGCACCCTGTCCCTGGAGGTAGACAAGCAGAGCTCTGTGACCCACACTGTCCGGGGACTCTCACACTTAGAATGGGGAAGGCTGTGCAAAAAAACAAGCCCCATGTCCTTCTCAGCCAGGCTTGGCCGATTCCTTGCATCACAAAAGCCACCTAGAGGGTCACTCTTGCTATTTCTAGTGTCCAAAGAGCCTCCCGCAGGGACACACACCCAGAGGTGGTCGTGCACAGATTCACACAGATACTCCCAAACACAAACTATAAAATCTATCTATATCTCCTGCTGTAAAGGGATCCACAGCTCCTCTCCCCAGGCTATTCCCTTAATTCATTCCCTTACCCCTTCTTTCTGCCATTCCACCGTCTCCCCCGTCCCACAGCAGCATCCCTGTGCCTCCAGCCACATCTCCTCTGTCTCTCCGCATCTCTCCCTGCTTCTGTGGCTCTGCCCTTCCCCACCCCCTCTAGGCCTCTCCAGTCTCCCTCCCTCCTGGGTCCCCCTCCCCGGACTACAACCCCCAGGCGCCCCCAGCCCCGGGCGCTGCGCATGCCCCCTGCTCCCCGCCCCCTCCCGGTTCCCCCCTCCCTCCCTTCCTCCTTACCTCCCTCCTCCCCCCTCCCCCGCGCTTCAGCTCCCGCATCCCTCCATCCAAGCCTGTGCCGCAGCCGCATCGCCACCGCAGCCCCGGCAGAGCCGAGCCAGGCCCAGGCCCCTGCCCCTGCCCCTGCCCGGCCCTCAGCCCGCCGCCCCTCACCCCGCCCCCGCCCGCGGGTCCCCCTACAGCGGCCTCGGCGCCCCCCCGCCGGCGCCCCCAGACCCAGGACTCCAGCACCGAGGCAGGAGGCAGGGAGCAGAAGCAGAGGCAGGAGAACGAGGAGGAGGAGGAGGAGGAGGAGCCGTCGCAGGATGAAGGATCGGACTCAGGAGCTGCGGAGTGTGAGCTTGGGGGTGGGGAAAATGGGGGGGCGGGACCCCAGTATTTGGGGAGCGCGTGGGGGTGGAGTGGGGGAGGTGCTGGGACGTGGGGGCAAATGATGAGACTGGAGGTTGGTGGCAGGGGCACCCCAATATGTGAAGGCACCTGATGTCTCCAATGAACCTGCATTTTAGGGACAGTGGCTAGAAGGGGTTGGAGGCCATTAAGACACAAGGGGGCAGGAGAGGTCTCAGGGGCCCTGGACACCCTACATTCCCAGGAGGACCCTGGGGTCTAATCTTGGGATGGGAAAGAGTGAGTGTGGGAGAGAATCGGAGGGTGCTGCCATCCGCTGGGCAGATCTGCTGAATTAGAAGGATGTGGGCAGTTCCTGGGCCAAGCTGAGCCCAGTGAGACCCAGACTTGGGGGCTGCTGTGGGGAAGGACACACGTTGGGACTGACTGAGATGCCAGCACCTGGCAGTGAATGAAGTGTGTGTGTGTTGCTCTCTGTGGGGAGGAGGCACCTCTCAGAGACAAGGAGGGAAGGGGTGGCCTCAGGAGATAGCCAGAGGGCTGGGGCCTGAGATAGGGTGACCCCAGAGGTGGGAGTGGGGGTTGCAGGGGAGACCGGGAGGAGGTTCCATGCACAGGGCCATGGAATTGGGCTGTATGACAGGGATCATGCTCCACTGGGGAGAACTGGGGCATCCTAAACTGCCAGGGGCGGGCTGACGTGGGCCTCTGGTCTGCAGGCCTGAAGAGGCCCAGCTCCAGGAGTCAGGCCAGGCAGTTAGTTGTGTTTGGGTGACAGAGGAGGAGGGTGGCACTGGTGTCTGCAGTGAAGGCCGCCATTTGGAGGGGCTGGGGAGTGGGGGCTTGATAAGAGTGGCTTCTGGGCCTGGGGGGATGCAGTGGGGTGGAGGGCTGTAGAAATGACCTGGGGCCCCGAGGAGGCAGAGCTGACAGCCTGCTGTGGGGTTATGTTAATAAACTACTAGACCCAACTGATGTAGCCTGACACACTTCACCAGGAGCCTATTGGTTATTACCCCGGGGTTGTTATCCCATTTGACAGATGAGGAGATTGAGGTTCAGCAATGGGCAGGAACTTGCCCAAGGTCACCAAGCAAGTGGCTGGGACCATCAGACAGGAATCTGGGTTTCCCGTCTGCCAAGTTGATATGCGTCTCTGCTTTTTTAGCCTTTGAAAGAGAAGTCTCAATACTGGGGGTAAAAAGCTCTGTCTTTGGAGAGCCCCCTGGATTTGGGAGTGGGGAACCTGCTTACAGAAAGACAAGAGGAAAAAAAAAAAAAAAAAAAGAAAGACAAGAGGAAGGGGCTTAGAGGCAAGTGACTGTTGTCTCTGGGAGAGGTGGGTTGGCAGGTGGGAAGGAAGGAGGAACTGGTGGTTGGGGGAGGGAATTTTGAAGGTTTATTTTTTTTAATTAAACTTTGAGTGAATATACGCTTAGACATCAGGAAAATGACGGTGATAAAAATAACCAACACTCATGTGCCAGACACTGTTCTAAGTGTTTTATACATATTAACTCATTTCGATCCTCACAGCAACCCTAGGAGACTGGTACTAGTATTATCCCATTTTATAGATAAGAAAACTGAGGCCCAGAGAGGTTAAGTAACTTGACCAAAGTCACACAGCTAATTAAAGGCAAGCAGGCAGGCTGACTCCAGTGTTGGTGCTCTTAACTCCCCTTCTGACCCCGTTTTCATCCAAAGTAGGTTGCCATCCATAATCTCATTAGACCCTCACCTGGTAAGGTAGGGAGACTGGGAGACTACTTCATTTTATAGTGAAGGAAACTGAGGTCCAGTGGTTGAAACTTGCCCAAGGTCACACAGCTAGCAAGTGAGTAGTCCAGATTGGAACCCAGATCCACTGCTGCCATGACTCCAAAATCCCAAGAAATGGAAAGTGGGTCAGGGTGAGGTGGTGGTGAAATTGTGGTGTGATTAGAGAGAGGGGGAGGAAAAAGGCGAAGACGGGTGCAGGGAAAGCAGGGGATGGGAGTCCTCATCTGAGTGGATCAGGGACCCCCTGCCCAGAGGGGAGGAATCCTGTCTGCTGGGGCTGCTGGGGGCAGCAGATGGGGGAGGTGGGAGGTGGGGTGGAGGGGCAGAGGGGGCTGAGTGAATGCTGATGGCTCTGGTGTTAGTCACGGCTCAGGGAAACTGGAGATTTGGGAGGGCATGTGTGGGGCGGAAAAAAAACTTCCAGATACAGGGAGTATGGGGGTCTCCCCGCCAGAGTTGAGAATGAGGAGGCTGGGAGGCAGGAGAGACTGGGCAGGGTATGGGAAGCCTGGGAAAGGGGTCTCTGAGAAGCTGAGAGGGATGGAAAGGCAGTGATGGGCGGGGATGTCAGCCCAGGGGGCCTGATTGTCTTTTTCCAACAGTACTTTGAGTTCCTGAGGGGTTTTCACATCTGTTCATCACATAGCTGTCAAGGGCACAGATTTGGGAGTCAGACTGTCTGGGTTCAAATCCTAGCTTTGCTACTTCCTGTGTGACCTTGGGTAAGTTGCTTAACCTCTCTGGTCCTCACTTTCTTCATGTGTGAATTGGGAGTAATACGGGACCTGCTTCAGACGGCTGTCCTGAGGATTGAAATTATGCTGGAAGCACCTAGAAGGAGGCCTGGTGCTCAGCATTGCTCCATGAGTGTTTGTTATTCCACAGCTGACTCATTTATTTTTCTTGAGTCTCACATCAGCCCCCTGAGATGGGTAAGATGGGACCCCTAATTTATTGGAGTAAATTGAGGGCCACGGCGGTAACCTGACTTGCCCAAGGTCATACAGTTGTTAATGGTGGAGCCAGCGTTGAACCAGGGTTTTCTGTTTTCAGTTCACCAGGCACCTTTGGTTGGCAACTGGGAGGCACTGGGCTGGAGTGGAGGCTGCGATGGGGAGTCAGTTGGCTGGATGGGTGTCCCAGGGTCCAATAAATGGGTCCAGGGATGGGGCTGAAGAGGAGAGCAAGGGAGCAAGTAAGGTGGAGAGGAAGGTTGCGGGGAGAGAGAAGCCGCAAGGGGACCCGCTGTGGGCCGGAGCCTGAGAAGCAGCTGTGGAGTGGGAAGGCGGGGGTGGGGGTGGATGGGAGACTGGGAAGTGGGTGGGGGGAGGCCTGAGGTGAGGGAGGCTGGAATTTGAGGTTGGGTGGAAACGAGGCTGTTCTAGGACAAGTCATACACCCTGAGGGCAGGGACTGGGTCCCAGGTGTAGCCCTCAGGTATGGGATAGGCACAATAGGCGCTTTAGAAATGCAGACCTGACATAGCAGAAGGAAAGGGCCGCCTCGTGTTTGAGGAGAGCGGGCACAGACCAGGAGAACCCTGGGTGATGGGTTGGTATCCCCCAGCTGCGTGGGGCTTGTTTCTGCCATTCAGACACATCACGTTCCCCCCGCTTGAGGGCCTTTGCACTTGCTGGTCCTTCTGAATGCTGTTCTCTCTGCCTGGACACTGTTCCCTCTGCCTTGAATTCTGTGTCCTCCAGATCGTGGTGCAGTTAACTCCTCAAGCCTTAGCTCAGATGTCAAGCCCCTCCCGAAAGGCCCTCCTTGATGCCCATTTCTCTCTATCACACCTCCTGCTTTATCTCCCTCTTGCTAAGTAGCACCATCTGAAATTGTCTTGTTCATTTTCCATTGTCTGTCTCCCTCGCCTGGAATGTCAGCTCCTTGGAGGCAGGACCCCTTCCTGTCTTGTTCACCATTGTATTCTCCGCAGCACCCAGAAGAGAACTGGACACTTATCAGAGATATTTGTCAGATGACTGAAGGACTCAGTGGGGCAGAGGGAG
The DNA here is from genome assembly GCF_964165515.1 of Mesoplodon bidens. Classification (NCBI taxonomy): domain Eukaryota; kingdom Metazoa; phylum Chordata; class Mammalia; order Artiodactyla; family Ziphiidae; genus Mesoplodon; species Mesoplodon bidens. Next base: position 44,115,852 of record NC_138171.1, read on the forward strand.
GGTGAGGAAGGGAGTCGGTCGGGAAAGGCAGGGAAGGAGGAGGAGAGAGGTTGGGGTGGGAGGACTGGGCTGGATGCTGGGAGCGAGCAGAGGCCTGGGTCAGGGAGACAGATGGACAGAAGCAGGGGGTGCGGTGGAGAGAGGCTGCTGCCTCTAGATCAAAAGATGCTCATGCCCCTGAGAAGCAGGTGTGAGCACGTGTGTGTTGTATGTGTGGGCATGCATATGTGTTTACACACACACACACACTCTGTGACTTTTTTTTTTTTTTTGCCACACCACGTGGCATGCTGGGATCTTAGTTTCCCTACCAGGGATCAAACCCACAGCCCCTGCATTGGAACCGTGGATTCCCAACCACTGGACCGCCAGGGAAGTCCCCACTCTGACTTTTCTATCACCCAATTCCAGTCTCTTTCCACCTCTGTTTTAGTCACCCTCTCGTTTGTCTCTGTTGATTTCCTGGCTCACGTTGTCCCGCTCCCTCCATCCACGCATCTGTCTATGTTGTCTCCCCGCCACTGACACTCCTATGAAGACCTCCGGTGTCTCTGATGGGGAAGGACTGAAGCTAGAGGCATGGATCTGATGCCCCCTCTCGTCAAGGTGGTTCCAGAAGGTGCCCAGGGCCTCCACGGTCTCCCATATCATCCTCCTGAGCGCTTGAGGAGCTGGCAATCCGTAAAGAGCAGTGTGCCTGGGTTCCAATCCAGCACCATCGTGTCAGCACCCCATCAGCTGTATGATTGTAGGCAAATTACTTAATCTCTCTCTGCCTCATCCATCAGATGGGAATAAGAAGAGTATCTACTTCATGGAGTGAGTGGCTGTAAGGATTAAACGAGAAATGCAAAGCACTTGTAACAGAGCCCGACGCATGGTAATTGCTTGTCGGGTATATATGATTCTTTCTTTCTTCATTTCGCACAGGAGGAAACTGAGGCTTGAATTGTCCATATAGTGGATGGGAGCACATTTGGTCATCTTTTCTGAGGTAGTCTCATTTGCCCTCAGCCTGTTTTCTTTTAGGCTGGCCAACTTCTTCCAGAAATGGAGGCCATGCTCATTATGAAACACACACACCTCAGAGCAGGGAGGGCCCACCCATTTCACAGATAAGCCGGGGCCCAGAGAGGGTCTGAGAGTCACACAGCAAGTCAAATGGAGGCTACAACAGCTGGCTTCCTGTCTGGGCTCTTCCTTGCAGACTGGCACGTCTTACTGGTTTTCTGTCCCAGCCACAGGAGTTCAGTGGTACTGAGGACACAGCAGAGCAGACTCTTTAGGGGCCAGGAAGGAATAGAGAGACAGAAGGGAAAGAGCCTGAGATTTAGCACCAGGACAGTTCAGGTCCCACCTCTGGCCTTATTTCCTGTGAAGCCTTAGGCAGGGTCAGGCAACCTCTCTGAGGCGGTTTCCTCATCTGTAACATGGGAGAGGCAGTGGGTAACAGCCAAGCCTCCCTGAGCTCTTACTCTCTCAGGCAGCATCAGGCATTTTTACTGCCTCGTCTCACTGGCTCCTTCTGCCCACCATTTAGGGAGGACTTTCTCGCCATTCAGCAAATGCAGAGACTGAAACTCAGAGGGAAGAAGGCATGTGGCCTTCCAGCTGCTGACCTGGGCAAGCTCGTTAGCCTCTCTGTGACTCAGTTTCCCTATCTATAAAAGGCAGCTATTGTAAGAATGAAATGGATAAATAAATGCAGTATGCTTTAGAACAGTGCCCAGCACGTTATCAAATGCTGTGTACATGTGTTCCACAATTATAGTTATGTTGACCAATGGTCCTTACAGAGTTTTAATGAAGCTTAAATGAGATAACAAGAATGCAAGACCTAGGCCAAAGGTGCTATCACACGCTAGTATTTTGCTAGGTTTTCGGGGCGCAGAGCCTCGCCCAGATTGTGCCTTGTCAGGAGGGGACCTGAGAAGGGAAATCTCTGGTGGCAGAGTGGCCAGTAGGAGGCAGCCTGGTCTCAAGCCTCAGAAGGGACTATGGGAGGGACTTTCCTGGTGGTCCAGTGGTTAAGACTCCACGCTCCCAATGCAGGGGGCACGGGTTTGTCCCTGGCCAGGGAACTAAGATCCCGCATGCTGCACAGTGAGGCCAAAAAGAAAAAAAAAAAAAAAGAAAGAAAGAAAGAAAGGAGGGACTACGGGAGGAGGCATGTCTTAGATGTCTCTGATTTCCTGGCCCCTTTCAGCCTGGGTGCCCTTGAGCAAGTCCATTTCCTCTTCCCCCTCAGACCTCCTGTTCCCCTCATCTGTGAAATGGGGACAGCTTTTTTCGAGGGCTATGGTAGTGAGGATCAGAAGAGATTATAGATGTAAAAGTGTCTGTTAACTGGAGAGGACTTTAGCTGTCAGCTGTCTGTAATTATTACACCAACTAAGTCATCCTTGGGCACTCTACCTTTCCTCCTCTCTCAAGGGCAAGTAAACAGGCAGCCAGGGACGCCCCAGGGCAGAATCAGGGATCTGGCCCTGGGAACCAAAGGAGAGAGGGAGAGAAATGAGACTTGAGGAAGTCTAAAGTCAGCCTGGGGAGGGGAAAGAGAGAACAGGAAAGTTCCCAGATACCTGGGCCAGTGAGAGGCCTCATGACCTGTGGGCAGCCAAGCTGAGGGCCAAGTGCTTGAAGGCAGAGAAGGGACAGAGGCGGCGTGGCGGCGTGGGTGGGTGAATCCCTTGTGTGTCTCTGAGCCCTGGGGGGTGGAGGGCTGAGCAGCTGCAGGTTGGCTCTAGGGGAAGGGGAATCTCATGAGGCAACTGGCTTTTTGAGAACAGAACATCATGGGAGGCCTGTGGGTCCTCAGAGATGAGCCGAGCATCCCAGAGCCTCATGGAGCCAAGGTCTGTTGGTGTGATTCCGGGTCAGGTGGAAGCTTGAGAAGCCAGAAGTCTCATCAGGGTCCCCAAGCCCCACCTGGTACCACCCCTCCTTCTGGGGGCAGCTCAAATGGAGGCTAGAACAGCTGGCTTCCTGTCTGGGCTCTTTCTTGCAGCCTGGCATGTCTTACTGGTGGGCAGAGAAAGAAGAGCCTCCCTTTCCTGGGAGATATTTGGAGCTTAAATGGAAGTGCTGAAGGTATTCCCCAACATGGCGAGGGGAGGATCCCTGGGGGCCATCTGAGCTGGGCTTGGGTGGCAAGCTGGGGTACCTTCGAGAGGGTCCACCTGGACGTCTCTGTGCTCATGGTTCCTCGGGGTGCTGTCGGGCCCCTCTGATTCCAAGTTCACTTGGCTGTCTAGATCACATCTAGGTCCCATCTGGCCCTGTCTAGGTTTGATCTGATCTGTCTGCGATCTGTCTGCGCGGAGTCTGGTTCGGTCCGAGCTGTCTGGTTTCTGTCAGGTCCTGTCTGCGATCTGCTCGGACCCTGTCAAGGCCCTGTGCAAGCTCTTCTCTTCTCTTTAGATCCCAAATGGCAATACCCCCCGCTAGACGCTGTGTGGATCCCATCTTGATTTCATTCAGGCTCTGGTCATGAGATTCTGTCTGAGTTTTGGCTCGGTTTTTTCTGGAAATCAGGGTGAACTGTTTTTTTTTTTTCTTGCGGTACGCGGGCCTCTCACCGCTGTGGCCTCTCCCGTTGCGGAGCACAGGCTCCGGACGCGCAGGCTCAGCGGCCATGGCTCACGGGCCCAGCCACTCCGCGGCATGTGGGATCTTCCCGGACCGGGGCACGAACCCGCGTCCCCTGCATCGGCAGGCAGACTCTCAACCACTGCGCCACCAGGGAAGCCCAGGGTGAACTGTTTTAAGTTTCCATGGAGGCTGATTAGGGCCCCAGATGTAATTAAGCTTGATGGGCTCAGCTTTTGCCCTCAGACTTCTGTCCCGAGCAGAGTCTTGAGACTGGAGTTTGGAGCACTGTGGAGCCCTTCCTAACCCCCTTTCCTCCTTCCCAGCTCTGAGTGAGTGTGCAGACCGGATGCTCAGAGAGGCTGGGAGAAGAGCCCCAGAGGGCCCTCCCGAATGTCCCTGGGGGCAGAGGGGCCGCTGCACGTCTGTGTGTCCACATATGTCGGCAGGCAGCTTTGCTGTGGGTCTGTGTGGGTGTCAGTGGGCCTATTTCTGTGTGCCTTGTGTGTCAGCCCTTCTGTCTATGTCACTGGCCTGTCTGGTGGCAGCAGTGGCGGTGTGGGTGGGTAAATCCCTTGTGTCTCTGAGCCCTGGGGGTGGAGGGCTGAGCAGCTGCAGGTTGCAACTGGGAAATCCAAGCAAGTGAGAGTAGGTGGGTGTGAAGTTGGAAGAGGCTGGATGAAAGCAAGTGAATACACGGAGGAGAGCGGGGAGAGGGGAAGAGAGTGGGTGGGAGGAGGGAGGTCGGGGTGCTGACTGTGTCTCTCATCCAGCCCTCCCCTGGCCGACTGCTTGCTTAACTTGGCGCCTGCCACTGGCAGTGAAGTGACCTTGCATAGGGGACGTGGCTGGTCGCGTTGGAGGCTAGAGGGGAAGAGAAGGGAGCAAATTGAAGCCTGGCAGGAGCGGCTGGGGGGATGGTGGAGGGGGGGGTCAGGCTCCTGGGACGCTATTCCAGACCCCTTCTCGCAGCCCAGAGCCAGTTACTGCAAGGCTGACATTTAGCTGGTTGTTACAATATCGAAATACTTCCATACTGGTTGGTTAAAGCATCTGTCCAGAGCGCCACCCACCTCCAGGGTGACTGCACTCACAGGACCACGTCCACCCCTGAAACGGTGCCTTTGGCTAATTCCCTCCAAGGTGTCCTTTGGGCTGTCAGGTACCCGGCCTCCGGGACTCTGTGCCACAAGACACCCAGTATTCGTTGTGACTGCTTGGTGCCCTGGCCCCCTGCATGTGACCCTTCCCAGAACCCCCGCTCCTAGCCCAGAGCTGGGAGCATCGGGATTGCGCACAAACTGCCTTTCTTTGCCTCCCAGGCGAAAGACAGCGATGATGAGGAGGAGGTGGTCCATGTGGACCGGGACCACTTCATGGATGAGTTCTTTGAACAGGTAACAGAACCTGGCCCCCAGCCAACAACTTCCTTCTCCCCGGCCCCCGGCCCCCACCCTGCTCTCTACTCCTCCATCCCCTTGGCCTTTTACCAACCCCTCTGGGTCTGGCCCGTTTCCCTGAACCCTGACTGAGCCCCCTGAATCCCTTTGTCTGGCCCGACGACTTGGCTGGGTATAGCCGATTTGCTGCCCCAGGTGGAAGAGATCCGGGGCTGCATTGAGAAGCTTTCAGAGGATGTGGAACAAGTGAAAAAACAGCATAGTGCCATCCTGGCCGCCCCCAACCCGGATGAGAGTAAGTGCTGCTGCCGGGTGGCTGGGGGCTGCGGGCAGGCGTCTGGGGTCCCACCCAGACATCTCACCCCCCCCTCCCCTCCCCTCCCCTCAGAGACCAAACAGGAGCTGGAGGACCTCACTGCAGACATCAAGAAGACGGCCAACAAGGTTCGATCCAAGTTGAAAGGTGAGGAATGCCATCCCCTGCCTAAGGAGGAAAAAAACTCTGCCCTCCATTGGACTAAACAGGCCTCTCTATGAGGAATGTCTACAGACTTCCAGGAGCCAGATTCCTAAACACTGAGAAAGCATAAAACCCGAGATTTCCCAACTTGCTCCAGATGCCTTGGAGAAAGATACAGACATGACAGGGAAATGACAGAGAGGAGGCTTTCTGTCCAAATTGCATCTGAGTTCTGCTGGTTCCATCAGCAGGAAGGTCCACCAGGAAAATACAGTCTTCCAGCTGGGTTTAATTTCACGAAGGCCTCATTTCTCCAGAACAGTTGCTGGACATAGCGCTAAGCACCCAGTAGGTGGGCTCAGCAAATGCTTCTGAATTGGTATCCTTAGCGCAGGACAGATTGGACTGTGTGGCTGACATCAGGGGCTGGCAAACTTTCAGGAGGGACTTGCCAAATGCTCATGTATTCACTCTAATTTAAGGACTTGGGTGCTGGTAATAACCACCTTCCCCCAAATCACTGTGGGTTGGGAACCTCCTTGTCTGCTGGTGCCAGGGGAATAGCAGTGTTACCATGATGCTAATTTGTATGCTCATGGTAATTCAGCATCAGAAAACATTTGCCGAGCACCTTGAGGCACATTGCTGGGCTTTGGGGGAAAGGAGTCATGTCAGATGCCTGGCCCTGGGCACAATGACCTTGGTCCAGAGAGATGAGGACAGGGACTTCGTGCCCTCCTGGACTCAACAGGAGGCCATATGTGAGCCTCCAGTGCTGATCTTTAAGCCCTTTGCACTCAGGAGAGCGTGCTAGAAAGCAAAATGATCCAAACTGGGAGCACACTGATTGCAAATCCAGACAGAGGGAGCCCACTTCCATCACCAGCTCATTCTGGACAAGTCCCCTACCCTCAGTTCCTCATCAGTAGAGTAAGAACTACTAAAGCAATTTCAAAGCTAGATGTTTTTGTTGTTGTTGTTTGTTTTTGATTTTGGGTAGCAAAATCTTTTTTTCCTAAGTGAAATCTTACCCCAAATTCCAATACATACAACACATAAAAGTCAGGCTGTTCTGGCTGACCTGGGGTTGGGAGACCCAGAGCCCTACCTGCCTAGCTTCCTCATCACTCCCAGCAACAGACCCCTCTGAGGTTCCTTCTCAGAAGCAGGGTTCCGTGGGACACAAGTTTAAAAATCCCTGGGCTCAGCAATTTCTTTGAGCCCATTGAGCTCTGACATTAACACTCTTTCTAAGACCATGAGGAGGGCTGTATGGTTTAGGAGTTCAGGAATAGACCAAGAAAGAAGCTAGGAAAAGTGGCAGTGGCTCAGAGGAGCTGACCCTCCAGAGCTCCAGAAAAAGAGAGATCATCTTCTCCATCTTTCTCCAGCTCTGTGGTGGCATGAGCTCCGGCATTGTGTGTGACCTTGAATGAGTTATTTTCTCTATTTCAACCTCAGTTTCTAGTCTGAAACCTGGACTGCTATCACTGAACTCCCAGGATTACTGTAAGAAGTCAATAAGACCCTGTAAAGGATCCCTTCCTCCTGGGCTTGGCCCCAGCCCCAAGTCTGACAACAGGGTCCCAGTCTGGGCCAGAGATTCCAGCATTCCTGGGTGTGTGTTTCTGGACTTTTCCCATAAAGATCTGGGCCAGAGCTGTCACTCAGTCACTGGCCCGCCATCGCTGGCGGGGGAGCGTTGGGGTGCCATCCAGCACCGTACCTCCACCGCTGCCAGGAACGGAGAAGCAATGTTATCGGGAGTGGCCTGGAGGCTCTTCCAGGTCTGAGAGGGCCTGGTGATTCATCCCTGCTGCATTTTCCGAGCACAGTAGATCTTACCCTCAAGCTCTTTTTTAGAAAATCTGAATAAGTGTGGGGAGTGCATGATCTAGAAGCAGTAATCCCAGTTAATCTGTATGCTTTTCCAGAACATCCTTTAGAAGTGGGGATTCCTGGGACAGGGATCACTTTGTAAGGCAGGGGGGAGCTATTTTCTCTGTTGGAACATCCATCCACTTACCCTAGAATTTTCCAAGGAAAGGGCGGCCACTAGAACCTGACCCACTTGAAAGTGCTTGCCCTCCACCAGAAAAATCCCAGGGTGGGTTCCTGACCCTTTTCTAAGGCTGCAAAAAGCAGAGAGTTCTCCCGCCCCCCATACAGGGGATGTGGACTGGGGGGCTGGGCAGGAGTTACAGCTGTGGGACTTTCCAAGACGCAATCCTTCCACCAGAGCAAATAGCCCCCTTCTGTCTGGTGACCGACTGACCCTCAATATCCCCTCCTACCTGGTTTCCAGGCCCCCTCAAACATTGGTCCCTTTATCCGCTGGCCTCCTGCCTCCCCACCCTAGAGTCTTTACTGCCTGCCCTTGCCTGGGTATGACATCCGTTGACGGGCCTGGGGGGCCTGCCTCGGGGTGTCCACCCTTCATATGTCCCAGACCCCCGCCCCACATGCACCGGGTCTCCCGCCCTCCCGTCACTGTGTCCTCTCTCCCGCAGCGATCGAGCAAAGCATTGAACAGGAGGAGGGGCTGAATCGTTCCTCTGCGGACCTGCGCATCCGCAAGACCCAGGTAGGAGGCAGCGGCCAGGCACGGTCAGGGTCGGGCCCGGGACCAAACCACACTGGACCGGACAGGGGAGGGGCCCAGGCTGGAGCCCTGCCTGTTGGGCGTGGGCGGGCCAGAGCAGGCACTAGCGTGGGGCGTGGCCAAGGGGGAGCCTGGGCAGGGGCGGGGCTTGGGGCGGGACTACAGCGGAGGTCGGAACCCGGCTACATCTCAGTGCCCTAGCCCGGCCTTGGCTGGCTTGGGCATAGGATGGGGGTGCTGGGGTATGGGACTGCGCACTTGCGAGGGCTTGGGATCGTGGCATGAGCTGAAGAAGGGGCCGTAGGCTAACTCAGCCCCTCCCGCCCACTCCATCCCTCCACGGTCTCTGCTCCCTGCCTCCTGATGTGTCTGTGCCCCCCACCGCAGCACTCCACACTCTCCCGGAAGTTCGTGGAGGTAATGACTGAATATAACGCGACCCAGTCCAAGTACCGGGACCGCTGCAAGGACCGGATCCAGAGGCAGCTGGAGATCAGTGCGTGTGACATCTCCCCCTGGCAAACTCCCCAGACCTGTCTCATACTCCTTCCAGGCCCCTGGGGACTCTTGGCCTGAGGCCGGATGGGAGGGTGGGCTCCTGGGTCCCTGCCACATCCCACCACCTTAGGCGTCCAGGCTGGCCCAGTCGCTGAGCAGGGAGTCCTTTCTCCCCACAGCTGGAAGGACCACGACCAACGAAGAACTGGAAGACATGCTGGAGAGTGGGAAGTTGGCCATCTTCACTGACGATGTGAGCCCCGCGTGGGGGTGGGGTCTGTTTTGGGGAAGCATTCGCCTTTCCTTCCGAAGCGTAGGCTGAACTCAAGGTCCTAAGTCCGCCCTGAAATAACAAGCATCGGGAAGTCTGAACCTGGAACTGGGGAATTCCATGGGGGCAGAGCAGGAAGTATCCTCATAAAAATGGCAAACAGTGAGGTGCCAGGCACCGTTCTAAGCACTGAACTATTTTCATTTACCTGCTAAACTCCTTTAATCCTCACCACAAGCCTCTGAGGGAGTCGTGTTTCACAGATGAGGTAATCTGATCCAAAAAGGTTAAATGGCTTGCTGAGGTCACACAGCTACAGGCAGAGCAAGGATCTGAATCCGCAGTCAGGACTCTTCAGTGCTAAGATACACTTCTCCCTAGTGATGCGGGTCATTTCACCAAATGACTAATTTGCCTACATTTTGAAGGTTTTCTAAAAAATCAGTTTTAGTTTTGCTGAAGTTTTACACACTGCCCTGCGCTTGTCATCTTATATGTGAAAGAGATGGGCTTTCCCCAACTGTAGTTCTTCTTTCTCTTTCTTGACTTTTGCCCTGGCTGACAGGTTCTGTCTCCCTTTCAGCTTCTGGTGGCAGAATGACTCTGGTTTAGGTTTCTAGACCAGCATTAAAGTACGTTCAGTGACTGTCTAGCAGTTTTCAGCAAATTGCTATTTAGAGAATTGATCTTTGTTAAATTAGCTTTGAGCAACTTGATAATGGGCCAGTTAGCCCGGAGCCCTCCCAAGCAGCTCTGCCCAGGCTGTCAGTCTGTCTGAGAATGGAGGGAAACCTGGTGAGTGGTTCTAAGGGGATAGAGCTGATCCCTGTCAGTTAACCCACCATCATTACGATGCAGGGGTGGTCGGTACCTTGCCTGAGGGCTGAGCCAGATGTAGACAGGCCCTAAGGTAGTAGTTAACTTCTAGGGTCGGGAAAGGCTTCCTGGGGGAGGTGGCATTGAGTTGTGTGCCTTAAGAGACAGGGAGCATTTGGACACGGGGAGATGGGCAAAGGACATTCCAGACAAAGGGGACAGACTGAACAAAAACAGGGCGAGTGGACCACTTGCCAAAGAGCCATTGGATGATTTGGGTTCTTAGGATTTGGGGAGATGAGGACAGAAAGGGAGATGGGGCCTTGACTGCTAAGGTAAAGGTGTGTAGCCTGTGGATGGTGGGGAGTCTTGGAGGGCTTTAGAGCAGAAGAGTGTCTGGATGTGGTCTAAAAACAGTGAGTGGTTTGGAAAGTGAGTGATCTGGCTTCCGTGGGGAGGAGGTATATCTGACTATGGGTTAGAGTCTCTCTCCCACTGACTCTTGAGGGCTGCAGAGCATTTCCTTATTATTTCTCCCCCGGCCCATATCATGGGGGCTCCAGGGCACACTGCCTTCTCATCTGGGCCTCCTTTTCTGCTTGCCACTCTCTGCTGTGTCCCCCTTCCATTATCCTGTCTGCCTTTGACCAGATGGTGGCCCCCAATCCTGAGAGGGGTCCAGGACCCCTGTCTCCCTTCCCAGGGCCTCCCTGGTGTGTGTGATAGAGACAGCCCTGGGCTGAGATGGCGGGCTCAGGGCAAGTTTTCCTTCTTGTAATTTAACAAATGTCTCTTTAGTGCTTCCTGTGTGCCAGGTACTATTCTAATTGATACGCACATAGTCATTCACTTAATCTTCACACAACCTTGTGAGGTGTGAGGTATCTGCATTTTCTAGGTGGGGAAACAGAGGCCTGAAGAGGTTAAACAATTTGCCCATGGTTACAACTAGTGAACGCCAGCCAGATTCGAACCCAGACGCTCTGGCTGCAGAATCCAAGCTCTTCCGGGAGTGAAGGGTGGTCTGCAGCTCTCCTCCCTCTTCCCCCTTGCCCCTCCCCTTTCACCCTAGATCAAAATGGACTCACAGATGACAAAGCAGGCGCTGAATGAAATCGAGACGAGGCACAACGAGATCATCAAACTGGAAACCAGCATCCGTGAGCTGCACGACATGTTTGTGGACATGGCCATGCTTGTGGAGAGCCAGGTACTGCCTCTGCCACAGCCCTCGGGGAACCTCACCCGGGTCCCCGGGATCCCCTCTTCCAGCCCAGCTCCCACCCCATCCTATGCATGTATCCTCTGCAGGGCGAAATGATTGACCGCATTGAGTACAACGTGGAACATTCCGTGGACTACGTGGAGCGAGCCGTGTCTGACACCAAGAAAGCTGTGAAATATCAGAGCAAGGCCCGGAGGGTGAGCCGGGGCAGGCGGGCCTGTGGAGCAGGTGGGCTGGAGCCAAGCGGGCGGGGCTGGGCTCAGGCCAGGGCTGAGGTGAGTGATGAAATCCCGCGAGAGGCCTTATCTCTGGTTCTGACCTCTTCCTTTTTCTGTTTTCTCTCCCCTCTTCTTTTTCCTCACACCCTCCTCCCCATCTGTCTGTCGTTTGTCTGTCTCTTTACCTCTCTGTCTCTCTGTCTCCTCCCTCCCTATCGCCCTTCCTGCCTGCAGAAGAAAATCATGATCATCATTTGCTGTGTGGTGCTGGGGGTGGTCTTGGCGTCATCCATTGGGGGGACGCTGGGCTTGTAGGCCCCCCACCCCTGTCCCTCCCAGACCCTTCCCCACCACATCGGGAGCAATACCCCCACCACCCCTTCGCTCCATCCCCTGCTCCAGGCTCACCCCCAAGACAGACCCGGGCAGCACCCGCAACCTTTACCGCCCGTCAGACCCTGGAGTCCCTGGACCTCCCCCCGCCATGGACCACCCCCCGCCCCGCACGTAGATAGCAGCAGGCGTGATTACACGTGCACACCAACATGCATGCCGCCGGCACATGCTCGAGACGTGTGGACTCCCCAGCGTGTGTGTGTGTACGTGTGTAGATGTGTGTAGAAGCACCAAATCGCCCTTTCTGGCCCCCACCTCAAGTCTGTGTGTTGTCTGAGCTTTCCCCCTTCCCCTGGGTTGTTGTGTAGACTGTGGCTGAGTGTGACACAGCAGCCATCAAGCCCCACTCTTCTGTGAATAGGGGTGTGTGTGTGTGTGTGTCTGTGTGTGTGTGACGCCACAGATCCGTGGACACAGTTTGCGTACGTGGAATTTTGTGTTTGAGTGTTTAAATTCAATGTAACAGCACCTCCTCCACTGACACCCCCCCTCCCCCATGTCTGCTACAGATGGGGCAGGTTGTGAGTGTACAGAGGCTCACACTAACATTCCCAGAGGATCCGGGCACAATACACACACAGGCCATGACAGACACCCCAGCGTGATGTTGAGCCAAACCCTCCTGGCTTAGTCACCCTGGGGCTGACGTGTCCTGGGGAACACGTGTGTGTGTGTGTGGAGTTCAGTCGAGGCGAGTGGAAGCATACCCATGTCAATAACCTAGCTTGGCCTGTATATCCATGTGCATTTCCCCCAATAGGTGATGTGAGGGACGCGTGTGTGTGTGTGTGTGTGTGTGTCTAGGATGTGCCTGAAGTGTCAGTAGGTCTTCTCCTGAGACAGAGCCCTCCACATTTTGCACTGGACACCTGTTTTGGGTGGGCACAGAAATCTATATTTCTACGCTATCTAGAGTACGCCTGCGCGAGTGTGTGTGTGTGTGTGTGTGTGTGTGTGTGTGTGTAGAGGATTTCTACGTAGTGTGTTTCTACCCCCCTGTGTATTATACACACACGTTTACCTTCAAGGACCTGTGCCCCATCCAGGTTTGTCTATCCAGATTATTTGCCCCCTCCCTTTCTCCCCAGAGCTGCTGGCCGCTATCTGGTGTGGCCACACACTGCTACATCAACATTGTGCAACTGCAGCTTCCTGCCCTGCGTGGTTGGATCCCCTGTGCATACATGCCCACGTGCTTATCTTTCTCGGTCAGATAGGCCTGCACATGTGGAAGCTGGGACACCTCAGTGTGCTCCCACCCGCCACGGCAGATGAGGCCACACCCAGGCACACACATGCACACAGGAGCTGGCATATGCTGACGCTGGCACGGTGCCTGTTCAGGCGGGCACTCGTTTGCACATGAATGCCTCCCGGAAGGGCTATTGATGGGAAACATTACCGATCACTGGAATGTCAAGGGCTGCCCCAGGCTCTCAGAAATGAGAACATTCTTGAGCACTAACCTCAGAACTGAGAGAGGCCAGCGATGGTCCCCACCGCCCCATCTGATGCTCTGGCCTTTGCCTCAGGAAACTTGGATTTAGGGAACTGTTTATTTCCGACGTACTGGAGTGGGCTAAGTCCTGGGGCCCATGCCCTGGACACATCTCCTGCTGAAATGTCACCAATAGCTGTTCCCCTGCAGACTGAGACTGAGGGTGGGACACGGGCCTGAGTTTCTGATGGTGAGGAAGAGGCCAGCTCCTCCCTTGCTGTGTAGACAACATATGCATGAGTGGGTTTGTGCGTTGGGTGGCAGGTGGGAGGTATGTGGGCAAAGGACAGTGTTAGAAGCCTCCCACTCCACTGGCCCAGGAACACGGACCCACATATACAGGATTGAACACACAAGTACAGGAATGCGCCCTGCCTTGGGGTCCGACATCCGTGTGCACAGGGTGGAGGGCTTTGGTGTGTGTGCAGATCGTTTCCTGGAGTCCCTCTTCATGTGACGCGTGTATGTGTGAGAGAGAGACAGTGCAGATGTGACCTTCTGGAACATAGTACCCCACTCCCACCTCAGCTCAGATAGCCAACCTCTTCCCTACCTGGCTGGGCCCTGCCTGTGTGTGGCCAATATATATATATGTATGTAACCTCCAAGGTGGGCTGTCCATTCCCACAGTGTCCTTTGTCAGGACGGGAAGTGTGCCCCCGTATCTGACTGCAGCCCTCCTGCTCCCACTCAGGCTTCTTTGGGGACGTCAGAGCAGGCCCCAGCACCCCCCACCCCAGCCTTTTTCCTTACTGCCGTCCAGCCAGGATACCCTTTCATACCAGGCATTTCTGGAATTCCAGCAGCCTTGGGGCCACAAGAAGGGTGGAGCCTTGGCTGGAGTGATGCGACTGTCTCCTTGACTGGTATTAGGCCCATAGCTGCCCATCTCTGGGCCTCAGATGGACCAGAGCATCCCTGAGGGTCTGTTCTGCCCCAGCTTCTCTAAGTCCCACACATCACATGATGTGTTTGCTTGTTGGCTGCCGTGTCTGTATGTGTCCTGGAATGTTGTCTGGGGGCTGGTGTCTTTTGCATGTTCTCAGACAAGTGTGTGCTGCCCGCCCGCCAAGCACCTACAACCATCAAGCCCCTGTGTGCCCCGTGGGTGGTCCCGGACCTGGCCAGGGCTCGCTGCTTCCCCTCCCCCTTTCTCCCTCCCCCTGCCTCTCACGAAGCACACTGCGTGTCCGTCCCATGTGCCTGTGGGTTGATGCACGCTCTTGCCACGCCTCGAGCGTGCGTATATGATGTGTTCTATGCATTCACCCTGCCCCACCCCCAGCCTGCCCCGCAGAGGACAAGATGGGTGGCCCCCGGCTCCCTCCTCCCCCACCCCCGCCTGCTGTGCAGCCGTGTGCGTTGGCGTTTCTGTGTCGCTGGCGTGTCACGTGATATAGCCGTGTTTGCTGACATGAGCCCCTGCCCCTTCTGTTTCTCCGTTGGTTTCTAGAGCTCTTTCCCTCTCCTCCCCAGAGGGAACAGGACTCCCGGGGCCTGGCTGGGGGCCCAGAGCCAGGCCACCCTCTCCTGTTAGCCCTCAGAGTCCCATTTCTCTCTATTGGTGACCAAGTTGCAAATGGATAAAACACAGGAAAATTCTGCCCCCCTCCCAGCCCTGCATGTCCTGTCCCCAGAGCCCCTCACCCCCACCCCGGGCCGGGTCGGGCCCCGTGGGACGGGAGAAATAGCAACCAATCCAACAGCGGGCGTGCCGTGTGCTCACTTCCTTCTGTCCCCACACGGGACGGGCGCCGTGGGGAGTGGGCGACATGGTGGGAGGTGGGTGTGGGAGCTGGACAGGTGGATGGACACGGGCTCAGAGAAGGAGTTTTAATCCAGGGCTTGGACTGGTACAGCATTACTGGGGCATTCTCAGGCAGAGATTAAACAGTGTTGCAGGAACTGATTTGGGTAGAGGGGTGGCAAGAGGTGAAAATACACAGATTTCCTCAGGCTTCGTTGAAGGGAATTAAAAGATAAGTGTCCAAGGGTAATAAATGTTTTAAAATAATGTGACTATGACCCCCAAGGAGGGACAAAGGTGGTGGGAGGAGCCAGAAAGCATCTTCACTCTGAATCCGGGTCTGAGGATCACACCTGGATATCCGAGGTCCAGCATGAGGCCCTATGGAACTTCTACCCACTTCCTGCTTGAAAAGCCAGAAATGGGATGGGACCGTGGAGAACGTCAGGGGAATCAGACCCTCGCCAACCAGCCGTCAGGCCTGGGTTGAGGGTGAAGACACACTTGCTCCAAAACCCTGCCCTAGAACTGAGGGGTATTAGGACACAGGCTCAAGGCTCATGAATTACAATGTGGGGAGCTCTAGGACAGCCAGTCTGGCACCAGACCCCTCCTCCGGCTCTAGAATGCAGCCTTCCCCCCCCTCCCCCCAGGCTCTGAGGGCTCTGGACCTGGATGGCTGTGCCACGCTGGCCTCCAGGCCCAGCTCCACCATCACTGGGCTGAGCCCTCCATGGCCTGCACCCAGCGGATGGTGCGGGTCCTGCTCTCCTCCCAGGAGAACAGGGGCTCATAGCCAAAATGGCGCCGGGCCTTGTCGGTGCTGACGGTGAAGGTAGTGTTGGCCATAGCCAGCGTGTAGGGGTTGAGCAGGGGAGCATAGAGCAGCAGCGGCCGCAGCAGCCACTGCAGCAGGACATTGAGGGCAGCCAGAAACACCAGCAGCCAGTAGGGCAACAGTGGGCGGGTGCCCACCAGCCGGAGTCCACAGGGGCCCAGGACCTCCATGTTGAAGTCCTCATAGCTCTTGTAGGGTGAGTTGTCATAGCAGAAGTACACCTGGCCACCCATGAGTGCAGCTCGGTGCTCTAGCTCCCGGGCCACCAGCACGTGCATCCAGGCCACATTACCTGTAGGTGGCGGGGGAGAGGGGGTGCCGAGGAGAGAACCGGGGGCAGATATGTCCTTGAGTGCCCTTGCAACCATGTAGATACTGCTCTGTTCTGGGCCAGGGCATGGACAAGCCACCCCATCCTTGGGCCCACGTAGATGCTGCCCACATAACTATGGCCCTGCTGAAGGCTGCTTTCTCCCAGGCTCCCGTAGCCATTTACTCTCCCAGGCCAGCCTATATGGATGCTATTCCTTCTTCTGTTAGTCCTGGGTAGATGCTCCCCCTCTCCTCTCCTGGGAAGATGCTGCTCACAAAACTGCAACCCTTTCCTCAGCCTATGACACGGTATTGATCTCAGCCTTCCCAACTGGCATGGACACTGTTTTGTCTGTGGCCCCTGCAGACGATGCCCACATATCATAGTCTGCTCTGGCCCATGTATAGACCATACTTTTTTAGCCAGAGTATAGAACAACCCCTCACCCCAGAACCATGTGGATCCTGCCCTGTTTTTTTAGCCTCCCCCAACGCCTAGCCCAGGCCTCACCCACGTAGACCCGGCCATGCTCCACAGAGGCTGGAATGGCCCGGAAGAGCCGACCCCCCAGGCGCAGGCCCTGGTAGTAGAAGTCCCTCATGATCTGGTGGCCTTCGCCGTAGATACCGGTGGGACGCAGGGCACATGTCACGAGGGGCAACCCCCCGAGGACCTGGGGGCAAAAGGCAGGCACTGCTAAGACCTAGGACCCGGTGGTTTGCCCTCTGCCCTGATCTCCTCAAGCTGGAGATGGAAGGAATCCAGGGCAGGATGCCAAGGAGCCCACAGTAAGAAACGAACAAAAAAACCAGGGGCTGCCCTGGTGGTCCAGTGGTTAAGACTCTGCCCTTCCACCGCAGGGGGCTGGGGTTCGATTCCCTGGTGGGGGAACTAAGATCCCGCATGCCGTGCAGTGCGGCCAAAAGGGGAAAAGAAAGAAAAGGAGCCCACAGGCCCTGGATCTGCCTCTGCCTGGCAGCCCTTTCCACCCCTGTCTCCTACATCTCATCTTCTCCAGTCTCACCTTCCTCCCATTGGCTTCCAGGACGAGCTGCTCAGCTAGGGCCTTGCTGCAAGGATAGGGGTGTCTGTGTACTGCTTCGTACGGGGTATTCTCATTGCCCCTAGTTGGGGGAGAGGGAAGATTCTTAATGCTGAGGGAAGATGGGGCCCTTGAAGTATTGGGGGAACCTCAGCTCACCTGTAAAAGGGCTGGCCTTTGATGTTGGGACCCACAACTTCCATGCTGCTTGTGTAGACCAGGAAGCGTGTTCCAGTCTGCACACAAGCCTCAATCACATTCCGCGTGCCTGGGGGAAGGCAGGGGTGTATCCAAGCTGAAGCTTCCTCCCCCTCTGCGTCTTTCCCCTCCCCATCCCAAAGCTGGATGAGGACACGTGCCTTCTTTCCCCAGGCCCAGGGAGAACCACAGCAGGTCAGTGAGGGCCGGCCTGCCATGACAGAGGCAGAAGTGTCCACAGGACAGACTGTCACAGGAGAATCACAGAGGTCAAGGTCAAAGAGGGGGGCAGGAAACAAGCAGCCAAGATCAGGCCATGTGCCTGGGAGTATTGAGGACATTGTCAGAACAGGTAGGGAGCATCTCACCCTGCACGTTGACCTCATGGATGGTCTCAGGACTGGTTTTCCCAAACACGTCTACCAGCCCAGCCGTGTGGATGACCACGTGGGCTCCGGCCACAGCTGCTGCCACCTCGTGGGCCTGGGTCACGTCCCCCTGGATGGCAGTCACCTGCACGGGCCCTGGGAGTGGGTAGGGGCAGCCAGAGGCAATGTCAGAGCTGAGGCCGTCAGCCAGCTGCTGGGTTCGGCCCACACCCTTGGAGCCACACTTTCCCAGTGTGACTCATTCATCCTATCCATTCGCACTGGAGAACATAACAGGCATCATCTTTTCCACAAGGAAGGGAGTCCACGCCCTCCCCCACCCCCACCCCCACCCCCACCCCATCCCCACCAGTCACCTGTCTTCAACTCCTCCAGCCAGGGATCCAGGTGTAGGTCAAAGATGCGCAGCTCACGGAGCTGGGGTTCCTGCTGCAGCAGCATGCGGACCACATGTTCCCCCAGGAAGCCACAGCCACCTGTGACCAGGTACACCAGCTTCTGGGCTTGTGCAGAGTCTGCCATACCTGGCTGGGGAAAGAGACACTGGCTCGCCTGGGTTGTCAGCCACCAACTACCCCAGCACCAGCGGCCCTGTGACTCCTAGGAGGGGCCCCTGGCTGAGTGGCCTGGAGCAGTGACCCTGGGGCCAGAGCTGTTTCTGGAGGCTGTAGCTGTCGGTGCAGTGGCCAGGCTACCTGCCCTTTGACCCTGCCGGCTGCAGTTACCGAGATAAGGGGGAGGGCTTGGCCTGCAGGAAGGGGTCAGGGTTTGAGGTGGAGGGAGAGGTTCTGGGACAGAAAACCAGAAAACGAAGGGTGGTTGGCAGGGAGCTGGGGAGGCAGGGTAGAGGAAGGCGAAAAGGGCTGGGACTGGGGGAAGGGACCCCTGGGCCCTGGCATCACCACTGCCTACCTGCAGCCACGGTCCCAGGCCACCCAAACCGGCCACCGGAGGCCGTCTTCTACAGGCTCCTGGGCCAGCGACACACCGTCCCCTTCCGCTTGCTCCTCCTCCCTCCCGGCCCATTCCAGCAACAGAGACCAGCCCAGCCTCCACCTCTCCGCCCCCCCCCACTCTTGCCACAGGGCACCCTCTGGTGGCCGCTCCGGGCTGCACTGGCATCTGGTTCCAGCAAAACTTGGGCAAGGGGGTAGGGGAGTCAGAGCCTGCCGGGTGGGTGTGAGTAAGGGTTTCAGCCACAGAATGGAGCAGGCAGGGTGACCTCACTCCCGGTGCATGATATCAGTCTTTCCCTCTTGCTGGATTTCCCAGGAGGCCAGGAGGCCAGAAGCCCAGCAGCAGCTGTGGTTCTGGGAAGGGAAGGGAGGCCTGACCTTGGCCCCACTCTGGCTGGCCTTGGCAGGGGATTTCTGGATGGCTCTTGCAGCCTGTCTACTGGCCCAGAGTGATGGTGGCCGAGTCTGCAGGTCTGGGATCTTGCCCGAAAGCCCCTCTACCCACCCCAAACGTCAGGCCACCTATTTCCGTGTCTTCACCTGCCCCACCCTCTGTCCTCAACCCCCATCCCACCCTGCTCTTCCCCAAAGATACTGACAAAGCACTTTTGTACAATAAAGTTTAATCACAATTATAAAAATGTGGCGTTGGGTTCGCGCTATTAACATATGTACAGTCCAGCCCAACAGGAAGGGCCCGCCCCCCACCATCCTGGCCTGGCAAAGCCGGAGCTTCCAGACACCAGGGTGGGAGGGTGACCCACAGGGTCTGGCAGGAACAGAAGACGAGGCAGGGTTCCAGGCACAGAGTCCCCAGGACTGAGGGCGCAGGGCCCCCTCCAGGGGGAGAACATGGCCACTGCCCCTAGAGACCCCTAAACTGGGGAGGGGTGCACGCAGGGCACAGAGGGGAAGCCCCCATTAACACAAAGCAAGGGGGCTATGCAGCCCCCCCCAAAACAGGATCTGTACAGGCCGGCACCCCAGGTTTCCACAGGAAACAGCTGCTGGCAGCTACAAAACATTTACAGCTTCTTCTCCGCAAAGAAAAAAAATCGGGGTGGGTGGGCAGGGGCAAGAAGGGAAGCGGAAGTTGCCTCAAGGGACTGAGGCTCCCTCGCTAGGCTCGGGGGCCCCCAACCCCACATTTGGAGATGGGGCATGTGGGCCCTGCTGAGCTCACTAAGGCTGGGCGGGCTGGGAGCTCAGGGCACCAAGGGGAATAAATAAGGGTGAGGGCACCAGTCCTGCCCCACCTCAGTTGAGGGAGCCGCGGCAGCTCTCGGTGCCGCACAGACAAGGGATCTTGTTGTCCTCCAGCGGGAACTTGTAGTCATAGGTGATCTCCTCATCCACGCCGATGGGCTGCTTGGAGTAGATCACGATCTTCTTCTGGGACTCGATGGTGATCACCTTGGCATAGCAGTTGGGCTATAGGAAGAGGGCAGCGTGAGTCACGGCCACCCCCTCGGCTCCTGCCCCGTCCGCTCCCCCCGACCCGGCCCCCTGCGCACCGTGCAGCAGTGGTTGATGAACCTCGCCAGGTTGCCACACTTGGTGGCGTCGATGATGGTGTCGTGGTCCACCCGGAACAAGTAGCTGCTGCCAATGCCCTCTTGCACGTAACGCTTCTCCCGCATGTCGGCCACCATCTAATAGAGGACAGGGTACGATGGTCAGGGGGCTTCCCCTCAGCTTCCTGCCAGGCTAGGCCTGACCCCACCGGCCCCTGTGATGGGGAGTCCAGACAGTCTCCCAGCTGCCACCCTGGGAGCCTCACTGGCCTGTCCTGGATCCGCAGCTCTCCCTCTGGCTCCCGCTACCCCAAGGCGCTGACTCCTGACTTTGCTCAAGGACCCCCACCCTCCCAATACCTTTGGCTGCCGTTATGACAAAGTCACCCACAGGACCCCAGGGAAGTCTGCACTGGCCACTGGGCAGGAGAAGCAGTCACTGTCTCCTCCTGGAGTGTCTGCCTGGCCCATGGGAGAGCCCGTGGGGACTGGGTGGGTTCCTGAGATGACAGTGGCCCTTTCACGGACTGAATCCTACTCATCCCTTCTCCCAGGACCCTCTCTCCAAAACAGGCGCCCACGGCCGCTGCTGTGCACATCAGGGCCCACATTCTTGGGTGAGGAGGAGGACCTCATTTCCCAGAAAACAGGACGATAAACCCTCTGCACACTCCCCTAAGGGGGTGAACTCACTCTCTTCCAGGGCTTCAACTGCCAGCTAAGTGGGGGGAACTCCTCCCAAACTTCCATCTCCAGCCAAATCCACCTCAGTGGAACTGCTGGGCGACACCCGGTAGATGTCCCCCGGTCACTACAACTTCACGTGTCCTGACAGGAGCTCATCTTGACCACAAACCCGCTCCTCCTCGCTCCCTATCTCACTGGCAGCCCTACCTACTCCCAGCTGCTAAAGGCAGCACCGAGAAACCATCTCGCCTCGGCCCTCGCCCTCATTTCCCAGAACCAACTCGTTGCTTGGTCCTGCCAGTTACCTTGGACACACAGACTCCTGCTACCTTGGACCCACTGCCTAGTCCAAGCCACCCCCGCCTTCGGCCGGGATCTCTGCAACAGCCCCACCCCGCCGTCTCAGCCTCCGGTTCTCTCTGCACGCTGCAGTCAGATGGAGCTTACTAACCTCCAAAGTCCTCTCCTGCTTAATGCTTCGCAGCAACTTTTCTCCTCTCACCATCGGTCCAAACTCATTAACGTGGCTCCCAAGCTCCGCAGCATCCGGCCTCCACCGGCCCCCTCCAGCCTCACGTTGCTGCCACTGGCCCTAGGTTTTCCAAGTGGCCATACTGACCTCCTTGCCCTAAGACCATCCTGCATCCAGGCCTTTGCATGTGCCGTCCTACAGTGGAGAGCACCCTTCCCCTCACCTGGGCCTGGGAGTTGCTCAGCATCCTTCAAGCCCTGGTTTAAACATCACTGTGCTCCCACCTCCCCTGCCTCCCTGAACACTGCCTTTCATATCAACCCAACACCATCCTTATGTTTCTTGCTGGATCATTAACATCTAGTTTACTAGTACCCATTACTAGTTTTTGAAGGAAGGAAGGGGAAAAAAAGAAAAGCAGGTTTCACTGGCTAAGTCTCAGAGCCAGGAGGGACCCCGAGGGCCGGGTGGGTTCTCATGTTGGCATCCCAGGCTGCCATCAGGTCAGGCAGGGGCTGGGCGTGGGGCCTCACCTGGCGGATGTTCTGACCCACGTATTCGATGACCATCTCGTCAGCTGCGATGGGTTCCATGGCAAAGAGCCCCCACTCATGGATCCGGCTCCGGCCGAATCGGAGCTTCTTCTTCCGGAACTAGGGGGCAGAAGGCAGACTGTGCTGCTGGACGTCCCCCGCAACCTAGCTGCTGCTTGCCTCTCCTCAGACCTCCGGGGCAGGAGGGTGTTCTGGCCACTCGCCGCCGGCCCACCCCTAGGGGGCTCCACGACGCTGTCTTCCAGTGGCGCCCCTTCCCTCCTCAGTCCCCACTCCTCACCTTGAGCTGGTTTAACTTCAGCAGGTCGCTGTCCATGATGGCGGAGGTGCCGATGGCGCTCAGGAGCCGCCGCTGCTCAGAACGGCGCTCCGAAAGCACACGGTTAGTCCCCTGTGAGGTGCAGGCCAGGGAGGAGGTAAGTGACAGGAGAACTAACAGGAAGAAGATGCCGCCAGCGGGCAGGTACCAGGGCAGAGCCTCACCTGAGTGTCCGCTCCTTCCAGTTGCCGGGCCGAGACGGGGCACACGTCCAGGTACCTGTCCTTCTCCTTCTTGCTGATGGGGTAGTAGCCTTCGCTGCGGGCCGAGCCTGTCTGGTGCTCGCGGGGCCCATCCTGGGGCCGCCGCTTGCGTTTCGGAGTGCTCAGGTTGGTGAGTGCGGGGTGTTAAGGAAGAGAACGGGGTCCTCACCAGCCAGATCCCTGGGGCTCCGCTCCTCTCTCCCCCGCAGTCCCAGCCCAAGGAAAGGGCGACTGACCTTAGCTGGAGGTCCTGAGCATACTCAGTGTGAGGACAGAGAGATGGAGAGAAACATCTTAGACCCCACCTTTCCTGCCACAAAATCTCTGGGAGGCAGAAAAGAGGCAAGAAACAGAGAGCAATGGTGGCTTGGTAGCCAGGGGAGAAATAAATACCCGAGCTGAACGTGGCAGAGAACTGGACAGGGAAGGAGGCCAATGCAGACCCTAGGAATGATCTCAGGAGGACAGTGCCTGGCTGAGCGACCGCAGGGCAGCCCCCCACCCCGCCCCCCCGGGCCTGCCTCCCTGTCCCGAGAAGGCCAGCCTCCGGGGCTCAGGATATTGGTGTGATGGACCCAGTGGGTGTCGTTAAGCCAATCAGCCCCACTAGTCTGCTGCAGCAGCCGCTCGTATGTGAGCCGCAGGTAGCCCATGTCCTCCAAGTCCAGGCCCGAGTTCCAAATGTCATACAGGATGGTCATCTGCTCAAACTCGCTGCGGGGCTCGAAGGTGGGGGGGGGCGGGGGCGGGGGCGGCAGGGGCGGCCGCCGGCGCCGGGTGTGGGAGCGGAGGCTGCGCCGCCGGGTGGCCCCCTCGCCGTTGCTGCTGCTGCTGCTGCTGCTCTCCGATGACTCCGACTCCTCCTCCTCCTCCTCCTCCCCGTCCTCTTGCTGCTGCTGCTGCTGCTTTGGCTCCTCTGCCTCAGCCACTACCACCTCAGGGGCCTCCAGGACCTCATCTGCCGGGGAGCTGAAGAGGGCCGCAGGAGCAGGAACTGGCTCCAGGGGCCGAGGGGCCGGAGTGGAGGACGGCGGCTTGACGGCCAGGGCATAGTTGTGCTCCAGGAGGATGTGGCTGAGCAGGGGGCCCGGGCGGTCCACCTCGTCCAATGTCTCTGTGGCCTCTGAGTCGTCGCCAGTGGGCAGGGCGGGCAGCCCGCGTCGGGCTGGGGTCAGAGCCAGGTCGGCCAGCACGGCCAGGTCCACTTCTGTCCCTGGCTCAGCCTCCTCTTCCTCGGTGGAGCGGCATCGGCCTCCCGCCCGGCTCCGGCCTCCCCGGGACACATCCTCGGGCCAGCTCTTGACCAGAGATGCATGGTCCAGGGGCAGGTTGCGAATGGTCCGCTCCACGGCCCGGGGGACTTTGCGGGAGGCGGGGCCGGGAGACTTGACCTGCGGTGGGGCAGCGGGGGGAGGCTCTGGGGCCGGCACCTCCTCCACCGCAGAGAAGGAGACGGTTTTCCGGCGTTTCTTGGGTGGGGGCAGCAGGGGGATGGGAGAGGAGGGGCGCTCGTCGGGGCGGGGGGCGGGGGCCGGGGGCCCAGCCGGTGGCTCTGGGGTTGGCTGGGGCACACTGGGGGGCGGTTCCTCCGTGGAACCTGGGGAGGGAAGCACACGGGGAAAAGGAGAGGGTCAGCTTCTCGGCCAAACGTCATCACAGATTTGCTACCAGCAAGAACCTGGCCAGCCTCCCTGGGAAGTCCACACCCCAGCTGCCCTCACTCCTCAGCTCCCCACAGACACTCCTGCCCTCACAGAACTTCTAGTCCGACGGAGACAATCACATGAAACACATGTGCAGCCTGATCTCTGAAGGGCGGGGGTAGGGGCTCAAAGGAAACAAACACTTGGACTCTAGTCTTTTTACCAAGACTGGCGGTGACAGAACCACATCCAACAACTAGACACAGAGATCAGACGACTTTTTGTCAGCTGCATTTTATAACCAGGATGCAGTTGTCCAGATCTGAATTAAAGCATCCATTATTTTGACTACAAACAATATTCTTTGTTCAGTGAGGTGAAAAAGATACAATGTAAGAAACTGAATCTTTTTATTAAACTATTTTATAAAATTGCACTGTGGACCTGCCCAAGTGAGAAAGGGGTCAGGAAGTCTCCCCTCAAGAAGCTGAGGGTGGGGCTTCCCTGGTGGCGCAGTGCAGAAGAATCCGCCTGCCAATGCAGGGGTCATGGGTTCAATCCCTGGTCCAGCAAGATCCCACATGCCACAGAGCAACTAAGCCCGTGCGCCACAAAGACTGAGCCTGCACTCTAGAGCTCACGAGCCACAACTACTGAGCCCGCGTGATGCAAGTACTGAAGCCTGCGCACCTAGAGCCCGTGCTCTGCAACAAGAGAAGCCACCGCAATGAGAAGCCCACGCACCGCAATGAAGAGTAGCCTCTGCACGCCGCAACTAGAGAAAACCCGCGCGCAGCAACGAAGACCCAACACAGCCAAAAATAAATAAATAAATAAATAAAAAGAAGCTGAGGGTGAAGCTGAGGTCCCAAGGATGAGGAGCAGGCAGTGCTGTCTCTCCCCAGCTAACAGGGACAGGGAGCACATCATCCCTCTGTGGACACCCCCAAGGCTGCTGCTGAGTGCTGGGGTCTGAACATTGCTCAAGGCATGCATAGCCCTCCCCAGGGCCCAACCCTGTCCTGCAGACCTGACCCATCCCCATAACCGGTCCACAGCCTTGCCCTCTCATTCTAGGTTTTAGTCAGTCAAGGAGGCATGGCCTTTCAGGCCCCCGGCCCTTTGCTCACATGGTTCCCTTTGTTCACGTGGTTCCCTTTGTTCGGAAGGCCTCTCTCCTTTCGCCCATCCAGAAAGCCCACACGCAGCTTTTGGACCCAGGTCAATGACACCACCTTTGTAAAGACTTCCCCAGTTTCCTCAGACATTGGTAACATCTTCCTCTCAGAACCAGAAGGCCGGTGGTTCTCAACTGCCATCTTCAAATTGGCTGCAGCAGATTAATAGCTAGAATTTTGTGCCAAGCACCAGTCCAAGCCTTTCACATACAGTAAGTACTCACTTAATTCTCACAACGACCCTATGAGGTGAGTACTATTATTAATGCTTCTTACAGATACGGAAGTCAAGGCAAAGAGACTGATAACCTGCCCAAAGTCACCCAGCTAGCAAGTGACAGGACGAGACCTGCATCCCAGGGCAGCCTGGGTTGAGTTCGGGGTCTTACCTACTGCCCGGCGCTGCTTTGGACCTCCTAGCCTGGGACTCAGCGGCTACAGGTCTGGCCCTACCACCCACAGAGCTAAAGGGCAGCCAGCACCAGGCCTGGCCTGAGCAGGCAGTGATCAACATGTGTCCACTGCCTCAACCGACACGCCCTCAGCCTCCTGTCTCCCGAGGGTCTGGACACCCCTGGGCTCTCAGCCAGGAGTAACCCACACTCTGAAGCTAGTGAGGTCCCAGGTGCTGGTCCCCGGTCCCCCAGGTCCTAGGAGTCCTCTCACATCCTCTCCTCTCCAGCACTTTGGGGCAGACCTCTCCTCTGATCCATCCTCCCAACCTAGCCCACTGGGCCCTCTGGAAGCCTGGCCCTTGAGAACAAATTCCACCCAGCCACCCCCGACTCAGCTTCTTCCCACAGACTTCCCTTTTGCTCCCCGTCCTGAAGGAAAGCTGGCAGGGCCTTTCATCATTTAGGGAGGCAACTTTCAGGTTACCTGCCCAGTCTACACAACTCGCAGAAGCCACTGTTTCTACAGCATGACCTACCCCACTCCCTCCCCTGCCCCCCGGCCATCATTAACTGATGGCTAAGTGACCCAAGCCAGCCCAACCAGAAACTTCCCTGAGGATAAGGTTCTAAGATAGGAGGGGGTGGGACTTCCTGGTGATCCAGTGGGTAAGACTCCACACTCCCAATGCAGGGGGCCCAGGTTCGAACCGTGGTCGGGAAACTAGATCCCACACGCATGCCGCAACTAAGAGTCCACATGCTGCAACTAAGAAGCCCTCATGCCACAACTAAGAAGACCGCATGCCACAAGTAAAAGATCCCACATGCCGCAATGAAGATCCCACGTGCCACAACTAAGACCCGGTGCAGCCAAAATAAATAAATTTAAAAAAATAAATCTTTAAAAAAAAAAAAAAGACAGGAGGAAGTCTGTCTGTGGGGGCAGACATCCTCTGATGGAATGGAGAAGCAGAGGAAGACCATTTGCAGGAGAGAGGGATGAATCAGAGGGGAAGACAGAAGAAAAGCAAGTCCTAAAGGTGTCCAGGCCCCTGTCCCTGGGATCTACCAGACAAGCCCTCTCCTAGGCTCCCGCCATCGGGCCACACAGGCCTCTATCCAGTTATGTCCTTGGTAGCTCGGTTTTCCCTACCATTCTCTAAAAGCCAAGGGACCGGCCTTAATTTTCCTCTCCTCTCCCACCTCTGCCATCTACCTAAGGGACTCTGATAGCCCTCTTGTTTGCCAGATTCTCACATTCACTCATCCTCAGCTACCCTCCACCAGTCACACACCCGACCTTGTCACCCCCTCCATGTTGGACGGTGACACTCTGACCCCTACCCTCTGACCACAGTTTCCCAGGTCCTTTCAGTTCACTCCACGGTACCTGTTCAATTTCCCATCCTCTATCGCCCTGCCCTCTAGCCCATCACCCTCCCCTTAAATTAACTTCATTCTTTGTCGTGCCCAGACCACAGTGGCCCTTGCTTTGTCCTCTCCTTTCACGCTACTTTCCGC
Source organism: Mesoplodon bidens (assembly GCF_964165515.1). Classification (NCBI taxonomy): domain Eukaryota; kingdom Metazoa; phylum Chordata; class Mammalia; order Artiodactyla; family Ziphiidae; genus Mesoplodon; species Mesoplodon bidens. The sequence continues at coordinate 44,142,793 of NC_138171.1, forward strand.
AGCCTTCCACCACTTCCACCCTGTAGACCCCTAACCCAGAATCCACCCAACCACCTGCCTTCTCTCCTCCTTCACCCCAACCCCCGGCCTCAGCAGGGCTTCTGAGTTGCTGGCAATCCTAGTCAGCTTTCATCCTCACTCCCCACCCTCCTCATACTCCAGGCTTCTACTCCACTTATGCCCCCTCATGCTCAGAAATGTCCTGCCTTCCTACTGAAGAGAGGAAAAGGAGGCCTTCGGCTGAAACCCCACAACTTCCTGCTTCCCCATTTATGGAGAGATCTGGGTCCGACCTAGAGGGTCCATCCCCCCTAGGTGTGTTGCCCCAGCAAGTATTCCTCTCTCTCCTGGTCCATCCACCAGCTCCTTCGTCCCTTCAGTGTATGAACACACTCCAGTCTCACGTACTTTGAAAAGCTAACCCTCCACCAACCCTGCATTTTCTTGCTGTCTCTCCAATTCCAGTTGGGTAACCTTGAACAACTCACTAAGCCTCAAATTCCTCACCTGTAAAATGGGAGTAGCAGAGATGTTGTGAGGAGTAAATGAGAAAGTGAAATTTGCAACTTTGCAACATGCTAGGGCTGGCACATGGGATCTACTCAATTAACGTTAACTAATATCATTAAGTACCACCCCTCAACTGTCTTCTTTTGCAAGAGTAGCTTACCCTTCCAAAAGACTGGTTATCTATCACCTGCCCTCACTCCTTAACACCCCCTAACTTGAGCCATGCTACTGAAATTGATAAGGTCACCAGTGACCTCCTAAGTGACGAATCCAACAGACGCTTTTCGTTTTGTGGCCTTCCAATACAGGCCACTCCCTCCTTTTGAAAACCGGAGCTCCCTGGTTTCCTTCCACCTCTCTGATCACTCCTTTTCAGCCTCCTCTGGCTCCACTCTGCCCCCCTATCTCTTTTAAGACAATTAAGGCTCTGGCCCCCTTCTCTCATTCCATACATCCTTCCAAGGTATACACAAGTGTATTCACACCCATACTTTCAAATACCTATCGCATTTCCAGCCTACTGTTTTCTAGAGCTTCAATCTTTTTTTTTTTAAACTTTTTATATTGGAATATAGTTGATTAACAATGCTGTGGTAGTTTCAGGTGTAGAGTTTCAGATCTATTGATCCAACAGCCCACTGACTGTTTCTACTTGGGAGGTCCCAGAGGAACACGAAACTTAACCGCAATTAAATGCATCAGCCTTCTTCCTAGTTCTGGTTCTCGAGTTACCTTTCCTGGTTAAGTAGTTTAACCAAGTGGTTCTACGTCCTAAATTTCTCTGAAACCCTCATCCCCACTTCCACTCCCTGTACCTCACTGTAACCACCCTGGCTTTGGTTCAGGCCCTTCGCTTACCTGCATCCTTTCAAACCGTCTCATGAGCTGCCCCACCTCCCTCCTGATCTCTTCCACAACCCTCCCCTTCCTGCGAGAATGATCTTTCTGAAATGCAAATCTGATCACATCCCACTTTTTCTTCCTACCCTGAAAATGAAAGAGTACTGAGATTGCTGTCCCCTGACCTACGATTCCATTGGCTCTTCTGCCACCAATGGACTTCGGAGAGACTGAGAGGCGTCTTAGGATTAATCAGAACCTCGACTCCTTCTCTCACGGGTTCTGGGCCAGAACAGAGCGCCTCAGTGCTAGGAGGTCTTCCTGTGCTCACTGCCTATCTCAGACCATGGATTCTCAATAATGTTCGAGAGAGATCTCTGGAAGGCCACACGCATCTTTGAAGCATAACTTGAAAACTGAGTTAATTCCACCATAAGAGCAACCTACTCCAAGTTACCACCATTGCTTGCCTTACTTCCTGCAAGAGCCTCTTAATCTCCCTGCACAAACTCTGGCCCCTCTCCAAGTTTTCTCTGCACTGCATCTTTTCAAAACACAAATACAACCACGTCAGTCCATTGATGGCATTCCACTGCCCTCAAGATAAAGCCCAAATTCCTAGTGTGACCTACTCATTTTGCATGATCCAGCCCCTGCTCATCTCTCCAGTTTAGGCCACCCCAGCTCCCCCTCACTCTCAGCTCTCCAGAGGATTAGCTTTCTTTTTTGTCTTCCAACATGCCATTTACTCTGCCTCGGGGCCTTTGCACATGGTAATCACACCCTCCTGCCTGCTTTGGCTGGATTTCAGCCCAATGGTGCTTCAGCGGAGAAGACTTCCTCACAGATATGCTCAGGTTCTCAGAATACCCTGTACTTTTCTTTCATGGCTCTTACAGTTTGTAGTCACAGGTTTTCTTAAGTAAAGATTAAACTGTCTCTCCCCATAGGCCGTAAGCACCATGACAGTGCAAACAGTGCCTGCTGTGCATACCAGCACATCCCCTGCACCCACTGTAGGGATTCAGTAAATAAGTATCTATGGCCTGAAGGACCAGTTCACTGAGCAAGATACATTACTCGTGTGATATAAAACTGAATGTACAAATCCACAAAGGAAAGCAAAGACAGAATTAAGTTCTGAGTTTATGTTGTTAATAGTTATTATCTATCCAATTTGACCATTTAATCAGGTATATACTACACATTAAGGAAGAGGCTTAAGAAAAATTGGTAGGAGAAATTTACTAAGTTGGGAATTCTCTTTAACTTATTTGGGAAAAGATCATTCTCTTTTACTTTAGTAGCCAAACACCCTGGTCTAACTCTGAAAACTGTTTATGGCAGTGCAGTTTGAGTGTGTTAGGACATAAATGTCTCCAAGGGAGGAGTGACAGGAGATAGTGACTTCCATCCAATTTTGTACGTTTTCCAACAAAGTCACACACTTGCATACAATTAATAAACGTCAACCACACTGTTACCATGAAGACAGACATACACATACACAAAGACCACAACAACAGTTCCATACCACCTACCTGCAGGTCTTGCTGGAGACTTCTGTTCGGGGAGAGGTGTGACTGGGAAGTCTGCAACCCCTTCTGGCTCGGGCTCCTCCACAGGTGCTGACAGGGGCACGGGGACATCTCTGGGGGGTGACGATGCTGAGGGTATGGCTGCTGGCTGCTCCTCTTCCTCTTCTTCTTCAGAGGAGGACTCAGATGATGAGGAAGACGATGAGGAAGAAGATGAAGAAGATGAAGAAGAGGAGGAGCTGGATGAGCTGCTGCTCTCAGAGTCCGATGTGCTATCATTCTCACCATCTGAGTCAGCATACAGAGAACATTTGGAGGACGAATCGCTTTCGTCGTCCTCGCCTGGAAATCCAGAAGGGGGAATCAGGCGAGGTGAGAAGACCCCTCATTGGTCAAGCCGTGGGTTCATTCACTGACTCACTACTAGGGATGTGTTAGGCTCTGTGCTAGGTGCTGGGGATTCCTACCCTCAAGGAGTTGGAGAAGCACCCAATCTGTCCACAGTGTGATAAACTTCAGTATGAAGGGCTAGTGGAACAGGCAAAGGGAAGCCCTGGATTCTGCCTGGTTGATCAAGTCAGGGAAGGCATCCCTGTGAAGGAGATGCTGAAGTCAAGAAGGACAAGAAGGAGTCCGTCCAGCAGACATGGGGGCTGAGTGGGGAGGTCAAAGGTAAGAGAAGATGGTGCCCTTGCAGACTGGCAAGCAGCCTGCCCTAACCACCAAAGCTTTTCCCAAAGTGGGTCTTATAGACACTGCCTGGACAACAGACTCTGAAAAAGGATTCCAGGGTAAAATGAGCTTAGAAAACGTTATATGGTCTATGCCTCTGGGAGTGGTAATACACTGGAAGGGCTCTAAGAAATTAAGAATTTCAGAGTCTTGGAGAAACATAATCGAATAGGGGTCTGGAGAATGGCAGGATGAAGCTGAACAGATAAACAGGAGCTAGATCACAAATGGCCTAAAGCATCAGGCTGAGAAGTCAGCCTTGGAAGACAGGGAGCCAGGAAGAGACTTAATGGGGGAGAGTAACAGAGTCAGGTGTGCATTTTAGGAAAGATTCCATCAGCAGGCTGGAAAATGGATTGAAATGAGAGGGATGGAAACAGAAATGGGGAAAACAGTCAAAACTGCTGCAGAGGGCTTCCCAAGTGGTGCAGTGGTTGAGAATCTGCCTGCCAATGCAGGGGACACCGGTTTGATCCCTGGTCCGGGAAGATCCCACACGCCGTGGAGCAACTAAGCCCGTGCGCCACAACTACTAAGCCTGTGCTCTAGAGCCCACGTGCCACAACTACTGGAGCCCACGTGCCACAACTACTGAAGCCTGCACGCCTAGAGCCCGTGCTCCGCAACAAGAGAAGCCACCGCATGAGAAGCCCGCTCGCCACAACTAGAGAAAGCCCGCGCGCAGCAACAAAGACCCAACACAGACAAAAATAAATTAATTAATTAATTACACAAACAAAAGAAAAAACTGCTGCAGACTCTGAGTGAGAAAGACAGGAGAGAAGGAACAAGGGAGGTGACAAATTCAAGAAACACTGAAGCGGTAAAATGGACAGGAATTGGTGACCAAGTGGATGTGTAGGGGTCTGCACCCCTCACTCTTAGCAGATGACCTAGCCCTCTGCTTTCCTGAGAGAGTGGCTCTCAGATCACCGTTCTCATGATTCTGGCCTCTGCTGAAATGGCACCTCTCGGAAGCATCCCTTCACCATCAGATGTAAAACAGTCCACCTTTCCCCGTTCCCTGACCCTGTCACTCCCTACCCCGTTACCCTAGTTCATCTTCTTCAAAGCAAGTATCTCTACTTGTGGTGCTACTATTTGTCCACTTGTACGTCAAGTCCCCACCTCCCCCCCTTGACCAATCGCAAGCTCCAATAAGTCAGGGACCACATGTGTCTTGGTTATTGATATGTCCCTAACACCTAGAACGGTGCCTGGCACACGGGAGGGGCTCGATATCTATTTCTGAGCAAAGGAATAAAAGAGAGACTGAACCGTGTACTCAAGCCTCAATAAATGTGGAGGAACAGACAGGTGATCAACTGAAGAACAGAACCGTGTCTGGTGCCAACAGCTGCAGCGAGGGGAAGAAGGAGGCACAGCTCAGTGGCTGGGCCTTAACCGAAGAGCAGTGCCCAAAGGGGGAAAGGCACAGTGGGGCAGCAGGAGAATGCAGCCCCCTTATCTTGAGAAAATAAATGGGCTGTACTAGGTTGTCTTCAGGGGACAGCATGTTTCAGAGGTAAGCAGGAGGGAGTGTTCTGGGTATTGTCTACAGTGGGCCAAAGGTTCCAAAGGATGGAGCTAAAAGGCAGTTGTTTTGGGGGAAGGCAAAGATGGCCAATCAATCCAGCAGGCAGGTTACGTGGGCTCAGAAAGGGCTGGACAGGTGGCTGAGTCCCTCCTTCCCCAGAATTTGACTGTACTCTGTGCGTGCTTACCATCTGATGCCTCTGTCTCCTTCTTTGCAGCATCCATGGCTTCTTCATGCTCTTCATCGTCCTCATCTTCCTCCTCGTCCTCCTCATCCTTAAGGAAAGGGATAAAGGGGAATTAATAGAAGGACAACTGGTCCTCCAGGAAGCACAGCTACCGGGGCTCCAGCCCAGAGAGAAGCTGGCTATGGCGGCAGGAACTCAGGACGTAGGCTCTTGGCAGGGACCAGGTGCCTCAGCCCCTCACCTTCTCTGAGGAGGACTCCTGGGATGCCTCCTCCCCCTCGCTGTCCAGAGCAAAGGACTTGCGGTGCTTGCCCTGGGTCTTGCTTCGCTCTTCATCTCGTTTTGGGGGCTTGGTCCCCGGACGTCCTGGCTCTCCAACCTCCTTCTCTCGCTCAGCATCTAGGCCCAGATGAGTAGTGCAGTTTACCATCAGCAAGAGTAGCCCTATCCTGTGAAAGGAGCTCTGCACACACCATCACTGATCTTTCTCACAGTCCCACAACACAGACCTCATTTTACAGACAAGAAGTTGAAGCTCAGCAGAGAAACATAGAAACTGCACATTTTACTTCACATTTTATAGTTTTAAACACATTGCACCCATTTTATCTTTCATCTTGTTCTGCGATGGGTGGAAGAGGGAGGTGATTTTGTTATGTCTGGCCCAAGAAAATAGTACTAAGGCCAACGGGTCTCCAGGGAAGCAGATCAGACTCAATAAGGAAGTTTCCCACCACGGAAGCTGTCAACCTATAGCTCAGACTTAGACAAACTGGTAGGAAGGGTGTAAGAGCGCTTAAGCATTAGATGGTAACCTTGGGTAGATAATCTGTTTTAACCTCGCGATTATTCCTCTCTTATGGGGAAAAAGTGAAACACAGAAAACTTACGGCAGCATACCAGAAATAAAAACCACAGCTAAGGGGCTTCCCTGGTGGCGCAGTGGTTGAGAGTCCGCCTGCCGATGCAGGGGACACGGGTTCGTGCCCCGGTCTGGGAGGATCCCACGTGCCGTGGAGCGGCAGGGCCTGTGAGCCATGGCCGCTGAGCCTGTGCGTCCGGAGCCTGTGCTCCGCAACGGGAGAGGCCACAACAGTGAGAGGCCCCCGTACCGCAAAAAAAAAAAAAAAAAAACCACAGCTAAGATCCAGGGATAACCCTACCTGAAGGTTCTCACATCTCAAAGAACTGCTTTACTGTAACCTGTGCCAAATCTTCACTTGGCTCCTTGCCCTCAAGACACCTTCACCCCTTCATCCCTGCCTCCTGCTTTCCTATCAGAATCGAAGCAGCCTTTTTCTTCCTTTCTGCTTCACCTGACCTCCCACTCACCATCTTCATCTTCCTCGGCTGGAGTAGAAGGCCGGGGCCTCTTTTCCTCACTGGCCTCGGAAATTTCCGAAGGCTCTTTTCGCTTTACCTGGGAGATGAAAAGAGATGGTGCCCTTTAAAACCCAAACACTCACGGTTCCCAAGCACCCTTACTCCAAGGAAGGGAAGCCCCCCTTCACCCCCTCTCCCCACGCAACTAGGCAAGATCACAATCCTGGGTACCTTGAAAGAAGGCAGCCGCAGAGCTCCTCGCAGTCCGGACCCAAAGGCGAAGGCTTCGATGCTGGCGGTACCCCCACTCTTGGCCCAGTCTACCAGGGACAGCAGGCCTGGCTCTTTGAGCTTTGTCTTCTCTTTATCCTCCTCCTTGGCTTGCTGTTTAGCTGCATTCTGGAATGGCTGCAGGCAGTAGGGGGACCAAGCTCCAGAACCCAGGCACTCCCTCCTGCCTCAGAACTACTCCCAGGCCCCAGGAATACAGAAATGCATCTACTCACTTCTCCATCTGACACACATCTATGCCACACCTCCCTCGCACCAGCCCCTGTACAGGCATTTTCTTGAAAGTCCGCTCATTCAGTCCATCAATCTTATGAAGCTGCTACTATTATTCCCACGCTACAAATGGAGACCCTGCAGATTGATGCCCAGAGAGATTTAAGGGCTTCGTCCACCACAAGGAAGCAGTGGAACCAAGACAAAGCTCTTCTCTCAGACTCCTGCTTCTTCTACTGTTCTGTGCCCCCCAGCTCCCCTGGGCCCAGCTGTGCGTGCCACCGAGTGCCACAGTCTCTCTCTCCACTTGCCCCAATCACCTCTCTTCTCTATTCTGAGCTGTGTAGCCTGAAGAAACCGGAGGTCTATTCCCTCCAGTGGAGCCCCAGGTCTCCCCAGTCCCAGGCACTGGCCCTCACCTTGGCCTTCTCTTCCTTGCTCTCCCACCACTGGTCAAAGGCTCCAAAGGCCACATTCTCCACCATCTTGCGGTTGAGGTCTCGTTGCATGATGCTCTTCATCTCTTGGACTAGGGTGGCCAGCACACGGCCCACGGTGCCTGCCGATGGCAGGGCCTTGCCCTCTGCCAGCTCTGCGTCCTCCCTGGGAGGCAGCCGGGCCTCTTCTCCTGAGACTGAGGAGGAGGGCAGGGGCTCGGCTGCCATGGGCAAAGGCAGCTGGTAGGCCTCCCGGGAGTATGCCCCTCGGCCTTCTTGCCCTTGTGTGTACAGAGCATATGGTAGGCCGTAGGCTGCCTCTTGTGGGGGTGGGAATGGGAGGAAGGCCTCCCCAAAAGCCCCACCAGGGGGACCAGCTGAGGCAGCGGTCAATCCTTTGCCCTGCCGCAGTTGGTGGAGCCGAGTTAACATCTGGGTCTGCATCTGGAAGGACATGGGCATCCCTCCCCACTGAGCCCCAAGTCGATCCATGAGCTCTAAGGAGTTCACAAAGTCATAGATGTGGGGGGGGGGTGGAGGAGGTGGGGGGTACTCGGGGGGCGGTGGCCCATCAGGTCGGGGTGGGAGGAGATAGGCAGGCTGGTGGGGAGGGTAAGCAAGCGGAAGGGAAGCCAGGTACGGAGGGGGAGGGGGAGGAGGAGGGGGAGGAGGGGGAGGTTGCTGGGGGGGTGTTGGGGCCGGAGGGGGTGAGCCGCCCCTGTCATCGTCGGAGATTTCCATGTCCTCTCCAGAAGAGCATGGAGAAGCCTGTAGGGGTGCAGAGGACGGTTACAGAAGGCTACTGCTTGCTCCTTGGGCTTTTCCTCAAATCTCTGTTCTCTTGCCTAGTTCCCTTCCTTCTCCCAACCCTGCCTCCTGGATCCCAGGGACTTCCCCAGGCTGACCCCAACCCAACCTCACCTGGTTCTGTCCATTGGCTTTGGGTGACTCCCGGGTAGCTCCTGGTTCCCCACTCCCTGTAGGTGCGACATCCTCAAAATTTGCCGGGGCTGGAGGGGGCGTGCAGGGCCCGTGACCTGACCCAGAAGGAACCTCGCTCCCTGTGTCCCTAGCCCCAGGGCCCGTGGTGCTGTTCTCTTCCTCTTCCTCGGTGTCAGAAGCCAGGAAAGAAAACTTGGAACGCTGCTCTTTCAACAACATCTCAATGCGGGAATCCAGGCTGCTGTGCTGAGCGAAGGGCACACTCTCATTGGTGGCCTCTGGGGCTGGAGAGCCGGAACGGGCAGGTGAGGCTGGGCGGGGGGAGGTCCGAGCTTCTTCCCTCTCAGGGCTGGGCCCCCCACCACCCCCGCCTCCACCAGGTTCTGGAGGCTCTGGGGGTGGAGCTTCTGAGGCAGGAGGCCGATAGTCCTGGTCAGCAGGCCGGTTGGGCTCAGGGGGCAAGTAGGAGGTGTAGGAAGGTGGGAAGCGCTCAGCTGTATTTTCGGCAAAAGGTGCCCCAGGGGGCTCCTCCCGAGTTGCCCGGCGGGGTGGGTAGGAAGCATGGCGTTGGTAGCGATTCCAGCTTTCATAATATGCTGGGTAGTTTGAGTCAGAACCACGAAAATGAGAGGATGAGGAAGAAGAGGACGATGAAGAGGACGAGGCCAACGAGGAGGAAGAGGAGGAGGATGCGGCGGTGGCTGCAGTGGTGGCGGAAACGGCTGCAGAGGTGGTCGTGGGGGCTGAAGACGCAGAGAAATGGCGGCGGGAAAAGGAATCTTGGTAGCTGTTCTCTGACCGCCGGGGCTTGAAGGAGGCTGAAGTGGTGCTGGAGAAAGCGTGCAGAGGAGTCAGCTGGGTTCAGCTCCGCATGCCCCAACCCCGCTGCCCCGCTGTCAGTACCCAAAACCCCTCTATGCTGCCCCCAAAGGAAGATCTACACGCTACTGGGTTCCTAGCTAGAGAGTAAATTCCCTGAGGACAGGGATTTGTTGGCCAGATCCAGAAAAACTAAGACAAATTACTCCCAACCCCTTCTTAGAGACTCTAGGTTTCTTCTTCCCAGTGGCAGCTCCCAGAATCTGGGGGTCCCAGGGGGTGTTTCCGCTGTACCTGCTGGAGTAGGCTGAATCCTGAGAGTAGGGGGTGCTGCCCCGAGACGTGTAGGGGGTTCCCTGGGAGGACTGTGGGGTGAACTGGCCGAAGGAAGATGGGGTGTCTTGTCGGCTGCTGGAGAAGCTCGTGTCCTGGGAGCAGGGGGTGCCATTGCCAGGGGTGCCCACCACAGCAGTGCCTGCTGGGAAGGCAGCTGTGTCGGAGGAGGAGCGGCGGCGGGATTCAGTCTGGAGGGAGAGAGTGGAGCAGGGAGAAAGGAAAAGAGATCAGGCACCATTTGACAATATGCCCTTCACCAAACCAAGAACCCCAATTCCCTGCTTTTGGAAAAAAGCTAGGCCTCTTTTCCTTGGCTCTTCCTATACTTAACAATGAACTCCAGAACCTCCCAAAGGCTGTTTCTGGCATCTAAGCACCGGGCCCATGTGGCTAGGGCTAAAGCAACCACAAGCTTCTCACCGTCTCAGTGGCTGCACCAGATCCTTGGAACTTCTCACTCAGGGCCTTGCCCCCAGTGGGCACCGTCTGAGGGGTGTAGGAGCCATTGACTATCAGTTCATAGTACTTCATTCGTTGTTGTCCTGGAGGGAGGAAAATGGGAACCCACAGTCAGATGGAGGAAACAACTCCTTTCTGATTTTGTGTCCCCACACTTGCTTCTCGGGCCTCAAGCTTCCTAAGATTTCTTGGAGTCTTGGGTTTGGGGCTTTCAGTTCTTCTACCTCATCTCTACCTAATAACTACTACAGACAATGTACTGGGTGACATTTCACAGTTTACAAAAATACTTCTAACATGCGTTACTATGTTGGATGATCACCAGGAGAAGCATCCGTACCCCTATTTTATTTTACAGGCTTAAAGAAAACTAACCTGCACAAAGTGGTAAAACTAGAATTCAAACCCAGTCGTCTGATGCTACAGCCCACCACCCTCTTCATCCTATAAACTAAAGTTGCAAGATGGCAGCCTGAAGGCTAAACGCAGCCCACCGTTGTGTTTTATTTGCCCTACACAATCACTTAAACTATTGGCAAGGGCAAGGGAGGAATGCAACATTTAAAACCCAGGAGATTTCACACAAGAACCTAGATTTCTGGCTTTAAGAAAAACTGTCTACGTTAGTCCCCATTCCCACTTACAAACTGGCTAATGCCAACTAACAGCTGCCTCCTTCCGATGCCACTAGACAGTATGCCACGGTCCCCACCCCTCCCTACTGCTCCTCAGCACAGAAGCCGAGACTGCTTCACTCATCTATACAGGTCCCTAATTCTCAATCCAAAATTTCAAAACCTCGTGTTTTTAGAATTTGGTGTCAAAACCTGACATTAGGCTATTTACTATAGTTCTTATTCACCCTACCTAGTGTGACCCTTCATACATTTTCTTGCAAATACAGTCATACACTAGACTAAAGGGTGCTGCCCCAACCCTGCCAAAGACAATACACAAAAAACCGTATCTGGGGACTTCTTTGGTGGTCCAGTGGTTAAGACTCCACGCTCCCAGTGCAGGGGGCCCGGGTTCGATCCGTGGTCAGGGAACTAGATCCCGCATGCTGCAACTAAGAGCCCGCCATGCCACAACTAAAGATCCTGCATGCTGCAAGGAAGATCCCACGTGCTGTAACTAAGACCCGGCAGCAGCCAAAATAAATAAATAAATAAGCAAATAAATAAATAAATGTTAAAAGAACAAAACAAACTAAAACCTGTTATCTGTACCATAAACTCTCTATAAAATTCTGATGTCAGAAACACACCTGGCCCAAAGGCTTCAGATGAGAAATCATGAACCTGATCACCTGCCTGGCCCCAATAGGCATCTGCGTGTACCATCTCTGCCAGAGCCCAACCATGGGCAGCAGGCAACGGAGAACTCACCTTTGATGTCGAGCTGGGCATGGATGATGTTGCCCATGACGGAGGTAAGGTGGAGGTTTTTGACTGTTTCCTTGGCTCCCCGAGTGCTGGTGAAGAGCACACGGGCTAGGCCCAGGTGCTTGCGAGTACGGGGGTGAAGAAGGATCTCTACCTCTTCCACCTCACCATACTTTCGGCACATGTCCTTCAGGAAGGTCTCCCGCACGTTGTCATTCAGTCTTGCGAAAGTCACTTCTTTCAGTGGGATCTGTCCAATGTAGAATTCATCCAGCTGTGGAAAGGACAGTAGTTAAGTCCAGGGTCTCAATACTGACCACTGCTCCTTTGCCCTTTGGGAAATTTTAGTGAGATCCATGAGGCCAAGAGAGATAAACCTGGGAAACTACGAGGCAAGGGAATGGGGAAGGGGGTCCCAACAAGGGATACATCAGTCTTGACCCCTCTCTTCCCTGAATTCTTCTCACCACAGGATAATGACAAGAACCAGGAAAAGAAACGCACAAACTGAAAACTAAACCTCCATGGAAAGAACTAGTTACATGGAAATAATTCACCAGTTCAGCTCTTACTAAATCATTACCAAGGACTGGGCACTAGAAATACAAAGATGTGAAAAAAAGAGACTCCTATTCAGAAGAATAGACAAGACAGACACACACAATCGCAACATGACAAAACAAGTGTCAGCAAAGGTGGAGACAGGGTGTTTGGGAGCCCAGAGAAGGAAACCTTTGTTCAGAGTAGAGGCAGGAAAGAATTCATAAAGATGGTGTCATTCAAACTGGGCTTTTCAGATAAACCGGAGTTCACCAAAATGACAGGACCTGTAGGGCAGAGAACTATAAAATAACGTGGCACTGCCTAGAAACTGCAAAGTGCGTGGTAGGACAGAACACAGGCATGCAGTATCGAGGCAAGAGATGAGGCTTGGTCAGATGAATAATCATACACACCAATGCACAAAAAACGTGGACTTGGCAGCAAAAGTAAAATAAAAGAACAGTAAAACCAGAGACAAATGACAGCAATAAAATGGAGAGGATAACGGAGGCCAGGAAGCCAGGGGAAATGAATACAAGTCTGTATTAAAGGAGTGGCAACAGAAATAGAAAAATTAAGGTAAAAAGAGATGTGTTTAGAAAAAAGAGTTAGCACAACTTGGTGACACATTAAGGACAGAAGAATCATAGGATGACTCCCAGGTTTCTAGCTTGTGCAGCTGAGTAGATAGTGTTGCCATTCATCAGTAAAAGGAAAATAGAAAGAAGAGCAGGACTAAGGGGGTGAAGGTAATTGTTTTACATCTCTTGAGCTTGAGGTTTCTATGGCGCCTCCAGATGGAGCTGTCCCTCCACCAAGCGTATAAGTCTGGGGTTCAAGAGACTGATCTTGGCTCGGATCAGAGGTTTGGACGTCATCAACATTTCAGTAATAGTCAAAGTTGTGGGTGGGAAAGAGATTGTCCAGGACAAGTGTACAAAGTGAAAAGATAGGGATGAGAGGATGCCCCAAGTGACTTATTTAAAAAGGAAAAATAATAAAGAATTAGAGAAGGAGACTAGGAACCACCAGTTTCCTAGGACCAGTGCTCCAAGGCCTGATGAGTCTCCTGCCTGGACAGGGACATGGGAATCCTCTGAGGAAACGAGACGGAGGAGGGGCGAGGAACAGAGGACTCCCGGGGTGGAGTCCCTGGTGTTGTCACTCCCCTTAACTGAGAAACTGGGGCGACACACAGGGCACTGTTTTGCTATGTGCTCTCTAGAAGTACACAGTGATAGGTGCAACAGCTAGACCTGTCTTCATCCTTCAGAAAGTTAACACCCCTGCTTGAGACACCTCACCTATATCTTTCTAGAAAATAAACACATCTCCTGTCCAGAACAACTCAGTCTCACAGTCTCAGAGATTATTAGATCTGGCTGTGATCCTTTCATTGGAAAACCCCCTTTTATTACACTACACTAAGACTGGATTACCAGGATGGATCCTCCACACCTCCAAGGGCCACCACACCAGGGGACTAGCAGACACGTACCTTAAACTTAGGGACTGGGAGGGAAAAGTCTCTGTTTTTGGACCTGACGTGGCAACGGGGGTCTTGGAGGTCTTCCACTGGTATATACTTTGAGTCCTAGGAAGAAAAGCAGAAACAGAAAGACAGCTCAAGATGAAATCAGTGTTGAGCTCTAGAGCCCATTTGGAGACCCATATGCAAAAGAGCTGGGTGCTGGCTGCCCACTTTAAAGAAGGCAGGCTATGGGTATGGGAGTTCTAGGTGCGGAACAGAGGTAACAGAGAACGGGGCTTGAGTTCCCTAGATGGTAAGGAAAAGCCTGGGGCACTCACGTTGACACTGAAGTGGATTCCATCGTATCGGTACACCTTTTGAGAAGGCCTGCGCAGGGCAGGGTCCAAGGCAGGATCCACGATGAGCTTGTAGTTCCTCCACTGGAAGCTCGGGGCCTTCTGCCCATCTCCCCCACCTTCCTGATCCATCTTTGCTCATTTACACTGTCAGGAAAGAGGAATATGCAAGGGGACTCAGGACTTAGGCCTGCCTCCTTTGCTGCCCCTCACCGACTAGCCCCGACTCCAGTTACCCCCATCACCCCAGTTTCCACACCTCACCATGACCCGAGGCTCCCCCAGATTTTCTCCCAAGTACCTTCTTTCACCACAACACCCCATTCTCTCTCCACCTCCCAACTCTCTCCTCAAGGCCCCAGGCCCATCTCGCGCCCCCTTACCTTCCCGCTCTCCCTAGCGCGCGCCCCACTTGGCCTCGGCACAAGACCCCTCCCCCGCCCCCTGGCAGGCCCCGCCCCCTCCCGCCTCCTCACCGGCCAGCGGCCCAGGCCAAGCCCGGCTCCGGCTCCCACACACCGGCTCCCGTCCCCGCGCCCCGATCCTCTGGCCAAGAGGTGGCACCTCTTCGGGGCGTTGGAAACACCGCGAGACCGAGCTCGAGACCCGGCTTCGGCCCCGAATCTGGGCGGGGGGTGGGGGGAACGCGCGCCGCTGCCCTCTCCTCCCGCCCCGGCGCGTTCTGCCCCCCCACCTCCGCGCACGCGCGGCGCGGCCCCACTCACCCGCTCGTGGCGAGCGGCTCCCCCTCCCCCCACCCCGCGCGGCACCTCAGCGGCGCGAGGCGGTGGCGGCGGCGGCGACAGCGCGAGACCCGGCCCCGCAGCGGTGGCGGTGGCGGCGCCCCCCCACCACCACCTCCCCGGCGCGCGCACCAAACACCACCGCCACCTGCGCGAGGCCCAACGGGCACAGCTTCTACATTCGCACTTTCGCCACGGGCGCCGCCGGGAGACCCACGGGGCCGAAAATAGCGGCTTCGCCTCGGCCGGCGCGCTGTAAGCCTCAAGAGTTGCGGCCCAGGGAGCCTGGAGATTGGCCGCATCCCCCGGAGAGTGGGCTTCACCACGGCTATCCAGCTGCTCTGGCCTGGGGTCCTTGACGAATCGGCGGCGACGAAAGCAGCGACTAATCCCTGAGGATAAGGGGGCGGGGCGGAGGGGAGGAGGCCAGCCAGAGCTGGGGAGATTTGAGTGGCGAGTTGAACAGGCGCAGATTCGTCAGGCGGGCGGGGCGAATCAGTAGACAGGATGCGCGCTCCTTTGCTCTCTAACCTGCCGCTTCCTCACGCGGCCAAAGGTCTGAGAGGCTGCAGATTCGCCACAAGTCCTGGCCTCAGCTGTTGCCTCCCTTTAACCGCCTTGGTGGAGTCAAGAAAATAATGCCGGGTTAGCCAAGCCCTGTTGGCAGAGTGGGCCACTTTTCCTGGATCTTCCTTACTAGCACAACTCAGAGGACTGCTCAATTCTGACCTGGGAGAAATGGCTACAGAGTCCGATGAGGATCTTCAGCCGAGTATAGAGAGGCCTGAATAATTCTGAGGAGGAGCCGGCCTAGCGAATCTGCGAATTCCTTCGTGGGCGGGGCCAAGGCGCCGCGCGCAGAGGGCGTGGTCAGCGTGTGGAGCCGGGCGTCGCGGGGGCGCTTCCTGTAGGACCCTCCGAAACCGGGGTGGGCTGGGAGCGGCGCCCGGGAGGTGGAAAAATACCACCAACAACGGTGACTCAGGCTGTTTGGCGCCGCACGTAATGCAGGGAGCGTTTAACTCCCGTTATCCTCCTTGGGCCTCTTGCTGTTTGCCCATTTGACAGATGGGGATACTGAGGCCTTCAGAAGGTGCCGCGTTTTGCCGGTACTGGCCCGCCATTAGTGATTAAATCTTAGTCTGTCTCAAAGTTATGTAATAAGGCCGGTGGGCCCTAAAGGACCTTGAACTGGTCCTGTAAGAAACGATAAACTAGGTCGTACTTGAACTTGGGCGGGTTGGTCGATTTCCCCGGGCGTCATGGTCCCAGTGCCCGCCGTTTTCAGATGTGCAACCCTCTGCCCCCCGCCCCCCGCCCCCTTCGCTTACGCAGTCCCGCCGCTCGAGGGCAGCACCAGCCCGGGCTTAAACCTCGGACCCTGGGGCTGAGGTTGCCCTGACTCTGGGCACCGTTTTTCTTAGGCTTGTTTGCAGGCAACTAGGTCTCAGGGTTATGGCACTCCCAGGCGCTGCCTGTGCTGAGGATGCCCTAGGTTCCAGACTTCTCTCAGTACTGTCAGCCTCCTCGATGTATGACCTTGGGCGAGTCATTAACTCTTAAAGCTTCAGATTCTTTCTCTGAAAATGGATGTTAAATACTGTCATGCGGATCTATTGTATGCATTAAAACAGTGTTGGAAAGGCCCTTGAGGCCTGGTTCATGCAAATTCACAATTTTAAGGAACAGAGAAAGAGATTTGTCCAAAGTCTCACACCAAAAGAAGCAATCCTTCTGGGAGAGGATTAGGACCCTTTACAAATTTGAGGAAAACGAGGCTGAAAAAATAAATTTATAATGGAAACATGGGTGATGAGATCAGATTCCTTTCTCTTGTCCCAGTTGAAAGATATTGGTTCCTTTTCGCAAATAAAACCATTCCCCATGTGATGGTAAAAGTAGTCTAAGTTTTCACTGACTAGCTGGGTGGCTTTGGGCAAGATCCTCAGCCTTCTTAGGCTGAAGCTTCCTTATCTCTGAAACGGTAATGATAAAGACTTGCCTCTTGAGGTGATTTTTTTTTTTTTTTGCTGTACGCGGGCCTCTCACTGCTGTGGCCTCTCCCGTTGTGGAGCACAGGCTCCGGACGCACAGGCTCAGCAGCCGTGGCTCACGGGCCTAGCCGCTCCACGGCATGTGGGATCTTCCCAGACCGGGGCACGAACCCGTGTCCCCTGCATCGGCAGGCGGACTCTCAACCACTGCGCCACCAGGGAAGCCCTTGAGGTGATTTTTAAATAAATTAAGTAGGCTAAATAAGATTACCTATGAGAAGCCCCTAGTATGTAGTAGTCTCTCAAGAAAGAAACTTACACTAAAAGAAACGTATACTAAATCCTCAATGGATGAGGTAGAGACCCTGGGCTCAGTAACAAGAGTGCAAAAGCCTTTAGCCTTAGAATAACTCAGTCTCTACATACAGAAGCTACTGGCCCCTGTCAGCACCACAAGGGGGTCATACCTGGAACCTCCTCTCCTCCACCCCTGCCCTGCCCCCAGGGACACTTGCCTCCACTTGATTCTTAAGAACAAGTCAGCTGTTCCCGACAAGGCCTCCCCTTCACCCCATTCACAGCCACAGGGACATGTGTGAAACAATTTATTATACAAAACTAGGTGCATCAAAAATTCAGTGTCAGAATAGCTCTGTATTCCAAGGGCTATGGACTGGACCTCCTCCCTTAAAACCTCACCCCAACCCTTGCTAGGGATCAGGCTGGGCACACTGACCCCAGCCCTGAACCAGGAGAGTAGGAACCAGATACAGAAGCGTAAGTGTGGGTCTAGGGCAGTGGGGCAGGCATTTGAACTTCCAAATAGGGTGGCTCCTCCTTGGAAAGGCTGGACATATGCCTGGGGTAGAAACACCCAAATCCCTCTACCCAAACACCAAAGCAAGAGGGTGGAACCCATCAAAATCTGAGGATGAGGAAGAAAAAAAAAAAGCCAACCATAAAAAGTATAGCAAGGATTGGCTGCCTTCTGGGGCAGCTGGGTGGGTGTGTAAGCTTCTGACGTCCACATTCTATATGGGGGCAAGTGGCTAAGAGTCAGCACCAAAGGTCTGACAGGGTCTCCCTGCCTCCCCTCTACCTACCTCATGAGCCTTGGACTGAGGACCTTCCACTTCCTCCCTTGCTCCTCCCAGCCCAGGTGTAGAGTAGAATTTCCAAAACCCATGGGACAGACTGACAGGGAGAATCCCTGGGAATGTGGGAGCTGCCCAAGGCCCAGCCCAAAGGACCCTGAGGGCAGGAATCTGTTCTCTACCTGAGAGTAGCCACAGGAAGTGGCTCCAGGCAGGGCGGGGGATGGGGTCCGTAGACCTGGGGCCTCTGGCTGACCCCTGAGGGAGGCGGTGCTCGCAGCTGTGGGTAACACCGGCCTCACACAGCCTGCAGCTCCCCCTGCAGGCGACTCAGCTCCTCTAGCTCTTGCTTGTGGCGGTCGGTCTTGTGAGCCACCAAGGAGCGGTAGAAATGCAGGGCAAAGGCCATGAACACAAGCCCAACAGGTACCATGATTGCCGTGGAGGCCATGGCTGCTTGCCAGCCTGGTCCATGGGCCCCACCACCGCCACATGCTTGCCGAGGTGGGCAGGCCTCAGGTGGCTCAGCCTGTGACGGGGCTGCAGAAGTAGAGGATGGCTTGGAAGCTGGACTAAGGGAGGTGGCCACTGGTGGCAGAGTCTCAGGCACCTGGGAAGCAGGTACCACAGAGCCTGGTGTGCCCAAGGGGGCCCCGATGGGCACAAACTTGACCCAGCCAACCAGGACAACTTCAGCGAGGAAGAGGAAGGTGCCCAAGGCAGTGGAGAAGCCCCAGGCCAGCTCCACGTAGCGGTGGAGTCGCTGGTGTGGAGACTGGTGGACAGAGTTGAGGTTGTGGATGTTGCTGACGGCTTCAATGTGAGGCAGCAGACAGGTGGAGACCATGAGTGCAAAGAGGTGCACAGCCACCAGCACGGTGGTGCAGGCACTGAAGGCCACCAGCAGGCCCGGCGGGTATTCGTGGTTGCTCTCCAGCTGTACCTCTACCATGGCCACCTGTGGGGACAAGAAGGGATGGGTTGAGTGCCCATAACCTCAAGAGTAGAGGGGTTTTCTGCCTCTTGGTGTACATCACTGATGTATCCCTAAGACCTAGAAGAACAGTGCTTGGCAGAGAGAGGGCACCCAGTCTTTGTTGAGTGAATGAATGGGCAGCCTTGGCAAGGCTCTGTCCTGTTCCAGACCTCAGTTTCCCCACCTGGCTATCTAGAGGGCTGGATGGCACGTTTCTGACAATCTTATCTTGTTATAGGGGTTAAAAAGC
Source organism: Mesoplodon bidens (assembly GCF_964165515.1). Taxonomy (NCBI): domain Eukaryota; kingdom Metazoa; phylum Chordata; class Mammalia; order Artiodactyla; family Ziphiidae; genus Mesoplodon; species Mesoplodon bidens. The sequence goes on from NC_138171.1 coordinate 44,161,769, forward strand.
ACAGATTCTGGAGTGGGGTGGCCTGGGTTCATTTTCAGCTCCACAAGCTGTGCAACCTTGAGCAAGTGGTTTGGTTCTCTCTGTGCCTCAATCTCCTCATCTGGAAAACAGGGATTGATAATAGCACCTACCTGTCTTATACGGTTGTTCTGAAAATTTAATGAGATAATATATATCAAGTGATAAGTATAGTGTGAGGTACACAGTAGGCTCAGGTAAGTGTCTGCTGTTATTATTAGAGTTAACGCTGAAGTCCAAGGCCAGAGTTTGCAAATTGGCACGCCACAAACCCAGGCCAGCTTGCAAACATGTTTTGCTTGGCTCAGACAGTGTGTTTTTTAAAGAATTACGTTGCCAACTTCTAAAACTCAAGAGATTTCATGTAAATATTCCTATTTCCAGATCCTCTTGGAAACTTGGAAGGTCTGGTTACACCAGGCCCACATTCCTGCATGGCACCGATCAGCTAGGGTTGAGTCATGGCTGCTCCCTTTGGATGGGTGAGGAGTGTCTCTTGATAGCCACAGTCCCCACCCAGCCAACTTGGCATCCATATTGCCAAAGGCCTTTGCAAACATTTGAGTTGATCCTGTTCTAGGCTTGTATACAGTTGGACTCTACAGCTGGACTGCCTAAATTCAATCCTGCCACTTACTTGCTGTGGAACCCTGGCAGGTGTCTTAACATCTTTGATCCTCAGTTTTCTCATCTGTAAAATGGTCACAGTAGTGGTACCTACTTCATAGGATAATAGAAGGATGATACACATAAAAGCCTTAAGCACAGTGCCTGGTACTTAGTGATGGTTCAATACGATTTATATAATGTTATTCTAACCCAGGCCATCTGAATTCCAGAATCGGGATCTTTCCCCATGCCTGGTTCTTGCAAGATCCATTAGGTTGCCCTGGGGCTGGGGGAAGGAGGAAGGTGCAGAGCCAGGAGGGTGGTGGTAGGAAGGCAAGGCTGAATATTTTGGGAAATTGGGCCATGGCGGGTGTTAGCAGGTGTTTTCCACAGACAGAGATCTGGGCCAGGCCTGGTCCTGGTTTCTCCCACAGCCTGACTCAGCCTTGACCTCCCCTGGCAGGACTGGGGCCAGTCTGGCCCCCAGAACCTACTCATCTGGCCTCTTGATCCTGCAGAGAAGGTCCTGGCCCTTAAGCTGTCACCCCAGCAACATGCAAGTCCAGCAGCTGGCCGGATTGTCCCCTTGGGAACAGGCTGGACCATGGGGGATATGGGGGCGGGGCAACTCCCTCAGCTAGGTTCACGGGGCTGCTCCCTTCCCTCTGCAGTCTGTACAGGTGAAGGGGAGCCAGCTCCCTGTCCTGAGATGACCCCACATCAGGAAGGGTGAGCTGACCTGCAGATCCGGACCCCCACGTAGAAAACCATAGACCTAGGATGACCCTTAGGGGTAGAAACTTTCCCTCTCATCATTCTAATACAGAGGTTGTGGCACAGAGAGGAGCAGAGACTAACGCAAATCACCCGGTGCTATGACCCCTTTTTATCCTCATGTTGATATCCCCCTCATGTTCCTATGAGGACCCCCCTCCAGCCCATTTTCTCCTTCTTCCTGTCATGATGGTGGGAAACCCTGGACTAACAGTCTAGCGACCCTGGGTCCTAGTTCATCCTATATCCTTCAGCTGCTGAGTGCTCTTGGCAGGCAAAGCCACTGTCCCATTCTGGGCCTTGGTTTCCGTTAACAGGTAGTCTGAGGCATTCTGATGTGTGCCTTGCTCTGACATGCTTGGATCTAGGGTTTGATGACAAGAATGAGCTCACCTTGGGGCAGCTACTTGGCAGGCTACAGAGGGTGCACCCTCCATGATCTCACAATTTCCCACTGGCCTGCGAGGAGGCGGAGGCCTGTCCAGGGTTACATAGCTGGCCACAAGCAGGAAAGAGCCAGGACTTGTGTCTGCTAACTGCTCCTCACCCTGGGACCTCCCTCGGTCCCACTTCCTGTGAGGCTTCTGCCCTGGACCGTCAGCGGATATCACCTGCACTTGGAGTTTATCATCTCCAGAATCATGTATCAGCTTCCTAAGCAGCTTTTTTCGCTAGGGGCTCCCTCACAGGCATCCTCTCTTCTCAGAGCTTTCCTGGGCTACACTAAGCACCCTGTGTTCCTGCTGGGGCCTGGCCGCCCTCCTTCTTTTGGGTGTGACCACTCCATCCAGTTTGCTCTCTCAACCACCCCACCTCCCAGCCCCCACCCAGCTCTGATTTGCTGCTGAACCTCCGGTGGGGATCTAGTAACCACTAATGCTGGACCATGCTCCTTTGGGAGCACTTCACTCTATCCTTGCATATGTATCCCCCTTGGTGATTTGTCTACCCCCTTGACATGACGTGTCCCCTGTGACATCTTTAGGACTTGCTTATCCTCCCCACGGCCCAGTTTATGCTAGGAACCTGTTTATACACACGCACACACCCATAAAAAGGGACTTGCGGAGTCCCTTGGGACCTTGTTTGCTACCCCTCTTGTACCTCTTAAAAACCGGTCTTTCCCTTTCCTCTACCCTGTCTCCCTTGGGTACCCATTCACTTTGCCCCCAACCCAGTGCCCACACTGTGCTTCACCCCCACCCTGTGCGCCCCTTCCCTTCCCTCACCATGGCGAAGCCCGAGAGCAGGGCAGACGTGCGGCTGGAAGCTTTCAGCTTGGCCCGGCTGAGGTAGAGGCGGCGCCAGCTGAGCGCCCGCAGCGAGTGCTGACTGGCCCCCATTAGGTCCAAGTAGCCGCGGTGCACGAACTCCCGGTAGGTGGCCGAGCCCGCGGGGCTCTCGGCCTCCGGGTTCAGCGGGGCCTGTTCGCCCGGGTCCCCCTCGCCGCCCTTCATCCTGGGGCCGCAGCACCAGGCGGGTCAGTCCATCAAGGCGGGGCCGAGTCGCCTCGGGGACCCCAGCAGGGCCGGCCCAGGCCGGGGGAAGGCCCCATCCCCCGGCGGGACGAGCGGGGATGCGGAAGGCGAGCGCCCAGGAAGACGTGGCCCAGGCGGAGAATGAAGAGCAGGCGTCTGCGTGGAGCCCTAGGGGCTGAAGCAGGACTGCCGAGGCCGAAACAGGAACTGGGGCGGAGGCGGAGTCGGGGCGGCCACATGATGGGGTGGAGCCGGGGGACCGTCCGCAGAGATCCCAAGGGACCCCGAGACCCCAGTCCACTTAGAATATCCTCTAGGTGCCTAAGCCCCGCTGAGATGAACGCCCAGCCCCAGCCAGTGACTGGGAGTTCCGGGCTCTGGACCACTGCAGGTACACCTGGACACCTCCAACGTCCAGACTCCAAAACCCTACCTAAAACAGTGAACTCCGGGAAAGTGAGCTCATCTAACTGTAGGGACCGCAGGAGACCCTGCATCCTCAATTTCCGGAAGCCCAGTAGGACCTAGGTCCCCCAGATCCATCCAAACAGCCCCCTCCTCCCAGGGCCTCAAAGAACACTCGGGTCATCCCCGCCCTAGCCCCACATCCCCAACGCCGCAGACACACACACGAACTCGGCGGCCCCGGCTGGAAGATTTTGACTTTTATAGCAAACCATATTGTACAGACCCGGGGCTCAGGGGCCCAGCCCGGCTGGGTCCCCCACTTGCCCCCCGCCGGGCTGCCTCCTCCCCCTCCCCCAAGCGGCCCCATCCTCAAGCCTTTTGCGATTCCCAGGACCCCCTCCCCTCCGGCCTTTGGTCCGCCCAGTCCCTCCCCCCACCCGCGCACCTCCCTGTTACCTGAGGTATGTGGATAGATTCCCCCCTCCCCTACATGGTACAACCTGGCTCCCCAGGGAGGCCTGGGCTGAGGGGCGGGACCTGGCCCCGACCCCTCCCCCTGGCTCCCCAAAACCCGCCCCCGCAGTGGAGGAAGGGGCAGGGGAGGGCCGAGAGTCTGTTACTAAGTTCCCACGGCAACTAAGAGGGGCCCTTTCCAGCCTTAGCACTGGCTTTGGGAGGTGTCCATTGGCTGCTAATTCCATGGCAACCAGGAGTGGCAGTTCCCTGGGCAAATGGGATACAAGTTTCCATGACGATGAAAGAGTGGGAAGAGCCAAGCTGGAGGAGTCCCATCTTCCCCATCACTGGGCTGGCACCCCACCCCCACCCCCACCCCCACCCCAGGTCAGGAGGGGTGGAGCTGCTCAATACAGTAAAGCAAGAGAGAGCCTGGGGGTGGTCCAGTCCAAACTGGGTGCCCACCGGTCCAGCCTCAGTCCAAGCTGGTCCTGTCCCCTCAAGCTCCGGCTCCCCCAGGTCCGAGGTTCCCCCGGTTCAAGTAACACTTCAGTACAGATGAATGTTCAAGTATAGTGCGGGGAGGCAGGTAGGGGGCTGGGGTACCCCTCACCGCTCCCCAGGGCCGCGCCGAACAGCGGGTAGGCCCGCAGCCCCCACTCCTCACAATAGCTGCCATTGTCAGTGACGTTCAAGGAGTCAGGGCTGGGGGGAAGGAACTGAAATCTGGGGAGGGAGGAAGGAGAGGGGTGACCCCGAGGGGGTGCTCCTGCCCCCACCCCTCACTCAGCCCTGCCTTTCCCCTGGCTCCCAGAATCCCCTCATCTCTGACGTCTGGATCCCCAATTGCTCCTCTTGTTTCCCTTTTTGGCCCCCCCAACCCCACCCCCCAACTCCAAGTATCTGGTCTTTGTTCCCTGAACCCTTGGTGGTCTGCTTTCTGCCCGCCCCCCACCCCCCCGCCCATCTTCCACCTCCCCCAGCCCCCTGGCTCCCAGTATCCTGTGTGCAGATACCCTTTCCCCATTCTCCCTCCCTCAGACTTGCACCTCTGCCCCCCTCCCACCATCCCTTTGGCTCAGCACCCCCCAGTACCTCTGACCCACTCCCCCCAGGGAATGGACAATGAAGCAGGTGGAAGGGGGAGGGGATGGGAAGGAGAGACCCCCAGAGATATCAGTGCAGGGGGTAGAGGCGGGGAGGCTGGCTCAAGTCCCTGGGCAGGAATCCCTAGTCATGAGGTGGGGAACCTGGCCTCCTGGCAGGGGTGAAACGAAGGCCTGAGGTCCAGGCTCCTGATGAGTCCTGGGGGAGGGTGGGGGGCACCCAACTAGCTGTCCTTGAGAAGCAGCTTCTCCTCTGGGCAGCGGAAGGGGCCAGGGGGCCCGGCGGCTGCCAGCCGGGCACAAGCTTCAGGGGAGAGCTGGCGGCAGGAGCGCAGGTCTAGGCGGCGTAGGCGCGGGCAGCGGCGGAACAGCGGGAGGCAGTGGTCCGTGAGGCGGTGGCAACCTGGGGATGGGGCAATGGCAGCTGAGACCAGGAAGGTGAGTAGCGGGTGGGCATGGACCACCGGGACCAAGAGGTTAGCAGGATGGACAGACAAGGGACCACGCTTACCGGCAAGGTTGAGGTGCACCAGGGTCTCTCGGAGTGGGGAGGTGGGGGCCGTGAGGAGGTGGACGCTGGGATCCCCAACGTGGGCGCAGTGGCTCAGGTCCAGGGCGCTCAGCTGGGGTGCGTGGCGCAGCAGAAGCCGCAAGGAGGCATCCGTTAGCTCCAGGCCGGCCAGGCGCAGCTCAGCTACCCCCTGCAGCCGCCCACGGCTCTCCGTTTGCCCTGGGCAGGCAGAGAAGAGGTCAGCCTCCTGGCTGCTGCCATCCCTGCACACTCATCCCTCACCACCCCCTAAACCTGCTCCCACTATAAGGGAACCTCGACTTGCATTCTCTACGTGGCTCATGGCTTGCTCTTCTCCCCCAAACACACACAACTTGACATCATTTCATCTGTCCAGTGCTCACACTGCCTCAAGGAGGCCTTCTGTGATTACTCCACCTGAAACTGTAACATTCCACATACTCAAACCCCTTCCCTGCATTTTCCCTCTTTTTCTCACCATCTGACATATTATATATTTTTCCTCTTGTCCCACTAGAATGTCACTTCCATGAAGGCAAGAATTTCTGTCTTGTTCTTGCTCTGTGCCCAGGAATTGGGGCATAGGTGCTCAAAATGTAGTCACTCATCCAACAAATGACATCCCTGACGGAACTGCCATCCCAGCAGGCTCCTCTGGCACATCTCTCTCCTTTCATGATCAGTGGAGTCCCCACCTGGATCCCTTTACCACTGGGGCGACACCACTCCTGCCTGAGCTCCTGCCCCAGCCTCCTCACTCACCCATCCAAAGAGAGCCGTTCTCAAATGCAAATGGGACCACATCCCTCCTCGGCTAAAAACTTTCCAAGGGCACCTCAGAGAAGTCCAATCTCCTTGGTAGAACATTCCAGTTCCTACAAGGTCTCACCCGTCTCAGCTCCAAACTCCTCTCTCTCCCCGCCAAATACTTGGGCCAAACTCCACAGGGGACCCTACCCCAAGAGATTCTGCCTGGGGCCACCTGTGCTCAATCCCCTGCCTGGCCAGGGTCCCTGGCTTTCTGGTCTGAGGTCAGAGGTCTCCTCTTCCTCTCTCTCCGGGGTAGAAGAGCACCCACCCCTTATCTCTGCACCCAAAGCTTTCCATTTATTGTATCTACCACAATCCTGCATTTCCGTTTTTGGTTTTTGTAACTTAATTCCCTTCGTGTATCAGCAGCCATTGCTTGAGCATGCACCGTGGGCCAGGCACCAGCTAACTGGCTGCCTGCCCCTAGGCCAGCGGCTCTCCAACTGGAGAGGCTTCTGCATCTCCCTGGCAGCTGGCCCCGCCCTCAGAGTTCAGGTAGTCTAAGGTGGGGCCTCAGAGTTTATTTTCCCAATACGTTCTCCAGGGAATTCCCTGGCGGTCCAGTGTTTAAAACTGTGTGCTTCCACTGCAGGGTTCGATCCCTGATTGGGGAACTAAGATCCCGCATGCCGCCTGGTGTGGCCAAAAAAACCCAACCAAACAAAAAAAACCAAGTTCTCCAGCGATGTTGAGCTGCTGGTCCAGAGACCACATTTTAAGAACCACAGCCTTGGGAAACAAGTTCTCTGATCATCATTCCTGTTTACAGATGAGAAAACTGAGGCTTCAAATCACTTAACAATCTATCCAAGATCTGAATTAACAGAGTCAGGACACCAGGCCTTGTGACTCTAAGTCCAAACTCTTCCCACACCGCTATCTGCTTCCCAGACACCAGCCTAGCCCCTAAATAAACTAGATCAGATGTCACAAAGTCAGGAGGCTAGCCTACACAAGTGTTCTATGGTGTCTGCATAGTGCTAAAAATTTTCTCAGTGACTGATGCTACATAAAAGGACTTTTTTTTTTTTTTTTTTTTGCCACTCCACGTGGCCTGCAGGATCTTAGCTCACCGACCAAGGATTGAACCTGGGCCCTCAGCAGTGAAAGCTTGGAGTCCTAACCACTGGTCTGCCATGGAATTCCCAAAAGGACATTTTTATAAAGAAATTTTTGTTGTGGAGCTTTTCCTTGAAAAATTGTCAGCTCTGTCATCACTGGGCTACCCCTTTCACCTGATGATGAAAGCTGCATGGTGTACTCCCTAACGTCCTGCACCAAGCCCACCACTTCTGTAAACTGCCAGGCCACCAAGTCTGTGGGCACCTGACTTGGCAAGCTCTGAAGTCTACCTCTTTTTTTTTCTTTGAGGAGCTGAGAGCCTGGAAAGGGGATATATCTGCAGATGCCCTCAACCTTGGGCCACAGCTAAGAGCCAATAGAGGGAAGCAGAAGAAAGAGAGGTCACGTGTGGCTGGGGCGGGAGAAGTGGGCATCAGGGAGGATTTCACTGAGGTGGGCCTTCGAGCATTTGAATGTGTGGAGAGGGAACATGGGAGGGAAGTGTAGCTAGGCACAGAACAGCAGGGGCAAAAGCAAGGAAGTAGGAAAACTTTCAGTTTTGCTCCAGGAATGCTGCACGAAGCCAGGGAGCCAAGATGATAAAGGTGGGTGTAAAGTCCCAATGAGAATTTAGGCCTTGGAGGCCTGGACAGCTCACCTTTGCAAGCTCCTGAGAAAAGGGGCTTAAACTGAAGTGAATTGAAGCAGGAGGAGATGGAGTCAGTCTGCCGGACAACCGGCACTTTCTCACCTCCTGGAACGCACGGTTCCCAATGCTCAGTCCAACTCCAGTAAGATTGGGCAGTGGGTGGGTGCTCAGGTCTGGCTCTCAACCCCTCTGGGCCTCTGGGCCTCTGGGCCTCTGGGCCTCTGGGGCCTCATCCAGAAAATGGGAAAAATCCTAGTTCTTCCTCTACTCCCCTTCCAAGACTGCTGTGGAGGGGTATGGGGTGGGAAGAAGGGAGCCATGAAAGAGAGCTGTGAAAGCAAGGTGCTGGGGTGAGCGGACTGTCCTCACCCTCACAGAGCTTAAGAACCTTGTGGGAGGGCTTCCCTGGTGGCGCAGTGGTTGAGAGTCCGCCTGCCGATGCAGGGGACACAGGTTTGTGCCCCGGTCCGGGAAGATTCCACATGCCGCAGAGCGGCTGGGCCCGTGAGCCATGGCCGCTGAGCCTGCGCGTCCGGAGCCTGTGCTCCGCAATGGGAGAGGCCACAACAGTGAGAGGCCCGCGTACCGCCAAAAAAAAAAAAAAAAAAGAATCTTGTGGGAGGAAACTAATTTTAATCAAATCATTTCACAACTGTACAATGATATGCTGGGAGGGGACTGTTCTCTAGAAGAGGGACTGTAATCTCAATGGGGGATAAGATCATGGAGGGCTTCTAGGAGTAAGCGACATTTACGCTGAGGCCTGAAAGACGATTAGGTGTTCATCAGGTGAAGGAGGATAGAGCATTCTAAGCAAAGAGGAGTGGGCAAAGGCCCTGGGACTGGAGGAAACTTGGCAAGGAGGCTGAGGTGGCTGAAGTGTAAGGACATCATAGGTCAGTGGGAGCCAGATCAGGATTTATTGACTGTGGTAAAATACTGATCTTCATCCAAAGACCACCAGGAGCAATGAGAACGAGTGTAGAGCATGGGGTGACGTGGACAGATCTGACTTTCTGGATAGTTCACCGGCTTCATTATGGAGAACAGACTGGTGGGGGCCAGAGAAGATGCCGTGAGTATCCCATCTCTTGGCTAGAGCTAGACAAAGAGCCCCAGGCCTCAGCATCCCCACCTCACACCTCCATATGACCCCCCAAAGTGACCAGGCCTGCGCTCACCTGACCAGCCTCAGTTCCCAGCATCCCCCTTTGCCAATATGGTTTTCACATCCCATAAAACTGTTTATTCCTGCCTCACACTCCCTGGGAAAACGCTGTCCCTTTCAGGACTCAGTTCAAATAGCACCCCCTCAAAGAAGGCTTCTCTCACTGCCTTCCTGCCCACCACTCGCCCCCACCGACCACAGCTCCCACCATGTCACGCCATAACCTTCTACTTCTGGGTCTCTCTCTTCCACATGACTGGGGTTCCACCCGGGCGGGGAATGGGTCTGACAGTTTGAGGTCTCCAGGGCCCTACATAGGGCCAGACCCAGAACTACGTATGCCATAAAGCTGACTTTACCTGGCGGAGGACCTGGGCCTGACCAGGTGAAGAGGTGGCTGGTCTGACTTGGGAAATGAAACTACCACCTCCACACAACCTCCCAAGTCAACTGGCTCCCTCTTTCTGCTCTGTTCCCTCAGCAAAATCCTTATCCTTTTACTGTAGGACAAGAGGATCTAGGGGCCAAATCTGTTGCTCAGTCATATTTTTGCTGGGTCCACACATGAATTTTAAAAGAATCTGAATTAATTGCCATCATTTAAAAACCAGGATATTTCACAGAAAATCCTTATTTCTGGCTCCTCTTGACAAATGGAACTGACCAGCCACACTGGGCCTGCATTCTTCCACAGCGGTCACCGCTGCTCCCTCTGGCGAAGGCTCTCCAGTAGTGCCCGCCACACCCAGAGACTTCACTCACAATCCCCTGGCTTCTCCCAGAATTCTGTATCATCCTCCTGTCCTATATTGTGTTTCATCCCATAATCATCTTCCCCCTAGAAGGCAGGGGCTACATCCTCCTCATCCTGTTCCCTCAGCTCTGATCACAGGGCCCAGCACACAGCAGGAGAGTGAACGAATGAACAATGGCCAAGCAGGGCCTGTCTACTCAAACTCATGCGTCCTGTCCTTTCTTCAAATCCTTTAATACCCAGCAGGAGTCAGAAGAGACCTTGGAGGCCTCATACCCCCACCCTGTCCGACCCCTTCGACAGAGGGGTGAACAGAGGCCGCACCTGGTTTGGTGTCTGGCGGAGGCAGCAGCAGCTCTCGGAGCTGGGAGTCTTTAACATCCTCGATCCAGCGGAGGTCCAGGAGCCGCAGGGCCGGCAGTGGGGCTGAACCCAGGGCAGAGACGGAGAGCCAGGAGCAGCCAGAGAGCACCAGCTCCTGCAGGCCTGGGGGCATCGGGAAACTGGCGCTAGGAGGACTCCGTCCGAGGTCTGTCCCCCTCCTACCCCAGTCCCGCCTCACCACCCGGCACTACCTTGCAGTCGGTTCAGAAGCCACATGAGCTGCTTCTTGGAGACACCTGTCCAGCTGAGGTCCAGAGCTCGAGGCTGGCGACGAACCACACCACTAAGCATGGGCGGGGTCAGTGACTTCCGCCGGCTCAGGTCCATTCGAGGCCACAGACGCTTGTCGTAGCACCTGTCGGCCACAAGGGGAAGACAGAGACCTCAGTCCTCAGCTCTCAGGGAGCCCACAATTCCCCACCCCCATGCTAACGGGTTCACCCCAGCTCTCTCCTGGTCCATATAAGATAGCGGGGAGGGCTTCCAGGACCCAGGCCAAGAGCATTGGGCTTAGGGGTCAATTCCATCACTAACTGGATGTGAGACCTTGGGCAAGTCCACTCCTCTCTCTGAGCCTCAGAGGCCTTGTAGAGATGACAGTCCAGAATCAGCCTGCCCACAAGGTTGTTGTAAGCTCAAATGGGGTTACTATAGTTAGCGGGCCTTACAGCTGCTAAAGCGTTCTGCCGTTCTGCCAAAGACACCCCCCCACACACACACACACTGTATTTGATGGAGGCCCAAAGAGATCTTTCAGCAGCCCCCCATCCCCTACCCTGGGCTTCTTATGGTGGCTGTGGGCACTTCTCATCCTCTACTAATTTCTGCCCTTGATCCGCGTCTGCCCATCCTGAGGACCAGCTGCCCAAGGCTTGACTTACAGCCCTAGTCTCTCTTTGATTACTGTATCCCTCCAACTAGAATGGAGGCTCCACAAGGGCAGCCCTGGCTTCTTCCCCTCAGCAGCCCCAGTGCCCAGCACTGGGCCAGGTGCATAGTACATTACCTGTTGCACATCTGTTGCATGAATGGATGATGCCAAGCCAGTGTGAACCACTCAAAGCTCCCACAGAGCACCCCCTACAACACATCTCATTTATGGCTTCCCATTTATTCACTCAGTCAGTGTTTATGGAAGGCCTAGTAGGTCCCAGGTATTGAAACTACAAAGACGAATGAGGCCTCAACAAAGTGAAACAGGTTTGTTTGATCCTGATCCCAGCATTTCTGAGAGCCTTGACTAGTCCAACATGCAGAGACCCAGAGAAGGGCTTCCCAAACTTATTTTACCAGGGAACCCTTCCCCATCTCTCCCAAGGTCATCTACTAATACTTTGTAGTACACTGAAGTTCCTCAAGACTCAGTCTGAAAAGTTTCTTCTAGTAGTTCAAAGCCATGTCAGGAAATTCCCACTGGGCTAGATGAACTGCGTCTGAAGCAGCAAGGGTGAGGAGGGATGCGGGAAGCTGTCTCTTATCTCCCTCCCAGCCCCCATTCTGGAGGCTTTCCCTTCAAGAAGCCCTGGGCTGGGGCAGTGATGCCCAAACTCTAGTCATTCGCTATTCACTCATGTGCAGAACATGAATTTATGTTTAAATTGATTGTCTTCTTTGAACTTAAAACCAGTATTGTTTCACATAAATACGTTAACCTTAGAAATAAACACCATAATAACAGGCCAGGGTTACTAAATTCTAGCTAGGTGTTGCTGTGGCTTTCGGCTACCATCTAAGGACTGTTTTTATTAAACAGGGAGATAAGCATTAGAAAGGTGTTAAAGATATAATAGCCCCCAATGGAGAGATTTCCTTTTCAAAACTATCAATAATGGAAGGATTAAGCCATGTTTTTGTGCCACTTACAACTGCCAGGCACACTCCGGAGCCCCGGGTGACATTTTAGGGAAAGCTGGAAGCACAGACACTAAGCCTTCAATCTGAACAACTCCACCCCTCTGTCCCACCTGCCACCTCCTACCATTTCCCCCCTCTTCTGGCATTCTAGCCTCTCCCTCTCCTGGTTCCTTCCACTCAACCAATAAACATTTGCAAATCTCTCCAATTCTAAAAAGGAAAAGGAAAAAAACAAACCCCAAAATAACCCACCTTCAACCCAGCTTCTGACCCTAGGTCCTGCCCCTTTTCTCCATCCTACTCCATCCAAAATCTCTCTCTGCTCACTCCAACCCAGTCTTGAGTTCCAGCTCAACTGCCGCCACCACCTTGAAGCCCTCCTGTATCTTCCACGGCTAGAAGGGAGCCCTTCCCCCTGGGAGCACACATAGGCCACCAACTGTTTCTATATCATACTCCACAAGAGCCAGGCCAAACCACCTGCCCGTCTATAGACACACGCTGTTTGGTGCCAACACATTTTGGCACATGTGTGACTGACAGAAATGCCAACCACCCCAGATCACTCAGGGCTCAGCTCTAGTGCTTCCTCTTCCAGGAAGTCTCTCCTGACTTCTCCTGGCTGTAGCTAATTTGTCCCTTTACCCTTAGATGACCAGAACACTGGGTTTAAACCTCAGAGTGGCAGCCAACAGTCACTGAGGGCCCTATTGATACTAAGTGTCCAGGAATGGAACAGTGAGAAAACAGGCGGGTGACAGCTAAGTCCACAGTAAGTAAGGCAACAAGGGACATGATAAGAGTCAATGAGAAACTGGGAGGGGGAGCTTCCCAGGGAGACAATGCCTGATCTGAGACTTTAAGGAAGGCAGTAGTTAGGACTTCCCTGGCGGTCCAGTGGTTAGGACTATGAGCTTCCACTGCAGGGGGCACGGGTTTGATCCCTGGTCGGGGAACTAAGATCCTGCCTGCCACGCAGCGCGGCAGGAAAAAAAAAAAAAGGAAGGCAGTAGTTATTCCGGTGAGGGGAGGAAGATGATGTGAGTTCCAGATGAGGAAGAACCAGTATCCAGGCCCAGTGCACACAGAGAAAACGGAGAGCTCTGAGAACCTGAGGCGGCAGGAGCAAAGGGCAATGCATCATCTCCCCTTAACGATGAGGATGACGATGACAGTCACTCTAGCACTAACATCTAGTGTTCACTGAGGGTTTACTGCATTCTGTGCACTAAGCATTTAACCTCACAACAGCCCTAGGAGGTAAATACTAGTCTCCTTTTTAGAGGTAAGGAAAATGAGGCCCAGGGAGGTTAAGAGACTTATTCAACGTCCCACAGCTATTAGTGGTAGCAGAGCCAGGTCGTAAACCAGGCTAGTCTGGATCTAGAGCCTGAATCCTGAAGTGGAGAAGAGGAAGGGGTGAGGCTAGAGGAGGCCCAGGGTAGGGGTGCTGTGGCAAGGAGGGCTGGAATGCCAGGCTGGACGGCTGTGGCCACAGAGCTCAGAGGTGAGGAGTGTGAGCCGTGGGGATCTAAATCCCAGCTCTGCCACCTCTGTGCTTTGAGTGACCTTAGGCAAGTCACTTGCTCTCTCTGGGCCTCCGCTTTCCATACCATAAAATGGGGTAAAGGCAGCACTTATTTCAAAGGTTTGCTGCAAAAATGAAGGGAGAGGAAATTAACTATACTTCCATTTTTTTTAAACAATGATTGAAAAAAATTAAATGAAAGACGTTAAAAAAAAGAAGAAGGGAGATAGTGCAGGACCCTTCTGAAGGGCTTCTCTAAAAAGAAGAAGTGCTTAGTGCAGTCACCGTTCATGTCCAGATGTCCAACAGGACCGTGGAAGTTTGTTGTGAACGCGACAGGGAGCCATGGCCAAGTTCCTTCTAGACTAGAGAGTGACACTTAGGCAAGAGGTCAGAAGAAGTCTGAGGCCAAAGCATACACCAAGCCAGGGGAGGTAGAACTTGATGTTCAAATGCCTTACCCCAGTCCCTTTCCCCTTGACTCAACACCCCTGACCAAGTCAGCACCCTGCTAAGCCCACCTCCAAATCCCCAAATTGGAGTGCAAAACCTCCCTCTTGCAGAGGCCCTCTGGGGCCACAGAGCCAGACCAGCCCAAACTGCCCCCTGTAAGGAATGCACAGCCTCCTGGCTCCAACCGAAGACAGTTCTTCCTTCTCAGCTCTCTGGGCTCCCTGCTGCCAGCGCTGTCCTCCAATCTGTCCACCTCTAAGTCTTTACTCCTAACCCCAGCTGCCTTGAACCTGGGGTCTAGTTGCTTCCTTGCTCATTTCCTCCGAAGTCCCAACCCTCTTCCCTGAGACTCAGCAGCTCCCCCAGGCCGTGTCCACCCGCCCTCCCTCCGCTCGCCTGGGCAGATCACTCTGCCGCCCGTTTCCAAGAGAAGATGGAAGGCACCAGACAGGAAAGCCTGCAACCTCCTGCTCTCCCACCTACAGATTTCTCTCCCACTCCACCTTCACTACCTCTTTCCACACTCTATCCTGATTTCCTCACTTTCATTCATTCACTCATTCAACAAGCGTTTTTTCAGTACCTACTGTATGCCACATATCTTAGAAACCAGGGACACAGCAGAGAACAAACAGATCAAGTCCAACCTCAACTCCAGGGCGACCTGGCTCCAGTGCCCTCACCCCCACGTAGCACAGCCAAAGATATCAACACCTCCTTGTAGCGAAATCCAACTGCCACTTCCGGTCCTTGGCCTCTCATGACCTCTCGTCAACACCTGACCCTGCTCATCACTCACTCCTTCCTCAACCTCTCCTTCAGGACACACTCGTGCCCTCGATCTCTCTCTGCCTGTTCTTTCTCTAACTCACAAGTGCTGACATTCTGATTTCTGCCCTCTTCCTTGAAGTCGCTACCTATAGGTTAAAAACTCCCGAACTTGGATCTTTCTTTTAAGCATCAGACCTGTACATCCAGCTGCTCTCTCTCCTGTTTGTTCCTGACTGGCCCAAAGGCCTTTCAGACCAAACACGGCAAATCTGAGCTCTTGGCTTTATCCTGGAACCTGCCCCTCCTCAGTATTCCCAAGCCTGGGCCATGGCATTGCTCCCCACCCAGGCTCATGGACCAGAAACTCAGTTGAGAGTCACCCTGCTGCTCCCGCAGCCATTCAGTCACCAAATCCAAGCCATTCTGCTTCTTAAAAAGTTCCCAACTCCAGTCCCTCCTCTCCATCCTCACTGCCCCTGCTTCTGTGCCTAGGCTGGCAGAGCCTCCTGACTGGTCCCACTGTGCCCCCGGCAGGCCCTTGCTCTGCCTTCCCCTCATCCTTCTCATCAAAAGCCACTACTTTATTGAGTGTTTAGCACCCTTCAGGTACTGTGCTAAGTGTTTTGCAAGAACCACCTCATTTTATCCCTACAAGGTATTGATATGAACCCAGACTACAGACTGGAAAAGGGAGGCCTTGATAGGTATAGCTATCTACCCATGGCCATTTCATCCAGGAAGTACAGGAATCACAGCTGATGAAACCCAAGGGTGCCAGACTCCAGGGCCCAAGCTGGAAACCACCGTCCAGTCCAGCTTCTCTGCTTTGTCCACCTCCAGTCACAAGTCTCCCCTTGAGGCAGAAATCAGGTCCTCTTCAAGCTCTGGATCCCACATGCCAAACACAGGGCTGGCCCTGATGAAGAGGCCTCAGCAAACATTTCCTCAATTATTACTTGAGGCAAGGGTGGTGATCCCCAGCAACTGCTGTAACTATTTGCTTCTATGTTGCAGTTTGACTGGGAGCTCTTCAAGGGCACAGATCTGTGTTCTGAGGATGTAAAAGTCTATGCTTTCAGTAAATATTTGTAGCTGAGTGAGTGATAATGATTGCTGTTAAGGCACTGAGAAATTTCTCTTCCCTAAGTACTGTCCTCAATTCTTTATGTATATTAGCTTACAAAAACACTAGGAAGTAAATGCCTTGGTTCCCCTGTTTTAACAGATGAAGAAATTGAGGCATAGAGAAGTTAAGGAACTAGCCCGATAGCATACAGCTCAACAGAGGAAGAGGAAGATTCACCTACGGGTAATTTACCTCCAGAGCCTACCTTCCTCTCTTCTTAGCTCTATAGCTTCCACGGAGACCAGAAAGTATGAACAAGCACCCCAAAATCCTTAGGAAAAGGACTGGGGTTTGAGGTCAGCCACTAACTGCACTGTGCTTTCAGGTGTCCCTCATTCCCTCACCTCGCAGGGCTGTTATTATGAGGAACACATCAGCTAATATTTGCAAAGTGCCCAACAGGATGCCTGGCCCACAGTAAGGGCCTGGGCAAGAGTCTGGATTTACTCACTTAATAAAATGGTTTTTGAGCACCTACACTACCCTTTGTCCTGTGCTGAGAACATGAAGCTAAAACAGATACAGTATCTGCCCTGAACAGTTTCATGGGAACATGAAAGTGAATGAAGGCTCGTCAACATGCAGCAAGCCTCTATGTGCTCTTTTGGGGTGGGGGGGCATGGAGGGAGGAGTGTTGTAGGAGTTTGATGGGGAGGTGGGGGGGTTGCCAGGGGCAGGACCAAAGAGGAAGACCAGGGGTTTGGGAGGATGACCACCATTTCTGTAGAAACAAGACTCAGAAAGCAGTGGGGAGATGGGAGGAGGGTAGGCAGAGGGTGCTGGTGGTGGCTCCGGGCCACAAAGAAGTTCCAAGCGGTATCAGGAGGCCCAAATATGGGTGCCTCTGGGAAGACAGAGGCCACTCGGCAAAGGGCTTTCTTATGTGTAAGTGGGAGCAATAGTAAGACTGTCCTCAGCAGAGGGAGGTGAAAAGCAAGTAAGAAGATGCAGGCACAGCAGTCAGCACTATGCTTGGCACATACTAAGCACTCATAAATGACAGTTATTAAGAGGAAACGTTCTGGAGCCAGAAGGACTGGGCTCAGATTCCTGGTCCTACTGCTTCCTCTCCACATGACCTTGACCTCAGCTTCATCTGAAGAATAGGATAACAGTACCACCTCACAAAGTTGTGAGGGTTCAGTGAGCTCATATATAAAAAGCAGCCTGTATGTGGTCAACACGGAAATACCACACCGCAGTTATGTACATCCTACAGAAGCATTATCATTAGAAGAACAAGGCCCAGAGAGGCTCTGGGATCTGTAACAGGTCACACAGCAAGCGAGGAGCGTGTGGGCAATGGAACCCAGGCCTGTCCAGGCCACTCACCAGCGGCTCCAAGTCCGGCAGACTCGCATGCAAATGCATAGCTCTCGGGGCCCAAGGTGCTGGAAGACTCGAAGCCAGGCGGCTCGGGGCAGGGGGTGGTCGGATCCGGCAGCCAGAGGCAGCGTGTCGGGCTCAGGGCTTCGAGGTGGGGGCCGCACCACGTGCCGCTCCAGCTGTGGGGGCCGGGGCGGGGGGGCGGGGCCCAGGGGCCAGCTGAGGAGGGGTCCCCCACTGCCAGGGCGCACAGCCCGCCGCCCCCCACGGTTCTCCTTCTCGCCTGAGCTGCCCCGGGCTGGCCGTCGCCCATTCCGGGCCTCCCCAGGAGCCTCATCCTCACTCAGGGATGTGCCTGACGAGTCGGAGTCCGAGTCGGAGTCTGACGAGGACGAGGAGGTGTCAGGCACCCGCTCCAGCAGCTGGCACATCCGCTTGAAACGCTCTAGCTTCTCCCTCTGGGGTGATGGGGACGGCACCGCCGGGCCCTCTGCAGAGGCCAAAGGCGGCTTTGGTTTCTGCAGAGAGAGAGGAAGGCTGTTCTAGGGCCTGGCACATACCTCCCCACCCCCTATCCCTGAGGAGTCACCAAGGGATGAACGGCCCAAGGGACAGTCCTGAGTTCCAGCCCTGGCTCTGCTCCTGAGTGACGTGAGGCCTCAGTCAAGCCATGGCCCTCTCTGGACTTTTCACTTTCCTTATCTGTCACGTGAAGGCGCTGATCCAAAGAATTAAGTCTTATGGGTCTCACTAGCTTATGAGTTTCCAAAAGCAGTGAGGTGTGGAGAACAGTTACAGGTCTAGTTTTGAGTACTGGCTGGGCTATCCATTCTCTGTGTGACATTGGGAAGCCCCTTTCTCATCATCTACAACATGGAACGCTGGACCAGACAATTTCAAGTGTCTCTTCAATGATGTGAGAGTAACAATGACTGTCTGGCCCTGGGTGGAGCCTCCCATCCTGACTCATGACATCCTCACAGTGCTGGGATGGAGTGGGCAACTTGGGCCACTCTTTTTAGACATGAGGAAACTTAGGCTCAGAGATTATGGGACTTGCCCAAGGTTACAAACTGATAAATGGCAGAGGCAGAATTTGAACACAATCAGGCAGACCCTGGCATTCAGTGTGTCAGTGCAAAGTGACATCTGAATTCTAGCTTTGCTGTGTGACCTTGGACAAGTCTTTTAACCTCTCTGGGCCTTATTTCCCTAGAATCTAGTACATTTTCAGTTTACAAAGCTCGTTTACTTTAATGTCATTAAACAGCTCGGTGGCATAGATGGGGTAAGGGAGGTAGTATCATCTCCATTTCACTGATGAGGAAACTGAGGCTCAGAGCAGCTGACAAGTTGCCAAGACCAATCAGGGAGTCAGTGGCTGAACAGGGATTTGAACTCAGTTCTTTCCCCTTTAAGGTCTGGAAAGACAAGGCAAATGGGTCAGACGATACCCCAAGGGTTCTTGGGAAATCCGGGGCTCTTGTGGCCTGGCCCCAACCCACTCTCCCCCTCCACTCTTCCCAGGGGCCCAAATGCCCATCATGGCCAAGTGGGGCTGGGGCAGGACAACGTAGGCAGGAAGGGACAGATTTCTGTCTTCAGGGTGGAGGGTGGGGCAAGGAAAGGTGGGAAGGGGAGGGAGGAGGTCCCCGGCACACCTCCCAGTTCTCGGGAGGGAGCCCAGGGTGGCAGGACGAGAAAGCCTGGCTCGGATTCAGAACCCTGGGGGGCAGAAGGCCGGGGCCGCCTGGGTCCGATCCTCGGAGGAGGCAGGCGTCTCCACCCACCTTCTTCAGGTGCCTCTCTCGGCCTCCTTTCACCTACCAAGGCAAGAAGGAGATAGGGGGAAAGGGAGTGACGCCATTAGCCCCGCACTGTCCACAAAACTAAGATCTATGCTCTCCTCTTAGACTACAAATCCCAGAAGCCCCCATCTCAGGGAGAACTCTGAGCATGCTCACCTTGTAACCAGTGTCTTGGCTCACTGAGCATGCTCTCATCTCCTCTTTCTTCCCCCTCAGGCCTTTTCCAGCCCCTCCTTCCTCCTCTGCAGCAGCTAATTTGAGCATGCTCTCTGCCTCTTCCCTAAAGCACCCAAAGCTTCCCTGTCCAGTGCCATTTGCCTCTCACCTGTACCTCTCCACCATACTGAGCACGCGCCATCCTCCCACCAACAACTTCTGAACTACATCTCCCTACAATCCCTGGGGGAAACCCATGAAGCACTATCTCCCAGGGCCCCCCTCCCCTCCAAAAGGAACAGGACTACAGCTCCCAGAATCCCTTAGGCTGGACCTAGTGAGCATGCTCCCTGGCTCACCTTTTTCCTTGGGGTAGGGGGCTCATTCCCTGCCTCCCTCTCCTTTCTTTTGGGGGGCCCAGGCACGTCCTCTGGGGGGGGCCCAGCAGGTAGGGGACCCTTGCGCCTGGGTGGGGGTGGTGGAAGTGGCGGCTCCTCCGTCAGCTTCCATCCACTCCCCAGGCTGGCGCCCTCCTCGCCGTTGTCAGCCCTGCGGCGGCCTGGTCCCTCACCTGAATCCTGGGGAGATTGAAGCTGGGGGTGAGGTTCTGCACAGATCCCCAACCTCCCGCCTACCCAGAGCCTAGCACCCAGACAAGCCCCAGCCCCTACCTTGCTAGTCCGGCCTTCCTGGGTGCAGCGAGGGCACTCCCAACAGTTGGGGATCTCTGCATTGATGACACCCTCAGCCTTCCCCATCTGCAGGCAGAGGGCAGGGAGTGGATGTCAGGTGCCAGCAAACTCAGAGGCAGCCTAGCCCACCTCCTTGCTCCCCGACAATCTGCCCTACCCCAGCCTCCAGGGTTCCCAGGGCCATCACCTTCAGGCAGCCAGGGTGGACGATCTCGTTGCAGATTGTACACTCCATGAGGCTCAAACCAAATTTCTCTTCCTCTCCCTCCACTGTGTCCTCCTTCCCAGCCTCCCCACACAAGAGGCATACAGCTGTGTGTGGGAGCACAGGCTGTCGAGGGAGAG
Source organism: Mesoplodon bidens (assembly GCF_964165515.1). Classification (NCBI taxonomy): domain Eukaryota; kingdom Metazoa; phylum Chordata; class Mammalia; order Artiodactyla; family Ziphiidae; genus Mesoplodon; species Mesoplodon bidens. The sequence continues at coordinate 44,182,036 of NC_138171.1, forward strand.
AGGGCGTCAGGGACCCCAAAAGCAAGCAGCAGGAGAAAGACCCTTCTTTCTGGGGATCCTGGCCCGCTGCTGGATGAGGTTCAGAACCCGTGGGCCAAGCTGGGTCAAATCCTGAATTTGCTCCTTTTTGGCAGTATGACCTTGAGCAACCAACCGATTTAACCTCCTTACATCTCTGTCTCTCCATTTGTAAAATGGGGCTAGGAATTTTTTTCTTGCAAGACTGTCATAAAAATGAGATAATACAGGAAATGTAGTTCATACATAGCTGTTATTACTGCTGTGATCGTTGCATCTGGATCCAGGGCCTTTGTGACCCTGAAATTGTAGCTGGCTTTGGGAAAGGAAGAAGACTATAGGCAAGCATGACAATAATACCCAGAGAGGGCTGGAGGGAACACAGCAGCAGCTTGGGGTGATTCTGAGTTTGCTCAAGGAGCAGCGCAAGGATTGCCCTGGACCCCACAATAAACCCGATTTTGGCAAGACCCCTGGGAACACGAAAGGCAGCTGCCTGGCCCTAGAAAAAGGAGAGTGGCCTTCAGACAACATGACTTTGGGGAAATCAGTGGTAATATTGAGTCATATCGAGAAGGTTGTGAGGCAGGCTCAAGGAAGCAGCAGGTGGGGAAGAAGGAAGGAAAGTGAGGCAAGGGTTGGGGGAGAAAGGAGGAAAAGGGAGGGGCTGTGGGGTAAAGAGACCAACAAGGAAAGAGTGGCTGCAGGAAAAAAGGGAGGTGGCGGCATGAGGGGGACATAGGATGCAGCTGGCTCCTCATGGCTGCTGGGGAAGGACCACTCTCTGGAGCCCTGGGAAGCTCAAAGGATGAGGAAGCTGGGAGGAAACCCATGTTTCTTGGATACCTACTGTGTGCTGGGCCTTGTAGCAGGTACATTCATATCCATGCTGTTTAACCTTTACAACTCAGCAAAGGAAACATTTCACAGAGAAGGTACCTTGAGGTTCAAAGTAATTTTGCTCAAGGTCACACAGCGAGTAAGACTGGCCTCAAATCCAAGACCACTCTAACAGGTGAAAAGGACGCCAAAGAAGGCAAAGACCTATTCACAGGGCCAGCTCTGGGAAGGGGTACAAGAGGGCCTGAGCTTTCTGTGGGTCTGTACTTTTGAAAGTTGGGAAAAGCGTGAAGGTACAGAGTGGGATGGATTCTTCTGTACACCCTAACGCTGGCCCCAGCTTGAAGCTGAGGACAAAAACGGGCCTGGCGAATATTTGAACAAGCCAGTGAATGAATGAGTGAACAAACAGCAACTTTACATTACACTCTAAGGAGTCACCCCCAGCCACCAAGAAAGGCGCTGGGGCTGGCTGGGGAAAGGTGCCCGGAGCCCCAGGCGTGCCCGCTACGGTGGGGGCAGAACTCACGGCAGTGCACTGCCGGAGCAGGCACGACTGCTTCATGCGCCCGGGCCCCCCAAACTTCTTCATGTCTCGGCAGAAGTGGCAGTCCCCGCACTCAGTTCGCACACAGGCCCGGCAGCGGCGGCAGCGGGTTCGGCGTCGGCGCGCTCCGGCCCCCGGCCCCCGGCTGCTCGACGACATTGGGGGCGTCAGCAACGCCGAGGGCTGTGGGTGGAGGGTGGCAAGGTCAGGGGCCCACTGGGGCCCTGGCCGGGGAGACTCCTGGCAGCTTCCCCCACTCCTAGGCAGCCAGAGCTTGGCTTCCTACCCAGGGAGACAGGTAACAAGGTGTCCCTCCTGCAGGGGGTGAGGGGAACCACTCCGTCTAGGCAAGGCCGCTCTCTCCCTGAAGCAGCTCACCCAGGCCCTCTGGGAGGCCCGAGAACTGGCTTCCTGAGCTCACTCTTGCTCTGACACTTCATCGTGCCCCCCTGCCTAGGCCAGGGAGGACGAAAGGACACTGAGAGGGACATGGGCCCTCTCCACTGACATCCCCACAGCAAAGCTCCTTGGAAAGCCAGGGGCTCCTTGTCTGTGGAGTTACCTTAGACAGGTCCCAACTCTTCCCGTTACCCAAATGTGCTCCAGCCCATGCGCTCCCCAATCTAAAATGCCCCAGATTTAGCTCCCAAATACCCACAGATTCCTGGGTGGAAGCTCCAGACCTTTCCTACTCCCTCTCTTCTCTCTTTCATTAGCTACTAACACCCAATCTCTCTTCTCCTAAAATCTAGATTTCCTCACCAGATTCAATGGTATCCTTCTTCCCTAACCCAGTCCCTAAAGAGTCACTGTGTTGCCCAACTTCCCAGTGCTCGGAAACGCTCCCTGAGATGCTGCTGCAGAGCCCTCCTCAGCCAAAAATCTCAACTCTGCTCCCCACGGAGCTCCGTCTGCTCTAAGACAGCCTCCTCATGGGTCTCTCAGGTCAACCTGGGCAATCTCCCAGATTCCCTGGGATTGTCGAATCCAGCCTGACATCTCCACAGAACTCAAGATGGGCTCAGTCCTACATGTGCACCCCCCCCTCCAGCTTCCCAAGCTGCTTTCCACCCCTAATTGTCTAGAATCCCTTGGGCTCCCCTTCCCATGGAAACCAGATCCTCCAAGATCCCATACAGACTCAGCAGGCCTGGAGGGTCTCTTTATGGCCAGAGTCTTACTCCAGCTTCCCCCTTTCCAGGGACTTCCAGACCCATCCATGGGGGGAAGGGGCCCTCCAGCGCTCCAGGGGAGGGGCCTTGGAGGGCGGCGACTGCAGGCGGGGATGGGGGTCTGCAAGGGGAAGCAGGGTCTAGGAAGGAAGGCCAGTTCCCCAAGGTTGAGAGGTAACAGGAAGGAGGGGTGGAGATGAGGAGTTTGGAGCAAAGAGAGGGTGAGGCTGGGGGCGGGTAAGGTAGAGAGAGGCCGGGCTGAGGATGAATGGGACTGGGTGCTGCCCAGGTCTGGGGGTGAGGAGGAGCCGCATGAACCCACCTCACACGTGTCCCGGGAGCCATCTCTCCCTTCTCGGCAGCTCCCGGCGGGTCGGCGGCCATCGGCGGCGGGGGGGCCGGGCGGCACGGGGCGCGAAACGCTCAGAACGCCGGGGTCCACGGCCCCCCGAGGGCGCTCGGCCCCTCCCTCCGGCGGAGGCCGGGACGGCGGCGAGTGGAGATGGGGGGCGCCGGGGGCGAGGCCCTCCCACGGGCTGCGGCGCGGCCCTTCCAGGGGGAGGTCCTGCTCTGGGGGGCTTAGTCCCTCAGCCCCCCCAGGCCAACGGGGGCTCCTCGGGCGCAGGGTGTACAGCTTCTGCCCGGTCCCCACTCAGTCCGGGGGTCCGAGTCCCAGCTCCCCTCCCCCCACCCCGCCCCGCCTCTCCCCGGCGCCCCTGGCCCTTTAACTGGCCCCTTCCCGGCCCCCACGGCCCAGGGGTCCTGGGCCAGGCCTGGGCCCCCGCACCGTTTCCGGGGTTCAAGCCCCGCCCACCGCCGGTTCCCGGGGAGGGGGGGGTCCCTGTAACCTGCCCCCCTCCCCTGGGCCCGCCCCTGGCCTGCGGCCCCCTGCCCGACTGCTACGGGGCGAGCAGAGGGGGGTGAAGGAAGCTGCTCGGCCCCGCCCCCCCAGCCTGCGCGCGCCCCCGCCCTCTCCCCTCCCCCCAGCGCGCGACCCTCCGGAGATAGGGATTTAAATAAAATTTGAATAAATCCCCTTCCTCAAGCAGGAGGCTGGAAGGAAAGGATGGAAGGGGGCAGGAAAAGGGGGAGGGGGCAATTGGGGTGTCTCAGCCCCCCTGGTCCCCCGGCCCCGCGCTGCTTCGGCCCGGGGCCCTGGCCGCCTCTCTCATCCCTCCTGAGCTCCTTCCTCCTTCCTCCTCTCTTCCCCCTCCCCTCTCTCCTCCTTCCCTCCTCCTCCTCCTCTTTACTCCCTCCTTCTCCCAGAAGAACCCCGCCCCCTGCTCCCTCCTTCCCCCACCACCTCCACTTTCCAGGACTAACACGCGCAGGGCACGACGGAACTCGTGGTCCTGCGGACGCTGGTGCCACCGTGGGAACAATGGGATGCTGGGGCCAGCGGGGACTACAAACAAGATGGCGGAGGATGTGCCAAGCCGGGAGCCGAGGATGCCGGGAGTTATAGTCCGGTTGCCCCGAGGCTCCCCGTTGCAAAGCATAGGGCAGCGGGAACGATGACTACAAACAACATGGCCTTCTTCCCCGGCCTGACCTCCTTCCCAGGCACTCACACGCCCTCCTGTCCACAACCCTCCGCGTGTGTGGTACCTGACGGGAGTCGCAGTCCATCTGCTGCCTTCCCGTTGCCATTTCTACTCGTCAGGAACAATGGAAAGGTGAAAAGGAACGAGGACTACAAGCAAGATGGCGGAAAAGGGGCGGACACCTGACTAGTAGTCGATCTTATGAGGTGCGATGGGAATAGTAGTTTCTTAGCCTTCTAGCGTTCCTTAAGAATGGCGGAACCAGGAGGCTAAGGAGACTACCATAAAGATGGCAGGCTACCTAGCCTCTCCCCATCGCCTCATTCTACCACCTTGGCCATCTCGCCCGCCTGTAATACCGAAATTCCCATCCCGTTGGCGCAGAGCCTGACGGGAGTTGCAGTCTTCCCTGCTCCCCTCTATTATCTTCGGTCGAGACAATGGAAGGGGAAAGGGGCGGGGGCTACCAGCGAAGATGGCGGCCGAAGGAAAGGGGAGATAGCGACCTGGGATTTGTAGTCCATGCGCTAAGACTACTCCCTGCAGAAACGGGGGAAAGGACTACAATAAGATGGCGGCCATCACTCGCCCTCTGCGCCAGTGCCTGCTGGGGGACGTAGTCCCTTCCTTAGCTCTACAGAGAAAGGACGTGGGCTGTTGAAATATGCATCACGGCAGACACGCTAAATTGAGAGCGGACGGAAACAGAGGGTCTCTTTCCTTCTCTCCCCGCCACCCCCTTCTGAACGACCTGCCGGGAAATGTAGTCTCATGCCTTCACTCGCTAGTAGCGGGGGAGAATTTATGTCACCAGTGGGGATCAATGCGGGTGAGGGAGAAAGACGTCCGGGCGATCCAGGAATATATAATATCCGCCTCCCCGTGTGGCGAGGACTTCATCTTTCGGGGGAAGTCTCTTAAAGGAAAGCAACAGAAATCAGTGTTGTCGGGACAAGGGAGGCGTGGTTCTTGCCGAAAGTACCGTTACGCTGTTCCTTGGAAAGCTTCGGCGCCTCACACCCGATGCTTGTTCCCCCAAACCTCAGAGAGTCGGTAGCTTCCAAGTCGTGAGAGCTCCAGGGGAAAGGCTCTGGAGTCATACAAAATCCCCGCCCCTTCTTGGGGAGTCACCAAACCTCGATTTTTCTCATCTGAAAAATGGGGATAACGATACAGAGCAGAGTTAGGAGTTTTAAGACAATGTTCACGAAAATGCCCAGCTCAGGGCCTGACACGGGGCACGTGTTGGTAGTTCCTTTTTCGAGGTCCCTTCCAGCCCAGCTGTTCTGGGATCCCAGGAATCCATCATGCCGGAAGGAGTTAGCTCCTGTGAGAGGAAAACTGTGGCAGGCAGTCTACCCCATCTTGAGCCGCACCCCCTTCTCCCCCACCGCTCATCTGGGTCCTCCTGTGTCCAGTACCGAGTACTGCTCCCAGGGGGCGCCCATTCTCCATTTGACTGAGATCTTACAAACTGACCAGATTCCTCAACCTGAAGTTGTGGGCGCTGCAAATCGCCCAGCCAGTCTTGGAGGCACCTGCCCTCACCCAGACACCTCAGCTGCCAAAGCAAATGGGACTGCTTCCTACCTCTGTGCCTTCTTACCTGCCTTCTTGATCTTCCTCCTCTGCCTGGAAAACTACTCACTTTTGACCCCTGTGCTTCCCCCTCTCTTCTGTGTTTGAGAGAAGAGGGTTAGAGGGCCTTGCCGAAGACTTGATGGGTGTGGTTTTTCTGTCAGGAAAGTTAACACAGGCCAGTGTGAGTGAAGTCCTAAATTTGCAGGAACTGGCCTCATGCTGAACTGAGACTCCTTCTAGCTCACACTTTATCAGTTAGGAAGTCCTTGGCTCCCAGAAGATTATCTCCTCTGTGTCCTCACTGCTCTAGTTTGGGTTTGCATGATTGCCTCAGGGCTTTCTCTGGAGCCGGTCCCTCTGCCTGTTAGGCCCTTCCCCTCCACCCTTCCCACTGCTGCACCCAGTTAATTGTTCATCCTTCGGGTCTCTGTCCCAGTGAAACCTTCATGTGTGGAATTCCCAGATGAGGTTCATTTGACTCTTCCCCTAGATTATAAGCTTTATGAAGAGCCCATCTCATATGTGCTTTCAGCATCTCATTTGATCCTCATAAGAATCCTATGAGGTAGAATCCCATTTTATAGATGAGGAAACTGGGAATGGATGTGTGATAGATAGAGCTAGGATTCAAACCCAAGACTCCAGAGCCCATCATCAGAGCACTGCAGCATCTGCCAACTGATCAAATCCAGCCCCTTTGTGTGTTAAGTTTGGCAGAGCAACCACAAATTTCTCCTTTCACTTGAAATCCAGTAACACTCAGTCTGCATTCCTTGAACAAGAATCAGCTGGAGGGGCTTCCCTGGTGGCACAGTGGTTAAGAATCCACCTGCCAATGTAGGGCACACGGGTTCGAGCCCTGGTCCAGGAAGATCCCACATGCCACAGAGCAACTAAGCCCATGAGCCACAACTACTGGGCCTGCGCTCTACAGCCCGCGAGCCACTACTACTGAAGCCCGCGTACCTAGATCCCGTGCTCTGCAACAAAAGAAGCCACCGCTTCAATGAAATGAAGAGTAGCTCCAGCTCGCCGCAACTAGAGAAAGCCTGCACACAGCAACGAAGACCCAGTGCAGCCAAAAATAAATAAATAAATAAATAAATTTACTTAAAAAATAAAGAATCAGCTGGAGCTGGACAGTTGGCTGCCCATTTTGGATAAGACATGTACTCACAAGATCAACACAGTCCCCATCCAGCTTGCTTCAGTCCTAACGTAAGCACTATTGGCCCCACTTCCTTAACTGAGAACGAACATGAGCGTACTGAAGGTCAAGACCATTTTTTACACTGTGTAGAGCACCTCAGTGCCAGGCGCTGGGCCTGCACCCCCAGCTGGCTGGGTAGGGAGATGGCTGAGTGAGACTGCATACAGAGATAGAGGAAAACTTTTACTTTTCACTTTATAATTTACTCTGCAGTTTGACATTTTTACCATGAGCAGATATTATTTATATATACTTAAAACATGAGTTGAAAATACTCTAATCCAGCCACGTTGACATTAAAATATAATGACTTCAGACCTTCTCAGACATAAACAAACTCAAGGTATTAGCACCCAAGAGCCCCTTTTCATTTGTACAAAAATAAGGTTCGTCTTCTTTTTTTTTTTTTTTCTTTTTGCGGTATGCGGGCCTCTCACTGTTGTGGCCTCTCCCGCTGTGGAGCACAGGCTCCGGACGCGCAGGCCCAGCGGCCATGGCTCACGGGCCCAGCCGCTCCGCGGCATATGGGATCCTCCCAGACCGGGGCACGAACCCGTATCCCCTGCATCGGCAGGCGGACTCTCAACCACTGCGCCACCAGGGAGGCCCTTCTTTTTTTTTTAATTAATTAATTAATTAATTTATTTTTGGCTGTGTTGGGTCTTCGTTGCTGCACGCCGGCTTTCTCTAGTTGCGATGAGCGGGAGCTACTCTTTGTTGCAGTGCGCAGATTTCTCATTGCGGTGGCTTCTCTTGTTGCGGAGCACAGGCTCTAGGCACGCAGGCTTCAGTAGTTGTGGCACGTGGGCTCAGTAGTTGTGGCTCGTGGGCTCTAGAGCGCAGGCTCAGTAGTTGTGGCTCATGGGCTTAGTTGCTCCGTGGCATGTGGGATCTTCCCGGACCAGGGCTCGAACCCGTGTCCCATGCATTGGCAGGCAGATTCTTTTTTTTTTAACATCTTTATTGGAGTATAATTGCTTTACAATGGTGTGTTAGTTTCTGCTTTATAACACAGTGAATCAGCTATACATATACATATATCCCCATATCTCTTCCCTCTTGCAACTCCCTCCCTACCACTCTCCCTATCCCACCCCTCTAGGTGGACACAAAGCACCAAGCTGGTCTCCCTGTGCTATGCGGCTGCTTCCCACTAGCTATCTATTTTACATGTGGTAGTGTATATATGTCCATGCCACTCTCTCACTTTGTCCCAGCTTACCATTCCCCCTCCCCGTTTCCTCAAGTCCGTTCTCTACTTCTGCGTCTTTATTCCTGTCCTGCCCCTAGGTTCTTCAGAACCTTTTTTTTTTTTTTAAGATTCCATATGTATGTGTTAGCATACAATATTTGTATTTGACAGGCGGATTCTTAACCACTGTGCCACCAGAGAAGTCCATAACATTTCATTTGTAATATTCTTTAGGCTTTATCTAAGATATAAGGAATTTTTAAAAAACATAACCACAGGTATTTGTCACATCTAAATAAATAATGGTAATTCCTTAGTATCATCCAATACATAGTCCATGTTCAAATTTCCTGTATTATCTCATAATTGTCTCTACAGTTGGTTTATTGAAATCAGAACCCAACCCAGGTCCACACATCACATTTGGTTGTTGAAGTAGGCAGCTTCTGACATGGCTCCAAATGATCCCTGCCTCCTAGTATTCCCCTCCCCTTGGTGTAGTCTGGACCTAGTGACTTGCTTCTATAATGAACAGAATCAGTAAAAGTGATGGGATGTCATTTCCAAGATAGGCTATGAAAGACTGTCACTCCCATCTTCTGAGCCCTCTCTCTGGATCTTCTCGGCTTCATTAATAAATCAAGACACCACGTTGTGAACTGCCCCATGGAGAGATCCACATGGTCAGGAACTGGGAATTCCCTGGTGGGCCAGTGATTAGGACTTGGTGCTTTCACTGCTGGGGCCTGGGTTCCATCCCTGGTCGGGGAACTAAGATCCCACAAGCCATGGGGCCAAAAAAAACAAAACAAAAAAAAAACATGGCAAGGAACTGAGAGCAGCCTCCAGCTAACAGCCAGGGGAGGGAAGGACGAGGCCCTGAGACCAACAATCCTCAGGGAACTGAATCCTGCCAATGCCACGTGAGTGAACTTGGAAGCAGATTCTCCTGCCCCTTGAGATGACCGCAGCCCTGACCTTAATTGCAGCCTGTGAGAGCCTCTCAGCCCAGACCCCTGACCCACAGAAACTGAAATCATAAATGTTGTTATTTTAAACTGCTAGTTTTGGGGATAATGATAACTAATCCTGCTGTTATGGCTCCAGAATCTCTTAATCTACAACAGTCCCCTGACCTCTTGTGTATCTCTCTCACCAAGGTTGGTTCTGTATAGAAGACAGAGGTGTGTGTGCTATTCAGTGTCCCTCAAAGCAGGACCCAGAGTCCCTTTGGAGGTGGGGTGCGGTGGCTCCCATACTAAAAATGCAAATGCCCGGGCTCCTTGGGATCTATTGAATGTCTGGGTGGGGACCAGGAATCTGTATTTGTAAGAGTATCCCAGGGGATTCTTTTTTCCACTGAAGTCTAGAAACACATAGACTCAGTTGGGAGACCTGGCCTTACCTCTAGCTGTGGGGCACTGTGTGACCTCACCTCTCTGAACCACAGTTTTCTCATCTGTAAGGTATGATTCTCATAACATTTACTTTGTAGGATGTTGTGCCTAGCTGCTACCTTTCTCACTCTCTCTTTTTTTTTTAATATTTATTTATTTATTTATTTATTTAGGCTGCTCCAGGTCTTTTTTTTTTTTAAATGCATAAGCTTCTTTAAAATTTTTATTTATTTTTGGCCGTGTTAGGTCTTTATTGCTGCGCACGGGCTTTCTCCAGTTGCGGCAAGCGGGGGCTACTCTTTGTTGTGGTGCACGGGCTTCTCATTGTAGCAGTTTCTCTTGTTGCGGAATATGAGCTCGGACTTCAGTATTTGTGACACACGGGCTCAGTAGTTGTGGCTCATGGGCTCTAGAGCGCAGGCTCAGTAGTTGTGGCACAGAGGCTTAGTTGCTCCGTGGCATGTGGGATCTGCCCGGACCAGGACTGAAACCCGTGTCCTCTGCATTAGCAGGTGGATTCTTTTTTTTTTTTTTTTTGCGGTACGCGGGCCTCTCACTGCTGTGGCCTCTCCCTTTGTGGAGCACAGACTCCGGACACGCAGGCCCACCGGCCATGGCTCACGGGCCCAGCCACTCCGCGGCATGTGGGATCCTCCCGGACCGGGGCACGAACCCGTGTCCCCTGCATCAGCAGGTGGACTCGCAACCACTGCGCCACCAGGGAAGCCCCTGACAGGTGGATTCTTAACCACTGCTCCACCAGGGAAGCCCTGTGCTGGTCTTAGTTGCAGTCCGCGGGATCATCGTTGTGGACTGTGGGATTTTTTTCTTCTTAGTTGTGTCATGGGAACTCTTAGTTGCAGCATGCATGCAGGATCTAGTTCCCCAACCAGAGATCAAACCCGGGCCCCCTGCACTGAGAGCGTGGAGTCTTACCCACTGGACCACCAGGGAAGTCCCTCCCACTCTCTTGATTCATGGATTCTCTCTCTCTTTTGTGAGAGAGAAAGGGAGTGAGTAGGCTGTAGGTGGAGTGAGGGGGAATTGGGCCTAGGGATGGACCCACACATACCCTCACACACATTCAATGTTACTGGGAAGCACGTACACCTCAAGTCCTTGCGTGGGAGCACCAACTTGGTTTTTCAGTTTGCCAAACAGAAGTTTCTTCTGCATGACAATTTTCATATATCTAAGACAACAAACTATGTTAATGGGACAGTCAGCTCAACTGCATATGAAATGTTGAAGACTTAAGAAATTCTAAGGAGTCTGAAATGTTAAACGCACTTTTATCTCACTCTGTGCTCTGAACTGTCTGCATTCTTTCTGCAAATTGTTACTGAGTCTATGTAATTCAATTGCTCTTCATTTTTGTGCCATATATTTCACATGGCCCCTGTGTTAGTTTATCTATTGCTTCCTAAATTTAGTGGCTTAAAACAATAACAGTCATTTATGATCTCTCATGGTTTCTGTGTATCAGGAATTCAGTCAGGCATCAGTAGGCATGGCTTGTCTCTGCTTTACCATGTTTCGGGGTATCAACTATAAGACTTGAAAGCTGAGGCTGGGGTTGGGGGGACTTGGAATCATCTGAAAGCTCATTCACTCATATGTGTGACTATGGATGAGGGCTGAGCTTGGGGCTGACAGCCAGACACCTACCACATGGCCTCTTATATCACCTGGGCTTCCTCACAACATGGCACCTAGGTTCCAAGGGCAAGTGTCCAGAGAGACACTTCTTATGCCCTAGCCTCAGAAGTCACACAAGATCACTTCTGTCACATTCTAGTTGTTATTAGCAAGTCACTAGAACCAGCCTGCATTCAAGGGAAGGGGAATCAGCCTGCTCCCTTTGAAGGGAGGCACGTCAAAAAATGTGGGCACATATTTTTAATATATTTTTTAAATTTATTTATTTATTTATTTATGGCTGTGTTGGGTCTTCGTTTCTGCGCGAGGGCTTTCTCCAGTTGTGGCAAGCGGGGGCCACTCTTCATCGCAGTGCGCGCGCGGGCCTCTCACTATCGCGGCCTCTCTTGTTGCGGAGCACAGGCTCCAGACGCGCAGGCTCAGTAATTGTGGCTCACGGGCCCAGTTGCTCCGCGGCACGTGGGATCCTCCCAGACCAGGGCTCGAACCCGTGTCCCCTGCACTGGCAGGCAGACTCTCAACCACTGCGCCACCAGGGAAGCCCGTGGGCACATATTTTTAAATCATCATGATACTAATGAAAATATCAGTGAAAGCATGACATATTCGTGGTCTGTATTGTGAGAGAGTGCACGTGAGTAATCAAGAGCAATATTTGGGTACACTTACAGTAAAAAAAAAAACCCCAGGGGCTTCCCTGGTGGCGTAGTGGTTGAGAGTCCGCCTGCTGATGCAGGGGACACGGGTTCGCGCCTCGGTCGGGGAAGATCCCACATGCCGTGGAGCGGCTGGGCCCGGGAGCCACGGCCGCTGAGCCTGTGCGTCCGGAGCCTGTGCTCCACAACGGGAGAGACCACAACACTGAGAGGCCTGCGTACCGTAAAAAAAAAAAAAAAAAAAACTAGAGATGTACTTATATTTATCAACATTTTACTTTTCACTTAATGTATGATTTGTTTTGTGACTTTCTTTAGAAGGCTTTCTCTTAGCCCCAGCTTTTAAAGTATTTTCCTATATTTTTGCTTAGTAAGTTTAGAGATCTCTTTCACATTTGTTTTTAATCTATAATTTATTTATTTTTTATTGAAATATAGTTGATTTACAATATTGTCTTAGTTTCAGTTGTACAGCAAAGTGATTCAGTTATACATATATTTTTTTCAGATTCTTTTCCATTATAGTTATTATAAGATATTGAATATAGTTCCCTGTGCTATATAGTTATAATTTATTTTTTTTAATGGTGTTAGAAAGGGATCTGCCTTGGGTCAGGTTCCTGAGAAACAGAGCCCAAGATGGGGATTCTTTTTTTTTTTTAACTCAATAAATTTGATGTGTAACATTGTATAAGTTTAATGTATACTTACTTTGACACGTTTGTATATTGTAATGATTGTTAATGTAGTGATATCTATCACATTATATAATTATAGTAAAATATTATTGTCTATATTCATTATACTGTGCATTAGATCTCTGTGACTTATTTACTACTCATTACAAGTTTGTACCTTTAAACACTGTCACTCTTATCCCCTCCACCCCATCCTCTGGTAAAGGCCATTTTATTCTCTGGTTTTTTACAGGTTTAACTTTCTTAAATTACACATATAAGAGACATCATACAGTACTTGTCTTTCTCTGTCTGACTTATCTCACTTAGCATAATGTGCTCAAGGTTCATCCATATCCTCCTTTCTCACAACTGAATAATATTTCATTCTGTATATGTACTACATCTATTGATGGGCTCTTGGGTTGTTTCCATATCTTGGCTATTGTGAATAATGTTGTGATAAACATGGAAGCACATATGTCTTGTTGAAATCCTATATTTATTTCCTTTGGGTACACACCCAGAAGTGAGATTGCTGGATGGTAAGGTAGATTTACTTTTAATTTTTTGAGGAACCTCTTAATTGTTTTCCATAGTAGTTGTACTTATTTACACTCCCATGAACAATGTATAAGGGTTTACTTTTCACCACATTCTTGCCAGAACCTGTTGTCTCTTGTCTTCTTCATGATAGACTTTCTAACAGGTGTGAGATTGTAGCTCATTGTGGTTTTGATTTCCATTTCCCTGATGATTAGTGATGTTAAGCATCTTTTCATGTGCCTGTTGGCCATTTTGATGTCCTGATGTCCTCTTTGGAATAATGTCTGTTCAGTTCTTCTGCCCATTTTTTTTTTTTTTTTTTTTTTTTTTTTTTGCTGTACGCGGGCCTCTCACTGCTGTGGCCTCTCCCGTTGCGGAGCACAGGCTCCGGACACACAGGCTCCGCGGCCATGGCTCGCGGGCCCAGCCGCTGCGCGGCACGTGGGATCTTCCGGGATAGGGGCACGAACCCGTGTCCCCTGCATCGGCAGGCGGACTCTCAACCACTGCGCCACCAGGGAAGCCCTTTCTGCCCATTTTTTAATTGGAATTTTTGGGTTTTTTTCCTTTTTTGTTATCTTTTTTTCTTTACTGTTTGTTTGGTTCTTGTCTTTTAGTTTGTTTGTTATTAAGCTGACAGCTCTTTATATATTTTGGATATTAACCCCTTATTGAGGGACTTCCCTGGTGGTTTAGTGGGTAAGACTCTGTGCTCCCACTGCAGGGGGCCCAGGTTTGATCCCTGGGTGGGGTACTAGATCCCGCATGCATGCCACAACTAAGAAGTCCACATGCCACAACTAAAGGTCCCATGTGCCACAACTAAGACCTTGTGCAGCCAAAAAAAACACACCAACACTTACTGATATACGGTTTGCAAAGTTTTTCTCCCATTCTATAGGTTGTCTTTTAATTTTGTTCATTGTTTTTTTCTTGCTGTGTAGAAGCTTTTGAGTTTAATATAGTCCAAGATGGAAATTCTTGACCAAATGACTGGGGAAGTATTCTCAGGAGAATGGGGTCATCAGAATAGGGCAGTGACAAAAAGCTGAGCAAGAATGTGGTCTCACCTGGTGACTAGCTTTGGATAGAGAAAGTTCTGGAGCCCAAATTGTATCACCAAGTTAGTTTCACCTTGAGGCAAGGGATCTACCTTTTTATCAGTCTGGTGCTAGTCTGTCACTGGCCAAGTTTTTCCAGGAGGAGAAGTGCTGGCCAATTCTCTGGAGGTGGGGCAGGTGGGGGATGGGTGTACAGTTGGTAAAGGGACCTGGGTGAGCCACCAACAGTGTGCACTACAGTTCACCGTTGCACTGTTCAAATATACTTGCTTCTCCCATTAAGTTCTCTCCATCCAGGTGCAGCTTCCCCAGGATTCTGATTGATCATAATTTCTGGGTAAACTTAGAAAAGGAGGATTAGCTCCTGAGACTTAACTGATATTTATCACCTCTTTCCTCTGCCATCCACTCATTCTAGCCCTCCCCTTCCCTTCTGCTTCTGGCTTCAGCTAGTACTTCTGCTGGTCTCGACAGTTTGTCTGGTGGGTTGACCCTGGCCCTCACCCCCTAAGTGTCTGAGTCCCTAGTTAGCATGCCCTATGAGCCCATGGTGATGGTACTTGCCCACTTACAAATAAAACTCAGCATGGAGATCTGGAGATGTCTCAGTGGATCACCTGAATGCTAAACATATTCCTGTCACCCCCATTACACAGAGGTGGTCCTACTTCCTGGTGATGACCATGGTCTATTACCCTGCCCATATGGCACATCCTTTCTTTGCCTGCTGGTCTATTGGCAGAAGGAGACCAAAGTGACCAGGGGTTGGGTGTAGCTCAAAATTTAATGGGACTCTTGCCATGTCCCCTGGTAGAAATGTCCATCCCCAATTTGGAAATTAGGATCTCTAGACCCACAGGGCCTAAAGCTGGGGGGTTGCAAGCACAAATTCTCCAAGGAGGTCACTGGGAGCAATACCAAGCGCGGCCACGCTTGCTTCTACTCCTTAATTCCCAGGCTCATGTACCTATGTTCTGGGTCACAACACCATAAAATAGCCATTGTTTTAAGGTGTACACCTTATTCCAAAGGATGGTACTGTATCCTCTCCATGCTGGCATCTCAGCTGGGCCTTCCAGAAGTGGTCCCATCATCCTAAGAGGCCATCAGCTTCTGGATAGTGCAGCAAATGGCAGTGTGTCCACCACTGTGCTTCCATTGCTGTCACGGGGGTGCCTCCATCCCAGGGAGAAGGATGCAGCTGTGAGTCATTTGCAGCCAACACTCACACCAGCTTGAGATGGGTACACTGCCAGTAAAGGGGATTTAGGTGGGACAGCAGCTGCGTTCACTACATGATCTAATTTAAACTTTTCCACATAGTTTTCCAATGGTTCCAATATCTTTTATTATTATTATTGGCTGTGCCACTTGACTTGCTGGATCTTAGTTCCCCGACCAGAGATGGAACCTGGGCACGACAGTGAAAGCACCGAGTCCTAACCACTGGACCACCAGGGAATTCCCTCTTTTATCTTAATAGTTTATCCTTATCCTCCCTCATATGAAGTGTCCCTTTTATCACATCCTTAATTCCTATGAATACATGGGTCTACTCCTGGTCTTTCTATTCTTTTCCACTGACCTACTTGCCCAGTTCTGCATCTCTGGCATGCAGTGTTTAGTATAGTTTTAGGGTCGTTTTTGCTATTTGGTAGGGTCTACTCATCTGATCAGAGTCTGTTCATATGTCACTTCTTTGGGAAGCTTGGGTTACACAGTGGGAATTCAGTATGTAACTGTGAATGGAGGACAGCCTTGCTGGCTCTTTTTCACTTTCATTTCATGCTGTGCCACAGGGCTTGAGGGATCTCAGTTCCCTGACCAGGGACAGGGATTGAACCAGTCCACGGTAATGAAAGCCCAGAATCCCAACCACTAGGCCACCAGGGGACTCCCACTTTCTCCCAATTTTAAAGCCAACACCTCAATCTCCCATCTGTGCTCTTCCTCTTCCTCTGGGCCTCCTCATCAAGCCCTGGGATGCTCAGGAAGCAGAGGCAAAGCTTGGGTGGATTCCAGAAGGCGCCAAGGACCAAGATGAGACTAGGTTAAGACATAGACACAAAGCAGTGCTGGCTCTGTGCCTCCCATTTGGTCACCATGGTGTCCAACCATGTGTCCTCTGAATGCAGACAGATGGTGGTGCAGATACTGGGCTATGGGATAACAGGAACCAGCCCAGACATTGGGGCCAGTCTCCTCAGGTCTTAATTGTGGTACACGGGCTCTAGAGCACGAGTGCTCAGTAGTTGCAGTGCACGGGCTTAGTTGCCCCGGCATGTGGGATCTTAGTTCCCTGACCAGGAATCGAACCTGAGTCCCCTGCATTGGAAGGCGGATTCTTAACCACTGGACCACCAGGGAAGTCCGCGTTCTGTGTGATCTTGACAAGAACCTCTCTGAACCTCATCTGTAAAAGTGGGAATAATAACCATAAAATTTACTTCCCAGGGTCATTACAAGGATTAAATGAGATAATGTCTATGTATAAAGTGACTGGTAACATAATAGAGGCTAAAAAATATGATTCTTGTCTTTTCCCTGAATTTCTTCTGCAAAATGGGGATGACAGCACCTCGTCAGTTTCCTGAAGGGAACCCAGGGGGACAAAGGCTGTGGAAAGGGTTCATAGACTGGGCTCTGGAGCCTGTGTTCAAACTCTAGCCATGCCTCCTACTAGCTGTGTGACCCTGAACTAATCACTTAACCTTGCTGTGCCTCAATTTCCTCATCTGTGAAATGGGGAAACAGTACTATCCATTCCATGGGGTTTTGTAAAGGAAAGAATTATTATACAGAAAGAGCTTACAACATCACCAGGCCCTTAGTCAGTGCTCAAGAAATGTTAGTGATGATGATGAAGACAGCTGAGCTGCAAGGCTGTACCTTCCAGGAGGGCAGGATGCCCCTCGGTCTTGTTCACTCCCATCCCAGTCTCTGGAACAGTACCGCAAAGGCTCATGGAATCAATGAATGGAGTAGGCTGTGTTGCTCATCCTGATGGTCCTGCGTTGGGACCATGTGCCTTCACTGCCCAGCTGGCCCGCCACCCCATCAAGACAAGACACTGACATGGCATTCGCAGGGATCAGGTGCAGATCAGACTCCTTGGCCTGGCTTTGCAGAGCCCCCAGCTGAAACCAGTATGCGCCTGCCTTCCTTCACCCATCACTCACGGAGGTGTCTTCCTTGTGGGTGGCCTGGTGCTGGGGCTGTGGAGATGACCCCGCCTCCTGTCATGTGGATAGAGAAATGAGGAGACTGAGAATGACAATGCAGGGTGGTCAGTAAGTGGACGGGGGGTGGAGCTTGGGGGCAGTGGGAGCTCTGAAGGGGCAGAGGAGACAGCAAAAGCTTCCCAGAGGAGGTGAAACCCAAGTTGAAGGTTAAAATATGAGAAGGATTGTGTCAGGTGAAGGAGTAGCACTTTCTACACAGGGGGAATGACAGGAGGGGCTCGTGCTGAGCAGGTGTGAGAAGCAGGATACGTGGCTGGCATAGAAAGTGGGGAAAAGCAAGAACAGGGGTGCAAGGCTGCACAGGGACTGGGGGATTAACGGCCTTGAAGGCCAGGCTACAGAGCTGAGACTATATCCTGAGGGCACTGGAGAGTCAAGGAAAGGTATGGGGGTGGTAAGGCGGGACAAGGTGACCCTTGCTCTTACCCATTGTTTCATGTCTCAACAACAACCAATCTCTTTGCTCTGTCTACTAGCCATGTTTGTTTCTGAAACCTGCCAAGCATGTTCCCAACCTCAGGGCCTTTGCACTTGCTTCTCTCTTTACCTGGAGATGTAGGGGGTGAAGATTTGCAGTTAGGGGTGGGAATGGGGCTGGGCCTAATATTGGGGTCTAGGTGAGGATCTGGCTTGGAGTTCATGTTCGTGTGTTCTGAATGGGCCTCACTGTGGGACCTGCTGGATGACATTGGAGTCATGCTTGAGTATCCTGGCAGATGGAAGGGAAAGATCTCTTGGGAACATTAGTGTGGCTGGTGGGGACTGGACTCTAAGCATGGGATGGTGGGGCATTGAGGCTTTTGCCATTGGTTGGAGGCATTATGTACCATTGGGGCAACCCTTGAGGGGACTGGGAGGGGCCTCATAGCAAGGGTCAAGGCACTTGAGTCAGTGAGAGCCTGGGAGGTGGGAATGATTTTTCCAGTTTTCAGATGAGGAAACAAACTGAAGCTCAGAGAGGTTAAGTAACTTGCCCAAGATAGTGACGGACAAAGGGAGGATTTGTACCCAAGTCTGCTGACTCTTAATTTGCTAGGATTTCCCAGGCATCAGCTTCTGGTGAGACCAAAACAGAGATGGAGACATGTGGGCTGGGAGGTGGGGCAGGACAGGGTGGCAGAGCTAATGACATCTGCCAAGACAAATGCCTTGGACAAATGGAGCTGGGCCTGGGGTGGGGGCCAATTCCTCCAGCTGTGAAGGGCACCTGGGTGCCCTGGGTGTCCAGAGAGAGAGAAAGTGAAGTCCCCAAGAGGAATAGGAGGTGAGGGGGTTGGGTGAGGGTGAGCCTGCCCTCTGGGGTGAGATTCGGCCCCACGTACACTGCCCACCTGTGCATAGCACCAGATCGGGTGTCTGCCTCCCTCTTCCCCTCCTCCTACCTCCACTACCTGGCCTGGCCCATGCCTCACTGCACCCACTCAATGGGCCTAGTCTAATCCCCTGACATCACCACCTGCCCAGCACAGGCCCTGCCTGGCAGCCTTGGCAGCCCCCAGGCTCAGAGACACAATTTAGGATCCCCCACCTCAGAACCCATCTTTCCCTTAACCTCTTCCCTCCTTCAGCTCCTAGTTCCTATCGGGTTTACTCCAGATCCAGTCCCAAGCTGGGGGGGCAGGTGTCTAGAATCTGTCCTGGCCTTGCTGTGTGACTCCAGGTAAGTAGCTTCCCCTTTCTGGGCCTCAGGCTCCTTATTTAAGTCTCCTCTACCCCCAGCTAATCACGTCAACCTGTTTTGGCTTCCTCTCAGCACCTTGTAGCTTTAGGAAATTTTGTTTGTTTATGAGTTCACATGTTTTTTGTCAGGGGACCACTGGACTGTGTGCCCCTTATTATTCACCCTGGTGCCAGCACATAGCAGGGGCTCCATCGATAACTGCTGACTGAATGTATACATGGGTGAATGAATGAACAGATGTAGCTCCTGCCTTAGCAGGAAGCAAATGGACCTTCTCCCTCCACACCAGCCCCAATGGGGGAGAAAGGTAGAGCAGTATTTCAGCCCTGAAACTGGGTGGAAGCAGGGTGGGGGTCTGACCCACCATTTTCTGACTTGGCGGGTAGACAGGGGCTGAGAAGTGAACCTCCTTTATGGAGAGACTGGGAAAGCTCTGGAGAAGGACCAGAACCCCGGACTTGTCTCTCTGCCCTCCCTCTCTGCCACAAGGCTTCCCCGGGCGGGGGTGGGGTGGGGGAGGGGAGGGCCTCAGGTATATGTCTGTGTGTCCCTGTGTGCTTTACCTGGGCAGAGGGCAGCCACTGACCCAAGATCTCCCAGGATAGCAGGGGCTGAGACATGGCTAAATCTCAGAACTCCTGACCTCCAGCTGCACATGTGTGTGTTTATGCACACGCGTGGCCATGGTGTGTGTACACGCCATATATATATGTGTCTGCTCCAAGCATGTGCCTCTGGTGGGGCCTCCGGGTATGGTTGTGTGTTCATAGGTGTCTGTGTGGACACATGCGCAGTCCTGTGTCTGGCTTTCCCTGGCAGGGTATGTGGTATAACACGGGTGTAGGCATGTCCACAGAGTGTCAGCTCCACGAGGGAAGGGATTTGTGTCTGACTTGCTCCCTGCTCTATCCCAGCATCTGGAACAGGGACAAGCACACAGTTGGGGTCAATATATCCTTGACTGAATAAACATATGAAAGTGTGTGCACATGTCTGGTGTGTGCCCACTTGCCAACCCGTGTGTAGACGTGCACATGCTCTTGTGTCTAAGGGTGCACCTGGGTGTGGGTGATGTTGCTGACATGTCAACCTCCTGTACCTTTTCCAAACTCCTCAGGAGCCAGGGCCCAATGCCTGGGTCCCCGTGGGGCGGAGCAGGGGGCCTCCTCCTCACAGGAAACTGGATCCCTGGACGTGCAAAGCAGCAGGGAGCAGGGCGGCCCCTTTGTCCCCCGATAATCCCCTCCCCGCCTGGCCCCCTTTCTCCCAGCAACTGGGGTTTAAGGTCGAGTTTGGGGGCTGTAGGGGACAAGGGTGTCACCTCAGTGTCCCCTTGCCTACCTATTCCCTGCCCCCGGGGCTTCTGCACCTGCCCTCCCACCCTGAGGGTGTGACTCCTTCCCTCCCTCGTGGGCGGCCCTAGGGCTCAGCCCCAGGTATAAAGCCACCTGAAGGGCGGGAGGAAAGATGCCCCAGAACCACCTGGAGACTGCAGAGAGGAAGGAGCCCAGGAGAGAGCATGAGCTATCATCCGCTGCGTGAGTGAGGGAGGGCGCCAAGGTCCTGAGACCAGGACGGGAGGGGGTACCGCCCGGCCCTCTGGCCCATCGGTCTCAGGTGCCTGGCTATTTTACATCTGTTGCGAACCTCCAAATCCTTAAACACAGAGGACTTCATTCGTCATTCATTCATTCAAGAAATTTACCAAGTGCGTGTTAGGCGCTAGGTAGTATTCTAAGCATTTGGGGACACAGCAGTAAAGAAACAGACAAAAAGTTTGTTGAGTGAATGAATGAATGAATGGGCCTTCACCTTCAGGCCTTCCCTTAAGTTCTAAATTTCTGGGAATTCAGGAATGTAGACAGGGAAGCCAAGGAGGCCACCCTGGTTTGTCTCTCGTCTCCATCATAGCTGGTGGCCCTAGGGAATTGCCCTCCTCTCTGATCCTCACACTGTTGGTGGGGACAACTGGGCCCGACCCTTGAGAAGCCAATTTGGCAGGATTTACTCAAATTTAAAATAAATACACCCTCCAATACAGATATTTCCACTTTCAGCAGTTCCCCAAGAGGCTGGGATAAGGATGTTCACGGCAGCATCCATTCATTCAAAAAATATTTATGGGGGTTTCCTTGGTGGCACAGTGGTTAAGAATCTGCCTGCCAATGCAGGGGACACGGGTTCGAGCCCTGGTCCAGGAAGATCCCACACGCCGCGGAGCAGCTGAGCCCGTGCGCCACAACTACTGAGCCTGCGCTCTAGAGCCCGCAAGCCACAGCTACTGAAGCCCACATGCCTTGAGCCTGTGCTCCCCAACAAGAGAAGCCACTGCAATGAGAAGCCTGCGCACTGCAACGAAGAGTAGCCAACCACTCTCCACAACTAGAGAAAAAGCCCACGCGTAGCAATGAAGATCCAACACAGCCAAAGATAAATAAATAAAATGAATAAATTTATTTAAAAATATATATATATTTATCAAGCTCTGCACTAGGTGTTGGGGAACCAGCAGTGAATGAAGCAGGTGAGGTTTCTTCTTTCCTGGAGCCAACATTCTAGGGGGAGAGACAGCAACAAGCAAGTAGACAAATAAATCAATGAGGGATCTGTAAACAGCAGACGTCTCTGAAGACTACACATCAGGGAGACGGAGGGGCTTTTGAGTTGAGGCCTGAAGAATGAGAAGGAGCAGCCTTGGGTAGGGTTGTGGGGTGCTCACGGCAGGACCCAGCAAGGCAAAGCCTGCACGGGGCGCTGCAGAAAAGAGGGGCCAGGCCTGTAGCCCACACAGAGGACTCTGGCTTTCACTGTGTTAGGTGGGAGCCATGGGAAGGTTCGGGCAGAGGTGGGATCTAGCTGGACTTGGAGAGTTGCGGGGTGCGGAGGGAGGCAAGGGTGGAGACAGAGACACCAGCAGACAGAGAGGTAGTTCGCTTCTAGATACTTCTTTTCATTGTTTAAAACTTTTTTATTGAACATAATGAATGGGGCTTCCCTGGTGGCGCAGTGGTTGAGAGTCTGCCTGCCAATGCAGGGGACACGGGTTCATGCCCCGGTCTGGGAAGACCCCACATGCCGCGGAGCGGCTGGGCCCGTGAACCATGGCCGCTGAGCCTGCGCGTCCGGAGACTGTGCTCCACAACGGGAGAGGACACAACAGTGAGAGGCCCACGTACCCCCCCCACAAAAAAAAGAAAATAACGAATACGTACAGGGAAATGTGCACAAGTCCTAAGTATATAGCTCAATGAATTTTCACAACGTCAAGGTATGCTTGTCATAAGTGCTCAGATCAAGAAACACAGGCAGACCGAGGGGGTTCCCTGGTGGCCTAGTGGTTAGGATTTCAGGCTTTCACTGCCATAGCCCAGGTTTAATCCCTGGTCGGGAAACTGAGATCCCGCAGGCTGCACAGTGTGGCCGGAAAAGAATTAAAAACAGACCTCTTGGCCACCTTTTAAGGACAGAGCCAACAGGATTTACTGTGGGTTGAACATAAGAGAAGGAGAGAATGAGGCGTCTAAAAGGACCCCATGGTTTTGACCTGAGCACCTGGGAGAATGCATGTGCTCTTCCCTGAGTGGGGAAGGCTGGGAGAGGAAGGGGAAGAGGGCATCTTGAGCTGAGCATTGGATTTTTTTTTTTTTTTTTTTTTTTTTTTTTGCGGTACGCGGGCCTCTCACTGTTGTGGCCTCTCCCGTTGCGGAGCACAGGCTCCAGACGTGCAGGCTCAGCGGCCATGGCTCACGGGCCCAGCCGCTCCGCGGCACGTGGGATCTTCCCAGACCAGGGCGCGAACCCATGTCCCCTGCATCGGCAGGCGGACTCTCAACCACTGTGCCACCAGGGAAGCCCTGGATATATATATTTTTTTGACCATTGGATATTTTGACTTTGAGAAGCTTATTAATATCCAAGGGAAAATGTCAAGCGGGAAGTTGAATACATGAGTCTGGAGTTCAGGGGAATATTCTGGGCTGGAAATAATGGGCTCAAAGGATGGTTCTGCCCTGACTTGGATATACAAGATCATTGTAGGCCACAAGGGCTGTACCCATTTGAGGAGTTGTTATGATGAATGAATGGTCAGGTGAGGCCGGGGACTTGGTGCTGACCTCTGATTTCTCCTGTCAGCCGCCCTCTGCTTGCTGACCCTGCTGCTGCCGCCCCTCAGTCTGGGAGCCCCCATCTCCCCAGCTGAGCCCATCAGTCAAGCCTACAGCCTGGCACTCTACATGCAGAAGAATACTTCAACACTGCTGCAGACTTATGTGAGTGATACGGCACGAGCAGGGAATGAGGGGAGAAGGGCGCCACCCCCCGGCCCAGCTCTGGGTAGGGGAAGCAGAGCAAGGCCAGAGGAAGGCTCCTCCACGGGTCCAAGGGTATAAGGACTCTGCCATCTAGAGACATACTCCCAGAAACGTTGTCACTGATGGCTGGCTGACCTTGGGCAAGTCATTCCTTCTCTCCCAGTCTTAGCTTCCTCATCCGCCAAATGGGCTGACCATCCTGCCTTGGCTGACCTCTCAGGACTGTTAGAAGATTCAAAGGAAGCGCATAGCGGGAAAGGCTTTAGGGGATCATGATTCTTTCCACAACTACCTCATGCCCCGTGCTTTCTTTTTTTCTTTTTTTTTTGATAAATTTATTTATTTATTTATTTATTTTTGGCTGCGTTGGGTCTTTTTTGCTGTGCACGGGCTTTCTCTAGTTGTGGCAATTGGGGGCTGCTCTTTGTTGCAGTGCGTGGGCTTCTCATTGCGGTGGCTTCTCTTGTTGCAGAGCACAGGCTCTAGAGCTCAGGTTCAGTAGTTGTGACTCACGGGCTTAGTTGCTCCGCTGCATGTGAGATCTTCCTGAACCAGGGCTCGAGCCCGTGTCCCCTGCATTGGCAGGTGGATTCTTAACCACTACATCACCAGGGAAGCCTGCCCCGTGCTTGCTTGAGCCTAAGCCATGCTGGGAAGTCTAGCCTTATTATCTTATTAAAATATTTATTTATTTATTTATTTATTTTTGGCTGCATTGGGTCTTCGTTGCTGCGCGCGGGCTTTCTCTAGTTGCAGCGAGTGGGGGTTACTCTTCGTTGCAGTGCACAGGCTTCTCATTGTGGTGGCTTTTCTTGCTATGGAGCATGGACTCTAGGCGCATGGGCTTCAGTAGTTGTGGCATGCGGGCTCAGTAGTTGTGGCCCATGGGCTTAGTTGCTCCACGGCATGTGGGATCTTCCCAGACCAGGGCTTGAACCCATGTTTCCGGCACTGGTAGGCAGATTCTCAACCACTGCACCACTGAGGAAGTCCTTAGCCTCATTATCTTACTGAGTCCTCAGATAGTTCTGAGAGGTGGATTTACAACCCATTTTACAAATAAGGAATACTGAGTTTTAGAGAGGGGAATAATTTGCCTGAGGTCACAAAACCTCAGGTCTAGAAGTTCAAACTGGCAGCCTCCTGATTGGGTCTGACCCACAGATGTTTTGTTTAGGCCATGCAATGCTTGTTCAGATTTTGTGTACGAGTGCCTGTCAAAAAGAGGCACAGGGATCCTATTGGCCTCCTGCCACCCCCACCCCCCTCTTAGTCCTGCCCTCTTCCCCAAGTGACATGATCTGCCTGGCCCCTGGAGGCCCTGGTGTTTGTGACTCTTCTGCTGTGCTATATTCTAGGTCCATGTGAAGTTACTTAATCTAGTTTCTAGTCTCATATCTGTCACCAAACCCTGGGTAGCTTTGGGCACCCTGAGCCTCAGTTTCCCCACTTGTAAGATGGAGATGTAGGACCAGATGATCTATCAATTAGGGGATTTATCAGTGTGCATTAAAATTTTGTGGGCCTAGGTTTGTGGAGGCGAGAACTTTAATGGAGAAGGCACTCAACTAAATTTAATAATATTAATAATTATTTATTAATGATTATAATAAAATGAACAAACATAAACCACTAAATGCTGTGAATAAAAAGGAAATAGGGCTGTAACTATTATACATTGTCAATAATATATTTATATTGAAAATATTGCAATAAGTAACATAGTCATAGTGTTCATGATACTAATATAAATATATAGTTCGTGAACGATATTAATGCCCTTATTGTATGCCAGATGCTGTGCTAAGTGCTTTATACATTGCGTTGGCCAACTAGTTCGTTCAGTTTTCAGTAAAAATAAAGGACATCTTTTGGGCTTCCCTGGTGGTGCAGTGGTTGAGAGTCTGCCTGCCAATGCAGGGGACATGGGTTCGTGCCCCGGTCTGGGAAGATCCCACATGCCGCGGAGTGGCTGGGCCAGTGAGCCATGGCCGCTGAGCCTGTGCGTCCGGAGCCTGTGCTCCACAACGGGAGAGGCCACAACAGTGAGAGGCCCACGTACCGCAAAAAAAAAAAAAAAATTAAAAGATACATCTTTCATTTTCACCAAGAACTTTATTGAACAATGTATTCATTAACCGAACTAACTTTCTGGCCAGCCCAATATACTACTTATCTTCACCATAATAGTGCCACATGGGAATTACTGAAGCTGTGATTCAAAGTTGCACAACTTGTACGTGAAGGAGGCCAAACTGGAACCTAACAGAGCCCAGGCTCTGTGCTAGAACATTTCACCAACTACCTGAGAGGCAGGGAATGGCGACTCCCCCTGGGAAGATGCCAGTCTCATGGAAGGCAGATGTGAAGTCAGGGGAGACCCAGGGAAGCCTTTTGGCCTCCTCACTCCTGTCTCTGTCCCTCATGCAGCTCCAGTGCCAAGGCAGCCCCTTTAGTGATCCTGGCTTCTCAGCGCCAGAGCTCCAGCTCAGCAGCCTGCCTCCTGCCGCCGTTTCCTTCAAGACCTGGCATGCACTGAATGACAGGGAGCGTCTGAGCTGTGCCCAGGGGGCCTTCCTGGCCTTGACCCAGCACCTCCAGCTCGTGGGGGATGACCAGAGTGACCTGAACCCTGGCAGTCCCATCCTTCTGGCTCAGCTCGGGGCTGCAAGACTCAGGGCCCAAGGTCTGCTGGGCAGCATGGCTGCCATCATGACTGCCCTGGGCCTGCCTATCCCCCCAGAAGAGGACACTCTCGGGCTTGTCCCCTTTGGGGCCTCGGCCTTTGAGAGGAAATGTCGAGGTTATGTAGTAACCCGGGAATATGGCCATTGGACTGACCGAGCTGTGAGGGACTTGGCTCTGCTCAAGGCCAAATACCCTGGGTAGAGGAGGTGGAACTTCCCGTCAGAGGCTGCAACACTTCCGCTTTCACAACAGACTCTTTTTCTGCCTTGCTTCTTGGCTAGAACAGAGACACATCTTGTCTAGGAGACAGGGCTTGTGTACCATGTATTTGGGAAAATTTCCTGGTAACCAGGCCTCAAGGCGCCACTGCCTGGGCCTTCCTGCCTAGGTCCTATGGCATCCCTTCCAGATCTGGGTGGGACTCTATGGATATCATTTTATGGATTACCAGTCCAGTGGTACTGGTTGCTCACCTCCTGGGTGGAGAAAAGTATCTCTTTGAAGTGGCTTCACTTCCCACTCTAGGGGGCAGTACAGTTGGTCTCCTTCCTGGGCTCTCCCTGAGACCTTCTCCCTCCTGTAATTTCAGGGAGGTCCAGGGGCTGCCTTCTTGTCTCTGTCTACCTCACTTCCTGTATGAAGATATGGACTTTCTGAGCAACTAGGCCTCCCTTCTTGCTGGAGCTCATTTCCTCCCCTAGTCTACCTCTCCGACTGTGGCCACTGTTCCAACTTCCCATCTTAAGGGGCTTCACTTCCTATTCAATGGACATCCGATTCTTGAAAAACTAAGGATTCGTGTCACATCTGTTTCCTGCTCAGGACACATCCACTTCCTGTTCTGGGCTGAGAGATGGCATCCCTGGCCTGGGGCTCTCAGGAATCTCCTATTTATACTGTGGCTTTTGCGGATGTCTGGGGGAACCAGTTTGTAACCCAAGGACCTTATTCTCCTTAAAGGTGTCTCCCCATTTTCAACAACTATATATACTGGTAACTTTAGTGTTCTTTTTATTTTTAAACATTTTATTTACAAAAAATTAATTTATTCTCGTAAATAAAACTCTTTTTAAGGGGTGATTTTTTTTTTCTCTCCAGTAGACCTAACTTGGGGGGAAGGGAAGGTACAGGGATAGGGCAGAGGGAGGGGAAGAAGGGAAAGGACATCAAAGGCAAGGGGGCAGGGCTGCAAAGGGTGGGATGGGGGAGAGGGAGAGCAGCAGGTGGAGTGACCCTGGGGGAAGGTGGCTGAAATTTGTCTGGAGGAGCCCACCCACCACAGGGTCAGCAGACATGTCCCTAGCCAGGAAAGGACAGAGAGAAGGACAGAGGGAAACAGAGTGCCAGGTGTCCCCTCCTTGAGATGAGGCGCAGATGTACACATGCTCACATGGGGCCAAGAGGAGGCAAGAGATGGGGAGACAGAGATCCTCAGCGAGGCAGGCCCAAGCAATAGAGAAAAAGACGGGGAAAGCAAGGAAGTGATAGCCATGGGAAGTCAAAGACGGAGACAAGGAGGCCCCAGGGAGAAAAAGAGATCGAGAGCGTACAAAGCAAATAGAGAGATGGAGACGGTCGGAGAACACAGAGACGCTGCCGGAGATGGAGAGGGATGGAGAGGCGGAGACGGCCCAGGAGGGGACCGCGAGCTGCGGCGCGTGCCCCGCTCTCAGGCCGGGCCCCCGGGCGCCAGCTGGCCTAGGTCGGCCTCGGTGCGGCTCACCCACTCTCGGTAGAGGCCGCACACGCGGAGCCCCAGCACCTTGGCCGGAAAGACGCCCGCGGTGGCAGTGGCCGCGGCGATGGCGGCGGCGGCGGGCTCCGCTCGGGGCGCGCGGGTCTCGGCGCCCAGCGCGGCCAGCACGGCATCCAGAGCGGCGCCCAGGGCCCGCGCCTGGCGCGCTGCGTCCTCCAGGCGCCGCAGCAGGCGCAGCGCGCGCGGGTTCAGCTCGGCCTGGCGGCGGCGCACGACGTCCAGCAGCGGTGGCAGCGCGGCTAGCGCCGCCTCGTCCAGCCGCAGGCGCTCGGGCACCGGCAGGCCCGCGTGGCCCGGGGCCGGGGCGCTCAGATCGGCCACCGGCAGCCGCGGGGGCGAGAAGCCAGGCAGCCCGAAGGGGTCTCCCTGGTGCTGCACCTGCGGAGACGCGGCAGTCAGGGCGGCTCCTCCACCCGGAACTCAGCCCTCCACCCCTCTCCTGGGTCCTCAGTGTCCCCATCTCGTAAATGACACACTCCTGCCAACAGAAAGGCTGTGTTTGAGATAATACAAAACAACAAAAACCACTGTGCGCTTTACACCACTGCTTTGTTTCCTCATCTCCTCAATGGAGATAATAACCATATCAACTTCATAAGGTAGTTATGAGCCTGTTAAAATGCTTAAGGCAGGTCCTGACTCATTGGAAGGGCACAAAAAATGTTAGTTGTTTTATTAATGCTATCTTACAGACCCTGCTTCAAATCCTGTCTCCACCACTTACTAGTTGTGCCATTCGGTGCAAAACCGTTTCCTTCTCTGAGCCTCAGTGGTCTCCTCTGTAAGATGGGGGAACAGTTCCCTGTCCTGCCTTCCTACCACAGACCTCTTGAGAATCACAGAAGATAGTGCAGGGACCGAGTTTGTTTCACTCCCTCCCCCCATTCTTCCCCACTTCTGCACCTGCTTGACACACAGCCAGGGGCTCAATGAATAACTGTCATGTGAATGAACAAATGAAAAGATAAAGGTGATTTGTAATTTGTAAAGATGCTATAACAATACCATTTATCCTTTCCTAACATTTTGCTTCTGGTTCAGGCACTGTGCTGCTTTAAACACACTATTCCTAATCTTCCCAATAATGGGTGTGATGATGATGATCATGGTCTTGTAAATGAGGATACTGGGACTGACTTATCCTAAGTCATCCATCTAGGAAGGGGCAGAAGCTGGAATTTGAACCAAAGTTGGTAGGACTACAAAGCTAGCTTTATTATCGTACTATTGCTGTCATAATTATTAAGTTATTATATTTAATGTTATCAGTACTGCCCATGGTCACAACAAGTTGGCAGGGCTACAGTCTATCTGATTCAAAACTATACCCTCCCTCCACTACACCAGAGTAATTTGGGGAACTATCTAGTTTCCTTTGTCAGTGTCCTCTGGCCAACCAAAGATTTTGGCAGATCCTTCTCCCCTGTAAAAGTGTCCTCTTGGGATGGCATTTTTACCCCTAGATTGAAACCCCTTTTTAGCTTCTCTGCATAACACAGGTAGAAGAGTTCACAGCTCATCTTACTCAACTGCCTTTTTTTTTTTTTTTTGGTCCTGCTGGGATCTTAGTTCCCCGACCAGGGATTGAACGCAGGCTCTGGCAGTGAAAGCGCCCGAATCCTAATCACTGGACCTCCAGGGAATTCCCTTAAGTGCCTCCTTGTACACCTGGGGAGTCCCAAGCTCATGGAGGTGAGATGACAAGATCACACAGAGCCTAAGAACATAGGTTTCCTGACTCCCAGACCAGAGTTCTCTTCACTCTCTCAGGTTGCTTCTGTCTTAAAGTACCAAGTAGGGAGCCTCCATGCTGAGGCTAATGGAGGGGCATTTGGGGCACAGACAGGGTCCTCCTCCAATTTGCTGTGTGGCCAGGGGCCAGTTACTGACCCCTCTTGGAAGCCCCAATTTCTGCAGCTGTGAAGTGAGATTGAGAAAATGGGTGGTCAAGGACCCCTTGATCTGTATGTACTTCCCCATTCCCCAGGACCCTGGTACCCACACCCCGAACCCCACTCACATATTCCTGGAGCAGCTGCTCAGCATATTTGGTGAGGAGGCGGGCAAGGCTGTGTGTCTGTTGGATCTTGGACTCCAAGTGGGGAAGGGGTGAGATTGAGGAGTCAGCCTGGGGATCCTCTGGTGGGAAAAGGTGGGGAGGAATGAGGGCACCCCAACCCCTTGCTTCTTGACCACTTCTTCCAGGCTGGCTCTTCCTGAACCCGGAAGCTCCACTCTGAATTCTCCACCTTTTAAGCCAGGCAGGCTCTGTCCCATTCCAACTGAGGGAAAATAGGGCACCAGACATTTGCCAAACGGTTGTTCTCCTGAAATGTGTTCCCTGTCCCCAAGTCATGGTTGAAATCCTATTAAAGCCAAATTCAAATACTGCCTCCTCAGTGCAGCCTCCAGATTCACCCCTCCTTTAAATTAACTTCTTCCTTCTACTTAAGGCCATTTGTTCATACTTCCAAGGCGGTTCTTTTAATATCTCTTTTATCTGTGAGAATCTGCCTCAGCCTGGGAGCCCTTTGAGGGCAGGGCTCACGTATCTCGGTACCTCAGTGATTGTTGGTGGAATTCAGCATCATCAAAGCACAGAACTTAAAACTGAAACAAGCCTTTAAGCCCATTCTACAGATTGGGATACTGAAGTGCCATTTCTTCCCTGATGGTCCTTCTGTGCAAAACCGTGGGCTGGGCACCGTACAGTTTCAATGAATCAGCAACCGGCCTTAACCAGAACAAGTTAGAGGGTGGTGCCCCGGGAGGAAGAATACATTTCCCGAGACGCCTAGCGCGCGTTCCCAGGGCATGCTGGGGACTGTAGTCCTAGCCCGGCAAACTCCCGACCCGCCCCTCGCTAGAGTTTGCCCCGCGGGTCCCTATCCTTAACAGCCTCGACTTTCGTCTCCTGTTGTTACTTACCAGCCCCTGTGGCCCAAAGACTTCCGCCCCTAACTTTACCCCTCCTTCTGGCTCCCAGCTCTGATTCTTTCCCGGTACTCAGATAGGGTCCCGGCGTCCTGTCCCAGCCACTACCCCAATTCTCCCCCAGGGTGTACTCGAACCGGTAATCTACCTCCTGAGCCAAAGTCCCCGAAGGCACAGCCCCAGGCCTCCTCTAAACTCTGGCGCTTACCCCTTCCCACAGCTCACGCACAACTCACCCGCTCGTTACCTGACACCGGGGCCCTGCTCTCCCCCGCTCAGGCCGCTCCCTTCCCGGACCTAGGGGTGGCGGGGACCCAGACCCCAGCTTCCAGCCCTTCTGACCCCTGCTCCCCTCGGCGCTCGGCATCCGGCCCTTCAGCCCCTTACCCAGACTTCCCTCCCTCCGGCTCATGCTGGCCCCAGGCTGATCCCGGTTGCCTCCACGCCCCCCTACCGAGGAGGGGAGAAGGGGGAAAAGGGTAGGGGCGTGGCCCGGCCGTAGCCAATCAGGGCTCAGACCCCAACAATCTACCACCCCCTTCCACCCCACCT
Organism: Mesoplodon bidens; assembly: GCF_964165515.1. Classification (NCBI taxonomy): domain Eukaryota; kingdom Metazoa; phylum Chordata; class Mammalia; order Artiodactyla; family Ziphiidae; genus Mesoplodon; species Mesoplodon bidens. The sequence goes on from NC_138171.1 coordinate 44,213,302, forward strand.
CCCACCCCACCTCCGCCGCCCCGGGCAGGATTCCTTGGCCCTGAGCTCAGCTCCCTGCATGCACGGCCTAGTCGGGAAGGGGGCGGCAGGTTGTCTGCAGAGTGCACTCGGGACCTGTAGGCTTGGGTTGCCGGGGCCTGGGAGACAGCCCTGAGTCAGATGGGAGGAGAAGCTCAGGCTCCGACCTGGGGGAAGGCTTGGCGCCCGGGCTGCTTTTCGGAGAAAGCTTGGGAGGGGTGGGTGGTGGAGAGGGAGCAGCTGGCAGGACAGGAATGTGCTGCCCTTCCTCTTGGCTGGGGGAGGGGAGAGCGGGGTGCTTGAGAGGCCAAGGTGGGGGCCCTCAGGCTTAGGCCACACCTACACGGACATACACCTCCCGGCCTATCTCAGATGTCTCCTGCCCTTGCTTTCACAGTCACACCTACTAGGGGGCCACCTCACCTCACCTTACCAGACCCAGTAAGAGAATTCTTCTGACACACCCGCATCTACTGAAGGGTTCTCACACAGGAACAAGCTTAAGAGAGACAGGTACAGGGAGTCATACCCACACGTCAAACCACTAACCTGATGCAGACAAATGCTGAACGGTCTGTACACACTTACTTATCCCCACAAATGGTTCCCAAGCACCCACACTCTCCTGGGCTCTGGGACCCAGAGATGATCCATTCTTGGTCTCTAGCCCCCTGAGGAGCTCACAGTCTGATGGGGAAACGATAGACAACAGCTTGTTATGGGGTTTGTGAATGAAGAAACTGGGAAGGAGACCTGTGTGTCTGTGAGTACATTGCCATGTGCAGACAACTGCCAGAATAAAGGAAGAAATAGATGAACTGGCAGAGGGCACAGCAGGTGGGGCCATCACACACTTTTTTGGGGGTGGGGGCTGCATTGGGTCTTTGTTACTGTGTGCGGGCTTTCTCTAGTTGCGGTGAGCAGGGGCTACTCTTCATTGTGGTGCGCGGGCTTCTCACTGCGGTGGCGTCTCTTGCTGCGGAGCACAGGCTCTAGGCGCAAGGGCTTCAGTAGTTGCAGTACGTGGGCTCTAGAACGCAGGTTCAGTAGTTGTGGCGCATGGTATTAGTTGTTCCGTGGCATGTGGGAGCTTCCCGGACCAGGGCTCGAACCTGTGTCCCCTGCATTGGCAGGCAGATTCTTAACCACTCCGCCACCAGGGAAGTCACCATCACACATTTTTTTAACAGAGACTGTTATTGGGTATATACTATGTGCAAGGCACTGTTCTAAGTTATACAGGTATTAACTCACTCCCATGTTATAGCTGAGGAATTAGAAATAAGTGACTTGTCCAAGGTCACTGGACAAGAAGAGCTGGGATTTTACCCCAGCAGTTTGGATCCAGAAATGCTGTCATAACCACCTTCCTATACCTTAACCCCTCTGAACATAGTAACACCAAAACACACAGACACAATAGCCACACCCTTGAAACACACACACACATAACAACAGAAATTTAGAAGGTGGTATCTGCTGACAAACACAGCCTCAAACAAAATCAACCAAGGCACACTCATTTTAAGTAAACTTTCCACTGAAGTAAAATATACACAGGGAAAAGTACACACATCGTAAGGGTACAGCCTGACGAATTTTCCAAGAGTAAATATGCCCTGGGAACCAGCACCAGATTAAGAAACAGAACATGACCAGTTCCCAGAGCCCCCTCTTAGCCCCTCCCAGTCCCAAGGCTGACCATTATTCTGATTTCTCACAACATTACTTGGTTTCGTCTGTTTTTTTTTCAATTTATATATTTATTTATTTTTGGCTGCGTTTGGTCTTCATTGCTGTGCCTCAGGCTTTCTTTAGTTGCGGTGAGCGGGGGCTACTCTTTGTTGCGGTGTGCAGGCTTCTCATTGCGGTGGCCTCTCCCGTTTCGAAGCACGGGCTCCAGGGGCACAGGCTTGAGTAGTTGTGGCTCTTGGGCTCTAGAGCGCAGGCTCAGCAGTTGTGGTGCACAGATTCAGTTGCTCTGCAGCATGTGGGACCTTCCCCGACCAGGGCTCGAACCCGTGTCCCCTGAATTGACAGGCGGATTCTTAACCACTGCGCCACCAGGGAAGCCCGGTTTTGCCTGCTTTGAACTTTATATAAATGGAATCATACAGTATGTAGTGCTGTATCTGACTTCTTTCATGAGACTTGTCCCAGTTGTTGGGGGTAGCAGGACATCACTCTCCTTGCTGTGTCCTCCATGGTTTGAACAGGCTACAATCATTTTGCACTCCCCTGTCGATGGGTTGTTTCCAGTCTGAGGCTATTATGAATAGAGCTATGAACATTCCAGTACAGACCCCTTGGTTCTGACACTCACGCATTTCTGTTGGGTGTTAACGACCTAGGAGTGGAACTGCTGGATCATAGAGTTTCACTCGAAAACCGCCAGCTTTCCAAAGTGTCTCTACCAATTTACACTCCCCCAGAAATATGAGGGATCCAGTTGCTCTACTTCTTCGCCTCCACTTGGTAGGGTCCGTCATTCTCACTTTAGCCATTCTGGTGGGTGGAGAGTCAGTCATATTTTCAGTGTTTGGCACGTAACTGGCACTCAGTCAATAGACTGTTGAATGAATAAGTAGTTGAACAGTGTAGAACCAGATAGCCTGGCGAGGGGGACACACACCCACGCACACGCGCACACACACACACCCCGTTCCAGGGACGCCCCCACGAGCAGCGGTAGCACACAGGACACACACCCTTTCGCGCCCCCTGGCGCCTACGTGGTCTGAACGCAAGGCCGCAGCCCCACCGCGCGCGTCCAGTCGCCCAGCGGCTCCCAACCTGCCTCTCGGCGGCGGGCAGGGGGCGCTGCTCGTCCGGGTGCCCCGGGGGGGCGGGCCCGGTCAGGGCGAGGTCGGCCGGCTTCCAGGCCTGGGCTCTGGCCGCCCGCGCCGCCCGGCCGCTCCGGGGACGGGCCGGGGCGGGGCGCGGCGGCAGGAAGCGGGGCGGGGACTCGCGGAAGCCTTGGGGAGCGAGGGAGGGCGCGGCCAACTCCCGGAGAGACGACAGGCCGAGAGAGTGGCGCCCCGGCCTGGCGCCGAGCCTGAGCCAGCCGGACGGGAGGCGGCCCAGCCGCGGGCTCGGCCTCGGCCCCAGTCCCGCCAGCATGGCCGGCCGGACCGTGCGGGCCGAGACCCGGAGCCGGGCCAAGGATGACATCAAGAAGGTGATGGCGACCATCGAGAAGGTCCGGAGATGGTGAGCACTGCCCCGGGGCCAGGGACGGGACACGATGGGCCACTCCTCCCCCAGATACGTCTACCCCCCTTCGCCAGCTGTGGCCCCCAGGTGTTAGGTGTGCCTCCCAGCTGCGCCCTGGATCTGCAGGGCTCTATCTTCCTTCTCCTGGCTACACCCTGGGGTCTACAAAGCGTGTTCACCAGCGCCGCCCTCCCAAGGCTGGAGCCCCCATTTATGCCCCGCCCCCTGAAGCTTTGACACTCCTTTCGCAAGTATGCAGAGTGATCTTCATTGCTTTGGTCCCCAGCCCGGCCCATAGTCGCGCTCTCCATGTATATACCCCAGGGGTCTGCAGAGCCATGACCCCAAGTCACTCTCTCTAGAGGCACCCCCCCATCTATATACCCTCGGGTCTGCAGGGTTTCTCCCTCTAACTATGTGCCATTAGCAAAACTGCCCCTTTCCTCCGGCACCACCACCACCTCTACAGGTATCCCCAGATGTGTCCAGCTCCTGGGGTGGCTCTCTCCTCAGGCCTCTCTGACCCAGTCCCCCCACCGTCCCACAGGGAGAAGCGCTGGGTGACTGTGGGCGACACTTCCCTTCGTATCTTCAAGTGGGTGCCAGTGGTGGACCCCCAGGAGGAGGTGAGCAAGTTCTCCCACACCAGGCCCTTCCTCTGTGCAGCCTCAGGCATGCCCCTCCCCACCCTGGCCTCCACCTCCAGTCCGCACTCAGACCTCAAATGCAGGAGCCCGGACAGATGTTAACAATTAGTAGTAACTCCGCCTCTTCCCCCTCCCCCCACACCGGACCCCGCTCCCCCCCACCCCAGTTCAAGACCTAACCCAGTGTGCACAACCTGTCCCCTCATGCAGGGCCTTCTGCTTCTCTGTGCCTCAGTTTCCTTATTTGTACAGTGGGGGCTTTGCAAGTGCTAACTAGAAAGCTGACTCTGACCCTTAGCCCTCTAACCCCCAGGAGCGACGGAGGGCAGGTGGCGGGGCAGAGAGATCCCGAGGCCGGGAGCGGAGGGGCAGGGGCGCCAGTCCCCGAGGGGGTGGCCCTCTCATCCTGCTCGATCTCAATGGTATGTAGGGATGCTGAGATGTGGGGGGCTGTGGGGATTGAGGGAGGGGGCTGGAGGCCTCAGGCCCAACCCTTTTGGCTTTTGCTCCCACAGATGAGAACAGTAACCAGAGTTTCCATTCGGAAGGCTCCCTGCAAAAGGGCACCGATCCCAGCCCTGGGGGCACCCCCCAGCCCAGCCGCCCTGTGTCACCTGCTGGACCACCGGAAGGGGTCCCGGAGGATGCTCAGCCCCCACAGCTGGGCCAGGAGAGAGGTAGGACCAGGTGCCTCCCAGGAGCCCTCTCTTCTGAATCTTGTTCTCTCCAAGGTCGAAGCCACCAGCTTACCCCTCGACCTGCTCCCCACTCCTGTGTTGCCTCCTTGGGAGGCCTTCCCTGAGTCTTGTGGAAAGTCACCACCCTTCCTCTAGGGACTATCTTTCTCCTTCCCCTGGCTTCTTAGCATCTGTGGATAACTTAGCACTGTCTGAGGTTTTCATGTAAATTTAGCTTTTTACTAGTTACGTATCTTTCTCTGCCACTCCCGCTTCCTGAATGTTGGGCCCATATCAATCTTGTTCACTGCTGTATCCTCAGAACACCATGGAACACATAGTAGGTGCTCAATAAATATTTGCTAAGGAATAAGTAATCGTGATAATCGTAAGAGTGATTAATAATAAGTGATAATAACAGCTAATACTTATTGAGCTCTTACTGTGTGCCAGGCACCCTTCTAAGCACTTTCCATGTTTTATCTCATTTAATCCTTACAACAACCCTGTGAGGGTTATGATCTCCATTTATAGATGAGAAACCGAAACCCAGAGAGGTTCAGTAAGTTGCCCAAGCTCACACAGCTAGTGAGCCAGGATCTGGGGTATGAGTCCTCCTCAGCTCCTCTTTCTTCCCATAGAGTCAATCCCCTATCTGGTCAGATTCACCTCCCCAATGTGTCTGCCTTCCCAGGCTCTGTCATCTCTCTCACCCGCACCTAGCTCCAGCCTCCTCCTGGGTCTCTTCTCTTCCAGTTGGACCCACACAGCTACCAGAGCACAAGGTTGACGAGGTCATTTTCCTGCTTCAAAGCCTTCAGTGGCTGCCTGTGACCTTTGACTTCTCAGCCTGGCACTCCGGGCCCTTCGTGAACTGTCCCCTGCTGACCTCATTGTTCCCTTTCAAGAACACCATGGCTTGGGCCTGTGTTCCATGTTGTCTAGATCATACCACACGCTTGTGTACCTTTACTAATATAAAAACAATAATTGGCATTTCTCGAGCACTTCCTGTGTGCGGGACACTGTACTAATGGCTTTTCCTGTGTTATCTAATTCTTACAACAGTCTTATGTGGTAATTACTGTAATCATCTCCATTTTACAGGTGGGGAGAACAGGCTTAGAGCAATTAAGTCACTTGCCCAGGGTCAGGATTCGAACCCAGGCAGTCCAACCCCAGAATCTGGGCTTGCCAAGCTTCTGTTCCCTCTGCCTGAAATGTACTCCAGCTCCCCATTTGTCTGCCTGATCAAATCTACTCACCCGTCAAGATCCCACCTAAATGTCCTTCCTGTGTTTTCTTCCTGGGTTGCAGCCAGGTGACTGGCTCCCCACTCAGTGCTCCCACAGCCCGCGGGCTTATGTGATTGGTGTGTTTCCCTCTTGGTCTGTGCTGTGGCACAGAGCAGCTGCTCAGGGAACACCTGTTAATCTCATGTTTCAGATCCTGGGGGCATAACTGCGGGCAGCACCGATGAACCTCCAATGCTGACCAAGGAGGAGCCTGTTCCAGAATTGCTGGAGGCTGAGGTGAGAGTGGCCAGGAGGCTGGACTCCCAGGTCTTAGAGGGAATGGGGGCTCTGGGGTAGCCAAAGCCTTGGGGGCTGCACTCTTGAGGTCCAGGTGGGAAATGTAGACCTTGGACACAGCTAAAGGCTATAAGGCTGGGTTCTTGGGACTGAAAAGAAAAGGGTGTTTTAGAAACAAAATCCTGTGGGCTGGATTGGGGCTGATTTGAGACCATTAAAAGCCTGAAAAGATCATGGTGCACCTCCAAGTATTTTTTTTTTAATCCTAAGTATGTAATTAGCTTAAGAAAGTCCCCCACAAACTTCTGACTTTTCCCACAAGGACTATCGTGATACGTTTTCGAGAAATATCAAATATCAGCTTCTTTCCCCCAAATGGTGTTGTTGTTGTTTCCGGCGCCCTACTTAATCTGCATCCTGGGGCCCTGGCCCTGGGCTAGACTCCCGGGTCCGGGAGGGGAGTGGAGTGGAGGCTTTCGAGAAGGCATAGGCTAGGAGGCTGCACTCCTGGGTTTGGGTGGAGCTCATGCCTGTCCACCCTTCCTCTCCAGGCCCCTGAAGCTTACCCCGTCTTTGAGCCAGTGCCACCTGTCCCCGAGGCAGCCCAGGGTGATACAGAGGACTCGGAGGGCGCCCCCCCACTCAAGCGCATCTGCCCAAATGCCCCTGACCCCTGAGAAGCCGGCCTGCCTGTCCTGTTGCCCCAGGGGTCCCTTTGGCTTTTTACAAATAAAGACCCTTTTGTAATTTTGTGTCATGTCATTTCCCCGTCAGGGCTGGGGAGGGTCTTTGGAGACAGTTTTGTCTCATGCTCCATTTCTCAGATGGGGTCACTGAGGCTCTGAGAGGACCTACCTGTAGTCACACCCTGAGTCAGACATGGAAGAGGGGTTTGAGCTAGGACCCTGCCTCCCCAGCACTCCCTCCACCCTGTCCTGTCCCCCTTACCTTTGACCCTTCCTTCAGCCCTCCTGCTCTGGTAATCCCAGGACCCCTTTTCTTCCTGCTCAGTCCTCCCCTGGGCCCAGCAATTACCAAAGCTCTGGAAAGCCAGGCCCGTGATTCCCATTCACACACAGGAACACAGAAGCCCAGAGGGACTTTGGGGCCTGGGATGACCCAACCCATTCCCTGCCCTCAGGAAGCTACAGCATCATTCTTCCCTGCCTCTGCTTAGCCATTCCTCCACTGGAACCCCTGCCCACACTTCTGGTTGAATCTTGCTTGTCTTCGGCTCAGTCGCTACCTTCTCCAGGAAGCCTTCCCCAGGCTCAGTGAGTTTCTCCCCTTCGGGCTCCTACAACCCCGTGTGCTTCTTTCCCTTTGTCTCAGCATTTATCAGGCTGTTTGGGGATGGTTGGTTTGTATGTCTATCTCATCCACTAGGCTGCGGGCTCCTGAGAGCAGAACTTGGTCCCAGCCTTGCCTAGCAGCACACTAGGCATAGAGCAGTCATAGCAATTTTTTGGTGAATGAATGAATTAATGAATGGGCTGAGGCTCTCCAGGAAGGCTTCTCTGAGTAGGTGGCACACAAGCTTGACTCTGAGACATGTACCTCAGTGTGGTAGATCTGAAGTCAGAAGTCCTGGTTAAAGTCCTGGCTCTGTTACTCACTAGCTGTGAGGCTTTATGCTGGCTGTTTCCCCTCTCTGAGCCTTAGTTTGTTCATCTGAGCAACGGGGACAATAACTAGGCCTCATCTGCTGCAGTGGGTTGTGGGAAACTTCAAATAATATAAGGGTACCTTCACTCTGTGCCTGCAAGAGAGTCAGAGTCAGGTGTATTAGCCCTATTTTTATTTTTTATTTTTTCCTATTTTTATTTTTAACAAAGGAAGAGACTGAGGTTCAGAGAAGACCAAATTGAAACTTTAAAGAACTTTAAAAAATATTCAGGGTGTTTCCTGACAGCAGCTTCAGTACTAATATTTGAGCCAGGTTGGCCAGGGGAGCCAGGTGTGCAGTGATGTGGTACATTCATTTCTTATTGCCGCCTAACAAATTACCACAATTTTAATGGCTTAAAACAATGCAAATGTATTATTTTAGCATTCTGGAGGTTAGAAGTCCAAAATTACTCTCAGTCGGTTAAAGTAAAAATGTTGACAGGGCTGGTTCCTTCCAGAGACTGTAGGGCAGAATCTGTTTGCCTGCTTTTCCAGCTTCTGCAGACCACCTGCATCCCTTGTGGCCCCTCCCTCCATCTTCAGATCCAGCAGCATAACATCGTCCAAACTCCCTTTCTGTCTCTGCTTCTATTGTCACATCTGCTTCTCTGACTCTCCCACCTCCCTCTATTAAAGACTCTTGTGATTACATTGGACCCACCTGCATAATCTAGGCTAATCTTCCCAGCTCAAGATTGTTAATTTCATCACATTGGCAGAATCTTATTTGCCATGTAAAGTAAAATATTCACAGGTTCTGGGGATGAGGCCTAGACATCTTTGGAGGGCCATTATTCCGCCTCAGCACATGTGATCAAAACCTCAGCCATTTCTAGGGTGTGTGGGTCCTCTCGTTATTCCCCGGAATCACCTCATGTGGTAATGAGAGTGCTCCGTAAAATGTAAAGTGCTTTGTATGGATTAGGAGTACAGCGTTAAGGCCCAGAATTCAGGCTCTGGGTTAGAATCTCAGCGTCTCCATTCATTCACTGTGTGACCTTGAGCAAGTGACTTAACCTCTCTGTGCCTCAGTTGTCTCATCTGTACAATGGGGATAATAGTAACATCAGCCTGGTGAGATTATTGTGAGGATTAAATGAGGCAATACATGGAGAGAGAGTCCTTGGCTTGGTACATAGTAAGTGCTCAACAAATGGCAGCTGTTTTTCCTATTACCCCATTTTACAGATGAGGATATTAGGGGGTAGGGGTAGAGGCCAGAGACTCACCTGCCAGTGAGACTGGGGAGGAAGAGTCATTTCTGAGTAGGCTTGAAAGGCTGAAGTTTGAGTCTTCCCCATTCCTATCCCTCTCCTAACCCAAGGCCCCAGTCCCCGGGCAGCTGTCCCTTAGCCCAAGCCTGCCCTCACCTTTTCTGTAGCCTGCTCTGTAGCCTGATTTAAAAGCCACCTCTTCCATAGCCATATCCCTGACCATCACCTTGCAATGCCGTCCCCACCCCCTCCCCACATCCACACTCCCTTTTTGGAAATTCTTCACCCTTGGCTCTCGGGCCCTATCCTCCAGTGCTCTGCCATTCTTCCCCTATGTCACTCTCTCCTTTTCCTGATCCCTTAAATATCTCTGGCTCTGGCCTAGCTCTTTTCATGAACACTTTCCCTGCTAGGTCCCACCTACTCCTTGAATTAATGGTTCCCAAGTCTCTGCCTCCTAGTTCTGCCCCCTACCTCCAGGCTCAAAGAGCCAAATGCCTTCACGACATCTCCACCGGGACATCCCACAGATCCTCAGCCTAGCCCTCCTCCCCACCTGTTCCCAGCATCCCCTCTGGGATTCCCCAGAAATGGCCCACAATCCCAGGAGCTGGCTAAGATGGGAGCACCCAGAAGTCAGAGTCAACATCTCATGAGTCACCCTGTTCCGTTAAGTCCTTGTCCTAAATAACCCTCCCACTTGCCCCTTTCTTTAGGGCCCCACTGTTTTGCTGGTGCCTCCCAGTGAGTTGCCCTGCTTCGCTCTGGCCCATCAGCAATCCATTGTCCACCCAGCAGCTGGGTGGTCTCAGAAACCCGAATCTGCCCATGATGCTGCCCGGGGTTAAAACCCTCCAGTCCCCTCATTACCTGCAGGATGGCACCACACTCCGCCTCTTCATCCCATCCCTGCACAGCTACCCTTGGAACTGCCTATAATCACCCCCAGACACTTTGCTTTTTTCCTCACCTCTGCGGCTTTGCTCATGCTGTTTGCTCGGCCAGGAGTGCCCTTCTCGTCCCTCTTCATCTGGGAGATGGCTTCTTGTTTTTCAAACCTCAGCTTCCTGGTGTGGTCTTCTCTCCTCTCCTCATGCCCCCTGTCCCCTCTTCTGCCGTTTCCCAGAGCATCAGGAATTCTCTTGTGATGGTCGATGTTGGCTTCGGTCTCCAGCACCAGACTGCAAGCTCCACAAAGGCAGGGGAATTCCTTTATTCATAGCAACGTGTATTTATTGTGCACTTACTGTTTGCCGGGTACTGTTCTAGGCCCTGGGGATACAGCATAGACAAGGTGGAAAGATATCCTTGCCTTCACGGAACTTAGCTTCAGTAAATTAGATTATATGTAGAAAGTTATAAGCACTGTGGAAAAAATAGAGTAAGGGAAGTGGGGAAAGAGCAGATTGCAATTTTAAATAGGGAGGCCTGACTAAGGAGACATTCGAGGAAAAGGTTGAAGGAAGTGAGGGAGAAATCCTTGCACATGCTTGGGGGAAATGCATTCCAGGAAGAGGGAACAGCCAGTGCAAAGACCCTGAGGGGGCACATGCCTGGAAATGAGATCAGTGCCTCTGGAGCAGAGGGAGGAGGGAGAGAGCGGTGGGAAGTGAGGTCAGGTCAGCAAGGGCCTCAGAGGCAGGACAGGCACATAACCTGTCATTCAAACTTTGAGGATAAAAGAGAATGTATTAATAATTATCCCCAGATAACAGGTGAAACGGGATAACCAGGATGTAAGGTTATCCTGCTTGGAGGCCATTGTCAGGACTTTGGCTTTTGTTCTGGGTGAGATGAAGAGCTGTTGAAGGGGTCTGAGCAGAGGAGTAACATGATCAGACTTAGAGGGTTTTTTCCCTTAATATTTTATTGTAGTTTTAAAGTTTACAGCAAAATTGGAAGAATTGTGCAGGTAACACTGATGTACCTACCACCTAGATTCTATAACAGTTTACTGTTTGCTTTATCACATAGCCCTATCCATCCATCTAACAACCTTTCTTATTTTCTTGATACATTTCAAAATAAGTTGCAGACAATGGTATACTGCCCTCTCTACACTTCGGCATGCACAGTTTTCACTAGAGTCCAGTATTTATTTACAGGTTTTTCTTTTCCTGTAAAAAGAAAAACTATTCATATAGTATTCATATAGCAAAACTATTCATATAGCAAAACTATTCATATAGCAAAATGCACAGGTGTTAACTGTGATCCAGTGAGTTTCAACAAATATATAATTTGCATAATGCAAGCCCTTATCAACTATATCACTATCCCCCCCGGAAAGTTTCCTGCTGCCCCTTCCCTGTCCCCAGCTCCCTAGAGGCAGCGCTGTTCTGATTTTGGTTTTGATTAGGTTAACCTGTTGTTGAACTTCACATGCATGGAATGTGTGTACTCCTTTGCATCTGTTTTCTTTCACTCAGCATAATGTTTTTGAGAGTCATCCACACTGTTGCTTGGATCAGTAGTTTGTTCCTTTCTATTGCTGGGTTAGATGCCATAGACTTGTCTTTGACTAGGATCGCTCTGCTGGGTGGAGAGCAGATGGGTCCAAGTCCTCTGCCTGTTTGTATTTCCCCGCACAAGTCTGTCAAGCCTGGGATGAGTACATCCCAGGGAGATGGATAGCCTTTTCTCAGGGACCTTTCAAACATCAGCTTCCTGGTGTGGGCTTCTCTCCTCTCCTCACATCAGTCCCCCAGAAATCTGGGGAGACAGAACGATATCAGAGGTAGGATCTAGGGTGACCAAGCATTCTGGTTTGCCCAAGACTTTCCCCATGTTAGCCCTTCAAGTTCCATTCCCGGGAATCCCTCAGTTCTTTGCAAACTGGGATCCCACCACTGCCCCTAGGCTCCCAGGCCATTTCTCACTCCAGACTACACTTCCTTCCTTCTAAGAATTGATTTTCCTTAAACTCCAAACTGGTCTGTTGCTCCCTTGCTCTAAAACTTCCCATGGCTCCCCATGGCTTTGCCTGGCAACCCAAAGGATATACTCAGCCTATGGCAGTGGTTCTCAAACTTTGCTGCATATTGGAACCACCTGGGAAATTTTGATGTCTGGCTTCTACCCCCAGACATTTTCATTGGTATAGGATGCGACTGGGGCATTGGCTCCACAGGTGATGCTCATATCCTGCAAAGTTTGGGACTTACTGGCCTATGGGTATGACTTGCTTGGCTTACCTGGTGTTGAATGTGTTGCCAACACTTAAAATTAAGTGATTTCATATAAAAATCTGGCCTCCCGGCTACCTTTGACAAAGCAGAAGTTCTGAGACATTGAGTCTGCTACTAAGCGTGGTCATTACCTAGGGTTGTGGGCGCTGGCTGCCCTTGGAGACGGAGCATGTGCTCTCCAGTCCCTAGAGTCCCCACCACCCCTCCACGTCTTGCTCTTCTCGTTCATGTTCATTTGCATGGCCTGCAGGCTAATGTCTGAGCTCTCCAGCCTGGTCCCCCCTCACCTCCTCAGCCTCTTCTTCCAGGATGCTCACCTCGCTTCCTGCCTTCCTGCCACATGGGCCTCATGGTGCCCTTTCGCACCTGCCTTTGCCCATGCAGTTCTTGCGCCAAACTCCTTATCATGGCAGACCAGGCCCTGCTCAGTTGCTCAGTTTGGCCTCTGCCCTCCTCTCTCCCTCCTCCCCCCTGAGCTCTCTACCATTTAACCCACGGAACTTCAAACACACCAAAGCTGGCCAAAGCTAGTTCCCATCTTAGCCCTTGCTGCTCCCTCTGCCTGAGAAACCCTTCCCTTCCTCCCTTCCTCCCTTCCTCTTTCTTCCTGGCTGATGCCTACTTATCTTTCAGGCCTTGGCTTAGATCTCACCTCCTTCAGGAAGGTCCCATGATCCTCAAACTAGGTCATGTTCCGGGTTAGTCACCGTACTTCCTCTTTCACTTGACGTGTCACTTTCCCCTGCTAGAGTAAGGCCACGTTGTTTATCTCTGTTGCAGGGCCTCCTATAGTGACTGGTAAGTAGTAGGCGTTTGTTAGTGATAAATGAATGAAAGACCACCTCCCTTTCTCCACTGGCAAATCCTACTCCTTTTCCTGTTACATTTCTACTGTAGCATTCAACTCTCTGTTCTCCTGGAAACCCAAAACCTCACTGAGGTCAGGTGATCCACTGAGTTTTAGCTCGGGTCCTTCTCACAGTGGGCTCAGTGGGTCCCCAAACCCATCCTGTGGTTGTTTGCCCAGTTTCAGAAGGTATATCTGGAATAGGCATACTCAGCAACGGGCAGACTCCCCACATCCGTTGAAGGAAGGGCTGTGACTGGTTGGTGACCCCCAGGTCCCCACACAGGGCAAGTGAAAGGGAAGAGCACAATAACTTACTTTCCATTCCCTTATATTCATCTGTTGGCAGTGGCTTTTCTGCCTGTCCCCTCCTTTGTTCCTCCAGTCAGCTCTGGGATGCAACTGTGGTGTAGTGAAGGGTCAGGATGCAGAATAGGAATGGAGGTATTCCAGATTCAATTGATTTGTACTAACTGTGTGATCTTGGGCAAGTCATTTCCCTGTCTAGACCTTAGTTGCCTCATCTGAAACATGAAGCCAGTATTATCTTTTTCATCTACAGTAAGTCCCCTACATACGAACCTTCAAGTTGTGAACTTTCAAAGATGTGAATTGCATTCGCATGTCCAATCACATAAGTTAGTTCACGTGTCTGGTGTACAGTGTCACCTGCGTGCATCCTCTACAAGTGGTTGTGTTTTTGTGTACTTTACTGTACAGTATTGTATAGGGTACAGTAGTACAGTATCTTTATTTCAAGCCCAGGATGTCTGGAAGCAAGTGTAAAAGCAGTGGTGTTGTAGCTGGTACTGCTAAGAAGCTCCAAGCGATAATGATGGAAACAAAAGTGAAAATAACTGAGAGAGTGGAGCGAGGTGAAAAGATGGTAGATGTCACTCGTTCTTATAACATGAATCGTTCAACCATCAGCACGATTCTAAAGAACAAGGACAAGATCATGGAACATGTGAAGTCTGCTGTGCCGAAGATGTCGACAATAGTATCGAAGAAGCGTGGAAAAGTGATGGAGGAGATGGAGAAACTTCTGAGTGTGGGTGCAGAATCAGCATCAGCGTCGAGTCCTGCTCAGCTTAATGCTGATTCAAGAGAAGCTAAAACCCTTTATGAAGACTCAAAGAAGAAACACAGCGAAGAATCAGAGGGTGCATCTTTTAATGCCAGCCATGGCTAGTTTCATTGGTTCCAGGCTAGAGCCAACCTTCAAAATGTAAAAGGAAGTGGTGAGGCAGCGAGATACGGTAGCTGCCCGGGAGTTTCCTGAAACACTTCAAGAAATTCAATAATTTGAAGGCACGTACTATACTAATGAAGACCTGATGGAATTGGAGGCCCAGAGGAAGGACAAAGAGAGACAAGAGGAAGAAGAAATAACTGAAGAACCGAAGAGATTCACGATGCAGGAGATGGCAAGGGGATTTTCTTTATTTGAGGAGGCACTGTTAGTTTTTGAGGCACAGGACCTGAACGTAGAACAGTACACGAAGGTTGCAGCAGCTGTTCAGCATGTAATCCAGTGCTACCATGTCATCGACAACAAGGAAAAAAGAGCTACTACCCAGACATCACTGGATCGTTTTTTCAAGAGGGTTGATATAATTGAATCCAGCAAGGAACCAGAACCTGTGCCATCAACGTCAGGCGTAAGTGAAATTGCAGCTTGCCCTCCGTCGTCTCCTATTGCTGAGGATCCTTCAGCTCTACCATCTCCCACCTCTTCTCCCTCCTTCACTCTTCTTGCCTGTTCACTTGTTACCAGCTCCTGTATGCCAGCTGTTGTAGTGCACTGCTGTACTTTTCAAGGTACTGTACTGTAAAATTGTTTTATTTTTTGTGTTTGTTTGTTATGTATTATTTGTGTGAAAAGTATTATTAACCTATTACAGTACAGTACTATATAGCCGATTGTGTTAGTTGGGGTACCTAGGCTAACTTTGTTGGACATAGGAACAAATTGGACTTACGAACGTGCTCTCGGAATGGAACTGGTTTGTGTGTAGGAGATATATATATATATATATATATATATATATATATTTTAATCTTTTCCTCATCTATCTTTGACCCGTGTCAGGAGCAGAGTGAACCAAGTGCAGATCACGCACGGAGAAGCTGTATGTAAACAAAATTTTTGTGAAGTAAATAATATTTCCAATCTTTAATTTTTAAAATCACCGGTAGGACTACAGGCACTCTGGGAAATGCAGTGCTAAAGAAACGAAAGTAAAAGTCTGTTGTAATCGATTATAACCCCAGTTGAGGTTTTACTGTATCTATTTTAAGATATTGTGAGGGAGCCAGAGAGAGTCAGTTGGGATCAATGAAAACAGCCCTAAATGAGGCGCCAGGGCTCTGGTTCAGATGCCGTGCGACTTCAGTCACCTTGTCTGTAAAATTGGACCCACAGACCCAGCTCCCCTCCCGGCCTTTGGTGAAGCTTCCTGGAAACAAAGGAGGGCAGTGCGCCTCGGAAACGGCCGAGCGCGGGGAGGGCGCCCCGCGGCGAATCAAGCGTTAAGGGCACCGAGCGCCCAGCTGGGGTCCTAGAGAGGCCGCGGCGGACTTCCGGTGCGGGCGCTCCGGACAAGATTTTTCCCAGGGCTGTGGGGCGGGGGCGGGGGCGGGGGACTGTGCCGCCGAGGTCGTGTCTACTCTACAGCAGCAGATCAGGGTCACCTAGGCCGGGACTTGCGGACGTGTCCCCTTCCCCCAGTTCCTGACCAGCATTTTTGACCGTGGGCAGCATCTGAGACCCTCTGGGCCTTTGTCTCTCCGGCTGTAATGCCGGCGTGAGGATCCCGGGACTAGCCCATCACAGTCGGTTTCTTTTATTTACTTGCCCCTGGGAATCCACTGTCTCCCCATTATACAGCCCTGGAAACCGAGGCCGAGCAAGAGAATGTGACTTTGGAATGGCAAAGACAAGCTTTCCCACCAGTGTATCTAGTCCGGGCAGAGGCATAGTTCAAAGCCACATCCCTTGATTCCTAGCGCTGCTGCTCCAAGAGTTTAAGGACATTTATGATGAGAGCCACTATTGAGAGCTTAATTTGTGTCAGGAGCGGTGCATACATACCTCGGGAGGTGTCCACATTTTACAAGTGAGAAAAGTGAGGTTCAGGGCGATTTTCTCCACAGTCATGATGCAGGACAGTGGGTGAGTAGCGAGGGTTATAAACCAGGTTTGTGCGACTTGACTAGCAGATCTGTTTGGGGGAATATTAGCTAACATTGAGTGCTTATGACTGAATCCTTTCATAAGGGGGCAAAAGCTTACCACAGGGAGATGATGGTGAGCGGGGGGTGCTCACCGACCTGGTTAGTTTAAATAATAGTGGTCCTGGTTCAGGTATCTTTGCATCCTTTCATTTACCTCAAGGAGAAAAAAAAATAAGATTTAACAGTTTTCTCTTTTTACTAACAACTTTTATTGAGAGATCATTCATATACCATACAATTCACCCATTTAAAGTGTACAATCTAGTGATTCTTTAAGTATATTCAAAGAGTTGTGCAGCTATCACCACAGTCAACTTTAGAACATTTTCATCACCCTCAAACCATACCCATTAGCAGTCATCCCCATTCTCCTCCAGCCCTAGACTATCACTAATCTACTTTCTGTCTCTGTTGACTTGCCTATTCTGGACATTTCATATACAGCCATAAGTGGTCTTTTATGACTGAGATAATCTCTTTTTTAAACAAAGTCCAGGCCTTGAGCTCAGAGCTTTGGCCTATAACCATCGCAAGCGAGAATTGAATACCATCGTTTTGATTTTGTTGTATTTACTTTTTACCATTCTAGGGTAAGTGACAGGTACTTCCTGTTTATGGTAGTGATATAAAGTTTCCTTCTTGAATAAATGTTTTTCCATTTTAAAAGTTGATATTTTTAAAGGACAAGATTAAGCAAATAGTAGAGATGGTGTACAGGTATCTGAAGGTTGGGAACATGGGATGTGAATGAAGTTTGGAAAACACTAGGTTGTCTGATTTGAGGCTTTACAGGATGTAGTTGGAAAACCACCCTATTATTCCAATTCAATCTCCTAACAATTCCTTAGAGGAAGTGCATCATTTTACTGATGAAGAAACAGGTATAGGGACTTCGCTGGTGGTGCAGTGGTTAAGACTCTGCATTCCCAGTGCAGGGGCCCTGGGTTCAATCCATGGTCAGGGAACTAGATTCCACATGCATGCTGCAACTAACAGTTCGCATACCACAATTAAGGAGCCTGCGTACTGCAACTAAGGAGCCAGCGAGCTGCAACTAAGGATCCTGCGAGCCGTGACTGAGGAGCCCACCTGCTGCAACTAAGGAGCCCACATGCCACAACTAAGGATCCCTCAAGTCACAACTAAGGACCCTTCGAGCTGCAACTAAGGAGGCCACCTGCCACAACTAAGACCCAGCGCAACCAAATAAATTTAAAAAAAAAAAAGAAAAAGAAACAGGTATAGAAAAGTTAACTATGGTAACTTGTCCAAGGTCACACAGCTAATGACAGAACCTAGACTTAACCTAAGGTCTCTTTAATTCCAAAGACTACCTATTAACCAAGTTTGAAAGTAAAACTGGGGGTGAGGAATGGAGTAGCAGGCTTGAGAAAGGACTCGAGCCACTAGACCAAAATATGTGGGGACCAGGCTGGTTGTTTTGGGTATCCCTTCAAACAAATAATCAAATATTTTTTTAAAAAACAATGTAATTTGTGACTCTAAGCAGAGATTCCTTCTCAGGCACTGTTGGGGCTTTCTTCCTCTCTCAAGGGCACACCAGAATCCAAGAAGTGTTGCCTGGATAACTAGGGGTGTGTGTATGTGTGTGTGTGTTGGTGCCAGGGAGGGTCTAATCCCTTGTTCATCTTGACTGCTGTTGGCATCGCTGTCCAAGGGACAGTGGTCCTTTAAAGTCCATGGCTTCTGCCCCATACCACATGCAAGGCACCAGAATCTAGGGCTGCCTGAGACTCCTTGTATGTAGGATCCCATGATTCCTGGAATATCAGGCAGCCACCTACTCCTAGGACTGGCTAGTTTTATGGAGCACAGCCTTGGGGCATGTGCCAGGACTCCCTCTCTCCCCTTCCAGGCCTGGGGACTTTTCCATCCCTTGTCATCACCTCCACCAAGACCCTCTGCCTCCCACCCTCCTACCCTTCTTAATACACTTCATATTCTTTCACTGTTGGCTTTAATAACACATTAAACTCAGAGCCCATTTCCATTTAAACTAGTTTTCTTTTCCTCGAGGGCAAAGAAAGGAGGGAGCTTAATTTTTAAATCTTAACTTTAAAAATGTAGCATACAGAAGACAAACATACTTGGTCCTCCCCTCACATAGCTGTGCAATTCAGCTTGTACCCAAACCTGAAGTTAATCACACCTATCCTCCTTCAAAGGCAATTAGGGTCCATTGTTATTCAACTTGAGTGAGAATCTCAACCCTCACTCCAAGCAGTTTAGATCTAAGAATAATTTGGGGCCATATAGAACCAAATAGCTAACCCTGAGCCGGGTAATACTCTAAGAAACTACATGCATAATCTCACAAAAATCATTTCAACAACTCTGTGAGATAAGTATTATTGTTGTGTCCATTTTACAGATGGGAAAACTGAGGCACGGAGAAGTTAAGTCACTTGTCCAAGGTCCCCCAGTCAGTAAATAGTAGAGGCAGATGTGAGTCCACATAGTCTGATTGGAGAGCGTGTGATCTCGAACACAGAGCACAGACTCTGAAGTCAGACTATTTCCTCCATCATCTACAGCAAAATTTTAGTGTTCCCTATTCTTTGCAACTTTCTAATGAAAGCAGGCTTTTTCTTTTTAAAAATTTTTATTTATTTATTTTGGCTGCGTTGGGTCTTCGTTGCTTTGCATGGGCTTTCTCTAGTTGCGGCAAGCTGGGGCTACTCTTGGTTGCAGTACACGGGATTCTCACTGCGGTGGCTTCTCTTGTTGCAGAGCACGGGCTCTAGGCGCGCGGGCTTCAGTAGTTGTGGCACGCGGGCTCAGTAGTTGTGGCGCATGGGCTTAGTTGCTCCACAGCATGTGGGATCTTTCCAGACCAGGGCTCAAACCCACGACCCCTGCACTGGCAGGTGGATTTTTAACCACTGTGCCACCAGGGAAGTATGAAAGCAGGCTTTTTTTTTTTTTCCTTTTTTTTCAATTTCAAAATTAAACTCAAAGACCACTGTAAAGAGAGTGTTCCTGTAAAGAAAGGAGTCTCACAGTCTGCTCTAAAGAGACATTTTCTGCCACGGCTTTCCGAGCAGCAAGTGGGCTGAGGGGCTTGGAGTTTGGGGGAAAGGAGATGGGTATCCTTGAACCTTGTGGAGAGCAAGGACATGATGGTAACAGTGGCTCCCATTGACTGGGTCTTCCTAACATGCCAGGCCCTAGGTTAAGTGCTAGATAGATGGGTATATGTAATGTGTATGTTTACATGAGACACACACTAGAGGTCAAGTTTTTATGCACCGCCCTACTCTACACTTCCAGGTTTTTAGAGGGGAGTTTTTTTAGAGATCACTTCGTCATACCTCCTAATTTATAGGTGAGGAATCATTTCGGTTCATTCCTCAACAGCCATGGAAGTTCTGTTCTTTGCTGGGCCCCATGCTGAGCTCTTAGGAAAGATAGAAAAGAACAATTCAAGGTGTTAGCAATAGGAATCTCTGGGTGGTAGGAATATAGTGTTACTCTTATTTTTTCTTATCTGTATTTCTGTACTTTCTTTCTTTCTTTCTTGGCCATGCTGTGTGGCTTGTGGGATCTTAGTTCCCTGACCAGGGATTGAACCTGGGCCCTTGGCAGTGAAAGCGCGGAGTCCTAACCCCTGGACCACCACGGATTTCCCTATATTTTCTTTTTCATAATAAAATAAAAATAAGTCCCCCCCATTATGCCCCTACATGTACAGTACTCTTTCTCCAGTTTAAATGATTACACACCTCAAAACCCCTATGGTGGGAGAAATTCCAGTTAAGGAATTCAAGACCTTGTACTAGAGAGGTGTCCCCCTAATTCACACATGGCAGCTGCATCTGCAGTCCCATCTGAGTAAATGTCATGACACCCCACTTTCCTCCTCTCAAATCCCCAAAGGGCCCAGGAATTGGCATCTGAACCCAATTTTCCATAGCAGTGATTCTCAGTGGGGCCTGAGCATTCAGAAAAGTATAGGGCAGATTTGATTGTCATAATTTCTGAGGCTGCTACAGGCATGCAGTTAGCAGGGCTGAGGGATGGTGGTCATCCTGTAATTCACCAGGCAGCGTCCACAGCAAATGTCATGCCCAGAACGCCAGTGGACTCCTGTAGGCTGGCCTGGTGGCCTGGGAGATGTTTGGGCCTGGAAATACTGCCCTAATGGATCATGCCTACCCAGCTGATCAGATCTAACCTCTTGGGAAGTTTGAAAGCCAGACCCAGAAAAAGTGAACTGAAATAGCAGGGGCCATGAGAGCCCATATCAGGAGTCCGGTGGGGTCACTGTGCTGGGAGTGAATGTGCCACTTCTAAGGAACAAGGACGTTCCAGGGACCCCATGACTTCCGTGGGTCTCAAAGGGCATGACCAATGTCCCAGGTGTCTGTGAGGCTCCACCATAAATGCTCAGCAGCTGCATGGGATATATAAGCCTATGAAAAATCCTACACATTTTTTTTCTTTTACTGAAAGTTATTGAATAGGCATAGAGTGGCATTTTAAATATTTTTAAACTACTTCCACTATTAATGGATATTCTATATACCCTTTCTTATTTTCTTGAAATGTTTTAGGATTCATTCTTTTTGTGGGTTATTTTGGGATAGGTAGCATGCCCTCTGAGAGGGATATTCTTCTATGGAATGTTTGTTGCCTTTTTAATTTTTACAGCTCCAGGTCCCAAGGTCATAACAAGAAATGATTTGAAATTTGTATGAACTGGATCTGAAATCCTCAGAGTTGCCTATAAGTTGAACAGAAAGAAGTAAATTCACATATTTAAGTGTTTGGATAAGTAGACTTTGTGACTGGGGAAGTATTATACCCCTGAACAACATCTAGCTAAATATTTCGTTCAACATATAATTTTTGTTAATTAAAATAATTAACGTTATAGGCTCAGAGAGGGAAAGCAATTGGCTCAGAGTCACACAGCAAGTTAGTGCAAAGCTAGAACTACAACTTTGGTTCCTCATCTTGAAGCTCAGTGCTCTTTCCATTCGTTCTCTTCCCATGACTGTTGACTCACAAAGCTATGGGCAAGGAGGAAGTTTAGCTTAAGAGTGAAGCTGGGGGAATTCCCTGGCAATCCAGTGGTTAGGACTCTGCACTTTCAGTGCTGAGGGCCTGGGTTCAATCTCTGGTCCAGGAACTAAGATCCACGCAAGGCACGCAATGCGGCCAAAAATATATATAAGATAAAATTTTAAAAAGAGTGAAGCTGAGGGCTTCCCTGTTGGTGCAGTGGTTGGGAGTCCGCCTGCTGATGCAGGGGACATGGGTTCGTGCCCCGGTCCGGGAAGATCCCACATGCCACGGAGCGGCTGGGCCCGTGAGCCATGGCCGCTGAGCCTGCGCGTCCAGAGCCTGTGCTCCACAACAGGAGAGGCCATAACAGTGAGAGGCCCGCGTACCGCAAAAAAAAAAAAAGAAAAAGAGTGAAGCTGAAAAGAAAAGGAAGATGAAGTAGAGGTCATAACAGGAAGGCAAACATCTTAAAGCTTTTTTGTTGTTGTATCAGTATTCTATTGTTGTAGCAAATTACCACATATTTGGTGGTTTAAAATAACATAGATTTATTATCTTACAGTGTTGGAGGTCAGAAGTCCAACATGGGTCTCACTGGGCTAAAATCAAGGGGTAAGGAGCGCTGTGTTCCTTCCAAGGCTCTAGAGGAGGATCCATTTCCTCACCTTTTCCTGCTTCTGGAGGGACTCCATAGTCCTTGGCTTGTGGTCCCCTTCCCCCTTCTTCAGAGCAGCAATGTTGCATCTCTCTGACCATTCTTCCACAGTTACATCTCCCTCTGACCATAACCAGAAAAGGTTTTCCAATTTTAAGGACTCCTGTGATTACACTGGCTACCTGGATAATCCTGGATAATGTCCCTGCCTCAGGACTTCAATTTAATCACATCTGCAGAGTCCCTTCTGCCATGTAAAGTAACAGATTCAGAGGTTCTGGGGATTAGGATTTGGACATTTTAGGACATTAGACAAAGGCCATTATTCTCCCTATCACAGTTATGAAATATCATGCATAGACATTCATAGAGAAGTAGCTTAAAATGATATTATAGAACAAAATACCCTCATGACCACCACCCAAAACCAGAAATAAACATTGCCAGAATCTTGGCAAGAACTCTTCCCTCAATCTTGTTTTTTTGGTTGCATTTGCCTGAAAATTTTTTGTCCATTTATCTGAAACATTTTTGTCACTTTATGTGTTTCCTATAAATTGCTTATAGCTAGATTTTAAAGTCATTTAGTCTCATAGTTTCTGCCTTATAATAGGTTAATCAGTCTGTTCATATTTATTGTAATAAACAATATACTTTTTTCTTTCTACCTTATTTTACGTTTACTATTTATTTTTCATTAATGTTTTCCTGTTTGCTTTTTTAAAAACTTTTGTTGACTTGGTCAAGTTTCTATTTATTGCCATCCACCTTCCCCCTTTACTAAGCTGCTAGTGTTTATCTTTTCTTTCCTAGCAATCACAATTATTCTTAAATTGTTGTATCAGTACATGGTAATAATCCTACTCCTTCACCAAAATGTTTTACTTGCCCATTCCCACACAATCTCCTGAAAGATGATACCTTTAGAATGCTGTTAACTTCCCCACTCTTCCTACTCCTGGAGTTTTACTAAGATAGTTTACAGGGTTTTTTTGTTCTAATCTATTATTAGGCTTTCCATTAAAGTTCATGATTTCTGCAAAAGAATCATTACTTAATACCTAAAGCACAAATTCCCAGTCTATCTCCTACCATTTAAAGCGAACTATATATATCGCAAGATTCGTTGCTCACCTCTGCTACCCCATCTCTTCATCTTGCATTATCATGAGCTCTCAATCACTATTGAGAGAATTTCTTGAGCACTTCCCTCAGATAGGCATGCACACGATCCATGCACTGAATCTTGTATGCTAGCAGATGTCTTTCTTTTGCCCTGGTTGAGAAGTGACACGATGACTTGTTTTGATTCTTGGGTTACATTCCTTTTCTCTTAGCAGTCTGTATTCTACTGTCTCCTAGCTCATAGGATTGCAGATGGGTGGTCTTAAACTAGTCTGATTCTTGCTCCTTTATAAGTAACCTAGTCTTTCTATCTGGAAGCTTGCAAATTGTTGTTGTTGTTGTTGTTTTCTACCTCTGGAATTTAGGAATTTCATCAGGATATGTCTAGATGTTTATCTTCATTCATGTCAGTCGTGTAATCTTCAGACTCAAATTTGCCTCTCCACCTGTTACTTTTCTCTCCTTTGGGGACTCCTATTATTTGTGTGTTAGGTCTTCTGGATCTGTCCTTCAAATCTACATTTAATGCTATGATTTCTTTTCCCCTACATTTTTTTTTTTTTTTTTTTTTTTTTTGCTGTACGTGGGCCTCTCACTGCTGTGGCCTCTCCCGTTGCGGAGCACAGGCTCCGGACACACAGGCTCCACGGCCATGGCTCGCGGGCCCAGCCGCTGCGCGGCATGTGGGATCTTCCGGGATAGGGGCACGAACCCGTGTCCCCTGCATCGGCAGGCGGACTCTCAACCACTGCGCCACCAGGGAAGCCCTTCCCCTACATTTTTGATGTGTTGTAAGATTTCTTCCAGTATCTTTGAGTCTCTCATTACTGACTGTGCCAATTACCAAGTATGTCTATTTTAATGATAAATTCAGGCATTGAAGAAATAACCACAGAATGGGTCTATGGGCCACCTAGGCCCACTGAATTGGCCTGGAGTTAAGATTCCATCTATCACCTGGCTGCTGTAAGCATCTACTTTGATTGGTGGATCACAGTGGCATTTTGGGTCCCTAGGAATGTGTCCATTAGAGCCAATGTCTAATAACCCATGAAGGGTCTGGATATTTCCTTTTACCCAGTGCACACCCTAGTAAAAGGGCCACAGGTCCCTTTGGGGAAGGCTTAGGGAAAGACTTATGATGAGTACTTGCAGCAATGGTACAAGGTCCTTCCTCAAGGAGACTTGGCATCACCCTCTAGGTCTATGATTAACTTGGGTCTGCGAACTAGTGACAGGCTATGATTCTCCACTGTGACGACTCAAATCAGAATTTTGGCTACCAGACCTAGGGTTTCTCCTGTAGATCAAGCAGAAGAGAAACACTCCCAGAATGCTGGAGTGAGGACCTCTGAAAATTCACTCCTTCATAAAAACAAGAAGAACTCTGGCTAAAATGGTCAAAATAAGCTTTTTCAGAACTCTGAAAATTAACCAAAGCCTAGCTACAACCCAAGGAGCATTTATTCCAGAAAAACAGCTGTGTCCTAGTGAGAACGGTGAACTTTGTGCAGTTTTAACTTGCCTTAGTCCCATTCTCCTCTTCACAGGTTCACAGAAACCTTGAAAAATAAAAGCCTCACAACTAAAGGAATTGTGAAAACCAATGCTTAGTGGCCACAGGAGGGGGAACAGGTTTGAATCTCCATAACAGCTCCATTCCCAGAGAAGTATCTTTATTTGGTAGCTCTCTGAAAAGCTCTATTCTCAGAGTTTGTCTTTATTTGATCCGACTCAGAACTCTCCCTGTGCTACAGCCATATCCCTAGGGATATGTTGAAACATCTCTAGTTTAAAACAATCAGTGGCCATTGTTTAATATAACAGCAGCCTGAGATGGTGATACCAGTTTTGGGGTAACGAGAGGCTGGACCTCAATCCCTGGTTGGGGAACTAAGATCCTGCAAACTGTGCAGCACGGCCAAAAAATTAAAAAATAAAAACTTAAAAAAAAAAAGAGGCTAGCGACTTCCCTGGTGGCACAGTAGTTAAGCCTCCGCGTTCCCAATGCAGGGGGCCCAGGTTCCATCCCTGGTCAGGGAACTAGATCCCACGTGCATGCTGCAACTAAGAGTTCGTGTGCCACAACTAAGGAGCCCACATGCCGCAATTCCCTAAGGAGCCTACCTGCCGCAACTAAGACCCGGCGCCACCAACTAACTAAATTAAAAAAAAAAAAAAAAAAAAAAAGAGGCTGGACCAAAAAAAACACGAAAAGACTTAAAAGGAAAAACTAGGGAATGAAATATCCATAGAGGGCTTTGAAAAGCCCTGACACATTCCTGGGAATCCCTATAAGGTCACAAGCATGAGTAGGGCTGTATGCACTCAGGAAAGACCTGAGAAGACCCTAAGCTCTTACCTCTAGCTGACCTTGATGCTCTGTGCAAGCAGGAAGTGGAAGTTAAAGCAGTGTTGTGCACACACACACACACACAGAACCCCTCAGAAAAGGCTAGGAAATTTATTGGTTGAAGGCATTAGAGGAAATCTCTGTCCAGTCATTAGCTGACCACTAAGCAAGCTAATTGAGCACAGACTTCAGTGGCCATGTGCAAAGAATGCAGTCTTTACAGAATTCATCTAGGAAAGTTCGTAAACAGCAGCAACAACAACAACAAAGCCTGAGGAGGGGTGGAATCAGATTTTTGGAGTTGTGACCTTATAATATTTAAGATGTCACTGTCAAAAAAATTTATGAGACATGCAAAGAAACAGGAAAGTATGGCCCATACAAAGGAAAAAAAGGAGTCAAAAGAAACTGTCCCTGAGGAGTTATCAGACAAAGTCTTTAAATCAGCTATTATATTCAAAGAACTAAAGGAAACCATGCCTAAAGAATCAAAAGGAAGTGTGGGAATGATGGCTCACCAAACAGAGACTATTAATAAGCATATAGAAAATTATATTTATCTTAAAAATGTGCATGTATGTGTGTGTATGCACATGCATATATATATATATATATATATATATATATATATATATATATATATATATACACATATATCAAATAGAAATAGAAATTCTGGAGCTCAACAGTACAAAAGTACAATTGAAATGAAAGGTTCACTAACAGGGCTCAATAGAGGATTTGACTTGGCAGAAGAAAGAATCAACACACTTGAAGACAGGTCAATTGCGATTACTCAGTCTGAGGAATAGAAAGAAAAAAGAATGAAGAAAAAGGAATGGAGCCCCCAGAGACCTGTGGGATACCATCAGATGTACTAATATACATATAATGAGAATCCCAGATGGAGAGAACAGAAAGGGGCAGAAAGTATTTGGGGACTTCCCTGGTGGTGCAGTGGTTAAGAATCTGCCTGCCAATGCAGGGAACATGGGTTCGATCCCTGGCCCAGGAAGATCCCATATATCACGGAGCAACTAAGCCTGCGCACCACAACTACTGAGCCTGCGCTCAGAGCCCACAAGCCACAACTACTGAAGCTTGTGTGCTCTAGGGCCCGCGTGCTGCAACTCCTGAGCCCACGTGCTGCAACTACTGAAACCCTCGCACCTAGAGCCCATGCTCTGCAATGAGAAGCCACCGCAATGAGAAGCCCACGCACCACAACTATGAGTAGCCCCTGCTCACTGCAACTAGAGAAAGCCCACATGCAGCAACCAAGACCCAAACGCAGCCAAAAAAAAAAAAAAAAAAGAAAAAAAGTAGTTGAAGAAATACTTTCCCTGAATTTGATTTTTTTTTAATTAATTGGGGCTTCCCTGATGGTGCAGTGGTTAAGAATCCGCCTGCCAACCCAGGGGACGCAGGTTCAAGCCCTGGTCTGGGAAGATCCCACATGCCACGGAGCAACTAAGCCTGTGCGCCACAACTGCTGAGCCTGCGCTCTACAGCCCACGAGCCACAGCTATTGAGCCCACACAACACAACTACTGAAGCCTGCACATCTAGAGCCCATGCTCCGCAACAAGAGAAGCCACTGCAATGAGAAGCCCGCGTACTGCAACAAAGAGTAGCACCCGCTCGCCACAACTAGAGAAAGCCTGTGCGCAGCAACAAAGACCCAACACAGCCAAAAATAAATAAATAAATTTAAAAATTAATCTACACAGCCAAGAAGCTCAAAGTAGGATAAGCTGAGAGATTCATATCTAGACATATCATAATCAAACTGTTGAAAGACAGAGAGAATACTGAAAGCAGCAAGAGAAAAAACAAATCATCATGTACAAGGGATCTTCCATAAGATCAACAGCTAACTTCTTATCAGAAACTATGGAGGCCAGAAGACAGTGAGATAACATATGCAAAGTGCTGAAAGAACAAAACTGTCAAACAAGAAATCTATATCCAGCAAAACAATCCTTCAAAAAAATAAAGGAGAAACTAAGACATTTCCAGATAAACAAAAATGGAGAGAATTTGTTCCTAGCAGACCTACCTTACAAGAAATACAGAGGGACTCCTTCAGGCTGAAATGAAAGGACTAGACAGTAACTCAAATCCACATGAGGAAATAAAGAACATCAATAACGGAAACTATATAAGTACATAGAAAAGACAGTATAAATATATTTGTTTATAATTTTTTTATTTTAAAGACAACTGCAAACATTGTAAAACAATATACCCCAATAAAATTTTTAAAAATAATAATTAAAAAAAATAAAGACAACTGCAAAAAGCAATAATTGTAAAACTGTATTTATGGACTTATAATAAATAAAGATGTAACGTGTATGACAATAATAGCACAAAGGGGACTTCCCTAGTGGCGCAGTGGTTAAGAATCCGCTTGCCAATGCCGGGGACACGGGTTTGACCCCTGGTCCGGGAAGATCCCACATGCCGCAGAGCAACTAAGCCCGTTCATCACAACTACTGAGCCTGCGCTCTAGAGCCCACGAGCCAGAACTACAGAGGCCCACAAGCCACAACTACAGAAGCCCGCGCACTGAGAGCCCATGCTCCGCAACAAGAGAAGTCACTGCAATGAGAAGCCCACACACCGCAACGAAGAGTAACCCCTGCTCACCGCAACTAGAGAAAGCCCATGCTCAGCAGTGAAGACCCAAAGCAGCCAAAGATAAATAAATAAATAAGTAAATAGAATAATAGCACAAAGGAGGAGTGAGAGAAGGGAGCTATATAGGAGCAAGTTTTTATATACTACTGAAATTAAGTTGGCATTAACATGAACTAGATTGTTTTTTTAAAAATAAATTTATTTATTTTATTTATTTTTGGCTGCATTGGGTCTTCATTGCTGCATGCAGGCTTTCTCTAGTTGCAGTGAGTGGGGACTACTCTTCATTGTGGCGCGCAGTCTTCTCATCGCTGTGGCTTCTCTTGTTGCAGAGCACGGGCTCTAGGCACGTGGGCTTCAGTAGTTGTGGCACGTGGGCTCAGTAGTTGTGGCTCGCAGGCTCTAGAGCACAGGCTCAGTAGTTGTAGTGCATGGGCTTAGTTGCTCTGTGGCATGTGGGATCCTCCCAGACCAGGGCTCAAACCTGTGTCCCGTGCATTGGCAGGCGAATTCTTAACCACTGCACCACCAGAGAAGCCCAACTAGATTGTTTTAAGTAGAGATGTTAATTGTAATTCCCAGGGAAACCACTAAAAAAATAACTCAAAAGAATAGAATAAAACAACAAGGGAATTAAAATGGAATACTAGAAAATATTGAACACAAAAAGAAAGTGGTAGTGGAGAAACATAGGAACAAAAAAGAAAAGAATTATAAATAACAAATAGCCAAATGACAGATATAAATCCTATCTATTAGCAATTACATTAAATGTAAATGGACTAAACATTGCAGTCAAAAGATAGAGATGGGCAGAATAGATTTTAAAAACTCAACATGATCTAACTATATGCTGTCTTTATAATCAATGACATCAATAGATTGAAAGTAAAAGGATGGAAAAAGATATGCTATGCAAAAGCAACTATAAGAGATGTGGAGTGGCTATACTAATTACCAGACAAAACAGAATTTAAAACAAAACTTGTTACTAGAGACAAAATACATTTTATAATGATAAAAAGGTTGATCCCTCAGGAAGACATAATAATTATAAACATATATGTACCTAGAAACAGAACCCCAAAATACATGAAACACAACCTGACAGAATTGAGGGGAGAAATAGACAATTCAACAATAATAGTTGGAGACTTTAATACTGTACTTTCAATAATGGATGAAATAACTAGATAGAAGGTCAAGAAGGAAACAAATCCAACAATAGTGGAGTAGGTTTCCCATTTATTTCATTGCTAGGGACATGAACAAATACCATTGCCAAAGATCTCTGCTAGCCAAGAAATCAGATTGCCTGGTGGTCCCTGCTGCCCTTTACAGTTAATGTGTCCACCTTATCTGGATCCCATGATAGCAGGGACTGCAAATAAATGGTGATACCCCCTACAGTCATACCTGGCCTACAAAGAAGAATAACCAGAGAGCTTTTCAAGCATGGAGATGCTCCCTTCAATGTTTTAGCAAAGGAATTGTCTCTGGGTCCTCTCACTGAATACATTTGACAGATTACACATGATAAATCAGTCTATCACCCAAGCCTTTGGATTCCCTCTTCTATGTGATGCCAGGAGAACTCTAGTATCTCAACTTCACTAAATGTAGACCACTATTAGGTCTAAATTTCAGTCAGCTAACCAAATAACTTCTCAGTGCCAACTTCAGGTGTGTGAGCTAACACATTAAATCTGGGATCTTTAGTAAATACACCCATACAAGTGAATGTGGCCCTATCTAGTGTTATATTCTACCCTCATTCGTCTAACGCCCTTAGAATCCATTCTCACACACTCCTTAGGTCTCTGCCAACATATTAGCAATGTATTGCTATTCTTTTGATGTGTAAGCTGTTCCTTCCTGGATCATGGTGTGTACCTGTCTTCCTGAAATGTGTTGAGACTTGACCCTTGTTAAAGGCTTAGAGGCAACAGGGTAGTTGTGGTGAATTTTGAGTGGAATGAGCACCCCCTTTCAAGGCATTTGCCCCAGGTGAGGTTATCACAGGGTTTTCAGACAGAGAACAGCTAGTCTCATCAGACACAGAAGAGCAAGCTACTTCCACTGGCAAAGGAGATTCAGAATGACTTGGGAGTTCAATATTGTCTGCTTCATCTGATTCCAACCAGATGCACCCTTCCGAATTTCTGGACCTTATTCTTTCCTGATTGATACCCTAGTTTTCCCATGACAGATTTGATAAGAGTGTGAATTCAACTGTCATTATAAATCATCAACTTACACAATTAAATTTTGTGTTTGACTTTTAGCAATATCAGCTCTGGGTCTACATAATTAAAAGATAGTTTTAGGACTGTCATGTAAGTATCCTGGTTCTCAGATTGTGACTTGTGCTGGAAGTTAAGAGACCTGAGTTTGTCATTTTCTCTCTGTAATCACCCAAGTGCACTGCAAAGAATCCATCCTACACCACAGGTCTGAGTCATTACTACTGCCGTAGGAGTCAAGGGCAGCAGCCAGTTGGGCTCCCAAGGCATGAGCTTCAGTTGGCACCTCATCACACTCAACCACAGGTGACAGTTTGATTAACTGTGATGCCACTGCATCCTGTGGATTGCTAGCATCCCATTTCCCATTGGTTAGGAGCTCAGCACTGTGCTCAAACTCAAGGGTGTGACCATATCATTGCAAAACCCCATCTTTGTGAGTCTTTCTCCTGGGACCACTGCCAGTACCAATTATTATATCAATCAAGGTCTAACCAGGAGAAAAAAGCCACAATGGGAAAGTTTAACATAAAGAATTATTAACAGGGGATTGGAATAATAGGGAATTGTCTAATTAGAGCTAAAGACAATTCTGAAGAATACAGAAACAGAGGTATTAAGATCAGCTACTCTCCCTAGGACTGAGATAGAGAGCCCAAGGAAGAGTCCTCTCCCACCAGGCTGAGATCCAGACTTCACCTGAAAGCGCATGGCAGAGAAGTCGCTGACTGCCTCACCAGTGGGACTTCCTGGAAATTTGCCCTCTGGGGTGTCATGCTAATCATGGAGCACTGCTGGAACCAAGATTGTAGGAAGTGTTCTCTACAGGAACCCAGTGCTGGAGAGAGCTTTGCCAGTACAGGGATCAAGCACTGTATAAAGTCATACCATTGTGCAGTCAACAGCTAGATGTATAATCAGGGAGAGTCCAGTACTGGAGAAAGCAGCACCAAGAATCAAGCACTGTTGTCGTTAGAGAAAGTGCACTTGGTAAGAGCAGAGTGCTGGAGAAAACCAGACTGCTACCAAAGTCAAGTGCTGGAGGAAGCTTGCTCTGCTGGAGATCAGTGCTAGAGAAAGCCTCGTAAGGTGCAAAAGAAGTCTGAAGTGTCAAGAGTCCACTCACTGCAAAGTCAGCTTGTGGTTTGGGGTCTGTGGTGACCACGTCGGGGAAGAGAGGGTGCAGCAAGGTGGTTGCAAGTTGGGGGCTGCGAGCTCCTCAAAGGACTCCTCACTCTCACACACATCTAAGGCAGGGAACCACTGGATGTGCCCCTGCAAAACTGTGCAGCAAGCGCAAGAAAAATACCAAACCTCAACAGGACCAGAGCCAGGAAAAGCATCCCCCTCTTCTATCAATGTCCCTCTAGCGCCCTCTACTGACAAAGCTTAACTGCCAGGAGAAATGCATAAATAGTCCAGTCCAGTATCTCAGAGCAGATACTAGAGCCTGAATTTGGAGCTGAGAGGCAATAAATTGAAAACTGTCATAGTGGCAGAATCCCCACACAGGGTCTCTCACCCACAGACTGGGGACCAATATGGCAAGGAGGGCTAAGTGAAAGTCCCACTTCCTACAAAGACAGCAAACTAGTAAAAATACCACAACCCTGGGAGAAGTGCAGAGATTCATGCCAAAGAATTGAAAGAAGCAGGGGTAGTGAGACCTATCACATACCCATTTAACCCGCCAGTCTGGCCTGTGCAGGAGTCAGATGGAAAATGACGGTGGACCTTCATGAACTTAATCAGGTGACACTTCCAATTGCAGCTGCTGTCCCAAATTTAGTACCTTTCCCCTGGTATTTGGTATGCAGCTATCAACTTGATTTTTCTTCCATACGAGTATGCAAGGTCCACCAGAGCGGTTTCCTTTTTAGCTGGCAAGGCCACCATGTAACTTCAGGTAGCCTCAGGGCTCTGTCAGTTCCGTTCTGCCGTAATAGAGTCTGCAAAGATCTTAATCATTAACATCCCACAAAACACCACACTGGTCCACTATATTGACAACATTACCGGATCTGATGAGCAGCAAGTAACAAGTACTAATAAGACATATGCAAACTAGAAAGTGGGAGATAAGCCCCACTAAAGATTCAGTGAAGTTTCTGGAGATGCAGTGGCCTAGAGTATGAAAAGGTATCTCCTCCAAGGTGAAAGACAAGTTGCTCCTCATACAACCTACTCCCCCTAAAAGAGGCCCAGTGCTTGGTAGGCCTATTTGGATTTTGGAGGCAGTGTATCTCATCAGTAGAGTCACCTGGGAGGTGCCAGTTTTGAGTCGGGACAAGAGCAAGAGAAGGCTCTGTGACATGTTCAGGCTGCATTACATCTGCCCTATCTCTTGGTATTTATGATCCCCCAGAGCCAGTGATACTCCAGCAAGCACCAAAAGCAGAATCAAAGCACAGACTCCTAGGAGTTTTGATAAGTGTAGGCTCTTTTCTATAGATAACTATTCTGCTTTTCAGCAACAGTCTCTGGCTTGCTATTGGGACTTGGTAGGAACTGAACACCTAACAAGGTGACATCAGGTGACCATGCAACCTGAGCTTCTCATCATGAATGGGGTGTTGTCTGACCAACCCAACCACGAGGTTGGGTGTGCACAGCAGCAATCTATCATCACTTGATATAAGAGACTAGACTTGGAAAGGTCCAGAAGGTGTGAGCCATTTACAGGACCAGCTGGCTCCTGTTGCATGGTCTTCTCTCCATCAATCTCTGGCTATGACTTTCTGGGGTGTCCCTTACGCCCAGCTGACTGATGAAGACTCAAGCCTGTTTACAAATGAGTCTGGCTGATAGGCCGTTATGACCTGACAGTGGACAGCTACAGCCCCCGCTCCCCAGCTGGGTGAACCTGGAGGACAATGGTGAAGAAAAATCCTCACAGTGGACAGAACTTCGAGCAGTGCATTTTGGCTGTTGACTATGTCCGGCATGAGAAATGGCCAGAAGTACGGACCTATGCTAATTCATGTGTCAGA
This sequence comes from Mesoplodon bidens, assembly GCF_964165515.1. Taxonomy (NCBI): domain Eukaryota; kingdom Metazoa; phylum Chordata; class Mammalia; order Artiodactyla; family Ziphiidae; genus Mesoplodon; species Mesoplodon bidens. The sequence continues at coordinate 44,246,581 of NC_138171.1, forward strand.
TAGGATTTCCTTCCTTTTCAAGGCTGAATAATATTCCATTGCATGTATATACCACATTTTGTTTATCCATTCATCTGTTGTTTCTATCCCTTGACTATTGTGAATAATGCTGCCATAAACATGGGTGTTCAAATATTTTTTTTGAGACTCTGCTTTCAATTCTTTTCGATATATACCCAGTAGCAGTGGAATTGCTGGATCTTTTTTGAGGGCCCACCGTACTATTTTCCATAGCAGCTGCACCATTTTACATTTCCACCAACAGTGAACAAGGGTTTCAATTTCTCCACATCCTCACCAACGTTTATTTTCTGTTTTTTTTTTAATAGTAGCCATCCTAATGTGTGAGGTGGCATCTCGTGGTTTTGATTTGCATTTTCCTAATAATAAGTGATGTTGAGCATCTTTTCATATGCTTGCTGGTCAGTTTGTGTATGTTCTTTTGAGAAGTGTCTTTTCAAGTTCTTTTCCATTTTTCAGTCAGGTTGTTTGTTTTATTGTTTTTATATTGTGGGAGTTCTTTAGACAGCTTGAATGTTAATCGCTTATCATAGAATCCAGGGATCTTTTTGATGAGACCTGTAGATCGGTATTTTTTAAAGCTCCTTCGCGTGTCATCTCTTAGGAAATGAGACAGTGTGTTTAAGTTAGTCCTCCTCAGGACAAATGGGTATATCATCCTACAGGAATAGAGCGTTGACATTCCCTACCTGGTTACTATATGTATCCATCAGTACTGTCCAGTCATGGTAACCCTGTTCTTCCAGGGTCACTGGACTCACAGTTCCCTGGGTCTATTCTTTCCTCCTTGCACAGATAGAAATGAGTTCATATTTATGCCTTATAAATAGAGGAAGAATAGAAGAAACAAAATTTCCATATATTAAAACTCTCCTACTTATAAAAAGCATCAAAATTATACATATCTATTCTCATCACCTTTCTTTATCTAAGAAAGGTAGTACAACTACCTTTTTGAAGACTTGATATTAACTATACTTTTGGGTAGCTTAGGGTCTCACAGCCTGTCCCAGATATTTCCCTTAAGCATAACGATCGTCATATTTTTTAGGGTGCTCAAATCGTTACAGCTTGGACAATGGCAGTCCATTTACTTAGCGTCTTTCTCTTTGTAACACTACCCCTGACATCCTTGAAAATATCCTTGCTTTCTGGCCTCAACGGGATGCTTGCAGACCCATCCTGATTTTTCTTGTATCAAGAAATGGAATCCACTACGCTCCTAGGACTCCTGGTTATTTTAATGGTAAATAATATGACATCAACATCTGGGCATTAGGGGTATACATGAGAGTTAGTAGCGGGGTACTGGACCTCACCTGGTAGAAAGAAGTGTTCTTTTAGGTACAGGTTTTTTGGTTTTTGTTTGTTTGTTTTGTTTTGTTTTTTGTTTTTGTTTTTTGCTGTGCGGGGCAGCTTGTAGGATCTTAATTCCCCAACCAAGGACTAACCGGGGCCTTCGGCAGTGAAAGTGTGGACTGCTAGTCACTGGACCGCCAGGGAAGTCCCCATTACAGGTTTATATTGATCTTTCCAATTTAACATATCGCTGCTGTGCCCTGCCTTCCTGACAGTCTGTAGCTACCATGATGCTGCCCTTACTATTATCCCCACCTGATAGCTGAACAAACTGAGACTTTGTAAGAGGTTATGTAACTTGCCTGAAATCACACTGCAAATAAGTGTAGAGCTGCCCGGCTCTATCAAATTTCAGAAACTGAGCTCCCACAGGGCCCAGCTTCCACCTCTGCCCGCTGTCAGAAATACATCGTTTACAAAGACTTTCCACCAAGTTGCCCCATTTAGAACTCCCAAGGCAGGGTCTTCCTAGTAGTCTTGGCTGGGGTGAGGAGAAGAGAAAACACTACAGCTTCTTCTTTCTTCACTGCAGGATTCGGGAGTGAGGATGACCAGGAGAGCCCTCCATGAGAAAGGCCTGAAAACAGAGCCCCTCAGGCGGCTCCTTCCCAGGAGGGGCCTCCGGACAAACGCCCGGCCCAGTTCTGCAGTGCCTCAGGACCCCAGAGCTCCCGTGGGAGGAAGCAAGGCCCCGAGGGCACCGAGGACGACCCCCCAGGGGAAGGGGAGGTGAGCCGACTCCCCAGGCAAGGCGAGGCCCTTAGGCTTCCCTTGGCCGCCCCAAGATCCAGCCACCCACCCGTGCCCCCCAAGGGTGCAGAGAGCTTCCCAGCTCCACAGCCACCGCAGGATCATCGGGGGCGAGCGGCCCCAGCCTGACCCGAACCTAAGGCCATAGCACCCATCTGGTTCGCCACCGACACCCGCTCAAAGCGGGCTCGATGACACCCCAAATGTGGGAAGGGCTTCGGGCACAATCGGACCACATCGAGCACCTGAGGACGCATCGCAGCCAGAGGGTCCGGAGTGCTGGGTGCGCGCCCGGCCTCCACCCGGGGAGGGGCTGCACGGGAAGTGCCCGGGCCTCCGCCAGCCTCCGGCCGAGGCCCGGGGAAGCAGCACAAGTGCAGAGACCCTGCGTCACATGCCCATCTCCCCACCCCTCCCTACTGCCTCCCCGAAGGCCCACGGATGCCCCGCTTGCGGGTGGGTTCCGTTGATCCCTGGAGGACCTGCAGCAAGACCTCCCAGCGAGGCCAGCCTCGCCAGTTCCCCGGGAGCCCACGGGGCCAGAGGCCTTCCCTCCCAGGCGCCCGCCTCGCCCACGTGGGGATGCGGAAGGTGGCCTAGGCTGGCTGGCGGGGAGCTCACGAAGCTTCTGGCACAACCCTGAGCCGCCCCCAACAGACCCCACCTGGAGAAGGCCCGGGGCGAGTGAGCCCTTTGAGCGGTTCCAACGGCCATCACCGAGTTCTTGCTTGCCCACTCCACTGCTGGGCCCGTTGTACTACGAAATAATCATGTCTCCCATTGGTTGAGGGCTTACTCCGTGCCAGGCTCTGTGATTTATGGGAATGACCTCATTCAATCCTCACCACATTCCCGTGCCATTGGGGTTCTCATTATCAGCATTTTACAGAAGGAGAAACTAAGTCTCAGAGAGGTTAACGGACCGGCCCAAAGTCACGCAGCCAGTATGTGGCAGAACCAGCGTTCAGACCCAGGTCTGCCTGCCTGACTCCACAGCCTGCCGCACGGCACTGCTTCTCCTGCCGGTACACAAGTGAAGGGTGCAGGTTTGACAGGACATCTGCTTATGAAGCATTCATTTTTCTCGTGGTAATTACATAAAACACTTTTTATACTAAAGTGAGCAGATACTCCCAGGAATGAAAGTGAATATTTGTGCCAAGATTGAAATGCAACTTGAGACGTCAGAGATATTCCATGCCAAGGTCAAGGCTTCAGGCTCAGCCCCTGACTCCCTGAACTGACCTCTTCTCAGACCTCTGCCTTTGGAGGGATGTTGACCAGGGAAGCTCTGCTGCAGGGCCAGCTTCTGTGTGGAACCTTCCTGGAAGCCAAGAAAGACGGCCTCTCCCCAGTTTGCCATCCCACTGAATTGCTTAGGAAGGTCATCGAGTTTCTCTGGGCTAAGGTTTCTAAATTCCCAACACATATCAATCTAGGATTGGGGATTGAAAAATTGGAATTCTTAGGAATTCCTGAAGTCATGTTATTCTGTATTTTTCATAACTTTCTATATTTTTTTAATAAATAAGAAATAAACGTTTAGTAGTAGTTACAAAGAACTGTAGGCTATAGCAAATATTCAAAACCAGGAAAATACCAGAGAACATTACTGGGTAGTATTTGGATAACGAAATGTTTAAACCTTCAGCAAGATCAACTACACTACACAGAACCATGTGTTGAAATTGCCAATTTAAGGACTTGTTTCTAAAACTTCTTACTTCTCAGAACATCATTCATAGGATTTGTATAAGCTATACAATACATGTAAACAGGTTAATATTTTAATCTGTGAGAATGACTCACTGTTAACAACAAGTAGGGCCACGAATACCTTTTTTTATTTGTTTGTTTGTGGCGGCTTGTGGGATCCTAGTTCCCCGACCAGGGATCGAACCCAGGCCCTCAGCAGTGAAAGTGTGGGGTCCTAATCACTGGACTGCCAGGGAATTCCCACGAATACGTTTTTTACATGGCAACAGCTACAAAAAAAAAGACTGATTAGTTGTGATCACTTATCTCCTATGTACTTCGGTCCCAAGTTCCAGAAATGTCTACCTTAACCTTGGACTCTGTGTCAGCCGTGCCCTGCTTTTTACTTGACATCAGTGGATTCCTTCAAACCAGGAATTCCTCGATGTTTATTGTTAAGCATTCGTTCTCACAGGAGAATTATAATAGTTTTTCCTGTTTTCCCAATTTCTCTTTTTTTTTTTTTGCGGTACACGGGCCTCTCACTGTTGTGGCCCCTCCCGTTGCGGAGCACAGGCTCCGGACGCGCAGGCTCAGCGGCCATGGCTCACGGGCCCAGCCGCTCCGCGGCATGTGGGATCTTCCCGGACCGGGGCACGAACCTGTGTCCCCTGCATCGGCAGGCGGACTCTCAACCACTGCGCCACCAGGGAAGCCCCCAATTTCTTGACTGATTGTTTTTGGGATTCAGAAAAACACAAATTTCAGGACTTCCCTGGTGGTCCCATGGTTGACTCCACAATTCCACTGCAAGGGATGCAGGTTTGATCCCTGGTCAGAGAAGTTTTGCATGCTGCGGGGTGTGGCCAAAAACAAAAACAAAAACACAAATTTCCTGAAAATGGTCGGGAAGGACTTCCTGCATCACAATACTCTTCTGAGCTGAGTAGGGTTGGCAAGGCAAATATGCTGCAGAAATAATTATCCTGTATAGCATAAAGCCCAGGCACTGAAGTTTCAAGGTTTCAGGAACCTCAGAGTCAGAAGATCCAATTATGGGTTCCAGCTCTGCCAGTTCCTGGTTGTGAGACCTTGGGCAAGTCACTTTACCTCTCTGAGCTTCAATCTAATGGATAGAATGATACCTGTGAAATAACATGCTTGCTTTGTGAGGCGGTACTGAAGAAGGGTTAAAAGTGTGGCTTTGGAGTCAGACAGTCGGAGGTTTGAATCCACTGCTTACTACCTCTTTGATCTGGGGCAAGGTCTAACCACTCTGAGCCCCATTTTTTCTCTTCTGTAAAACGGAAAAACTGATTGAACCCATTTCATAGGATTTTGGTGAGTTCAAATGAGATCACCTATAAAAACACTTAACACAGAGCGTGGTACATTGTGAATGCTTGATGCGTGTGGACCAGTATAGTTATTACCTGCTGTATCTACTACCTCACAGGGCAGTTGTGAGGATGAAAGGGAGGTTATATTGTGGAAGTGCTTTCTAAGCTGTGAAATGGTCATCCACACACTTCCCTTTCCTTCAGAGATGAGATGGCCAGAAGCTCTTGGCAGACATCAATGGTTTCTCCCAGTAAGGAGCCCAAGAATACCTACCTGTACCCACAGAAGGTAGCTGTGTTGAGGAGGCAGTGTCACCATGGTTACCTGGAAAAGAAGGTTTAGTTGCAATCAGGTAGGCAAACTCCAGCATCATCTGACTGTGGGCACACCTGGGGGAAAGCCAGTTTTCAGAAGGAAGCTTTGGAGAAAGGACAGTATTTAACAGAGCCTGCCCACCATAGGTTTGTTTAATAGGGATCAAGTCAAGAGAAGGTGGCGTGTAATAGAAGGTGGTGAGGGGCTGTTTGGCTGTTGTCTGAAGCCCTCTTATTGGCTGAACTTAGGAAACAATTCTATTAGCCGGAACCAGTGCATCCTGCTCCTGTCATGTGTGCACTTATGATGCTCATTCATTCTTAGACTGTGGACAAAACACGAATCAAAGGGCTCTCCAAAGATGATCTTGTGTAATCCTGACAGCAGCCCCATAAAGTAAATACTAGCATTACTCCCGTTCGGTAGCTGAGGGCTTGGAGTCTGGGAAAGTTAAGTCCATCGCCCAAAGTCACATAGCCTATATGTTGTGGAGTCAAGATTCAGACCAAGTCCAAACCCTTAGCCTCCGCCAGCCTTCCTCAACTCACCAGGTGCCAGATGCTGAGCTTGAACAGGGAAGAAGGAAACACAGACATATAGGATTTAGTGCCTCAAGTGGCCTCCTCTCTTGCCTTCTGTAACAACTCTCTCTCCCCATACTATGCCTACTTTTCTGGACACTGTTTCTTTGCTTCCAGGGATGTTTTTCTCTGCTTAGCCCTTAAGTCCAGGTTTTCTGGGCCCCATCCTTGGAAGCTTTTCTTTTGTACAGGACTGTGAGAGATCTTTATGTCCACAGCTTCAGCTGCCAGTCATCTCACCTATTTTTTATTTTCTAATTATTTTAAAAAAATTCTTTGGCTGCATCATGCAATTTGTGGGATCTTAGTTCCCCGACCAGGGATCGAACCTGGGCCCTCGGCAGTGAAAGCGCAGAGTCCTAACCACTGGACCGCCAGGGAATTCCCTGTCTCTCCTTCTAATCCAGACTGCCCCTCTGAGCACCAGCTCAATCCAGCCAACTGCCTCCTTGACTTCCCCTCTGACGTTCCAGCCTCCCAACCGAATTCATCCTCTCCCCCTTAACATGCCTCCTCCTTACCATGGCCTCCTAGTTTCAATACTGGTGTAGTGGTGAGGAACCCTAGAAGTCTTCCTAGATAAAGCCTCTTGAGTCAGTTCTTGGGGCTGGAGAGGGACTGTGGGGTGTATGCTTTGAGAGCTGCCATGGGTTTGGCGGTGAACTTGGAGGGTAGAATGCATCGTTTAATCAACTGTCTGCTAAGTGCCCAGCAGTGGGCCTGGTCTAATAGCAGGCGTGGAGGACACAATCATGAATGAAACAGACAGGATCCCTGGCTTCAGGGAGCTTTCAGGCCACTAGAGAAGACGGACCTCAAGCAATCCTCCCCAAATGCCAACTCTTACAAACTGTGACAAGTATCATGAAGGAAACGTTCAGGGTGCTATGAAAGAATGTGGTAAATCTATACTGGGTGGGGGGAGGGGGTCAAAGGCCATTTGGAGAAAGTGACAATTACTATATTCCTGAGAACTGAGTTGAGGGAAGAGAATTCCACATAGAAGCAACCGTAGGTACACGCACAAAGACCCAGAGGTGGACAAGAAGGCGGTGTGTTGGGAAAACTGAAAGGCAACTCGTGTCTGTGGCTCTGAGTATGCTGGGGCATGTGGGCAAGACAAGACTGGCCTGGTTGGCTGGGGAAGGTGGCAGGTGCCTTGTGGGCCATGGTAAGGAGCCTGGATTTTGTGGTTTAACTTTTTATTTGGAAATAATTTTGAAGTTACAGAGAAGTACGAAGGGCATCCCTGTGTCCTCTACTCCAAACTCATCTGTTAAACATTACTTGTTCTCCCTCTATATGTCGTATATACATGTGACTTGTATTCTGAACTATTTGAGAATAAGTTGCGTACATCTTGTTCCCTTACCCTTAAATACTTAGAATTTCCTGCCCCAGTGCAGTACAGTTATCCACTTCACTAAATTTAACATTGATGCAATATGGTACCTAATTTACCATTCACTTTGTCAATTGTCTCAATAATATCCTTGATGTAGTATTTTCCCCTCTAGTCCAGAATCCAGGCTAGAAATGATGTATTGCATTAAATTGTCATTTCTCTTTAGTCTCCTTTAATCTGGAATAGTTAGCCTTTGTCTTTTTTTTTTTTTTTTTTTTTTTTGCGGTACGCGGGCCTCTCACTGTTGTGGCCTCTCCCGTTGCGGAGCACAGGCTCCGGACGCGCAGGCTCAGCGGCCATGGCTCACGGGCCCAGCCGCTCTGCGGCATGTGGGATCTTCCCAGACCGGGGCACGAACCCACGTCCCCTGCATCGGCAGGCGCACTCTCAACCACTGCGCCACCAGGGAAGCCCAGCCTTTGTCTTTTATGACATTGACATGGTAGAAAAATGCCGTCTTCCCCTTTAACAGAACGTTCCTCATTTGAGCTTTGTCTACTGTTTCTTCATCATCGTATATGGGTTAAGAATTGCCGGCCGGAAGACTGCATAAATGTTGTCGTATCCTTCTCAGTGTGACAGCAAGAGGCACACAATGTCTGTCTACTCCTCCTTAGTGATTTTGTCTGATTTCTCCAATCTCTATTTAAAACTTTTCCCTCATAATTGATAAGCCGTCAGGGAGATACATTACAACCATGCAGCTACCCTATTCCATAGATTATTAAATAGATGAGATTGACTATCTCTTCATGGTTCTTGCCTGAATCAGATCAGTCTTTATTACGATGGTTACAAAATGATGACTTCAACTCCAGGACTCCCTCCACTTGACCTTCTTCTGCCTACTTATTTAATATTTATTATTAGTAAGGACTTGGAGATTTATATTATTTTCCAATAGCTTTATAGTTATTAACCTTACTTATTTTGGTGCTCAAATTGCTCCAGATTTGGGCAGTGGGAGCCCCTTAAAACTAGAAGCCTGGTTTTTATCCCCACTTCAGTGGAGTAGCATGATTCTGTTTGCACATATGACCACCTTTTATTGTGTGACAGTGTGTCGTAGGGGCACAGACATAGGGAGACCTGATGGGAAGCTCTTGTGTAGTTCAGGAGAGAAACGTGGCTTAGACTGGGGCGTTGACATATTGGATGGAGAGAATAGATGGACGTTGGAGGAACTTTGGTGGTAGAATCGGCAGGACTTAGCGGGTACAGGTGGGAGGGGAATGTGTGAGAGGTCAGAGAGGGAGAAGTCAGGAGTGACTGAAGTGGCTGCAGGGATGGTGGAGTCGTTTACTGACGTGGGAAAGACAAGCAGAGTGAGGGGGTCGGGTGGGATGGGTATTTTAGACAGTTGAGTTTGAGATGTCTTTGACATCTGAGTGAAGGAGTCAAGGAGACAATTGGATATATTGTTCTGGAGCTGATGAGAGAAGTCCAAACCAAAAGAAAATTTAGGACTGCCACAGATGGATGGTTTCTGAATGCACGGTCCTGAATGAAATGCTGTGAGAGGGAAGTGTAGAGGAGAGAGAGGGATCAGGGAGGGGAATCCTGAGGGAGTTCACTGTTTAGGGGTCTGGAGGTGCATGGCAGGAGATGGCAATGGATGGGTCTGTGGGGTCAGATCCCATGGAGCCTGGAATGTCAGGCCAAATCCTGAAGGCTCTGGGAAAGCATTGAAGGGTTCTGAGTAGGGAAGTGAGTGACAGGGAATGATTTGAGTTTTAGAAAGATCGTTCTGAGAGCCAAGCGGGGATGATTTGGAAGGTCATGACAGTAGCTAATGCTACGGTTCTTTCTAAAGTAAATTGGTTTCTCTTTTGCCACTGGAGCTTGCTCAGATGGCCACCTGCACCTGAATGCCCTCTCCTTGTCCATCTGGGCACAAAAAAAGATGATCCGAACATCTGCCCCAGCTGCTCTTATCAGTCCCAGGTAATGTGACAGCAAACCCCCATCTCCTTGCCTCATTTTGGCTGGAGGCTTTTTTTGGGGGGGGCGGGGGGTTTGAACCTTTTGAGCCAGGCAAAGTGTAGGTGTGCAGGGGATGGTCTCTGAGGTTTGTGAGAGTTTAGGGACCGTGATCCTCTGCCCCGGCCTGCTTTGAGTTTAGCGTGGTCTCTGTCCCCCGGGCAACTGCCCATTTAAACCTGTATGTCGTCTCCTCCCCACACCCACACATGCAGGGGGAGGTGGGTCACGTCTGGAAGAACATCTCAGTGCATCCTCTCCTTAGCAGGGGCGGTGCTGTGCAGGGGACCTGCAGTTCTGCCCAAAGGGTGTCAGCACCTGTTTGGATGGAGACACAAACAACCAAAAGTGGACATAAGAGGCCAGAGGGAGGGGCAGATGCTCTGGAAGCTCAGGAAAGGCAAGATTGTTTCTAGTTGGAGAAATCAGGAAAGGTCCCCTGAGAAGGTGGCATTTGAATCAGGCCTTGAGGGTAGAGGATTATTCAGTGGAAAAGAGGAAATAAAAAAAAATCAAAGTCCTGCGTCCTCATATTTTATTGACATTGTCAACACAGTCGTTATTGGTTGCATAAATATCCTATTAGGCAGATCCTCCATTGTTAGTTCTCCGACTGTTGGAATAATTCATACCAGGCCTTGTGACATTGGCTTGGGGCTTGGGGCTGGGCACTGGGGACAGAAGCAACTTGGGACCAAATGCAACTCAGGAATCAGTGCTTGAGCCCACCCGCTCATTCTTCCATTCAGCAAGACCCACCACATCCCAGGCCCTGAGGCTACGACGACGATGAGGAGGACATGGTTCCTGTTCTGAAGACCTCACGTCTGCTAGAAAGGGAGTCACAAGTGGAGAGAATTTATTGTAGGGCACGGGTACATGCTGCCGTAGAGGCACAGCGCATTCAAGAAGCGGTGCTGACACAGAGAAAGGGGCTGAAGGGAGCTGAGGCCTTGGGAGCAGATGAGTGTATCAGGCAGAGTGAGACAGCGAGAAGGAGGGGAGGTCTGAGGACACACGTCAGAGGACCAAGCTCACGTGGAACACAGCAACATACTTCTCTGTCCACAGGTTGGAAGGCACATCTCTCCTACTCTTAGGCTTCTGGGCATTCATTTTTTCTGTTTTCTATTTCAAATATTTCCTTTCCCATTTTGGGGGTGGGGGAGTGTTTTATACTCTCTTCCAAAATCTCAACTTGCATGCTTAATTCATTTCTTTTATTTTTCTCTTTTTGACACTAAAAGCATTTAATGCTATTAATTATGCCTCTGCAGATAGCTTTGACTGTATCCTTTTTTAAAAATTATTATTTTCTAAATAGGTTGCTTTTTATCCTTGATTTACTTCTTGTCCTAAGGGTAATTTGAGATGTTATGTTTTTCAATTTCTGAGTGGTGTGTTTTATGTTATTGTTAGTTCTACTGCCTTTTGATCCGAGACTGACTTCTAGAATTACCACTTTTCAAAATTTACCAAAATATTCTCTGTAGCTTAATATTTATTGAATTTTATCACTGTCCATGAAACTTGAAACAAAGGTACACTGTTTTCAGGGTCAAAATTTATATGTTCATATCTTTTATGTGCTTATTTATTTTTTGATTGTTTGGAAAACGTGTTAGAATACTTCCAATAAAACTGTTTCTCATGTTTCTTCTTGTATTATGAAATATTTGATTGCATGGATCTTTGTTGTTATTTAACACATAAGAATTAAACCCCTTCACTGTGAAGTATACCTTTTATTTTTCTTTAATTTTATTTTACTTTTTATTGAAGTATAGTTGATTTACAATGTTGTGGAAGTATACCTTTTAGAGAGTGAGGTTAAGAGCTCACATTCGGGAGTCAAGACAGCCTGGATTCACACCCCAGCTCCACCATCTCTCAGCTTAGATTCCTTATCTGCAAAATGGAGCTAATAATGGTATTTCCAAGTTTGGGTTTTTTAAGCACAAGCTGCCTCTACTCTTTGCTTGGCCCTGCAATTTTTTTTTAAAATGATATTTTCCTTGTCCCTTGTATACGTTGTTGGATTAAATGAGATGATGAATAGAAAGCATTTAGAATGCTGCTTGGCACAAGGTAAGTGCTCAATAAAGCCAGAATTCACTGCTACAATCACTGTTATGTTGCCTGGCTGACCATTCCTGGCATTCGAGGCCTCTGTTGTGGAGAAAAGGTCTCTAGGAACCTCTTTCTTTTTCTCCATCCAGTAAACATTTGGTAAACAGAATGCTTCTTCATGCAGAACTTTAGAAGACACTGTGGGGAATTCCTTGGCGGTCCAGTGTTTATGACTCCGCGCTTTCACTGCCAAGGGGCAAGTATTCAATCCCTGGTGGGGGAAACTAAGATCCTGCAAAAAAAAGCTGACAACTTCCCAGCATGCAAATGCAGTGACACACTTTGGCTTTAATGGTGGGATCACTGGGTGAGTGTCAGTGGCCTGCTGCCACTAATGTGGGGGTGGGGAGGGCAGGTAGGATGGGAGAAGAGGGGGAGGACCCAGCTTTCCCTGGATATTGTATTGAACACTACTGTCCAGCCCTCAGAGCCTCACATCCCTTCCACCAGTGCTGCGAGCCAGAACGCTGTAGGATTCCTGTCAATAGCTTCCACCTGCAACCTTCAGATGCTTGCCCTCAATGCTGGAGCCACTTTCCCCATGGGAACCTGCATGTCACCATGCCCTCCCTCCCCCAAGGGGGCTTATAGCCAAAGACTGGTGTGAAGTACAAAAGCCCAGCTCCTTGGCCTGAAGTAGGACAAACTCTAAGGTGTTATTTATATCCCAGAGCTGCTAACACACTTGTTAACCTGCCTACCTCACTCCCTTACTGGTTTTTCCTGGGAACACTTCCTTAATACATCACTTGTACTTTATTTATTTATTTATGTTGGCTGCGTTGGGTCTTCATTGCTGTGCGTGGGCTTTCTCTAGTTGCAGCGAGTGGGGGCCACTCTTCATTGCAGTGCGTGGGCTTCTCACTGTCGTGGCTTCTCTTGTTGCGGAGCATGGGCTCTAGGCACGGGCTTCAGTAGTTGCGGCACGTGGGTTCAGTAGTTGCGGCACACGGGCTCTAGGTGTGCGGGCTTCAGTAGTTGTGGAGCAAGGGCTCAGTAGTTGTGGCTCGCGGGCTCTAGAGCACAGGCTCAGTAGTTGTGGCACACGGGCTTAGTTGCTCCACAGCCTGTGGGATCTTCCCGGACCAGGGCTAGAACCCATGTCCCCTGAATTGGCAGGCAGATTCTTAACCACTGCGCCACCAGGGAAGTGGTTAAGAGGTTTTTGTTTTTTTTTTTTTTTTTTTTAGGAGTTTTAAATTTCAGTTATTGTACCTTTAATTTTTAAAAGTTCTATTTGATTCTTTTCAAGTCTGCTTGGTCATTTGGTGGCGTTATTATTTCCTGCTCCTTGGCAGGTATTTTAAGTCTATGTTTTATTTCTTTAAACATAATAATCAGAGGTATTTTATAATTTGGGTGTGATAATTCCAATATAGGAAATGTTTGCAGGTTGGTTTCTTCTTTTGGTTATTTCTCTGTATCCCTGGATATTTCTATCAGTATATTCTCCTTGAACACTGATTTGGGGGAATTTGTATTTGCTTCTGCCAGTGCCCAAACACAGGCCATCGACAGCCAATTTAAATTTATAGCTTGATGTTTTTGCTTTTGACCACACAAGTGAGGTGATTTGGAGCTACATATCCACCCTAGGGCTGGCTTGTCATCACAACTTCTCAGAAGTAGTTTCTTCTCCCAGCTCCTGGTTTACTCCTGTTCGATCATGGCAGGGGGTGTCTCTCAGTAAGCACTGGGCAGACGCAGGGCTTGAATTTCTGTTCTGTGAAGCCTGCTAAAGTTCATCTAGTTTGGCAAATGCTTTCAGGGTAAAAGCAGTTTGTGTTCAAGTTCCTCTGTGGGTTCACACTTTCAGCTAAATTTTAGTCTGATGATTCCTTCTTTGTTCTTCAGTACTTTTAAGAAAATTTATTATTATTATTATTCCACATTTTTATTGTTTTCAGTGAATAGATTGCTCTGAATAGCCTGCCATATTTACCAGAAAGCATTCTATGCTTTCAAGCTTCAAAAAATATTATTTATCTCTTATCTTCTCTCATTTCCTCTCTAGTTCTCTTTGTCTTGTGTACTTTAACCTGTTTTAAAGGTCTTTACTTTCATTTTAAAGGAGTTTTAAGAAAAGTCAGAGATAAAGTGCTTACAGACCACCATATTTAACCAGAAGTCTCCCATTAACGTCATTGTTATATCATTTTTACAAATAAACTAATAAAATTCTAGAGGCTGGACAGGATGGTTCTCTCTGGTCCTGTCACCTGATGGCTAAATTTCAACTTGGGGGAAGGAAATAGTTGTTCCACAAGATGAGCCCTTTACTAGAGAGTAGATACCCTTCCCTCCCTCTGTTTTATCAGCCTCAGTCTTCCTTGCTGGACTGACTGCACACACCACTGCTCGCACCACTCCTTCCCCCGCCCCTCACCATAATCAAGGTTTGGGGGAATAAAGATTGCCTCCGTGGTTTAGATTGAAAAGATTTCCCAAGTGATTCTGATATGACCTCATCATTAATTAGAGAATCACTGGGGTAGCTTACATAGGTGAGAGGAAGCTTTCTTGACTCTCAACTAAGTTAACTGAACCCTGTTATGTGCTCTGGTCACCCCTGTGTTTCTCTGATTGAAAAACTCCACCTGTAAATATTGATTTTCCCAAGACCCCAAGTCTGGTCCACCCCCGGCCTTTTCTATGTCAATTGATGGTGATTCCTTCCATTGTTGAGGCCACAATCCTTAGAGTGATTCTTCATTCCTGTCTTTATCTCATATCACATTTCCAATTTTGGGGGAAACCTTTTGGGCTCTACCTTCAAAATATATCCAGAATCTGACCACTTTTCACCACTTACACCACCACCACCCTGGTCCAAACTACCCTCATCTCTTAAACACTAGCATGCTTTTTTTTTTTAAATTTAAACCAAGCTGCTTTTATTTTATTTTAATGTCTATTTATTTATTTATTTATTTGGCTGCACAGGGTCTTAGTTGCAGCATGCAGGATCTTTAGTTGCGGCATGCAGGATCTAGTTCCCTGACCAGGGATGGAACCTAGCCCCCTGCATTGGGAGCATGGAGTCTTAACCACTGGACCACCAGGGAAGTCCCTTATTTTATTTTTGGCCATGCCGCTCAGCTCGTGGGAACTTATTTCCCCGACCAGAGATGAACCTGGGCCCTTGGCAGCCCGAGGAGTGTGGAGTCCTAACCACTGGACCACCAGGGAATTCCCTAACATGCATTATTGCAATTACCTTTTAGCAGACTTCCTTGCTTCCATCCTTGCATCTTCGATTGATTACCAACACAGCAGCCAGAAGGGTTATTTTAAATATGTCACATAATGTCACTCTTCTGCCAGAACCCTGCAATGGCTCCCTATTTCAAAGCAAAAGCCAAGCATACAAGACCCTGTAAGATCTGTACTCCCTGTCCCCTCAGTCGTTTCCCACCACTCTCCCTTCACTCACACGCTCCAGCCACAGTTTTCTCCTCGCCGTTTTTCAGTAATACCAGTCTGATGTTCCCTCTTGCCTTGGATACTCTCCCAGATAGCCCACTGGCAAACAGTCCTGCCTCCTTCAGTTCTTTGTTCCGATCTCACTTTTGCACTGGTGTCCAACCTGGCCACCTCGTTAATGATGCAACCTGCTCCATCTTACCTTGCTCTACTTTTTGGGTTTTTTTTTTGGGGGGGGGGTGTTATTCATCTTTTTATTGTTAAATTGTAAGAGTTCATTATTTATTACGACTCCAAGTCCCTTCAGATGTATGAGTTCCAAATATTTTCTCCCATTCTGTAAGTTGTCTTTTCATTTTTTTTTTTTTTTAATTTTTTTTTGGCTGTGCAGCACGTGGGATCTTAGTTCCCCGACCAGGGATCAAACCCGCACCTTCTGTGTTGGCAGCGCGGAGTCTTAACCACTAGACCGCCAGGGAAGTCCCCCCCTTGCTCTACTTTTTTTTTTTTTCCCCCACAGCCTTGTCCCATCTTCTAACACACTACGTAAGGTATGATCTCCCCTCGTTAGAATACAACCTCCAAGAAGGCAATAATCAGGTTTGCTCACTGAGCCCAAGCACCTAGACCAGTGTCTGGCACCCAGCAGGCGCTCAATAAATGTTCAATTTAGGGGCTTCCCTGGTGGCGCAGTGGTTGAGAGTCCGCCTGCAGATGCAGGGGACACGGGTTCGTGCCCCGGTCCGGGAGGATCCCACATGCCGCGGAGTGGCTGGGCCCGTGAGCCATGGCCGCTGAGCCTGTGCGTCCGGAGCCTGCGCTCCGCAAGGGGAGAGGCCACAACAGTGAGAGGCCCGCATAACACACACACACACAAAAATAAATAAATAAATAATAAATAAATGTTCAATTTAAACATTAAATGCTTGTATTCCTCGCAATACTACTACCACCGAGAAGTATAACTAACAATATCGGGTGGTTTTTGGTCTCCCACTACCTTCGCCCACACCTAGGAGAGCAGCTACTTCGAATTGGAAACACGGAACTTTCAGTTCACTAAAGCTCCTTCTCCACTCAGCCTCTCGAAAGTGTATGTCTCAGGCTCACGGTTTCCAACCTGGGCGAGGTCCCACTCCCCAGCCCCAGGGTCACACCAGTGATTGTACCCGACTCATCCAACCAACCAATCAAAAATCGCCGTCCTTTTTTTTCTCTTGCCCCAGTAAAAGACTTCACTTTCCGATTGGTTGTGCCAAGAGGGGCGGGACGAAGCAATTTTGGCTAGGGGCGGTCTTACTCTAGGTCGGTTGCCTAGGTCACCGCCCGGCTTTCCGGAAGCTGAGAAAAATGGGCGGAGCGAGGACACCCCGCCCTTATTTACGATCTGGCTTGGTATTGGTTCGCAGCTTGCGGGCCACGCCCCCAACCCGGCCTCGCGCCGCGCCCCAAGCGGTCCGCTGCTCCGGGCCGGGTTACAAGGAGATCCTGAAGGCTCCTCCCAGGGAAGGGGACCTCAAAGGCCAGGACACCTGAGCCCCGCCCCGAGTAATCGCCCCGGCCCCAAGTAGAGGTGCCTCTGCAGGAACCCCTAAGATCACATTCATTCATGCTACAGTGCGAGACCGTAGGTCTGGATCCAGGTCCAGTAAATTCCGAGAAACCTGGCCGGGGCCGGCACCTCTTCTAAACCGCTGTTAAAAGAGGTTTTGGATTCTAGAACACCTCCAAGGAGCCTTCCCCGACTGACAGGCCCTATTCTTCATGGAAGTCTCTGGGCTCCGGCTTCCTCAAGTGTAAATGAATAGTGCCCCGCTATGGCACTCACTTGCTGTTTGGCCTTAGACAAGTTATATCCTATTTCTAGGCCTGTTTCCTCATCTTGGCGTGAAGGGACTGGACTAGATGTTCCCCAGCGTTCCTTCCAGTATTCCTCCCTAGCTATGAAACAGCCCAGGTAACATGTATAAAAGTTCTTCATAAATATTTGACCCGTTATATAAATTGTAAGCAATTTACATCGCTATCTTCTCATCCTCCTTACTTTCTGTACCCAGCAGTTCCAGGAACGGAGGAAGAGTCTAGGGTGGCACCTAAAAATGAAATACGGACTGTCAACAGATACGGAAAAGGCTGACTGCCTGCCGCTCAGGAGATGATGCTGGAGAGGAGGTGGGATAATCTTTAACCCCCTCATTTTACGGAAGAAAAAACTTTGAGAAGAGCTGAGTCAGGCTGCTAATGGGAAGAACCAGGTTTCCTGACTTGACTCCATGATTGGTCCCTTTATACTTTACAGTGCTGGCAAAGAGAAGGCATAACTGTGTTAAAACAGGTTAAAAAAATTGTTCACAGAAATAAAAGCAGACAATGTAATCTGGAGCACTTCCCACTTTCATTTACTTAGGATTCCTCTCCTCCTGACATTTGGGGTGACTAACAAAGAAGAAACAGAGCAATAAAAAATAAAACAGAAGCAAGTTATTTCCCTCTTCTGCTTTTCCTCTGTCACCTTTGTCTCCTTGGAAGAGCTTCTCAACTTCTAATGTTCCAAACCCACCTTTGTAAGACTCTTCAGTGGTCACCCACCCACCTTCCAAAAAAAAAGGGAAAAAAAAGCCAACTAAAACCAAAACCAAAGTGGGCCATTTATACAAAATGTCCAGCCTAGGCAAATCTACAGAGACAGAAAGTACATTAGTGGTTGCCTAGAGTGGAGGGGGTGGGAGGTGGGAGGGGTGGGAGTGAAAGGGCAGGGGGGAGATTGGGAAGGGGGCGGACAAGAAGTGACTCCCGATAGATAGGATGTTTATTTGGGGAGTGATGAAAATGTTCTAAAATTATGGTGATGGTTGCACAACTCTGTGATTAGACTAAAATTCACAGAATTGTCCACTTTAAGTGAAGTATACAGTATGTGAATTCTACCTCAATTAAGCTGTTATAACAAAAGAGGCATACCAAAATGCAAAACTAAAACCAACCAACATGTGCCTTTGCTTCTTCCCTAGGTTCTGCGTGTTTAATCCTCTCACTCTTAGGGGATCTGGGCCATCTGGCCCTGCAGATGTTTCCTGAATCTCCAAATGTGTCACCTCCAGGGTTGCCTGCCTCCTGCTCTTGCCACCCCTTCACATTCTGCAAGGCTCCATGTAATAGAAGGAAGCATGCTAGTTCCCCTGACCGCCTGCTCACCCCCTCCTCTGCCACCTCATTTCTTGGCCACTCTGGATGGCGCTGGGATAAAGGAAGGAAGGACAGACAAGGCAGAATAGAGGTGAGTCTTGCAGGAGATTGGAGAAGTAAGAAACGATCTAGGGCAAAATGAGAAGAAACGAAAGGGAATGTTGGGAAGGAAAAGAATCAACTTCACTTTTTGTGTTTTCTTTTCACCCTCCTGGAATACTTCAAGGATAGCAGATAGCACCTGAGTCACTTTCCTTGGTCTAGGTTGTCTTCTTTCTAGAGTTCTGAAGGGAGCAGCAGACAGGCAGCTGTTACACATCTGCTTCCTGTCAGTCTTTCACATGAAAGCTCATCTTCTTAGAGAATTCCCCGCCCAGCCTCCCTCTCCAAAGCTGCAACAACTTCCCTGACCCTGATACTTCCTAGCCCCCTTCCCACTTTGTTATTTTGTTTTTCTGTCTTCCTTAGAATTTAACCTCTGTGAGGGCAGGACTTTTTTTTTTTACCTGTTTGAGTCCCTGGGTCTGGCCCAATGTCCTCCTCGGTCTCAGATTTTTTTTTTTCTTTTAAAAAATTGAGCTAAGGGAATTCCCTGGCAGTCCAGTGGTTAAGACTCCACGCTTCCAATGCAGGGGGCACGGGTTCAATCCCTGGTTGGGGAACTAAGATCCCACATGCCGTGATGCAGCCAAAAAAAAAGAAGAAAGAAAGAAAGAAAAAAAATTGAGTTAAAATACACACAACATAAAATTTACCATCTTAACCATTCTGAAATGTGCAGTTCTTTGGTATTAAATAGAGCCTCAGATGTTTGGAAGGAGCACAGTGCTAAGCTCAGAAGCCCTGCAATCAACGCACGTGGACTTAGCTCCTGGCCAGCCTGTTACTATGTGGCCTTAGGTGAGTTACTCAGGCATTAGAGCCTCGGCCTTCTCTCTGTGAAGAGGAGATACTCACCGTATTGACGCCATGGCCCTGGAGAAGCTGGAAGGCCATGGGTGTGAAGCATGGGGCAGTGCTTGGCTCAGAGGGAGCCTCAGTACACGTGAACCATTGTTGTTATTCTAGAGCTTGGAATTCAGAATCAGAATCAGGTTGGGTTTCACTCACAAGGTCACATGGATACAGCTTGGTCCTAGATGTAGCTTTAGCTGAATCCTGAGCAGAGCCTCCAGGTTGAGGGGTCTGTGAAGTGCTCCTGGCTTTCAGGACTGAGTAAGCCTCTGCCCTCTCTTCTCTGGGGCTGACTCTCCATTCCTCTGGGGCTTGGGGGAGCAGGGGGTGCTGCTTCCAGCCATGGGATTGGACTGAAACTTGGTATTTATTGCTTGTCTGGGGCACCTCCTTACGGCACCTATTTCCTTAGCCATTACCACGTGTCTGCTATGTGCCGGGCACTGTAATGGTTGCTAGGGCAGTGCAAAGATAGATCCAATTTGGACCCCATCCTCGAAGATCTTACAGTTCAACCAGGAGGATAAGACATGTGTGACTGCGCCATTTATCAGTTGATAATTATATATTGACTGCCTACCATGTGCAAGATGCTGTATAAGACACTGATTCAGGCACGGCCATAGAAATCCAGGGGAGGGAGAAATGATGGTGGTTTAGTCATACTCATCTAACCTAGTGCCTGGCTTCCAGAAATGCTGATGAGACGGATGGGGTTGGTTGGATGTTTGGTTGTCAGGGAAGGTTTCACAGAATAGGAGAACAAGCGGAGGACATTGCTGAATAGAATCTACTCACTGGAGAAGATACTGCAAAGATATGGTCCTCCGGTTCATCTGAGAGGCTGTGAGGCAATCTAGCTGGATGTGAGGGTTCCTGTAGAGCAAGTGGAAAATTCAAATGGAAATGGGGTCCAAGAAAGAAAAGGAAAAGCACGAAGGATGCTGGGAGCTTACTCTCTCTGTTGTCTTTACACAAAGGTCCCTCTGGGTTTACTTTCCATTTGAGTCCTTTTGACAGAAACCCAGGAGCCAAAACCTACTTCTCTATTCTAGGAAAAACATCAGTGCAAGCACAACAGCTGATCCTCAGGCTCAGAGACAGCGAGGATTCCGGAGTGGACGGGACTAGGGTGAACCGGGAAACACAGCCCTATCTAAAAGGGGGCAGCCACTGCTTGGTTCAAACTAAATGTTGGAGGCAAGAACCTGGGCCTACTGTTTCCAGCTCTTTTGATGGATCGAAAGCTGGAAACCTGTTTGGTTTTTTCTTTAATGGAACCTCCCAATGTTAAATATCAACTCAAATTTTGTTAATTTTATTTCGTTTTTGGCCGTGCCACACGGCACATGGGATCCTAGTTCCCTGGCCAGGGATGGAACCTGTGCCCCCTGCATTGGAAGCACGGAGTCTTAACTACTGGACCGCCAGGGAAGTCCCAACTTGAATTTTGAAAAGAAACTCTGCGACCATTGAAACACATTTTCCAACTGTAGGGAACCAAGAGAGATCAGGTTAGAAAGATGGGCTGAAGTGACGTTTCAGATGGCCTTGAATGACATGCTTACAGAGGTCTGACTTGAGTCTATAGACAACTTCAGTTTAATAGACTAAAAGGGTTGTTTGAGCAGGGGAGTGGCTTGATGCAAGGGTTTGGGAGCAACTGGAGTAAAGTGGGGAGGTGTGGCATATGAAATAACAGGGGAAGCAGTCAGGATTGAAGGTTACTGCAACAACGCAGGTTTGCAACAATGAAAGCTGAAAGATGGTGGCAGTGGGACTGGAAAGATAGGTTGGGGAAAAAAAAAAGACAAAGACTAACAAGATGATCAGGAAAAGATGGGGGAAGCAGAGGGGGTGCAGGAGAAAAGATAACTGGGAGTTCCAACTCAACTTAGAATGAACCAGCTCTCTTGCAAAGAGAAAAGGCCAACCAGCTTGGTTTCAGGCCTGCTGACTCGAAAGAAGTTAGCCTGATGCTAGCCCACCACCCGAATGCTGAGCCGGTAATGAGTCCGCGGGCCAGAGCACCGCGGCGCGGTCCTGGCTCCGCTCCTGGCCCCCTGAGGGCCTGGGACAAGCCCGTTTATAAATTGACTTTATAAATCAGTCGCCTACAAAATGGGGGTGAGGCCGCCGGCTTCTGAGGGCGGTTGTGGGCGTTAAGCAGGAGGCGGACGGGGCCGCACTTGGGAGCGGGGAGGAACGAGCGAGCGCATTCTTACCCCGGGCTCTGGAACGTTCGAGGTCTCGGGGAGGGGCCGGCGAGGGCCCCGGCGGGCGACCGGGCTGCTGGCCCTTCCAGGAGAAACGGCCGCCCGCCCCGCGCCTCCCCGGACCAGCCTGCGGCGGAGAGACCACAAGTCTCCGGGGCGGCCAAGTTCAGGGGCACCACCCCCCACTCCCCGCACCCCGGCGGGCCCCTGGTCTGCGCGGGCCGGCCCTCCGTTCCCCAGCTCAGTCCCCCCTTTCTGGAGCCCTGCCCCTCCTCCCGTCCCCAGCTCATCCTCCCCGCGGGGAGGCCCAGGCCAAGGCGGGGTCCGAGCGCCGCAGCCCGCAGCCAGCCCGCCCGATTCCCGAGTCCCGACACAGCCGGAAGCGCCTTTTCCTCCCGCCCCCAGCGCGGCCTCTCTAGGAACCCGGGGTGCGGGCTTCTCAGTGGGAATAACCCCTTCGGCCCCGGCAAGTGAAATCGGCTTCTGGAGGAATGGGTACACTTGCTCCCTGAGAAGGGCTGAGTTGCCTGGTGCTCACTCTGGGGGACGTTTTGATGATTCTGGTGCCTAGA
The DNA here is from genome assembly GCF_964165515.1 of Mesoplodon bidens. Classification (NCBI taxonomy): domain Eukaryota; kingdom Metazoa; phylum Chordata; class Mammalia; order Artiodactyla; family Ziphiidae; genus Mesoplodon; species Mesoplodon bidens. The sequence continues at coordinate 44,268,509 of NC_138171.1, forward strand.
TCAGGAGGGCGAAGCCCAACTGCCTCGGTTTCTATCCCAGCTCGGCTGAGGTCATTTCACCTCTCTGAGCCTTGGCTTTCTTATCTGCAAACATAACCAAGCTAGCTCAAAGGCTTGCTGTAAGGATTCAATGAATTAATACATGTAAGCACTTAAAAGTGTGCTTGACACATAATAAGTGCTCGATAAATGCTAGCCAACGTCATTATTATTACTGTTATTACTGCTGTCTTTTTAAAAAGGTCTGTCGGTAGAGGGTCAGTTTTGTGACACAAGAATAAGGAACACGGTAGAGACAATAGTAAGGGCTGCTATTGATTGAGGACCTTCTTGCTAGGTTACTTACAGACCTTATCTCTATGGCCTTAGGGCAATTCTGTGAAGAGAGTATTATTCTTTGTCCCATTTTATAGGTAACTGAGTGTATGTCAGAGTCTGATTTGAACTCAGATCCCTCTGATTCCAGGGCACATGCTCTTCTCCTCCACGCTGCGTCTCTGATATTGAAAACCTTTTCTGGGAATTCCAAACTAAAGCATCAAAACAAACATGGATGTCTAGTTAGTCCAGAGCTGAGGAGGCTGTGCAAAATCACCTAATTCCTCCAACGGGACAAAAGTCAATAATGAAGGGTACTGCCCCGGGATGGACACCATCCTTGCCTAAAGAAAAGGATCTTGTGACCTTAAAAAGAAGCAAGTTGTGGGCTTCCCTGGTGGCTCAGTGGTTGAGAGTCCGCCTGCCGATGCAGGGGACGCGGGTTCATGCCCCAGTTCGGGAAGATCCCACATGCCGCGGAGAGGCTGGGCCCGTGAGCCATGGCCGCTGAGCCTGGGCGTCTGGAGCCTGTGATCCGCAACGGAAGAGGCCACAACAGTGAGAGGCCTGCGTACCGCAAAAAAAAAAAAAAAAAAAAGAAGAAGCAAGTTGCGCAGATTCCCCTGGAGGTCCACTGCAGGGGGTACGATTCCTGGTGCCGGAACTAAGATCCCACAATGCCATGTGGTGCAGCCAGAAAATAGGAGGAAAAAAAAGCAAGTTGTAGACGTCCAAAGAGAGAAAGGCAATGAGCATACATTTTAAGGATAAATTAAAGCCATGTTTTTATGTGCAAAAACAATTACCATCCAGCCCACCCTTTCACACACCCTGTGGAAACCCCAGGGGCCAGTCTGACTGGCCATTTCTTCCTGCTTCAACTCCTCAGGGTCCCTCTGGGCAGTTTTCACTGGGCTCTAGCACTTAGTACTACTAAAGGTCCTTAGAGTGTGTGGAAGCCTGGAGGACGTGGGCGGCTGTTCTTTCTTCCTTTCATTCTCTAGGGATTTAGCAACTAGACAGGCATGCAGGAGAGCAGCCCAGGAGAGGGTGGGCCTGGAAGCTGTGAGTGAAAGGGGTGAGAGGCAATGGGAGATGAGGAACTGGAGTTGGTGGGCACCAACTTTCTTCCCCTCATCCTCCTCCCCATGTCCTAAGCCACTGCCTGGTTGAAGCTTTGAGAGGGCTAGACATTGTCCATCTTGTCACTTCTGCAAGAAAGTGTGGGGCTTTCCCAGGATCACTCCACAAGTTAATGGTTTAGTCAGGACTGCTTAGGACATGAATATCTCACTTAATGTACCCAAGGCAGGAAAAGGAGCGTGAGGCCACACTGGTTCAAAGACCATACACACTTTCTCCAGTAAGGAAAACCATGTCCATACAATACGGGGGAGATGTTTTCTAATAAGATTTCTTTTACATTTTTCCTTTTCACTTCTTTTTATAGTTTGAAAAAAAATTCAAATGGTATAAAAAGATAAAAGTGCAAAGCCAGCCAGCCTCCTGCCTCTGGCTGCCCCATCCCCTATCAACATCTGCTGAGGTGAGCATGTTACCAATTTCTTATGTATCTTTCTAGAGATACTTTATGCATATGCAAGCATCTCCTTTTAGAAGAACATAAAAATGATAGCACACTGTAGATACTTGCTTTTCCCCTGGCTTTTTTCACATAGCAACATTTTTTTAAAATAAGATTTTAAATTTTATTTATTTATTGTTTCTGGCTTCATTGAGTCTTCGTTGCTGCGCGCGGGCTATTTTCTCTGGTTGCGGTGAGTAGGGGCTACTCTTCGTTGCGGTTCGTGGGCTTCTCATTGTGGTGACTTCTCTTGTTGCGGAGCACAGGCTCTAGGCGTGTGGGCTTCAGTAGTTATGGCACATGGGCTCAGTAGTTGTGGCGCATGGGCTTAGCTGCTCTGCAGCATACGGGATCTTCCTGGACCAGGGATCAAACTCGTCTCCCCTGCACTGGTAGGCGGATTCTCAACCACTGCGCTACCAAGGAAGCCCTCACATAGCAACGTATTTTGGAGAATGTTTCGAGTCAGTTCGTACATAACTAGTTCATTTATTTTCACAGCTGCTGAGTATACCATTATATAGATATGCCATAATTTATTTAATCAGTTCCCCTATTGGTGGACATGTAGGTTATTCACAGTCTTTTGCTATAAAAACATTTCAGTGCATATGATTGTGCATACATCTTTGTGTGCACGTGTCACCAAGCCTGTAGGATCTAGAAATGGAATTGTTGGGTCAAAGGGTGTGGGCATTTTGAATTTTGATCAGTGTAGCAAATTTCTCCTTCCTCCAAAAGGCAGTGCAGATGTATCCTCTTATTAATCATGTCTGAGAGTGTCTGTTTCTCCACAAAGTATATAATCAGACTATTTATATTTGATAACTTCTTAGGTTAAAAACAGTGTTTCATGGTTGTTTTTATTGGCATTATGAGGTTTTTTTCTTTTATAAATGTATTTATTTTATTTATTTAGTTTTGGCTGTGTTGGGCCTTTGTTGCTGCGCGCGGGCTTTCTCTAGTTGCAGCGAGTGGGGTCTAGTCTTCATTGCGGTGCATGTGCTTCTCATTGCGGTGGCTTCTCTTGATGCGGAGCACGGGCTTTAGGTGAGCAGGCTTCATTAGTTGTGGCACGCAGGCTCAGTAGTTGTGGCTCACAGGCTCAGTTGCTCCACGGCATGTAGGATCTTCCCGGACCAGGGATCAAACCTATGTCCTCTGCATTGGCAGGCAAATTCTTAACCACTGTGCCACCAGGGAAGTCCCTGAGGTTTGTTTTATAACCATCACTGGTGAGAGAAAATTGAAACCTGACATTGGAGGTGTGAGATTTTAAGAAAGCATCATGCTGCTTTGAACTAAGTCACATCTGATCTGACTTGGATGAAGAAAATGAGAAAATTTGCCAATGAGCTCTAAGCCACCTGACTCCTTGGAGAAGAGGCATAAAAGCAAGACAAATGAAACCACGATTTTCAAAAAAGGGGAAAGATATCAGTAACACAAACCAACGGCCAGGAATCTTGATGTTTAACTCAGCTGGAATTCTAAACCAGACCGTCAAATGGATGATTTATGAGTACAATGGCATGGTGTAGGGAAGAGGAAGGACAGTGAGTCCTATCAGACTGCAGTAATCACAGCTTTTACCTAACAGGGTGACCTTGGGCAAGCTACTTCATATATCTCTGAACTTCTACTTCTTCAGCATAAAATAGGGGCAGTAATAGCCATGTGCCAGAGTTATGGCAAAAACTAAAATAACTCATGGAAAATGCTTGGTACAGAAGATATCAGTGGGAGTTCCCTGGTGGTCCAGTGGTTAGGACTTGGGGCTTTCACTGCCACGGGCCTGGGTTCAATCCCTGGTCCAGGAACTAATATCCCGCAAGCTGCACAGTGTGGCTGGGAAAAAAAAAAAAAAGATATTAGTTAAAGTGGAAGGAAGGAGGTCAAACCTGAGCCCTCTGAGGTTATAGGCCCTAGACATCTGAGAAAAGGGAAAGAAAGCTGGACAGATGATCTGGAGATAGAACAGCTATAAGCCAGAGCAGCTTGATTGCCCCTGTAAAAGGCAGTCTTTTTCCAAATCTAGTGATCAGATCTCAAGGGTGAAAAACCAGACAAACAAAACCTCCAAATATTATCCCCCTTAAAGCTTGAAACAAAACCATCTTCTTATCAGTTGGGTATTTCTAGGGCCACCATGTTTCATTCTTTGTGAATGGCCCCTGGAGATGACAAGGAAGAGATACTGTGTATCTAATCTACCAACCCCAAAAAGCCTAAAGATGCATGTTGTAGTTAATCCCCTTACTGGGATTATGAGTGGGATGTGTAATTTGTAATAGTGTCTTTAAAACCGGCTGAATTTATGGCAGCCATGCTGCTTACCATGCCCCGTCGGGGCTTTGTTTGCCATCTTGTCTCTGTGTTGGACTGGATCCAGAATTAGGGGATGGGTTGAAGACATGGCCCTCGGCATCTCAAAATGTCATCTTGATGAGGACTCACAGGAGAACTTTCTCCCAAACCTCACGTGAGTTTTGTAACCAATATTTGCTTCGGCCTCTAGAAAGCTCAGCAAATCTGTAACCCACTTTTAGTAGTTGTAAACAGAGCTTTATACATATGTATTGTATACCAACCCTGGATTCATGTTATCATTTCACCCCTTATTTTCGCTTTGCCATTTTATTTTTTATCTTGATCATGATACTCTACTAGTGCTACTGTCAGTAATTATGGCCAGCGTTTTAGCGACTGTGAGGCTTACTAGATGCCAGGCACCTGTTGCAATGCTTCAAGTCTTTGTTGAAACCAAGCAAGGTACAAATAAAGAAACAAACACAACTGCCAGATTCCCTCATCTCCCTTATGGTACCAACTTAAAGGGGTCGTTTTAATATCTGAGGCCATAAATCTTAGAGAAAGGCTGCATATCTTTGACTTCATAGTTCTGCTTATGAACCTGTATTTGGAAATAAACAGACCTACAAAGCAAAACAAGAACCTCTCAGTAGTCAGAAGGCATCAGTCAGGGAATTCCCTGGTGGTCCAGTGGTTAGGACTCTGTGCTTCCACGGCAGGGGGCCTGAGTTTGATCCCTGGTCAGGGAGCTAAGATCCCGCAAGCTGCTCACTGTGGCCAAAAAAAGAAAAAGAAAAATGAGTCAAATTGAAGGAAAAATATCAAATAAATAACAGTACAGTGGGCACCCAGATGTGGCAAAGGTGTTAAGTAGAACTTAGGAATCCCTGAGGTCAGACCCAGACAAAGGTGAGGGTAGTTATCTAGGAGACACTGTAGTCAGGGAAGGAAGAGGTAGGATTTAGCTGGATTTCAAAGGAGAGAAGCCCCAGTCTTAAAGCTGGGAAATCCAAGACTTCACAGTTGATCTGTGGCCTAGAACATGTTATCTGACTTGTTTGAAGTCCCATTCCCTCGTGAGTAAAAAGAGGATGATAATACTTGCCTCTCAAAGGTATCAGTAGAAACAAATGCCTTCATGTGAATGAAAGTATAAGTTGTAAAATGCTTACTCAATGTGAGCTACTATCAGGGCCTAGATTTAAGTTGGCTGGTATTTGATCAGGACCCTGCAGACAGACCAGACTCAGCTAGGTGGACAGGAGGAGGGGAAGCACTCTAGAGGAGAGGGAGGGAGTCAGGGTTTGGTGAAAGGCCCAGAAGCAGGACAGCCCTTACTCTGTCAGGGGATGGGTGGGGTGGATCCCTTAGTACCTGCGAGGGTGGGGATTACCTGTGAGGGAGGCAGAAAGGCTGCATTCAGATAGGGCCAGGCCCTCCGGGGGTTTGAACTTCACTGTTCTACAGGCACAGTTCTAGGTTCCTTGGGGGATGTCAATGGTGGAATCAGGCTTCAAACTTTTGAGTTCTTCCCAATTTTTTAAAAAGAATTTTAATGTGTGTGACAATATAATACTCTCCTCCATCTGTCTTCAACCTCCTTTCCCTTGCTTAGGCCCCAGTAGAGCATTTGTTCCCAGGGCTGATGGGAACCTCTCCAGAAGGTTAGTCCATATGTCACATATGTGTCACATTTTTTTAATCCCACAATCTCCACTCCTAACCTTCCATTTAAAAAGTGGTTGTTCTTGTTTTTTTTTTCTCTAAATTGGAAATCATCAAACGGAACAAAAGATTACAAAGCTAAGTCTTGCTCTTACTTCAGATTCTCAGTTCTCCTCCCCAGAAGTAACTATTTCCAGGTACTTATGCAAACTCCCCAGAATAGTCAAGATATACACAAAAGTTATTCACAGAGTCGGACTCTTGCGGTTGGAGAACATCTGAGCGACCATGTCATTTTGCAGAGGTGGTAACTGAGGCCCTGAAAGCTTAGCGACTAGAGTTCATTCAGATCATACCTTAATGCAAATATTTGGTTTCAAAAGAGTATACAAAGATTTCATTTCTCTTCAATTGTATTATATATATATAATATACACATATATATAATATACACATTTACTTAATATATAAGTTAATTTTATTTATACAATGATATATGTGGTCTTCAGTAGCTTAATCAAAGTTATTTTAACTTTATAAAAATAGAAAAGTTCTGTAATTTCCAAAAGTTAAAAAAACAAACAAACCATCTCTGTTGAGAATGAGGACCATGGAGTCATTCTGAGGGCAAACACTGCAGTGCCTTTGGGGAGACCCATGGGCACCAGATGAGTGGGGAGAAGTGAAGGACACTGGAAGCAGGACAGCTGGCTGGAAAGTCACTGTGGTAATTCAGGAGTGAGAACCAGGGGGCTGCAGTGGCCTGGGGCAGGGGGATGGAAGAGGTGGATGGACTCAGCAGGGGTGCCATAGGCCTGAGGACCTACTGGCTAAGGGGTACAGAAGATGGACCCCTCAGGCTTGGTATCGTGTAGGGAAAAGGAGCCGGTGAATCTGGGATGAGGGCGAAGTGGACGGGTCTGTTCGGCAAACGGAGAGAAGGAGCTAAGGCTTTGAGGATGGGGCAGAGCTGGGCAGCTAACAGCTAAGGTTTGGAACTGACCACATGCAACAGGAGATTTCTGAGGAAGAGAATGTAAAGGAAGGACTTGGTTCTGAGCCTTAGGGGACACGGTGGTCGGGAGGCACCAGGAGGGAAGGACTTGTTGTGACAAGCCTTAGGAGCCACCGTTGGCTCTTGAGCAGTTCCTGATCTGGAATCTCAGATTCTCAGAGGTGGTAGGGACCTCCCAGGTCCCCAGACCCAGCTCTTGTCCCGCATTTGAGGACCACATTCCTGAATAGCAGCTCCCAATATTCCCTGTGGGCATGCACATCTCCGGGGAAGATGTGCCCCATCCGTTCCCGGTGGCAGCGTCTGGCAGCCTTTCTGCCTGTGGTTAGACAGCTGTCCTGGTGACAAGGTGCCTGGGGTGGTGAGGTGAGTGGCCTCCTCCAGCTTCACCTTCCCAGTCCTTGCATCCTGCCCTGAGAGCATCCCCATCCACACAGCAGGGGATTGGAGTGTCTAGTCGTGGCCCCAAGTCCTCCCAGATTACTCAGGACATTACCCAGTTTTCCAGACTCCTGGCTCTCCTGCCCACCAGGCTGAGGGCTGTGCCCTCTGATGAGGAAGACTGAGGCAGACGTGGCTAGAGGTGGTCAGCTCCAAATTCTTGTATCATCTCATTTAACCCTCCCGTCCCTTGGAAACCAAGGCTCATCCTCTTTCCAAAGAAGAGGAAGTTAAATCTCCAAGAGGCAAAGTGAGTTGCCCAAGATCATACTGGCAGTGAGGATGGAGTAGGGTTTGGATCAGGATCTACCTCCAGGACCTCACTGTTCTCAAAGCAACCTGGGCCTCGGGGCACAAGGCCCTGTATGAAGGGACCACGTGGGAGGCTCGTGAGCTGTGACCAAGAAGAACATGGAGGTGGGTTGTCCATGAAAGGCAGGGAGTCAATCCAATCCTCATCCTTCCAGGAATTCCCCTGCCAGGAGGGTCTCCTTCATGGCCACTGTGCCAGCTGACTATAGGCAACAGGACAGCACACTATCATCTATAGTCAGAGCGCCCTTCACCTCCCTAGAAGCAGGACAGGAAACTTTCTGGAAAATGGCTTGGCCCATCCGGAGTGCCCTGCCCTTCCCTATTCCTCTCTCCAGCTTGTGGAGCAAGATGGGGAGAGAATGGCGGGGCTGAGAGGCTTACTCTATGGTCCCAGAAACACACACACACACACACACACACACGCAACCAACCTGAGCCCTGATGGTTCTGAAGTCAGCATGCCTGGGTCTGAATCCATCTCTGTCACTAGTAAGCTGTGTACAGTGACTTACTCTATCCTCAAATAATAATAATATTGGTTTCATGAGTTGTTTTGAAGGTTCATGGAGTTACTACATGTAAACCCTTGGAACAGTGCCCAGCACGTAGTGAATAATCAAAGGAACTACGTCAGCAGACATCATCCTCCTATTTATTACTCTGAACCTGGTAGACACAGATCAAGGGGTATAGAATCAATAGCTACAGTTAAGTGGGTGCTGGAGCATCAACAGTTTTCACTGTTGATGCTCCACCTTTCAGCCTCACGGTTGGGGAATACAAGAGGAGTGACAAGGACTGTGACAAACTGGAAGGCCAGTGCCCCTCTAAAGAAGGAAGCTACCGCCCAGCCAGTTGTTGCCATGTGAAAATTTGGGTGATGTTGCCACATCTTTGGATTTTCCAAAATTTGAATTTTTATATGAAATGTACCAATTTTAAAATGTGGCAATTAATTCAGTTAAAAAAAAACCCCAAAACCTTGTAGGCCAAATCCAACCCTTCTGTGAGCCTCCAGGGTACAGCTTTCCTGTCGACTTACTGCCCCAGGGCCAGGTCAGGCTTTTGCAGCCCTGGGAGGGCAGAAGAGAGCCTTGAGGGCTGGATCTGCCCACAAGCCTCTCTGATCCCAAGTCGGCCTCCTTCTCACCTGTCCCTCAGAGCAAAGGGGAGAGTGGGGATATCTGGGAACGAATGTGATTGTGCAGTGGAGGCTCTGCCCAACTCTGCCCCATCTGTCCAGCCTAGGGATTAATCCAGAAACAGATGGAAGAGGCAGAAGGATGACTTCATTCTACGCACTGAGCACCTACTACCAGCCAGTTACTGTTCTAGGTGCAGTGCAGACAGCAGTGATTACAAGAGGCCAGGCCCCTGCCCTGATGGAGCTGATCTTAACCCCGTGTGTGTGCGGGAGGGGAAGGCAGTGTCAGAGGTGATACGTGCTTCAGTGCTTCGTGTGGAGAAACAGAGCAGGGGAAGGGGGGCCAGGAGGAGCAAAGGCCCTGAGGCGAGACTGAGGTGTCAAAGGTGACAGAAGCCAAGGATAAGATGGAGATATGCCTGCTAGGGAAGGTGGAAGGAGACAGCTCTGATAAGGAGCAGAGGCAGGGCCAGCAGGGCCTCTTCTGCTGGTCACATTCTCTAAACCGCAGATGTAGGCCCAGAGGAGTTGCATCCCCTTAGCAATTTCTGACAGTTTGTTCCTCCCCTCACTCCCTCACATCTCTGGACAGATAGCCCTTTTCACATTCTCTTTGTGAATGTGATTTGTAATTCCTTTGTGTTTATCACACACACACAAACACAATCAAACCTCTTGAGTTCTTGAGGGTAGAGAGCCCAATTTTTGTTCAGCTCCGAGGTCTCCCTGCCATTACGTTCCCCACAGTGCCCAGAAATGATAGGCTTCCATATACCAATGTGTTAAACTGAAATAATGGCATGGTCTTAAGCACATTCCCTCACTTCTCACACCTTAGTTTCCTCTCCTGTAAAATGGGGATAATCATCGATCGTGATGAGGAGGAAAAGAAAAAAAGGCTATAAAAATTGGGGGCCTAGATAACCTGGACTTGAGGCCACCAGGGTTTTTCTCTTGCTCTGAGTTGGGTGCCCCTGGAGCTACTGGGAAACGTTCTTGCCCTCCTCCCTCCTGCCACCACGGGCCTCAGTTTCCTCCTCTGAGGGGAACTAACTGGGGAAGAGGGGCCAGCACACACTTCCCAGTGAGGCTGGGACTAGGGACACAGGCTGCCACAAATCTCTCCTGACTGCGCTGGTCCCCTCAGCCCAAATGCTTGTTGCTGTGACTTCTTATTTCACCTAAGCCATTTTTGGTCTGTAGGATGTTCCGTCTCCAGGTCTGTCCTGCCAGCCCTGGCTCCCACCCCACAATGCAGGCATCCAGGTCCCATGCCTGGGTCTGAGTCCCAACAAAGGCAGGCCCCGGAGACCAGCAGCCAACAAATCTGAGATAGGGCTTTCTGGGAGCGGCAGGCAGAGCCCCTGTGAAATGGAGGGTGGCCAGAAATCCGGAGCCCCTCACTGGTATCTGGGTTCCCCAGAGAACTGGCTTCCACTGGAGACGGAGAGAGGGGCGTCGTCTCAGCCACCTCCCTGTTTCCCGTCCTCTTTTTCTCCCAGGCTGTGGGAGGCAAAGGGTTAAATCCCATAGAGCTGATGCTCTGACTCCAGGCTAGAGGGGCCCGGGAAGCTGGGGTCACTTCCTGCTCCGTCCCAGTCACCCTGAACTGGTCCCCGGGTCCTCAGCCTGGGATCACCCCTTGAGAAGGACCCCAGAGTCCTCGGCATCTAGCCCGCCCCCTGAGGCAGGGCATTCAAGGGGTTAAGTCCCCTGGGGCTGGATTCTGCCTTCCGGCCTTTCCCAGACCCCAGAGCCGTGAGTTGGGGGCGCCTGGGTTCCCGGGGGGTTGGCCCGGAGGGCCCGGGACGGCCGCCGGGGAACAATGGGGCGCGAGAGGCACTGGCCGGGCGCGGGACTGAGCCCCCTCCCCCGCCCCCGGGCCGCCCGGGTTAGGGGTGGGGGCCGGGAAGGGGCCGTGAGGGCCGAGGATTCTGGGAAGAGCGCGAGGGTCTGCTGTGGGGGAGGGGAGGGCGTGAGCATTCTGGGAAGAGGGAATTCGGCCTGGCGGGCCGGGCCGGGGGCCGGGGCGCCGCGGGAGAGCCGGGAATCCTGGGTGCCCCGGGCGGGGGAGGGGAGGATGCCAGGCTCGGGGCTGGGAGCCGGAAGGAGGGTCGTGGGGACCGGCTGGAGCAGAAGTCCAGGGTCCGGGCTGGTGTGGGCGTCGGGGGGCCGGGGCCAGGGTGGCTGTATTCCCGCGGCTGCCTCCATGTCAGGGTCACCCTGGGCCGCTCTCCACACCTCTCTGTGAGGCAGCCTCCTCCTCTCCTTCCCTCCCTCCCTCCCTCCCTCCGCAGTGGGGCTGGCCTGAGGTCGAGGCCGCTGCAGGCCCAAGCACTTCTTGCCTCCCTCGTTCTCCCCACTTTCATACTCCATGTCGGCCTTGTCATTAACCCCTTCCCTTCTACCCTGGATCGCTGAGTTTGAATTTCTCGAGAGACGATTATGGTACATAAATTCTTACCTGTCCTCAGCAAACACAGCAGGCATCTTCAACATAGTCAGGCAGCCCCCAGCTTGGCAGAAGTCCCTGCTTCCACCTTCCCAAAGACACTTACAGATGGGGGTGGGGGATTCTCATAGCCTAAGGAGCTGCGGAGATGAAGAAATTCATTTACTTCCTAACATCTCTCCTACTGCTGTTTGGCAGGCTTCAGCTAGCTCCTGCTTCACTTTGGTCACCACCCTGCTGCCTTCTCACAAGTCCTTGCACCACCGCCCCCATACACACAGTGGTCATCCCACATGGCCACTCAAAGCCCAGGCCCTCCCCAGGGTCTCTCTTATGGGTCTAAACTTTGTGGGGAGTTCTCCTCCTAGCATTTAGCTCCTGTGGCCCTGTTCCCTCATCATGGAATCATATCACTGCCTCTGGAGTGACAGCTGCCTATGTTTTACTCTGAACTCCTGCTCCTCTGCTGCCATCCCTTTTAAAGGCATTGGACCAAACAGGTTTTCTAGGAGCAAGGGGCATCTCATTCATTCAAAATTTATTGAGCACCTATTACGTGTTAGGGATGGGATACAGCAGTAACGAAAGAGAAGATGGATTAGAGGAAGGGGTACCAGGATGGGAGTGGTAGTGGAAGGCTTCAGTGGGGAGTACTCTGTTTCTAGTTCACAGCTACAGATTGTCAGGATCCAACCCCTCCTTTTACAGCCAGGGAAACCTCTTGATCCGAGGAATTTCTCCAGCCCGTTCCCATGGCCAGCAGGCTCTGTCTGAGCTTCTTTCCCCAGCTGCCCACGTTCATGAGTTTCACATGACTTTCAAGGTCATTTCCCTCTCTTAGAGGCTGCGACAAGCCAGACACAGAGCCTTGCATATCTGGTCTTAGTTCTGCCACTTCCCAGCCTGCGACTTTGGAGAAATCTCCCTGGGCATTGATTTCCTAATCTGGAAAATGGACAACCTGATTCCTGGGTCTCCTCAGAGGACTGTGGGGAGGATCGGGTGCACCAATGAGGACAGCACAGCGGGCACTGTGTCAGCTAGCTGTCAGCTGCCAGGTGGTCTCCACACACTCATCCCGCCTCTCTTTTCCTTTCCAATTCCCTCTCAAGGTAGTTCCTGCAGAAGCCCCCGATGGCTTTAAACTGCCCCCTCTCCCTACCTCTGGCCCGAGCTTCGACCTTCTTTCTGTGCTTGGATAACGGGAAAGTGCCCCAGTCTTTTGGAGGGCCCTGTCCCCTCAGGGAAATCAGGGTGGTTACTTTCTTTTTTTAACTCTTTAAGTGTTCCAGGCAGTCTTGGTTGTCTATGGGGCTCATAAGGAAAGTTTATTGGTCCCAATTAGCAACCCCCTTAAGGAGGAAAATTAGAGTCTTTAATGAACTTCCTCTGATTAGCAAAATAACAGGTTTCCCAGCCTCTGGGCATCAGAGGGGTAGGGTGAGAGCCTGCTTCCCCTGTGGGTGTCAGATATTACCTCTCCAGCCCCCAGTGTGGGTTCAAAGGGTTATGACTGATGAGCTTTTAATTACACTCTTAAATTCACCTATTTGCTTCGTTGTGATCTTAAGATCTGGAGCAGGAATCTGGCCTGCGGGGGCGGGGGGGGGGCGGGGGGTGGCTGGGCGCGGTGAGAACTGATGCCCAGAAAAACGGGGAGGTAGAAGACTGCAGTTCAGATCAGGAGAAATAGGGGCTGGGGGGTGGGCAGGTGGGGGAGTGGGGCTGGGGGAGTAAAGGAAGGCGGGAGGTCAGCTCCCATGGTGTGCTCTCTCCCCTCCCCTCCCCAGGGTCCCTGGAGCACTGGGCAGTCCTGAGTTCTGGGATGGAGCCCGAGGCAGCGCTGTGGGGCCCTCATCTGCAGGGTCCTGAGCTGAGCCCCGACGATGCTCATCGAGGTGAGGGACACAAGAAGGGACTGCGGTCCTGACAAGACAGTAGCCCCAGTTCAGGGAGGGGCTCAGACTCTGGGGGAAACCCAGGGGAGGGAAGTGATGCTCGGCCGTGTTCTGAAAGGAAATGGGGGCTGGAGACTCCCTTTCTCTCTGTAGGTGCCGGCAGTGGGAACGAAGAGGAGAGCCCTCAGCAGGAAAGTTCTGGGGAGGAGGTCATCTTGGGAGATCCAACTCAGAGTCCAGAATTCAAGGACCCACACGAGATGCCCCTGGAGACACCCTCCCAGGATCCCTCAGTCCCCCAGGACCCCCCAGCCCCGCTGGGTCACTCCAACCCCTCAGACCACCAGACCCCTCTGGACCCCCCAACCCCCGAGGTAGTCCCGACCCCGTCTGACTGGACCAAGGCCTGTGAGGCCAGTTGGCAGTGGGGGACTCTGACCACCTGGAACAGCCCCCCGGTGGTCCCGGCCAACGAGCCCAGCCTGCGGGAGCTGGTGCAAGGCCGCCCTTCCGGGGCCGAGAAGCCCTACATCTGCAACGAGTGTGGCAAGAGCTTCAGCCAGTGGTCCAAGCTGCTGCGGCACCAGCGCATCCACACAGGCGAGCGGCCCAACACCTGCTCCGAGTGCGGCAAGAGCTTCACGCAGAGCTCACACCTGGTGCAGCACCAGCGCACGCACACGGGCGAGAAGCCCTACAAGTGCCCCGACTGCGGCAAGTGCTTCAGCTGGAGCTCCAACCTGGTGCAGCACCAGCGCACGCACACGGGCGAGAAGCCCTACAAGTGCACCGAATGCGAGAAGGCCTTCACCCAGAGCACCAACCTCATCAAGCACCAGCGCTCTCACACGGGCGAGAAGCCGTACAAGTGCGGCGAGTGCCGGCGGGCTTTCTACCGCAGCTCGGACCTCATCCAGCACCAGGCCACCCACACGGGCGAGAAGCCCTACAAGTGCCCCGAGTGCGGCAAGCGCTTTGGCCAGAACCACAACCTCCTCAAGCACCAGAAGATCCACGCCGGCGAGAAGCCATACCGCTGCACCGAGTGCGGCAAGAGCTTCATCCAGAGCTCGGAGCTGACCCAGCACCAGCGCACGCACACCGGAGAGAAGCCCTACGAGTGCCTGGAGTGCGGCAAGAGCTTCGGCCACAGCTCCACCCTCATCAAGCACCAGCGGACTCACCTGCGCGAGGACCCGTTCAAGTGCCCGGTGTGCGGCAAGACCTTCACGCTGAGCGCCACGCTGCTGCGGCACCAGCGCACGCACACGGGCGAGCGGCCCTACAAGTGCCCCGAGTGCGGCAAGAGCTTCAGCGTCAGCTCCAACCTCATCAATCACCAGCGCATCCACCGCGGCGAGCGGCCCTACATCTGTGCCGACTGCGGCAAGAGCTTCATCATGAGCTCCACCCTCATCCGCCACCAGCGCATCCACACCGGCGAGAAGCCCTACAAGTGCTCCGATTGCGGCAAGAGCTTCATCCGCAGCTCCCACCTCATCCAGCACCGGCGCACGCACACGGGCGAGAAGCCCTACAAGTGCCCCGAGTGCGGCAAGAGCTTCAGCCAGAGCTCGAACCTCATTACGCACGTGCGCACCCACATGGATGAGAACCTCTTCGTGTGCTCCGACTGCGGGAAGGCCTTCTTGGAGGCGCACGAGCTGGAGCAGCATCGAGTGATCCATGAAAGGGGCAAGACCCCCGCCCGAAGAGCTCAGGGCGACAGCCTCCTGGGGCTCGGGGACCCTGCCCTGCTGACCCCACCCCCTGGAGCCAAACCACACAAGTGTCTCGTCTGCGGAAAGGGGTTCAATGACGAGGGCATTTTCATGCAGCATCAGAGGATCCATATTGGAGAAAACCCCTACAAAAATTCAGATGGCCTCCCTGCACACCCTGCCCCCAAGCCGTCTCAGTTTCGACCCCCCAGGCTCCCTTTTGGAGGAAATTCCTATCCAGGTGCGGCGGAGGGCAGAGCTGACCCCCCAGGACAGCCCTTTAAAATGCCTGATGGGCAGGAGAGCTTCAGCCAAAGGCTGGGTCTGCTGTCCTCCAAGTCCTACATCTGTTCCCACTGTGGAGAAAGCTTTTTGGATCGCGCTGTGCTCCTCCAACATCAGCTCACCCACGGCAACGAAAAGCCCTTTCTCTTTTCTGATTATAGGATTGGCCTAGGGGAAGGGGCAGGGCCCAGTCCCTTCCTAAGTGGAAAGCCCTTTAAATGCCCCGAATGCAAAAAAAGCTTTGGCCTCAGCTCTGAGCTGCTGCTGCACCAGAAAGTCCACGCCGGCGGGAAACCCCAGAAGAGTCCGGAGCTGGGGAAGAGCTCTTCGGTCCTCCTGGAGCACCTCAGGAGCCCGCTGGGGGCCAGACCCTACAGCTGCTCAGATTGTGGGGCCTCCTTCCTCGATCGCCTAGCCCTCATCCGGCACCAGGAGACCCATACCCAAGAAAAGTCCCCCAAACCTGAGGACCCCCTCCCAGAGCCAGCCACCCTGTCCACAAGCCAGGAAAGTGAGGAGGAAGCCCCCATCCCCACAGAGAGCAGCAGCCACGGGGAAGGGGGAAGCCCCAAAACCCTTTTGGAAGAAAAGCCCTATTTGTGCCCCGAGTGTGGAGACGGCTTCACAGAAGTCGCAGCCCTCCTCCTCCATAGGAGCTGCCACCCAGGGGTCACCCTGTGAAATGGGTCTGGAGACCAGGGGCCTCTCTCTCCTGAGAGGAACACTGGATCTCCCCAAAAATTATGTGGGGAAAGGAGGAAAACTCTTATCAGATTGTAGAGAGGCAGAGGATAAAGAATGGTGGGTAAAAATAGTGCTTTTACATCAGTGATGAGAAACCCTTTAAAACTGTTGGTGGGAACCACTTACAAGGCAGTAGAGAAAAACTGTTGGGTTAGAAACCCTATAAATACGTAGGAAAAAAAAGCCCTTTAAGTCTGTAGCAGAAAAACCCTATAAACCATAGTGGATAAAAGCCCTATTAATTGTAGGAAGAGGTCCCAATATGTCTCTAGACAACCCTATAAAACTGTATTGAAATCCTTGTGAAACTATAGGGTCAGGGAAGTGCAGGGAATATGACAATTGCGTTGACTTGGGAGGAGTGACCCTTAGAAGGTGTAGAAGAACCTCCCATGAACTTGCTCCACAGCATTCTCTCCCCTTGGAGTATGGGAGGGAACCTCTCTCCCAGAGCCGCGGACAATTACACTGAGGAAACTGCTCGTCTGGGAAGGAGCACGGGAATGGGGTGGAACCAGAAAAGGAAGAAAACAGGAGAAAAATAAGGGATGAGGAGCCCTCAGATCCACAGAGGAGAAATGACCCAGGAACTAGGAAAAGAAGGTGTAGCTCAGGACACTGGGGGTTCCTTGGGGTACGAGGGCAGTCTTAGATGATTGTGGTGTGTGAAAGGAAGAGGCCCGTGGAATTCCTGATCAGAAAGAACCCAAAAATGGGGAAGGAAAAAAATATCCAGCCTTTTTAAAGGCTGAAGTTTGGGGTGCATAAAAGCTTTAAGTATAAGGAGACCACAAAAATTAGGAAGAGTAGGGGGTTTGTTAGAGTGCTTTGAGGAAAGCAGACCAAGGTAGAGAAACTGTTCCGATGGAACCCAACAAACTCCAGGCTGCCCAGTCTTCCCTGTCTCCAGGAGCTTGTTAAACTGCAAGTACAAGCAGATCCCAGCTCAGGCCATCAGGGTTCCCCCCACCCCCAAAGCAGGCAGGACTCCTCTCTCCCCAGCCCAGCTGGGGACGTCTACTCTCAGAGGCCTCCAGGGATGGAGGGTCCCTCCTGCCACGTTCTCAGGTCTCACTGTCAGGAGGCTTCTCCTGAAATCTAACTGCCACCAGTCCTGCTGCAGTGGCAGCCCATTTCCTCAAATTCTGTCCTCAGTCGGAGAGGGAGAACCGCTGCTAGTCGACCTCCAAAGAATAAAGCCCTTCAGAGACTCAAGGCCTGTGTGTGGTTAAATCCTCCCCAGACTTCTCCAAGTCAAGAGAGCTATGTGTGGGCTCTCTGTGGCAACGAGGGACAGCAAGTTGACAGAATAGAGAGCTTTGATTAGCCAGCAACCTGATTTTAAACCTCACTCTTTCATCTGAGCTGTTAGCAAGGCTGCTGGCAGGACAAGCCAGCCTGCACACTGTGATGGGTGTCCAAACACCCCACAGACTGGACCGTGGGTCCCTGAAGAGTATATGGAGACCTGACCACCTGACCACCTCACCCTGGTACCTGGAGCCCTCTGAGGTTGTTAACAACCCAGCCCGACTGGGGGTTTGCAAAGGGACAGATTCCACCCACTTGGCTCCTCTCCTCCTTAGCCAGAAACCTTCAGAGGGAGACGGAAGGATGAGAAACACACTCCCTGGCCAGGCTTGTCTCCAGTCCTCACACACCACACACAGTGACATACTTTCATTAACCCAGCCAAACCCGCTCACATGACTGGGGGTGTGTGTCAGGGGAAACAGACTGTTTTCTTCTAAAATGGTTGGAGAGAGAAAACTCTTTTGAAACATCCGTAACAAGAACCCCATCCCCTAACTCTAGAGACCCTTAAAGAAGGAGAGGACTCCGTCCAGTGCTGGGTTCAAAGGAAGTGCCCACTGACCCCACGCTGGCCCCAGTAACGCACTGTGGTCCTGAAGTAAGAGGACTGAGATGCCAGGTGAGGAGTCACATCCCTGGAGAGGGTGACCCAGCTTCCTACAAACCTGTGGAAGAGACCTCTGATTCCACTACCTAAAAGTTCAAAAGGTGAAAGTCCTTCACCCTTCGTCTATCCTGTTCCCAAAGGGATGACCCTCAAATTCAAAGATTGAAGTCTAGAACGCTGTAGGAGGAAGAAGCAAGGCCTGCTGGGGAGAAGGAAAAGGCAGGCCTTGGATGACTATGGGGAGACCCTTGTTAACATCTGCATAAAGCCCCGCCCCACCCAAGTGCCAGGTCAGAGAGCACCACCAAGAGGGGAGAAGAAGGCTGCCTGCCTCTACTGACAGCATGGACCAAGGGGGTGTCCCTCTGAGACTGAGGAAGAGGAGACGATTCTCCAAGCAGGTTTTTTTCCCTGTAAGATGGCAGCAGAAAGAAACTTCAGTTGTAGAGACAAACCCCTTGTAAAGCTAGAAGCAGATCCTCTCAGAAACAGGTCTGAGGAATCTGTCTCCAGAAGGGTCCTGGAGAGCCCTTGGGGCTCCAGGGTCAGTCCAGGGGAAGATGGTCACTGTGGTCAAAGGCTGACTGAAGGCCAATTGAGGACTAGGGTGTAGCATACGTAGTAGGATGCTCGCATGTTGTAGGGTGAGGGCCAGAGGTCTTGGCTCCGGTACTGAATGGATGATGTGGACACGATTAGTTGGGGTCTGGGGTTTCATAGCAAGAAAGGGGGCGGAGTCAGAGACCTTTGGGGCGTGACCTGGTCTCTGTTGCCCACCTCCCCAAACTCTTTTAGCTGGGTACTTTCCTCCCAGAGCAAGCTACATCTGGGGAGGAACTAAACAGGGAACAGGCTGGGGGAGGTGGCAGTGTCCAGAGTCCCTCTGACCAGCTCAGGCCAAGGCCCCGGGGTCGTGGCACTTTCCCACCCAAACTGGGTCTGGAAGGCAGAGTGTAGCCAAACCCTCTCGTTCAACTCCACGCAAGCCTGACTCTTAAGAAGTGTCCTCGTGGAGGAGTGCGGCACAGGGTCACAGCGTCATTGGTGAAAGCAGAGGGGAGAATAGAAACTGATCTGAGCTTAGGCTGAAACTTGAAACTGCTATGGATATGGAGGTCAGAAGGGAGCATGGGCATGAATCCTGAATGGTGGGGCAACTCGAAACCATCACAACCAAGAGGTGGGTTCCATGGCACCCGCCCCTCAGGTGAGCAGCCCCGACTCCTTTGCCCCCGTGAGGGAAGCCCCACTCACCTGACTTGTCCCCCTGGAGTGAAGAGAGGCCCCACTTTTGAGTGTTGTGTGTCAATAACAGTGTTGTGTCACTGGTGGTCATGTTGATTAGTTGAAGAGAATAAAGGGAGTAAGATTTCCCAGGTGTTTTCTGTCTTCTCTTTCAAGCCTAGAGCAAGCTGAGAGAGCCCGTCCTCTCCCAGGGCAGCTTCCGTGTGTAACCTCAAAAGCTCAGCCCAGCCCCAGGCCGCCCTTGCAGCCCTCTTCCCAGAGGCCTAAAATCCCCATCCAGAGCTTGCTGGTGGGAGCCTGAGGGTTTACAGAGTTTTAAAATCTGCCCCCTTGGGAGACGGGCAGAAATGTGTGGAGAAGGTGGCAGAGCCAAGCAGCACGACATGCCGACTTCTGAGTGGCAGCCTGGTGACTCTGGCACCGGCTGGCTCGGGTCCAGCCGTGCTGCCTCAGGGAGGCCTCTTGGGCCCCAACACCTGCACCCTCCCCAGATGGCCACAAGGCAAAGTGCCTAAGATTCTAGTTCCAGAAGCCGGCAGCCACCTCCCCTGGTTCGCCTGGGTCCTGGACCTGGCCCAGCCCTTCCTCTGGACCAGAGCCTCCTAGACCCCGAGGAGAGGTGGGTGGTGACCTGGCTTGTCATCTCACTCTCAGGATGTAGCCCGTGAGCCCCCAACGTGTGGAGAGGCTGAGGCTAACAGGAGGCAGCCATTTGCCTAAGATGCAAAGTGCTGAGGGAAACCAGAATGGCCAGGAGCAAGCTCTGCACCCAACCGAGCCTCTCCTCCCCCACCGCTGGGTCTGCCTGGGCCTGGCCTGGGCTCCACACTGTCTGGGCCAGGCAGGGGTTGCTCTGCTGAATCTGGCTTGCAGGCTTGCCTCAGTGCTATCTCCTGAACCTAGACCTGGCCATGGCCCCTGAGCAGCTGCTGGAGGTCAATACTTGCTCTAACCCGTTGCCTGCCTCTGCCCCAGTCTGCCGGGGGCCCCTGCCCCAGCCAGGAAGCTGCCTCCCCACCTTCCCTGTGCTTCTCTGACCCAGACTCCCAAGGCAGACTCAATTGTCTCTCCTTCCCCTTTTCCATCTGGAAAGCAGCGGTGGTGGGGGGGCGGGAGCGGTGGAGAAGGGGGAAAGAGGAGGGAATTGTGTTTCATGTAGAAGCGAGTAATGAAGGCTATTCTATATTCTCTGGGGACACTGAGGTACCTCAGCACAGGAAGATCCTCAGCAAAGTGAGGGGACTACAGGGGAAGAACAGACACTGGAGCACATTGGTTCATACTTAGCAGAAGGGGCTGTGTATCCAGACGTGGTACCTGCCACAGCAGAGGGTCAGGAAACTGGCAGAGGAAGTGACCTGAAGGTTGAGGGCTACATGAACAGGAAATAGTAAGTGTAGGGGCCAGTGGTGTGGTGGGGGATAGAGGGTGCATAACAGGTGTGGTGGGGGATAGAGGGTGCATAACAGTTAGGTGTAGGCTTAGAGCATAGTGGAGTGGAAATTGAGAAAAGGGAGAGAGCAGAGCCTGGAGTGTAGAGCATCCTGTTTGAGTAACTTTGGAATAAGGGCACCATTGGGGGAGAAGGGATTAAGGAGAGTGATGTGATCTTATCCCCCTCCCCCAGCCCTGGCCACAAATGATGGTGATTTACCAGGTCTGGGGCTCAGGAAAGACAACTGGGTTGGAGGAGATGGGCCTTAGCAGCCTAGCTGCTAGCTGGGTCCTGGATAAACACACCCAGGGAGAGCAATAGAGTAGAAAGGAGAGGGTCTAGCTTATAGGTAGAGGAGGAGGACCATGAGAAGATAATAAGTATGAGGAAAAGCAGGAAAGTGTAGCACCACAGGGCCCAAGGGAAGTTTTAAAGAGAGTGGGTAATGTCAAATGCTCCCCTGGATCCTGGGGCCAATCACAGACAGTAGCCTTAAGTCTGGCTAAAACACGTAACTTTGCCACTGAGGCCAACATCTGCTTACCCCCCCACCCCCGCCCAGGCCAGTCAAGGTCAAGATTGGTTCAGGAGGAGCTTTGGCCTGCCCATCCCAAGGGCCCAGGGTATCACACAGCCACTGAGGTTACTGGGGGTTGTAAGGGATCAAACATCCTGAGTGGAAGGGGCTGACCAGCCCCTAAGGCAGATCCTCCCAGCACTGGGCAGGCTCATTGCAAACCAACGTTTATGGTGAGTTTACTCTGTTCTTCCGGCAGCATCAGTGCTTGCTCCTCCCACAAATTCTGGGATTTTTATCCCACTCCCTTGGTCTGGAGCTTGAGAAAGTGGTTTGGGCATACTTTATTAAGCATGAGGACTCGGAGATTTTAGCCCTACTGGATATGGAGACTAGCCCAGGAGAGATATTTGGGGAGGTGTCGCAGTCACTTGCATTTGTTAAGGAGCCCACGTGGAGGTGACTCCTGGGAAACAGGGTAGTGCTCACAGAAGATTCGCAGACCCCGGCCCGCTCTAGGGCGCAGCGCTCCTCTCAGAGCCAGACGGCATCTCTATGATACAATATGCTGCGTTTTTTCCCACCCTGGCCACCACTGCCGGGAGCCACGGACACTTCCTCGACGGCCCGATGCCATCCCCCGCCACGGCGAGCGCCTCGGCGAGCGCGCCCACTGCCGCCAGCCCTGCACCGGAAGTCACTGTAGCCCGCGTCTCCGTCTCTGGTGCGACCTGGTCCAACCGCTGCGGCCCCGCCGAAACCTTGGGCACCAGACGGAGCCCTAAGGCGGACAAGGCCGCGAGCCCCAGCGAAGGTGCGACCTCTGATAAAGCCGCAGCGTCGCGCAAGGGCGTGACTGCTGACAAGTCGGGGCCACTCCCGTGGCCATGACTCCAGTCCCAGCTCCAGCTCCGGCACCACGCCCGGTCAACACCGGCCCGTGCGCGACCCCCAGTGAAGGCTCTGGCCGCGGACCCGACAGCACACTGAACCCACAGGCGCCGCTGGACATACGGTTCCCGAGAACAAGGCCAGTGGCCAGTGCAGGTCACAATGAAATAAGTCACACGCTGAGGCGTCCTGTTTGTCCTTCCGAGGGGGAAGGGCGGGTGAAGCCATTGGGGAGAAACGGCCCACAGACTGGGTCCAGGCCCGCCTCTGGCCACCACAACCGGGGACCCGGCTCTCCCCTCCGAGGATCTTGCCTACAAGTGCCAATACAGAACTACATTTCCCAGGATGTACTTCGGGGTTCCCAGCATCCCTGCCGCCGATGACTGCGCAGGCTGTGGCCCGCACGCATGGATCTGGCCAGCAGAGCTGCGGAGATCCAGGGTGTGTCAGCCCCTCCCGATGGGAACAGGACGGGCCTGCTGGTGACAAGAGTGCTGACCACGACGCTTTCTCCCTGCAGACGCGCCCCTCCCACAGGCCCAGTCTAACCACGTGTTGGGAGTGGGGTCTCATATGTGCAGGCCCTCCAGGTTCACACGCCAGCCAGCGCAGCGCTGGGAACAAGTGTAACAGCCAAAATCTGGAACCACATTTAGGGCAGGAAGCCTGGCTACCCGGATTATAGGCTAAGGGTTGGACGTTTATTCAAAACAATTAACAGCCTATACAAGACATCTCTAGAGCAGGGGCTGTGGGTCCCAGTGGAGCCTTGCACCTCTCAGCAGCTCCACCTTCCAGGCCCCTGCATACTGCCTTCACAGCCCGGTAGAGTTTGCTTGGGCAGGCAGCACAGGAAGCATTGTGGGTACAGGCTCAGTCACAGGGTGTTAGATGAAGCTCTTCTACCTGGAATGATTGGAAGTCGGCCCAGCAGGCTAGTCTGTCCCTTTCCCCCTCGAAGTTTTGCCTCTATCAAAGTTAAGGCCACCAGGATGAAAGCAGGGTCAGGGCTAGGGACCCAGCGGAGCCCTGGGAAGCATCAGGTGGGTTTAAGTGGGGCCTGGGAGCGAAGTAGAGATGGGGAGGGGTCTGATTAGAATAGAAACGGGGCTTCCCTGGTGGCACAGTGGTTGAGAGTCCGCCTACCAATGCAGGGGACACGGGTTCGTGCCCCGGTCCGGGAGGATCCCGCATGCCGCGGAGCGGCTAGGCCCGTGGGCCATGGCTGCTGAGCCTGTGCATCCAGAGCCTGTGCTCCGCAACGGGAGAGGCCACAGCGGTGAGAGGCCCGCGTACCGCAAAAAAAAAAAAAAAAAAGAATAGAAACGGATGATCTTAGTTCAGCACTCCCAAGATGAGTGCAAGGTGACTGCAAGGTGACTGCAGCAACCTTAGAGCTTCCCAGAAGACAGTGCCCCCACCAAGGAGGTGCTCTTAGTATAAGACCAGACCAAAGAGCTCAAGGAACTCCACACGAGGGAAGGTCTGCCCAGGTCTGGGGAGCAGAGGGTAAAGAAACTCCCTGGGCCCCAGAGCCGAGTCTCAGAGCAAGGAGCTGAGGATCTGACCCACTCCTGGTCCTTACTTGTGGGTGTGTAAGCAGGTAGTGAACTTCCACTTGTGTGGGAAGTCACAGCCTGGGGAATTTCCCCTTTAGGGCTGGGATGGGCCCGTGGAGTCAGCTGGAGAAGGTTTAGGGCCAGGTTCCAGGAAGTTCCATTGAGTGCTCTGGGCCCCTCAGGCCTCTCACAACAGACCTTTTGTGCAGGGCAAGTGCCCCCTAGGCTGTAGTTCTGACCTTGGGGAAAAGGTGAAACTGAGCTTGGTTAATCCCACTCCCACTAGCATGCACTGGGGCCCCCAAAACCAACTACATGGGGAGGGGCTGGGCCCACAGGATCTGGAATGGAGGGTGGGGGCCACTGGGTGTGGGGTGGGGAGGGACTGGAGGCACAGCCCCCAGGGTCCATGGGTGTTCCAAAGTCCCCTGAGTTATGGGTTCAGCTGATGTAGACACGGTGGAAGTCATGGGCACCAAAGGCTGCGTTGCACTTGGGGCACTTCCTCTGGCGGGCCTCATAGCGGCCCCGTACGCACTCGAAGCAGAAAACGTGGAAGCACTTGGTGAGAACTGCATCCTTCTTGCGGGTATTACAGCAGGGGCAGGTCAACCGCGCCTGGGCAGGGCAAAGGCATCAGCTCAGGAACAATCCTGACAGGGCCTGGATCCCAAGCTGATAGCAAGAGGTGGTCCAGACTAAGGCCACCTCAGAGCAGACTGCACCTAACTCTCACCATAGCCCTAGGAGGTAGGGATAAGCACTCTCCAGATGAGGAAACTGAGGCTCAAAAGCCCAGGTTTCAAAACTAGAAAGTAGCAGTCTAGACTCTAACCTGGGTGGTGATGGCCAGTGGTCACATGTCCCCTCTAAAGGTCAATGACCCACAGGCTCCAACCTGAGCTCCTCTGCCCTGGGGCTTCATCTCTTGCCCCTCTGGCTTTCTCTGGCAAAACCCCAATCCTGGCTTAAGCCGACTGTCTACCTTCTCTCCACCTGCATCTGGTGAGTCACAGCTGGGCATGGCAGTGCCACTAGAAATCTGCTGTTCTCAACTCTCAACTGGGCCCATCCCTGGTGCTGCCCAGAAATCCTGCTCTGGGGCCTGGGATTCATTTATCTCTAAGGAGGTTTTACAAATCTCCTCTCCTATCTTGAAACTTCCCACCTGCCACCAGGTCTCACTTCCAACTCCAGACAAGAAATTCCCTCAACTCAGCATTCCCTACATTCATCCTCTGCCCTGCCCGCCACCTCAGCAACTCCCCACAAGCATCACCTCTTCCCTAGCTCTCAGAACCCTACCCATCAGCATTTGACAGGCTGCAAAGGCTGTTGTTTCTCCAAAAACCCTTCCCTGCTCCCTCGTGGCTGCCTCGAGCTGCCTCTGCCCCTTCAAGGCTAAACTGCTTCAACAGGTTGTCTATTTAGACTCACTCTCCACCTTTTCCTCACTCCAGTAGGTGAGAGTCCAGGTGATCTGGCCTCCACCTCCACCTCTGCCCAAGAACTCCCACCAAGACTGCCAAATCCAAGAGGCATCTCTCAACACTTGCTTCATTTGCCTTCTTGGCAGTTCTGAGCTCACCCCTGCCTCCTTGAAACTCTTCCCCAATCAATTCCTTCTAGATCGCTCTCCTTCCTCCTAAACTACAGGCTTCTCTTCCTCTGTCCATCATTTAAGTTTCGAGGCTCCTCAGGGGGAGTGACCCCTGTTCCGTGTCATGCCACAGACCCTCCCTGGGTGACGACAGTTACATGTGGCTTCTACCTTTGCCTCTGCTGACAATCCCCCACAAACTCCTGTCCTCCAGACCAGCCCTTTTGCTTTGAGTGCCTTCCCAGACAGCCTCCCAAGAAGTCCCACAGGCACCTCATCCTCAACATCCTTGAGACGTCACTCTCTGCACACCGACTCCAGGATATGCCAAGCAGCTCAACCTGGTTTACAAACCCTTCAGGATCTAACACTGCCCAACCCCCACCAGGCTTGTCACTCAGCACAAAACCCATGTTCTGTCCTCCAACTACGACTGTCCAGCTCTGTCCTCCAGCACGCCTCTCTCAACTAAGGGCCTCCACCTCTGCCATTCCCTTTGCTGGAACCCTTTCATCCCCATTCATCACGGCCAACCCTGACTCACTCTTCAGTTTTCCTTTGGATGATATTCCTTCCAGGAAGCCTGCTGACCACCATGGCTGTTAAGGGGCTGCCCCGATTTCCCACAGCCCCTCTGGCCTCTGCCATCACACTGCTCATCACTCAGATGGGAGAATTACTTGGCTGCCTCCTCCAACAGACTGTCAGTTTCAAGAGATCTGAGACCAGGTCTAGTGCCTAGCCCCCTCACACCTAGCCAGGCACTCTGCCTGGCACATAGTATGTGTACCATACTTGATAGTTATCTGATTCTCCACAATTCTCTGCCCAGGTTTTGCCATCCTACCTTATTTCTGGCTTCCCCAAACTACCCACCAGAGCTCTCACCAACCCCCCATCTAAGATTCCTAGGTCATCTAAGATTCCTGGAGCACAACCCAGCCCCAAGGCCCCACCTTGTACTCCTTGATCTCCTCCTGGAGGATTTCATCGGCATCTGCGTAAACCTCCACCTTCCTCTGCTTCTCCAGCTTGCGCCGCAGCCGTGAGATGTCCTCCTGGGGCAGGAGAGGGGCTAGGCTGAGTGCAAGGGTCCTCAATCTGAACCTCCTGCCCCCACCCCGCCTCCACCCCCTGCCCGCCACACACCTGAGCCCTCTTGAGGTTGAAGCTCTCTTTCTCACGGGCGGCCCGGCTCTCTGCCAGGCAAGGCTGGATCTCTCGCAGCCGTGTCTGCACGTGCTCCAGCTGTACCTTCAGGTCCTCGGCCAGCTGAGCTGCTTCCACAGCCTGAGGTGGGTGGAGTGGGGAGGAGGAGCACCGTTTGCCGTTTGCCTGAGCCTGGGGAGTCAGGCATGTGGAGCCATGGCCCACAGATGCTTGTGTCAACCATCCAGTGATTCCTGCTCTCGGGATAAGTCCAGTATCTTCACTGGAACTGGTTCTGTCTCCTGACCTCTGAACCCTCACCTCCTCCTAGTCTACCTCATTCCCAACACCTTCAGTTCCTCACCTACATAACGCTCTCTCCTGTCCTTGAGGCTTCACGGGGCTCCTCTCTCTGCTCCCCTCAACTCCCTCAACACACATATTTTTTTCCTGCAACCCCCTGAGGCCTCAGCTCAAATGTCACCTCCTGAGACAGGCTGTCCTATTTTTCTTTCATCCGCCTCCATTTCCTTCGTAAGACATACTGTGAGTTCCCTGGTGGCCTAGTAGTTAGGATTCCAGGCTTTCACTGCTGTGGCCCACAAGCTGTGCAGCATGCCCCCCGCCAAAAAAACATGCTATGATCTGTAATAATGTTATTTTGTCTGTGGGATTAATGGCTTGCTATCTGCCCCTCAAAACTGGAAGTTCCCACTTCCAGCAAGGCGGTCTTGTTCCCGTTATCTCCCCAGCACTTAGTGCAGGTCCTGGTATACAGCAAAGGTATGACTAATACTGCTTAAATGAATGAGCCAAATGGAGAAGAAAAAAAGTCCAGGAGCGGAAAAAAGATGAAAGTCAATGTTAATCTTAAGCCTTTACCATAAGCTAGAGGAGTGATGTCACCAAGAGGGTGCCACAGATCATTCCTAACTCTGTTACCCTCAGAAGAAGAACAACTACCACAAGCTAAACATTTCTTAGGTTTAATACAACTACATGAGAGACCACCATGCCCATTTCACAGCTAACCAATGCAGTGGTTAGGTTGTGGGCTGTGGAGCCAAGGAGACCCGGGCCCAAATTCCAGTTCCACTCTTTCTTGAGCAAGTCAGCTACCTCCCTGAGCCTCAGTCTTCTCACTTATGAAAGGTAACAACAAAAACTGTTGTAGGATTCTTTTCAGACTGAAATGTGACCAAGCATGGAAAGTCCTCCAGCACACAGTCTGGAACACAGTAAGTGTCAGAGACATGAGCTGGGCTGTGATATGAAGCAGAGCCAGACTTTGGCCCAGGTCATCTGCTTCAAGTTCTCTAGGCAGAGTCACACAGTGAGGCTGTGAGCCAGCATCCCAGGTTGCTGTCCCCTCGCATAGGTCTGGCCTCACCTTCCTCTTGTTGAGCTCCAGGGCCTGGCTGCGCAGTGTCAGCTCCTTCTCCACACCCCCGAGGCTGCCCTGCAAGGCCCGCTCTTTTTCCTCCAGCTTCTGCACGGTCAGCAGCTGGGCATCCACCTGAGGACAGGGGTGGGGACTCAGTGCTGGGGAGCCCCTGCCTCTCCAGCTCCACCCTAACAAGCCCAGGGCAGCCATACCTGGGACTTGAGGCCAAGAACCTGCTCGCCCAGCTCATCCTTCTCCTCCCGCAGTAGCTTATGAATCTGGTTGGCCTTGATCCGCTCTG
Organism: Mesoplodon bidens; assembly: GCF_964165515.1. Lineage (NCBI taxonomy): Eukaryota > Metazoa > Chordata > Mammalia > Artiodactyla > Ziphiidae > Mesoplodon > Mesoplodon bidens. The sequence continues at coordinate 44,296,410 of NC_138171.1, forward strand.
ACATCAGCTTAAAGTTTGCATCGTCCTTTTCCCGCAACTGCTGTAGCAGCCGCCCATTCTGCTCCTGCATGTCCTCAAAAGCCTGGCCTGTCACATCCATCTCTGAGAGCAGAGCCTCCTCCTCCTGCAGCAAGTGGGCAGGGACAAGATGGAATGTAGCAGATGGACAAGATGACAGTGGGGAAACCACAGGAAAACATGGCTGAGCAAAGAACCACAGAATGGACCCAGGCCATGTGCTACAACAGGAGGTTTACGGAATTCCAACATTCAGAAGCCAGGGGACCAGAACAGGGTCGCACCTGCTTGGTGGCACCCAACTTGCGTTGCAGGTGTTCTATCTGCTCCTCTGCCTGACGAATGCGCCGCAGGGCATCCTCATCCGCGATCTTCTTGCTCTCCCTCCGATCCCTCTCCTCTAATTCCCGGATGCGGCTCCGTAGCTCATCGACCTATAACCACCAGAAGGAGGGAGCTCTCTTGTCACTGCTTCCTGCTGACCTAGGGCTCTGCTCTGGTTACAACCCCCTGGGGCAGCCTCTCTGCACACCCCATAGGCCCTACCTGCCCTCACCTCAGCCTTGGCCTTGCGTTCCGCTGCCATGAGCTGCACCTTATCCCGCTGCTCCTTGGGTGCAGACTTATACATGTCCAGCAGCAGTTTCATCTCCTTCTGACTTTCCTGGGCCTTCCTGGGGGAGGCACAGGAGGAAGGCTTGGTGAGTAGGCTTGGAGGCCACTTGGCAGGGGTGGGAAGGAGAAAGGAACAGGGCCTCACTTGAGCTCTGCTCGGAGACCTTTGAGGAGCTCTGACTCCTTCCTCTTGGCCTCCTCCACCTTGACCTTCTCCCGATCAGTCCTTGAGAGAGCTGAGGCTACAGATGGGGGTCCCAGCCCAGGCCCTTCCCGCTCCCGAAGCTCCCGCTTGGGTTTGGCCTCAGGTTCTCGGCCCCGGGAGGAGGGGCCCTGGGCCCCGGGGGTCAGGGCCTGGGCCTCTTCCTCAGAAGGGACCAGGTCTTCCTTCTTCACCAAGGAGGTAGTAATGGCAGCACCAGGCATTGAAGCCATCTCCTTTCTGGCGTCAGGGGCACCAACAGGGCCTGGCCCACCCTCTTCTTTCCCTGGGGCTGGGACACTCAGGCCAGAGTCCTCCGGGTGGCCCAGGGTGGGGATGGAGTGGGTAGAGCCACTGGCCTGGGCCCGGAGCTGCAAAGCAGAGAGAGAACAGGGCTGAGAGGAGACGTGCTCACTGGGGTCTAGCCGCAGCTTTCCCCAGGCAGCCCCCTCCTCACCTTGGCAATCTCAGCCTGCACTTCCCGCAGCTTCCGCTTGTATCGCTGAGCGTCCCCCTTTAGCTGGTGGTTGTGGTTTTGGAGGCTGCTGATCAGGTGGCGCATCTCCCGGTTGATGGGCCCTGAAAGAGTACAGGAAACCAAGGCTGGGTTGGTCCCTGGATTAGGGGCCCAACCCCTCAGCGGGGGAAGAGGCAGGGCCAGAGCCATCACTCTCATTACAAAGGAGATAACAACTGAAGCCTTATGTAGAGTGTGATCTCATCAAATAAATGAAGAGAATTCACCTAAACATAACTTGACACTGCCTATGTGTGTTATTTCTGCTAATGCAGATTTTAAAAATATTTCCAAATTTCCTTTCGAAGGAACACACAACTAACTGTAAATTCACAAAAGTAAGTTAGTCCACTTCTTCTGGCTTTTTAAACAAATATCATCTTCTTAGTTACATTTGCCTGGCATTTCTCATAATACTTCCTATCTTCCCTCCCTGCTTTATTTTTCTTGATATATTTGTCACAACCTAATATACACGTTCAATTTTTTCCTCCTTTGTTGTCTATCTTCCTTCACTATAACACTGCTCCACAACAGGGATCCGTCGTGTTTTGTTCACTGGTATCATCCCCAAGCCTAGAACTGAGCCTGGATCATACAGTGTTCAATAAATCTGTGAAAAATGAATTAGTATCTCAGAGAGGCACCATAAGGCCAGAGAAACATGGATGAGGGTGACAGCTCCCGTTCTGGCTGATCTGCTCCATGAGCCACCTCATCTGGCTGTAAGCCTCACTGTGCCTTTGAGCCAGGTGGTGTGGTCCCCGTTTTCCACAGAGAGATGAGGCTCTGGGAGAACAAAGGACTTAACCTCTTACATCTGGATAAGCATCTGGCCACACCAGGGCCCAGAAATCCCAGATAAGGCCCCACCTCAACCTTGTCCTCACCACATACCCGCCTGCTCGTTGGCCGCCAGGTTCTGTTCAAACTCGATGCGCAGCATCTCGTACTCCTTGCGTACCTGGGCCAGCGTATCCTCCAGCTGGATAACCTCTGTGCGCAGCTTCTTCTGCAGCCCCAGCTCATCACTCTGTGGGTTGAGGCATTAAGGACCCACACAACCCCTTGGCTCCCGGCAAGCCCCCCCCACCTCAGGCCTCAGCAGCTCAGGAAGAATTTACTCCCAAGGGACCTCTGGCAGGCACACAGGGCCTCTGACACCCTTGACCCAGGAACAACCTTACCCTAAGGGTCTGGCCTTTACCCCTGTCCCCGGCCCCTGTTCCAAGGGCATACCTCCATGTGCTCAATGTGCCTCAGGTGGGAATTCTTGGTGGCCAGCAGCAGCCCACGGGCCTCGTCCAGCTGGGTCTTCACTTGCAGAGACTCATTGTAGAGCAGTGAGAACTGAGCCTGCAGCATTCGGTACTCCCCGGTCTCCCGTACCACCTCCTCAGGAAGGCTCCGCAGGGCTACCTAGGGGCAGGGATGTCCAAAGGCAATCAGCAAGAGGTTTCAGAGCTCAGCTCCTACCGTGCAGGCTCAGGCCCTCCGAGCCCCAAACACAGCTCACCTTGAGGCGCTCATTGGTCCGCACAGCCCCCTGAAGTTCGGCCTGCAGCTTCTCCAGCTCTGCCATGCGGCTATTGGCCAATTCCTGGTTTTCCTCCAACTCCGCATTCAGCATCTCAAACTGAGGAGTGGGAAGGGCAGTAGGAGGCAGGGCCAGGCCAGGACGCATGCTTCCCTCATAGCCCCACCATATGCCCTACCCAAGCTCCCCTCTGCAGAGCACTGATGTACTCTGAAGGCCCAGGGACAAGCCGGACCCAGGCACTTTCCTAAGGGCTCCCAGGCAAGTAGGAGAAAACTCAGTACTGCCTGGTCAGTGCTGGGAAGCAAGGCTTGTAACTGACAGGGGGTCAGGGAAGCCTTCCTGGAAGACCTGAAGAGCAAGCTGAGCAAGGGGAGACAGGGCCCAGTGACCCTGTAGCACCAAAAAAGTGTGCAACGACCAAGAATTGAGAGAGCAAAAGCAGGACAAGGAATGAGACAGCGACAGCAAGGCCCTTTCTCAGCTACACAACTGAGAATGCCAGTTGACTCCAACATACCCCAACATCTCTTTTCTAAGTGGTACTTTTTTTTTTTTTTTTTTTTTGTGGTACGTGGGCCTCTCACTGATGTGGTCTCTCCCGCTGCGGAGCACAGGCTCCGGACGTGCAGGCTCAGCAGCCATGGCTCACGGGCCCAGCCGCTCCACGGCATGTGGGATCTTCCCGGACCGGGGCACGAACCTGTGTCCCCTGCATCGGCAGGTGGACTCTCAACCACTGCGCCACCAGGGAAGCCCCTAAGTGGTACTTTTAACCAGCTGATGTACGTACGACCTTACCTAATTCTTGTCAGTTACCCAAACTAGAACTTAAGCTCCATGAAAGGTTTAATTCCTGTCTGTTTCGTTCTCCAAAATGCCTGCTTCCTACACAGTACCTAGCACTTAGTGTTCAGCAATTATTTACTGAATACACATATGAAAGAATGAAATAAAGAGCACTGTGAGTAACGGGGAAAGACCTCCGAGACCATAGTTCGACGTCTGTCCTTAATTCTGAGGGGACGTTCAAGGGTAGGGTAGAGAAAAGGTTGTGGGAGGGACGAGGAAGAATGCTGCTGCTCACCTTCTGCATGCTGAGTGTGATCTGGCCCCCGTGAAAGCCTGAGGAGCTCCCAGATACATAGTAGCCAGAGTTGAGCTGTGGAGAGAAGACAGAGGAACAGATGGGTGTGGAGAAGAGAAGCGAGGGCCTCAAGTACCCTGCTCTGGCTCCATGTGACCCAGTGTCTGACCCTACCTGCTCCAAGGCCTCCGCTAGGTGCTTATTGAGCTTTTGCTCACGCTTCCGCAACTTCTCAATGTCCCACTGCAGGTCTTCTACTGTCGTCTCCATCTCCAGCACTTTGGTCTCTGAAGATGTCACTTTATCCTGGAGCTCAGAGTACTGGGGACAAGGAAGGGGACAGGTGCTTAGATAAGAGACCCGGCTCCCTGAGATCCTTGGGTGCCCATCTAATCCAAACCCTGCCCTGGTTCTAATCCCACCCTAAAAACCCAACTCCCACCTCCAACGAGATGCGGTGGTGCTTCTCCTGTAGCTGGGTGGCCAAGTCCTGCAGTCGCCGGTTCTCACGGCCCAGCTCCCGGGTGCGTGCCCGAGCCGCCTCACTGGGGGGCTCACTGTCCCCTGGGAAGGGAGGGCTCAGGTAAGAGCCAAGTCCAGGGCAATGGGTCAAAGTACTAACTCATCCTGGAGTCTGCTATGTGCCCAGTGTGATCCACCAGCTGTCTTGCCATTTTCTCATGACAAAGCCAGAAGTCTTTGTCCCCACTGCACAAAGGAGGAAACCAGCTCAGAGAGGAGAGCCATTTGCTCAGAACACCCAGGCTGGACTGACAGAACTAAGGCTGGGAGAAGTCAGTCTGCCTGCAAAGCCTGGGCACTTGCTGCTATGCCTTGTGGATCAGCAACTGCCACCAAGATTTGTGCACAATGCTCCCAAGAGGTCTCCAGCCACAAGGGGGAGGCTCCCCCAGCATCAACAACTCCTCCCACCCATCTCTCTAGAGCTCAACTCCAGGAATCAAAACGAGAGCCACCACCAACAGCCTAACCCTTCCCCTGAAAACATGGCTGATTTATTCCTTGGGGAACTGTGGCTGCCTCTGGGCCAGGAGCACTGAGGAGGGGATACCATAAAGATGCAAATGGAGTCGGACACCTCTGGGGTGGGGGCACAAAGAACTAACCTCGGCTGTATACTCGCTGACAGAGCTCCTCCACCTGGCGCTGTAGGCGGTCAGAGGCCTCCACGACACGGGACACAGCTGCCTTGGAGAATTCCATGCGGCCCTGCAGCTGCAGCTCCACCTCCTCACTACTGCTCGCACCCAGGGCCACCACAAAAGCCAAGGCTGGCTCACTGAGAGGTGGCCGCAGCTGCATTGGCAGGGGCTCTGGGAGGGATGGACAGACTCTCATGAGGATAATGGTAACAGTTATCACCACTCCGTACCAAGGTCCAGATCGCCTCCTTCAACTCTCTATGGCTCACTGAGTCAACATAACCAACACCTTTAGTACTGTGTTATCCCCATCTTAAAAGTGAAATAACTGCAGTTCAGTGAGGTAATTTCCTCAAAGCCAGAGAGCTACCAAATCACTTCCTCAGGGAAGGCCTTCTCTGCCTTCCCAAGCTAAACTAGTGTGCACACACACTAATTCCCATTCAGGAACCCCTATACTTTTTTCTTATGGTTTATAATCACTTTCTCCCTAATGGTTGGGGCAGTAAGTATTTCTTTTTTATTTTCTTTGTCTCCTCCAAAGCTACAACAATGTCAACTACACAGTCAACATTTAATACTTTCTTGAACTAAGAGTGTCAAAACATGAATTGCACTCTTAACCATGTCACTCAGATTCCAAAACCTGTGTTCTTACCCACTGCCCTTTGCTGCCCAGACATGAAATCAATTGTGTGTGTGTGTGTGTGTGTGTGTGTGCGCGCGCGCGCGCAGGCAGGGAATTCAGCAGCCTAATGTCAAAGTTCCCTCCTCTCCAGGACCTTCCCCAGAACTTAATTAAGCTTCCCAGATCCCAGGGCTCTGGCCCTACCCCTCAGCTCCGATGTCCCTGGCTCTGTGAGAGGGGTCTCATCACGTGTTGGCCCCTCCTGGGTCCCAGGCGCCTCTGTCCCTGAAGACAGCTCCCCCTGTCTCTCATGGTGTCGGAGAAGGGCTTCCACAGTTTCATCCAGCTGAAGGAAGAAAGCACCAAAAATGTTATGAATCCCTCAGGTGCTTCCCAGCAAGATACTCCTTTCCTAGCAGAGGAGTCTGAGGATTGGCAGCTGGATCAAGGCCAGGTCTTGGAAAGTAGAAAGGCATCCACCTGGGCCCAGTAGCGATTGACAATGAGGAGTGTGGCGTCATCTGTGGCCTGCCGCTTCTCCAACTTCTCAATTCGTTCTCGGAGTTCATCTTCACAAGCCTGTCTCTGTTCCAACCGCTCTGCCAGTTTCTTATTCTTGAACTGCAAAACCTTCAAGTCCATCTCCTCCTACCAAGGAAACAAAGGGGCCGAGAAGATGGTCAAGCAGGGACCAAGAACCCAATCACAGGAAGAGACAAAGAAAAGCAAAATGGAATGGATGGGAGAAGGGAGTACCCTCAGACTAACTGCTAACAGGATTTAAAGAGGCTCAGACACCCACAGAGAAAGCGTCTCGGTTGTGAGGAGGGTCACGTTCTGCTTCTGCCTCTTCCTAACTCTGAAGTCTTTGACAAGTCACACGCCCTCTGGGAACCTGTTTTCCTATCTGTAAAGGGAAGGCAGACATCGTGTCCTCGGTTTCTTTCAACAGAGTGTTCTGAAAAGTGGATCTTGCTAAACCTGGGCAACTGGGAGTAAGGTTCTGGACGACGTGGACGGAGAAGAGAGATGGGAGTTCTGGTTAAGTTGTGAGGCCTGAAACAGGAGCCCACGAACCGTGGAAGAGATGCCCCCAAGACGAATGGGCTCTATAAGCGTGGTTGTGGTCTTCTCCTCGCGACTCAGCTTCTTCTCTGGGGGCCCCGAGCCCCCATCGCCGGCGGCGCGTTTGTTGCCGGGCCCAGACATGGCCGCGGCGGCGAGGAGCGGCGCTGGCTCTCCAGAGGCACGTCAGGCAGGCGGAGGCGACGCTTCCGTCACCTGCAGAAGACAGAGAGCAGAGATGTGGAAGCGGCCGGAGCTCCGCAGCCCCGAGCCTCCCCCGCACCCACCTGCTGGACCCCGCCCCGCCGGCCCCGGGCCCCTCACCGGCAGCAGAATCACCCCATCGCCGCCATCTTGGACTCCCCTGGACGTCACTGGCCTCCCCAGCACAGAGCGCAGGCGCCACAGTCAGTACCGGATGTGGCGAAATCTTCTCCACTTCCTGTTTCTATTGGTCGCGCTTTGTCCCGCCTTTCGGGTCCCATTTGGTTTCTTTCTGAACACCGCCTCTTTCTCTCAGTGATTGGCCACTAGACAGTTCCTATGGTAACCGACAGCACACTTCCACTCTCCAGTCCTAACGACATCGCCTGCCTCAGAATAGCAACTTTGAAGCGAGGGCACGGGGGCGGGCCTTGCAGCTTATTACGCACGTGCATTCAATTCTCACTGGTGAGCGCCGTACACTTTCTCTCTTGCTCCAAGAACCCCCTTAGCAACGGTCACCCATGAGACGGAGGAAGACGCCCCCAACGGATTGGCTGCACCGGGCCTCTCTGCAGCGTAGATTGGCTGAAGCGTCGATAGAGGGCCAGGCCTTGGCAGCCGCTGCCGGACAACCGGCTGTCCCAGAACCGAGGCAGGACAGAACCTGTGGTGCCCCGCGGCACAGAGGAGCGACAAGATGATTCGCCGGAAGTCCAGCCAATTCCAGGGACTGAAAATGCAATCGGAGCTTGAACAGCACTACGAACTGCGGAGAGAACCCAAGAAAGACCTCAGGTCATTGGATGAATCGGCCACGCGGATGGGAACAGGTGTGCATACCGAGTCGGGGACCGTGGCTTCGGTGAATGCGGATGAAGATCCTGCAGCCAACTTGTTCCCGGTGAGGACTGGACAGAGTCGTCCGCTCATAAATGTTTATAAAAGGGCTCCCCTGGGCCTCCCTGGTGGCGCAGTGGTTGAGAGTCCGCCTGCCGATGCAGGGGATACGGGTTCGTGCCCCGGTCTGGGAGGATCCCATGTGCCGCGGAGCGGCTGGGCCCGTGAGCCATGGCCGCTGGGCCTGCGCGTCCGGAGCCTGTGCTCCGCGGCGGGAGAGGCCGCGACAGTGAGAGGCCCGCATACCGCAAAAAGAAAAAAAAAAAAAAAAAAAAAAAAAAAAAAAAAAAAAGGGCTCCCCAGCAGGGCGCCACCCGTCGTTATGCTTTCTAACGTTCAAGACGTTTCCCGGGCTGCCTTGGTGAAGAGACAGGGGTGTGTGACACCCCCTTGTTAATATGCTCATGAATAGTACTCAGGGGTCGCTGAAGCCCAGCCCGCCCGCATTGCTCGTAGCTAGTCTTTAAGATGAGAAGGCAAGTTAGCGCGTTCTTAGGCCCGCTAGAGATTCGCAACGGCTCAAGAACTAGGGGCCATGAACAACACAGCTCTGCCTTTCCCAATCCGCTTTCTCTCTGCAGCCGCCACTGCCCCAGCCCCGGATCTGCATATGGTGAGTGTGAAGAGCTTTGGGGGAAAGTTACCCTTCACACTTATATTATTCCTTTAGGACTTCCCCACAATCCTGTCAAACAGCGACGGTATCCTCATTTTACAGATGAGACTGAGGCCCAGAGATGCAATTACCCGAGATGACTAAGTCAGGTCTCCTGCTGCCCCAGTCCAAAGAGAGTGTGAGAAGAGGGGAGCCAAAGACTGAGAATGTAAATGTAGTATCAATGCCTCTATGGAGCATTGTACAAATGGGGACACTGGGGCTCACGGAGGGAGACTTGCCCAGTTATACGGTAAGGGAGTGGCAGAGAGACCAGAACTCAAGTTTCCTAACCCTACGCTTTAGAAATGAAGAGGATCATAAGAGTTCATTTTGGCTATACCCTCTATTTATAGATGGAGAAAGTGAGGCCCAGAGAGGGAAGTGACCTGCCTAAGGTTACACAGCAATTTAGTGGAAGGGCCAAACCTCTAACTCAGGTCTCTTGGTTCCCAGTCCAATGCTCTAGCCATCATAGCCCTGTCATGAGACTAATAAAAAATGGCCACCAACACCTTTTCCCCTCTTTTCCTGTGACAGGAAGTACCTGGACATCCATTCCATGCACAGGCTGGAGAAGACAGCCAACGTTGAGGAGATGAGGGAGTATGCGGGGGGAGCAGGGAGGGGAATAAGAGCTAGCTCTTGGGGAAGGCTGGGGGGTGGGTGGGCTGGGAAGGCATGAGGAATGCCTGGCTCCAAAGCCTGTTGAACACTAGTGTGGGGCGGTGAAGAGAGGCTCCGGTTGTCACTCATTTCCTTCCTCTCTCCCTCCCAAGGGTGCTGGCCGAGCTGTTGGGACTAGGCTCTCCTGCGCAGAGCCCGCGGGACGCCATCACCCTGGACCTCTTCTCCCATGCACTCATCTTCTGCCGCCAACAAGGCTTCTCCCTGGAGCAGACATCAACGGCTTGTGCCCTGCTACAAGATCTTCACAAGGCCTGTATTGGTAAGAGGAGGCCCCTGAAGGCTTTGAGTCCAGGGGAGAGGAGAAGGCTGGCACAAGTGACCAGGGGAAGTAAAAGCAGGATTAGCACCTGGAATCTTTGTTCCGTCATCACTAGCAGCAGTATCACACCCAAGTTATTTCACCTTTGAAATCCTCTATTTCCTTATCTATAATAAGGCTACAGCACTAATGTTATGAAACTGTGCTGAGAAATATTATATATAATATATGTAGATATATGCACAGTGCTCAATAAAACAGCTCTTGCTTTACTCCTGGAACTAATTTTCTACAGAATGTTTAACGAGAGCTAAACTATGTATTTCTTGGTTTATTGTCCGTCACTCCCACTAGAATATACGCTTAAGGGCAGGAACTTGTCTGGTTCAGTGCCCAGAACAGTGCATAGTGGGTACTCAATATTTGTTGCCTATATCTTTCTACTTCTAAAGCTCATGCTCAATAAGTAGCTGTTGAGTGACTAAAATGAATGATTATCAGGGAGGGTACTCACCGTCACATCTTGCCTTCCCTCCCAGCAACCCCCTTGGGCAACGTGGAGGAATGTTACCGCTACTTCACCAGTGTTCTTTTTTGCCACGGAATCAGGGTCAGTTTCACTCTCCCCCCAGATAAGGTCTAGCCCAGCCTCCCACCCTTTCTTACACACATGACCCTCATCTTCCTCTGGAGGCCACAGTGGGCTCTTCCTGCTCCTGGATTGCCGGGCACTTGGAGAAAAGGTGAGGGCTTCAGGAGGTGGTCAGTCCTCTAACTCCCAATCATCCCCACAGCGGCCCCCCTTCAGTATCAACCTCTTTAAGGAGGAACAGCTGCTGGCCCTGGCAGATTATGTGGTCAACACCTACTTCCGCCACTTCAAGCTCTACAAATATGTCTTCACACCCCAGGTACTGGGCCATGGGCTACAAGAGGCCACTCCTCATCTCCCCCCTTTCCCTCAGTGCAGACGTCTTCCTCCCTCTTCCCAGGTGCGGCTGGATCTATCTTTGACTTACATGGGGCTACAGGCACCCGAGCTCTGGCCAAAGGATGAGACGGGTAAGGGAGAATGCTGGAGCGAGGGCTGGACTGCGCTGGGGCTGGGGCTGAAGCCTCCTCCTGCCTTCTGGCTTGCAGAGAAAGAAGAGGGCGAAGAGGTGGAGGAGCAGGCAGTCACCCCAGATGAGGAGGAACCAGAAACAGTGGTCCAGCCAGAGCCAGAGCCAAGTGAGGACCTGGAGGGGTTAGGGTTCCCTGTGACTTTGGGCAGGTGTGAAATGAAGGGTTTAGACCATATCAGCACTTGACTTTTTGTTTTAGTCATGGTGTCCTTTCTCCAAATGATTCCTTATGCAGAAGTCCAAGATGGCAAACAGATAAAAGCACAGCTGCTGGGGGTGAGGCAGGAGTCCCAGAAAAGGATTATAAAACCAATGACAATAGGGCTTCCCTGGTGGCGCAGTGGTTAAGAATCCACCTGCCAATGCAAGGGACACGGGTTCAAGCCCTGGTCCGGGAAGATCCCACATGCCGTGGAGCAACTAAGCCTGTGCGCCACAACTTCTGAGCCTGCGCTCTAGAGTCCGTGAGCCACAACTACTAAAGCCCACATGCCTAGAGCCTGTGCTCCACAACAAGAGAAGCCACCACAATGATAAACCCGTGCACCACAAGGAAGAGTAGCCCACGCTCGCCACAACTAGAGAAAGCCCACGCACGGCAACGGAGACCCAACACAGCCAAAAATAAATAAATAAATAAATAAATAAAAATTAGGGGGGAAAAAAACAACCCAATGACAATAATAGCCAGCACACATTTGACAACACTATGTGCCAGGCAGGCCCCATTTAAGCATATATACTTTTTTTTTTTTTTTTTTGCCTGTGTCGTGTGGCTTGCAGGATCTTAGCTCCCCGACCAGGAATCGAACCCGTGCCCCCTGCAGTGGAATTGTGGAGTTGTAACCACTGGACCACCAGGGAATTCCCACATTTTACATATATTAACCCATTTAATCCTCTCTCAATCCTAGTTGCTAGGTGCTATCACTATGTGCATTTTACACAGAGGAAACTGAGGCATAGAAAGGTTAAGTCACCTGCCTAAGGTCACAAGGCTACTAAGGAGCAATCCAAAAAATGCAGCAGCATAGCCACTCTGCCCATCTTTCTCTCACAGACGGGCTGGCTGACATTTCCTGAATTGAAGCAACACTGCCACTAGTGTAGCTCCCAGGGGCACCCTGGAAAGTTGCGTTTGCCTGGCTAGGGGCAATCCCTCAGCCCCAGAAGGCATGTCTTCTGACCCATCCCTTCTTCCCTGCCCCTGCAGGCCAGGTCTCTGTCCTCCGGGCCTACATCAAGACCCAGATGAACAAGGAACTGGAGCAGCTCCAAAAACTGGTGGAGGAACGGCTCAAGGCCAGTGAGGAAAGGCTCGGCAGCAAGCTGACCGCACTTGAGCAGCCCCTCCGGCTACCTCCAGGCAAAGGCAAGAACAAGACCAAGTGACCCCCAGTGTCTTCCCCAATAAAGGTCTGGACTAAAGTGGCCCTACCCCACCCCCCTCCTGAGCACCTTCTGGGCTTCCCTGCCGAAGCCAGGCACCAGACACAGGACACTGGTTCTCCCTGACGTGTAACAGATTTTATTGCATACGTGGCACAGGCAGCATGGATAAGGCCAGGCATGGCACTCTGGGTGGCTCTCTTCCACCTCAGCTCTGATCTCAAAGCCTTGGCCAGTGTGGGTAGGTGTACAGGGCTGGTCTCTATGATACTTTGATCAGTGGCAGGCCTGGCCAGGCATGGGGGCCTGAGGCTAGAGCCCAGAGGGGCTGGAATGATAAAAAATCCTCCTCCTGGAGAGTTCTGCTTCCTGGGATTCCTCAGGGCTGAAGTACTAGCCCAGCACCAGCATGGCCTCGTCTTCAGTGATAGTAGCTGAGTCCCCCTCCTCTTCAGGGCCCATCATGGGAAAAGGCCCTGGGGGCCGGTGCTGGAAGAGGGCTGCCCGGTTCTGCTGCTCACCCTTCTTCACCCAGTGTCCATAGAGCCGGAAGGCACAGCTGTCAATGAGGCGCCGCACTGGCCGCAGCGCATAAGGGTCCCTCAACAGTGCACTCTTGGTCAGTGGCCGTACACGGTGGATGCTTAAGGCCACCCGTCCAGCAGCCAGCACTGTCCACACTGCCACCTGGGAAAGGGGGCAGTGTGAGCTCCACTGGCACATCCACCACAAGAAAAATCATGGGACAGAGGAGCAGGCCCAGACCCTGACACTCTCAGGCTTACCCGGAACCGCTGGCGGGGGGTGAGGTTCCAGGGTTGGCTGCCTTCACAGCGCTCAAAGAATGGGTGCTGTAGGGCTTGCTCAGCTGTCAGGCGTTCCTCAGGATCCACCTGCAGCAGCCTCGAGATCTACGGGAAATGCCAGAGCATGAAGGACAGCTCTTGGGCCTCCCTCCTTGCCCTCTCACGGCCCCAGCTCACCAGGTCTTTCACAGTGTCAGAACGGTCATCCCACTCAGGTGAACTAAACTGGTACTGGCCCTCCATAATCATGCGTAACATCAGGATCTGGCGTCGGTGCCAGAATGGTGGCGAGCCAGCCAGGAGTGTGAACAAGATCACCCCACAGGCCCAGCTGAGAAAGAGACCACAGTCAGGGAGGACTAGGTGAGCGAATGTGTTGAAGGACACTACACAAAGGAGGAGGGAAGGGGGAGACCAGAAACTCACAGATCGACCTCCTTGCCGTAGCCTGGGTGGGTTTCATCCATGGAGCACTTAAGGATCTCTGGTGCTAGATACCCTGGAGTCCCACACAACTCTGGGGAGAGAGGCCTGAGATTGATGGGATGTCACAGCCCCCTCAAGGACCCTTAACACCAGACCTCTGCTGGAGCCTCAACACCACCAGAGCCCCAAGTGTTCCCATTCTGCTCCTGCCTGCCTTCTGCCAAGTCTCAGTATTAGACCCTAGCCCTGCTGAACAATTCAAGGACCCACCAAGGCTCCTGGTGGCCTTCCTGGGAAAACCTGATTTTTAGATTGACTTAAAGGTGCTATCCAACTGTATCACTTGCCTTCCCCAAACCTCCAGCCAACCCACTCCTCACACAACTTTTTACGTTTTTACATATATACACACACAGAAAACAAAACTTAAATCTTTTCTGCATTCCTTTCTGCCCAAATCTATTCCTCCTCCTATAACCTCTACTGCAGTTAGTGGAACCACCACTCAACCAAGGGGAATGAGTAGGAATATGGGATTTCTTAAGGCACATTCTGGGTAAATCGTTTGTTTAAAACCCTTCCCTGGCTTCCCATCATGGCCTCAGGATCAAGTCTAGATTCCTACAGCACAGAGCCCTCCATGACTTGATCTAAGCCTACATTTTTAGTTTCTTCTGGCACCAATTCTTCCATCCCAGCAATTTCCAAACTGTGATCCATGGCACACTTCCAAGAGATCTTAATAGGCCTGAAATGAGAAATTGAATTTCTCTTGGGAAATTCATTCTAACTCAAGCTATTTACTGAACGCCTACCATGTGCCAAGCACCACACTAGACACAGTGGCAAATTTGATGTGCCCTTACCAAGCTCACCACCTACCAGAAAGCAAATAAATAACAGAGTAAGACATGTATCATGAAGTGGGGGAGATATAAGAGCAAAAAGCAAGGGCTCTAACCTGACATAGAACTTTAAAGTAAAAGTTGAATTATCCAAGCCAAGGGAGAGGCTGGAGTGGGCAGGGGCAAAAATGATTCAGAATAGGGAAGTGTATGTGGCAGCCCAAATGGACACAAAGCACAGCATCTGGAAGATGTGTAAGTCCACAGTTTAAGACCATGAACTCTGGAGTCATACTGCCCAAGTTCAAATCACACCTACGTGACCTTGGGCAAGTCACCTCACCTCATTAAGCCCACTTATAAAATAGAGACACAAATACTATTTCAGAGCTGTTGAGAGGATCTAGAGAAATAAGCCATGTAGACTCAGCGTGGTGCCTTACTCACAATAAGTGCCCAGTGAATGTTAGCTATTAGTAAGTCCAATGCAGAGCCACTGAAGGAGAGGAAGTAGTATATTAAAGGCTCTGAGGAGTCTCACAGTTGAACTTTGTTTAGTTTTCCACTTCCACTAGAAATGGTTATCACAACAAATGTGTGGGCACCAGGTGAGAAGGGCTGTTACGCCACACCAGGCTCCTCATAGCACCTAAGCAGCACACTGTGGACCTGCCTCCACCAGACCCCAAAGGCACAGCTGAGCCCTGCTATCCCTCGCTCCCTCTTTTTCCTCCTGTGACAAGCCCAGCCTCCCCAGGCCGAGGTCCAAGCCCCTTCCTCTGTGGGTTCCTACAGCTGAATCAGGTACTCCTTCCTGGCTTCCTGGCATGGCCTCTTGCCTGTTGTGTGCCATGATCTGCTCACTTGTCTGCCTCCAGGTCAGGAAGCCCACACTGATTTGCACACAAGGCTCTGCACCCAGTGGGGACCTGGCAAGCGCTCACTGACCTTCCTTTCCTTGGTACTTGGGACCCAGTTCTCAGACCCAGCCAACCAGCCCCAGGCCTGAGCCTCTTTCCCTCCCAAGCCTCTCAGGGTACCAGGTCCCCTCACCTCGAAGCTTCTCGTGAGGTTCCAAGTGGCAGGAGAACCCAAAATCTGAAAGTCGGATCTGCATATTGTCATCTAGGAGAATATTCTCAGGCTTCAGGTCTCGGTGTACAATGTTGTTGGCGTGGAGAAAGCTCACTGCTTCCAGCAGAGACCTCATGATGGACCTGAGGGAGGCACAGTCTCCTTTGCTTCTCCCTGCCCCGCCCCACCCCCTGCTCATCCCAGGAGTTGCAGGCTCAGCCATTACCTGGTTTCCTTTTCTGAGAGGGCCACCTTCTCTGTGAGATAGTCAAACAGCTCTCCCTTCCGCATCCTAAGGGATAGGAGGGGTTGGGAGATAGGTGCACCTCACAGTGGCGGCTGGGAAAAGAAGCCAGTGCTCACAGAAAATACCACGGAAGAGGCCAGTACAGAGATCCCTCTGTAGACAAATGAAAGGGTCTCGAGACAGAGCACTCCAAGAGTGAACCGGATGTCGGGGGGCACTTTGGCCCAATGGGGTGGCCGCCTAAATATCTGCACTGTGCCACAAGGGGGCTATTTTAGCAAGAATAAGTGCCTTGTGATAAGAATCATTTACAGGAAGTCTGTGTTATCTGAGAATACACTCACAAAACGCCTTATGAAGTGAATCTAAATAGACCACGGACCAAAATTTTACAGTTAATAGTAGCAAGAAAGTTGAATGGGACTTTATTTTGAATTTTGCTTATTTTATCTTGTCTTTAAAAACAGGTTATAATTGCAACTCTGCGCCAATCCTTGAAATAAAGAACACATCAGGTTCTGCAAAGTTGCATGGTGGTGTAACAGACAGTTCCCACTTCCCCTCGACTTTTGCAGAGGGTCATTTCTGTCTGAAGACTTTGTAAATTTCTTCCAAGGGCTTCTCTTAAACATCTGGTATCCAAACCATTCTCTTTTGAAGTACCTTTGCAACTGGTTTGCATTATAGCACGGTATAATATCTGACATTCAGCTTTAGACCGACCAGAAAAAGAACTGACGGGCAGAGAGAGACTCCAGTGGAGGGTGTTAAACACCGGGAGACTGGTGAGGGAGAGTCTATTTATACATGGTCAGCTCATGGATAAACACTCTCCTCCTAAAACGGTCTCATGAAGACCCTTTGTACTTAGATGGTCACTATGACTCTTGAAGAACTTGCCTCAATCTGGGCACCTAGGGAGAAGGGCCAGAGCCCTAAGCTGGCAGGCAGGCCTGAGCGGGAGCAGAGGAAGGTGTGAGCAGGGTGGTCTTCAGCCCACTGTGCTGTAAGGCTGGGGCCATACATGGAGGTGAGGAGGAGGCTTCTCGATTGGGGCTGGGAGATACTCACAGGTCAAACACCAGGAACATGAAGCTAGAAGACTCGTAGGAATCGATGAGAGTGACTGGGGAAAGAGGCAGAAAGGCAGAGAGACAGAGATGGAAAGGAGCAGATGCACATTAAAGGGCCTTTTCCACCCTGAGGCAGCAGTGGGCTGTTACTGGGTAGGAAGGAGAACCAAAGGATGCAGTAGGGACCCAAAGGCTGGCCACACTTTTGAGGTGCAGCGGAGCCAGGACTAAGGGAGCAGAGGCGTGGAGGCAGTGCTGGGGGAAGTGGGCTGTGGGCAGGGCTAACAGGAGCAGGGAATGCAGCCTCACTGATGTGGGGGTGGCCGGCGACCTGGCGAAGGATGTGTGTCTCTCGCCGCGTGGCTTCTCGCACCTCCTCCAGCTGCTCAGGACTCAGCCGCTCAGCTGTCACCTCCATGATCTTCACCGCAAACTCACGGCCAGTAACTCGATGAACGCAACGGCGGACTACAGAGCTCACTCCTCTGCCAGAGTCAGACAACGCGCAAGTCAGGGCCTCCTGCTCTCTCATTTCCACACAGAGTAGAGCCTCGGCAGCCTCACACCCACTATGCCAGACTCTGGAAACCCATCTAGACAAGAGGGCGAACTCCCAAGGAGCTCACCCTGGCCTGCAGGAGCTTCACAGCGGCATCAGCAAGCAACCTGGGCACCCAGCAATGTGCAACAGAAAGCTCACAGGGCAGGCAGGAAGGGGTCCTGGGTTCCAGTCTCTGCCACTCCCTCCATGGGCGAGCCTAGGCACAGGGCCCCAGAACCTGCCCCTTGCCCTAGAACCCCACAAGGAGAAAGTGGGAAGGCTCCCTCCAGATTTTACCCACTTCCACGGTTACCCCATCTAAATCCGAAAATTCCCCTACAATACCTCAAGTGAAGGAGGCTCCAAATAAATACTGGGCCACTGACCAGAAGACCAAAGTTGAGAAGTAGGAGATCTCGGTTTAGGCCCCAAATACGTCACTAATTAACCTCCAAGTGACCCACTGACATAAGGTCGCTGGGCTTCCACTTCACCTGCTCTGAAATGTAGCCAACAATATCTTGAAGGGATGCTGAAAGGCGTTACTGAGGTAGAGACAGGAAAGCCCATTTGGCTTTGTAAAGACAAAGTCCTAGGGAATTCCATGTGGTCCAGTGGTTAGGACTCCACTCTTCTACTGCAGAGGGCTTGGGTTCGATCCCTGGTCGGGGAACTAAGATCACACAAGCCGCATGGCACGGCCAAAAAAAAAAGAAAAAAAGGCGAAGTCCTAGAGAGGGATTTTCTTACTTGGGCTCTGTCACCAACTCCGTGTGACCCTACAAGTATTTAAGGCTAAGGTGCAAATCTCTCCAGGATCTGACCTCATACTACATTTCGCATGCTGGTTCCCTGGCTGCCATTCACATAACCTCACTGCTGTGCTCCCAGGGCCTCCTTGCCTTTATGTAACTCCTTTTGCTTGAAATGCTTGTCACCCACATCTCTGGTTCAATCAGTGGATGCAAACTATTGACCCTCCAGGCAGACAAAGCCCACAGATATATTACACTGTGGTCAGTGCACTGTTATTTACAAATCTGAATTCACATATCTTAGTTGGAACAAGAACGCTCCAGCTGCCACAATGCTCACCACTTCCTACTTTTACTCTTGGCCACTTCAGTTTTCATTTTCTGCCCAACTACTAAGGGCACCTGAGTTTGAGGTCCCTGGTCTAATTATTTCTCATCTTTTAATGAACCTCTGAGAATTTGTGGAAAGCTGGAGACCTGTGCCACATATATCCAACATTTTTATTATTTTGGGGTGGGGCGGGGGTGGTCAAAGATCCTTTGGAGCCATAGAGCAAAGAATCCCCGCTTTAAGGCCCAAAATGAATGCTGCGTCTACCAATTCTTTGTTTATTCTCCAGGAGGGAGGGACCACTCCCTTCGCTGGTATCCTATGGCATTTTACCTGTAGGAGCATTCCCCCCTTTTTTTTTTCTTAATTTATTTATTTTATTTATTCTTTTTTTTTGGCTGCATTGGGTCATCGTTGCTACGCATGGGCTTTCTCTAGTTGAGGTGAGCAGGGGCTACTCTTCATTGCGGTGCGTGGGCTTCTCACTGCAGTGGCTTCTCTTGTTGTGGAGCATGGGCTCTAGGCAGGCGGGCTTCAGTAGTTGTGGCTCGCGGGCTCTAGAGAACAGGCTCAGTAGTTGTGGCACGTGGGCTTAATTGCTCCTTGGCACATGGGATCTTCCTGGACCAGGGCTCAAACCCATGTCCCCTGCATTGGCAGGTGGATTCTCAACCACTGTGCCACCAGGGAAGCTCCTACCTGTAGGAGCATTCCCTTTTAATTAAGCCTTCCTACTATGTGTCATGACTATCTACATGGGAAACCTGGGTCTTCAGACTCAAAGTCCAAACTCTTCCTACTGATGCACCCCAGTACCTTGTTCTCTGCCCACGCCTTAAATGTTAAGACTTCCCCAGGATCCCATCCTTGGCCCTGTTCTCAGGCTATATACACTCTCAGTAATCTTATCCACCTCTATGACTTCAACATTCATGCCAAGATGTCTACCCCACCCCCCCGCCAATATTTTTTTTATTTTTGGCCGCACCACACAGCTTGCGGGATCTCAGTTCCTCAACCAGGGATTGAAATCGGGCCATGGCAGTGAAAGCCCATAAACCTAACCACTAGGCCACCAGGGAACTCCCCCAGATGTCAGGCCAACACATCTTACTGAATGAATTGCTTCCCAAGGGTCCTAGAGACCTCTCACTGTCATCATGACCACTGAACACTTCATCTTCCCGACACTAGCTCCTCAATTCCTGATCTCAATTAATAGCAATGCCATTCAATCCAACTCCCAAACTAGAAACCCTGGTGCCATTCTTGGCTTCGCCCTCTCCTTCACAATCTACAACATCCAACCAGTCCAGCCCATCCTGTATTCTCTCTCAAATCTGTTTCCTAGTACTCCATCCCCACCACCACAATGGCCTCCTAACTGATCTCCCTGCTGCTAATCTCAACCACTGCCACCCATCTGCCACACTGCTTTGAGAACTAGCTTCTTTTTTTTTTTTTTTTCGGTACGCGGGCCTCTCACTGTTGTGGCCTCTCCCGTTGCGGAGCACAGGCTACGGACGCGCAGTCTCAGCGGCCATGGCTCACGGGCCCAGCCGCTCCGCGGCATGTGGGATCTTCCCGGACCGGGGCACGAACCCGTGTCCCCTGCATCGGCAGGCGGACTCTCAACCACTGCGCCACCAGGGAAGCCCGAGAACTAGCTTCTTAAAACAGCCCCAATCGTGTCATTCGCTGCTTAGAAACTTCCCTGTTTAAATTCTTTACTAAGTTCTGTGTCCCCTCATTACTCAGCAGTACCCCTAAAGCAACTGTCCTCTTTTTAAATGATACCTAATACTTTCAACCTTACAGTTACCTGTGGAATGCATTCAAAATTCTTGTTTTCTTTCCATACTGCCTCCCTATTACTTACAAGATAAAAATCAAATCTGAATTCCTTCATCTGTCACTCAAGACCTTCACCAACTTCTTAGTCTCTTTTCAGCCTCATCCCTGGCTATAATCCTGCTCTTCAACCTTTGTTTCAGTGACTTATAACTTATCACCAATTTCCAGAATGCGTCAAGCTCTTTTAAAGCTTCAAGTCTGAAATTGGTACTCTGGAAACAGTAATTTAATTGGAGTGTGCAGGTAATTTACTGTGCAGGAAAAACAAGAGGGAAAAGGTAGAAGAGAGAGACGAGGGATGATGCTACCACAGTAATCTTGGAATGAAATGATAAGGACCCTACTCTCTGATCTGCCTTCTTCAAAACTGGTCCTTCTGTGCCCTTGGCAGTGGAACCACTGTTTTGACCTAAGGGCTCTTCCTAGGCTCAGTGCATCTTCCCTCACCTGGTCCTGAAACCTTGCAGCATCTCAGGACTTGGATCTCAGCTCTCTTCTTTTCCCTATATTCTCTCTTCCCTGTGACCTCCACCCAGCCCCAGGAGCTTTTTTTTTTTTTTTTTAATTTTGGTCACGCCACGTGCGGCATGTGGGATCTTAGTTCCCTGACCAGGGATCAAACCCATGCCCCCTTCAGTGGAAACACAGAGTCCTAACCACTAGACCACAGGGAACTCCCCCCAGGGGCTTTAAATACCAACTATGTGCAAATGCTTCCTGCTACGCTGTCTCAAGCCTTGATTTCTCTCCAGAATTCCTGATTCCAACAACCTTTTTGACATCTCCATGTGCTATCTAAAAGGAGTCTGAACAAATCTAACGGTCACACCACCACTGGATTTCCTGGCCTCAGCAGCATGTGTCACAGCAGACCACACCAACCTTCCAGAAACATACTCTTCCTTCTTTTTTTAAAGTTGGTGGGTTTTTTATTTTTTTATTTTTTAATTTTTTTTATCTTTGCGGTACGCAGGCCTCTCACTGTTGTGGCCTCTCCCGTTGCAGAGCACAGGCTCCGGACGCGCAGGCTCAGCGGCCATGGCTCACGGGCCCAGCCGCTCCGCGGCATGTGGGATCCTCCCGGACCGGGGCACGAACCCGTGTCCCCTGCATCGGCAGGCGGACTCTCAACCACTGCGCCACCAGGGAAGCCCTGGTGGGTTTTTTTAAAAATTAATTAATTAATTAATTAATTTATTTATTTTTGGCTGCATTGGGTCTTCGTTGCTGTGCACGGGCTTTCTCTAGTTGCAGCAAGCGGGGGTGCTACTCTTCGCTGTGGTGCGCGGGCTTTTCACTGCCGTGGCTTCTCTTGTTGTAGAGCATGGGCTCTAGGCGCGCGGGCTTCAGTAGTTGTGGCATGTGGGCTCAGCAGTTGTGGCTCACGGGCTCTAGAATGCAGGCTCAGTAGTTGTGGCGCATGGGTTTCGTTGCTCTGCGGCATATGGGATCTTCCTGGACCAGGGACCAAACCCATGTCCCCTGCATTGGCAGGTAGATTCTTAACCACTGCGCCACCAGGGAAGTCCCAAACATACTCTTGTGTTTTTCTTTCTAACTCACAGATGGCATCTCTATAGTTTCCCTTTTTGGCTCCTCCTTCTCTAACTCCTTAATGGTGACATGCCCCAAGGTCTGAGCCTAGGCTTCTTTCCCTACTTTACATTTCTCTTGCCAACTACTATCTATATGCTGATGCCTCCCAAGTTAACAGCTCTAGCCCAGCACTCTTGCTTGAGTTCCAGACTCACATGCCCATTGGACAGCTCCAGTTGGTGGAACTTTTGACTTGCTCACACCTCCCTCCAGACTGATCTTCCCCAGTCTTCTTCATTTCAGTAAATGGTACTCAAGCACTCAAATCCAAACCTTAGAATTTATTCTTGTTTTCTTCCCTTTCCCTTGTGGTCCATATCCAATCCTTCAGGAAATTGTATCAAGTCTCCCTTCAAGCCATCACCTAAATTATCCACTTCTCTCCATCTCTACCACTACCACTCTAGTCTAAACCATCACCATCTCTAGCCTAAATGAATCAATAGCTTCCTAGCTGGTCTCTACGCTTCCATTCTTGCCCCTCTCCTATCCACTCTCCACGTAAGAGCCAGAATGATCTTTTTAAAATGTAATAACACACCTGTATTGAGCACTCACCATGTGCCAGGATGTGTCCTAAGAGTATCATATTAACTCTTTCCGTCCTCACAGCAACCTACAAGGTAGGCTCTTTTTTTAATTCTCCCATTTACAATGGAGAAACTTTGAGGCATAGAAAGGTTAAGTTCCTAGGCCCCAAATCACAGAAATGTAAATCAGATGATGTTACTACCCTACTGGAAACCACCAGTATCATCAGAATAAACTTTACATTCCTTATTCTAGGGAATTCCCTGGCAGTCCAGTGGTTAAGACTTTGCCTTCCAATGCAGGGGGTGTGGGTTCGATCCGTGGGGAGCTAGAATCCCACGTGCCTTGCGGCCAAAAAACCAAAACATAAAACAGAAGCAATATTGTAACAATCAGTAAAGACTTTAAAGATGGTCCGCATCAAAAAAAAATCTTAAAAAAAAATTCCTGGAACTTCCCTGGTGACGCAGTGGTTAAGAATCCGCCTGTGTGGGTCTTACATCTCCAGTGCCTAGCACAGTTGCACCCAGCACATTGTACATGCTTAGGAAACCTTGATGAATAAATGTATCGGCCACTGCCTCTACAGGTGATGGCTTCCTTCTGTTTGGTGTGTGCTGAACTCCTACTCATCCTTCAAGACCCAAATATCACTTCTGGGAAGCTGTGGTTTTCTGAGACCCAGCAGCACTTTTTACACAGCCTGATACTTTTTATATGTTCATGTGTCTCCTTCAGTCACATCACTTGGAGTACCTCCAAGGCATAAACATCTCTTCTACACTCCCCATGTTTATCTTTGTGTCTGGCACCCAGTAGGTGCTTGAATTATGTTTGTTGAACACATAAATGAATGAATTCGTGAAAAAATGGGGGTTGACCCGGAAAAAGAGTCTAGTCACCAAATGATCCTCCACTCACCACTGACCCTTCCCATTTAGAACTCTTCAGCTCTCAGAGGGAACTGTGTACCCTGTCTAGGATCTGACCTCTCTGGACCTCTGTTTCCCTGCCGTGGGCTCACCTGCCAATGACGCCCTTAGGGTCGTACTTCTGGTAAAACTCCTTGGCCGCAGCCCAGTCGGGCAGCTCGTCCTCCGGCCCCACGTCCAGCGTCATTGTGAAGTAGGTGGGGGCCTGTGTGGAGAAAACGGAGGGAAGTGAACGCAGGGAGGCCCACAGGCTCTGAGAGGATGAACATTGCGGCTCGCGGAGGCGCAGCCCTTGCGGCTGGGGAGCCAGGATCCTGTGGGATGGGGACGGGGTGGGGGAAGGACAGGGACTAGGGAGACCCCACGAAAGGGCCTTAGGGGTCGGGAGGGGATGGCAAGGTAGGGAGGGGGGCGGGGGAAAGGAAGGGAAAAGGTGTGGAGCAAGAGGGGAAGGGGCAGTCGGGATGGTGGCTGTTGCTGCGCAGGCGCACTTGGGCGGGCGCTGGGAGGGGGCGCGGGGTCTCGCGCGGGCTCACCCGCGGGGGCGGGGAGAGAAGTCAGAGTCGACGCGAAGCCGCTCTGTCGCCGGGTTCGCCTCTAGTCCCTTACCTTATCCACAGGCAGTGCCGGCGACGACCTCAGGCCCCGCCCCCATTCTGTCCGCCAATGGCCAGCGCCACCCGAAGACTGAGGTTCAAAAACCCTTCCGATTGGAAACTGGTAGTCCAATAAGAAGCCGAGAGTCCCGAGGCTGGCGCGGGAGTTGGAGCTCGGAGTTACCTGAGGTTGAGTCGCTAGGGCGGGGCTTCAGAGACGGCCAATCAGGCCACGGCATCTGCTGGGGCCAGCAGGGGGCGGAGCTTATTGACCAGTGGGGCTGGAGGCCTGGAACGGGACCCGGAAGTTAGATTTACCGGTAAGTGTGACCGCAGGGTATCGGGGACGCCTGACTCGCTGCGCCTCCAACTCCCGGACTTGGGCATGGTCCCCTCAGTCTCTCAGAATCCCTATCTGAATTCGGCTTTTAAAAATATTAGCAGCCTAGTCCAAAGCGCCTGCTTTGAGGGGCAGAGCATGCAGCTTGGACCTCAACTTGGCTACTTGGTACGAACTTGTACGAGCTACGGCCCGTCAGCCAGAAGAGGCTTTCTCGTCCTGTGGCTGCTCCAACTCTTTTTTTTTTTTTTTTTTTAGATGTTGGGGGTAGGAGTTTTATTAATTAATTAATTAATTTTTGCTGTGTTGGGTCTTCGTTTCTGTGCGAGGGCTTTCTCTAGTTGTGGCAAGTGGGGGCCACTCTTCATCGCGGTGCGCGGGCCTCTCTTGTTGCAGAGCACAGGCTCCAGACGCGCAGGCTCAGTAGTTGTGGCTCACGGGCCTAGTTGCTCCGTGGCATGTGGGATCCTCCCAGACCAGGGCTCGAACCCGTGTCCCCTGCATTAGCAGGCAGATTCTCAACCACTGTGCCACCAGGGAAGCCCCTGCTCCGACTTTTTAATACCTCCAAAGCCCTAGTGCTCACCATCTGGGGTTATGCATTTTCCCAGTCTTTCACCCCCACCTCCCGAAAGCCTTGGGGAATATCACACTTTGTTCGAAGCCTACCAGGTTATGAGATTCTGCCAGAAGCGACTCACTTCATAAATCTTCTCTGCACAGCTCAACCCTGGCATTCACTTACTCATTCAACAAATATTTGTTGAGCGTCTAAGAGTTAGACTAATAGCAATGAAAAAAAATAAGCTCCCTACCCTTGTGGAGGTTGTGTTCCAGGAGGCAGAGAATGAATTCATTTAATCTTCTTAGAAATGTCACTTTGGGATTGCAAGCATGTAAGAGGAGAAAAACGAATCCAAGTAACTTTTTAACAGAGTACTTTGACCTTATACCACTAATCTAAAGACAAAATAGTTGCAAAGAAATCTTGTACTTTACTTAGTAGACTTGTTGTTTGGTAGCATAATGGGATAATTATTTTGAAATTGAGCAAGTGAATAAACATTGATGTAGTTGGCAGCCTAGATTCTTACTGTGGGAATATGGAATTTGGGACTGGGAAAGGAGAGCACCTTATGATTGATTGAAATTGGAGGTATGATTTTAAGAAATGACTTAAGATAGATAAAATTATTTTCTAGCTCTAACCTCTGAAAGGGCCTAGAAGCAATAATGTCCCAGTAGAGTGAGCATAGCTAGTGTCTAGATACTGACTTCAAAGTAACAGTCCTCAATAAAAGAAACCAGGGCTCCTTGGGAGAAATGGCCAATTCCCAGGCTGGAGCAGAGAAAGTACAAGATGAGCCTGGAATAATTTGTGCCAGAAAGCAAGTGAAGAAAGATGGGGACTTAGACACAAGAACCAGGTTGAAATCAGGGACAAAAAGGATAATGAGACTGAGAGGGCTATGAGGGAGCCTTCTGATGTACTAGAAATGTTCTATTCACCTAGGTGGTGATTACACAGGTGTGTTCGTGTAAAAACATTCACCATTTGGCACACATAAGATCTGTGTACTTTACTGTAGGTAAATTATACCTCAACAAAACAATTTAAGAAGGCTAATAACAGTAATGGGTATAACAAATTGAATTTAAAAACAATCTGAGACCATACTGACACTAAAAATTGTAAATAAATAAATGAAAGAGAAAAAGACCTTCTTTATAGTAGAATGCCAACTAATAAGTATAGAAAGAATGATAAAGTTAAAACATCAACACTTTGTAAGCCTCAGAATAACTGACTTGGGCAAAATGGGCATTAAAGTTACTGGTAAAAATTTGCTGAGGTATTTATACAGGTAACTTTTTTTTTTTTGGTAAATTTATTCATTTATTTATTTATGTCTGTGTTGGGTCTTCGTTGCTGCGCGCGGGCTTTCTCTGGTTGCGGTGAGCGGGGGCTACTCTTCGTTGCGGTGCGTAGGCTTCACACTGTGGTGGCTTCTCTTGTTGCAGAGCATGGACTGTAGGCTCACGGGCTTCAGTAGTTGCAGCACGCAGGCTCAGTAGTTGTGGCGCACAGGCTTAGTTGCTCCGCGGCATGTGGGATCTTCCCGGACCATAGCTTGAACCCATGTCCCCTGCATTGGCAGGCGGATTCTTAACCACTGCGCCACCAGGGAAGTCCCTATACAGATAACTTTTTAATTACAAAGGAAAAAAAGTATCTTTACCTCTGCAGAAATCTGACAGACACTACCTTAAAATCAAGTAGTCAATGTTACCTCCACCAATAAAAGGGCAAATTGACATACGCCTCTCGATGTGATGTACTGAGGACATACAGCTTATGTAATATTTCAGCCAAAAATGCATAACCTGAATTCAGTCATAAGAACCCAAATTGAGAGACATTCTACAAACGGCCTCACCTCAAAAATGTCATGAAAGACAAAAAAAGAAAGGGTGAGGACCTGCTAAAAATTGAAGAATGCTAAAGAGGTATGACAAACTAAATGCAGTAAGTGTTCCCACACTGGACCCTAAAGCAGAAATTGCTATACAGGACATTATTGGGACAACTGGCAAGTTTGAATATGGACTATATATTAGAAGATAATATTGTACTGATGTTAACTTCTCTGAATTATATAATTGTACTGTAGTTATGTGAGAGAATATCCTTGTTCTTAGGAGATATAGATCATGAGGTATTTAGAGATGAAGGGCCTTCAACTTACCCTCAAATGATTCAGCAGTAACAGTTATGTTTATTTAGAAAGATATAAAGCAAATGTGGTGAAGTGTTAAACATTATAAATCTAGGTAAGAGTACACATGAGTTCATTGTACTGTTATTGTTCTATAGATTTGAAATTTTTTCAAAATAAAGAGTTAAAAAATAGCAAGACCTCATGTAATCAGTTTGGGGAAATGGGATATTCTAGTAAACTGAAGCTGCTAATTAATCAAATACTAGCTTTAAAAATTTTTTGTAAAAAATCTCTCTAACATGATTTATCCTGATGCCCAGGCAGCACCTCACACAAATTAAATCAGAATCTCTGGTGGGGTAAAGCTCAGGCATAAGTTACTTTTTAAGGCTCCCCAGGAGGTTCCATTGTGAAGTCAAGGTTCAGAACCACTGCTGTTTATATGGCTTCTACCCATTGTTGTAGTTCTAACCTCTGGACCAACAATGGATTCCCTTCACTTTTCCTTCCTGAAACACTTCGGAACACTGAAAACAACCATCATGTGCCCCTCCTTCCCCTTTAATTTTCAGTGTGCAACATCTCTAATTCCTTTAGGTGCTCTGTTGGTCTCTCTGCTGGTGAAATAACCCCAAAATTTCATTCCCAGGGTACATGTACTTCAAAAAACATATACAAGAATGTCCAAAGCAGCATGATTCATAATATCCTAATGGGAAACATTCCAAAAATCCACTAACAGAAAATCGGTAAATTGTAATATAGTCATATAATAGAATACTATACAGTAATGAAAACTACAGCTACACCAAATATTGATCAATCTCACAAGCAATGTTAAGAAGCAAGACATAAAAAGAATACATATGATTCCATTTATATAGTGTTCAAATGCAGGCAAAACTAAACTACATTGTTAGAAGTCAGAATACTTGTGGGTAACAAACAGAAAGTTACCTGTGGGAAGAAACGAAGGTGTAGTGTTGGGAGGGGTATAAAGGAGGCTTTGGAGTGCTGGCAATGTTAAATTGGTTAAATTGACTAAATGGTGGTTTTTCAGATGTTTTCTTTGTGTTAACTTATTGAGCTGTATATTCTGTTTTGGATATTTTGCTTTATGTACCTCACAATTTTAAAAATGTTTAAAATATTATCACAAGGCCCAAGATAAAAGATATGAAAATTCATTATAATCATACAAGTTTCTACATACAGGGTGGTGGTTGCTATTATCCAATCCTTTCACTCCTCTCTCAGCTCTGGAACTAACTGTCTAGGTTGAATTCCAGCTCTGCCACTTACTAGCTGTGTGACCTTGGATAATCTGTGCCTGTTTCCTCAACTATAAAATAAAAACAGTAGTACCTACTACTGAGTGATTTTGAGGACTGAAGAAGTTAAGAAATATAAAATGCTTAGCACACAGCCTGGAATATAGTAAGCACTCAATAACTAGTAGCTGCTACGACTTTTCCTCTGTGGCCTAAGGATCTCTGTTGATAGGTAAGGGAGAAGCTTGGGTCTTTCCAAGGAGGGAAACTTCCAGAAGAAGAAGGAAAAGGGGGAAAAAAATCCTTTCCTCCTCTTGAAGCTCCTAGGTAAGGGGAGATGCAGGCTTCTGCCATCAGTCAGATGTCCAGTCTGGCTCTCACTAAGGGCCCAGGGAAAAGCAGGGGAAGAACAATTAGACAGGAGCATTGCGCTACTAAAAAAGATTTTTATTACAAAACAAATACTAATAAAATCAGGCCTGGGCTTCAACCCCACCTCCTAGAGGCCCCTAGGATGAAGGAGATTGGGGGGAATAGGGGATGGTGGGCACTGAAAGAACAGAGCAGGCTGACCTCCCCTCATCAGTCTCAGCTGCTGCCTCTCTCTTCCAAAGCCCTTTGAGAGAGGCACCATCCTTCCAGCCAGGAAGTACCATTGTTGGCACCAGACCCTATAGCAATGCCGCATTGCAGGATTCAGGATGTCTCGGCTGACTCTCAGCAAAGGCCAGCTAGGGTCACTCAGCCTGGGCGATGGCGTAGGAGAGCAGCCATAGAAGCAGCGGGCCCAGAACAAAGACAGCAAGCCAGACGGCAAAGCTGGCCAGGATGAACCTCCGGGCCCGGGCCCCCCAGTGCACTGCCTCCTCCAACCGGCCTGCCTTATGCCGCTCTTCCGCCTGTGGGGGCAGGTTTTTGGTTAGGTTCTCCCCCTGCTTCTGCCCCAAAATGCCCTCTGCCCCACTCCAATCCTACATCCTCGTCTTGGCTCAAAATCTCACACCCAAACCCTCCACCTCCCTTTCCAGTTTCTAACTCTCATGTCTCAACTGCAAAGTAAGGTGCCCACTCTGCTCTGCCTCCTTTTCAGGACGGCTGTTGTTTGCTCAGATCACATATGGGAAAATACTTTTCATTTTATTCCCCATCCTTTTCTACTCATTTCATATTCATTCAGAATTTGGAATTCTTGGCAAGAAACGGTGAGCAATCTTGGAGTATTTCACTCATGTCCAACCAAACAACACTCCATTCTCATTAGCCCAATGGGCCTCATCTTTTTCACTAAGGATTCTTTTTATGATTTTGCCCTAATGAAATCCAGAAATTATGATGATAAGAAAACAGTTTCTGATAAAAATACAGCTAGGGTCGAGGAAATTCCAAAAGGTACACGTGCGGTTTGTTAGATGTTTTGAAACGGTGAAGCCCTCTCAAAAACTTCAGAGTTTCTTCCGAACTCCTAATAGATTGTTCTAGTTACTGCTCGGCTGCCCTGAGTCTTGCCCCTTCCCATTCATCCTCTTTATAGGCCTTGAGAGTGGACCTTACTGCAGCACAAATCTGACCATGTCATTCTCCTTTGCAAAAATCCTTGAAAGGCTCCCCAGTACTTCCCAGATAAAGCTGAAACTCCTAAGCACAGCACTGGAGGCTCTTGGGAATCTGGATCCTCTGGCTTCATCTCTCACTATTCCTTACTGGTTCATTTACGCTGAACTAGTCCAGGTTACCTTTGTATAGGCTGCCTGTGCTCCCTTCTCCTGGAATGCGTTTTTACCCTTATTCACTCATCCTTTAAGATTACCTTCTTTTTACTCCCTTAGGATGCCTTTCCTGTCACCTACTCTATTATACACATACATGTACTTACATACATATATATACACATCCATAGCTCCTGGAATACCCTGTGCTTCCTCTATCATAGTACTGATGAGCTGTATTCCATTAATAATTACCTATTTTCACAGCCATCTCTTTTGCTAGACTGTGGGCCCTTTGACGGCAGGAACCATGTCTTATTCCTATTTCTGGCACCAGGCCCACAGCCAGGCTCTGGCAGGTACTTCTTAACTGTTTGATCAATGTAGATAGATCAGGTATACAGAACCACTGCCTTACTACACCCACACCCCTGCTCCCATAGGAATTGCTTTCCTCACCTTGATGGCAAACACAAGGGCCACGACTCCCAGGCAAGAGCAGCCACATATAATGCTAGTAGCTGCCAAGTAGCGGAGGCGGAGCGAGCAGCAGCGAATGGGGGATGGAGAACGAGCAGCTTCTGTGTTGCTCACCAAGCTCTCCACTGCCTTCTCCTCGTCCTCCATCACCTGTGGGCGATACAGTCAAGATACTTGTAAGCCCAACAACTGAACCCCTGGTAGAGTCTTGCTCAGACTCTACCCGTCTCTCTGATCATGTTATGGCCTAGTCGAACTCTCAGGAATGCTGCCTTACCTGGGGAATTCCCCTAGTGGCTCATAGACTGAGAGGAAATGTGTGTCTGGAATCCTTTTTCCTCAGCCTAAGGTTCCCAGTCTTTGAAGGCAAGCTGGTGTGAATGGAGCATTATCTGTATTACTTACTGTTTTGGCAAGTGGGGAAAAGCAAAATGACAGGTGCATGCTAAGAGGCAGTAGAAAAACACAGAATCTCAAAACCTGCTAGGAGTCTGAGACTACCCAATGCAGTGATGTTAAACTGCATTTCAAAGGGCCCTGAAGCTCCTTAGAGGCTGCCCTCAAATATTAAGGAGGAATCAGAGAATGGCACCCTAGGTCCTGTACTCCACTTTAAGGAAATCAGCCATTTCATGTGAAAACAGAGTCCTGGGGATGGGGGAAAGGAGGGGAAAAGTACCCATCTAAGCTCTCTTTGTAGCTGAGGAAACTCAACTTCAGAAACACCTCACCCTCCCCAAATCAGCCTCCCTTGCTATGCTGACTCCCTTCCACCTCCTCTCTCCATTTAACCCAGGTCATACAACACAACCAGATTAACACTGAGTCCAAATGACCTCATAAGCCACACAGAAACCTGCATAACGATGCCCTACTTAATCATTTCTCATCTCCCTGTTTCCCAAGCCCTCAGAGCCCTGGCATCAAACTGCCTTTCTACCTTCATCCCCAACCATTCCCCTTCACCCTAAACAAAATGAAAACATTTGCAGTTCTCAGAACACAGGTAACAAAGGATAGGAAAGGTTAAAGAGAAGAGGCAAGACAAGAGCCAAGAATGATATGTGCCACAAAGCTGCAGGAGAATGGATGTGAGGAAAGAACTGAGATGAGGTAAACACAGTACAGTCATCAGGGGAGAACACAAGGAGAGGGTCCAGGGAATTGAGATCAGAGAAAATGTAAAAACAAATGGGGACTCTTACCTGGCTATAGGCCTTGAGGAACTGTGAGTTTCGGCTCCTGCCTCAGGTTTGATTTGGCTTGGGTGGAGATGGAGCTGACTCAGGGCTCCAAGGCAAGCCCAGGGGTGGGGTTGGGTGGCCAGCCACCATCCGAAGAGCCCCAGAAGCTCGGAAGGGGGTGTGGCTGATTCAAACCAGTCTGGCTAGATGGAGTAACTGGAGGTAGAATGCCTGCCTTCTGGAAAGGGAGTGAAAGCACCTGAGCAAGAGGGATTAAAGCAGGGAAAAGTCTGAGGCATCAGATAGCTCCCAAGGAAAGTCCAGCAACCAAGGGAATAGAAGGGAGGAGAGGAAAAGTATGAGTCTGAATGACTTAAAATTGAAACTTTAGGGAAAGGTACCCTACCAGATAAGATTTGCCATTCTTCCCTCTTCTTGCATGGAGATTTCTGCCTCAAAGATACATAATTCTGAGTTAGAGATCAGGTACTAGGGTCTTAGCAAGAGCAAGAGAGAAGAGAAAAATGATACCCAAGTTCCCACCCAACCCTCCACCAGACCAGAAAATCAGAAGCCTCCTTACGCGGATGCTCATACAGAAACTAAGTTTATTATTTTTTTCTTCTTAAAAAAAAAAAAAAAAAGAAAAAGAAAAAAACTCATTGTAGAGAAGCCCCTCCCCCTTCCCCTAAGGGTGGGGGGCTGAGAAAGATAGCTGGGGAAATCAAGTACAAGGGGGTGGGGACAAAGACTATCTTGCCACCCTTAACACTGCCCAGCCATGTGGGGTGGAAGGGAAGGGGATATGTGAAGAGCCCCGTTTCCATGACAACCAGTTGCCTACCCCCTACTTTGGTGGAAAGAAGGGAGAAGGCCCCTATGTCTCCCTGGAGGATTCCCCCCTCAAAAGACTTCAAGTAGTGGTTAACAGAGTCAGGCCTGGTCATGGAGAGAGAGGGGCCATGGCAGAAAGCCTAGGTGAAGGGGGGCAGCCCACTCACGTCTTGGCTTTACGGCCTCTGTGACTAATGGTAGGGCCAGCCAAGTGGGAAGGGGCGCTGCTGCGCAAGATACGCTGGTCCCCTTGGTTGGTGGTCCCACCAAGCCGGCGGGGGCCAGGCCGGCGCCGTGGGGTCCCATCCCCTTCCTCCTCCTCACCTGAGGCTTCAGCCTCAGACTCCTCTACTGAACCCTCAGGCCCCAGGGGACTTGGGGGCTGAAGGCGGCTCCGCTTTGCCAGCCCAGGACCACAGCCAACTGGGGCCCCTGCCCGTTTGCGAGGCACCTTCTCAGTCTCTAGTGGGGGAACTAGAGACCCTGGACGCAGCCGGGTCGAGCGCAGTTTTGGAGCCAATGAGACCACGGGAGGTGTCAATTCTAACCCGCCTGGCCCACTATCCGCTAAATCCAGATCATCCTGAATTACAGCCACTACCATGGACCCTTCACTCTTTCGTCCCCTCATTCCTTCTGCTTCAAGACGTAAGCGGGCCAGGCGGGTGAGGGGGCGGCTTCCATCCTCATCAGATGAACTACCCTCACTCTCCCCCTGGCCCTGGGGTTGCCGCTGCTTCCCCAATCCACAGCTCTCAAGGACAGGAGAGCTGTCGCGGTCCAAGACAGGGAGCTGGCTGGGCCGAGGTGATGGTGGATTCTTGGGAGGTCGGCCCCGCTTCCGCTTGGGTGGGGATGTTGAAATGGTGAGAGTGGTGACAGTGTTGGCGACAGTAGCAGTGGGACAGGCTAGGAGTGGTGGGAGTGGTGGCAGGGGTGGCGGTATCGGGAGTGGCTGTGTCCGGCTCTCTAAGCTGCCATCCCCTGGAGAGGAAATGGTCCCAGGAATGGGCAAATCTCGGGCCTTAGGGGGCCGCCCACGCCTTCTTTTCTCCACAGGTGATAGGATGACAGGCTCGGGTCTATGAACTGGCTGGGGTCCAAGAGGCTGGGGCCCAGGAATAAGCTGGGGTGCCAGGACAGGCTCCGCGACAACAAGGGTCTCAGCCCCAGGGACTGAGTCAGCCCCACTGGTTTTTCCCTTAGAGGTGGATGAAGGTGCCTCATCCACCCCTCGCCCAGCATCTGCTGGAGACCTGTTCTTCTTGGGGGGCCTCCCCCTGCGACGTTTCACAGCAGGAGGGGTGATGGCAAGTAGTGCCCCTTCTCCATTTTCTGGGCTGCCCCCACCAGTTAGCCCCAGCTCAATGCAACGGCGAGCTATGAAGGGCTGCTGGGTTGGGGTGGGCAGTGTGGATGGGGGAGCAGCTTCACAGGGACCACTGGTGGGAGGTGAGGATTCTGGCCCCGACATGCTGCGGGTAGATGGGCTTCCCGGGCTGGCACCAGTCTCAGAGACCCCAGGCACTAGGGTGCTGGCAGTTCCCCGCTGCTGTCGCCGTCGCCTCACCAGTTCCTTTTCCTCTACCACAGTCACTAGCCGTCCTGGCAGCTTGCGAAGCACTTTGGGACCTGGAGGCTGCCCTGGCCGACCAGCCCCCTGACCCCTAATTTCTACATCGGCACTGGTGCGACGCCGAGGGGGCCGGGCAGGCGAAGGACCCTCAGGTGTGGAGGTGGCCGAGGATGAGGTTGATGGGGCTGCGACCTCAGCTGAAACAAGTTCCTGGGGTTTCTCTGGGGTAGACGTTGGGGTCTGGGCCTCCACCAGCTCTTCTGAGTTCTTGTCAGCCTCCAATGGCTCCTGAAGTAGCTCTTCAGATGCTGCTGAGGGTGGGAGCTCCAGCCTATTGCTCTCACTCAGACACGTGGCCACTTCCTCACCATCAGGCAGCACTGAGAGGATGGTCGCCTCGGCAGGCTCGGGCACCTCCTGCTCTTGACCGTTGGGGACGCTGCCAGCTGCCAGGTTTGGGCTAGGTGCAGAAGAGGTGAGAGAAAGGTTCTTCTCTGACATAGGCAGGATCTCAACAGCAACTGGCAACAGATCCTTAGGGGGCACAAGAGTAATTGGGGAAGTCTCGGAACTGGCCATATCAGCCAGCTCCAGGGACTCAGTAGATGCCATTGCTTGTGCACACAGCTCTGCCTCAGGCCCCATGCCCAAGGGGAGGTTGGTGACTGGTGGGGAAATGGGCACAGAAGGTAGACCAAGCAAGAGAGGGGAGGAAGGAGTTAAGAGAGAAGTTTGGGCCGGAGGTGGGGTATGAGCTGGTGGAGGGGTACAGGCAGGAGGAGGGGTACAGGCAGAAGAACAAGAGGGAGGAATCTGTGCAGAAGGAAGAGGAGGAGAAGGCAAGATATGGACAGGAAGCATGGTTATTGGATTTGGGGCTGAAAGGGGGATTGGGGCAGAGATTGGGGCAGGGACTGGGGTAGGAATTGCAGCAGGAGCTGAAGCTGGAGTGGGTCGAGGCCTAGGCGCTGGCCGGGGAACTCGGTCCCTGGCAGGGCTGCAGCGGGGGGGTGTGGAGGTGCTGCGGGGATGATGCGTGGATGTGACAGGAGTGTGGTTTGCCCCTTGAGTTTCAGCCCGGGCTCCACGAAGACGCTCACTGACGCGAGTCCCTGGCCTTTCGGGGGCCTTGGCCTTCTTACTGCGCCGGTGGCTGCCTCCACCAGTCCCACAGGAAACCTCATCCCCAGCCCCTGGCCCCTCCTCCTCCTCCTGGGGTAGGCGGAACACCTCCTCCTTCGCTTGGTCCAGGTCCTTGCGGGCAGCTTCCACTTGCTCCTACCAAAAACAGAGCCCAAGGAGTGGTCAGAGGGAGGCATGGGGAGTGGGTGGAAAGCAGCCACTTTCCACTTCTGTCCCCACCCCCATACTCACTTCTGCCTGCTTGAGCTCCTCTCGGCTCACCTCCTCCAGTGAGGCTTCCAGGAATTTCATGGCATAGCGCTCAATGGGAGTCAGCTGTGGGGAAGAGCAGCAATGATGAACATAGGGACCTGGTGCCCAGGGCCCATCACCCTTGATTATTTTCACCAGAGAAGACAGAAAGAAGGTTGCAGAGTCCAGAGGAAGGAGTTGTGGAGGGTGAGGTTGAGAACTAGTGGATCCAACACTGACCTGTTCTACAAGGGCAGCAATTTCCTGCTCAGCCCGGGACATCTCCTCATCTTCAGCCCCAGGCCGACCAGCGTCCTCTCCATCAGCAACAGGAAACCCATCATTCTCATTGAATTCTGCAAGCTCAGCCACCTGTTCAGCCTTGGCTTGGGTGGCTGCACGGATATCCTCTTCATCCTCTGCCCGACACAATGCCTATGAGGGTGTGGGGAAGAATAACCATGAGAATTAAATAACTTTACATCCTGTGATTTGATTCTGGCAAATGTTTGAGGCCACGTTTACACCAAACCAGATTTACATCAGAACTCAACTCTCTTCTGGGCCCCCAAAATTACCAAAGCAACACAGTGGTCCACACAGAATGGAACAGATTCAACCAGGAGTGCCACCAGGGACAAAATAACTGTTTTAGAGACCTCTAGTTCCACTTACTTTCCATTCAAGTAAGCCTCAAATCTCTTTAAAAAAGCAATCCCAGAAGTTTTGC
Organism: Mesoplodon bidens; assembly: GCF_964165515.1. NCBI lineage: Eukaryota > Metazoa > Chordata > Mammalia > Artiodactyla > Ziphiidae > Mesoplodon > Mesoplodon bidens. The sequence goes on from NC_138171.1 coordinate 44,332,285, forward strand.
ATACAAAATAATCCACAATTCTTTTTTGCACTGAGATGCCTCATAACAACAGATTAATATATGATCATTCCCCTGAGATGAATATCCAGGGAGATCACACCAAAGTCACTGAGGGAAGTAGCCTAGAGCATGAGAGGAAGGCACTTGGTAGAGGAAAATTTCTCCATGATAATCCACACCTTCAGTTCCTAAACATCTGTCTACGTCTGAAAAAATACAAATGCCCAGACCTCACCACTCAAAATCATGATTTAAGTAGACTGTGAGATGGGACCCAGGAATCAATCTTTTTCAAAGCCTTCCAAGTGATTCTAGTATGCATTAATGTTTGGGAAATGAGAGTTTTACACCATATACAAAGCACTTCTTACATCCACTATGCTATTTAACCTTCAGTTACTTCCTTCTAATTTAGCATTTCAGAAAAGTGGGAAGTGAAGCTCAGAAGATTAAATGGATGTGGCTTAACGAACACTATTAAGAAGCACTGTTGGAGTTCAAACCTAGAACCGTGGACTCCATATCCTGTGTTCTATCTATGAAATCATGTGAACCAATAAGCAACCTACTCACAACTATCAAAGGCCAACTGTAATCTGGGAAGCAGCAGAAATAGTTCTTTCCCCTTGGACAAACTCAAAAGACTGAGAGACAAAACACACTGCAACCATTAGCTCTACTCTAGGGACTGCCCACTCTTTTTCTGCAGCGGAATCTTTGTTCCCCGACCAGGGATCGAACCCGTGCCCCCTGCAGTGGAAGCACAGAGTCTTAACCACTGGACAGCCGGTGAAGTCCCTGCCCACTCTTTTTTCACCTGCTCCAGGATATGGGTCTGCTTGCTGGCCACAGTCTCTTCCTCATCTTCAGGGGCAGAGGGTATAGATGAGCCAGATGGTTCCTCCAGAGGCATATCAAACAGCTCTCGGATGGTCTGCTTTGGAAAGAACATATGAAAAGTGTCAGAACCAACGGAATGTTGGTCCCAGGTCTATAGCTATGAAGCTGATAGCTCTTAGTAGTATCAGAAGCACCACTAGTTGAAGAGGCAGATCTGTGGAGGCCAAAGCATCTTTTTTTTAAATTAGTTTCTGCTTTATAACAAAGTGAATCAGTCATACATATACATCTGTTCCCACATCCCTTCCCTCATGCATCTCCCTCCCTCCCACCCTCCCCATCCCACCCCTCCAGGTGGTCACAAAGCACCGAGCTGATCTCCCTGTGCTCTGTGGCTGCTTCCCACTATCTACCTTACATTTGGTAGTGTATATATGTCGATGCCTCTCTTTCGCTTTGTCACAGCTTACCCTTCCCCCTCCCCATATCCTCAAGTCCATTCTCAAGTAGGTCTGTGTCTTTATTCCTGTTTTGCCCCTAGGTCCTTCATGACTTTTTTTTTTTTTTTTTAAATTCCGTATATATGTGTTAGCATACGGTATTTGTCTTTCTCTTTCTGACTTACTTCACTCTGTATGACAGACTCTAGGTCTATCCACCTCATTACAAATAGCTCAGTTTCGTTTCTTTTTATGGCTGAGTAATATTCCATTGTATATATGTGCCACATCTTCTTTATCCATTCATCCGATGATGGACACTTAGGTTGTTTCCAGCTCCGGGCTATTGTGAATAGAGCTGCAATGAACATTTTGGTACATGTCTCTTTTTGAATTATGGTTTTCTCAGGGTATATGCCTAGTAGTGGGATTGCTGGGTCATATGGTAGTTCTATTTTTAGTTTTTTAAGGAACCTCCATACTGTTCTCCATAGTGGCTGTACCAATTCACATTCCCACCAGCAGTGCAAGAGTGTTCCCTTTTTTCCACACCCTCTCCAGCATTTATTGTTTCTAGATTTCTTGATGATGGCCATTCTGACTGGTGTGAGATGATATCTCATTGTAGTTTTGATTTGCATTTCTCTAATGATTAATGATGTTGAGCATTCTTTCATGTGTTTGTTGGCAGTCTGTATATCTTCTTTGGAGAAATGCCTATTTAAGTCTTCTGCCCATTTTTGGATTGGGTTGTTTGTTTTTTTGCTATTGAGCTGCATGAGCTGTTTATAAATTTTGGAGATTAATCCTTTGTCAGTTGCTTCATTTGCAAATATTTTCTCCCATTCTGAGGGTTGTCTTTTGGTCTTGTTTATGGTTTCCTTTGCTGTGCAAAAGCTTTGAAGTTTCATTAGGTCCCATTTGTTTATCTTTGTTTTTATTTCCATTTCTCTAGGAGGTGGGTCCAAAAGGATCTTGCTGTGATTTATGTCATAGAGTGTTCTACCTATGTTTTCCTCTAAGAGTTGGATAGTTTCTGGCCTTACATTTAAGTCTTTAATCCATTTTGAGCTTATTTTTGTGTATGGTGTTAGGGAATGATCTAATCTCAAACTTTTACATGTCCCTGTCCAGTTTTCCCAGCACCACTTATTGAAGAGGCTGTCCTTTCTCCACTGTACATTCCTGCCTCCTTTATCAAAGATAAGTTGGCCATATGTGCGTGGGTTTATCTCTGGGCTTTCTATCCTGATCCACTGATCTATCTTTCTGTTTTTATGCCAGTACCACACTGTCTTGATTACTGTAGCTTTGTAGTATAGTCTGAAGTCAGGGAGCCTGATTCCTCCAGCTCCGTTTTTCGTTCTCAAGATTGCTTTGGCCATTCGGGGTCTTTTGTTTTTCCAAACAAATTTTGAAATTTTTTGTTCTAGTTCTGTGAAAAATGCCAGTGGTAGTTTGATAGGGATTGCATTGAATCTGTAGATTGCAAAGCATCCTTTTTAATAAGCAGTAGTAACTCCTACAGGCATAGCAGTTCTCTCTTGCACAAACTGGAAGATCTTAGTACCTGTTTAAAATAGGCTGTGGTGAAGTTGCCTCCCTCAATTGCCATGTCTCCCAACATTCTCTTCTGGTTTGCCTTTTTTAGGATGTTCTCTTCCACTGTCCGTTCACTGATAAGCCTAGGGGGTGATAAAGGACATGTATAAACAGCCAAATACATCAATAAAACCCTATTAGCAAAGGGGAAGTAAGGTAAGGGGAGACTAGGCAGTACCTATATATGTGGACATCTCGGGTCTGGCCAATTCGGTGACAGCGATCCTGGGCCTGAGCATCCATGGTAGGATTCCAGTCGCTGTCATAAAAAACAACAGTGTCTGCCCCCGTCAGGTTCACGCCCACACCCCCACTCCGAGTTGAAAGGATGAAGCAGAATATGCGTTTGTCTGCATTGAATCGTTCCATCAAGGCCTAGAGGAAAAGGAAAAAAAGGTAGTATTGGGAGACATATCCCCAAAAACAGACCAAGGCTTAGTGGGGGCCCCTCCTGGGACTCTGAGCCCTGGAAAAAGGAGACAGAGCTGAGGCGAGCCTCTAAGGGTCGGAGATGCCTGGGTTACCTGTCTCTGTTCAACTCTAGTAGACCCATCCAGACGCAAGTAGAGGTGGCCATGGTAGGTGAGAAACTGCTCCAACACATCCAGCATTCGGGTCATCTGGGTGAATATGAGCACCCGGTGGCCCTCCGCCTTGAGCTGTCGCAACAGCACCGCCAACGTTTGCAGCTTTCCTAAAGAGATATGAAGGGGTACAGGGAGCTAGCTATAAACTGGACTGGGAAAAACACAGCACTGGAAGCCTGTGTAGTTGAAAGATCAAGTTTTACGCCAGGGTTTCGATCAACCCAGGGGAATCAAAAATATTTAACTTTATATATTTTCTTCCCTTAAGGGTTCTTCCTCTTCAGTCTACTCCTGTCTTGGATCTGACTTCTTTCAGTCTAACTAGGGGTAGGGTAATACAGACCCTCAGGGGGAAAAAAGAAATCCTCAATGGTGTATGAGCAAGAAAAGACCTTCAAGTACTACACTGAGTTATACCAGCTGCAGCACAAGCCATTCACAAGATAAACATCAACAAATCCATTGATGTCATAGCTCACTTGGATGGAAGGTCACTGAGATAAGAACCAGAAAGGCAGAATCTTATGAGGTTATCTAGTTTAACCTCCCATCAAACACGAAAACAGTGATTCAATCAGTTTGAACACTTTTAACAAAGACTTTCAATTCACCTATTCTGAATGGTTTCAAATGTTATAAAATTATTTTTTTACCAAAATATTTATTGAACACATAGTAATAAAAATTCTGCTGACTTTATGTTCTAAGACATTTAAGAAATCTGCAAACATATTACTATGGAAATACCTGTGCACAGTTGTGGCAGAAACTATTCACTACTATCCAACAGCCATTCTCGGTTAACAGAACCCGATTAATCCTATGGACACCTGGCAGAGATCCCTTGATTCCCACGGAAGGTGCACCCCAAACCAACCCCAGAAGATGAATCATTAATTGTTCTAAATAAGCCACAGTTCCTTTTTCCCTCTGTCAGTGATTACTCTAAGGATGGGCATATGGCCCAATCTGAGCCAATGAATTTTGAATCAAAGTCAACTGGGAGGGCTTTCTTTCCCAGAAAAAAATGAAAGACTTGCGAGAAGTGTTTTGTTTCAACCCCTTGCTTCCTGCTTGGAGCACTGGTGTGCTCCCTGGAGTTATAGCAGCCATCTTAAGACCATGACCATGAGAATAAAAAGATAAAAGCTAAGGATAGTAGGTAAAGTCCTGGGTCCATGAAGACACCACTAAGCTGCTGCTGAACCAGCCATATACCACCATTCTCGGCATTTCTCATTTAGTAAACAATAAATGATCTTGTGGTTTAAGCCACCGTTGGTTGGTTTTCTGTTACCTGCAGCCAAATTTCTTCTAACCAATAAGATTCTATTCAAAAGACAAGCATCCTTGTTCAAATCTTTCCCCAAAACAAAATCTACTATTAACTTTTTTTTTTGGCCACGTGGCTTACGAGATCTTAATTCCCCAACCAGGGATGGAACCTGTGCCCTCAGCAGTGAAAGCGTGGAGTCGTACCACTGGACCACCAGGGAATTCCCCAATATCTACTATTTATTGTGCAGTCTTATACCACCACAAACCTTTCCCCATAAATCTGAAAACTCCACGCTGTGCTATGTCGTTTGCCATTGTATCCCAAATGATGTAACATGTTCACAAAATAATCACTGAATAAATGAGTTAGCAAACATTTTCAACTTTCATCAAAGTCAAATTCATGAATGCCAAGAATCTATCATGAGGCCTACATTTCTTCATCTCACCCAGAAGCAAAACCTAAAAGACTATCTAATGTTTAATGAAATCCACAGAGACCTTATGTACAGCATCCCTTTGATGTAACAGTCCTCAGGCTAAGACAAGAAAAGAGGTCAAGAGACCCCCACTGGCCAATGAACTCACCGCAATCATACTGGATAAGCCTCAGGTCAGGAAACTGGGTACGCATGTTACACACAATACGGTGCAAAGGACGAGCCCGGGGCCAGAGCTCATGAGCCAATTGCTCCTGGAAGGCTGCCTGACGTGGGGCCAGCCAAGGAGGTGGGTGGCAGGCGTGCAAGGAAGGGGGAGGTGCCTCCACAGGAGGCATGACAAAGATGAACCTGTAAAAAGAAGGCAAGCAGTATAAAATATGGAACTCTGAATGGCCCCAGAAGTTAGCACCTTTACCAGCCCTAACCACTATATCCACTCAGAGGCCCCAAGACCCACTTCCCATTAGCACTTAGCCCTGCCAACCTCTCAATGATTTCTGACAGCTGGTCTAGTCGTTGCTGGGGAAACAGTACAGCCTGGCGGGCAGCCTCGGTATAAGTCCAAAAGGTGGGGTGGCTGGGGCCAGGAGAACGAGGGCCGATGGGGCTGGCAACAGGTTGGGGCAGGGTACAGAAATCCAAGACTTCAGTCCCATACACAGGTGCCAGGGCCCCATGAGCCTCACTAAGTTGGAAAATCCGTTCCAGGCGTTCAGACCGCTGCTGCTTCCGCTTTTCCTCCAGAGAGTCCTGAGGATAAGAGGAGAAAAACACAGAAAATGTGATCAGCGTCCTTACAGAAAACCTGGCAGCTCCTCCCAGAATTAAACATAATCTGTGGAAACCATAAGATTCAATAATACACTATTTTAGTTCTTCCAAATTGTCAATAATGGGAGTTATTCTTTTCCCAATGTTAAATGAAATAACTTCTCCGCAAAAAAAAACTGATCTTCCCTGTATGGTACCAAAGCAGATGCCTGAATATTCAAAATTAAGATCCATGTCTGACAAACTTATAGAATGGATGATTTGTGTCAGTTTTCCCATATAACACTTAAATCCGGAATATCCAAGTTAATTCATCTTCTTGTAGTAGATCCAAAACAATTATTAAAATCCCTCCTCAAATCACTGACCAGGATACAGAGAGGCTAATCAAACCCATGGCAGGTTTTTGTCAAAGGTCAGACTGGAATGGGGTGGGATGGGAACAGCTAACCAGACATCTAGGTAACCCCAAGACAGAAAAGGGGAGTGCCCTGGCTGACAGGATACCTGTATGACTTTGACCCAATCCTTTCCCATCTTTGTGCTTCCAGTTTCACAGGCTATAAAATCACCTAACTCTTTTGTAGCACTTATCACACTTGTAGTTTTACATGTATAGGATTCTTTGATTAACATCTTCTACCCACTGAACTGTAAGCCCCTCACTGTAATCATCCAGTATCCAACTCAGTATCTGGCACAAAGTAGGCTCTCAATAAATATGTTATTAGAAGGAACAAATAATGAAGGAGACTGGACCCTACAAGATAGTCCTGAAAAAGAGCAGTGTCCCAAATCTCCCTTCCTGACTGCTACCTTAAGCTTGACCTCTTGGCTCCTGGTGGTCTAAGTGAGGAAGGAAAGCATCCTAGCAGAGGGAAAAATCATTAAGTAGCAGCAAAGGAGACAATATTTGCAAATCATCTACCTGAAAAAGGACTTGTATCCAGAATATATAAAGAACTCTTACAACTCAATAACAAAAAGGAAAAGAATAAAATAACCCAATTAAAAAAGGGAAAGGATTTGAATAGACATTTCTTCAAAGAAGATATACAAATGGCTAACAACCACTGAAAAGATGCTCAACATCATTAGCCACCAGGAAAATACAAATCAAAACCACAAAAGGGACTTCCCTGGTGGTGCAGTGGATAAGACTACTCTGCGCTCCCAATACAGGGGGCCCAGGTTCAATCCCTGGTCAGGGAACTACATCCCACATGCATACCTCAACTAAAGGTTTGCATGCCACAATTAAGGAGCCGGCAAGCTGCAACTGCAGTGCCCTGGAGCCGCAACTAAGGAGCCCCCCTGCTGCAACTAAGGCCCGGCGCAACCAAATAAATAAATATTTAAAAACCACAAGATACCACTTCAAACCCACTAGGATGGCTATAATCAAAAAAGACAAATAATAACAAGTTTTTGGCAAAGATGTAGAGAACCTGGAACCCTCACAAGCGCTGGTGGGAATGTAAAATGGTACAGCCACTTTGGAAAACAGTTTGTCAGTTCCTCAAACAGTCAAACATAGTTACCATAACCCAGTTAATTCCACTCCTAAATTTACATCCAATATAACCGAAAACATATGAAAAGATACAAAATCTTATACATGAATGTTCACAGCAGCATTATTCGTAACAGCCAAAAAGAAGAAACAAACCAAATGTCCCCCAATCAACTGATGAATATATATAAAATGTGGTATATTCATACAATGGCATATTATTCAACAATTTTTAAAAAATGAAGTACTGATATATATACATATATATATGTCAATTATAGCATAACATGGATGAACCTCAAAAATATTAAGTAAAAGAAGCCAGTCACAAAAAACCGTATATTATATGACTCCATAAGTAAATCTACAGATACAAGTTACTTAGAGCTAGGAGGGATGGAAAGGTCAGGGATGATGGTTAAGGGTGTGCGGTTTTTTTTTTTTTAGGGCAATGAAAATGTTCTAAAGTTGACTGTTGTCATGGTTGCATAACTCTGTGAATATACTAAAAGCCAATGAATTGTATGGTTTAAATAGATGAACTGTATGGTATGTGATTTATATCTCAAACTGTTTAAAGAAAAAGTATCAAGAAGCTGCTTCCTACTTGCAGAGCAATGAAAATTTAACACAGACCATGGGGTTGCACCCTTGGGCTAGGATCTAGGATCTCCTCTCTCTCCAAAAAGCCAGACCAACCTGGCAGCATTAGAGAAAGACCAAAGGTGGAGGCAAGTGGCAAAGATGGAGGGTGGGGGACTGGAGCCGAGAGTAAGCAGCAGCTCTATTATCAGAGTGAGAAAAAGACAAGAGGGCCTGGAAGGACTCACTATATCTTTCTCATTATTAGGTCCTGGGTTACTTACTCTGAGTTGCAATTTTTATTTAACCAAATATATATACAACTATATATATGATAGAAAAAAAATGGCTACCAGAAAGTTCATGAAGGGACAGAGTTCTTTTTATTTCCCACTTAATCACCATGGAGGTAAAAAACTACAGCAAATGACCATCAAAGTCAAACGCTCATGATCTTTAGGGAACTGTATTCCGTGGTGTCCTTTCTCCCCTAGAAGTTCAAATACTTAACGGTGACAGTTTTAGCAACTGAGAAAAATCCTCCTGTCTCTGAGGACTGCCTCTTGTGGGGAAGAAGAGAAAGCAATGGAGTCAGCACATCTGTGTTCTCACAAGTTGTATAAATTTTAAAACATCATTTGGTAGGCTAGTTTCATCTGTAAAATGGGGCAATTAGATGCCAACACTAACTCAAGAGTAAGCAAGAACCAAAGAGACCAAATGTAACAAGAAAGCCTTGAACACATCAGTGATTAATAGTTTTAAAAGCACATTATGTCCTCAATTACTTCCTCTGTGAAAAGTAGGACATGGATTATTCTTCCCATTTTACAGATAAGAGTAAAGGCCCAGGGAAAGGCTTTGTCCAGTGACATTCAAGTATTAGGTCCACAAAACTAGGCTTTGTAATTTACCAAGATAAAGGTGACATTATTTTGTTCCATCCACTCTGTAGCAACACTCCAAAGAAATTCAATTTCCTGTTCCCTCTCCTTTGAGGCAGTAAAACTTACCAGATAGAAAGGGGAACGAGGTGGTGGTGGGGGCTGGCGTCGAGGTCGGGGACCACTGAACGAGGTAGCAGTGGAGGGAGGGCTGGGGGGACCAGAGCGTAATGTCAGTGTCTCAGACTCATCCTTGGAAACAGGCAGCCGGGATACCATGGTGACAGGCAAGGGAGCGGCACCGGTTGCCGAAACCACGAGGGAAGATGCCTGGGAAGCTGGGGCCTGTGTTGAGGCTGGGGCCAGTGCCAGAGTCTGAGCTGCCGCTGGGCCCAAGGTGGGCACCGGCACTGGGGCAGGGCTCAAGGTCAGTGTTTGCACTGAAGCTGGGGCCAGGAGTGAAGCAGATGACGACACCGTAGCCAAAGTCAGTGTGTGAGCTGGGGCTGGGCCCATCGGAGAAACTGGAGCCAGAGGGGGTGCTGGAGCCAAAGACAGCGTCTGAGATGGACACAGTGGTGGTCCCGGTGCCAAAGACAGTGTCTGGGCTGGAGCTGGTACTAGGGATGCTGCTGGAGTCAATGACAATGTCTGAGCTGGAAAAGAACCTTGGGGGTTCCCAGTTCCCAAAGAGAGTGTCTGAGATGGAGACGATCCGCCAAGAGTGGATGCTAAAGCTGGGGGTAAAGCCAGTGTCTGCGTAGAAGCTGGACTCGGGAGAGGTGACGGAACCGGGGCTGGTACCAGAGTTTGAGCTGACGATGGAGCCAACACAGGAGCTGAGGCTGGCACCAGTGAGGAAGCTGAGGCTAAAGGAGTTCCTGGAGTAGATGATGAAGCCAGAAGTGGAACCGAAGTCTGCGATGGAGCCAGGACAGGAGTAGGACCTAGTGATGGAGCCAGGACTGGAAGAGGAGCCAGAGGAGCTGGAGAAGGAGCCAGGATTGCTGTCTGTGGAGCCACCATGGGAGAAAGAGAGGTGGCTAGAGCCTGAGATGCAGTAGGTGCTGGAGCCAAAAGGGAAGCCTGAGCTGGAGCTGGATTTGATGCTGCTGGAAAAGGATTGGCCAGAGCGGAAGCTGGCACCAGGACAGGTGAACATGCTGGAGCCACAGCTGAGTTCAACCCTGGAACATGTGAAGAGGCTGGAGCCAACAACAGAGGGTGACCAGGTGCCTGAGATGGGGACAGGGATGGAGTTGTGGCCAAACCTAGAGTCAAGGCTGACGCTGATGGAGAAGCCCCAACTGGTGCCAAAGAGGGAGGTCCAGGAGCCGCTGAGACAACAGGTGCCAGTGTTGGAGTCACATTAGTCAACAGAGCTGGGCCCGAAGCCGAAACAGGCAAGGGGGCTGAGATGGGGATGGTGAGTGGAGCTGAGGCTGGGGACGGAAGCGTTGTGCAGACAGAGATGGGGAGTGAAGATGATACTGGAACTGGGACTGTAGAAGACACAGGACTAGCAAGGGGAGAGGAGTTGGGAACTGGCATTGGAGAAGAGGCTGGCCCAGGGAGTGAGGATGGCACGGGGAGAGGAGAAGAGATGGTCAAGGGAGCAGCTCCGGGTGCTGAAGCTGTGGAGACAGAGGATAAGTTAGCCCCCAAGTTCTTCTTGCTCCTTCTATTACCCTGTCCCACCTCTTCTCTTACCCCCAAGCTTCACCTGTTTCCCAGAAGACCTTCACTCCCACACCATGAGATCAAAGATTCAAGGAATCTAACAATTTAACATTTCCTTTCCCTCCAAAGTTCCAACTTATGTATCTTGGAATTAGGCAAGGGCTCAGCAGACCATTTTGGGGGCTAATGCAAATCAGTATACTGATAACAAAAGGATCTACTGTGACTTAGAAACCCTCTGGGCCACCCTATCTCCATTCGTGACAAAAAATTTTTGGCCTCAGCCACCTGAACTCACCACTGACTTCAGGCGTAGGACTGTGGACCAGCTTCAGAAGTGGCCTCACCAGAGTGGACGTGGGTATGGGGGCCCGGGCAGTACCCAGAGCAGGTGTGGGTAGCCGGCCAGGGGTTAATGTGGGGCGTGGAGTCAACACAGCTGGAAGCCCAGAGCTTGGAGGCCGGGGTGCTGGGGCCAACGGAGGAACAGGAGTCAGTCCATCCCGAGGGGCCTGTCTCACTACAATCTTCACCACGCCTGTATTATTCACCATGGTTGGTGGCACTGCAAGAGGAAGCTAGATTGAGGGGAAGGTAGAAAAGAAACAAGAGACCCAAAGGATGGAAGAAGTCCAAGGGCAGGAGAGGGTAGCAGACAGATATCAGAGATACTGGCAAAAGAAAACAACACTGAGGTAAGGCTAGACAGACAGTAGCCCAGGGCATGCCTGGAAGGACCAAGGCCAGCAGGGCTAAGTAAGTAGGAAGGCCAGAAGCCTCACCCTGGTTAGCAGCAAGCGGAAGGCTGAGGCCAGTGGGGGCAGGGGTGGTGCTGGGGGTCGAAGAAGGCAGCACAGAGACAGGGGTAGGGCCAGGGGTCGGGGCCACGGCCTGGATGAGGGCCACATGGGCAGGCTGGCTGATGAGGTGGTGCTGCCCCCCTGCTGACACCAGGTGCACCACATTCCCTGGGTTAAGGGAAGAGAGAAAGAAAGAAAGAAGCAGCTATCAGCCGGAGGAGGGCAGAGGCAAGAGAAGAGAGAAAGAACGAAGAGGGAATAACTTCTCCAGAATAAACTCATACCTGTCTTGATCAAAAGACCCCCTCCAACCATTCCCCTTGGCCCCACCCACCAAAAGGCAGGGAAAGAAACATAAAGGCTGACATCTGAAAAGAGCCACAAAAACAAAGGGACAAAGAAGAGGAGGAAAAAGGCAGGACAGGGGGTGGGTTTTACCTACTTTGCAGCGGGCGGGGCTGCCCCACAGCAAGCTGGCGCACCTGCGCACCAGTCAAAGTCAGCTTGTTGCCCTGGATTTGGAAGGTGAGAGGTTTGCTTCCCCCTGTACTAGCCACTGGCCGTTGTGCCAGTGAGGCTAACTGCCCGATGCTGACCACTTCACCTGCTATGAATAAAGAAGAGGCTTAATGCACATGGGGCTCACTCTGTTCATACTCACTTCACAGACCTTCATGAGGCACAAGTCTCCAGTTTCTCCAACCCTCCCCCTCAACTTACCATGTTCCAATAACCTTAGCCTCCACCTACAGCCTTTGAGCTTTTAACATGCTACTCCTTCCAATCCCACCTGTTTGCTTTGCAATCTCCTTTACATCCTCTAACAGCTTTCCACCATACTGAGCTAATCACCACCTGCCTCCTCTACGCTGCCCTTTTACCCCAAATAATTTTCTACTGCTAGGCTTACCACTATTTATTCATCTATGGGTCATCTCCCCCACTAGAGACTGTGAACTACTTGAGGGCTCTTACTTGATTATGAATTACCAATGCCTGGCAAAATACCTAACATATGTTAGCTACCATGACACACTCATGGTCCTGAGCTTTTCTTCTCCAGCTCCATGGCATATAGGCTTTCCTCCCACCTCAAGTCCTTCACCCTCACAGAGCCCTGGGAACTTACAGGGCAGGCGAGCTTGCATATCGGGAGACAGGATGAGGCGCTGTGGAGCAGGAGTAGGAGCTGGCACTGCCGTAGTGGGAGCCGTGGCTGTGGTGGTAGAGGTGGTGGTGACAGCAGCAGAAGGGAAGGTATAGCCTGGTGGCACTGTAAGGGGCTTCAACAGGCTGGAGGAGCCTGGGGGCGGGGCAGGGCTCAGGCGAACAGGAGCAGGTGGGGCCGGCTTCAAGGATAGGGTTGGCGTGGGAGGTCGTGAGGTCCCACTCAAGACCCCCAGAGGGGATGGCATTACTGTAAACACAAAGCAAACACCTGTCAGATATACCTTGACTAAAGCCTCAGCCTGGTCCTAAAAACCTCCATACATAATCCCTTGTAGCCCATCAAACACCACACCCCTGGTCTCCAATCCAGTTCCTCAAACACTAATTTCATTACTTCTTCCCAAATCCGAACAATCTGCCTGAAGTACCCCCCAGCATCCTGGCTCCCTTGGAACTCACCCTGGGGGAGAGGCCCACCGTTTGGCTGCAGTGGGGGCAAAAGAACAGGGCCAGGAGGCCGGGATGCTGGAATGAGTGGGGGCCCAGAAGGCGAGGCCGACACCATCAGTGGTGCTGGCAGCACTGGGGGGGTTGGGCCAGGGGTGGGCTGGGCTGAGAGCTCAGGGCCTGGAGGGGGTCGGACTGGGACAGGGCCCAGGGGAGTCCGTGGACTGTTCACCACCACCACTGTCCGGCCTTCTTGCTTGGGCATTGGCTGCAGCATCCTACGAGGAAAAAACAAGGGGACGGGTAGGGAAGGAGAGAGAGTGAAGAGTAGGAAAAGAAATTAATAAGGAAGATGAGGCAGAAAAACAGAAAGATTATAAAAGCAAAGGAGGGAAAGGTTAAGACCCAATGGAGAAAGAGGGAAAGAAATCCGATAATCAAAAAGCACAAAGAAAAAAAAAAAAAGAAAGAAAAAGCACAAAGCAGAGAGAGGAGGGAAAAAAAAAATCAGTGACAAACACAAGGGCCTCTCCACAAACCATCTTCTGGTTATTCTATCCCCCTATCCCTCCAAGTATTTTTCATCCATCCATATGAACATTCCAGCCTAGCCTCCAACTCTTTCCTTTCCACCCCAAATCCCCCCGGGAATTGGCTGCAGCCACTTTTTTCTAGGAACCCACTTCCTTATTCCTCTGCCCTGGTACCTGTTGACCTTCATCTTGACTGGCTTGGGCCGGGGTGGGGGGTCAGGAGCAGTAGCCACCTCTAGCAGAACCCGGCGGGAAAGGCGGTGCTGGGGTAGAAATGTGTCAGCCTCATATCTAGAGACACGACCCTCCAGGCCAATGAGATCAAATCGACCCATGTCTATCCGCTGACATAAGAAGGAACACAAGAGCATAGTGTCAAAGGAGCCAATTTGGCAATCATTTCTTGGATATCACACCAAAAGCACAGACAATAAAAGAAAAAAACTGATAAATCAGACTGCATCAAAAGACACTATTAATAAACTGAAAAGGCAACCCATAGACTAGGACCAAAATTATTTGCAAATCATGTATCTGGTAAGAGGCTAACATTCAGAACACACAAAGTCCTACAACTCAACAAAAAAAACAAAAAATCCAATTTAAAAACTGGCAGGAATTTCCTGGCAGTCCAGTGGTTAGGACTCTGCACTTTCACTGCTGAGGGACCAGGTTCGAGCCCTGCTCGGGGAACTAAGATCCCACAGGCCCCAAGGCATGGCCAAAAAAATTAAAAATTGGCAAAGGTCTTGAACAGACATTTCTCCAGAGAAAATATACAATAAGCACGTGAAAAGATGTTCAACATCACTAATCATTAGGGAAATCAGAATCACAATGAGATACCACCTCACTTACTGAGACAGCCGTTATCAAAAAAAAAACAGAGAACAGGTGTTGGCAATGATGTAGAGAACTCAGAACCTTTGCAAAATGCTAGTAGGAATGTAAAATAGTGCAGCTGCCATGGAAAACAGTATAGCGGTTCCTCAAAAAATTAAAAATAGAATAATCATATGATGCAGCAATTCCATTTCTGGGTATATATATACCCAGAAGAATTGAAAGCAGGGACTTAAACACATATTTGTACACCTATACTCACAGCAGCATTATTCACAGTAGCCAAAAGGTGGAAGCAACTGCAGTGTCCATTGATGAACAGATAAACAAAATGTGGTATTTGTCTCTATGTATGTAAATGTATACATGTGCATACTCACATACATGTATATACATACACAAAAACATGTACAATAGAATATTACCCAACCCAAGGAAATCCTTACACATGCTTGAAGACATTCTACTAAGTAAATATGCCAGTCACAAAAGGACAAATACTGTATGATCACACATACACAAAGTACCTAGAAGAGTAAGTTTATAGAGACAGAAAGTAGAATGGTTGCTGCCAGGTGCTGGGAATAGAGGGAGAATGGGGAGTTATTATCTAATGGGTATGGAGTTTCAGTTTAGAAAGATGAAAAAATTTCTGAAGATGGATGATAGTGATGGCTGTACAACTATGTGAATGTACTTAGTGCCACTGCACCATATGCTTAGAAATGGTTAAAATATTTAAGCATTATTAATATGCCAGGCAATTCTAAAAATATTAACACAATTCTCACAAACATACTGCAAAATAGGCCTTATAACCCCAGTTTTGAAGGGCAAGCAAATTTAGGGTTAAAGGTTAATAATCAGCTTGCCCAAAGTGACACAGTTAGAAAACGATGAAACTGCCAATAGTGCTGAGGTGACAGGGCAAGTAAGGATGCAAAAGGTCAGACTCCAGCATAAAGAAAAGAGGTGCAGGGTTGAGTAGGGCCAATAACCTTGGAGGCAACTGCTTACCTGGAGAGGGTGGACATCAGTGGCCCTTAGCACCAGAGAGGCGGTGCTGAAACAGATGCCTGGAGTGATGAAGGGGGAGGTAACGGGTCGAGGGTCAAACAGGTTTGGATGATTGCAGACTTTTCGCAGCTGCATCAAAATGTTGATGACGCTCATGAAATGGCCCGTGGCTAGTGTCTCCTTAGTTCTGGGAAAAAGGAGAAATAAATGGGACATCTTGATAGTCACCTCCGCTCCACTGTAGGGTCCCAGGCCCACCCTCAGTCCTCCCTTACGTGGTCTGTGCCATGAAGTCATCATAGAGACAGCGCTGGCGCTTGGAGAGCCGGCAGCGGATAACATGCTCATATTTTTTGGGCATCTGCTTCTCAACATCCACCTTAACTCGGCGCAGCAAAAAAGGCCGCAAAACCTAAAAGCAAATAAGCAGGAGGCTGACAGGAGAACAGCGGGCACTATGCCCCGGCCTAGACCCTCTACCTGGGTCTTGGCCTGATGACCAGCAGAGCGCTGGCTTAGCCCATCAGTCAACACTCATGGAGCCATGCAGCATGCCGGGAACCAATCACACAAAGGTGAATCAGATGCAAGCCCTCCTCTCAAGTAATTTACTATAATGAAAAGAGAGGAACAAAAAGATATTACCACAACACAAGAAGTGATAAAGAAAGCACTGAGGACAGAGCAACTAACTAAGCAGAAGGGATGAGTCAAACTACAGTTCCAAGGAGTAACTGTAAATTTACAACATTGTGAAAGTAAATCCAGCCAAGAAGCTGAGAACAAATCTGTGGCACTGACAGCAGCATAGAAAACCAAAGGCAAATCTGAGATCTCAGGAGATAAAATCTGATATGACACAGTCATCAAGTTGACATGGAAGAAGTGAAAAAAGAGAAAATAAAGGTACAGTTTCACTAAATCTAGTGTGGTAATCATTTCATGATGTATATAAGTCAAATCATTATGTTGTACACCTTAAACTTATACAGTGCTATATGTCAATTATATCTCAATAAAATGGGAACAAATAATATTAAAAATACTTTAAAATTTTAAAAAGGAGGAAGTAGAGTTAAGGAAGACTTCTTGGTTTCTACTGATAGTTTGATTTACCAAAATGATGGTGTGATTGACCAAAATGGAGTAGAAATAATAAGCTATAAGGCTTGATATGTTTGGCTTATAACAGAGTGAGTTCAAGGGAATTTTTTTTTTTTTTTGCGGTTCGCGGGCCTCTCACTGTTGTGGCCTCTCCCATTGCGGAGCACAGGCTCCGGACACACAGGCCCAGCGGCCATGGCTCACGGGCCCAGCCGCTCCGCGGCATATGGGATCTTCCTGGACCGGGGCACGAACCCGTGTCCCCTGCATCGGCAGGTGGACTCTCAACCACTGCGCCACCAGGGAAGCCCTGAGAGGGGAATTTTTTTTGTTTTCTGTATAAAAATGTCCATCAGATGGGGGTCAAAGGGGTTGGGGGCAGATAACAAAAATAAATAAATAAATAAAATTTTTTTAAAAAAGAGGGACTTTCAATTAAAGACATTACCAGAAATTTAAATACAGGTTGAGCGGTCTACAGAGTCAAGGAATTATATAAATCAGTATGCCGATGAGATAAGTAAACTGGGTGACAAAAAAAAAGTAAAGATCAGAATGCTGAGAGATGTTATTTAAAAGCTGGACACTGGACAAAGGAAGAGGAGCCAGTGAAGACCAAAAATAAAAAAATAAATAAAAGAAGAAAAGAAAACGAGAACACAACAAAAATATGTAGTTGTGGAAAGTCAGGTAAAGAGAAACCCAAGCCAGAAACTGATCAGCATTATCATTCTACTCAAAGAATAAAAACGGAAATGCTACCATTAAAGAAAACAAGCAGAATGATGACTAAGATGAGGTCACTCAATCTGGCAATGAGTTAGCTACTGGAACACTGCAGCTTGACAACTGGGTAAATTCAGCCTAGCACTGACTTCCCTCTTCCGAAGGGTTTTCTGGGTATTGCCCTTAGTTCCTTGCCATTCCCAATGCCCTTGACAAACTGGTACAGGCCCTACCTTGTGAAGGCGTTTGACTAGACCTTCATTGTACTCTTGGCTGCCCTCAATCATGCCAGTTAGGGGATTAGAGAACCATTCTTTGAACTCGCGATGAGACTGGAAGACATGGGGCATCAAAAAGTGCATCAAGGACCACAGTTCCATGAGGCTGTTCTGCAAGGGTGTTCCTGTCAGGAGCAGGCGTCTCTGGCTGCAAAGAGACAGGGAATTACAGGGAGGATGGTCAGCAAAGTCCCAACTGTCCAAGCATCCCACCCGCAGGCCAAGTCAACCCTCCCATGAATCTCAGACATCTCCATCTCCACCTGTTGAAGTTGAGCAATGACTGCCAGCGCTGAGACTTGAAGTTCTTGATGTTCTGAGCCTCATCCAGAATGAGATAGCGCCAGTTCTTGCGGCGGAAGGCCTGGTGGTCCTGCAGCACCAGCTTGTAAGATGTGATACACACATGGAAGGCATTGGGCTTGGTCCAGCCCTGCAGTATCAGGAGAAAGTAACAGAAAGTGGGGTGAAAAGAAAGAGCAAAAAGAAGACATCCTAAGATCTTCAAGGGACAGAAATCATGTTGGGAGAAAGGAGAAAAGTCCCAGGAGCATAATGGGGTAACAGAAAGGGAAGGGAAAGGAACTCATTTGAGGAAAGGGCCTAAAAGTATAGGGAACAATAGGGGAAGGGAGCAATCACATGGGGAAGCAAACCTGCCGCTTGAGCTTCCTCTCTTTCTGGGCTCCATAGTAAGTAAGGATTTTAAAGCTGGGGCACCAACGTTTCAGCTCCATCTCCCAGTTCAACATCACGCTGGTGGGGACAATGATCAAATGGGGACCCCAGTTACCTGTTTAGCAAAAGAATGAGAGATGTACAACACGGTGACTGCAGTTAATAATACTGTATTGCACATGTGAAATTGCTAAGAGTAAATCTTAAAAGTTCTCACCACAGGAAAAAACAAAACGTTTTGTAACTATGTATGATGATGGACCTTAACTAGTCTTACTATGATGATCATTCTGCAGTGTATACACATACCAAATCATTATATTGTACATCTGAAATATAGTGTTAAATGTTAATTATACCTCAGTTTTAAAAAATAAAGTAAGATTCGTAGAGATCTGGGGCAGAGGAATTTTAAAAAAGATGAGAGATGGCAAGGAAATACAAACTTTGGGGTTCTGGCACTCAGGTATAAAACCCTGACGATTCTGTCCTAATGGCCCTTCCTAAGAATCCTAGCACCATAATACAAATGAACTTATTTACAAAACAGAAACAGACCTACAGACACAGAAAACAAAATTATGGTTACCCAAAGGGAAAGGGGAGAAGGGATAAATTAGGAGTATGGGATTGACAGATACACACTACTACATGTAAAATAGATTAAAAAAATTTACTACATAGCACAGGGAATTACATTCAATATCTTACAATAACCTAAAAGGAAAAGAATCTGAAAAAGAACATATACATACATACGTATAACCAAATCACTTTGCTGTACCCCCTGAAACTAACCAAAAATTGTAAATCAACTAAGTCAAAATTTGGGGGTGGGGGGGTTGGGGAATCCTAGTGCCTACAATGACCTCTCTATACAGTTATTGACCAGAGTCAATGAAGCTACTTAGCAGCAAGAGACTGTTTCACCGTGCTACAGCTGAAGTCATTAAATAAGCTTCCCAGGATATTGGCCAAAGGAGACCCAAGAAGAAGGGCCCGGCCTAGTTACCTTTCTCACAGGCCAAGTGCGCAAGCAGGGAAATGGTCTGGATCGTCTTGCCTAGCCCCATCTCATCAGCAAGAATGCCATTAAGCTTCTTCTCATACATAGTAACCAGCCAGTCCAGCCCAATGTGTTGGTACTCCCGGAGCTGGCCCCGTAGGAGCAGGGGGATGGGTGTCTTCACCTAGTAGGTAGGAGGAGAGGTAACACAATGGAATTGAGGAATCTGTCACTGAGAAACAGGAGAGTCAAGATATGAGAAAGCAGGGGCTTCCCTGGTGGCGCAGTGGTTAAGAATCCACCTGCCAATGCAGGGGACATGGGTTCGAGCCCTGGTCCGGGAAGATCCCACATGCCATGGAGCAACAAAGCCCGTGTGCCACAACTACTGAGCCTGCACTCTAGAGCCCACCAGCCACAACTACTGAGCCCGAGTGCCACAACCACTGAAGCCCGCATGCCTAGAGCCCATCCTCCACAACGAGAGAAGCCACCGCAATGAGAAGCACGCACGCAGCAACGAAGACCCTAGGCAGCCAAAAATAAATAAATAAGTTTATTTTTAAAAAAAGAAAAAAGATATGAAAAAGCAGAAGCTCGGGCCTGGAAATACCTGGGTAGTGGCCAAGGTGTAACCCTTGGGCTGGAGACTTTCAGCTGCTGCAGCGATGTCAGTAATTTCTTTCTTAGGGCCTAGAGTGGTGGTGGGCCCTGGGGTGGGAGGTCCACTGCCCCCATCTGCCTCACTCTGCTCTTCGTCCCTGGCAAGCAAGTACTCCACCCCAAAGTCATCATCTTCCTCCTCTTCCTCATCTGCTTGGCTCTGTGACTGGGACTCCTCAGATTCCTCAGACTCAGATTCCTCTGATTCCGAACTCCCACTTGTTTCTTCCTCTTCTGAATGCTCATCTTCCTCATCCTCACTCTGTTCCTCAGCAGAGTCTAAAGCACAAGATCAAGACTTAGTGTTCAGCATACCTACTCCTCCAGTCTTGCCCTCCCCAGCTCTTGCCTCATGACCACACATTCACCTGACTGACTGCTACTATCCTCTTGAGTAGCCTCTTCAGCTTCTGTGGCCCCCTCTGGTTCACAGTCAGAGCTGTTAGCCTCAACTTCATCTTCATCTTCTTCTTCACTACTCCCAGAACCTGGGGCAGAGGCATCAGAGGCATAGGCTCCTGCATACTGCTGCAGTAGCTCCTCCACAGACAGCTCACCTGGAAGAGAAGTGAAGGATAAGCCTTTACATGCTTCATGGGGAAGAAGGGGAGGTCTGAGTGGTGCCAGTTCATTTTACCTCAGCTTCTACAGACACTGCTAGGCCCAGGTCTGAGGGGAGGCAAAAGAGTTTACTTTCAGCAGCAGCTATTTTCAGCCAAGCCCTATAACATGGGCCAGAACTGTGGATGGCCCTGCCTTCCACTGGGAAGGACGGTTATCAATCTGAGGAACCTCCCCTTTAAGGTTCAGATCAAACATGGCCACTATCCTCTTCCAATAGTTCTTCCCTCTACTCAGCTCTCACATCACTTTGTTCAAACTTCCATCATAACCAATCATAATTTTCTACTTATAACCATCTATAAATCTGTATCTTATTCATTTCTTTATCTCTGGCATTCTACACAGAGACACCAAGTGGGTACTCAGTAAAATGTCTGGTGTCACCT
Source organism: Mesoplodon bidens (assembly GCF_964165515.1). NCBI lineage: Eukaryota > Metazoa > Chordata > Mammalia > Artiodactyla > Ziphiidae > Mesoplodon > Mesoplodon bidens. Next base: position 44,353,180 of record NC_138171.1, read on the forward strand.
TCTCGAGCCAACTCGCTCAGCTCCATGGCATGATCCACCTCCCCTTCCAACTGCTCCTCAGCTGCTATGGTATCCTCTTCATCCTCCGCTAGGAAAGAGAATGAACCAAGATCAACGGGGACAGAGGCTCAGAACACAGTCCAAGTGGAAGAGGTGAGAAAGTCTGAAATATTAGGTCCAGACAATTCAAGGGGTAAGAGGCAACAGGACTGAGAACAGGCCTGACCTTCATCTTCATTGGCAGCAAACTCTTCATCATCCTCATCTGGATGCCAAGGCTGTTTGTTGCGCTGTGTGACAGAGGAGGCTGGGGGCTTTACCTGTTTGGCAGAGGATGAAAAAGGAGAAGGCCTATGGTTAGAGCAGCAAGAGAAAGACACAACGTTGAATAAGATGTCACAGAATAGTCTCTCTGTCCCACTGAGTGACAGTTGCCACTGACACAGTCCCAGGGCAAGGATACAATCAAGGGTTTTCAATTTCAGTACCAGCTACCAAATCCTGGCCCCACTGCCCGGGGGAGGACCTGTGAAAGTGCTAGAAGAGAAACACAGGCCCCCAACACCAACTCCATGCACTCGGACACATGGGAAAACAGAAAGCTTAGGTCCAGAAGAGACTTCAAGGTTACCATCTCAGCTCCGAACCTACAAACCAGCAAGTGAGTATTAGGGCCATTTCACAGAAGCGAAAAGGACCAAAGTAACTTTTTTTTCAAGCTCACACAGCACTTCTAAGAGTATAGTACACTCTTCCACGCATCAGAAATCTGCCCATCTCAGACTGTAACTTGCCCCAAACCCAGGTTCTTTCCTATTCATTCTCAAATGAGAGCCCAACTGCTCAGACCAGGGAGGACTCCTAAAAACCACAACCAACCTTATAGACTGGAAGAACTCAGTCCTTAAGGCTCTCCCTCTGCTCCCACTCTGAACCCACCTTCTATCCCCTTCTGCCCATACCTTCAACACCTGAGAGGACTCTTCTTCACCACCTTCTTCAGGCCCATCTCGGGTGTCACTATCATGAGATGAGGGGGTTCTTGAGGGGCTGGAAGGCCCTCCTAGCAGCTGAGGGGGGAGGGAACGGAGCAGCTCTTCCAGTGGCAGTTCTCCCTCACGTCGCAGTAGCTCAATCTCACGCCTCTGGGTCTCTGCATCATTGCCTTCCTGTTGTTCTTCAACCTCAATCGTCTCCTCATCATCCTCTTCCTCCTCCTCTTGGGGTTGGAAGTCCCCATCTATAGCAGGAGAACAAGGTCACAAAGTCCACGGGGCCCTGCAAGCCACAGGGTGGGTTTTCAGCTCTGGAAAGGGTACATGAGGAAGAGTAACAGAGCTAAAGAGGACACACACCTTCATCATCCATCCGGGAAACTGGGGGTGGAGGACTAGAGGCAGCTGAGGAAGAGCCAAGGCAAGGGGAAGAACCAGCTTTGCTGGAGGTTAGTGGCTGGTTGAGGCTCTGAGACAGAAGGTCTGAGTACTTTTCAGTTTGCCCCACGATGAAATCCAGGTGCAGGTCCAGGGCTTTTTTCCGCTTTTCCTCAAGCCGGGACTGTTGTTTGAATTGCACCACCTGACACAAGCATGAAATGGAGGGATCACCAAGATAATCTTTTACTCATGTATTCTTACTCAACATTTAGGGAAGCCTCCTCTATGCTAGGCCCTGGGCTGGCTTTTCACGAGGGAAGAGCTAAATGACCTTAAGGGTGCTTCTGAGGAAAGCAGAAACGAAGTACAGGATAGAGAAGAGCCAGCTTAGTCTCAGGCAGTGGAGAAAGACTTACAAATGTATCTGGAGCTGAATCTTAAAGATTAAATAGGTATTCCCTAAGTGAAGATGAGGAAAAAGGCATCCCCTGCAGCAGAAAAAGCATGTGTAAATGGCCACGGACATACAAAAGAATGTTTGAAGTGGAAAGAAGAAAAGGAACTGGCAGAATACAAGAATGAAAATATAGGGCTTCCCTGGTGGCGCAGTGGTTGAGAGTCCGCCTGCCGATGCAGGGGACACGGGTTCGTGCCCCGGTCCGGGAAGATCCCACATGCCACGGAGCGGCTGGGCCTGTGAGCCATGGCCACTGAGCCTGCGCGTCCGGAGCCTGTGCTCCGCAACAGGAGAGGCCACAACAGTGAGAGGCCCGCGTACCGCCAAAAAAAAAAAGAATGAAAATATAGACAGAAACCAGGTAATACTTAAGAAACAATTACAGGGACTTCCCTGTTGGTTCAGTGGTAAAGAATCCCCCTTACAATGCAGGGGACATGGGTTTGATCCCTGGTCGGGGAACTAAGATCCCACATGCCGTGGTTCAACTAAGTCCGCGCACCAGGACTACTGAGTTCGCATGCCTCAATGAGAGAGCCCACGTGCTGCTGCAAACTACAGAGCCCGTGTGCCCTGGAGCCCAGGCGCCACAACGAGAGAGAGAAAACCCACACGTCACAACTAGAGAGAAGCCCACACGCCGCAACTAGAGAGAAGCCTATGCACCACAAAGAAGACCCTGACACAACCCAAAAAGATAAAAGAAAATAAACTAATATTTTAAAAAAAGAAACAATTACAACTTAATATATGAGAACAATTCAGTTAATGAGAACTTTGATGGTATTTAAGCAGGTAAATGGCACACACATGAAAAAGTATGCTGAATGGGCTGCAAAGGACAGATGGCCAAGGGGAGTCAAGAAGTCCTATTAGCAATCCCCAAATGCAGGGCCCATATTTTTCCACTGTACTTCTCTCTTCCTCGTAGAACTCAATGCTTGAAAGATCCAGCACACAAAAGAAATGTCATCAGAGTTGCATGAAATAATTATCCACTCTCTCTCGAGAACTTTTGATCATTCCTGCTACCACGCTACCCACCAGTCAACCCCAAGGCATTTCCCTTTCCCAACCTCTGCTGCCTACCTTCTCCACATTGCTCCAAAACTGCCTAACATCCTTGGCCATGGTGGAGGCGATTCGGCGCAGCTTGGCCTGCTCCTCCCTCCGGGCCCGTTCCTCTTTCTGCCGCTGCTCCTCGTGGTGCCGGATTACCATTCGCACCACCTGTGGGAATGAGGTGAAAACACTCCAAGGCCGACCCTTGGCCCATCCCCAAGTCAAGGGTAAAGAGAAAAGTCAAAGCCAAGAAACCTGGGAAGTCAGAGCTTGCCTCTCGAAACTGGAAGCATTTACAGGCACTGTATACCATTATGTTTGGTTCCCTTCCAACCAACCCACCCATCACGAAAAGGCAAACCTGAAAACAAAATGGAAGGTGGTAGGTCCAGTTGAGGACATACCTTACGGGCCACACCCCGTTTCCAACGGCGCTCCTGAGCAAAGTCGGCAGAGAGCCACTGCATCTCCTCACACAGATAGTCCCAGTGGCCCTTGGGGCGGGGAGGCTCGGGCACTTTAGCCAGTCTCTTCAGTGACCAGAAACCCTCCTTCCGCAGCTCAGCAATCCGAGTCTCAATCTCAGCCTCCTAATGAGGAAGAGCTAGGTCAATCAAGTTACTTAACATATACTTCACCTCATGACCACGGCTGAATCCCTGAGCTCTGACTACGTACAGGCACTGACTGGACTGAGTGTTATATGCTTGTCTTGAGTCCACATACCAATCCTACGAGTTGATATTATACGCTCTTCAGATGAGCAAAAAAAAGATCAGGGAGATTGAGTGATTTACTTGAGATTACACAGATAGGAGGTGATAAGTACTGGGAATTAAAAATAGGTCTGACTCCACACACCAGATTTCATGCTTTTTCCACTTTTTCACACTCCATACCTTATGAATATAGGCAAAACTTAGGAAAACATATCCAAGGGAAGCTTCCCAGAGAAGAAGGAAAGCATGCTTCCTCACTGACTCTAGATACATTGAAGGGACCTTCACTGCCGCAGAATTCTACTTACACAAGAGTATATGTTCGTACTTAGAAATATGCTATAAAATCCAATTTACATAATCCTGTTTGTTTTTTAAAAATATTATTTTTATAAAAATGTACTTTTTTGTGGAAAATACTGAACAGTTATACACAAAAAGATTAACAGTGATTAGTATTACAAAAAGGTAACACTGTTTCTACATTGATTATATCTCATAAAAAGAAAAATGAGGGCTTCCCTGGTGGCGCAGTGGTTGAGAGTCCGCCTGCTGATGCAGGGGACATGGGTTCGTGCCCCGGTCTGGGAGGATCCCACATGCCACGGAGCGGCTGGGCCCGTGCGCGTCCAGAGCCTGTGCTCCGCAACTGGAGAGGCCACAACAGTGAGAGGCCCGCGTACCGCAAAAAATATAAATAAAAAAAAAAAAAGAAAAAGAAAAATGAAAGCACTTGAAATTTTTATTTAACAGAGGTGACTTATAAACTCAGGACAACTGCCCTCATTATTTTTGTCCTCTCCTGACAAAAACTAAATCAAAGGAACTAACAGCCACAGATGAGACAAGGAACTAAATGGCCTGATGGTCACCAAGGAAACACCAAGAAAGACATGGATATTAAACCAATGGCTCTCAAGTTCGAGCATGCATCAGAGTCATCTGTAGTGCTTTTTAAGACAGTGCTGGACCCCATGACTAGAGTTTTAAATGGGTAGGTAGAAGAAGGGTATGAAAAATTTGCATTTCTAATAAGTTCCAGGTAATGCTGATGTTGCTGGCCCAGAGACGACGTTTATCTCTGGTAAGTTTAACAGAGACTACAGGAGAAAAATGTGAAGTAGAAACCAGTAAATCTTAGGAGGCTCATAGCTTACAAAGCACTTTTGTGTCTATTTTCTCCTTTAATTTAAACCTTTTAATAGCCTATTCACTACTACACCATCCTTATTTAAAAAAAAGAAAATGAGGCTCAGAGTTCAAGCAACTTGCTCAAGATCAAAGCAGAGCCTGTACTGTAAATCAAAGATAAGGAAAGAAATGTAAAATACCCACGGGACATAGGAGTTCAGGGAGGAAGACTCCCAAGAAGCCTCATGGGCCTTCCCAATACATACATGCTTGGCCTGCTCTGCAATCTCAGCATGGCTCTTCTCCCACTTTGGGCCCTTGTTAGCCAGGTCAGCAGCCTGGGGTAAGCTGAGCCCCTCCAGGGGCACTGTGGCACCATCTGGAGGCCCTGGAGGTCCATCCAAAGAGGAATCTTGAGCTATATGCTGGGGGGAGATGCCACCTGCCCCACTAGAGGCTGGGGAACTGGATGAGGCAGGGGACACAGGATTGCTGCCTGTCATGCCGTCCGACACCATCTAGAAAAGGGAGAAATGATAGATGAATGCTTAGTCGCACTCTACCATGGGTTTTAAGTACATTACTTCATTCTATCTCCACAAGAAAAAGCTCTGGAGTAAGGTATCAACCTCATTTTTATAAACACAACATTTGGGATAAAGTTTTAATAAGGTACTCAAGACGGCAAAGCCAAGTTTCCAGTCAACACTTGGCATGCAAGAGGAATTAGAGCCTGACATTTACACAATTCCCGAATTCAAGACTACTACTATAGCACATGACCTCAAATTTTAATGATCTTTTCAGAACCTCAATGATTTCACTCACATAAACAACTCCCTATTTTCCCCTCCTTTTCACAGCAAGTATGGCAGATTCACCCATGCAAATAAATCTGAGCTACCACCAAATTCAAAAAGCATCAAAAGGGCTTCCCTGGTGGCGCAGTGGTTGAGAGTCCGCCTGCCGATGCAGGGGACACAGGTTCGTGCCCCGGTCCGGGAAGATCCCACATGCCACGGAGGGGCTGGGCCCGTGAGCTATGCACTGAGCCTGCACGTCCGGAGCCTGTGCTCCACAATGGGAGAGGCCACAACAGTGAGAGGCCCGCGTACCGCAAAAAAAAAAAAAAAAAGCATCGAAAAGTCCCAGATTACCTAAACCTCTTTATGTTCATCACCAGTCTTGGTAGTTTCCTTTACTGGAGAGGCAGGAGGGGAAAGGGAGGATTAGTCACTGTTCTCAAATACCACCTATTACAAGGTACCGCATAAGCAATAATAAGTAGAGAACAAAGTCCTACTTAAATGTGGATAGTGAGGGAACTCATGAAATTCACTCTGGCACACAAGCCTCACAATGTGCCACTCAAATTCCTACCTCAACTAAAGGAAGAAAGACATTATGTCGCATAATTTCCCAGCTGCTCAGGAAAATAGTATCAAACCCATAACCATCAAAAGCCTACTGTACGGGAAACCTAGGTCTGTCCAGTTTTTTAAAAGTCATGATTTTCTTCTCCTACCTCCAGCACTCCCTCAGTACGAGAAAAGAATGAATACTACACACCATCCATAAGGCTTACCTCATTCCAGTTCCAAAAGAAACCAAGCTATTCTCAAAGTACGCAGTCTTAAAAGCATTTTGTCACAAACCCCATTTCCAACCTGACTTAATTCAATTGTTTTCAGGTAACAAGGAATTTCCATGCTCTTAGAGATCAACATTACACTAATGTCAAGTAGAATATGAGTATCCAACAGGCTTGACAGCCCACCTGAGCATCAAAGATTCTCCAAACTCAGCTACCCAGGTAGCTAGGATCATGGAAACACGGCTAAGACCTGCCACATTTCTTCTGCCTCAAAGCCAGCAGCCCACAAAGCAGAAGCAGAGAAGGAACCCTCCCCACTTTCAAACCTGTGTTTGCAAGATTGGGAGCTGAGGGTGAGCAGGGGAGGGGCTGCTCTGCATGGTCCCACTCCCAGGCTCCTCTTTGGATGCCTGAAGAACGACTGGGTCGTTGTCACCACTGCTGCTGGCCGAGGGGCTGGCGTCCGGCTGCAGGGCATGCTGGGAGCTGGCCTCATTCTGGGCCACCGGCCACCGGGACCCGCCTTCCAGGGCCCGGGGCCCACTAGGGCGTCCCAGCCTCCACTCAGGTTCACCGGCCTCTGGAGCACCTAAAATAGGTAGAAAAGAGTGGAAATGGGATTTATAAAGATTAAAGAATCTTCTTAAAAAACAGGGATAACACTAACAAAGATAACTGAACACAGTGATTATAGCTTACATTTCTTGAGCATCTACTATGTGTCAAATACTTTACTGAGTACTTACTTGATGTGTTCTATAATCCCCACCATCTACCTTATAAACCAGATACTTTTCAAGCTATGATAAATGCTTATTTAGTTCCTTCTACATACCAAAAACACAGCTATGCAGAAAAGACCGCTGACATAAATGTAGTTTACATTCTAATATTTTCTCTGTTTTATAAGTTAGGAAGTCAGAATACAAAGAGACCAAAAGAGTTACATAAGGTCACAGTAAGGAAGTAGGAGGAGGAGGACAAACCTAGACAGTCTGATGCCAAACCAAGAGAACGTGCTACTCTCCTTGGTAGAGTCAGGGTGATCAGATCTTTCTCTCTCCATAGTCCCAGATCTGTTATTGCACCACAATCATTATCTCAAACATCTTTCCCATTAGCATCAGCACATGAAATGGTATTTGAGCCCTCACCTGTGTGAGCTGAGACCACACCCCCTGTGAAAGTCTGTACTTCCACGGTGCCGCCGTACTGAGGGGAATCACGCCTGAAACAAACAGGGAGGAAAACAGCAGTGAGGAACTAATCCACATTTACCAACACCCATCAAAGCCTTCTTTACACCAACTTTTGAGGCTTTTAAATACACCCAAATCAGTTCAAAGGCGGCAGAGAATAACGGTAGTAAAAAAAAAAAATCACATTTCAGAAAAATAAAAACAAACCATGTTTTGTGAAAACAGAATTCCCTAGTAACATGAGATTCTGGCTGCGGAGGAGAAGCAGGGAAGTGAAGCCCCGCAAACAAGTTTAAAAAGCTTAAGGGTAAAAGGCTCCAACTTCTGAATGGAGGACAAATTAACAAAGCCAAAAAAGCTGTCACGTCCAGAAGCTCAAAAGGTGCTGGCTGCCTGGCAGCCGGCTCTCCTTTCCAGTGAGGGCTAAACATAGGAGGATCCACCCTTCCTCAGGGCAGGCCCTGCGACTCCTATACCTGCGCCATATGACACTTCCCCAAACACCAGAACTAGAGCAGGAGACCTTAGAGGAGCAGAGGTAAGGAAGCCCGAACAGCAAAGAACCATACCCCGGAAATAGGCAGGGTAAACCCACACAAGGCCCGGAAGTGTTTCCCCAGTGTTTAAGGAAATTCTTTAACCACGGTGCAGCCTTCGATTCACTCCACCTTCCACAACAGAGTCACTGGAATCGAGCTAACCAGAATCCAAGAAGCTTGAACTCTCGACCCCCGGCTTCATTACCGTCTCCCAACCGGCCCCACAGCCTGACCCACCGTGACCCCTGACCTCTGCCCCAACTTGCCACTAGCCCTAAGATAGCCCCGCCCCCTCCTAGACTCCCACCCCACCCAACGTGCGCGACTGGGGGAGGGGCCCGCGCGTGCGCGCCTGGAGGCGGAGAGAGCCGGCTGCGCGCACCGCCCGGGGGCTCCCGCCAGAACCCAAACCCACGCACCCAAGGGTCGCAGGACTAGGAAGCCTCTCATCCCTGCCCATCAGGGAGCCCCCACCACCAGACCGCGAAAGGCTGAGATAAGGGAGGGCTTGTGCCGCCAGGTCCTGGCTCCTGACTGGATATGGTGGGCGCGGGCCCCGACTACTCGTCCCACGCCCCCCTTCCTCTTCCCGCGCGCCCCTTAGGGGGGACTGGGGTTGGTGGGCGGGCAGGAGCGCACCTGGGTCCGTCCTCTCAGGGCTCGCTCGCTCGCTCAGGCACGCGTGCGCAGACGGGCGGGAGGAGAGAGAAGACGCGCCCGGGCCCAGAGCCGGCCGGCCTGGCCCCCCTCAGCCTGTCGCTATGGGCGCGCGCCGACAGCCTCGCGCACCGGCCCCGGGGCCCCGGCCGAAGGTGCGCGCGCAGCACCCCGGGAAGGTGGGAGGGGAGGCGGTGGCGGAAAGATGCGCGCGCAGCCACCCGTAAGGGGAGGGGGAGCTTTGGGGCGTCCGCCATCTTGTCTCCCTCTCCTTACCTGCGTCCTCGGGGGCGTGCGCACCACCCCCCCTCCCGCCGAGGAGGGGGGAGGGCCCCCTCTTGGCCGCCGCCTTCGCGGCCTTTAAATTCCCCTGGGGCCCGCGGTTACTGCCACCGCCTTGCTTCCACTGCTTCCTCTCGCGGCACAGAGATGCGGGCGGTGGGTGGGAAAAATGGGAGACGCTACTCGCAGCGAACCGCCACCGCCGCTTCCGAGGCCTCACCAAAATGGCCGCCGCCGTCTCGGCCGCCACCACCAACACCACCGCCACCACCACAGCTCACTATCGCTACCGCCGGCGCGGCCCGTCCTCTCGCGAGAGACAGTAACTGGAGGTTCGGGGAGCGGAGAGGTTCGCGTGCTAGCGTAGGGCGCTGTCCGAAGCGCAAGGCAGCCTGGGAGATGTAGTCCGCCCGTAGGCTCGCCGCTTGCTCCGCGGCGGAAAGCTTTTACCCTCCACCACGGAACCTGCCGCTGGGGCTGCTTTGCGGCTGCCAACTCGGATCGATCCACCCCACTTTTTTTTTTTAATAGATCACCCAGAAAGCTGAAGCGATTTCTCAGGTACTTTCAGCAAATTAGTAGTGGAACCTGGGCCTCTGGATTCCCACGACAGTCCACTTATGTAGAGCTGCTTCGTTTTACGCAAGGGTGGTATTCCCAGTAACTCCTAAGCACTTATGCCATTTGTTAGCCAACTTTTTAGGTTAAGAACCCCTTTGAGAATATGATACCCTCACCCCGGAATCGAATAATAATAATAACAGATACCTTCTACTGAGGCCACTTTGTGCACTGATTATCTCTTTTAATCCCAGCAGTGCTCCATTTTACAAATGATTTGAGGCTCATAGATTAACTAGTGACAGAGTCCAGAACGAAGATTCATAACCAAGCAGTCTAAGTCACAAGGATACAAACACTTACAAAATTTACCACCTAAAGCCCACCCTAGGAGCCAGGTACAGAATCCCAGATAAAGCTCTCATTCAGCTCCTCTTCATCCACTCAGTTGAGCTCCTCCCCATTCTACTCAAAGAGTTGATTCTCTCTCTGTGTCGTTGATTTGAAGTACTGTTTTTGTTACAGCAAAGACCAGGAGTTGAAAACTCAAAAACCTAGGAGGACCAGGAAGGTAGTGTAAATAAAGCAAAGAGGGGCAAAATACATCAGATTCAGCCACAGGCTGTCAGTTTGCTACCTCTGTCCTATGCTGGAGCCGCAGGGCACACAGAAGCATCCAGGATGGATTGTTTGATTGAAAAAGTGAGTAAGTGCCCATCCATTTAGGCCCAGTTCAAAATCTTTCTTTCCAGGCCAAGCTTACATATTTCTGAGACTCCATAGAACCACACTGAACTCCCAAGAGATCTCACATTTCTTGGCCTTCCCGTATACTTTTTTATCCTTTTTCAATATTTTTCCTTCAGAATTTAGCTCAAGGGCCACAACCCCCAGATGATCTCTCTTGACTACCCTTAGGCTGGTTTAATACCCCTTCTGGCTCCCATAGCCTCCTGGGCTTCATAAAGAACTGATTGCATTGTATCTGGATTCATGGTCTGTCCACCCCACGCCCAAAACTGTTGTTAACCCCTTGAGGGTAAAGACATGGTTTATACCTGACAATTCACTATGCCAGTCTCAGAAAGATTATTCAGGAAATTTACTAGTATTATCACACCTTATGAAACACAGAAATAACTGGTATTGGATATGTGAGCTCAAACTCAAGTCTAAAGTCTGTCTTCCATTTTCGTTGACTATAATCCAGCCACCATCATCTTTTGGCTTGGATTACTCCTGACTGGGCCTCCCACTTCCACTTCTGTTTCCCTTTACTCCGTTCTCCACACGGCAACCAGAGTGACGTTTTCATATAAATCAGATCATGATGCTCTCACACTTAAGATCATCTTAGTTCTCTTAAATGAAAATTATGTATCATGGTTTAAAATTCCCATAGGACAGACATTATGTTGAGCTGAAGAAGCCAGACACGAGAGTAAATGCATATGATTCCAATTATATAAAGTTCAAGAGCAGACAAAGTTAATTGATGGTGATAAAAATCAGAACAATAACCATTGGGAGAGAAAGGTTTTAACTGGAAAGATGCACAAGAGGGATACTAGAAATGTATCAGAGGTTGGTAAACTATGGCCCAAAGGGCAAGTCCTGCCCACCACCTGTTTTTGTACAGCTGGCAAGCTAAGAATGGTTTTTACATTTTCAAATGGTTGAGGAAAAAAATCAAAAGAAGAAAAAATATTTTGTGATATGTTAAAATTACAAGTAATTCAAATTTCAGTGTCCGCAACTAAAGGTTTATGGGAATCTGACCATGCCTCTTCATTACATAGCAACTATGGCTGCTTTCCTGCTATAGTAGCAGAGCTGAGTAGTTGCAGCAGAGACCATAGCCCACAAAGCCTAAACTATTTTCTATCTGGCATCTTACAAAAAAAGTTTGCTGACTCCTGTTCTATATCTTGATCTGGATGAGGTCACATCCATGGGTGTATACAGATATAAACATTCACTGAAATGTGCACGTAAAATTTGTACACTTTATCTCACAACGTGTATTTTATACTTAATTTTTTTCAATAAAATAACCCTACAGGATATGATCCCTATTTTTTTTAACCTCATTTACCTCTTGTTCACTATACTACAGCCACCATGCCCTTCTCCAAACCATCCATCCAATTCACTTCTGCTTCCAGAGTCTTCATCTCCATTGTTCCCTCTGTCTAAAAATTTTTCTTGGAATTCCCTGGCGGTCCAGTGGTTAAAACTCAACGCTTTCACTGTGTGGTCCTGGGTTCAGTCCCTGGTCGGGGAACTCAGATCCCCAAAAATAATAATAATAAAAATAAAAATTTTTCTCATGGCCAACTCTCCCTTTTCATGAAGGTCTTAGTTCAAATGTTGCCTCCTCAGAGAAGTTCCCTGACATTAACCCTTTCACTGCCTGTCACTCTTTATCACATGCCTTTTTCACAACCCTTACTTGAAGTTATTAATTTATTTGTATGTTTGTTTATTGTCTGCCCCCTTCCCACTAAAAGATAAACTCCTTGAGAGCAGGTACATTGTCACAGCGTTCACAGTATCTCTAGATAATTAATATATGAAAAACATTTCAAACAACCCTGTGAAGAAGAGATTGTTCATTAGACAAATGAAATTTTGGTTGAATGAAAAGAATAATGAAGACTCAATATTGTCAAGATGTCAGTTTTTCCCAACTTGATCTATAGATTCAATGCAATCCAATCAAAATCCCAGCAAGCTACTTTGTGGATATCAACAAGCTGATTCTAAAGTTTGTATGGAGAGGCAAAAGATCAGAATAGCCAAAACAGTATTGAAGGAGAACCAAGTTGCAAGACTGACACTACCAGACTTCAAGCCTTACTATAAAGCTGCAGTAATCAAGACAGTGTGATATTGGCAAAAGAATAGACAGATCAATGGAACAGAATAGAGAGCCCAGAAATAGACCCACATAAATATAGTCTGATCTTTGACAAAGGAACAAAGGCAATACAATAGAACAAAGGTAGTCTTTTCAACAAATGGCGCTGGAACGACTGGACATCCACATGCAAAAATTTAATCTAGACACAGATCTTATACCCTTCACAAAAATTAACTCAATGGATCACACACTTAAATGTAAAGCATAAAACTATAAAATTCCTACAAGATAACACAGGAGAAAATCTAGATGACCTTGCCTGTGGCAATGATGAATTTTTTTTTTTTTTTTGCTGCGTTGGGTCTTCGTTTCTGTGCACACGCTTTCTCTAATTGTGGTGAGTGGGGGCTACTCTTCGTTGCGGTGCTCGGGCTTTTTTAAAAATTTTTATTTATTTATTTTTGGCTGTGTTGGGTCTTCGTTGCTGTGTGCAGGCTTTCTCTAGTTGCAGTGAACAGGGGCTACTCTTCGTTGTGGTTCGCGGGCTTCTTGCTGTGGCTTCTCTTGTTGCAGCGCACTGGCTCCAGGTGCGTGGGCTTCAGTAGTTGTGGCACGTGGTCTCAGTAGGTGTGGTTTGCAGGCTTCTAGAGCGCAGGCTCAGTAGTTGTGGCGCACGGGCTTAGTTGCTCTACGGCATGTGGGATCTTCCCAGACCAGGGCTTGAACTGTGTGTCCCCTGCTTTGGCAGGCGGGTTCTTAACCACTGTGCCACCAGGGAAGTCCAATGATGACTTTTTAGATGCAACAACAAAAGTAAGATTCATGAAAGAAATAATTGATAAACCGGATTTCACTGAAATGAAAAACTGCTCTGTGAAAGACAATGTCAAGGGAATGAGAAGATAAGCCACAGACAGAGGGAAAATATTTGCAAAAGACCCATCTGATAAAGGACTGTTATCCAAAATATACAAAGAACTCTTAAAACTGAAAAATAAGAAAACAACCCGATTAAAACAAAAATGGGTCAAAGACCTTAACAGACACCTCACCAAAAAAGATACACAGACAGCAAATAAGCATATGAAAAGATGCTCCACATCATATGTCATCAGGGAAATGCAAATTGAAACAAAAATGACATACCACTACACATCTATTAGAATGCTCCAAATCCAGAACACTGACAACATCAAATGCTGATGAGAATGTGGAGCAGTGGGAACTCTCATGCATTGCTGGTGGGAATGCAAAATGGTACAGCCACTGTGGAAGACAATTTGGTGGTTTTTTACAAAAGTAAATGTACTCTTACCATACAAACCGGTAATCACTCCTTTTAATCACCCAAAGGAGTTGAAAATTTATGTCCACACAAAACCTGCACCTGGATGTCTACAGCAGTTTTATGTAGAACTGCCAGAACTTAGAAGCAACCAAAATGTCCTTCAATGGGTGAATGGTTAAATAAGCTGTGGTACATTCAGACAATGGGCTATTATTCAACGCTAAAAAGAAGTGAGCTATCAAGCAATGAAAAGACATGGTGGAATCTTAAACACATTACTAACTGAAAAAAATAAATCTGAAAAGACTGCATACTGGGACATCCCTGGTGGTGCAGTGGTTAAGAATCTGCCTGCCAGTTCAGGGGACATGAGTTCGAGCCCTGGTCGGGGAAGATCCCACATGCCCGCGCGCCACAGCTACTGAGCCTGCGCGACACAACTACTGGAGTGCACGCACCTAGAGCCCGTGCTCCGCAACAAGAAAAGCCACCGCAATGAGAAGCCCGCGCACCACGATGAAGAGCAGCCCCCGCTCGCCGCAACTAGAGAAAACCCACTCAGCAACGAAGACCCAATGCAGCCAATAAATAAATGAATTTTAAAAATTAAAAAAAAGGCTGCATACTGTATGATTCCAACTATATGACATTCTGGAAAAGGCAACACTATGGAGATAGTAAAAAGATCAGTGGTTGTCAGGGATTGGGGGCGGGGAGATGGGACGAATAGGAGCACAGAGGATTTTTAGGGCAAAGAATACTCTGTATGATACTTACTGGTGGGTACATGTCATTATACATTTGTCCAAACCCATAAAATGCACACCAGGAGTGAACCATAATGTAAACTATGGACTTCGGGTGATAGCATGTCAGTGTAGTTTCGTCAGTTATAACAAATATACCACTCTCATGGGAGATGTTGAAAATGGGGCTATACTATGCATGTGTGGGGGCAGGGGCTATATAGGAAATCTCTGTACCTTCCCCTCAATGCTGTGAACCTAAAACTGTTCTAAAAAATAAAGTCGTGGGGAATTCCCTGGCGGTCCAGTGGTTAGGACTTGGTGCTTCCACTGCAGGGGCCTGGGTTCTGTCCCTGGTTGGGGAACTAAGATCCCGCAAGCGCGATAAATAAATAAAATAAAGTCTTAATTTAAAAAAATGTGAATGATGCCCATCTTTTTAGACCCTCCTCCCATCATCCTTAGAAGTCGAGAGCAAGCCAGAGTCTGAATGGATTGAACATAGCCTTGTACTAATTCCTTACTATGTGACCTTGAGCAATTCATCTCACCTCTCTGAGCCTCTCTCTCCTCATCTGTAAAGTGGGGATAGAGTTGCTGATGTAAAATTGCTTGAAAGCTCTAAAGAACCAGCTAAATGCAGGGGTGTATTTTGAACCTCTATTTCAGAGTCTCAAACTCAATGATCTTCAGGTCAAGTTTAGCCTTCAGATGTGCTTTACATAATGTTTTGATATTCTGAGTATTATTAATACTTTAGGCAGGAGAATGAAGGTTCTTACTTGCCATAAGCCCCACCATTTCTAATTGTCTTTTACTGGGCGACCTCACACATTCGTCATATCTGCCTGGCTCCTGAAGGCAGTTGAATCTGCAACTTCTTGTTCCTACACGTGAGTGGGAGAGATGGGAGCAAAGATGACACAGTCCTTGCTCTCAAGAATTTAGTCTCATTGCGGAATGAGCTGTGAACTTGGTAAAAAGTCAGGGCAGAGTGTTTTGATGCCACGGTGGTCAAGGGTCGTGTCAGATCCAGTGGGGAGGACTTCCAAGGGAAGTTGTCGTTTGAGTCTGACCTTGAAAAATTTAGGCATGAAGGGTAGGCACTTCAAGAAGATGACATGGCCTCAGTGAAGCTGAGGGTTGTGGGGGACAGTGAGTAGATCAGCTTATTTTCTTTATAAGGGAACAGATTGAGACAGATAGGTCACCTGGAGCCAGGCTGCCAAAGGCCCAGCATGCCACGCTAGGTAGTAAGGGATTCGTTCAGAGGTTACAGGGAGCTATTGAAAGTTGTTGAGCAGAAATTGGAATGGTCCAGACTCCACTTTCCAAAGGAGAATCTAACAGAATGAATGGGGTGGCTGTAGAGATAGATGTAAGGCTGGAGATAAGAGAAGCCAGAGCTGTTACCCAGTTGTAATGGGGGCTACTGGCCAGCAGGTGGCAGTGGAGATGGAGGGAGACACTGCAGAGGAAGAATTAGCAGGATTTGGCAGACAGTTGATTGCTAGTGATAACGATCCTCTAAACAGCAGTTCCTCTTGCCTTCTGTGAAGCTAGCCTTTCCCAGTCTCCTCCTACCTCCTACCTCCCTGGACGCTCCTTCTCAGTCTTGCTTACAGGCCACTTCTCCTGGACACCTCCATCAATTGTAGGAGGTCCTCAGCATACTTCCCTCAATTGCCTTCTCTCATCCAGCACGTTCTCAAGGGCAGAGGCAGGTACCCCAAAGCTTCAGGACCCCTCCCTTACAGGGACCCTTCATTACTCGAAGTATCTGGGGGTTATAGAACAGTCTAGGTGAGGTGGGAAAGCCAGGTTGCAACCCGAAAGCATTTGCACGTAAACATTTCTGATAATTTGCCTAAAGAGAAGAAAAAGACACTAATCCCTAAGGCTCCAGTAATTTGTCATGATTTCATCATGCAGTCCAATGACCACCTCTTAAGCCAAGGACTCGCAAGGACTATTCCCAGTTTGGAACTTGGTTTCCCATCTAACTCGTGGATTCCTCCTGCAGGCATCCCAGGCACTTTGGACACATACATTTAAAGCTAACTCTGGTGGTCCAGTGGTTAAGACTCCAGGCTTCCACTGCAGGCGGTGCGGGTTCGAACCCTGGTTGGGGAACTAAGCTCCTGCATGCCTCATGGCGTGGCCAAAAATTAATTAATTAATTAATTAATTAAACTGAACTCATGATCTGAACCACAAATCCGCTCTGCAGTCCACCACTATCCACCCAGTTCAAACCAGAATGGAAGGCAACACCTTCCCTTTCCCTCACACCTCACATCAAGCCACCGAGTCTTTTCCATTACATCTGAAATATTTCTCTCCAATGGATATTTCTATCCATTTCCCTCCAGTCCCACACCCAATTCTTAGCCCTTGATGACTTATAACCAGTGACAGTACCAAGAACTGGCTTGTTGGGAACTGCAGGGACTTTAGTCCTCCCCTGCCCCACTACCAGTATCTCTAACTGCCTCCCCACCCCATTCTTTGATATGGACAATGACTGTTTTCTCAGTCTTATGTAAAGTGATATGCAAATGAAGCTTCTAGGGGAGTCTAGTCCTCTAGCCTTCTGCTCTCTACGAGCCAGACAGCTGTTCCTAACCCTCCTAGGGCTTGGGCTGTCTGCACCAGCCTCCTGAGTGGTCTCCCTGTGGCCAGTCTCTCCTCCCGCTAAAGTCCCAGCTCTGGCAGGGTTTCCATTCCAATGGGGGTAAACAGAGAACAGGCATGAGAGAGTGTAGTACAATGTCAGGGCCTCATAATGTGGTAAAGCAGGTGGAGAGGGGCAGAGATGGGGTGTCTGGGAGATGCCATTTTAGACGAGGTAGTCTCTGGTGAGGTGGCAGTTGAACAGAGACTTGAAGGTTTCTCCTCCACACAGCAGCCAGGGAAAACCTCTCTAACTTCAAAGCTGATAAAGTCACTCGACTTCAAGTCCTTTCATGGTTCCCATGAAACTCCTGTCTGAGACCCACAAAGCCCTGCTTGGTGGCCTTTGCCAAATCCTCCAGCCTCATCTCTCCCAGCCCTCCACACTCCAGCCACGCTGGTCTTCCCACTCGTGTCCCTTTATAGGCTCTTTCTCTACACTGGGCTTTCTCACACATGGTTCTCTTTCTTCCCACCCAGTCAAAGCTTACAGAGTAACATCACTGCCTCCAGAATCCTTCCCTGGTTCTCAGACTACATTATATCTCCTATAACATTCTGTGCTTTTTTTTTTTTTTTTTTTTTTGCCTCTCAGCACTTTAACACTGGAAATAATTACTCGACTTCCTGAAAGCTCATGGTGAGAGAGGGGTCACATCTGTCTTGTTCACTTATGTGCACATGTCTATACCCATTGTCTGGAAGAGTGACAGGCACATGCTAAATATCAATGGATAGGGGTTGGTTGTTGACTCTATGTGTTTTTGTTTTTGTTTTTTTTTGCGGTACGCGGGCCTCTCACTATTGTGGCCTCTCCCGTTGCGGAGCACAGGCTCCAGATGCGCAGGCTCAGCGGCCATGGCTCACGGGCCCAGCTGCTCCGCGGCATGTGGGATCTTCCCGGACCGGGACACGAACCCGCGTCCCCTGCATCGGCAGGCGGACTCTCAACCACTGTGCCACAAGGGAAGCCCTCTATGTTTTTTATTTACTCTTTTATTTTTTTTGGCCGGGTTGGGTCTTCGTTGCTGCGCGCGGGCTTTCTCTAGTTGTGACGAGTGGGGACTACTTTTCGTTGCGGTGCGTGGGCTTCTCATTGTGGTAGCTTCTCTTGTTGCGGAGCATGGGCTCTTGGCGCGTGGGCTTCAGTAGTTGTGGCACGTGGGCTCAGTAGTTGTGGCTCATGGGTTCTAGAGCGCAGGCTCAGTAGTTGTGGCGCACAAGCTTAGTTGCTCCACAGCATGTGGGATCTTCCGGGACCAGGGCTCGAACCGCTGTCCCCTGCATTGGCAGGCGGATTCTCAACCGCTGCACCACCAGGGAAGCCCGGTTGTTGTCTCTATGACCCACATATGTGAGATTCACTCAAAAATTATAACAGTGACAAACACTGTAAGCACCAACTGTGTTTTTACACAAATTAATTCACTTAATTCTCACAAAACCTTATTGAGTAGATTGTCATCCTCGTTTTTACAGATGGTAAAAAAAGATGGTTAACTAACTTGCCCCAAGTGACAGAGCTGGGAAGCAGCAGAGCAGGGACTCGAACCCAGAGAGACTAGCTCACATGTGTGCCCTTAACTGCTGTGCAACACAGCCTGACAAATCCAGGTCTATGAAGCTCCAAGTATTATTCTAGGCACCAGGAAGATAGTATTGGAAAAACAAACCAGTAAAAAACTCAACATTCAGGTTTTTATTGAGCTGATATTCCTGATGGAGAAAAACAAAAAACAAATTTATAAGCAAGTAAAAGTATAAAATAACGGTAGGTAATATGTGTTATGAAAAAATAAAGCGGGGCTGGGGAGAGGGAGTGAGGGGCACGGGTGGTGCTTTTTTGGACAAGGTGGTCTGGTAAGGCATCTCTGGTGTGCTGACATTTGAACAGAGAATACTTTGGGGGAAGAACATTCTAAGTGAAGGTAAGTTAATACAAAGAGGCTGACCAGCTTATCCTGACAGGAAACAACCAGAAGGCTCAGGAGCCTGCAGGGGACAGGAGAACAGTAGGAGATGAGGCCGGAGAGGGGGGTCAGGCTTGGATCTAGTAGTGTTTTGAAGGAGTTTAGATGGAATTATAAGTGTAGCAGGGGGGGCTCTGAGCAGAAGCCAGTGTTGAGAATGGATTATAGAGGTGAGATTAGAAGGCAACTGCTGTAGCCTAGGTGAGAGGTGATGGACACCAAAATGTTTAAGTAGAATGGGAACCCAGGGATAGGGTTGCCAGATTTAATAAATAATTCCTCCAGGGGAACTCCCAGAGGGGCGTCCAGAAGTCAGCTTTGCAGTGGGTGAGGTCCCGGGAGCCTAGGAGAGGGTGGCAAGCTGCTAGAATACCTCTCTCATCTCTGGGAGGACTGGGAACTTGTGAGAACACAGCCAAGCACAGAGACTTTATGGGTTGATTCCAGCACATCTTAAGTTAGCACAACAATCAAAAGCATCCCCAGCACTAAAAGAGGGAAACTAAAATCATGATGCACAGTTCTAGGAAGGGTGTGAAGACAGGCACTCACATGCTGCAGGGGGAGTGTACATGGGCACAATCATTTTGATTTGGCTTTTTTTTTGGGGGGGATGTACCAGGTCTTAGCTGCGGCTCACTGGCTCCTTAGTTGTGGCTCGTGGGCTCTTTAGTTGTAGCATGTGGGCTCCTTAGTTGTGGCATGCAAACTCTTAGTTGCAGCATGCATGTGAGATCTAGTTCCCTGACCAGGGGTGGAACCCGGGACCCCTGCATTGGGAGCACTTAGTCTTATCCACTGTGCCACCAAGGAAGTCCCGATTTGGATTTTTTTAA
Organism: Mesoplodon bidens; assembly: GCF_964165515.1. NCBI lineage: Eukaryota > Metazoa > Chordata > Mammalia > Artiodactyla > Ziphiidae > Mesoplodon > Mesoplodon bidens. The sequence goes on from NC_138171.1 coordinate 44,373,133, forward strand.
AAGACTGTTTTTTAAAAAAGAAAATAAAAGTATTAAATTTAAAAACTATTCTTTGGGAATTCCCTGGTGGTGCAGTGGTTAAGAATCCGCCTGCCAATGCAGGGGACACGGGTTCGAGCCCTGGCCCGGGAAGATCCCACATGATGAGGAGCAACTAAGCCCCTGCACCACAATTATTGAAACCTGTGCGCCTAGAGCCTGTGCTCTGCAACAAGAGAAGCCACCGCTCGCTGCAACTAGAGAAAGCCTGCGCGCAGCAACGAAGACCCAACGCAGCCAAAAATAAATAGATAAATAAGTTTATTTTAAAACTTAAAAAAAACGCTATTCTTTCCCCAGAAATTACACTTTTAGAAATTTATTTAAGGAATCAATCTGAAAAATGAGCAAATATCCATGGACAAAGAAGTCCATCACAGCATTGTTTATAAAGGCAACAAAATTTAGATATGACATAAAGGTTCAACAAAAGAAAAACAGGGAATTCCCTGGAGGTCTGGTGATTAGGACTTGGAGCTTTCACTGCTGGGGCCTGGGTTCAATACCTGGTCGGGGAACTAAGCTCCCACAAACCACAAGGCGAGAAAAAAAAAAAAAAAGACAAGTATGTGAAGAAGTAGTTGGGAGACAAGGAAAGTCAAATCACCAATAAATATATTGAAAAGATGGTCACCCTCATGAATAATCAGGGAAATGTAAAAGTGATAACATTACCATTTCACAGAACTAAGAGGACTTCGCCTTTACCTGTAAAGTTGCATTTTATTTAACAATTCTGCACCCCAACAATGCACCTTAGCACCCAGATTATGGTCTCTAACTAGGGCTGGTTGCAGAAAAGGCCAAGTCTGTGTCTAGGGCTGAAAGGTACAAGATGAGCCTGGAACATCTTGTAGAGCCAGGAAGCAAAGAAATTTTCAAAGATTAACATAGTCTTGTTGGAAAGACAAGAATCTTGACAAAGGGGCTCCCACTGGCCAACGCTAAGACCATTAAAACCCTAAAAAAAACCTGTTGGGCTGAGGTCAGTATTGGGCTTGGTCCACTGAAGTATTCACAGAAGAGTGAACATAAAGTTCTGAACTCTTTAAAAAGGGTGAATAGAATAAAATAATCCTATTTTGTCGTCTTGTTAGTGAAAAAAAAATTTTTTAATGGAAGCAAAAAAATAACAATATGTGTGTTTGTTAATTCTAGGAGATGGTACACAGGTGTTTGTTTTAGTTTTCTTTTTTTAACTTAAAAACAATTTTTAAGTGTGTCTAGGATAGAGGTAACACAAATGTTTGCTTATAATTACTTCATAAGAAGTACATACGCTTTATACATTCTTCTGATGTATGTTGTATTTTACAATTTAAAAGTTTTTGTTAAAAAATTCAACAGCGAGGGATTGCTTGATTAAATTTCAGTGTAGCTGTTACATGGCATAATGTGCAGTCATTAGAATGATGTACTGACATGGAACATATTGAAAACAGCAGGGTACAGAGTAGTGCATTTTGTATAATTGCAACTTATAAATTGAGAGGATGAGTATATTTGTATAGGCAGACAAGCAAATGTGAGCATGCTAACCAATGTGTCGACAGGTTATCTCTGCGTGGTAGGATTTGGGATAATTTCAATTTTTTGTGAGCTTGTCTGAATTTTAAAAAATTTTGATAACAGGCATGTATCATCATTATAAAAGCAACATGCTATAAAAATCCAAACAACCTCAATCCAATCTCCCATACATAACTACTCTAAGCTGAGTTTAATGACTATTCTCCTCGACTGTTCTTTCAGACCTCACACACACGTTTTCTTTTTGCTTTTTTTAACAAAAATGAGAGGACACTGTACCTATTGTTCTACAACCTGCATTTCTTATTTAGCAACACAGTTATAGAGATATTTTGTTTGTGAATCACACTTGTACAGTCAGAAAAAAGTACAATTATTTATGGTTTGGGAAACAAATAATGCTGTAGGTATATATTATTAACATGATAAAATGTGAAAAAAGGACTAACAACATATGTAATATGATTCCATTTCATAAAAATACTAAATCTAAATAGGAAAACAAAAACGCAGGCAAAAATTTTTAGAAGAATATACCAAACTGTTATGTGACCATCTTGTTGAGGATGAGAAGGCAAAAGCTGTTGATCTTTTCTTCTTTATATTCTTCTTTATTTTCTTTAAAAACTTTTTTGCAATGAGCATACATTGCTTCTTTTTAATTTATGAACTTTACCCCTCCCCAGGTTTATTGAAATATAACTGACATTGTGTTTTGAACTCTTAAAATCGTTTTTTTTTGTAATCGCGGTAATAAATGTTTGCTCTTCGTCAAACATAAAATCCAGTACTTTGAAGTATAAACCAAAAGGTATGTCTTTCCTTCACCTTCTTTTTTTTTTTCCTTCACCTTCTTAATTCCACTCCCCAGAGGTAATCAGTGTTGTTACTTGTATTTCCTCAGAAATTTTCCATGAGTATGTCTTTTATACCTAGAAATGATATCATACTGTATATATTGTTCTACATCGTGCCTTTTTACACTTAATATATGTGTAACATCTTTCCACATCAATACATACAGACTTATCTTTTACTTTTTCAAAAATAAATTTATTTTATTTTATATTTGGCTGTGTTGGGTGTTCATTGCTGCACACGGGCTTTCGCGAGTTGCAGCGAGCTGGAACTACTCTTCTTTATGGTGCACAGGCTTCTCATTGTGGTGGCTTCTCTTGTTGCGGAGCACGGGCTCTAGGTGCATGGGCTTCAGTGGTTGTGGTGTGCGGGCTCAGTAGTCGTGGTGCACAGGCCTAGTTGTTCCTCAGCATGTGTGGTCTTCGCAGACCAGGGCTCGAATCCATGTCCCCTGCATTGGCAGGCGGATTCTTACCCACTGCGCCACCAGGGAAGTCCATATCTCTTACTTTTAAATAGCTACCCGTCAATTGTGTGCATATAACATGATGTCTAGCTAACTTTGTACCATGCTGTGATGGACAACATTGTACGTTTATATTTTGAGTTGTACAAGTAAATCTATAAGGTAAATTCTTAAAGTGGAAGAGAATTGCTGGGTCAAAGAATATGTGCATTTAAGATTTCCATAGACACTACTAAATATTGCCCTCCTAAGGTGCTACCCTAATTGCTAGTGCCACCAACAGGGTACGAACGGTGCCCCTTTGCCCCTCCCTCATTAATATCACTAATTAGCAGGCTTTTATTTTTTAAATAAATTTATTTATTTATTTTTGTCTGTGTTGGGTCTTCGTTGCTGCACGTGGGCTTTCTCTAGTTGCATTGGGCAGGGGCTACTCTTCGTTGCGGTTCGCGGGCTTCTCACTGCGGTGGCGTCTCTTGTTGTGGAGCATGGGCTCTTGGCGCTCGGGCTTCAGCAGTTGTGGCACGTGGGCTCAGTAGTTGTGGCTCATGGGCTCTAGAGCACAGGCTCAGTAGTCGTGGTGCACGGGCTTAGATGCTCCACGGCATGTGGGATCTTCCCCGACCAGGGCTCGAACCCGTGTCCCCAGCATTGGCAGGCGGATTCCCAACCACTGCATCACCAGGAAAGTCCCTAGCAGGCTTTTAAAACATCTCCTGTGAAACATCAACTCTACCGAATAAAAAGCTTGGTTTTTATTTTACTTTTTTCATCTTGACACAAAGCCTTGTTGAAAAGACATTCTATGCACAAAGTAAAACAAAAATTCCAAACAGTACACAAAGGTATACAGTAAAGAGAAAGTCTCCCTATATGACCCTCCTACCCCATCCCACCCAGATACCCTGTGAAAGGCTGGTGTATAAAAATAAAAATTTCTGTGCATAGGGAATGAATATTTTCCCCGCTAGTGTTTTTTAGTGTAAGATGCATGCTTTTTTTAGAAAAGACTTCAGGTACTAAGAATTGGATTAATTAAAATCCTTAATAACACATTGTTATTATCTGTTTATAGCCCTCTTTTATTTCTTTATCCACTTGTTTTATGTTTTTATTTGTTTATTCATCTATTTATATATTTACTTATTAATATTACAATAATATTGACAATAATTCCCATCTTCTGATGGGCTCTACCTTTGTCCTGTTCAAGCTGCTTCCCCTTCCCCACACCAGGAAACCACTCTCTGGAACTTTGTGTTTATTGTTTTCTTGCCTTTAGTTTTGTAGTTTTGTCCTATCTATGATGATTAAACAATATATTGTTTAGTTTTAGTTATTTCTGGATTTTTTAAAAAGGTTATCATGGTGTAGGAGTCCTCAGGTTCTCACTTTCTGTTTTTACACTCAATGGTCTATTAATGAAATTCATTTGTACTGTTATGTGTAGCTGTGGTTAATTCCAATTTCACTCTTGTATAATATTTCATTTTGTCAAGGTGCCCCAATGTATTTATCCATTCTCCTGTTGAAGGGCTTTTCGGGTTCATTCTGGTTTTTGGCCATTTGTTCACTGCTGTTATGAATATTCATGTACATGTCTCCTAGAGCACTTGAGCAAGACTTGTTCCTGGATACCTGCCCAAGAGTGGAACTGCTAGGCTTTAAGGTGTGTAAATGTTCAATTTGACAAGAAAGAATGATGAATTGTTTTCCAAAATGGTTGTATGGATATATATTCCCACCAGCAATGTATAGAAGACCTACTGTTCTTCTCCAGTACTTGGTGTTTTAATTCTTGCCATAGACTGGATATCTCATTATGATGTTGATTTGTATTTCCTTGAATGATGTTGAACATCTCTCAGTAAGTTTCTTAGCCATACTTCCTCTTCTTTGAAATGCATGTTCGAGTCTTTTGCCCATTTTTCTGTTGATTTATTATGCTTTGTTGGTTCATAGACGGTCTTTAGATCATCTCAATATATATATCCTTGAATAGTGATATGTGTTTGCAAATATCTTCTTCAAATTTGTAGCTTATAATTTTGTTTTAATTTTAATATAGTTTTATTTATCAATATTTTATTTTATAACTAACCTTTTGTGTTTTGAGATTCGTTATTACTCCAAGATTAGAAAGAAATTCTCTTATATTTTCTCCTAAAACTTTTAATGTTTTGCCTTTGATAATTAAGTCCTTATATCTGGAGTTGATTTTTGTGTATAGTGTGAGGCAATGATCTAATTTCATTTTTTCCTATAGGGAGGACTTTTTTTCCAGCTCCACTTATTGGATAGTCCCTCCTTAGATCTGTCGTGCCACCCCTGTCATTTATCAAAATTTTTTATATTCATGAGTTGATTTTGGTGAATTTCTATCACTACCAACACCATCTTGTCTTCACTGCAATAGCTTTTTAACAATTCTGGTAGAACAAGTCTCTTCTCTTTATTCTTCTTCAGAAGTATCTACCTGTTCTTAGCTCCTACTTCTCTGTATATATTTTTTAATTGGCTTGTTGAGTTTCATGAAAAACCCTGTTGTAAGCTTTATTAACATTGCATTGATGGTTACAGATCAATTTGGAGAGAACTGTATCTTTACAATATTGTCTTCCTATCCATGAACACAAGATAGCCCCATTTGCTTATTAATAATAAATCTTGAAGATTATCCCAGATCTGCATGTTGGGATCTACCCTATATTTTATTTTATTTTACCTTATATTTTAAAAGGCCATCCTAGACCATTGTGTGAATGTTGAATGATTTATTTAATCACTCCTATTTTGGACAGTTGAATTATTTTCATTCTCTAGCTCTAGGAACAATATTTTTGTGGAAAACCTGTAGTGAATATCTTCACATACATGAAAAACAGTGTTTGATTTTGTTTTTTAAGTCTCTCTTTATTGCTAACTTTAGCCTGTTCTGCACCCAGCACAATGGCTGTAGATGTCCTCGGTCTTTTTTCATCACCGTCTTCCTCCCACTGTGTCTTCCCCAGGAGACTGGCAACGGCTCTGTGATCCCTAAGTATTGGGGTCAGGGTCCCCTAGAGAGTCTACAATTGCTTCTCCTGAAGCTGGGGGGCGGTGGGGAGATTTGGAGTAAAATAAGTGATTTTGTTAGGTAAGAAAAATTGCTTCATTTCTAAGGTGTGTCAAGTGTTTCATACACATTTCATCACAGCCACCTGGCCCAGCCCTGAGAGGTGAGCATCATTACATCGCTGTTATTCTTACATTAGCCTGAGACACTGAGGCCCCAGTTCACCCAGCATTTTAGAGACCTCAACTGGATTCCAAGCTGGGGTTGTCCCAGCTGGTCTCAGGAAATGTTTATTGACAGTAAAGCAGGGTGTGAGTATATCAACAAACACTTATTAACCAATCTTTCTCCTTTTTCAAAGTTCCAAACATTTCCATCAAGGGCTCATTGTCTCGTTAATGAAAAAAGTAAACGCTCATTTGCATCACTAAAGACCTCTTCTCCTTCACAGCTTGGGAGGGCAGGGGCTGGTATTAGGGAGAGAGTTAGAGACCACGAGACCTGGTCTCTAGTTCATCTGATCTCAGCACCTAACATGGGGTCTGACACCTGGTTCCGTAAATGTTATAATCATTCAGGACATTTACAGAATAATGACCCTAACAGCTGCTATTTCCTGGGCATTTACTATGTCCCCAGCGCTGTGCAAGGCCTTCTTCTTTTGCCGCAGCTTTTAGTCCTCCAGGCTTTTGAGGTCCAAGGACTTGTCCCTTTTTTGGTAGGTGTGGTTAACTCTCAGGTTCAGAGAGGTAACTAGCCTAAAATCACAAAGCAAACAGCTAGCAAAGCAGGGATACAAACCCATATTTTGTCTGACCCTAAAGTCTGTCCCTCTTGAATTTTTCACTAAATTTGCATGAGCCTTTTTCATCGTTGCACCTCAGTATACACTGAGGATACTCATCCCAGTCTTACCTGCCTTGCAAGCAAGATTTGTGGGCATTACATTCTTAGTATTAAATAACCAACTCAGGCAAGTTGGTGCTAGAGGCAGCCTAATACCAGTAACCATCTTAACCATTTTTAGAACACCAGTGATTCTCACAACAACTCCATTGAGATACGCTTTATTATTATTCCCATTTTGCAGATGAGGGAACTAAGGTTCAGAAAGGTAAAGTCATTTGCTCAAGGTCACTCAGCTCAAGCCTACTCGGGATTTGATGGGTCCTGGAGAAAAGGTGGGAGAAGGGGGAAAGGAAGGCAAGAGAGGACTCCCTCCAAGAGCCAGGGCAGGGCCTCCCACCAGTTGGTGGGAGGGTTTGGGAGGAACTAGGAGCTTGGTGAAGGCATTTGTCAGTCTTACCCACCACTGCCCACGCACAACCCCACAGCGAAATGCCTGGCATGTAGAAAGTGCTCCACAAACACTCCTCCCGGGCTCTTCTTCACTTGGTAGCCAGCAACAGCCCACACGGCTCCCCTCGCTGAGGCTCCAGCTCACCCAGCATGCTCCCACCTCAAGGACTGGGCACTGCTCCTCCTTCTGCCTGAAGCATTCCTCTCCCAATTTTTGTATTTTTAATTTTTGTTGTGATAATTAAATTTTATGTTTTTGTAAAAGTTTTACATATAAATATATATATATATTTTTTAAGTAGAAAGAGTAGAACATGATCCATAAAGGTGAAACCCTATCTCCACTCCCTAGAAGTTCCTATTGAGCAGTTCTCAAATATCTTTCTAGAAATACTCTATGCATGCATGGATATATACTTTTCTCACATAAATGGTAGCAAACTATACACACAGTTCTTCCCTTAATTTTTTAACTTAATACTACATCACAGGGAGCTTTCCTTATCTGCCACACCAACCAGTACAGACACACCTCATTCTTGTTAACTGTTCCATATTTATCCATTGATGATCCTACAAGTTTAACAGATGCCTGTGGCTAGACATTTGGGTTGTTTCCAGTCTTTCCACGATAACAAACAGGGTTTCTGGGAACATTACTATTATTATTGACTTATAATTCATATACCATAAGTTCACCCTTTTAAAGTATACAATTCAAGGGTTTGGGGTTTTAGTATATTCACAAAGTTGTACAACTACTACCACTATCTAATTCTGGGAACATCCTTTCTTTAAAAAATATTTATTTATTTATTTTTTAAAAAGTTCCAACTCACTTCTTCTTTTAAATTAATTAATTAATTAATTAATTTTGGGCTGTGTTGGGCCTTCGTTGCTGCCCACGAGCTTTCTTTAGTTGCGGTGAGCAGGGGCTACTGTTTGTTTGTTGCAGTGCATGGGGTTCTCATTGCGGTGGCTTCTCTTGTTGAGGGGCACAGGCTCTAGGACGTGCGGGCTTCAGTAGTTGTGGCTCATGGGCTCTAGAGCGCAGGTTCAGTAGTTGTGGCCCACAGACTTAGATGCTGCGCAGCATGTGGGATCTTCCCAGAGCGAGGCTGGAAGGTGGGTCCCCTGCATTGGCAGGCGGATTCTTAACCATTGCGCCACCAGGGAAGTCCCTTTAATATTTACTTTATTTATTTATTTAATTTATTTAGTTGCACCAGGCCTTAGTTGTGGCTCTCTGGCTCCTTAGTTGCGGCATGCATGTGAGATCTAGTTCCCTGACCAGGGATCAAACCCAGGCTCCCTGAATTGGGAGCCTGGAGTCTTAACCACTGTGCCACCAGGGAAATCCCTGGGAATGTTCTTGAACACATATTTTTATGGCCTTTCCTGAATGTGTCAGCAGGAGGCACTTCTAGAGGTGTGGTGGATAAGCTTTAGGGAGATGATTACTTCCAATGGGAAAAAGGGTGGGGCTTATTCATTACCCAGAGAGGCTTGGGATCTCTGCCTTACCCTCTCCACGCTGAGCACATGCCTATGGCAATGACCACCTTGTCCCTTGGAGAAAATTAGGTCCATCTGGATTTTCACACATTGGATTTGCTTAAAGCAGGCTAGCCCCCTAAATAGTCCAGTTAGAACAGGCTAATCATGGGAAATGCCCCCATCACGTGTGGACTGTAACGACTCTCTTCACGGACCTTACTGTTGTGCCGTTGTGTGGTCCTTTAAAAAACTAAATCTGGTAATGTCTTTCCACTGTTCTGAAATTCTCAAAAAAAAAAAAAAGTACAGCCTAAATAAACTGTAATGGCTAGCATCTCACTCAGAGTAGAAGCCAAAATCCTCAAGTCCCTACAAAGGCCTGCCAGGTCCTACACGATCTCGTCCCCGCACACCTCTTGGATCTCATCTCCCATCCCTCTCCCTCTCACTCACTCTGCTCTAGCCACACTGGTCCCCTAGCTAATTCTCCAGCTCACCCAGCACATTTCCACCTCAAGGTCTTCACCCTGCTCCTCCCTCTGCCTCAAGCATTCCTCTCCCAGGTATTGCATGATTCCTTTCCTCACTTCATTCCCACTCTGCGCCCTTGGCATCCCTTAGAGAAACCTTCTTTGATCTCTCTATAGAAAATTGCACCCCGGGGACTTCCCTGGTTGTCCAGTGTTTAAGAATCCATCTTGGGGCTTCCCTGGTGGCGCAGTGGTTGAGAGTCCGCCTGCCGATGCAGGGGACACGGTTCGTGCCCTGGTCTGGGAGGATCCCACATGCCGCGGAGCGGCTTGGCCCGTGAGCCATGGCCGTTGAGCCTGCGTGTCCGGAGCCTGTGCTCCGCAACGGGAGAGGCTGCAACAGTGAGAGGCCCACATACCGAAAAAAAAAAAAAAAAGAATCCATCTTGCAATGCAGGGGATGCCGGTTCGATCCCTGGTTAGGGAACTAAGATCCCACATGCCGAGGGGCAACTAAGCCCGCGCTCCACAACTAGAGAGAAGCCTGCGCACTGCAACAAAAGGTCCCAGGTGCCGCAACTAAGACCAGTGCAGCCAAAAAATAAATAAATAAATAAATGTAAAAAAAAAACAAAAGAAAACAGCATCCCAGAACTTTCTAGCCTATATTCTACTCTTTTTCCATAACAGTTATCGCCAACTGACATATATTTATTTCTTTACTCTTTCTGCCCCCTCTAGAATTTTAAATATCTTTGTCTTTTCTGTTCACTGCATGTTGCTATAACACTGTAGATAATCAATAAATATTGATGGACTAAATGAATGAGTAGCTTTCACTGAGGCACAAAACAAAGATTAGAAAAAGTCTAAAGGGCAGGGGAGGGGGGAATGGGCAGAGGATCTCAAGAGAAGATTCACAGAAAAGGAGAATACAAGTGATTTGTAAACGTCTGGCAAGATGTTCAGCTTCACTCATAATAAAAGAAATGCAAATTAAAACTTCAGTGAGTCACCATCTTTCACCTATCAGATTAACAAAGATCAAAAAGCTTGTTACTGGGCCTCCCTGGTGGCGCAGTGGTTGAGAGTCCGCCTGCCGATGCAGGGGATACGGGTTCGTGCCCCGGTCTGGGAGGATCCCATATGCCGCGGAGCGGCTGGGCCCGTGAGCCATGGCCGCTGGGCCTGCGCGTCCGGAGCCTGTGCTCCGCAACGGGAGAGGCCACAGCAGTGAGAGGCCCACATACCGCAAAAAGAAAAAAAAAAAAAAAAAAAGCTTGTTACTTCTCCATGTTAGCAAGGGTGTGGAGAAACAGGTCCTCTCATACACTGTTGGTGAGAATGAAAATTGGTGAAAGGTTTGTGGAGGACAATTTAGCAGCATCTAAATCTTGAAAGCATATACTCTGGCTTAGCAATTCCTTGTCTAGAAATTGATCCTGAAGGTTTATTTGCTCAAGTATACAAAGATGTGGGTATTCACTGCAGCACTCCTTGTTCTAGTAAAAGACTAAAAAGAACGTAAATGTCCACTGATGGAGACTGGTTAAATATATTATGGTATAGCCTTACAAAGGAATACTATGTAGAGACTAAAAGGAGATGGATTTCTATGTGCTGAAGTGGAATAACCCACAAGAGATTGTTAGTTGAAAACAGCAGCGTGCTGAACAGCATGTACTATACCTAAACATTTGTTTAAAAGAAGGAAAAAAAGGAATTGTTCTGCAGAAACAAACAAGAGATCAACGTGATGTCTCCGGGGAAGGGGAAATGGAGCAGGGTAGGAGGGTTAGGGGAAGGAAGGAAACTTTTTATTCTACCTTTTGTAATAAGCTACAAATTTTAATGTTAATTACCCTAGGCATAAAAGTAGATAATACATGCACATGAGACAAAAATCCAAAGACATAAAAGGATAAATAATAAAAAGTAAGTCTCCGCTAAAAAAAACCCAAAAAAACACCCAGAACAAAAAACACAATGATGGGGGTACATCAAAGGGACACAGGAGCCAACTGAAAACTGGAGAGTAATAATCAAAGTAGTACTAGTGTTTAACCTAAAGTATAAAATGAATATCCATAAATCCATCATAATATAATATAAATAAATGATTGAATAAATAAATTCTTACCGTACAGAAGAATTCCAAATAGTTTATGTAGATATTCTTGCCCTCAAGGAGGTGGAGCATAATGTCTCAACTCCTGTAGTATGGGCTGTGCATAGTGACTTCCTTCCTAAGAGTAGGATAGGGAAAGGAGGAAAAGAGTAAGTTTACAGTGGAATCTGACAAGCACTACCTCAACCAGGTGATTAAAGTTAACATCAACAGTGATAAATCATCTTGGGCCTTCCCGGGTGGTCCAGTCATTAGGACTCCGTGCTTCCACCGCAGGGGGCATGGGTTCGAATCCTGGTCAGGGAACTAAGATCCCTCATGCTGCGTGGTGCCAATAGATAAATAAATACAACCTGAAAAAATTGAAAATTAAAAAAAAGGGATAAATCATCTTGAAGGCATGTACCCTTGATATGATGAGATGAAAATGGCATTTTACCTCTGCCTACTCCCCAAACCTATAACCTCTAGTCTACTTCTAGGGAAAACAACATACAAATCTCAATTAAGGGACATTTTATAAAATACCTGACCAGTAATCCTCAAAGTTGTCAAGATCATCAAAAACAAAGAAACCTGGGATTTCCCTGGTGGCGCAGTGGCTAAGAATCCGCCTGCCAATGCAGGGGACACGGGTTCGAGCCCTGGTCCGGGAAGATCCCACATGCCACGGAGCAACTAAGCCCGTGCATCACAACTACTGAGCCTGCGCTCTAGAGCCTGTGAGCCACAACTACTGAGCCCACGAGCCACAACTACTGAAGCCCGCGTGCCTAGAGCCGGTGCTTTGCAACAAGAGAAGCCACCGCAATGAGAAAACTGCGCACCGCAGTGGAGTAGCCTCCACTCATCACAACTAGACAAAGCCCGCACGCAGCAACGAAGACCCAACGCAGCCAAAAATAAATAAATTAATTAAAAACACAGACACACACACACAAAAAGAAAACAAGGGGCTTCCCCGGTGGTGCAGTGGTTAAGAATCTGCCTGCCAATGCAGGGGACACGGGTTCAAGCCCTGGTCTGGGAAGATCCCACATGCTGCAGAGCAACTAAGCCCATGCGCCACAACTACTGAGCCTGAGCTCTAGAGCCCGTGCTCCACAACAAGAGAAGCCACTGCAATGAGAAGCCCACACACCATAACAAAGAGTAGCTCCCTCTCGCCACAACTAGAGAAAGCCCGTACACAGCCACGAACACCCAGCACAGCCATAAATAAATAAATAAATAAATAAATAAATAAATAAATAAATAAAATTTAAAAAATAAAATAAAAAAACCCCACTACATTATGCCAAAAAAAAAGAAAAGAAAAGAAAACAAGGAAACCTGGAAAACTCACAGTCAAGAGAAGCCTAAGGAGACATGATGACACTGGGACAGACAAAGGGCATTAGGTAAAAACTAAGGAAATCTGAAAAAAGTATAGACTTAATAATAATAATGTATCAGTACTGATTCATTAATTGTAACAAACGTGAGATGTTAATAGAGGACTGAGTGGGGGCACATATAGGAACCGTCAGTACAATCTTTGCAATTTTTCTGTAAATCTAAAACTTCTGAATAACAAAGTTTATTTTTTTTAACATTTCCACATAAGAATGTCTCCTTTCTTCTCCTAAATCTGTAAGTCATATAACTTCTCTGAACTTCAATTTCCCCATCTTGAAACAGGGATATTATTTTGAATCCTTCCAACTACAATCAATAATGACACTCTCATTTAGTGAATGAATGTTCACTGTGTACTAAATTCTATGCTAGGCACCCTTTACATGCATTATTCCTGTGTAACCATCACAGTGAAACTGTGGGCTAAGATTGTCCTTTTTCTTCTTTGTCCACCATGGAAAGAAGCTGCAACTAGACCAAGACACAGAGCTTTGGTTGGAGGAAACTAAATTCAAACTCCGTTATATCTGATGTAGAAGGCTCTAAACCTGTGTTCTCCACTGGCTCAGATCCCTCCTTCCCTCTTCTATGCCCATTGGTAGATGCTGTCCATCCTAAAGCCTGTTTTGAAAGATGTGCCTCCCCAGCAAACTGCTTGTAACTAAGCATTCTCTTTCATCAATCTCTAAAAATCTCTTTCTTCAGGTTTCTTTCTTTTCTTCTTTTAATTTTTATTGGAGTATAGTTGATTTACAATATTGTGTTAGTTTCAGGTGTACAGCAAAGTAAATCAGTTATACATATACATATATGCACTCTTTTTTAGATTCTTTTCCCATATAGGCCATTACAGAGTATTGAGTAGAGTTCCCTGTGCTCTACAGTAGGTCCTTATTAGTTATCTATTTTAGATATAGTAGTGTGTATATGTCCACCCCAATCTCCCAACTTATCCCCCCACCCCCCCACCCCCTTATCCCCTGGTAACCATAAGTTTGTTTTCTACATCTGTAACTCTATTTCTGTTTTGTAGATACATTTATCTGTACCCTTTTTTTAGATTCCACATATAAGTGATATCATACGATATTTGTCTTTCTCTGTCTGACTTACTTCACTCAGTATGACAGTCTCTAGGTCCATCCATGTTGCTGCAAAATAGCATTATTTCATTCTTTTTTTATGGCTGAGTAATATTCCATTGTATATGTGTACCACATCTTCTTTATCCATTCTTCTGTTGATGGACATTTAGGTTGCTTCCATGTCTTAGCTATTGTAAATAGCGCTGCGATGAACACTGAGGTGCATGTATCTTTTCGAATTATGGTTTTCTCTGGATATATGCCCAGGAGTGGGATTGCTGAATCATATGGTAGCTCTAGTTTTAGTTTTTTTTTTTTTTTTTTTTTTTTTTTTTTTTTTTTTTGCGGTACGCGGGCCTCTCACTGTTGTGGCCTCTCCCGTTGTGGAGCACAGGCTCTGGATGCACAGTCTCAGCGGCCATGGCTCACGGGCCTAGCTGCTCCATGGCATGTGGGATCTTCCCGGACCGGGGCACGAACCCATGTCCCCTGCATCGGCAGGCGGACTCTCAACCACTGCGCCACCAGGGAAGCCCTAGTTTTAGTTTTTTAAGGAAGCTCCATACTGTTCTCCATAGTGGCTGTACCAATTTACATTCCCACCAACAGTGTAGGAGGTTTCCCTTTTCTCCACACCCTCTCCAGCATTTATTGTTTGTAATTTTTTTGCTGATGGCAATTCTGACCGGTGTGAGGTGATACCTCATTGTAGTTTTTATTTGCATTTCTCTAATAATCAGTGATGGTGAGCATCTTTTTAGCCATCTGTATGTCGTCTTTGGAGAAATGTCTATTTAGGTCATCTGCCCATTTTTTTGATTGGGTTATTTGTTTTTTTGATATTAAGCTGCATGAGCTGCTTGTATATTTTGGAGATTAATCCCTTGTCGGTTGCTTCATTTGCAAATATTTTCTCCCATTCTGAGGGTTGTCTTTTCATTTTATTTATGGTTTCCTTTGCCGTGCAAAAGCTTTTAAGTTCTTTTTTACGGTTTCTGATCAGAAAGACATCACCAGCAATGACAGCAATCGTTCTTGGAGCATGTACCCTGTGCCAGACACAGTTCTAAGAACTTTATGCTTACTAACATAGCAAATTCATACAGTAATGGTAGAAGAAACCATTAAAACTCCAGGTTCATATATTGTTGGTGAGAATGTAAAATAGTTCAGCCACTTTGGAAACTAGTTTGGCCGTTCCCCAAAATATTAAATGTAGAGCCACAACCATATGGCCCAGCAATTCCACTCCAAAGTATATAACTAAGAAAATTGAAAACATGCATTCATACAAAAACTTGCACACAGATATTCACAGAAGCATTATTCATAATAGTCAAAAGAAACAACCCAAATGTTCATCAGCTGAAGAATGGATAAACACAATGTGGCATATCCATACAATGGAGAATGTTACTTGGCAATAAAACAGAAAGAAGTACTGATGCAAGCTACGACAGGGATGAACCTTGAGACCATAATGCTAAGTGAAAGAAGCCAGTCATAAAAGACAGGTTGAATTGTACGGTATGTGAATTATATATCAGTAAATTTGTTTTTAAAACCCTCCATTTTGCAAATAAGGAAACCATGGCACAGAAATGAGCACACTGCTTAAGATTACACAGCTACTCTGCTGAGCTCATTCAGAACAAAGAAACACATTTCCAAATAGCAGCCTGATGGTGAATGATTTGGGTTTTGTTTTGTATTTCCCCAATGTTGACAGTCGTTTCTGGACTCCCCTTTTACCTCTGCCTAAGGAGCTGCATAAGTTAGGGTCAGAACCAGAGATGGGTCAATGGACGACAATGGTTATTGAGGATAGGCCCTAAAA
Organism: Mesoplodon bidens; assembly: GCF_964165515.1. Lineage (NCBI taxonomy): Eukaryota > Metazoa > Chordata > Mammalia > Artiodactyla > Ziphiidae > Mesoplodon > Mesoplodon bidens. Next base: position 44,388,795 of record NC_138171.1, read on the forward strand.
AGGTAGCCCTTGGGATTCTTTCCCTTCACTCTTTCTTCTCGTATGAGTTTATTGCTCCTCTCTCACGGTAGCATGTAAGCTCCAGGAAAGCTGGCTTTTGTTTTGTTTACCTCTGTATCCCCAGCCACTAGTTCAGCGCCTGGCATGATAGATGAAGCGAACAGCAGTTGAAAGAATAAGAGGCAGTGCAGACAGGGAATCAGACAGAGGGAGGTTTCTGACTTTGGTGCTGGTGAAACTCTCAGAGGTGGAAATGGAATAGGGGTGGGGTGGTGTGCAGCATCAGAGATCTGAGGTACTTGCAGGAGAGATCTAGGAGAGGTTGGATGTACGTATCTAGAAAACATTTCACTGAGAATTCCATACCCAAATGCTTACAGGGACCAGGGAAGTGCCCTGAATCATGCCAATGCCCCATTCCTAGACAATAGAGTGGAAAGGACAGTGACAATCTGGAGAGAATATGCCCCATCTCAAGTGACAGTCATAGGGAGAGCAGGTACAATGTTAACAGATTTTTGGATTTTTCAAGAGAAGCTGAAAACAAGGACTGCCAGGTGAAATACTGTCTGCAAGCCAAGTTTCTCCTGGTCAACCCGTTTCTGACTTGTCGGAGCAAGGTAGACCTGAGTCCTCCCTAGAAGTCTGGGGTATGTGTGGTGGTAGCAGAGAGCGTTGGATGCATCTTTCCTAAGGTGATGGGTATACTCGGAACAAGTCAATTCTGGGTGGCTCGGGTGGGAGCCAGCTTCTCTAGCTCAGTTTAGTCGTCACTTGTTTTTTTTTTTTTTTTTTTTTTTTGCTGTACACGGGCCTCTCGCTGTTGTGGCCTCTCCCGTTGCGGACGGAGCACAGGCTCCAGACGCGCAGACTCAGCGGCCATGGCTCACGGGCCCAGCCGCTCCGCGGCATGTGGGATCTTCCCGGACCTGGGCACGAACCCACGTCCCCTGCATCGGCAAGCGGACTCTCAACCACTGCGCCACCAGGGAAGTCCGTCACTTGTTTTTTAACGATTACATCAAAGAATGATGTTAAGTGTAAAAAGATAGTTGTAAAATAGTACATTTCACAGGATCCCATTTCTTCATATTTTGAGCATATAGTTAGTAAAATAACTGGAGGAATATGCCCAACAGTTAACAGTGGCCATCTCTGAGGAATAGGATTATGAGGCACTTTCTCTTTGTACTATGTATTTCTGTGTATTTGAACTGTTTTATAATGACCATGTATAAAATAAAAACCAATACTGATTTTTAAAAAATTATAGATCTTTTACCTTTTCTAACATTAACTACTATGCATGTTCATATATATGTGCAGGTAAACACAAATACCAAATGACTGACAGTGGTTACCTTGGGAAGGGTGCAGGGCTGGGGTATGTTGACACATGAATGGGAGATCTAGTTTTGCTGTCTTTATTGCTTGAATCTTTTTTTTTATAAAGTATTTTTTTAATTAATTTATTTTTGGCTGCGTTGGGTCTTCGTTTCTGTGCAAGGGCTTTCTCTAGTTGCGGCAAGTGGGAGCCACTCTTCATCACGGTGCGCGGGCCTCTCACTATTGCGGCCTCTCTTGTTGCGGAGCACAGGCTCCAGACGTGCAGGCTCAGTAGCTGTGGCTCACGGGCCCAGTTGCTCCACGGCATGTGGGATCTTCCCAGACCAGGGCTCGAACCCGTGTCCCCTGCATTAGCAGGCAGACTCTCAGCCACTGAGCCACCAGGGAAGCCCTATTGCTTGAATCTTACACACAGTTGACCATGGATACCAAAATCCTCAGATGCTCAAGTCCCATAGTTGGCTCTCCATATCTGTGGTCCCACATCCACAGATTCAACCAACCATTGATCATGTGGTACTGTATGAAGTATTTATTGGGGAAAAAACCACGTATAAGTGCACCTGTGCAGCTCAAACCCGTGTTCAAGGGTCAACTGGAATATGTACTCCTGGACTGTAGAAAAATGTGAAAAACTTCAGTGCCCAACACTCTAATCCATCCATCCAAAGTAGAACAAATTGCCCAGGTGGGAAGGAGGGGAAAACCTTCATCAGGACATGGACAATATTGTCCTCATCCCTCCCCAACCCCAGGACCCAGCCCAATCCCCCCAGGTGACCCACACACACTCAAAGAGGAGCCAAGGGGCCTCATTGTAACACTCATTTTTATATAAATATCCGCAAGTCATGTTACAGAATAAGTCCCACCAGGGAAAAAAGTCAACGTTATGTTTTTGTTAAACCGACCCCTGCCTTCTAGGTTGGGCCCCAGCCTGGGGGCACCTGCTGCTTTGGGAAGGCTGGGGCTGCTGCCAAGAGGCTGCTGAAGAAGCTGCCTGTGTGGCCCACCCCCGGGCCGACCCCCTTCTTTGGTGTGTGGTACATGGTGACCTTCTCTGGCCCCCCTTAAGGAGCCTGCGGCAGGGTTCTGGGGAACAGGGTTCTGGAGAGCAAGGCCCAGGAATCCTGGGGGCACTTGGAAATAGAGTGGAGGGGACCAAGCCACTAAGAGGTGGAGTCTGAAGCTTAAAGGTTGCGCCTTTGGGGATGGGGGCACACAGAGGTAACAGGAACAGGTGGGGGGAACCTGGGCTGACAGCCAAGCAGGAAGCATTTGCCCTTCTTTCTAGCCTAGGTACCCAGGTCCCTTTTCCTGTTGGTCAATCTCCTGCTGGGCCGCAGATTTCCAGGGATAAGCCCTGGGTTCCTGCCTGTTCCCTCCCAGCTCTTCCCGCTACAATCCCCCCTCCCCCCACAGAGAGGCCAGAAGCTAGGAACACAGCACCAGTCTTAGGATTTAATTAACCAGGAAGGGGGATTATTGGGAGGGGCACCCCTGTAAAAATGTACAAAAGGTCTGGGGGGCTATGTGGAAGAGGAGATAAATATGTACATGGAACCCCCCTTCCTTTAGCCCCTCCTCCCCCAGCCCTGAGAGGGCATGAGGACTTGGGTGGTAGGTGAAGAGGAGGGGGGCACTTTGGCCTCTGGCTTAGTGAGCCCTTGGGGAGGCAGGGCAAGGGCCTAGGGGCCCTCAGAAGGGGCGATGGTGCACCTCAGGAGATCACGAGCTATGACCTCTGAAATGACCCCCACACTCATGTACACACACACACACACTCACACACGCACACACACACACACACCTCTCTAAAGGCTTGTGACCTCTGCCCTCCCAGTGACCCCAAGATCCAACTGATGCTTGATCTAGTGGGGGTTGGGGCTTACTGCTCCCAGATTCCACGACCTCAGAGGTGGCTGGTGAGGTCATGACCTCTGCCCTCCAGCCCTGGCTTGAAACCTCAGCTCTAGGACCTTGTCAAAAGAAAAGGGGGATGGAGCTATGCCCCTGCCCCTCCCCTTCCCTCACCTGTCAGCCCGCGCTGGGCCAGGGGCCCGAGGTGGGGAACTAGGCCGAGGGGCGGGCACAAGCGGAGGTGGTGCCCCCAAAAGGGCTCCTGGCGGGGTCTTGCTGAGAAGGTGAGGGGTTCCTGGGGCCGCAGTTGGTGGCGGCGGTGGAGCCAAGCGGCTGTATAGCAGGGGATGGGCAGGCTCCAGACCGTAGAGGCGGGCAGCAGCCACAGCCCCTGGTCCAGTCAGCTCCTCACCCGCCTCATAGAAGCGGGGTGGCCTAGAGAGGCGAGGGGGCCCTGCCAACCAGGCTGGCTCCAGGAAGCCAGCACAGCGCTCTGGAGGACTAGGGCCCAGAAAGGGGGGTGGCCGGGGCCTCTCAAACAGCAGGTGAAGGCCTTGAGGCCCGGTGGTGGTGGCGGCGGCGGCAGCAGCGGCGGCGGCGGCAGCGGCGGCGGCGGCAGCAGCAGCCTCCTCCTTCCGCTCTTCCTTTACCCGCACCGATTCCTTGGCTGGCCTGGCCCCTTCCTCGCCAGCCCGCGCCTTGGGAGTAGCAGGAGAAACTCGGAGCTGGGGCCGTGAGAAGGGGAGGTCCCTGGGGGCAGGTGAGGGAGGAGAGGATGAAGGTACTCCGGAGGTTGGACTGAGGTAAGGGAGGGCGGAGGGCAGGGCAGGTGGGGGCTGGCGGGGAAGCACACCTGTCTTTCTCCTCCTTAGTAAGAGAGGGCTCCCTCCGCTCCACAGGCCGCTCCTTGTCTGAGCCTGGTGTCCGGGCGGCCTCAGGGGGCCGGACCCAGGCAGGAAAGGCCAGAGGACTGCGGTGCAGGCGGCCCCATGGGTCTGGGGGGGAGGCGAAGGCTGGTGGGGCCCCTGGGCTTTCTTTCTGGGCAAAGACGGCGCCGGAGTCTAGACAGAAGACAAAGTAGAAAGTGATGGGAGGGCTTCCCTGGTGGCGCAGTGGTTGAGAGTCCGCCTGCCGATGCAGGGGACACAGGTTTGTGCCCCGGTCCGGGAGGATCCCACATGCCGCGGAGCGGCTGGGCCTGTGAGCCATGGCCGCTGAGCCTGCGCGTCCGGAGCCTGTGCTCCGCAACGGGAGAGGCCACAACAGTGAGAGGCCTGCGTACCGCAAAAAAAAAAAAAAAAAAAAAGAAAGCGATGGGAGCCAGGAGTGGGAGGTCCCACTCAGGCGTCCTCCCAGCCCCCTGCCTGAGCACAGGAGCCCGCTGCCCCCACCCCACCCCGCCCAGCACTCACTGAATGTGGGGCTGCCCAGGCCTCCAAAGGCCCCGTTGGAGAGGGCAGCCAAGGAGGCGAAGCTTGTGGGACGCCCAAAGGGATCTGTAGGAGAAAAGGGGGATGGTCAGAGCATTGGGCGGCCAGCTCTGAGCAGGCATCAAGGACTGGCAGGGAAGAGGCTGATCATCAAGCAGGCCCCAGAAAAGCACTGAGCTTTAAGGTGCAACGTGTTGTTTAACCTCACAAGCTCCATGAGGCAGACGGGAGCATTCCCACTTATAGATGATTAAACAGGCTCAGAGAGGTGAAGTGACTTGCCAATCAATGGTCATCTAACCAGTGAGTGGAACCCCCATTCCAGGGCCTCTGACTCCAGAGGTCAGGCTCTTACCCCACAGCCCCCAACACCAGCCACCCAGACCAGCTCTACAGCAAGCCACTCGCCTGAAGGCCTCAGCTAGCTTCCTCCCACCTGCATGCAGGGCTGCTCCCAACCTGACCCTAACTTCGTATATATGTCACATAGCCAGTCAGAACACGTAACTAGCAAGCTGTGGGAACCTCACAATTTCCTCTTCTAGGAACACCTTTCCCTAGGCCAGCCGGCTCAACTCCTCCTCGTCCATCCAAACCCAGGATAAATCTCCCCGAGAAGCCTGCCAAGATCACTGGGTGCCAGTGACCATGCTCTCCGCTGGGCCTGCACAGCCTTCCTCCACCCCACTCTCCCAGGTGGCACACTCCCCACTACCACTGGCTAGTTCAGAGACAGTGACTGAGCTGTCAGGGATTGGCGATTACTCTGCCCTTCCCTATCCCATTTTACAGAGGATGAGATCAAGGCTCAGAGGGGGTAGGGTAACCTGCCCAAGGTCACAAAGCAAGTGGAACCAGGTCTACCCTCCATTCCAGCTGCCTCTCAGGTCTAACTTCTATCCCCAGCTTAACATCTCCTGGAACTCAGGGACAAGGCTTAGGTTGCCCAACATGCCTTTGACTCTTACCAATGTGGGTGCTGGGGCTCAGAAAGGGTCCGTGGGCCCCGGGAGCTGCCGTGAAAGGGTTGGCTGCAGCGTGGACGGCACCTGGGGCGGAGAGGCGGGAGATTCTGATGAGGCTGAGTGGACGCAAGGTGGGCCTCGGGCTACAGGTGGGCAACCTCAGGCCCAGAGAGGGCTGGCCAGACTCACCAGTCGCAGTGAAGAGGGAGGCGGCCGGGTGGGAGAGCTCCTGCCCAGGGGGCAGGGCCCCATAGGGCCCCGGAAGGCAGGGCAGGAGGTCGTTCCGAAAGTCAAGCTTGTGGGAGTCGCCCTGCATGGGACAGGGAGAGGGGCAGTGAGTGAGGAGCCAGGTGTGGTCCCGCTCCTGCTCTTCCACCCCGAGGCCCCCTCCGAGGGCTGCCTGGCGCCAAGACAGGGCTTGGGTGGGCCTCTGCCTCTCTGAGAGCCTTCTCTGACCACCCCCCAGTTAGCAAGAGAACCTAGTGCTAACTGTGGAATTGCTCAGGCAGTGACCAGGGACAGGAGGGAACATTTCTGGCCAAGATTCTGCCAAGCTCTGCTGAAGGTAGACGCCAGAGCTCAGGCAGGCCCGCTCTCCCCAGCCCTCCGGCCCCAGTACCTTCATCTTTTCCTGGTGTCTCAGGATCATGTAAGCCACGCGCACGTGCATGGCACACCACTTCCCTGGTTTCTGCCGCCCCAGAAGGATGACCAAAGGGAAAGGGAAGGAAAGAATGTTCACTCATCACCCACTCCAGACCTGGCCCTGGGCCCAGCCTTGCCGCACAACATCCCCACTCATCACCCCTACACCTGAGGGATGACTAGGTTCATTTCACAGCCTAGGAAACTGAGGCTCAGAGAGATAAACTGTCTTGCCCAAGGTCCCACGGCCAGCTGTGTCTGAACCCAGGTCTGTGGTTTGCAAGCCTTTCGCTTCCTGCTGTTCCACATCTGGCTGCCTCCACGTCTTGGGCTTCTTGCTTATTCCCAAGCAAGACCCTCCCCTCACACAAACACCCTGACGCCAGCCCCCAGCCTCATGCAGCCTGAGGTCCTCACCAAACTCACCCTCAAAGGTGGCCGGAAATGGTCAGGGATCTGGGAATAGCAAAGCAGAGATTGGCAGCAGTTCAGACCTGTTTACTGACCTGGGCACCTCATCTCCACAGTCCCCAGTGCCCCCCCAAACACCTCCCTGAGACCGTGTGTGGCTCCCTCAAACCTTTCCTTTCCCCATCTCTCCCACTCCGGGCACCTCCCCTCCAGCACCAAGTTACTGAACCTGGCTCCAAGGAGGTGCCCTGCTTGGAAGGCTGCAGAGTGGGTCAGTGGGCAGGCAGGACAGGTTTCTCAGAGAAGAATAGCTATCTGATAAACAGCTTTATATAATGAAGATCTGCTTAAGATTTCTTTAGAAAAAAGTCTTTACTATTGTTAAAAGAAGCTGGAAAACCTCTGGTCTAGTCTCTCCTTTAGGAAACAGATCCTCTGCTTTTCACGATGTTCCCAAAGCCCTGTGCTTTAAGGCTGCTCCCCATGTCACTTCACAAAGAAGCAGCTTATCTTTTCATTGTTTTATGGACAGAACTTCCTGGTATGATGTCATTTGAAAAAAAGAGTGCTGTGACAAAAAATTTGAAAACCCCTACAAAAACCATCATCCTAGGAATCTTATTTCTGGGGCAACTTCATGAAATTCCTATCCCTCATGCCTGAGAAATCCTTCATTTACAGAAATTCCCTCTTCTCAGGTTCTCAGGGACACCCCTGACCATATATTAAAGGGAGGAATCAGTGGTTCACTCTCAAGTCAACCCTGCTCTCCCTCAACAGATTTTCCAGCTCCCCGAGGACCTGCCTTGGCCCCCCTCACCTGTGTCCCCTTTTGGGGAAGCCCGCTTGGCACTGGCCCCAGTCGTGGTGGCAGCTCGGGGTTCGTGCTCTGGGAAAGGGGAGTGGAGGGATCAGTCAGGAGAGCTGACACCAGGCATAAAAGGGGTCTAAAACCAAGCTGGCAGCTGGGACAGGGAGGGAGCAGGGCTTTGGAGAAACCTGGGTCCACAAGGGGAGGGCAGGAGGATGGGCATGGTTTTGGGGAATGGGAAGGTAAGTGGATCCAGGGGTATCCGGGTTTGTAAGGGGTGGGAGGTGGCGGTGTCCTCTGGATTGGGAGCTCACCTTGGGCTGGAAGGCCCCCTGCAGGGAGCCAAAGGAGACAGCCGGCGGGAGGCCCGGAGGTAGGCCGGGCACTGCGGGAGGGAAGGCCGTGTACGGCTGTGGAGAGAAGGGGACTAGTCCAAGCTGGGGGTGGAGGTGCAGCCCATCTGTGGTCTGCCCATCAGTCCTCTGGCCTCCACCCTAAATCCCCCCCAGGGAGCTCTCCCAGGCTCAAGGCTCTCGCTTTTGAAGCTGAAAACTGGACCCCAACAATCAGGGCCACACGCATTGATGCATCCATGCCCATACACCACACACCCACACCACACACCCACACACCCACACACTCACACACTCTCACACACTCACATTATGCCGGAAAAGGCCTTCCATCTTTCCTGGATATTTCTCAAACTAGGGAAGAGAAGGGAAGAGTAAGCTGCCAGCCAGGAACCCAGGGCCTTCCCCTGGAAGCCATACCCTCCCCCCAGGTCTCTGAGCCTCATCACCGGCCCAATGAGGAGCTCACCATGTGGGGGCCGTGGGGTGGCAGCAGGCCCGGGGGGTAAGGGGTGAAGTGCTGGTGGGTGTGCTGGTGGGTGTGCTGGTGCTGGTGGTTGTGCTGGTGGAACTGGAAGGCCAGGGGCCGGGCGGAGCCCCCTGCCCCCACCACCTCGGGGCCACCCTGGGCATTCAGGTAGCGAGAGTTCAGGTCCTGGCCGATCAGGTCCTGCTCTGTGGGAGGGGAGGGGGAGAAGGCTTTAACATCTGTAGCCACCGTGTCAGCCTCCTTGGGCCCGGGTGACTGGCCTTCCCTTCTGGCCTTGGGCCACTCCCTCCTCACGCCCTGCTGCTTGCTAAGGTCCAGATGCCCCGAAGCCAACTGGGCCCAAGCCCGGGGCCATGGCCCCCCACCCCCCGGCCAGGACCCCAAACTCACCGGAAAGGGCGTTAGCGGCTGAGGCCCCAGGGTGCCCTGGCACCTGCAGCAGGGGGGGGGGCGGGGGCAGGGCGGGGCCAGGGGAGAATAAGGAGGGGTGGGGGGGTGGGGGTGCGGGCCGCAGCCCGGGTGGGGGGAAGCTGTGGGTGGACAGAGGCAGGGGCAGTGAGGGCGTCGGGGGCCGGTGGGTGAGCTGCGCGGACGAGGAGGAGGCAGATGAGGAGGAAGAGGACGAAGAGGATGATGAGGGGGGAGGCTGAGCCACGGGAGGGGCCGGGGCCTTGGGGGGCGGCCGTGAAGAGCTGGGGAGAGAAGTGGGGAGATGAGTGAGGGGCTGGGAGGTGCCAGCTCTGACGGGAGGGGGTCAGAAGCCTGGGCGATACCTTGACCCTGGTTCTCCAACATGGAAGGTGGTAGAACCTGGCCCCCAGGACCCCCACCCGCCGACCCGGAGAACCCATCCTCAGACTGAGGTACCTCCCACACCCAACAGCCCCCTCTCTCCCTCTCTAGGTCTCTTTTTCCACACAGCTGCCTCTGATGCCTCTGGCCACGTGACTTTCCCTTCTCTGACTCGACCACAGCACAAAACATATCGTTCACTTTGACGCTTAATTACAACAGGCCACCTGGGTTCCCACCCTAAGACAGTGGAAGCAGCACCGCCCTGGCCTGGCCTAGGAGTCAGGAGACCTGAATTCTAGGCCCATCTTGCCATTAACACCCTGGGTGACCTTGAGCAAGTCACTGCCCCTCTCTGAGCCTTAGTTTTCCAATAATAAGAGAATGATAATGATGATAACAATAGTAACAAAGATAGCATCGATGATAACAATAGTGTCAGTGATTCTTACCCTTTAGTGAGCACTTACTATAGGCCAAGTGCCGTCACCTGCTTTATATGCTAATCCAAGTCTCCAGCATTCCACATCACCTTCCCAATTGCTGCCGCATCCATGGAACCCCCTGTACCGTTTACTTCTTTAACTTAACTCAGTTTGTTTTTACTTAGCCTCACCAAGCAGTAACACGTGAAATAAACAGACTGAGGAACTACTCATATTTTTTTAAAGCACATCAGAGCTGAAAAAATTTTACTGCGCTCATACCACTAACAAAGAGCGTACACACTTTGGGAAACACTGCATTAACTCGTAATTAATCCTCACAACAGCTTTACAATGAAGGTACTATTATTTCACTTTACAGAAAGAAGAAATCGAGGCTCAGAGAGGTTAAGTGACTTGTCGAAAATCACACAGCCATTAAGCGGCAGAGCAAGAATTTGAATCCAGGTCTGACTGACACCAAAGTCAGCACTCTTAATCATTATGTCAGCATTTCCCAAAGTATGTTCCAAAGAACACTATTCCTAGCAGATGTGCCTTGCGAAAATGTCTCACCAGCAAATAAGACTGGGAAACGGCACAAACTGGATTCCCTTCTATGTGAATGTATAAAGGGTTCTGATAAGTCCTGTAGTAATCTCTTCAGATTTGTTCCACCAGCGTCTCTCAAACTTTTTAGCCTCCGAATCCCTTTTCAAGTCATATCCCACAGGTACCATCCCATGTCCCAGCCACAGAATGCAGGGGTTGACACCAAAATGACCAAGCCTTTCCAGACCAGGCCAAACCCCTGGACCACTCACCTGCCGGTGCTGAGGTCCAGGCTGCTGCCATAGGGGGAAGTGCGGAGGCCGAAAGGCGAGACCCGAAGCTGCAGCTGGGGCTGGGGTGGGGGTGGCAGACTGGGGGCGGCCGGCAAGGGTGCAGGGGGTGAGACAGGAGGCCGAGGGGCCGGTGGAGGCGGTGGTTCCTTCGGGGGGAAAGGCACTAGCAGCGGGTCGGGCCCTGGGGGCTGTTCCTGGCTCCGCTCCAGGCCCGACACTTTAGGGACTACGGAGAGTTTTGCTTCACAGTTCCCATTGAAGGCGCCGTGGGGGCCCGAGGCTGTGAAGGCAGGACGGCAGATATATTCAGTTGAGGTCCACGTTCACCCAATTTCCCTCCCTTGTCTCCAACCCCAGCCCCTTGGGACCAACCTTTGCTGGTTGAGACAGTAAAGGACGGGTCAAGGTCATCATCGGAGACCTGGGGAAGAAGGACAGGAACAGGGACAGGTTCTGGTCAGGTCAGGCCCTCACTCAGGAAGGCCAACAGCCTCTGGAGTCTGCTAGGAACTGGTAGTGGTGACAAGTCTAGTCCATCAACTTAGCTGAAATCCACCAAAGATTGTGAGCTCTAGGGGGCCCTATGCTTGGGGAAAAGGGTAGAGCAACTGAGCCTGAGAATCTGATAGGCTGGGAGGACTGAACTGAGGCAGCATGGAAGTAGCAGAGAAACAAGCAAATCAAAAATGTCAGATATCACTAACTGCTAGCTCAGATGCCTACCTGGCTTACAGATTTGTTTGGTCCATAAATGCTAGCAAATTCTTAAACTAATTGCTGATATGTAGAAATCCGGAGATTCCTCATAAAAACTCAGACTTGCAGGTTCTCTTGAGAATGGGCCCCTATTCTCCCAATAGTGGCTGCCCCGTTTGGATAGACAAGTACTATTTGTTTCACCACAGTTCCTGTCCAGCCAACTTTTTAAACTACAGCAAGACACACATCAGGGAGTACAAATTTAGTTAGTTACAGGAGTACAGCACCAACCGTTAGAACACACAGTTTCAAAATTAGCACATCAGCCCTAAGGATAAAATGAAATACACCTTTACATGACTACAATGGTTTAGTGTCCTCACTGCCATGACCATGGTCTCAGCTCAGACTCTAATCTACGGGAACAGACTAATGGCTAGCAGGAAGGACCAACTGGATTCCACAGCCACCCCAGGTTTCCGTGGAGAACCACTGGTATCTCCAGGGGCTTTGGAAAGGATGGCACAGCAAGGCATGGGCCTTTGATTCTTTGGTCAATTGGCTCTAGTTACCAAATATAACTTGTCACTTTCTCAATCCCCCGCCCCATACTTCCTCCCCAAAAATCTAATTCTGGCTCAACCTAACACACGTTCGCCACTTAAGGGGAGACTCTGTCTGCTGCACAAGGAAACTTTTAAGCTGCAGTTCATTTTACGAGCTGTAATACTGCCCACCCAACAAGTTCTAGCCCCACTCACCCTCTCGTCCAGATCGCTTTCCGCGTCACACTGGGGAGAAGGAAAGACAGAGGTGTCACAAGAGGGAAGAGGAGTGGGGGCAAAGGTCGAGAGGGGAATTTCAGACAGGGAGCGAAAGGGGAGGGGCTGGTACAGGTGGAGAGCACTTACTATGTATCCAGCTTCCAGAGAATGACGGGAGGAGGCCTGAGAAAGACCAGAGTCCAGAGGTAAGGGAGGCTGACTGGCGAGGCCTTTGGATAAAGTCTAAACTGCCCGGCAAGGCACTCAAGGCCCCTCATGACCTATTCTCAATCTCTTTCTACTGTCCACCCCTTGTTCTCAATGCTCTGGCAATTTTTCAAATATACCAGATTCTCACATCTCTGTGTTTTCGCCCAAAACAACTTAGCCCTGTTTCTCTTCTTAGCAAACTTATGACTATCCTTCAAGGCCTGACTAAGACATCCCAGGGGGCTTTCCCTAACCACAACCCTCCTCCCATCCCCCAGACAGAATGAGTGGCTTCCTCATGTGGGCTTCTGCAGCATCTCTCCCAGATCTCTGCCTTCTGTTGCTTCTCAGGTTTTCGTCTAGGTATTTGCTCAAAGACTGCTTCTTTCCTGCTATACTGACACCAACTTGAAAAGGTGTGCAGAAGCCATATCTAACTTATGATTCAACTAAGTCCCTTTGCTATATCTCTGAATTATCAATATGTTTGAGGCAGACGTAGTGTCAGCCAAAAGCAGGCAAGTCTGACTGCGGACATGTCTGTCAGACCTAGATGGAGCAGTGGAAGCTCAAATTTGCTCTGCCTTTCTCTTTGCCCTTAGAAACTGGGGTCACTGTTTACCATGGGTAGCAGCACTGCTGACGGAAAATGGGTCTATGTGAAGAACATTCTGCAGAGTTTTAAAGGACAGGGATTTGGAACAAGCTCACCTCTTTCCTTCTCCGTTTATTGGGCCATTTTCGGGCCCGATCCCCAGAGGGCCGGCCAGGCTCTCGATCAGAGCTGTCCCCTGGTTCCCCAGTTGCCCCACTGGAGCCCCCCCTCTTCCGCTTCCCAGAATGCTTCAGCCGATGCTCCAGTCGCTCTGGGGGCTGAAGAGACGCATCCTTCTGTGGAGGAGAAGGTGGAACTACAGTAGATGGAGAAAGGAAAGCTCCGACCTCTCTAGGGGTGACCAGGCTACCAAAGTGGCTCTCAGGCCAGGTAACCTGGTTGGTCCCTGGAGACTAGCTCTACCTCCTCCCACCCCAGGGTGGGGCAGCGGCCTGGCCAGAGGAGCCGGTTGCTCTGGTTTGGGGTGCCAGCATTCCCCCCTCAACTCCACCCCCTCCAGGCACCGTACCCTTCTCTCTGGCCCTCTGAAAAGGTTCCCGGCCCCATCAGGCCCCACCTGCAAGGCCTCGAGGCTGGCGAAGCTGGCGATGGCGAAGCCATCGATCAAGTCCTCCTCCTCTTCTTCTTCCTCCTCAGGCTCCTCCTCAGCCTCCCCATCGTCTGCGCCCCCCTCCTCCTCCTCCTCCTCTTCCTCCCCGCGGCTGCCCGAGCCAGCAGGCCGCTTCCGAGCTCGGGGTCGCGGGGGCCGAGGCCTAGGACGCGGCCGCCGCCGTCTCGGGCCTCCGGGCCGCTCTCCAGACGAAGCTGACGACCAGGGCCTGGCGGGCGGCGGCGGCGACGACGACGACGAGGAGCCGCGCGGGGCGGCCAACAGGGCCCGGGGCGCGTCGCTGCCGGGACCTCGGCGGCGCCGCTGCTCCCGGTCTCGGTCTCGGCGCGAGCAGCGCCGCCGCCGCCGCTCCCCCTCAGCGGCCCAGCCCGGGCCCGGAGCCGCGGCCGCTGCCGTCTCCATGGCGACCGCCCTCAGCGCCGCATCCGGAGGCGGCGGGCCCCGAAACCGCCTGTCCGCAGGCCCGGGGTCGCAGGCGCGGCGCTGGCGGCTGCACAGGGACGAGAGGGCCACGGCTTCCCCTTTAAAGCTGGATCTGCTGGCCCCGAGCTTGCCCCAAGGCCAAGGCCCGGGGAGCCGGCGCCGCCCCCGGGGCGACAAGCCTGAGAGCCCCCCCTGTGGGGCCGGCGGGGCCGAGACGGCGAAAACGGGGCGGTCGTCCCTTTAAGGCAAGGCCTCAAGCTGTCCAGCCCCTGGCCCCTTTAAGACGACCCGACGGTGTCCGACCGGCCTAGTTCGGTGGCCACCCCCTGCCAGGGGTCGAGACAACTCTCCCCGAGGAAGAGGAAGGGCCACCCCTTTGCCAGGGGCCGAAAGCTCGCCCCGAAACGCAGACCTCCCCTTTAAAAGTGCCTCAAGTCCGCCGGCTAAAAGAGGCCACCCCTTTAAAGAGTCCAGGGTTCTCCAAACAGCAGGCCGCCCCTTTAAGGGCTCGGGAGTTAGTTTCTAGTCCTCCACAAGCGGCCACTTCCCCTTTAAGTTGAATTTAAAGGACTTCTTGCGTGGGGGGGAAAGTGGCGGTGAGAATTCCCACTCGCTCCACTTCTCCCAACAGTACAGTTCTCAATTTGTCAGCATCTGGTTCGGTGGCTTCCCCTTTAAAGGCTGGCGTTGTAGTCGGCCGAGATCAGTGGCCACCCCTTTAAGGAGATTTAAAGGGGCCTCTTCCAGGCCCAGCTCTTCCAGCCTCCGCCTCCGGTCGCCATGAAAGGCGCGAGGGGGGGGCGGGGCCGCGGGGGCCAGCCCTCCAAAGCCCCGGATGTGAGGCAACGGTGACGGGTAGAGCTTGTCTGTCTGCCGACATAAAAGTCTCTTCCTCCTTTCCTCCGTCTCTGTCTGACTTGCGTCTTAAGGGATCCGGAACGGCTATTGGGCACCGAGGGAACTCCAGCTCACCCTCCTGTCGTCTCCTTTGGAGTCTTGGGCCTCTTCTCCGCCAGGACTTCCCTGCCCCTCCTCCCTCTTCCTTCTCAGCCTACGCCTCCTTCCTCTCTCGGCCTCCTCCCACTCTCCGCCCCCTTCCCCATCTCCCCTCTACAGCCTTAGTCGTTGATAGGTTGAGAAGTGTACGTCAAGACGAAGGGCGGAGTCAAACTCTGGGGAGTGAGTAATATGTAACCGCCCTCAAATCTTGGATTGGGTATGTCAGATTAGCTCCGCCTTTCATCAAGTCTTGTGACTCGACTGGTTAAAAGTAGGTGCTTGGGGCGGTTCTCCAGATGACCCCGCCTCTTCCTGCTCTTTTCATTGGCCCGTATCCTGATGGCGTCAAGGCGAGGATCTAGATGTAGTGCGCGAGGCCTAGGGGACGGTTGGCCGCTGGGCGGCGCGCGGCCGCGGAAGGTCCCAGTCGACAGCCAGCAATATCTTCTCCCCCTTTCCGCTGCTTGGCTTAGCCCACTGGCAGCCTGGCTTCTCGCGCATGCGCGTGGTGATACCACCATCTGGCTGGCAGCTCAGCGGGATACCCCGCTGTGCGTGGTGGCTAGAGCACGCGGCGTGCTTTGAGAGCGCCAGCCGCGCGGGAAGGAAACCTCATCCCGTTATCGCTCGGTGCAGTGGGAGAGTGCTGGCCTGTGGTCTCCGCGTGCTAACAAGAAAAAAACAATGCCGGGCACCTTCTCACATATTAACTCGTTTGACAATGAGAAGTATCTTAGGAAAGTACTGCTATCGGCCCCATTTTACAGATGGAGAGGGGAATTGATGCACACTTAATTTCCTAACCAAGATTTGGACTCAAGAAGCTTAGCTCCAGTCTGTGCTCTTTACCACTGCTCTGTTCTGCCTCTAAGTTATGAAAGATGTAGAGTGCCGCTTGTGTCCTCTGGTTGCCTGGGTTACCCTTTTAGTGTGGACATTACGCTGAGAGTCAACTTGCTTTCTTATGTATAAAATGGGTATAATTCTCACAGGGCTATGTGTAGGTCAATTACCTGTGACAGGTTGTTGTAGGTGCTTAATTACAGCTGGTTACTCTTAGCTCTTGAATCCAGCAGCAGGTTCCTGGCCTGCGTGTTAGGAGGAACTCAGGGCCATCTTGAACAAGGCCTTAATCCACTCTGGGACTTTCAGTCTTCTTTTTTTTTTTTTTTGCCGCGCTCCGCAGCATGCGGGATATTAGTCCCCCGACCAGGGATCAAACACGTGCCCCCTGCAGTGGAAGCACGAAGTCCTAACCACTGGACTGCCAGGAAATTCCCTCGGTCTCCTCCTTGATGTAAGTGAACTGAGAGAACCCTGACCAGGGTCACATTATCTTCTGGAGCATATTCAGTAGTATCCCTCCACATAGGAAAATTCTCAAATCAAGAGGGTATCTCCAATGACCATTCCTCTACCCCCCTCCCTATATCCAACCTTCATCATCTTCCCTGGTCCCTCCTGTTTCCCAGTTTCGGGTGCCAAAGTAGAAACACCAGCCAGTACTGCCAGTTAATCTCAAACTCAGCTAGAGACATACAAAAGAATCAGAAACATATCGAAAACTTTACTGGAAACACAGAGAAAAAATGTAACTGTCTCAGAGACTTCCCCTCCCTCCAGGATGGATGGACAAACAGATGGAGCTTCTAAGTCCGATGGGGCCGCTCTCGATCCCTTTCCTCCTCCTCCAGGAGCAAGGCATCCAGCTCCTGCAGTCGCTGCTGTAGCAGGGGTCCTACATCTGGGCTGGGGGCCAGATTGGGAGTAAGGGTCCTGCCAGCTGCAGCCCGGGCCCCGCGAGATGGCCGCCGGGATCGAGGAAGACTACTGTCCCGAAATTCTACAGTTCGCCGGAGCTTCCTCGAGCTGGTGAAAATCAGAGTCCCGTTGCGCTCCCGGGGTTCCTCAAAGATGGTCTCAAAGGTCCTGGACCAGGCAGGGAGGAGTGCTGGTTACCAGCACGCCCCCTGGTTCCAGATTTCCCTCTGTCACCCCCAAGCCTTCAACGTTTCTCACCTCCTGGTTGTGGGTGACTGGTAATTCTTGTTGGTGTAAATTTCTTCCAAGCTGAACTCCTTCTTGTTCAACCTGTGAGCAAAGAGGAGCAGAGGCCTCTGAGAAACCTGGGGCCAGTGGGCCTGGAGAAGGGGTAATCAAGGCCTGGTCTGTATTTCAGTTTCTGGAACATGCCAGGAGTGCTGCCTGAGGCAGACAAATGGTTCTAAGCATAAACCATGTCCAGACCAAATTGACTCCTCCAAGCTGGACTGTGCTCCCTAAGAGGAGATGAAGCCACACTCAGGGGATCTGAGCCTACACCTGTTTGGCCAAGGCAGCTCCGTGCACAACAAGTCTCTCACCTGATTGGTCGAGGCAGCCCCATTGGTGTAAGGTTTGGTTGAGAACGGGCCGGTGTCCTGCGTATTCTGAATCGAGAAACCTTTCCCATGGTCTGCAAAAACGGGGCAGAGTGTAAAAGTGCAGCATGGGCTCAGGCTCCCACTTGTCTCCTCCCCCTTCATCTGTACCTCTACCTTGGTCTTGGGGTCTGAAAGCACCTGGTCTTCTGAGGCCCTTGGCTCCTTCCTCTTGGTTGAGCTCAACCTGCAGAGGAGGTCAAGGCTCAGGGCCAAACAGCATTCACAGCAACATCCCCATCTCCTGCCCACTGGATACTAGGGAAGGAGGCTGGGCCCAGACCATGGCCAGAGCTTTAAGGAGGGTTTATCAAGAGCACTACCTGGGTTCTGCAGGTTCAGAGAAGGAAGAAGTGGACGTGGTAGACGAGCAAGATGTGATGAGGGGAGGAGAGCCTCCCACTCCTCCAAGAGGGAAGACCTCTTTCCGGAGACAGGGACGAGGGGGTGGCGGGGCTCGGGCCATCTCTCCACCACCCACAGTGTGCCGCCGAGGCCGTGGCCGGCTTGGGTGGGGTGGAGCAGGGGGCCAGCTGCAGGTATCTGGGCCAGGGGGCCCCAGATCAGGGCAGGAGTGGCTTCGGCCCAGAGAGGGCTTAGGGAGAGGTGCTGGGGGATTCGGGTCTTGGGCCCGCCATTGGCGGATAGGGGGCCGGGGACTGACAGATGCAGTGCCCTCAGCAGCCCCAGACTGCTCGGCCTCTGAGATGGCAATCTTCAACTCCAACTTCATGGGGGGTGACGGGGGCGGGGGCCGTGAGGCTTTGTTGGGTGTGAGGAAGATGTCAGCAAAGCTCTCCAGCTTGGAGCGGACGGAATGGAAGAGGGGGGCCAAGCCCCAGGGACTGAGGCGGGGGCGTAAAAGGCTGGATGGCGGTGGGGTCGATGGGAGCTCCAGAACAGGATCTGGGGCTGAGGAAAGGAGAGGGTCAGGTGGGTATTCCTCAGCTGCAGGTGTCTAAGCCCCACTTCAGTAGCCTTAGTCCCTCCCCAAACACTAATCTTTGCCCACAGAGGAATAAGCCCATCCCTAAAATACCAAGCCCTAAATTTAGAAGTTAAGCTTCAGGTCTCTGAAGTCTAAACCCCATCTTCATACACCAAGCTCTGCCCCGGGAGGGGGTTAAGCCCCATCCCCTACTCGTCACCTCACATTTCTAAGCTCAGCTAGAATGTTCCAGAACCCCAAGTCTCATCCATCTGAGTCCTTACCTGGTGGTGGGCTCTCCAGAGGGTTTGCAGACAGGGCAGATGGCTGGAATGGGGGTTCCACGTCCCTGGGTGGAGGCTTTGGCTGGTGAACCATCATCCTTGGCTCAGTTCTGGGGTGAAGGGGCAAGTTAAAGGCTGAGGAAGCTTCCAGATTCAGATCCCACCTAAGCCAGCACCTCCCCTGTCCCTTAAGGCTTCTGAAAGTGCTACAAGGAAGGACTGGACATGTAAATTCTGATGCCCCTAGCTCTGGCTGCCTGGATAATGGCTGTTGCCTGCACATTTTGATAATCCCTTCCCCAGCCCTCTCACCTTCTCGCTGGGACGGTGAAGTTGGGAGTCTCATCGGCAAAGCCCTGGATATAAACAGGGGATGGTTGTGAGGAGGCAAGGAAGTCCCCTGTGGTCTCTGTAGCTTCCCACATCCCAACTCTCTCAGTCTTGATTCCTGCCTGGGTTCACGCTAAAGACTTTTTCATATAGGTCTTTGCTCAGACAGTGTCTTCCACCCTAAAACGCTGTCCTCCTTGCTCTGAGCAAAATCCACCCCAGACTCAGCCCTCCTACCCCTGTCTTCTATGCCCACTGGCATGCCTGCCCCCAGCTGAACTCCTGACACCTTTCCCTGAAGTTTCCATACCTCCGCTGGGGGTCTGGAGCTGGCAATGTCCTCTAACATCACCACCAGAGTGGGCTGGGGGGCCTGGTCCACCTTTTGTGAAGGGCCCTCCTCTGGGCCAGGTGTTGTCCTTGATCGCTGCCTCAGTGTGGAAGGGGGCTGATGTACACGGCTCAGGGGCTCTCGGCATAAGTGCAGTGGGTCGGGAGGCCTAGAGAGGGACCAGGAATATCAGTGGGGCTCAGCTGTGTTCCCAGCTTACCCCCCATCCTGCCATACTCACCTGGCTTGTGGGGACCACGTGGCCTGTCGGGGTGGCGAGGCAGGTGGATGGCTGCGGACAGAATCCTGACGGTTGCTGCGGTGCCGTGGGGTGGATATATCCTCTTGGGGCACCAGGGGGACCTAGGGGAGGAGGAAGTGTCAAGAGCAAGGTGACGGAATGAGGCTGGACAGGGCCTCCCTGTGCCTAACAGTGCCCTATGCCACAAAAATGACAGAAATCGTGGCTAGAATTCATTCAAGATCCCCAAAGAAGAGGTCACTGATGGCCCTCAATTAAGGGCCAAATACGACAGTGTCCTGAGCTGCTGGTGTGGGAGCTGGATAATGTCACCCAGGCTATTTGAAGAGATGAAAAGGAGAGGGTGACCTGGAGTGAGTCACTGCCCTATTTGGGGCCTCAGTTTTTCTAATCTGTGCAATGGAGCCAAAGTCCTCAGCCTGCTTCCCAAGGATTGCCTAGAAGTTGGGCTGGGAAGAAAGCAGAAGAGTTATAGGGATGTGGTTTCAGCCCAACAGAGTTGGTAGTGGGGAATGGGCACTGGAGACCCTGCCCAATTCCAGGCTGGAGTGAGAGCCAAGGAAAAACAAACAAACAAACAAAAAACTTTAGCATTAGGGAGGCTGTCTGATGGACGAGTGTGAGTGTGAGGTGTTTGGACCTCCGTTATCCTCACTAGTGATCTAGTTTGACTTTGGTACTGAGGGGACCTGAGGGAGAAGGGGGCCTCTCAGTTCAAGGGGCTCACCATGTGGGCATCCATGACATCTTCCAGGACCACGGCCAGGACTCGCCGAGAAGCTTTTTCCAAGGGCGACGGGGCCCCGAAGGGCTGCAGCTTCGGCCGTTTGGGGCTCCTGGCTCCCCATAACGCTCGAGCCAGGGGCTGGCGGCACAGACCCTGCCGGCCAGGCGGGCTGGAGGATGAGAGAAGCAGAGGACGGTCGCCTGAGCCTGTTGTTGGCTCTGTGGTTTCCCCGGTACGGCCACCAGGCTCCCCGTTTCCCGGGCTCAAGACAGGCGGGCGGGGTGCGCTCTCACCTGGAGTCCCCGGGCAAGTCCATGGGGGAAGCGGCGGCTCCGGGGAGTCCCTGGGGGATCCCAGGCTCCAGCCTGGGGTGGGGGGGGGAGCGGGGGAGCCGGGAGTGAAGGCCAGCCCCTCCCGTGGGGCTCCGCCCTTCATGGTCCGCCCGCGGCTCCCGGTAGCTCACGGGCCGGAGCCCTGGGGCCCGTAACGCCCCCGCCTGGCTGCCGGGAACGGGTGTCTTCCCGCTGCCGCCGCAGCGACCAGCGGATCACTCGCGCCCTGCCTGGGCCGCGAAAACCTGGATTGCTGCGGCCCCCGTTCTCCCACGGCCCGAGCCTCCTGGGGCCTTTGTCCCTGCGGATTCCGCCCTGAGATTCCCCCGGGATCAGCTGGGATCCCGGTCCTCGGAGGCTCAGTTTCCGCCGGAACCCTCTTCAATTCTCATCCACCCCCAGCGAGTGGCCGAGGACTCCGAAGCAATACTCCCACACGCCGACGGTTCCCCACTCCCACTAGATCCCCTAGACTGGACCCGCGCGTAAAGAATCCTACAGCGCTGTTCCTCCAAACAGACGCCGCGCGAGGATCCTCCTCTCCCTGTGAGCTTCGGCTTCGCAAAGCTCCACTCAGACAGGGGCGGCCTGAGCTTGAGCATCAGGAACTCAGTCCGGATCCCTGGGGATCCACTGTCAAGCAGATACCCCCTTCACTCCAATCCCGGGAGGTCCCGCCCACAGACCCCCTCCCTCCGCCCTCCCCTGATCCCCGCCCAGCGCTCTCCCCAGCCGGGGACCAGATGGTTCAAAAGTTTCTTTCCCTCCCTCCTCCCGCCCTCTCTCCAGCCGTTCGGTGCCCTCCCCCGCGCGCCGCTCACCGCCGCCTCCCGCGGATCCCGGGTCTTCGACGGCTCCCACCTCCGGCTCCTTTAAAACTAGCCTTACCCAGCACTGCCCAACCGCCGAGGGCCTTCTTCTCGAAGCCTTGGGGCACCGCCCAATCGCCGGTCCCCGTCTTCCGGGGTGGTGAGAAGCTAAGTGAAGCCGCCTGGCGGCCATCATCCCTAGGGGCAAGAAGCCAAATTTGGCAGCGCCGCCATTATAATTGAGGGCAGATTGCGCTGAAACCGATGAACCGAAGTAGACCGGACGGCGTCATCTTCTCCGGTCAGTGAGTGGCCGAAGACTATGGCAAGTTTCTTGAGCCATTGAGGCAACTGTCGTGAAGCTCGGTTACCGCCACGTTTTTTAAGGGCATCTTCCGGTTCTTTCGTTTTTAGACCAATAAACGTGAACTGAGTGCTAAAGATATGTGAAATTCCCAATTTCCTAGAGAGGCCCCATTGAGCCCGTTTCCAGTACCATCGTAGGCTCCTGAACCGGGTTCCCACGTTGCAGGGAAGAGTTTGGCTAGGGTTGGTGCCGCCTCAGGCTCCTTTGCTCTCACGGTGTCCTGGAGAGACTGGGCTCAGTCAAAGCGGTGAAGAGGGTGGGGCATTGAGCTTCACTTTACCCGAGTGTTGTGTATCTCTTCCTGGAGGAGCGGGGTTTCTATAGAGGGCTCAGTACAGAGGCGTCATTGCAGGAGACCAGTAACCACCTTGGCGTGCTTGATGGGTCCGCTTTTCTCTGGGGCTCCCACGAGCCCTCTTTCAAGAGGGGCCTGGCTGATGTGGTGTGTAAATAGTCCTTAGTAGTAGGGGATCGGGGATGGAATCCTACTGCTTAGAGAGGCTGCGTCACGGAACTTTTATACCAGGAGCCTGCTGTTGGTGGGGAGGTAGTGGGCATGTACTGGCTTCTTGTACTGTGAAGGCGCCCTCACTGCCTAACCAAAGCCCATGCCTCCACTAGTTCTCCTTCCCCAGGATTCCCTGGGCCAAACTAGTACTCTTCTTTTTTTTCTTTATTTAAAAAAAATTTTATTTTGGGCCACGCTCCCAGGGCATGCGGGATCTTAATTCCCCGACCAGGGATCGAACCCCTGCCCCCTACAGTGGAAGCTGGGAGTCCTAACCACTAGACCGCCAGGGGATTCCCTTGTGTTTATTTTCTTGATAGAACAAAAAAGCCTGAAGCCTAGAATCCTGGGTCTGAGATGAAGGTGCAGAGTGACCTACTCAGCCCAGCATAATTCTCTTTTATGGGATTGAGTGATAAGATTAGTGATCCAGAAAGGAAGATATGGAAAGAACAGCATCGGTAGAGTTGGTGTGGAAAATGAAGACTCCCCACTGAAACCAAGGACTCATCCAGATAGGTCTCTGGGACTACTACAGTGACCCTCTGTAGCACAGGCCTGCTGGGTCCTCTGGAAATGCATGGTGAGACTTCTGGTGCGAATAAGCAGTAACTCTTCCAACTAGAAGTGTTCTCTCTCCCCCTTGGAGCAGGGCTGGCTACACAGGTGCCTGAGGATGTTCCCTGCTGGTATGGTGATGCTTCCAGCTGTGAGTAGAGAGCCCTCTCAACTTTGGTGAGTTGAGAGGGCCCCTGTAGGCTTTCACTTTCCTGCTTAAATACACAGGTGTTTCCCAGACTCCAGGGCAATGAAAACCTTTCACGGGCCGAGCAAGCCTGATCTGAGTTTTGAGGGCAAAGGAAGTAGCCTAAAGAAAGGGCCTGAGAATCTGGTGGGGAGGGCCCAGCCCTACGACCCTAACTTGGGGTGCTGGAGTTAATCAAATTGAATAAGGTAGACTGCAGTTTCTTGGCCCTCAGCCCAGGCCAGCAGTGATGAGCCTTCACACCCTCACGGCCTTGCCTCTGGAAATAACCCTAGAGGGAGGATTTCCAGTCACCTCTTTGTGACTACCATTTCAAAAACTCTTACCTTATCCACCACCTGTGTACACACCCCAGGCATGGCCAATGTGTGCTGATCCAGTGGCAAAAGGCCTCATCCAGCCTCCTACGGGACAGGTGATGTGGCTGGAGATTGGCACATCCATGTATCTATTCTTCAGAAACTCTGGACCCCTTTAGGCTCTGGGCTCACATCTGCTTAACTGTTCCTGGCCTTAGTGGTCTCATTTGTAAAATGGGAACAATAAACCCTGTCGTGCCTGCCTCAAAATAGAAGATCAAGTGAGAAGGCACATCTGAAAGCGCCTGATAAGTAAGTTAAGTCTCAGGCTGCAGGTAAAAAGAGGAGGATGAAAACTGCCTCTGTCTCTCAGACTGCTCTATCCCTTCTGGTCCTCAAGCCAGCTACTCTGTTCAGTATCTTTCTCTGTAGAAGCCTCTAGCCTGAGCTCTAGATCAGCCAGGGAGGATTGGGTTGGGTTGTGGCTGCAGGGTGTTGAGATGGAGGGATGTTCAGTTATAGCCCTTTGCCAAGAACCACCCCTGAGAAATGACAGGAAGTCTTGGGTTTGGGTTGCTACTCTGGTTCGCATCAACCATTCAACAAAATTTCATTACCTGTGTGCCATGCTGTGGGAACAGACAGGTGCCTGTCCCTAGGAGTTTGGAGTTTATATGCCTGTGTACAGGGTTGCCGTTGCCTCTGCTGCTTCCCTCAGCCTCAGTCCCCTCCACCCTGAAGTATTTAGTCCACCAGGTGCCAGCACACTCCTGTCCAATTTAGTTCCCCTGGTGAGGAGCTTTCAAGACCACCTCTGGGGGCTCTTCCACTCTGGTAAGCTACTTGCTAGAATTTTTATTTATCTGGGGAAACTGGTCCTGCCCATGGTCTAACTCGTCTTCCCCAGCCTAGAACCTTCTGCCACCACTACTATCCTCACCTCCTTTTTTTTTTTTTTAGGTGGGTATGATAAGCAGGTGTCAAGTTTGGAGGAACTGAATGGTAAAGTGATAGGGCCTGGACTTCCCTGGCAGTCCAGTGGTTAAGACTCCGCACTTCCCCTGCAGGGGACACGGGTTCAATCCCTGGTCAGGGAACTAAGATGCCACTTACCCCACAGTGCGGCCAGAAAAAAAGTGATAGGGCTTGGGCTTCCCTGGCGGCGCAGTGGTTGAGGGTCTGCCTGCTGATGCAGGGGACACGGGTTCGTGCCCCGGTCTGGGAAGATCCCACATGCCGCGGAGCGGCTGGGCCCGTGAGCCATGGCCGCTGAGCCTGCGCGTCCGGGGCCTGTGCTCCACAACGGGAGAGGCCACAACAGTGAGAGGCCCGCGTACAGCAAAAAAAAAAAAAAAAAAAAAAAGTGATAAGGCTTATGGTGAGGATGTTAGGGGGAGGAAGAACGTTGGGAGGATTAGAGAGAGAGTCAAGAAGTGTAAAGGGAGCTACCTATTAGTATCTGAAACAGATGTATGTCACTGTGCCAGTTATTCATTTATTACCTCTTGGGAAAAAAATCATTATTTTTGCCTGCTCTGTGAAAATGGATCTGGGCCCTTTAACTACTTTTTCTTTGCCAGCTGGCACAATTAATGTTTTGTCAGTAGAGAGCTGGGGAGACATTGCAGGATGGAAGGGCTTTGCTTCCTGGTTCCCATGAGCCCTATTGGCAGGCTCCTGAAGTACGTAGTGGCCAGCGGCACCCAAATGCCAGCAGCTTCCCCTGGAACACCCATTGGACAGTTTAGTGGTAGAGTGCCTCTGGTGAGACACCTTCCCATGAACAGTTTTCCCTGGCACCCTAGAGGGAAGATTTCCAGCATGTTCCACCAGAGTAGCACTCCAGTGACTTCTGTGTTCTCCCCCCAAAATTCTGGATCTCAGCCCCAGGGAGGCCCAGGTAGAGGCTCTTTCTTAGGTGCAGTATCTCCAGCTGAGGGGTAGTGGCTGCTCTTATAGCTGCTACTCCTGCATTCTTTAGAATTCTCTTTACTTCTTACTATCTATAGCAGGCAGAATTGTGTCCCTCAGAATTGTGTCCCAGTTCCTGTGACTGTGACCTTATTTGGAAATAGAGTCTTGCAGACATAATCATTGAAATCATACTGTATTTGGTTGGGCCTCAATCCAATGACTGGTGTCCTTGTAAGAAGAAGGAAATTTGGACACAGACTCATGGAAAGGAGAAGGCCATGTGAAGACATGCAAAGAGATACGCAGGAAGAATGCCATGTGGTAACAGAGGCAGATTAGAGTGATGCATCTACAAATCTAAGGAATGCCAGAGATCACCAGCAAACCACCAGAAGCTAGGAAGAGGCAAGGAAAGATTCCCCCTAGGGTCTCAAAGGGAGTATGGCCCTGCTGATGCCTTGATTTCAGGATTCTAGTCTCCAGAACTATGAGAGAATAGATTTACGTTGTCTTAAGGCACCCAATTTGTGGTAATTTGTCATGGCAGCCCTAGGAAACTAATACACAATCCAATCCCTCATTTCTCTAGTTCCCTTTTATAGTTGATCATTCTTTTTTTTAAGTCTTTTAAATTTTTATTCATTTATTTATTTGGCTGAATCAGGTCCTAGTCATGGCACACAGGATCTTCGTTGCAGTGCGTGGGCTTTTCTCTAGTTGTGGTGCATGGGCTCCAGAGCATAGAGGCTTGGTTGTTCCAGAGTGCAGGGGCTTAGTTGCCCCGTGGCATGTGGGATCCCAGTTCCCCAACCAGAGGCTGAACCTGTGTCCCCTGCATTGGGAGGCAGATTCTTAACCACTGGACCACCCGGAAAGTCCCAATAATTCTTTTTTTTTTTTTTTGGCTGCGCCGCATGGCTTACGGGATCTCAGTTCCCTGACCAGGGATTGAACCTGGGCCACAGCAGTGAAAGCCCAGAATCCTAACCACTAGGCCACCCCAATTATTGGGAACTCCCAATAATTCTGTTTAATAAACTTCTGCTTGTTTAAATTGCTATGTGGATTCTCCCAATTGCACCCACACTTATACCATCACCAACAAAAATACTAGTGTTTTAGCACTAAAGAAAATGGAATATCCAAATCTTCAAAGTTCCTACTGCAATTACTATGCAGATATTTCAGAGAGTAGGCCATTTTTGAGAGAGGTTTAAAATCTGCATTGCAGACATATTCCGTAAATGCATTTTGAATGCTCCTATCGCACCTGAGAAAAAAAATAATAAATGAGAGCAGATGGTGCCTGTGAGGACAGCTGGCTCAACCAAAGCGGAGAAAGTTGGGCTAGACAGCTGCCATGTTATCTAAAGGCCATTCCTGACATCCTGTGGTTTCAGGTGGAGGCCAGCTCTAGACAACACTCAGAAAACAAGTCCAGGTAGAGGCTTCTAGAAATGACTGTACCTGATACTATAGGCTGAGAAGGCAGAGGGACAGTGGTATCAGTGGCAATGCTGGGGCAGGGAGGTCCATGATACACACAAAACACATTCACCTGGCTATGACCTTTCCTCCAGAGAAAGAGGCCTAGACATGGGAGACAAGGGCCCTGTCTGGTCAAGAACGCTCTAGGACTTCCCTGGTGGCGCAGTGGTTAAGAATCTGCCTGCCAAGGCAGGGGTCATGGGTTCGAGCCCTGGCCCGGGAGGATCCCACATGCTGCGGAGCAACTGGGCCCATGCGCCACAACTGCTAAGCCTGCACTCTAGAACCCACGAGCCACAACTACTGAAGCCTGTGCTCCTAGAGCCCGTGCTCCACAACAAGAGAAGCCACTGCAATGAGAAGCCCACACACTGCAACTAGAGAAAACCTGTGCACAGCAAAGAAGACCCAACGCAGCCAAAAATAAATAAATAAGGCTATAAATATGGGATGACATGTCCATTTATTTGCTCAACACATTTTTAAAACTCAAACCACATGCCAGACACAAAAAATACTATGGTGAGCAAGACAGTGAGAGTCCTTGTCCACAGAGAGGCAAATAAACAGACCAGGGCATAGTGAGATAAATGCTAAATTCAGCTTATATGCAGGTTCCCAAAAGAGCACATAAGCAGAGCTAGAGAAACCTCAGAGAAGGTGATGAATCATCTAAGAACTGAGGGAAAGGGGGTCGGTGGGGAGACTGCATGGGTCATCACAACTGTGCAAAGGACCACAGGACAAAACTCAGGAGGCTGCAAATAATTGGGTGTCAGCCTCTCAGAACTAATGCATGCCTTTTAGAATAAATATGTTGGGGCTTCCCTGATGGCGCAGTGGTTAAGAATCCGCCTGCCGATGCTGGGGGCATGGGTTCGAGCCCTGGTCCGGGAAGATCCCACATGCTGCAGAGCAGCTGGGCCCATGCACCACAGCTACTGAGCCTGCACTCTAGAGCCTGCGAGCCACAACTGCTGAGGCCCATGTGCCTAGAGCCCGTGCCCCGCAACAAGAGAAGCCACCGCCACGAGAAGCCGGCACACTGCAATGAAGAGGTTGGATGCCTGATGCAGCCAAAAATAAATAAATTAATTAGTAGAATAAATATGTTGAATGCTCCTTTTATTACAATGAAATAAATAAATAGAGAAATAAGCCATCTACAGTCCTACTTTTTGAAAATCACTATAACCCTTACTATAATTTAAAGGACAAATAAAGTCATTTAAAAAAATGTGTATCCAATGGTAACCTATAAGTAACTTGGAATAAAAATTACAACTATAGGCAACAATATGAGTGAATTTTAGACGCAAAAGAAGACAGGCACCAAAAAATGTGTGTATATATATACAGTGATTCCATTTGTATTATGTTCAAAAAGAGGCAAAACTAATCTGTAATGTTAGAACTTGGACTAGTGGTTATCTTTGGGAAGGGTGGTGACTGGAAGGTGCATGACGGGTATCTAGGGTTAGGGTGCTGGAAATGTTTTGGTTTCTGCATCTGGGTACTGGTTATGTGGGTGTGTTCACTTTATGAAAATTCATTGAGCTGATACTTAAGATTTGTGCACTTTCATATATTATATTATTCTTTAAAAAAAAGTAATGTATATCTCAATATGTAAATGCTTGGGCAGGGCTTTGCCAAAGGATTTAGTGAAGCAATCATATGGAAATATGCTTGCACTACATATAGGATTTCTATGAACACAGCGGCTACAAACTCAGGCTGTCACAGATGGGTTGTGTTGCTGATTCAAATTCAAGTGTGGCCATCTGTGTAATGATTTTTCAAAATGGCAAATAATTCTTGGCAAAGTTCCAAACAAAACAAAATACAGTCTTTCCTCCATTTATACAGGCCTTTCTGGAAAAGTCAGGATTAAAACTGTACTTGTAAGTTTGTGCTTCTATATAAAATAAATATAGGTTCTGTACTCAGATAATTACAAACCTGTTTTCACCTACACGCATGTCCACGGGGCATTTTGAGCATGGTAGAGGACAAGGGACACTTTTTCACTGAGCAGGGCTGGCTGGTTTTGAGCAAGACAGCTGATACCCCTGGGCCCACCCATTAAACCGAAGGATCCCTTATCTATGTCGATTAGAAATTGTCCATTCTCCCACTTTGGAAGGTAAGCTCCTTGAGGAGAGAACCTTTGCCTGTTTTTTCCCCATGGATTTGTCCTAAACTACTGGTACATAATAGACTCGGGACTGGCATGGGAAAACCATGAGAAGGAAGGACTCGGGTAACAGGATTTTAGGTCATATGCTAGCAACAGGAGTAAAGTGTAGTTGAATAGTCAACTAAAATATCTAGAAAAAAATAAGCTCTCGGCTCAACAACCACGTGAAAATGTTTAGCAGCCAGTTAGATGTGCAGGCCTAGAGGAGGGTTTCTCAATCGCAGCACTATTACTATTAATATTTTGAGTCAGGGAATTCTTTGTTGTGAGGCGCTGTCCTGTGCATGGTAGGATGTTTTGTGGAAGCATCCCTAGCCTCTACCCACTAGATGTCAGTAGCGCACACATACCCCTCCCCGGACCCTCCCTTCCCCCGCCTCCACCCCCATGCTGGACAACCAAAAAATGTCTCTATACATTGCCAAACACCCCCTGAGGGGTGGGGTAGTGGGGAGTCACCCCCCCAAGTGGGGAATCACTGGCCTAGAGGATATAATGACAGTTGGAACCAAGGGAAAGAGGTTGGATGCCTGAACCTTGGGAAAATGTACTTTTTTTTTTAATTAAAAAAATTATTTATTTTTGGCTGCGTTGGGTCTTCGTTGCTGCGCGCGGGCATCCTTTAGTTGCGGCGAGCGGGGGCTACTCTTCGTTGCGGCGCACGGGCTTCTCCTTGCGGTGGCTTCTCCTGTTGCGGAGCACGGGCTCTAGGCGCGCAGGCTCAGGAGTTGTGGCGCACGGGCTTAGTTGCTCTGTGGCACGTGGGATCTTCGGCACTGGCAGTCGGATTCTAAGCACTGCGCCACCAGGGAAGTCCCCGGGAAAATGTACTTTAAAAATGGGGGATGTAACAAAGAAGACAAAGATGAGCCAAAAAACAAAACAAAAAGGGATTCAGAAGCCACTGGAAGAAAGTAGCAGAGAGTTTTAACAAGGAGGTTAGCAGGTCTTGGAGAGAATTGTTTCAGCGGAACAGCAGGACAAGAGCCTGGTTGGCATGGGTTTAGGTGTGTGTGTGTGCACACGTACATGTCCTAGGTGGGACAGGTGATGAAAATGTAGATGCAGTCCAGTAGCCAGTAAAAACGGGAAAGCAAAGAAAACTTTTTTTCATTAGTTCAATATTTTTGAAAAATTGCTCTGCCAGCTGTAGCTGTATAGCACAATGGTTAGGATACATGGGCTTCAAAGTCAGATACATTGGATTCTATTGCTGGCTCCTTAATTTAGCGGTGTTCATGTTACAGCGGAGAGCTTCTTACTGGATTGAGCCTGAGCACCCCCATTCGGAAAGTGAGATGATCAGCCTCATGGGGTTGTTTCAAGGATTAAATGAGACAATGTATTTGAAGTGTTTCACACCGTTCCTGGCCCATGGTGTGGGTTGTTGTTTTTCTTGTTACACTACAGTTATTAGATGCTTAGCAGCAACAGAGAATAAAATTATGACGTTGCCCACTCAGCCCTCAGAGCGATGGAGAAAAGGGAAGAGGGTGCTTCTGTAAGTCACTGAAATCCAGCTGGTGGTCAGGGACTCTATGCCAGGAGAGTGTGTGAGCTGGTTACGTGCCAAGATGGCTCAGAAGGAAAAGCCCTAGTGATTAGGTTAGAAAGACCACTGGACTTGGAGCCAGAGAGACCTGGGTACCAGCCACCCAGTCTCAGTGTTCTTATTCTCCCCCCGCAACCCCGCAGTGTTCTTATTCTTAAACAGACACCACACTCCCTACCCTCACATGGAGCGTTGATCAGGGTTAGATGATTCTAAGAAGGTTGTTGTGCACCTGGGGCAATGTAGAAATTCCACAAAGGTGCTCAGCTCCCTACTGGCTTCTCTCAGGACAGGAACCCAGTTAATTTTGCGGCCAGGACGCACTCTCCGAGGCCTTGTGGGTCAGCAGAACAGAAGGAGCTGAGGTGGAATAGCCCAGAGGACGCTGACCAATGCGGGCTCGCTACATGGTAACCTCCAGGGACTCCGATTCTGTTCTCGCGAACCCGGCCTCCTGTCAGGCGTTACCTAGCAACAGCGTCCTAGAGTCTGGCCCAAGAGGCCAATCAGCACGTACTTAGTTATTTCAGTGATGGGAACAGTCCAGTCACCGGGCGCTGTCAAAAGCCACCTCCTCAAGCTAATCTCCGCAAGCACCAATGAGGGGTTAGGAATTTTAAGAGCTGGAGCTGAGTATTCGGAGCTGGCTCTTATTTGATAAGACCAACTGGGGGGAAAGAATGACCAGCTTCCGACTGCATCTGAATGATGGTTGTGAAGGCAGGTCGCCGCCATATTCTCTTAGGGCGTTTTCCGGTACCGTTGTCCACTCTTAAGTACCAGAGTGACCCATGACGTTGTGATTCCTCTGTTTGGGCCGCAGCTTGGCCCCACGCAAAGCCAAATCCGGGCTGGCTCAGACACCGGGTCTAGCAGGGCAGTGTCTCCTTGGTCCGGAAAAGAGAGTGGCCCTTGGATTGGGGCATCTAGGACCTGGGGACTGGAAGAATTCAAGCGCCGCCCTAGTCCCGTTCCCCATCTGCAGCCCGGAGCCTGGATCCGAGCCGAGGAGGCTGTGAGCTGTGTAGCTTTGCCGCGTGGCGGAGTATTTCTTCTTGGAGAAGTGGTGAAATCCGAGGCGCAGAAGGCCCTTTACCGAAAGTGATACTAGAGACCTATGGCCACCTGAGGGCGCTCCGTGAGGCCCTTTAGTGGTCTCCTCCATTTGCCCATTTTTGCTCACTCTTTATTCATCTATTCACGATGTACGTAAGCCAGTTCTTGGGCTAGAACTGCAGATGCGGACTACTCAGGGCAAAATGCCTGGAGCTGAGGGGAACAGAGGGGATAGTGGGCTGAGGCTTGGGGAGGGGCTGTCCTAGAGTGTCTCTTGAAAGCCTTTTTTTTTCTTTTTTAAAATAATTTACTATGACCATCTTGCTGTGTCTATGACTACAAAATAGTTTTTTTTAAACGGCTTTATTGAAATGTTATTCACATACCATGTAATTCACCCATTTAAAGTGTAAAATTCAACGTTCTTTAGTACATTTAGAGTTATGAAACCATCACCACAATCAACTAAACACATTGTCATCACTCCAGAAAGAAACTCCCCAGTCATCACTCCCCATTCTCCTCTCCTCCAGCCCCTGGCAACCACTGATCTACTTTATCTCTCTGTAGATTTGCCTTTTCTGGACATTTCATGTAAATGGAATCATAAGACATGTGGTCTTTTTTTTTTTTTTTGGCGATACGCGGACCTCTCACTGCTGTGGCCTCTCCCGATGCGGAGCACAGGCTCCGGACGCGCAGGCTCAGCGGCCATGGCTCACGGGCCCAGCCGCTCCGCGGCATGTGGGATCCTCCCGGATCGGGGCACGAACCCGTGTCCCCTGCATTGGCAGGCGGACTCTCAACCACTGCACCACCAGGGAAGCCCCATGTGGTCTTTTTTTATCTGGCTTATTTCACTTGGCATGTTTTTAAAGTTCATCCGTGTTATAACATGAATCATTATTTAGAATTTTTTAAATAGATTTTATTTTTAGAGTAGTTTATAGAGTTCACAGTAGAATTGAGCTGAATGTACAGAGTTCCCATATTCCTCTGCCCTCCCCCCAGCCTCCCCCACTATCAACAACCCATACCAGAGTGGCACATTTGTTACAATCTATGAACCTACATTGACTCATCATTATCACTCAAAGTCCATAGTTTACATTAATATTCACTTTTGGTGTTGTTCTTCTATGACTTTTGACAAATGCATAATGATGTGTATCCACCATTATTATAGTATCATGTGCAATAGTTTCATTACCCTAAAAATCCTCTGTGCTCCAACTATTCATTCCTCCTTTTCCCAACCCCTGGAAACCACCGATCTTTTTATTGTCTCCATGGTTTTGCCTTTTCCAGAATGTCATATAGTTGGAATCATACAATAATCACAAATATGCATTTGAGGTCTCTGCATATCTTTTCATGGCCTGATAGCTCATTACTTTTTAGCGCTAATATTTCACTGTATGGATGTACCACAGTGTATTTATCCATTCACTTACTGAAGGGCATCTTGGTTTCTTCCAAGCTTTGGCAATTATGAATACAGTTGCTGTAAACATCCGTGTGCAGGTTTTTGTGTGGATGTAAGTTATCAACTCCTTTGGGTAAATACCAAGAAGCATAATTGCTGGATCATATAATAAGAGTATGTTTATTTTTCTAAGGAATTGACAGTCTTACAAAATGGCTGTACTAATTTTTTTCAATGAATTCCTTAGGAGTTTGTATATCATGTCACCTACATATAGCAAGAGTTTTACATCTCTCCAATCTGCATGGCTTTTATTTCATATTCTTGTCTAATTGTTCTGCCTAGAACAGTATAATGTAACAGAATAAAATGGAAGTGATGAGAAAAATATACATATATTATAGTATGTAATAATGAGAATAATATTGGTGAATAGAATAGAAATGAAAAGAGTGGGCCTCCTTATCTTGTTCTTGATCTTATGGGAAAAGCATTCAGTCTTTCATCAAGTTGAGGACTTTCCTTTTTATTTCTAGTTGTTGAGTGTTTTTATTATGAAGGGGTGTTGGATGTTGTGAAGTTCTTTTTTCATATCTGTTAAGATGATCCTGTGGTTTTTGTCCTTATTTTATTGACATATGATGTATTACATGAATTGATTTTCAGATGTTAAACCAAGCTTGCACGCCTGGGCTAACTCCCATCCAATCATGCTATATAACCCTTTCTGTGTGTTGCTGGATTTGGTCTTCTCTTGTATTTTGTTAGGTATTGGTTTTTATTTTTATTTGTGGTAAAATTCACACAACATAATATTTACCATCTTAACCATTTTTAAGTGTACAGTTCAGTAGTGTTAAGAATACTCACACTGTTGTGCAACCAATCTCCAGACCTTTCTCATCCTGCAAAACTGGAACTCTGTATGTAATAAGGAAGAACCTTTTGTGTTCTATCACAAGTTAATCACTAAAGAGATGTTGCCTCTAAGCTTACATTATACATAATGGCCCATCTCTGGGAACCCTGCTTCCCAGGTAATGGGCATTAATCTAAATACCTTTGTTTAGCTCACAGGAAACATCCTGACCAGGCCTACCTGTGAATGACTGTGGGAGGAAGAAATTAACACATCCCCTCTGGAGGCAGATAGGAATCAGGAAGTGTTTTGCTTTACTCCCTTCCATTTTTGTATAAAAGGAGCCTGAGTTCTAACTCAGGCAAGATGGTTCTTTGGGCACAAACCCACCATCTTCTCGGTCAGCTGGCTTTCTGAATAAAGTCGTTATTCCTTGCCCCAGCAACTCCTCTCTCGATTATTGGCCTCTCCTGTGGTGAGCAGTACGAGCTTAGCCTCAGTAACATATACTCATTAAAAAACTCCCCATATTCCCCCCTCCTCAGTCCATGGTAATCACACAACCACCATTCTACTTTCTGTTTCTATGAAATTGGCTACTTTAGATACCTCATATAAGTGGAATCATACGTATTTATCATTTTGTGACTGGCTTATTTCACTTAATGTCCTCAAGTTTCCTCCAAGTTGTAGTACGTGTCATGTTTCCTAACTTTTCATGGCTGGTTAATATTCAATTGTATGTAAACACCACATTTTCTTTATCCATTCATTGGTCCATGGACACCGGGGTTGCTTCCACCTCTTGACTATTGTGAATAATGCTGCCATAAACGTGTGTGCATCAATATCTCCT
Organism: Mesoplodon bidens; assembly: GCF_964165515.1. Taxonomy (NCBI): domain Eukaryota; kingdom Metazoa; phylum Chordata; class Mammalia; order Artiodactyla; family Ziphiidae; genus Mesoplodon; species Mesoplodon bidens. The sequence goes on from NC_138171.1 coordinate 44,423,204, forward strand.
CAAGACACTGCTTTGAATTCTCTGGGGTATATACCCAAAGTGGAATTTTTGGATCATAAAGTAATTCTATTTTTAATTTTTTGATGAACCACTATAATGTTTTCCAGAGCAACTGCACCATTTTACATTCCCACCAACAGTGCACAAGAATACCAGTTACTCCACATCCTCACCTGCACTTGTTCTTTTTTTTTTTTATAATAGTAGCCATCTTAATGTGTGTGAGGACAGTAGAGTCTTTTGAATATTGAAGACAGGCTTATCTAATCATCTGTTTTAAACACCTGCTTTTTAGTGCAATTTCTCTAGCTCTTTATGTTTCAGCCAGCTTTTTTCCCTTTCTTCTTTTTAAAATTCATTAATTATTTTATTTATTAATTTATTTTTGCCTGTGTTGGATCTTTGTTTCAGGCTTTCTCTAGTTGTGACGAGCTGGGGCTACTCTTCGTTGCGGTGTGCGGGCTTCTCATTGTGGTGGCTTCTCTTGTTGTAGCTCACAGGCTCTAGAGCGCAGGCTCAGTAGTTGTGGCACATGGGCTTAGTTGCTCTGCAGCATGTGGAATCTTCCTGGACCAGGGCTGGAACCCGTGTCTCCTGCATTGGCAGGCAGATTCTTAACCACTGCGCCACCAGGGAAGTCCTCGCTTTCTTCTTAATTGTTTCACAATGGTTATCTTTTTCTGTGCTCAACTCGGAGGTGAGAGATTATCTTATTCCCTGGGGTGTGTCACTGTGCCCTTCTCATGGTAGATTCCATATAAATCTTAACAGGTAAATACATTGGAAATACGACCATCATCTGAGGTGAAATATGCAAGAGGCCTACTGTCATACTCTCAGATGCTTATAGAAGACACTACTAAGCTAGAAGTGAAGTCTGTACTGCAGTATGATGCCTTTACTACCTGGGGGCTGCTGGCTCCACTGGGGGCTTTTCCAGTGCCTTAGGCAACTAGACCTGTGTATTTGTGTCTCCCTCAGTAGGTTGTAAGCACCACTGGGAGAAGGCACCCTTAGAGCCACCTCTTTCTGGTCCCAAGCATTATATTTGGAGATGCCATGTTAAATCACTTCAGACATGGAGAGCCTCAGGTGCTCCAGGACTAAACCTTGAATCAAGTCCAGTGGAGACCTGAGCATCTGGAAGGCTGTGGAGAGGAATGTAACCTCCACGGCCGAGCCCACTTTGAGTAGCTCCCTGCTCTCTACTCAGCGCCTACAACTGTGCTCAACCCAGTGGGTGCTCAATAAATGTTTGACCATCGTCCAAGTCTGTGTGTAAAGGAGGCAGGGAATCCTACTAGAGCAACGCAGACGAGGCTCTGGCGAGAGCGGGGCCGAGCGCCGGGCCAGGGTGGAGGCCGGTGCTGTGAGCTCTTGGGCAGCAGGGCTGCGCCGCTGTCCCTTGGCACGTACACCCAACACAGCGCCTGACGCCGAGCAGGTGCTGAACAGTGGCTGGCTGGGGCTCCAGGAAGATGGCCTGCCCTCCACGCTATTGCTGGCTTCCTTCCAACCGGAACGACTCTCTCAGACCCAATCAGGACGCTGGCTCTTTGCCTTCTGCCGGACACCACCCAATCACAGTGCGCGGGCGGGAGAAGGGCGTGAAGTTCAGCAGCGCCATGACACTTCAGGGCGAAGAGTTTAGGGCCCCGGCGCCGCCTAGCGGTAGGTGAGATTCAACCGCGCTTCCACTGCGCCCGAAGGCATCTTCCCAGGCTCTAACCCCGGTCCTTGCAGGACCCGTGAGAATAATATCGGAGGGGGTTTCACTGGCTCCAGGAGAGGCTGGTCGCGGAGCCTTTCGGGCCTCCTCGGCGGCGCTTTGCGTCCGAGCAGAGGCCGGCGTCAGCCCCGCTGCGTCCAGAACCCGGCGCCCAGCGGCGAACCCGGGGAAAAGCGCTGGACCCACGGCGCCGCCCCCGGACCCGCTCCCTGCCGGCGGGCAGGGGGAGGCCCGGCCCGGGCGAGGGAGGCCGGGCGCCGTGAGCTTCGCGGACGTGGCCGTGTACTTCTTCCCGGAGGAGTGGGGGTGTCTGCGGCCAGCGCAGAGGGCCCTGTATCGGGACGTGATGCGGGAGACCTGCGGCCACCTGGGCGCGCTCTGAGGCCCGGCCCTCCCGTTTAACCTTTTTCTTGTGACCGGGGGACCCTTAGGCTTCGGTCCGGGCGCGCCTGAGAGTGTGTCTGTTGTTGGGAAGGGTCTTCTCTCCGAGTGATCGGGAGGCTGCACCCCACCCCTGCAGAGGAAGTACCTTCTCTAGGCTCCATCCTCTCACCCTGTCCGCTGTTCGCCCTTTTCCCCTAGGATTTGCAGGCCCCAAACCGGCCCTCATCTCCTGGATGGAGGGAAGGAAGGAGGCATGGAGCTCGGAGGCCAAGGATCCCGAGGAGGGGCCGAGGGGCCCAGGATCTGGGATAGGTGAGGAAAACTGAGCTGAGCTGGAAGTCAGCCTCTCTTGGGAGTGAGCCGGGCGGCCCTTTCTCCCAGGAGCCCCTCCCCCTACCTTCCCCAGCCCTTCTCTTTAAAGACCCCAGTTAGTACGAATCCAGTGAACCCTCTCTTCCCAAGTTCTCTTTACCACACCTGGCGTCCTCCTTGCCTTCAAGGGAAGCTGGTCCCACTGGTCCGCACTGTGGGTTTGGGGTGAGGCAGCTCTGTTGGGGATTGAGGTCTTTTGCCTTCTTTCTGCTTAGAGTACTTAGAGCATTGCTGTCCAACAGAGCTTTCTTCAGTTATGAGGATGTGCTGTATCTATGCTGTCCAACATAGAAGCCACTATCCACATGTGGCTATTTAGAACTTAAAATGTGGCTAGTGTGCCTGAGGAAGGGAATTTTAACTTTTAGCTAATTTAAGCCTAGACGCCGCCATATTTCTGATTGGCCTTGCAGAGGGGCCAGTTCACTTGGTCAGGTTTCTTGGCCCGCCTTTGGCTCTAAGGAAGTACCCTGCCATTTGAAGCTGCCTAGACCCCTCAATATAAGTAATTTAATGACTTGCCACCTTCCAATTAAGATGGCAACAAGTGTTTTTGTGTGCTTAAAAGGCACTGAGGTCTCAGTTTGGGAAATGTTTTCACTGAAATGCTCACATCTAAGGTCTTTAACCAGGGAGAGGTGTTAGCTTCCCTATGAAAAGAATTCAGCACTTTCTTATGAGAACACTATACAGTTTTGGAGGCCCTGAGTGAGGAAGAAGGGATGGTACTTTTTCTGAAAAGGGGAAACTTGTGCCTGAGGCAGGTGGGGTATCTCTGGATGAGGGGGTCACACTCAGACCCCTGTGCCTCGGATGAATGGGTACTCAGTCTCATGTGCTGCTCCATCTCCATACACAACTGCCTGCTTCCCAGAGAGAGAGAGAGCTATGTGGTTCACAGCACCCTGCAATCTTCCCCTGGCTCCAGTGTAGCTGTTGCTTTTGAATAATTAGGGCACTGGCCACCCATAGAAGGAGAAGTCCTATTCATGTCTGGACTGTGGGCAGCTCTTTGCCTTCCCCACACCGTTAGACGCAGGTAGGTCCACTCTGGTTACCGTTCCCATGTTTATGGTCATGTGGCATCCACTTTTCCCAGAGGGCTCACCTGGGCTAGCACCAGCTGCTCCACGCAGGACACACCTGTGCGCTATGACCGCCACTTCCACCCGAGCAGGTCCTCTGTATCCACAAGTGCAGACGTACTTGCACAGACTGTGGGTGCCGCTTTGCACACGCCCATCCCCCCACCCCCAGCCAACATGGGCTCGTGCATTGGGTAAGCACCGCCACTACTGCCTACAAAGTGCTTGCCAGGAAAACGTGCTCTGGAACCGGCTCACCCACACGGGAAAGAAGCCCTGCTGGTGGTGTGACTGGGGGCGGTGCTTCTGCCAGAGGCTTCCTTGGGCATTTACAGCCAGGCGCACACACAGGCAAGAAGCGTTCTCCCTGCAGTTGGCATCTGCTTCTACTCCTCCCTCCTGCTCAGCCAAGGGCGCATCCACTCTGCTGAGAGGCCTTTTCCCTGCACTGAGAGTGGGGAAAGATTCAAGAGAAAGTATGCCCTGAAAGCCAACCAGTGGATCCATCAGACAAACAGGAAGAGGCAAAGGTGTGGGAGAGCTGGGTAGTCCCTGTGTCAGGCTCCATCCCTGGGGATCAGGCCCCCCCAGTTCAAATCCACTATTTCTCAGACAGATTCCAGGAGTATGGGGGACCTGGGTCACATGCTGTGAAGGCTTATGATGGAAGATATCTCTTTTCATCCGAGTGTTGGCCATGCAGGGTGAGCAGAGGCATGAGAGGGAAAAAAAGGGGGAGATGTACTAAGTGATAAGGTGTGTGCCTGCCTTGAAGTCCCCCTTCAGAGAGCAGGATATAGAATTAATCAGGAAGGTGCCTGTGAATTACTTTACTTAGAAAGGGACAGGTTGGGGACTTCCCTGGTGGCGCACTGGTTAAGAATCCGCCTGCCAATGCAGGGGACATGGGTTCTAGTCCCGGTCCAGAAAGATCCCACATGCTGCCAAGCACCTAAGCCTGTGCGCCACAACTAAGCCTGCGCTCTAGAGCCCACGAGCCACAACTACTGAGCCTGCGTGCTGCAACTACTGAAGCCCGCGAGCCTAGAGCCCGTGCTCCGCACCAAGAGAAGCCACCACAGTGAGAAGCCTGCGCACAACGAAGAGTAGCCCCCACTCACTGCAACTAGAGAAAGCCCGCGCAGCAACGAAGACCCAACACAGCCAAAAATAAAATAAATAATTTTTTTTTTTTAAAAAAAGTGGGGGCTTCCCTGGTGGCGCAGTGGTTGAGAGTCCGCCTGCCAATGCAGGGGACGGGGGTTCATGTCCCGGTCCGGGAGGATCCCACATGCCATGGAGCGGCTGGGCCCGTAGGCCTGCGCATCTGGAGCCTGTGCTCCGCAACCGGAGAGGCCGCAGCGGTGAGAGGCCTGAGAGGCCCGCGTACCGCAAAAAAAAAAAAAAAAAAAAGGACAGGTTGGAACTAGCCTACATGAATCTGTTAAGTCCTTCAGGACTCATTACCCTCTCCCAGGATTAAGTACACTGCTTGCTCAAGTCTGGGTTTATGGTGCAATGACATCTTAGGCAAAGGTGAGGTTTGTCAGTCTATAAGGTGAAGTCCATGTGTACTAACTATAATCGGAAGTTGTACTTTCAGGCATTGCCTCTCACTGAGCATGAAACAAGGAGAAATTAACTCGAAGACTTTCAAAACCCAATTTAGAGCTGCCAGTGCAACACAGGGGACATTCCAGGTTCAAATCTCATCCCTGCCTTTACTAACAGGTTCTGGGCAAGCTGCTCAACCTTCTGAAATGTCCTCATAATGACTCTGGAAGGATAATCATCCTCATAGGGACTCTGAAGATGAGTTTCAACTGAGATCATTTATATCAATTTCAACCATGCCATTTTTAAAAATAAATTTATATTTTTATTTTTGGCTGCATTGGGTCTTCGTTGCTGTGTGCGGGCTTTCTCTAGTTGTGGCAAGCGGGGGCTACTCTTTGTTGCGGTCTGTGGGCTTCTCATTGCGGTGGCTTCTCTTGTTGCGGAGCACGGGCTCTAGGTGCACAGGCTTCAGTAGTTGTGGCACGCGGGCCCAGTAGTTGTGGCTCGCGGGCTCTAGAGCGCAGGCTCAGTAGTTGTGGTGCACGAGCTTAGTTGCTCTGCAGCATGTGGGATCTTCCCGGACCAGGGCTCGAATCCGTGTCCCCTGCATTGGCAGCTGGATTCTTAACCACTGCACCACCAGGGAAGTACCTCAACCATGCCATTTTAAGTCTTCTGTCACTTATAGACATTGTTTTACTCTGATGCTTTTATAAAATGAAGATCTTCAAGGAGATTCATAAAAAGGACTTTTTGACAAATAAGACTTTTGATGACTTTTAGATCTTACCACTGAACTGGATAAAAAATTACAAAACTCTAACAGGAAACCTGATGGCTTCTTCCAGATTAACAGGAATTAATTACCTGGGACTGAATGAACTGATAAATATGATTTATAATTTTATGACTTTTTGTCTAAAATATTACTGGCTGGCTTTTAATCTCTGTTTTCCAGAAAACCTTTCCTCTTATGCTATGACCTACAACAAGTTGATAAAGTATACCTCTGTATTGTAAATGAAGATGAAACATTGCTCTTTTTCTCTCTGCCTGATCCCTCCAGGATTTGGCTTCTCTAGCTAGCTCCCCTCTGGACTTGATGGCTTCTTGCGACCAGGTTACAACTAGTTATACTAATCATTGAAATTTGTTCTCTTTTTGTTGTTCTCAAATTGCTTATGCTTTGTGTCTCTCTCTGCTGTACTATGACCTTATTAATGTTACTAGCTATATTACTTATATCCTGTCTATTTTATAAGATTGTTACCTCTTGCATTACCTAATGTATCATCAGGCCTCCAACAAAATTAATGATGGCTAAATGTCTTGAGGCAATTGATCATATATATAACTCTATGTAAAATAATTTTAACAGTGAGACTCTAGATATGGAGAAGCAACAAGGGAAAACATTTCCTGGATTATAGGAATAGACTAGTAAAACACACGATCCAGAGAATTTTAGGTTATTAACAGAGCCTAATCCAAAAATAATACATTGGGGGACCTCCCTGGTGGCACAGTGGTTAAGACTCTGTGTTCCCAATGCAGGGAGCCTGCGTTCAACCCCTAGTCAGGGAACTAAGATCCCACATGCATGCCGCAACTAAGAGTTCGCATGCCACAACTAAGGAGCCGGTGAGCCGCAACTAAGGAGCACATCTGCCCCAACTGGCACAACCAAATAAAATTTTTTAAAATTAAAAAAAAAATAAACAGAAACAGCACATTGGGTGGCTGATCAATGAAATCTTCCTCTGACCTAGGAATGAGAATTCCATGACAAATTGACCATGAAATGCCTCCCAAACCTTGGTCGAATTTATGACCAAGAGGGGCCCCTGTGTGGGAGCTCCCTGGTGGCCTAATGGTTAGGATTCCGGGCTTTCACTGCCATGGCTTGGGTTCACTCCTTGGTCAGGGAACTGAGATCACACAAGCCGCTGGGCGTGGCCAAAAAATAAAATAAAAAAAATAGAGGGGGCCCTGTGGAAAGGGAACCTTGCCTGACATTTGGCAAACAACAAATGCTGCCGGCCATCAAGTTATCAGCCACTGCAGCCACCAGGCCCTCCTACTCCCTACCAAGGTGTGCCTTGAGGGAAATTCAAGATGGAAAAATTCAGGAAACATTCTGTGCTCTGGATACTGGCTAGATAGTTAAGTTGCATATATAAAGAACAATTTCAACAAGCCCAGACTCTTGCATCTTCCCATATATAGAAAAGCCCTAAAATCATTAATTTGAAATGTCTGTTTTTTTGTAATTAGCAATAATGTTTTGATGTTCAAATATATATATATTTTTTTCCAGCAAAAACTGCTATATATCCTGGCTCCTCCCTTACCTCTTTGGAGCAGTTCCTCAGAGCTGAGAGGATAGTCCTCAGTAAGGTCCTGGAATAAAACTCAACTCGCAACTTTTAGGTTGTACGTTTTCTTCCGTTGGACAAAATGTTTGTTCTTCTCCTTACTAGCAAGTACCCTCTGAGATTTTCCTCATCAGTAGAACCAGGATGATAATCATCATTTCACACATGGTAGCAAAAAATAAATACGTTGAACGTGTAATATGTTGGGCATGGTACCTGCGCACAGGAAACGCTAACGTTAATTCCCTTCCCCAAAGTGCAAGGAGGGAGTTACCCACTATCGCAAGCGAAGGCTCCTCTGAGAAAGCCAGGAAAGGAGACCCAGGGATATTCCAGCCCCGGGTTGGCCAGAGTGGCTCCGTCGCTCAAATCCTTCCCTCCCTCGGCTAGGCTGCGCCTCCAAGAAACAGAGGATCATTACTGATCCCAGGCGGGGTCGTCCCTTCCCGCCTCCAGACTCCCGGGCAGTCACCCGACACCGAGGGTCCAGTTTTCTGCCCTTACGCTTCCGTTGGCTTCGTTCAAACAGGCCGCTTTTGGCAACACCCAATCAGAATACGCGATCTTGGGCCACCGCCCAATGACCGCGTGCAATAGGGGGGAAAAGGGCGTGAAGCCCAATCGCAGCGCCATCACACTTGAGGGCAAAGAGGTTAGGGAGCCGGCATGGCGCTCCGGTCAATAAAATCGATAGCTGGAAGCTGCCTGTGTTTCAGGCAAAGGCGGTGCAGTAGCGGCGCCGCCATTTTCCCCGAAGGCATCTTCCGGTGCCTTTCACCCAAGTTCGGGCAGGAGTTTCCTGAATAACAGCGAAAGGTTTCCGTTAGCGCCGCCGGCGGCCGATTCCTGTTCCCTCCTGATCTCCCCAGGCACGCTCCGCCCGGGTCCGGCTTGGGCTCCCAAATCCCGGGGCCCGCCAGCGCCCAGCGGCCAAGGCCGGGACCGGGAAAGCCGTGGCGCCGGCTTGTCGGGTCCAATGGCGCGGCCTTCGGCTCCGCTCCCCGCGCGGGGACCAGGAGAGGCCGGACCCGGCCGGAGAAGGGGAAGGAGGCCGAGGGCGGTGAAGTTCGGGGACGTGGCCGTGTACTTCTCCCCGGAGGAGTGGGAGTGTCTGCGGCCCGCGCAGAGGGCCCTGTACCGGGACGTGATGCAGGAGACCTACGGCCACCTGGGCGCGCTCGGTGAGGCCCGCCCCAGTCCGCTTCCGCGGGACCCGAAGGGATGGAGGAACTGGGGGTGGGAGTCCAGAGCGTCCAGAGTCCTGGCCTGCGAAGAGGTTGTGTCGGGCGGGAGGACAGGGGCTTGGCAGGAGATGCCACCGGGTAGATAAGTCTACCCAGCGTTATGTACGAGCTGGGCCTCTGACTGATTCTCCTTCCCCAGGGTGCGCAGGTCCCAAACCAGCCCTCATCTCCTGGTTGGAACGAAATACCAATGATTGGGAACCGGCTGCTCTGGATCCACAGGAGTGCCCAAGGGGGGTAACAGTCCAAAGAAGTAAGTGAAAAATGCCTCGGAGGGCTTGCAGCCTCTAATGACTCAGTCCAGAGTTTCCGTGGCTAGGGGGTACCTATGACCCACGCTCCATTTACCATGTTCGTTTTTACAACTTCAGGGTTCCTGTCTCTTTCATGGTGTCGAGTCCCTCTACCAAAGATTCACTTGTCAGTTTGTAAACTGACCACCTGCAGTTGTCTGTTGTGTAAATGGATCAGTGAGCTTTTCAAAAGAGCTACAACCCTCCTTCCTCCTTCCCAGGACTCTTGTCTCCAGCATGCTTTGAATTGGGTTCTGACTGAGAGAGCCTATACCTCTGAGTTTTCCAGGTTTTGGTTGAAGGGATCTTATGGGGAACAGTGGCCTGGGGTGCAGGGGCCTCTTATTGCCCTTCTGGCAGAATGACCCCGATCAGTGCAGGAATCTGCAAGTCTCCTCAGAATCAAGCAAGGCTCTGATTAAGGCCCGAGGGGCCCCCCAGATCCACCTACAGGGGCAGATGCAACTGTCTGGGCTGGAGTTTCTGTGCCAGATTCTCTAAGAGCAGGGCTATCTTTCTAAGATTCAGATCGGACATGATATTTCCTTGCTTAAAACCTTTCATTTTTTGCCAAGGCAGGTTGTCAAATGGCTGTCAGTTATATCTAAGACACTTGGGGAACTTGGTGAAAATACAGATTCCTGGACCCCATCCCAGAACGACTCATTTACTCTTATGGATGTCTATGAACATATACATATTTTAATAGCCTCAGTTGATTCGGATGTACGTTTAGGTTTAGTTCTCACAGTGTGGTCCTCAGACCAGCAGCAGCAGCAGCATCACTCGGGAATGTATTAGAAAATGCAAATTCCTGGACCCCATCCTAGACATGTTGAATCTAAAACTGGGGGTAGGGCCCAGCAATCTGTTTCATTAAACCCTCCAAATGATTCGGATAACAATAAAATTTGAGAAGCATTGGCTTAAAGGGCCTTATGACCTAGTCAATGCCAAATCATACCTCATTTGTTTCCACTTCCTGCCTTATACTTACCTCTTCAAAAACTTAAAAAAAATTTTTTTTAATTTTAATTTTTTTATTTTATTCATTTGTTTATTTTTGGCCACATTATGCGGCATGCGGGATCTTAGTTCCTGGACCAGGGATCGAATCCATACCCCCTGCAGTGGAAGTGCTGACCTCCAGGGAAGTCCCCAAAACTTTTTTTTTAATTAATTAATTTATTTATTTTTGGCTGAGTTGGGTCTTTTGCTGCACGCAGGCGTTCTCTAGTTGTGGCGAGCGGGGCTACTCTTCCTTGCAGTGCATGGGCTTCTCATTGCAGTGGCTTCTTTTGTTACAGAGCTGGGGCACTAGATGTGCGGGCTTCAGTAGTTGAGGCTCACGGGCTCTAGAACGCAGGCTCAGTAGTTGTGGCGCACGGGCTTAGTTGCTCCGCAGCATGTGGGATCTTCCCGGTCCAGGACTCGAATCCGTGTCCCCTGCATTGGCAGGAGGATTCTTAACCACTGCGCCACCAGGGAAGCCCGCAAAACCTTTTTAAAGTCAGCTTAATCTCCTCCAAGAAACCTTCCCTGATTTCTCCAAGCTGGATTAGGGGCTCCTGTAATACCCTCCATATTTCCATAGCTGTATGTCACACCTGGTTGGCTGTCTTTGTCACTAACATTCCTTGAAGACGGGCCGAGTCTGTTTTATAACCTGTAACACTGTAATAGGAAAGAGTAGGAGCCCAGTGTTTGTTAAATTAATTTCTCCTTTGTGTTCCTGTAGAAACCAGAACCAGAAAGAAGAATGAAGAGAAGGAAGTATTCCCGCCTAAGGAGGCACCCCGAAAGGGGAAGCGAGGCCGCCGGCCCAGCAAACCCCGCCTGATCCCCAGGCAGACATCCGGAGGTCCCATCTGCCCTGACTGTGGTTGTACCTTTCCCGATCACCCGGCCCTGCAGAGCCACAAGTGTGCCCAGAATCTGAAAAAGCCTTACCCTTGCCCAGACTGTGGGCGCCGCTTTTCCTACCCGTCCCTGCTGGTCAGTCACCGGCGGGCACACTCTGGGGAGTGTCCCTACGTTTGTGACCAGTGTGGCAAGCGGTTCTCCCAGCGCAAGAATCTCTCCCAGCACCAGGTTATCCACACAGGCGAGAAGCCCTACCATTGTCCTGACTGTGGCCGCTGCTTCCGGAGGAGCAGGTCCTTGGCCAATCACCGGACCACACACACGGGTGAAAAACCCCACCAGTGCCCCAGCTGCGGGCGTCGCTTCGCCTACCCCTCCCTGCTCGCCATCCACCAGCGCACACACACCGGAGAGAAGCCCTATACCTGCCTGGAATGCAGCCGGCGCTTCCGCCAGCGCACTGCCCTGGTCATCCACCAGCGCATCCACACGGGCGAGAAGCCCTACCCGTGCCCGGACTGCGAGCGGCGCTTCTCCTCCTCCTCTCGCCTGGTCAGTCACCGGCGGGTGCACTCCGGAGAGCGTCCCTATGCCTGCGAGCACTGCGAGGCCCGCTTCTCCCAGCGCAGCACGCTGCTCCAGCACCAGCTCTTGCACACGGGAGAGAAGCCCTATCCCTGCCCGGACTGCGGACGTGCCTTCCGGCGGAGCGGTTCCCTCGCCATACACCGCAGCACGCACACCGAGGAGAAACTGCACGCGTGTGATGACTGTGGCCGCCGCTTTGCCTACCCCTCACTGCTGGCCAGTCACCGGCGCGTCCACTCGGGTGAGCGGCCCTATGCCTGCGACCTGTGCTCCAAGCGGTTCGCCCAGTGGAGCCACCTGGCTCAGCACCAGCTCCTGCACACTGGGGAGAAGCCCTTCCCCTGCCTCGAGTGTGGCCGTTGCTTCCGCCAGAGGTGGTCTCTGGCCGTCCACAAGTGTAGCCCCAGGGTCCAGAACTGTAGCCCTAGATCTGCTATAGGGGCGCCTAGCCAGAAAGGCAACGCCCTTTAGAATGGGAAGTACTGTGTAAGTTCTTTTCGCGGAGGGGCCCAGAAAAGGGAAGGAGCCCCCGGTCATACAGGGCAGAGTCAGAACTAAAACCCAGGTCTCTTGCTACACAGAGCTGAACTTTATTCTTCCACGCTGGCTGCCTTAATACATGTGTCTAGAACAGACAGTCCCAGTAGGAGAAGTGACATTATTTGGTTAAAGTTTTCCAAGCTACCCTATCCTAAAAGAATTTCTGTGTGTGGATATTGGGCTAAAAGTTCTCCCCATCTAATTTACGGGCTTTGTGTTTTCTAGTTTGTGCATGCAGGGATTACCTGTCCCCTTGCATGCAGTCAGGAGGATCCCGTTTATGGGGAGCAAGATCTCCTCCTCCTCTGCCTCTTCCTCCATGCCAGGTTTAAACAAACCTGGTTTAGCCCCCTTTTGACAATATTCCTGCCAAGTGGTCTTCTCCCCTTTAAAACCTCCCTTGATAGGGAGCTCACTACCTCACAAGGCAGGTCATTTCACTGGGGGACAGCTCTGACAATTAGAAGGCCCTTAAGAACAACATTCTCCTTCCCTGGAAGCCTTGCCCAGAATATGTTTAAAACTTGATCTACATGGCAGCCTTTCAGAAAACTTAACCACAAATACTCTGCCCCCATGTTTTCAGGTTAATTAGCATTAATTTGGTCAGTCATTCCTTAAAGATAGGTTTTCAAGTCCCACACATGATCTCTCCCCAAACAGGTGCTGGTTTTTCAATGTCCTTTTTAAAGGATCATACAAAATAAGCCAGCATCACAGTATACACTGTACCTCCTTGGTCTGTACTTGTTTTAACAGCTCTAGATTGCATTGGATTTGGGGGTGGTAGCAGTGTACCAGGAATTTATTGGGTTTCAGACACCTAAATACCTAAGCTTTTTCTTTTGTTCTAAAACCACATGCTGTGAAGTAAGTCATCTGCATCCTGTGTTTGGAAAGTTGGTTCAAGATGGGTCTGGGACATAAGCGCAGTGAGCTTTGGGAGAAGATTAATTTTAAGGAAAAACAGGGGAGCTGTGGTCTAGGCAGCAAGAAGTAGAACCAGGACCAGCTTGTACTTTATCTGGTGGATTTGGATTAGTCCCAGGCAGCCAGTAGCTGGAAAATTCTTGAGAACTGGGTCTCACTCCTCCCTGAGTCTCATCAGAATCAGGAGACACTAGCACAGAACCTTCCATGAGTCCTCTGTGAACATTTGTCATGAAATGAAGTGAGGCCATTCAAGGAGGTTAAAGAGTTAGGTAACTGAATACAAAGCAGGAAGAGTCTGTAGTCATCAAGTTGTGTTCATGCCCTGCCTCCCTAATAAAAGCTCCAGACAGCAGCAGCAATGTGTTTTAATTTTGATATGCCTCCATGGCACCCATTCCTAAGTAGGTGTGCAGTAAAGCTTTACGGAATTAAGTAAACAAGGCCTACCACTTTGCCTTGGGTAGCTGTACCAAATTGGAATTTCTAAACGTGACATATCGCATATTCCAACAGCTGGTGTGGGTCATCCTCTTACCCCTGTTGCTTCTTCCCTCACTCCGCCTGATATCAGCCCCAGGGGGGTGTAGCTGGGGCACAGGGTATTTGTAATTACCTGTTCTCGTATTTTGCAAGTTGCATTGTAACTGTTTGTTTCTCCTTGGATTGATGGGCTACCCCAAAAGCAGGGGTCATACCAGATTGGGTTTCATTAAAATGTCTGATGAATGATTGTGTTCTGTGTGGAATTACTGTTTATAAAATGTAAATCTAGTTCCTTGACTAAGTAGACATTTTTACAGTTCTGATGGAAACCTGCCCTTTCCTAGCAGAAACCTATTAGAATTCTGCCTAACCTCCTGTTTTAGAACTGCCTCTTTCCCCTACCTCTATCACCAGGCTGACCCAACTACTTCCTTACCTAGGAATTTTAGAAATTTCTTTGGGCCTGGATTGTAACTCATAAACTTGGGAGCCGTTGGTAGGCAAGTCCCAGTATGTGGTCTGTGGAGGGCCGAGATGACAGACAAGTTCTTAAGTTTCCTAATGCAGTTCAGTCCCAGGATCCCTTTGACAATTAACTGTAGTCAGTGGGAGATCCCAGTATTCTTCCAAGTAATTCTCCCTTCTGCTTCAGGTAGTTTAAGGTGAGTTTCTGTTACTTGCAACCAAAAGAATTAACTAATCCACAGCCCCAACATGGGTATATCTCCCATCTGTCTTCATGCCTATATGTGAGCTATGAAGAAAAAAAAATCACAGTGCTGCTGAGAGGGGCCAGCCTTTCCACTCCATCCTCAGCTGAACCTTCAACATTGTTTATGTCTTTTATAGCCCCGAACCAGTGACTGCCTTCCCCTTCACCAAGAAAACACAGGATGTCAAATAGGACTCCGTTAACATTCCACTCCCTGCTGTGACTCCATATTTACCAGTGTGATCACTCGTACTTGCTTCCCCACCTCATGGGAAGTCCCTCATACGCAGAGCTTGTCAGTATAGGTGTGCCTGGATTTCATCTACTTATGCCCTCTCAGGGACTTTGCTCCATCTATTATTCTCTCTTAGTTTTATGGTTTCAGAGTCCCTCTCTTGCCTGGAATATATACATGCCAACCTATAAACATGGTAAAATCTGTCTTTGAAAACAAATTTCCCTTTGGCTTCTGTCCCCATCTCCTATTTTCAGCTAAGTTTTTTTTTTTTTTTTTTTCAGCTAAGTTTTTTAAAACAACAGTAGCCTACATTCACTACATCCACTCTGTTTATTCTTTGGCCTACTGCAATAGTATTCTAGCTATTTTGTTGAGCATTTATGATGTGCCATGTACCGTGGCATTAAGCATTTTATATACATGCCAATCTATAGTTGGTACGAGAACCCCATAAAGTCAATGTTAGGAGATGCTCCTCCATGGGTCTCTCATGTTGCTACACACCTTGCTGAGTATGCCAAAAAACACAAGGCTCTGCCCTCAGCAAATTCTCAGACTTGAGCCAATTCCAGACCTAGAGACCCTTGAATAAGGGAAGGTTGGGTCCCCTTGATGAAGGACCATGTTACATTGGCAAAACACTGTAAAACTTCTTCCTACCCTTTTCCAAATGTACCTACAGCCATCTACCAGGGTGGCTGGGCATGGGAGAAGGGAAGTAACTAGAGTTTTCAGGGATTCTAATTCTTAGAGATCCAAATGAGAGAAATGTATTAAATAAGACAAAATGTTCTTCCAGAAATAAACCCTTGTATTTATGATCAACTGATTTGCAACAAAGGTGCCAAGACACTACAAGGAAAGAAAGCCTTTTCAACAAGTGGTTCTGCGACATGAAAAAGAATGAAGCTGGGGACTTCCCTGGTGGTCCAGTCTGAACCTGCCTTAAGAATCTGCCTTCCAGTGCAGGGGGCGTGGGTTTGATCCCTGCTTGGGGAACTAAGATCTCACATGCCGCGCGGCCAAAAAAAAAAAGTAAAAAAAAGTAAAATAACTCAGGAAGGACATAAGAAACTGGTAACAGAAATTGCCTCTAGGGAGGGGAAAGGGACTAGAGGAGAGACTTTTTGTAAAAACTTGAAGCATAATACACAAATAAGTTCACATATCACAAGTGTATGGCTCAATTTTCACAAACTGAACACATCTGAGTAACCAGCACCTAGAACAGGAATCAGAATCTCATCAGCACCCTAGAAGCAAAAAAGGTAACCCTCTATCCCGCTTCTTAATAGCTTGCATTAGTTTTGCCTGTTTTTATACATTATATGAATAGAATCATGTATACTATTTTGTGTCTGGCTTCTTTTGCTCAACATTTGCCTATAAGATTCATCCATATTATGCATGTGGTTGTAGATGATTCATTCTCATTCCTGAATGGTATTCCATTTAGTGAATATCCCACTTTGATTATTCATTCTCCTGTTGTGGATAGTTTCCAGTTTTGAACTATTGAAACTCGTGTTGCTGTGAGCATATGTCTTTCAGTAAACATACATATTCATTTCTGTTGGGTATACACCTAGGAATGAAATTACTAGGTCATAGGGTATGGCATATTTTCAGCTTTAGTATATACTGCCAGCTTTCCAGAGTGACTGTACCAAGTGACACTCCACCAGTAGTATAAGAGTTCAACACTTGTGAAACTTACTTTTGACTACATATTCCTTTGCATTTGGTTATATTATGAAATAAAATGCAGGGACTTCCCTGGTGGTGCAGTGGTTAAGAATCCACCTGCCAATGCAGGGGACATGGGTTCGAGCCCTGGTCCAGGAAGATGGCACATGCCGTGGAGCAACTAAGCCCGTGCACCACAACTACTGAGCTTACGCTCTAGAGCCTGCGAGCCACAACTACTGAGCCTGCATGCCGCAACTACTGAAGCCCATGCTCCTAGAGTCCGTGCTCCGCAACGAGAAGCCACCGCAATGAGAAGCCCGCGTGCTGCAAGGAAGAGTAGCCCCTGCTCGCCACAACTAGATAAAGGTCGCGTGCAGCAGCGAAGACCCAAAGCAGCCAAAAAATAAATTAAATAAAAATTTAAAAATTCATGTGAATTTGCATTTTCTTTCTTTTTTTAAAAAATTTATTTATTTTTTGGCTGCTCGTGGCCTTTCTCTAGTTGCAGCGAGCAGGGGCTACTATTCCTTGTGGTGCACGGGCTTCTCATTGCAGTGGCTTCTCTTGTTGCGGAGCACAGGCTCTAGGAGCGCGGGCTTCAGTAGTTGTGGCCCATGAGCTCTAGAGCGCAGGCTCACTAGTTGTGGTGCACGGGCTTAGTTGCTCCGCGGCATGTGGGAACACTGTGCCACCAGGGAAGCCCCACGTGGATTTTAAAGGTAGATTTTCAAAGTGGTTTCACTGTGGGGATGGAGAGCTTTTTGTTACATCTCTAGAACTTTCCTTCTTTGATTTTTATGAATATTTTGTTGGAAAAGTTTGAAAATAGTCTTTAACTTTTGACATTTTAATTATGTGTCTTTGGTGTGGGTCTCTTTGGGTACATCTTTTTTGGGACTCAGTGTTTCCTGGACTTGGCTGTCTGGTTCCTTTGCCAGGTTAAGGAACTTTTCAGCCATTATTTCTTCAAATAGGTTTTCTGTCCCTTTCTCCCTCTCCTCCTTCTGGGACCCTACAATGCAAATGTTAGTCTGCTTGATGTCCTCTCAGTGGCCCCTTAAACTATCTTCATTTTTGTTTTGTTTTCTTTTCTTTCATAATTGAGATTTTATTGGTTGTTTTGAGGATCAGTACACAGGCATTTCAATTTGTACACAATTCATTTTTTTTAATAAATTAATTTTATTGATTTGTTTTTGGCTGTGTTGGGTCTTCGTTGCTGCGCGCGGGCTTTCTCTAGTTGCGGCAAGCGGGGGCTACTCTTCGTTGCAGTGCATAGGCTTCTCACTGCAGAGGCTTCTCTCATTGTGGAGCACGGGCTCCAGGCGCGCAGGCTTCAGTAGTTGCAGCACATGGGCTCTAGAGCACAGGCTCAGTAGTTGTGGTGCACGGGCTTAGTTGCTCCACGGCATGTGGGATCTTCCTGGACCACGGATCGAACCCATGTCCCCTGCATTGGCAGGCGGATTCTCAACCACTGCGTCACCAGGGAAGCTCTGTACACAATTCTTAACATACATACCAAAAACCTAAAAAATTATGTAGATGTGATTCTTTTTTTTTTTTTTTGGCTGCGCTGTGCAGCTTGTGGGATCTTAGTTCCCCAGTCAGGGATTGAACCTGTGCCCCCTACAGTGGAAGGACAGAGTCCTAACCGACTGGACAGCCAGGAAATTCCCATGATTCTTTTCTTTTCTTTTTTTAAGTTTATTAATTAATTTACTTAGGCTGCACCAGGGCTTAGTTGTGACATGTGGGATCTTTAGTTGCATCATGAGGGCTTCTTAGTTGAGGCATGTGGACTCTTAGTTGTGGCATGAGGACTTCTTAGTTGCGGTATGTATGCAGGATCTAGTTCCCTCCCCAGGAATCGAACCCAGGCCCCCTGCATTGGGAGCGCAGTCTTACCCACTGGACCACCAGGGAAGTCCCCCATGATTCTTTTCTGAACAGTTATTCCAGTGCCTTTCCAGCTTAAAATTTGGAGGCAAATTTTCCTTAACAGGATATCAAGTACCCATATCTTCAAATGTTGATATGCTGTTACATCCTAAGTCCCACTAAATTCACAATTTAATATCGTATACACTACATACTCAAGTTTTCAATCATTCACAGCACATTAACAAAGTTATTAGGAAAACTGGACTACCAGGACCAAAGATGTTACAGAGTGCACAAAATTCTGACCAGGAGAGCCAAGATCAAGGAGTGGTTTACTTTAGGAAACAATTCTACCAAAAACAACAAGGGAAGAGAAGTAATTTAAAGTGTTCAAGGGACCTCTCTGGTGGTCCAGTGGTAAATAATCCGCCTTCCAACGCAGGGGATGTGGGTTAGATTCCTGGTCGGGGAACTAAGATCCCACATGCCATGGGGCAAATAATCCCACATGCCACAACTACTGAGCTCTTGCGCCTCAACTAGAGAGCCTGCGTGCCACAAACTACAGGGCCCACATGCCCTGGAGCCCACTCTCCACAACTAGAGAGAGAAAACCCACATGCCACAACTAGAGAGAAGCCTAAGTAGACCACATGCTGTAACGAGAAAGATCCTGCATGCCTCAACAAAGATCCCGTGTGCCACAACTAAGACCCAACGCAGCCAACAAAAAAGGTAAATAAAATAAAATAAATATTTAAAAGAAAGTGTTCAAGACATTAAATGTACAACTGACTCCAAATTGCCATTTAGTATGCTTTGTATTATAGGATAGAAAAGCTACCCCATATGGAATGTTAAGCTGACACCGAAGACAATGAGAACCTCCCATATTCAATATCCCACTACTTTCTGGTTGTACCAAAAAATAAACAACCAGCAAATGACTTCACCTCTTTAAAAAAAGCATTTACAGGGCTTCCCTGGTGGCGCAGTGGTTGAGAGTCCGCCTGCCGATGCAGGGGACGTGGGTTCGTGCCCCGGTCCGGGAGGATCCCGCATGCCGCGGAGCGGCTGGGCCCGTGAGCCATGGCCGCTGAGCCTGCGCGTCCAGATCCTGTGCTCCACAACGGGAGAGGCCACAGCAGTGAGAGGCCCGCGTAGAGAAAAAAAAAAAAAAAAATTTACAGCAGCAACATGGATGGACCTACAGACTATCATACTGAGTGAAGTAAATCAGACAGAGACACAAATATCATGATAGCACTTATATATGGAATCTAAAAAAATGGTACAAATGAACTTATTTACAAAACAGAAATAGAGTCACAGATGTAGAAAACAAACTTATGGTTACCAGGGGGAATGGGGGGGAGGGATAAATTGGGAGATTGGGACGGACATATACACACTATTATATATAAAGTAGGTAACTAGTAAGGACCTACTCTATAGCACAGGGAACTCTACTCAATACTCTGTAATGGCCTATATGGGAAAAGGATCTAAAAAAGAGTAAATAGGGACTTCCCTGGTGTGCCAGCCAGACTGCCAAGAGCCTTCTCGAAGCTGGGCTGCCTGGCTGCTGTCACTCTCCCCTGCACTGGAGCTGCTGGGACCTGCGGTGGGGACCCTATTCTTGTTTTTTGGGGATTCTTTTTTTTTTTTTTAATATTTATTTATTTATTTATTTGGCTGCTCCGGGTCTTAGTTGCAGCATGCAGGATCTAGCTCCCTGACCAGGGATTGAACCTGGGCCCCCTACATTGGGAGCGCAGAGTCTTAACCAGCGAAGTCCCCCTTTTTGCTGTTCTGATCGGGCAACTTCCATTTGTCTTCCGGATCACTGGTCTGTTTTGGTTTTTTTGCATTCTCTGATTTCCTGCTGCTTTCCACTAGTGTATTTTTCATTTCAGTTAATAAATTCAAAAGTTCTAAATCTTTGTTTTTCATATCTTCTAGCCCTTTGATGATTTCCTCACAGATTACCTCTCCGGATTCATCCACTTTTCTCCTGAGTTTGATGAGCATTTTTATGACTGTTACTTTGAATTCTTTATCTGATAAACTGCTTGTCTCCACTTTGTTTAGTTCTTTTTCTGAGGTTTTGTCTTGTTCTTCCCTTCTGAAGATATTCTGTAGTTTCTTCATTTTGCCTAACCCTCTGTGTTCATTTCTACGTAAATCAGCTTCATCTCCCAGTCTTGAAAGAGTGGACTTACGTAGGAGGTGTCCTGTGGGCTCAGTAGTGCAATCTCCCCTGATCAACAGAGCCAGGTGCTCCAGGGGTATCCCCTGTGTGGGCTGCATGTGCCCTCCTGTTGCGGTTGGGCAGCAAATGTTGCAGGTGTGCTGGTGGGTGCGGTTGGTCCCCTGGGTCCTCAGGGGAAAGCAGGGGCAGGGTGCGTGGTGTTAGCTAGGCTGATGGAGAGTGACAGAAATAGTGCTCACCAGCACCAGGCCAGCTACGTGGAAAGAAAGTAAAAACAAATGACGTCTGCCAGTGCTTCCATCCCCAGAGAAAATTCCACCAGACCCCTGCCCCTCCGGTGCATGCCCTGAAGTTAGTCAATGATCTCCTTCTTGTATGACCCAGGCGCTTTTCAAGCTGCTGCCTCTGTGCTAGGACTTGGAGCAAGTGAGTTTCTGCGAGAGTCCTTTAATAATTGAGTGTCTTCCCTTTCCCACGGCCCTCGGGCTCTCCCAGATGTAAGCCCTGCTGGTTTTCAAAGCCAGATGTTTTGGGGGCTTGGCTTCCCGGTGCAGGTCTCCCAGGTTGAGGAGCCTGATGTGGGACTTGGATCCCTTGCTCCTCAGGGGGAACCTTTGCGGTTGTGATATCCCTCCTGCTTGTGGGTTGCCCCAGGGGAGTGGGGGAGGTTCTCACTAGACCAGGACTCTGCCCTTCCTACCTTTCTCGATGTGGCCTTTTCCTTATATCCTTAGTTGTAGAAAAACTGTTGTGCTAGTCTTCAGGTCAGTTCTCAGAGATAGTTGTTCTATATGTAGTTGTAGTTTTGGTGTGTCTGGAAGGAGGTGAGCTCAGGATCTTCCCACTCCACCACCTTGATCCAGAATTGAAAAAAATCTTAAGAGATGATCTGACTCATTCCTCAGTGTTATTACTCATTTATGAGCTGTAATTTGAACACAGGTTTTCTGATTGAGGCAGGGTCCAGATAGTGTTATAATTACAATAACAACTATAAGCTCCTATTTATTGAGTACTTTGTGCAAGGCGCTACCCTAAGCACTTAGCTGAACCTAACTAAGTTCAACCGAAACGGGAGCCAGAAGATGACTCTGAATCCGGCTCTGCTACCCCGTGAGCAGTCACCTGCCCCGTCACTCAGTTTCAGCGTCTGTAAAAGGGGAGACATCTGTGACCTTGGAGCACGGGCCAGATCAAATACTGGGTAGGAACCCATTTCCACAGCCCACGGGGCTAGCCCTGCCCGAGTACCAGAGCTCACTCCCTTACCTCCAGAACCCGCCTCAGTCTTGCCCTTGGGCTTTTACTCACCTCCAAGCCCCGGACCTGCCCATAAAAGGTCTCATGTGAGTAGCAGAAATGAGTACCTTTACTCCGTTAGAACCTCTCTCTTAGATGCCAGACCCAGAAAAGCCAGATCAAGAGAAATCCTGCACCGCCGGCCACCTTCGGATATGCAGCTACTTCACTCTCGGCCTTTCAAACAGACCGCTCCGTAAAGACCAATCAGAGCCTTCCTTCTTCCCCCAGCGACCGGCGCTGTCCAATCAACGCACGCTATCTCTCCACGGTTACGCCGTGGAGTCCAACCTCCCTTCCGGTTTGCCCCTTGGCATGGAAGGGCAGATAAGAAAGGCGAGGGATGTTGAGGCCGGAGGGGCACCATCTTAGTTAAGGGCAGGACTGAGGGCCTTCAGGACGTTTTCCAAGGAAGGGCGGAAACAGATAAATTGCGTTTCCACATTTTCCGGAAGCCTCTCTGCTTAGCACAGAAGGGTTTCCCACGGCGCCGCCCCCCGTCCGGTTCCCGGTGGCGGATGTGCCCGGGGAGGCCGGGACCGGGCGGACGAGGGAAAGCAGCCCAGGCGCCGTGAGGTTCGTCGGATGTGGCCGTGTACTTCTCCCCGGAGGAGTGGGTGTGTCTGCGGCCCGCGCAGAGGGCCCTGAACCGGGACGTGACGCGGGAGACCTATGGCTTCCTGGGCGCGCTCGGTGAGGCCCGGCGGCCCAGCCAGGACCCAGTAATCTGTGGGAAGCGGGGACTGATGCGCCCAGCGGCGATGGGCTGGAAGTGTGGAGCATCGAGCAAGCGCCCTCAGTTCTCTTCTCGGGTTCTCAGCCGAGTCCAGTGTTTTCCTTTGTGAGGATTTTCAGGCCCCAAACCCGCGTTTATCTTTTAGGTGGAAAGAGAGGTGGAGGCGTGGAGCCCAGAGGCCCAGGATCCAGATCTCTGCAGCTGTGAGCAGAAACGAGGGAAAGGTCCTTCACTTCAAACCCCAGGTTGTGACCTTTGACAACCTCCTCACCCACTCGGAGCCTCAGCACACACTGCCCACTCCAGAGCCCCTCCGTGTCTCCCTGCACCTCATCTGCAGAAAGGGCTCAACAGAACAGCTCAATTGAGACTGGTAGCACTCCTGGGGCCGCGTTGCCACCATCTCTTAGGAAGGCACGTTCCAGTTCTGGTTCTGGTGCACCTTCAGCCACCCTCAACTAGTGTTCAGTTCTCGGGCTGAGGCTCCTGGTCCCTCTTCCAAGTCCCACTTGAGGTTACTTCACTGAAAACCATTCACCTAACTGGCTTTTCTTTCTGGATTATTTTCTCCCTTAGTGCATTCTGTTTTCTGGACTGTATCTCTCCCGCTCCTCAGAGACGGAGTACCCTCGATGCAAGAGCCTATTAAAGGAGCTGGTGCTCCCTGGAATAGAGGGCACGCTTTGGGCCTGTCCACACTGGGGAAGCTCATCCAAGGATTCTGTCTTTTAGCCAGAGCAGGTCAAGTAGCTAGCAGGGACACACATGTGGTGTCAAGCCTCTGTTGGCATTGTTTGGTCTTGAGGACTAAGAGGTGGCCTTAAAGAGGACAGTGGCTTCAGGTGAGGAACTCTCCTGCCCCACACTTGCTCTGCACATAGTCACAAAGGTATCAAACTTAGTGAGCTTAAAGGGTTTTTTCTCCAAATTTTTATGAACTAGTAATTGCAGTGTGCTTTTTTTTCTTCCAGATATTTGCATGTTTCCTGGATTTTGCATCTTTTTTTTTTTTTTTTTTTGGCAGTACGCGGGCCTCTCACTGTTGTGGCCTCTCCCGTTGCGGAGCACAGGCTCTGGACGTGCAGGCTCAGCGGCGATGGCTCACGGGCCGAGCCGCTCCGCGGCATGTGGGATCTTCCCGGACCGGGGCACAAACCCGTGTCCCCTGCATCGGCAGGCGGACTCTCCACCACTGCGCCACCAGGGAAGCCCTGGATTTTGCATCTTTTGAGTAAAGATGTATTCTTGGGCCACAGCAGCTGGAAATATGATGCTGGGGATTTTTTTTTTTTTTTTAAAAGAAGGAGTATACTACTTGTGATTAGAGTCGAAATCAAGGCATAGTTATCTTCCGTCTTAATTTTTACTGTAATGTTTGTATATGTCAACAGTTGAGAGGTCTTTCTGACCTATTTAGATTTGCTAGCCCTACTTTAGAACAGGAAACTCTTGAAGGAATAAAAGCAAGGAGGTGGGGGGGACTAAGCATGTCTGCATGTCAGGAGTGGTGCTAGGTGGCTCAAATATCTCTTGACCAAAAGACTGCTTCTTCAAATACCTGGATTCCAAAGATGATTATTAATGGAAACTGAGGGTTATTTTTACTTCACCACATAGCCTCTCCTGAATTGGTAGACCTGGATTCCAGGTTCAACTCAGTCCCCACTAACTGTGTGGCCTTAAGCATATTATATTATTACATTATTCAGATGTAAACTGAGAAGTAAAATTTATGAACTATAATGACCTCCTGCGTGTTTCCTAACTTCTCATAATTATCTGATCAAGATTCTTCAACAAACATTTACAGTTTGGTGGGCAATAAAACAATTTGAAAGCATTTTTGTATTTTTATAACGATTGGCAGGAAAAACATGACACCAACCACTTACGAGCAAACAGGTTGTCTTGAACGTTGCAATCTGATGGTTAACAGCTAAGTGTACTGTACTTAGCTCCATCTTCTTAAGTTTTCTCCATTCCTAGTGCAAAGAGAAATGATTTACAACATAGTACCTGAATAAACAGAAGTATTTTTTTGGTCCAAGTGAAATGCTTTACCGCTTCTCTTTACATCAAGTTGATTCCCTGTTTTGTTTTTTTTAAAATAAATTTATTTATTTTTGGCTGCATTGGGTCTTTGTTGCTGTGCACGGGCTTTCTCTCATTGCGGCGAGCAGGGGCTACTCTTCATTGCAGTGCACGGGCTTCTCATTGTGGTGGCCTCTCTTGTTGCAGAGCACAGGCTCTAGGCACGCGAGCTTCAGTAGTTGTGGCACACGGGCTTAGTTGCTCCACGGCATGTGGGATCTTCCCAGACCAGGGCTCAAACCCGTGTGCCCTGCATTGACAGGCAGATTCTTAACCACTGCACCACCAGGGAAGCCCCTGATTCCCTGTTTAAAAGGAGACTTATTTCTGAGGATCTGTTTTTTTCCTTACTCCATTTCTACACTGTTCATACAGTGAAGTACCTCCAGAACTCAAAAAGTTTTTAAATTAGCACATAATTGTTGAGGCAAAATCAGCAGAAGTCAGACTTAAAGCCAGAAAGTATTTCCGGTGAAAAACAGCAAGGACAAGGCCAGAACATATAAAGACCGAAAAGGCACTAGCACGATCAGCAAAGAACATTTCTGAACACAAAGGGGAGATTCGGCATGTAGGGCAGGCAGGAGGGCAAGCAAGGAATTGTTCCAAGACCAGGCTGTGGGCTGCTGCCAACAGAGACCTGGTAGATCTCATCCGTCTGTTATCTCCAGTGACCGGCCCCACCCTTAGCAACTAGAGTCTGCATCCTACCTGACTGCAGAAATATTCCAAAGGTGGGAGTGAAAACATCTAGCACCTGTAGTCAGTCCAATGCAAGCCATTAAGATGACCCGTCTCAACTCAAAAATAGGAAGACACTGAGTCTAGGAAGCAGAGGATACAACCCAAGGGCAGGAGGGAAGACCCTGGATGACAGCTGAGGCCCAGTCTGTTTTGGAGAGAGGGCTGAGGGCCCAAGGAGGGAGATTTCCCAGGAAAAAAAAAATGGGGATTTGAGATTTGATGCTCTTCTTGGTAATTTGCAACAACTTAAAGAAGAGCAGATAACACAGGAGAAAAGACAATTATAAAATTGAAGAAAAGCAAACAGTTGACAAGAAAAGAAGTATAATAATAGCATATATAGGAAATGTTATTTACAATAATTTATTGCAATGGGCTTCCCTTGTGGCGCAGTGGTTAAGAATCCGCCTGCCAATGCAGGGAACACGGGTTCGAGCCCTGGTCTGGGAAGATTCCCACATGCCGCGGAGTAACTAAGCCTGTGTGCCACAACTACTGAAACTGTGCTCTAGAGCCTGCGAGCCACAACTACTGAGCCCACGTGCCACAACTACTGAAGCCCGCGCGCCTAGAGCCCGTGCTCTGCAACAAAAGCAGCCACTGCAATGAGAAGCCCACGCACCGCAATGAAGAGTAGCACCTGCTTGCCACAACTAGAGAAAGCCCGCATGCAGCAACAAAGACCCAACACAGCCATAAATAAATAAATAAATAAATAAATATTTTATTGCATTAAGTATGTTGGGAAAAGAGGTCAAGGGAATGGGGCTAGAAATTAAGTATCAAGTATCATAGCAGGATGCCCATAGTGTCTAAAATGAGTATACCAAGAAAAAGCAAATTTTTAAAAAAAGTGTATTTTTAAATGAAAGCTCCAGAAGAAATGGCTAAGAGTGAAGTGTATTGAATCAGTTTAGGAAGATGAAAAATTTCCGGAATGGATGGTGGTGATGGTTGCATAACACTGTGAATGTACTTAATACCACTGAACTTAAAAATGGTTAAAATATTTTTTAAAAGAGATTAAAATAACTTTTATGTTATGTATATTTTATCACAATTTTTAAGAAAAGGGGGCTTCCCTGGTGGCGCAGTGGTTGAGTCCGCCTGCCGATGCAGGGGACACGGGTTCGTGCCCCGGTCCGGGAAGATCCCACATGCCGCGGAGCGGCTCGGCCCGTGAGCCATGGGCGCTGGGCCTGCGCGTCCGGAGCCTGTGCTCCGCAACGGGAGAGGCCACAACAGTGAGAGGCCCGCGTACCGCAAAAAAAAAAGAAAAGGAATGATGTTCAGATACACATTACAACATGGATGAACCTTGGAAACATTATGTTAAGTGAAATAAGCCAAACACAAAAAGAGGAATAACTGTATGATTGATTCCACTTTTATGAGGTACCAAGAATAGTAAATTCCAAGAGAAAATGTAGATTGGAAGTTACCAGGGGTGGGGAGGGGGCTGGGGGTTGGGGTGGGGGGGGGAGGAAAGGAATGGGGAAGGACTGTTTAACGGGTTCCAGGTTTTCTTTTGTGAGGATGAAAATCATGTTTTGGAAAATGACACTGGTGATGGTCGCACAACATTGTGAATGTAATTAATGCTACTGAATTGAAAACTTAAAAATGGTTAAAATTTTGCCATATATCACAATAACAAAGTAT
The DNA here is from genome assembly GCF_964165515.1 of Mesoplodon bidens. NCBI lineage: Eukaryota > Metazoa > Chordata > Mammalia > Artiodactyla > Ziphiidae > Mesoplodon > Mesoplodon bidens. The sequence goes on from NC_138171.1 coordinate 44,449,917, forward strand.
GTATTGATTGGAAAGGAAACATTCAGGAAACATTGTCCTACATCTTGTTTTGGGTGATAGCGTACATTTGTCAAAGCTCGACGGATTTCACACGGAAGATCCGTGCATTTTACTGTATGTACAACATAATTAAAGCTAATAAAAAGTTTAAAGTAGTTGCCTCTAGGGAACATGGGGAATGGGTAGGGAGGCTGCCTTTTTCATTACAAACCTTTTGTATTACTTTTTAAAAACCACGTACGTTAATTATTTTGGAAAAACTTAAACAGTAATTTAAAACTTCTCCACTCCAATTCCAGCCTCACCAAGCACCTTCCTTCGCCGGCGGCTCCAGTCCAGAAAATGAGCGAGCGGAACAGCCGGTGCAAGGAGTCGGGTCCGCTCCGCAGCTGTGCACCCGAGTGTAAACGTGTACCTGATCTCTACCTCGGCTGCCCCCAGGGTTTGGCCAGGTGTGTGCATCTTCCCGCAGGGGCCAGAGACCGGCTTGCGGATCCCGCTGCCGGGAGGCGCAGAGGCAGGCCATCGAGTTCGAAGTCCCGAGCTCCACAAACGCCGAGATCGTTGGTGAGTTCCAGATCCCGCCTACAGAGACTTCCGGGCGAAAACGCCCCGCCAGTCCCGCCTCGCGGCACAGCCGCTTCCTGCTGTCGCGGCCAATCACCGGCGTGCAACGCGGCCTGCGGGAGTGCTGGAAGCCGCGGGACGTCCATCTTTCTTGATGGCAGGAAAGCTCCCCTAGACTCCCACCCGTTAAAACTCACCTGCACGGCCATTGTATTTAAGGGCAAGTGGACAATGAGAAGCCAGACCGGCGCCATCTTTGATACGGTCAAGGGACGGCGCCCTTAAGAGCAGCCAGTAACAACTGAAGCCCGGATGTCGCCATATTTTCTGAAGGCACCTTACGTGGGGCGGGGGGGTGGGGGGTGGTCCCTTAACCCGGAAGTGACTAAACGCCGAGGGTGTTTATTTGTCCCCATCAGAATCCCGAATCCCAAACAGCCAGCCCTGCTACTTCGGTTCCCTCGGCTGAGTTCGGAGGCCAAGACTGGGCGGGGCCCCGGGCTCGGGAGCCCTTCCTGTGAACGACGAGTGCTGAGGCCAGACGAGGGGAGCATGCGGCCGCTGCTCCGGGCTGGAGGCTCCATGGCGCCGCCCTCGGCCCCGCTCCTGGTGCTGAGACCGGGGGAGACTGCACCTGGTTGCAAGAAGCCTACGGCCGTGAGCTTCGCGGATGTGGCCGTGTACTTCTCCCCGGAGGAGTGGGGGTGTCTGCGGTCCGCGCAGAGGGCCCTGTACCGGGACGTGATGCGGGAGACCTACGGCCACCTGGACGCGCTCGGTGAGGCCCCGGGTCAGAGTCCGCCTGCTCCTTCACTGGGGTTCACAGGGGAGATGACATAAGGACCCAGAGGATTGTGAGGCCTAATCCCGCACTATTCCACCAAGGACACCAGCCACCTCCCATCCCCAGCGCTTAAGGTACCCTCTCGGGAGTCCTTCCATCTCGCATCCGCTTCCTTCAGGCAGGAGTACTGCAGACGCTGTCCAGGTTGAGCCTAAATTCTGAGGAGGTGACCTCACCCTGACAGGGGGATGCCATCTTCCCAGGGCAGCCTCTCAGGCCAGCACTGTGATCCCTGTTCTCTCCCAGGATTCCCAGGCCCCAAACCAGCCCTCATCTCTTGGATGGAACAGGAGAGTGAGGCTTGGAGCCCCGCCGCCCAGGATCCTGAGGAGGGGGAAAGCCTGGGAGGAGCTCTGAGAGGTGAGGGATGGTCCCAAGTTTCCTCCAACCCCAGTATTCCAGGGCTTCCTGTCTAGCAGTGTTTTCTTTCAGATCGCCACCTCCAGCATCCCTAAAGGAATGAAAGAGTCAACAGATGTTGGATACGGGAGAAGGAAAAGAGGCAGACCTGATACAAATTTTTCAAAATTTGGTACAGTAGTCAAGTTGAGACCAGAGTAAGATAATCAGGAGCCTAAGTCTGAGACTCCCTCTGGTAGAAGCGTTGTTCATTCTCCCCTTTTCAGGAACAACTAAAATCCCCTAAGAATGAAAGCAGCTTCAGGTCTGCCTTTCACATTCTCAAACACGGCAAAGCAGTAATTGGCCAGTAATTGACAACTTGGTTCTTCTCCTTTCACCATCCCTCAGCAGAGTGATCTTGAGCAAATACCTTTACTCCTCTGTAAATGTCTTAACCCTGCAAAAAATTGAGAAACCACAATAATAATAGCTACTGCTTATTTATTTATTTAGGCTGCATTGGGTTTTAATTGCTGCGCGCGGGCTTTCTCTAGTTGCAGCCAGCGGGGGCTACTTTTCCTTGCGGTGCGTGGGCTTCTCATTGCTGTGGCTTCTCTTGTTGCGGAGCAGGGGCTCTAGGTGTGCGGGGTTCAGTAGCTGGGCCACGTGGGCTCAGTAGTTGCGGCGTGCGGGCTCTAGAGCGCAGGCTTGGTAGTTGTAGTGCACAGGCTTAGTTGCTCCGGCATGTGGGATCTTCCCGGACCAGGGATGGAACCCGTGTCCCCTGCATTGACAGGCGGATTCTTAACCACTGCGCCACCAGGGAACTCCTGCTATTGCTTACTGAGCATTTACTAAGTACTTAAGATGCTTTTACTCATTTAATCCTCCCAACAAACTTGTGAACTAAAGAAACCATTATGATTCCCATTTGACACATGAGGAAGCAAGGCCCAGATAAGTCACTCTTAAGAGATTTGAACCCTGTTTACCATCCTTTAGAGCCTGTGTGTTAATCACTGGGCAGTACTTTTCTGGCACTTCCTTAAGTAAAAGCATCCTATAACCTGAAATGATATAAGCGAATGTGTTTTAAAATGTAACTTGATTCCTGTTTCCTAGGAGATGCCCCAAACAAAAAGGAAGAGGAACCCGAGACAGGGCCAGGAGCCAAAGGATCCCAAAAGACTCCTAGGAAGGAGAGGCCTGAAGAGCTGGTTAAAAACAACCTTGACTCAACCATCAGCAAAACCTCGGCAAGTGCAGAGCCACCCAGGAAAGCTGCCTGTGACCAGAGCGCAGGTGTGCAGCCCCCGATCCTGGTGCCCAGCGTAGATGCTCAGGCCAGCCAGCGGCGCCACGTGTGTGCAGACTGCGGCCGCCGCTTCACCTATCCCTCGCTGCTGGTCAGCCACCGGCGCATGCATTCGGGTGAGCGGCCCTTCCCCTGCCCCGAGTGTGGCATGCGTTTCAAGAGGAAGTTTGCCGTGGAAGCGCACCAGTGGATCCACCGCTCCTGCTCTGGGGGCCGGCGGGGCCGGAGGCCTGGAATCCGGGCTGTGCCTCGGGCCCCAGTCCGAGGTGACCGGGACCCGCCGGTGCTGTTCCGGCACTACCCAGACATCTTTAAAGAGTGCGGGTGAGCAGCTCTCATTGGCTGGGCTTGAGCCTGACCTCAGCGCTAAGGACAAACTGGGCCCTGAGGGAGGCTCCTGAGTCAGGGATTTGGGACCCAAAATTCATCCCTTGGTTTTCCCTCAAGGATCCCTCGAGTTTCCAAACTTGTAAAAATAAAAGTGCCTGTAAAGATTTAAAGAGATTAAACTTGACACCTCCTCTCCCTAGTTTTTCTAAAAAAATGAAGAGAGTGAGATGCTGGACTTTTCTCAAAGTGTTATCTCAGTAGCAGGTACAACCAAGATCATGTGCAAACAGTGTCTCCAAAAAAAATCCCCACTGCTTATCTGCAGCAGAGGTAAATGCTATGGGGGACTAAGGCCGAGGAGGAGGCCTTAGATGTAGGGCATGGTCTAGCCCCGGGTAAATGACACCAACAGGAGGCTCAGGCAGTGAAGTGGGTGGAAAGAATACAGAAGCACCGGGTGCAGACCTAGTCTCTGCAACTTGCCCCCAAGGCGTAGCTGGTAAGTCACATGCTTTCCCTGAGCCTCAGCTCCTTCATCTGTAAAATGAGGATCAATAATATCTACCTCAAAGGGTTAGTGTGAAGACTGAAATTGTAACAAGATAATCTGTATGACACAGTAAATGTGCAATAAACATTTGTTGAAACACAATTGAAAATGATAGTCGATATTTTACACTTCAGACCATGAAAAGAAGTCTGCTAAGGAGGCAGGGATGGATAGCAACAGCTGTGTTTCACAGATGAGTAAACTGAGGATCAAAGTTTCACCACTACAAAGCAGCAAAGCTGGAAACTGGCACTGTGCCCACACATTATCTACCTCTTCTATGAGCAGTCAGATCTGGGCAGAACAGGGGTTGGGCTCAGGTGAGGGTGAAGTGAGGGAGCCAGTCTCTCCTGTCTGGGGGAGTCTCAACAGGAAAATGAGAGCCCCGCCACGGCCAGAGACCTTTGGCAGTCAACATTCAGTGACCATATATTGAGTGGCTTCTGTTGGAGAGAATGCCAGGTGATAAGGGAATCCCAAGATGAGGAAGGCTAATTTCCTTTATTCAGCAAACACCGTCTGAAGACTCTGGGGTTTTGTGCAGGGCACCAGGGACACACTGACTCAAGTCCAGTGTTCAAGACAGTGATTTGGGCTGTGATGGAGGAAGTCCAGAGGCACCACTTAACCCATCCTGGTTGGTGACATGCCAGGAAGTTTGGCTTGGAGAAGGAGGTGGTTGTGCTTCCCATAGCATTAAGAGGAATTGGTATGTAGTGAGATTTTCAGGCAGAGGAAGCAGCGAAGGAGCCTTATTTCCTAAAAAGGATATAAAAGGGACACAGCATGGAGTAAACGTTAAGGGCATGGGTTCTGGAGTCAGACTGTCTGGGTTCAGATCCTGACTCAATTGCTTTATAGTCGTGGGCAAATCACTTCTTGCTCCAAGTTACCTCTCTCTGCCTTAGTTTCTTCATCTATAAAACCCGGATATTAATAGCACCTACCTCATAAGACTGACATAACGATTAAATGAGATAACACAGAAGATAACAGAATGGTGCCTTGCATATTAGTGTTTAATAAACATTGGTTATTGTTATTATTCAAATACAACACAAAATAATATGTGAGGAGGACCAAGAGGAGACCGAGGAAGGTTTTCTGGAGGAGGTGGTTCAAACTAGCCTTGAAGGATGAGAAAGATTTCAGCCAGGATGGGCATGTATAGGGAATGGTTGGCAGTTCCACTTTATTGAAACATAAAGATTGAAAGTAAAGAATAATGGATGACAGATGCAGCCAGAGAAGTGGGACCAATCTGGGAGGACCAAAGATCCCAGCGGGGTCCTTGAAGTTCACCCTGTAGGCACTGAGGAGCCATAGAAAATCCCCGAGCAGTAGTAAGGCTGTTTGACAGGTCCCATCAGATGTCTTTGCTGGGACTTCCCTGGTGGTCCAGTGGTTAAGAATCCATCTTGCAATGTAGGGGACACCGGTTTGATCCCTGGCCAGGGAACTAAGCTCCTGAGTGCTGTGGGGCAACTAAGCCCACGCGCCACAACTAGAGAGCCTGTGTACCACAAGGAAGAGCCTGCGTGCCGCAACTAAGACCCAATGAAGCCAATAAGTAAATATTTAAAAAAAGAAAGATTCTTAAAAAAAAAAAGATGTCTTTGTCAAACAGTGTGGAGTGTGTTCCGTGGGAAGAGCCTGGACATGAGAGATCTGTTTGGCGTTTGCCTCCAGGTAGAAGCGATCAGGAGTGGGACAAAGCTAGAAAGCAAGATTCTTTCTTGCAGTTGCTCTTGTTTGCTGACCTTGGAATTGGGAAGAAAGGTACTCCTGAGAGGCTTCTGCCATAGAATTTGTATGGCTCAGTGAATGAACAACATGAGCTGTGAACAGGTAGGTAAGCAAGGGCCCTGGGCACTGGGCAAGGGGCAATCAGGAGTGGGAGGGTGTGATGGTCCAGGGGTGACCAGTGCTGGAGGGGGCGGGTCAAAGAGGAGGGGGAGCTGGACAGTGGAGGAGCCACCAAGGAGGGGGGAGCAGAACCAGGCACAGTGTGTCAAGCAGAGCTGTCTCAGCACAGGGCAAGTGCTGTCTGCTCTTTCTCGTTTATCCAGTTAACAAATACCTACAGGGGCTTCCCTGGTGGCGCAGTGGTTAAGAATCCGCCTGCCAATGCAGGGGACACGGGTTCCATCCTGGTTCAGGAAGATCCCACATGCCGTGGAGCAACTAAGCCCGTGCGCCACAACTACTGAAGCTGGTGTGCCCTAGAGCCCGTGCACCGCAGCTACTGAACCTACATGCTGCAACTACTGAAGCCCGCGTGCCTAGAGCCCGTGCTCCGCGACGAAGAGTAGCCCCTGCTCACCACAACTAGAGAAAGCCCACACCCAGCAACGAAGACCCAACGCAGCCAAAAAAAAAAAGAAAAAAGAAAAACCAACCAAACAAACAAAACAACAACAACAAAAAAATATCTACTAAGCATTTACCATGTACTAGGTACTATTCTAAGTGCCAAGGTATAGCAAGGAAAACAGACATAGGCATCCTCTTGGACTTTACATTCGGGTAGGGTGGGGAGAGACAAGTGATAAGCCAGTACATAAATAAGACAAGGTACTGTAATTGCAAATAACAAGCACTACAAAGGAACTAAAACAGAGGACATACTGGAAGTGCCTGTTGCGGGGGGATACCTAGGTCGGGCCTTGGTGAGGAGACGCTTGAGCTGAGACCCAAAGGATGAGAAGGAACCAAAGGGCCACTCAGCGTGGCCAGAAAAAAAAAAAAAAAAGCCAAGGGGAACCCGGTAGGGTCACAGGATGTGGGAGTGGGGGAGGGCAAGGTTTCAGAGGCGGGGGTGGGTGAGTGCCGGGGCAGGGGGGCTGCTGGGGGCAGGGTGTGGGAGAGAGGGGTTTCTAAACGGACCAGCAAGTGCCAAGTTCTGAGGTAGGGATGAGTTTGGGTGAGGTGCCGAAAATGAGTTTGGAGGCAGGGGAAGGAGGGTGGGGAGTGGGAAAGGGGCAGGTCACAGAGCTCTTGCTTGCCATGATGCGAAGTTTGGATCTGATTCTAAATATACTGGGAAGCCACTGGATCGTTTCTGTTTTTGTTTTGTGGTAAAATATATGTAACAAAATTTACCATTTTAAATATTTTTAAGTGTACAGTTTAGTGGCATTAACATTGCCCAACACTGCTCAACATTCACGATGTTGGGCAACCATCACCCCTGTCCCTCTCCAGAACTTTTTCATCTTCCCCAACTGAAACTCTGTACCCCTTAAACAATAATGCTCTATTCCCCCTTCCCCCAGCAACCACCATTCTACTTTCTGTCTTTGTGAATTTGACTATTTTAGGAACCTCATATAAACCACTCGGGGCTTTTAAGCAGAGTGTCAAGGGTCAAGGTAATCCGGTTTGCATTTTAAAAACCCACTCTGGGCTTCCCTGGTGGCGCAGCGGTTGAGAGTCCGCCTGCCAATGCAGGGGACGCGGGTTCGTGCCCCGGTCCGGGCGGATCCCACATGCCGCGGAGCAGCTGGGCCCGTGAGCTATGGCCGCTGAGCCTGCGCGTCCGGAGCCTGTGCTCCGCAACGGGAGAGGCCACAACAGTGAGGCCCGCGTACCGCAAACAAAACAAAACAAAACAAAACAAAAGCACTTAGAGTCTGGCATGCAGTAAGTGATCGATCAAGATAAGCTAATATTATTAATGTCTTAGTCACATCACAGAACCAACTGCAGCTCTTGCATAGTCGGCCAGTGTTCTGTTAGGGGAGCTTGGAAATGGAAGCACATTCAGATGGAGCATGAAAGCAAACGAGTCCTGTCATCCAGTAACTCATCTAACTTTTTTCTTTTTTTTAACATTTTTTTTTGGCTACGCCCAACAGCATGTGGAACTTCCCCAACCAGGAATTGAACCTGTGCCCCCTGAATTGGAAGGTGAAGTCTTAACCACTGGACCATGAGGGAAGTCCCTAACCTTTTTTTTTTTAAATAAGTTTATTTTTAAATTTTTATTTAGTTTTGGCTGCATTGGGTCTTCGTTGCTGTGCGCGGGTTTTTCTCTAGTTGTGGCGAGCTGGGGCTACGCTTCGTTGCGGTATGCGGGCTTCTCATTGTCGTGGCTTCTCTTGTTGCAGAGCACAGGCTCCAGGCACCCGGGCTTCAGTAGTTGTGGCACGTGGGCTCGAAAGTTGTGGCTCGTGGGCTCTAGAGCGCAGGCTCAGTAGTTGTGGCACACGGGCTTAGTTGCTCCGCGGCATGTGGGATCTTCCCGGACCAGGGATCGAACCCGTGTTCCCTGCATTGGCAGGTGGATTCTTAAGCACTGCACCACCAGGGAAGTCCCTCGTCTAACTTTTTATACTACAATAATGACTTAATAACGAGAATCCAGTTTGTTTCACAATGTCAGCAGGGGCCAGTAAATTTGAAGCGTTCATGTTACTTTTCTGGGAGCCTGGAGGAGGCAGCGCCAGGAGGCAGTGGAAAGGCTCGCATTAGGAGTCTGAAAACCCCGAGTCACTAATGGGCTGCCTGACCTTGGGTCATAACTGGGTTTCAGTTCCCTTCTGTAAAATGACTGAACTCTAAGGGACTGAGAGGCATTCGGCCCAGTGTCCTCAGTGAGAGCTAGTAAATGTGTGGAAGTACTATAGACAAACAGACTGACTATAAGGCACAATCACTGTAGGGATATTTAAGAAACTATTAGAGGAATGGTGGGGGGCTGGGGGAGAGGACATTCACTGAATATTCTTATGTACCTTGTAAATGAAAACACAAAAAACCAAAAACCTGAGGAATGAATTAGTTTGCCAATAATAGAAACATATATTTTAATGACCGGGTCACTGAGTGGGCCTTCTTGCGGGGATTGGGAAGAAGACATTTGGCCGGACAGCCCCTCACTCCAAGCCCGGCGTCCCCGTCTCCCCAAGCCCTCGCCGCCGCCAGCCCTCCCTCACCCGCGCCCGCACCCGCGCCTCACCTTTCACCCACCCGACCTGAGCGCGGACGCCGAAGCGGCTGCGGCCATCTTAACTACGGGCAAGAGGCCCTTGCAAGGCCACTAGCGGAACAGCAAGAGAAGACAACTCGAGGGGGGAATATACCAGATCATCAATGCCAGGCCGACACAGAAGCTGTTACATGCCTTTCGCTAAAGTAGAAGGACGGTAGAGTGTCACCATCTCCCGGCCCTGGGACCAACGAGTTCGCGTAACGGGCCGTTTCCCGCCATCCTAGAGTGGCCCCACCCAAAGCTACTTCCGGTCGTCTGGGCCCGGAGGGACCCACCCCCACCCAGCACCGCAGGCTGAATCACCAGCGTCCCAACCCGAGGATATGGGGGTGAGCCCAAGACTCCGACCCCGGCCCTGCTCTGGGATCCCTGCGCAGGTGCCGGTGAAGGCCGGGCGGGAAGGAGCTGGAAGAAGGCCGAGGGCCACGGGCTTCGTGAAGGTGGCCCTGTATTTCTTCCCCGAGGAGTGGGGATGTCTGCGGTGGCATACCTTAACCTGGCCGTGCTCGGTGAGATCCAGCGTCCCGGATCTCTGAAAAGGGAAGGGGGTGGGTGGGACGAACAGGACCAGGTGCCTGAATCCACTGAGCCTGACTCCAACAGAGTCAGGGTGACTGTTTCCCGGCATCCTCGCCAGATCAGCCTAAATTCATAAGTGACCCTCTCCGGTCAGATTTCAACACTGCAAAAACTTCTAAAAAAAAGTTCAGAACCTGTACCGGCCTTAAAGGCGCATGGCACACTAACCTCCACGGACTCAAACCAGATCTTTCCCTACAGGCAAGCCATCTCCTTGACTCCAGCTAAGTAGAATCTTTGTTCTTTGGACATGCTTCTAGCTTAATGAGCCTTTGTTCTTGCTATTCTGCTGTGTTATATATTGACCTCCAACTCTAACACCCTTCAATGCCCTTCTCAAATGCCATCTTCAAGAAATGGGGGGGAGGGATAAATTGGGAAATTGAGATTGACATATATACACTACTATATATAAAATAGATTACTAATAAGGACCCAGTATATAGCAAAGGGAATTCTACTCAATACTCTGTAATGGCCTATATGGGAGAAGAATCTAAAAAAGAGTGGATATATGTATGTGTGTAACTGATTCACTGTACACCTGAAACTAACACAACACTGGAAATCAACTATACTCTAATAAAAATTAGAAAGAAAGAAAAGAGAGGGAGGGAGGGAGGGAGGAAGAAAAAGAAAGAAAGAAAAAGAAAGAAAAAAAGAAAAGAAATGAAATTCCTCCTGGAGCTCTTCTGCCCTGTGCTGGAAGTCTCCTCTAAACTGTAGCTCTGTGTCCATCTCTATAGCCCTGAGCACAATCTGCCCAAAGGTCCTCTCTGCACCTGTGCCAGCAAAGCTCCTACCTAGTATCTCTCTTAGAGCAGGTACTTTATCTTGGTTCACCAATGTCTCCAATACCTGGAACATCTAGAAAAATGCCTGGCACACATGAGGTGCCCAGTAAATTTTCATTAAATGAATGCGTAGGTAGTCTTAAGAACTGTTTATTGGATGATTAGGGTTCTTCTCCAGTTTTGCCAGACCCCAAACCAGCCCTCATCAAATGGGTGGAGCAGGAGACCCAACTGTGGGGTACAGGTGCTCAGGATCCCCTGGAGGAGGAAGCCTGAGAGAAAGCCAGAAAGATGGGAAGTGGAGGTGATGTCCCAGTGTCAGCTGTAAGGGAAAACGTTTGTTGAGCAAGAAACACCACCTATGTGCTCTTTACTGCTAGCGTTACTAATTTTCGCTGACCTGAACTTATGACACCCACTGGAGATTGCAATCTTGACCTTCTCTTTCTCACTTAATTGGCTTTGAGGCATCCAAGTGGTCACATGATTAGGTCACATTGTATGAATCATCCAGACCATAGGTCAGTGGCAGTGTGTGAACTCAAGTTTAGGATGGAGGCAGTTCATCTGTCTTCCAGGTCCCTGGTTCCTATAACAGCTGCCCTTCTGGTTGAGAGTATCTCTTCTGGTTGGCCCTGGAGTGGGTGGGAATGTCCCTGACTTGGGAGCCCTCAACTGGCCAATTCAGTCTAGAAGGGGGCTTCCAGGGCTGGGTACCCATCTGAATGCTTCTGTCATTGTGAAGGTTGATTCTATCACCTGAACATATGTAGGCCTTGGAGAGTTAACAGGAAAAAAGGTAAGTTTTGAATCTGCTATGTTTCCCAGCACTCACTCAGAAAAATGATACGTTTGGAAGGGGTGAGCAGAAGTCTATCTGGGAGTTGTCATGAGGCTCTGGGGCCAAGAGACACTGACGTGGCCTTGGAGCCTGTGGCCAAGGCTCCCTGTAGTCAGGACTTTCCTAGGCCCTCAGTGTGTGCCCAGCTTCAACACCTGGCACACACACTACACCTCATCCCCACCCCAAGTGCAGTCATGCTTTACCTTTACCTTCAACTTGGCCCAGTGCGCTCTGTTTTGTGTTTTTTTCTTTTTTCTTTTTTGACCACACCATGTAGCATGCAGGATCCTAGTTCCCCAACCAGGGATCAAACCTGTACCCCCTGCAGTGGAAGCACAGAGTCCCAATCACTGGACCTCCAGGGAAGTCCTGGCCCAGTGCACTCTGGAGAGGGACCCTTTACTTGCAGCTTGTGCAGTACCTCTCATGCTACTTGCTGACTCACACAGGCAAGCAGGCCTACTACTGTCCCCACAGTGGGAGGTGCTTCAGCCAGAGGCCACTAGTAGACCCACCAGATTGGTACCATGGCCCTCAGGGTCTGACCCAGGGGTGCAGACTGTGCCCAAGGTTCTTCTCCAGGAGAGTCCAGACCCCCCTGCCAGCTTTCAGCACTACCCAGGGCTCTTCCAGTGTGTGATAGGGATGGGCACTGACAGGTGACAAAAAGCCATCACTCTTAATGGAAATTTTCTAGTTTCTTTTGTGTCCTTCAGGGGGCCTGAGAGGCTAAGAGAACTTGCTGGGTTTGAGCCCCTGGGCAACTCTGCACCCTTAGTCCTTACCCTCCACGGACCACCCTACAACAAGCCTCTCTCCTTGGCCAGGCTAAGCCCTCCCAAGTTTATGTCTTCCCCTTCCCTCCTGCTGAGATCAACTCTTTACTTGCCCAGCTCCCGTAGGGAGAAGCAGCCACTGGATACAGGGTGTCAGGCGGAAGCCTCAGGGGGGCCTTTGGAAGGAGGCAAACAGACAAGAGCTCCAGAGTAAACCCCAGAGCTGCTGAAGATGTGAAGTGCATGTCCATGAAGTGTGTGAAATGCTGTGACTGATTTAAGTGGCCAAAGGAAAAATATCAAGGCTTCTTAGGGCAGGGTATTTATGAAGGCTTGTGGGAAGCACAGACTAGACAGTCAATAAATGTGTCCGGTGAGAGAGAGGGTTTGGAGGTAGAAATGATGGAGAGAGTTGGTGCCATTTGCTAAGACAAAGACCCCAGGAGGGGCAGGTTACGGGAAGAAAGGGATGAGTTCAGTTTGAGCCATGCAGAGTCCGAGGTGCTTGTGGGCCATCCATGCCGGGGCAAGGTGGCAGGTGGCTCTGTGATCAGGAGCTCAGGAGGTAAATAGATGTTCGGGAGACGTCCTGTAGGGCATGTCGGGGGGGCGTAAGCTTACAGAAAGAGGGTCCTTCCGACCTTTCTCAGACCTCACCCTACTCTTCCCCAGTCGCCCCTACGATCTCCTGAAACAGAAGCTCCCGTAATTTCAGGCTCTATCAAGCTTCCAGTAGAGAAGGTTCTTTTACCCGCTCCATTTTTTTTACCCTCAACATTGGGGGAAGCCTGCTGTCACCCAGTGATGGCCAGCGACGAAATTGAACGTCTGAATTAACAGCGCGGAGCGGCCTGGGGTCTGGGCTGGAGGTCGCTGTTCCAAACCTGGGCGGGGCCGCAGCTGCGCCTCCAGCGCGACGGGCGCGGGGACCCGGCGGGGAAGCCGGGCCGCAGCGCCTCCGGGGCCGGGCGCCAAGCTCTGGGGAACGCCGCCTCCGGGCTGGTGGCAGCGCCTCCTCGGGCGCCTGTAGCCGCCGCGGCCATGTTGGCTGAGGGCTCGAAGACAAAGCCACCTGGAGACACCGGGGCGGCGTCATCTGGGCACGATGGCGCGGGAGCGAAGTCCGTGGGGCCGCGTTGCCGCCATCTCTTAGGAAGGCAACTTCCAGTTCTGGTTCTCGGTGCACCTTCAGTCACCCGCTCTTAGTGTTCAGCCACCCCCGTGGGCCCTCGAGGGGCCGTCCCTGGTCTCCCGGCCTCACGACGGCGACCCGACCCTCGGGCCCGGCCACGGAGCGTTCTGGATCGCGGAGGCTCCGCGGACCCCGGCGGGTAGGGGTGGCGCTGGCCCGCTGCCGGGGTGGCACTTACGATGGCGCCGCCCACGGCCCCGCTCCCCGCGCGGGGACCTAACGGGGCCGGGCGCCAGGGGGGGACACCCGAGCCCCTGAGCTTCGCGGACGTGGCCGTGTACTTCTCCCCGGAGGAGTGGGGGTGTCTGCGGCCCGCGCAGAGGGCCCTGTACCGGGACGTGATGCGGGAGACCTACGGCCACCTGGGCGCGCTCGGTGAGGCTCCACCTGCTCGCCTGCGCCCACAACCCCGTCCACCCCGCCCAACCTCTGGGTCCTGCACGTGGAGTGGGAGGCCCCAGAAAGTCGCGACCCTGGGCGGCGGCCTCCCCCGCAGCGTGGGCTTTGCGTTCTTCTCCCCCAGGCTTCCGAGGCACCAAGCCAGCCCTCATCTCCTGGGTGGAGGAAGAGGCCGAACTGTGGGGTCCAGATGCCCGGGATCCTGAGACGGGAGAGTGTCTTAGAGAAGCAGACACAGGTGAAGTAGTGGGTACTTTGTCCCATGGGGACTTCCTCTGGGTCTGACCCATCCTGCTACCCTCTGCCAACTCCTTACCTGCTCATCAGTTTCCCCCCTGAATTGCTTTCCCAGCTAAGGTTGTTATGCCTGGTCCCTGCCTAGCTCTGGATTCAGCCTAGAAAGGGGCTGTGAGTGTAACCCAGGCATACCTGCCTCACCACTCCCAGGTCCGCGGTATCTGAGCCCCTCACATCTAGTTGGTCTCTAAGCTCCTTGGAGCTCCGCATCACCCCGTCTGCTGTTTGCCTGCTCTCTAGCTCCTCTGCCACCTCCTCTGTTTTAGTTTACTTTCTTTTTGTTGTATTTTTGTAGCAGCCTCCTTTCTCTTGGCTTGCACGGTTTTCTTCCTCCACTTCATCCTGTCCACCTGTTGCACAGTGCCCAGCCCCTCTGAACTTGTCAATGCCAGTCACCTTCATGCCTCTCTTTGTGCTGCATCCTTACCATCCACTCATCCTCCGTGATCCAGCTAAATTGTTATCCCTCTGACCCCCATTTCCCCAGCCCGGAGGTAGAATGTACTGTGCCCCTGTTCCTTCCCTCTCTCTCTGTCTCTGCAGCTTTTCTTACCATCCTCTGCGGCTGAGGAAAAGGTGTCACTCCTAGCTTCCCTGCCTGTACCAAGCTGAGTCCCAGAGGCAGCTGTGGGTCCAGAAGGTGCTCGTATCTAAGAGGCTTCTCTGTCCCCATATGGGCTGTGGGTATCAGGGACCAGGATAAGCCAGGGTCTGAGCTCTCCCCTTATCTCCCAGCAGGTTCCAGAGACAAGGAAGAGAAAGGACAAAGAGAAGGGACCGAGGCACTGGGGAAGATCCTTTCTGTGGACGCTCAGCCTCCCGGGCTGACGGCTCTCAAACCCTTTTCTGCTGGGTTTTCTTATGGCTGGGAGCAGCCATCGAAGGTGCCTCGCCGGGGTCGCCCACCACTCTGTGCCCATCCCCCGGTCCCCAGGGCAGACCAGAGGCACGGTTGCTACATGTGCGGGAAGAGTTTCGCTTGGCGCTCCACCCTGGTGGAGCATCTGTACACCCACACGGGCGAGAAGCCCTTCAGTTGCCCTGACTGTGGCAAGGGCTTCAGCCAGGCCTCCTCTCTGAGCAAGCACCGGGCCATCCACCGAGGGGAGCGGCCCCACCGCTGCCCGGACTGTGGCCGGGCCTTCACCCAGCGCTCCGCCCTCACCACCCACCTCCGGGTCCACACAGGCGAGAAGCCCTACAGCTGTGCTGACTGCGGCCGCTGCTTCAGCCAGAGCTCCGCCCTCTACCAGCACCAGCGGGTCCACAGTGGCGAGACCCCCTTCCCGTGCCCAGACTGTGGCCGTGCCTTCGCCCACGCCTCAGACCTCCGGCGCCACGTGCGCACTCATACGGGCGAGAAGCCCTATCCATGCCCAGATTGCGGGCGCTGCTTCCGGCAGAGCTCCGAGATGGCAGCCCACCGGCGCACCCACAGCGGCGAGCGCCCCTACGCCTGTCCGCAATGCGGCAGGTGCTTCGGCCAGAAGTCAGCCATGGCCAAGCACCAGTGGGTCCATCGGCCCGGGGCAGGGCGGCGCAGGGGCCGGGGTGCCAGTGGGTTGCCTGTGCCCCTGGCCTCTGGCCGAGGGGACCTGGACCCACCCGTGGGCTTCCAGCACTACCCAGAGATATTCCAGGAGTGTGGGTGATGGCCTCAACGGTGACAAGGCAAAGGGTGAAGATCTAGACATTGTCTGAGGCCCAGGGTGGCCTCAGGGGCCTGAAACTCTGGCAGCTCTGGGGAAGCCACAGAATTCCCAGCCAGAGCTGGACCTGGGGGAGGAAGACTGTTTCATCTTAGGCCCTCATGAGCTTCATCTGCTGATACCTTGTTCCCTACTGTCCCAGACTCTAGAAGACCCCTTTGCTGAGTTAGGGCTGAGGTTAGAACCCCCACTAGACTTTCACTGTGGGGAAGAAAAGGCTGTTTCTAAGAGGATTGAGGTGGAGAACTTTGTTTTACCCACTGACTTTACTGCAGAAGTTAAAAACTGATGGCCGGGTACTGAATGTGGTCACATTCAGGACTGAATGTGGTCTGTAGCAGCCTTTAAATTTTTTTTTTTTTTAGCCCAGCCAGCATTTTTAAATGTTACGAATTATTGGTTAAGATTTAAAAATCAGGATATTTCACACAAAAAACCAGGTTTCCGGCCTCTCTTGAAAAATCCGAAGATTTGGCCACTCCACCTGAGCTCCCACAAAGCCACAGTTGGTGGGAGCTGAGGGGCAGTTGCCCCTTTGGATGGAGACCAGGCTCTCCAGTTCAGCATGCCCGCCACTCCTTATCACCTCCTGACCAGTGTCAGCTGGCACTCATCATGGCTCGCCAACATCTCTGGCAAAGCAGGCCCTCTCCATCTGGCATTTTTCTACTCATTTACATGACCTGTTGGGATTCTGTAGTCATTTGAGTTTGCAAACTGTAGTCTACAGCATTCAATTGTTCTTGAACAGGGATTCAGGTAGAGAGCATATTTGTATAAGGGTGGCAGGAGAGAAGTAAAAGGAGGCTTTACGTTAGATCTTGGCTCGTATTGCATTTTATGGTTTACAAAGTACTGTCTTGTCCATCAACTCATTTCACCCTCATAATTGCATATGGAAGGAAGCATCTTGCTTGGAGAGGACAGCCCATCAGGAAGAGGCAGTCAGGACTGAATTTTTTGCCCCAAATGGAGTGGTGTCTCCACCTCAGCACCACTTAGCTGACCTGCACTTCCTGTTTTTGAAGGGCAGGGGCCTGAGGGACCCCTCTAGTACTCCTTGGGCCTCCCTGGGAGAGCCCTATGGCTCAGGCTTTGCTATTCTAGGCCCAGCCAGGAGGGCCTCATCACATTTTTGAACTGGAAGAGATCTTAGCTTTTCCATCCTTTTGCATTTGGGGACACTGAGACTGGGGAAAGCTGAGCAACCTGTCCAAGGTCACACACGGAGTGAGATGCTAGGATTCTTTGTTTCCTGCTGTCTTTACCATACCACTCCTGAGTTCCTTGCCAGTGTCTCAGCCAGGGTTCTGGAAGCATCTTCCCACTCCCTGAGATGACACCCAGGCACTGACCTAGACTAGGGACAGAGCAGCCCAGTGTTAGTGAAGCCCAGGTACAAGATGACTGACAAAACAGCCACATAGCCAACAAGGTAAGGGAGAAACCAGCCTTAGATGAGAGTTCCAGGGCCAACAAAATCAAAGCTTGCACCTTCACTCTCTTTAGGACCTCCATCACCAACAAAAGGGGACAAGGCCAGGAACATTTGGGGTTAGTAGCCAGAGGGAACTGTACTATTCTATATTCCCAACCTCTGCACAGAATCCCTCCCCCATCACCCTGTGACTCCATCATCCATCTACCACTCATTCCTTTGTGGTCAGAGTCCAGCCTTGTCCAGGGATGGAAGCAGCCAGCCATGTGCAGACCCTTTCTTGCCTCTGGTCAGGATGACCCTTCCCCTCAAGTAGGAGTAGCAAGGACTTATGTCCTCAGTGGCCTGTGTGCACTTCCCTTCTGAGAACTCAGCCCTATGTCTGGCCTTAGGAAGAAACCAGATTTGTCAACCTAAAGAAACTTCTAAAGGAAGAGGTACAAAACTTGGGGAAAAGACACTGTTCAGGTAAAGTGATGGACTGACTTGATTCCAACCTAATCTTCCAATCTGACCCCACCAAGATCTCTCTTAGACTAAACTTCACCAGGAAGATTGGCTCATATGCCACCTGTCACAGGGGGAATGTGGGAGTGAGGAGAGGCACCTTGGCAGTAGTAGCTACCTTTGTACCAGCTTTTATTCCCCTAGAGAAGCCAGTGTCCAACCCATCCTTCCCCTGCCCCTCAGCACTGCCTGGGGAAAGCACAGCCTGCGATACCACTTCTCAGGTCAGCCTCAAAGCCAGGTCTGGGCCCTGTCTGAGCTTGCCAATTAAAGGTATAATCACTACTGTCTCTGAGTGCTCTGAGGTTTTCAAGATTTGCGTAGGTCCCCCAAACCAGAACCAACTCCTCTGCTTCCTGCCCTCGTGACCCAATTTCCCCCCCACTTAATATTTGAGTATCATGGAACGCTTAAGCCTCAGCCTCAGCCCCTTTTTAGCTCCTCACTCCTTGGCACGGATACTTCCCCTAACGGTAAGGCTCCCTTTTCTCTCCACTACCACAGGTTTTTGAGGCTCAGCCCCTGAAGCAATTTAAGCCAGGAAGAGGGTTTTCCTAGGGCTTCATTGGTGCGTCAGGAGAAATGCTTGTCGGCACCAGTGAAAACATGAGCCCCATCCACATGGCCAGAGTGAGAGGTCAAGGCCATGACCATGTACATGGCCCCTTCCTAGTTTGTCCAAGCCATGTAAAGGATAAGTATTGATTTGAGCTCCAAAGACCCCTAAATTTGGGGGGAGTATTTGTTTATGTGTATCTTTCTAGGAACAGTACGTGCAAAGACGTTTATGACTCAGAAGCTAAAACCTGCTCTAGGCCAATATTTTTCAAAGTAAGGCCTTTCTGCCACAGAATCACATGCAGTTATCTCTTCAAAATGCAGCTAGCTCCCTGGGCCCTGTCTCTAGTCTATTGTATCTCCAGTGATGGAATCTTATGGCTGCTAAAGTTTGAGAGAACCACTGCTCTGAACATAAAAATGTTATTTTCTAGCTGCTCTTAGCGTTGCAAGAGTAGGGGTTGGTGTCAGGGCCTGTTCTAAATGTGTCAGGCCAGCTGATAACTTCGCCATACACAAAGACTCCCATTTCCTTTGTTCTTCACAAAGGGGCCTGTGTCATGATTGGTCTCTTTCTGGGTACCTCAAAGCTTCTTGAATTTACCTGGGCATCTCTCGTAGCATCTGACAGAAGCCCACTTAGAGGGCTTGTCCTTTGCATGCAGGGAAGAAGCAGATCACACAGAAGCCCCTCTCACACAGAACCTTCGTCAGGACTCTCTTGGGTGTGGGCCAAGTTGTTTGGACCATAAACTGTGGCTGCACAGTGAATAGCTCTGCCCCAGTGCTGCTGCACACCGAGGGATGATGCTGTGGACAAAGTGGCTGCCCAACTCAGGACATGCACTTGGTCAAGTTGGAACCCTCATCAGAGTCTTCCCTGTGCTTAGAGCCTATCCCTGCTATGGGCATGTGGCCAGCAGAGGCTGGCTGCCTCTCAAAGGTCCATTGCATAGAGAGGACAGGTGCTGGAGGAGGCTGCCTGGAAGTCGGCCAGGTACTAGTGAGACTGAATTTCCACATGGAAATACTGGTGCCAGAGCAGACTGAAGCCCTGGCCCAACTTCTGCTAGTCGTGGGGCTTGTGGCCCATGCTATGATGAGTGCCGGCAGGGACCATGTCAGAGCTGGGGCTAGAGGACTCACCACATACTTTGCAGGGGACGGCTGCTCTCCTGTGGGAATTTTCTGG
Organism: Mesoplodon bidens; assembly: GCF_964165515.1. Taxonomy (NCBI): domain Eukaryota; kingdom Metazoa; phylum Chordata; class Mammalia; order Artiodactyla; family Ziphiidae; genus Mesoplodon; species Mesoplodon bidens. Next base: position 44,469,143 of record NC_138171.1, read on the forward strand.
TGGGTAAGCAGGTTGGAGGTCAGAGAAAAGTGGCTCATGAAGGAGACTTTTATCTCTCATTTGTGTGCTTTGGGGATGACCAGGAGGTGGCCCAGGTCCAGCTCTTCCCATAATCACTGCACTTGTAGGGTGTTCTGCCTGTGTGGGCCCTCTAGTGCTGGACCCTGTGAGCCATTCTTCATGAAGGTTTTAGGACAGACAGTGGGATGGGAGAGAGGCATGGAGCTGGAAGCTGATCCTCTGGAGGGCAGAAAAGGACTCCTGCTTTATTTGTAGGATGGTATCTCTATCTGTGATTCTGTCTGTAAGCCTCTACTGAGAACTGAGATCGCGTCTCTCCAGCCTTCTCTCATTTGGAATTCTCCAAATTCTTGTTCTCATCTCCTTTCAGGAGAATGGAAGATGCCATCTTTCCTCCTAAGCAGTTTCCTCCTTTCCTTTGTCTGCTAAGGCAACAAGAAAACACAATCTATGGCTCCTGCATCACTCCCACAGAGAGAATTTGGTTCATTAATTGTCAAGAACACTACCAACTAGTTTCAGCAGCAAGAGTAGAAGGACAAGAACTGGATCCTATTAAATTGTCTTTCCAGGGTCACTTTTCCTTTGATTCAAAGCTGCATCTAGGGCAGTGTTTCTCAGGTTCCCTTCCTCTACAAGCCTCTATCCAAGTCAGACAGGACTGGAGAGTGGTTCTCTCCTATCCACTTCCACTCCTGAGAAAATCCAGGAACCAGGGACAAAGGCTCCAAGGGATTGAGTTAAACTCAGTCTTTGGGGAAGGTGGAGGGGAGAGGCAGGGTAACAGAAAAGGAAACAACCTTCTTTCTGCGGCAGGATCCCCCGCGACTGGCCACTTCGGCACCTGGAACCTGTGGGAAGAAGGAAAGTGCTGGGAAAGAGAGTGTGAGAAGAGACCGGGGAGTCAAGGGTGTCTGTCCTCAGATGCCTTGTCTTTCATTCTTCAGAAAGATAAAACCTAATGAAGGGTAAATGGGGGCGGGAAAATGTCTGAAAGCACTGGCTCGACAAGAAGGGAGACGCCAGGGACCTCCCTCCCACTCCTCCCGCTAGCACTTCTGAAGCACAGAAGAGGTGGAACCGGCCTGCGCACCCTGCAACCAATCAGAAAGGTGCCTCGCGTTCCCTGGCGACCATTAACGCCTAGCAGTTGGTGTAGTGGGAGGAGGCGGGACGGTGAAAGCACGCGCTGCACCGACCAATCGGTGAGCTCCCTGGGAGGGAGGGGCGGTGCCTCTGGAAACTGGAGGCAGGCCTGTTTCCTTGGCAACGATCCTAGCCCTCCCTGAAGGGTGAAGGGTGGAGATTAGGAGAAGCAGCGAGCGGAGGGGGCCAGGAGGACTAGGGGTGGGCGCGCCGGTGTGGGGGAGTGGAGTTCGAGGAGGGGGGTTCCAGACTCAGGAGCCTCGATGAGCCTAAGTGGCGGGGTGGGGTCCCGAGGCGCGGCCAGAGCTGACCCCAAGGCCCGGGAGGGGAGGGGAGCTAGACACCGCCCCCGCTGGCACCGGGAAGCGTCGCTCCTTCTCGCTGACCTTGGTCTCGCTTGTTGCCTCGCCCTTGGCCACAGGCACTGACGGACGCAGGGCCGGGAGACGGACATATAGGCCCCCGGGCGGACAGGACCTAGGACATAGGCACACAAACTGCCCCAGCTTCTCCCGCCGGCTCCAGGGCGCCCAGTCCTCGCCCACCTCGACGCCGGGGCCATCCAGCCCAGGGTTAATGCCAACGAGTTTCCACCTCCAGTCGCTCCTAGAGAGGCCGCGGCGCTAGCCAGCGGGGGAAACTGGCCGCGGACGGACACTTCCTGTGCGGAGGGGAGGGGTACGGCCAGCCGCAGCCCACCCGGGGACTGGGAGGCCAGACGTCGGGGTCTCGGGCGGGGAGCGGTATCCGGGGGCGGCAAGGCGAGTCGTGAAGCCTCTCATCTCCGAGGTCACGACGTGTGGGGGCCTGTGAGGACCCCAGGGCAAGCCGAGACCTTGTGGGTGGGGGCGGGGCCGCGGATAGGGGAGGGGCCCAGCGGGCCGGAGAGGCCCAGGGTCAAGACGTCCGGCCTCAGGGGCCGGGGCTGGACAGCCGGGTCCCCTGGGTGGCGCTAAGCGGGCGGGCGGCGAGGGCCCGGGTCTCGGGGCACTCAGACCGGGTCGCAAGATCGTCCGCCATCGCCGCTGCCGCCGCACTGGGAGCCGGCGGGGATGGAACGGGAGGCGTCGCCGTGGGGCCTCGAGCCCCGGGATGTGCAAAGTCCTGACGAAATGGGGAGCCCCGAAGGGTCACTCAAAGGTGAGGGAGGGAGCGCCCCTCCGAGGAGCGTGACTGGGAGCGGGAGAGGGGGCTGTAGTGGGTGGGAGGGGAAGAGAGCCGGGGGCTTGGACACCTGGGACTTGGAGGAGGCGGGGGCGGGGACCCGGTGTCCTGGGTTTGCTGAGGGGGAGGTGGGAATTTCAGCACTTGCCCGAGGGCCAGCGACCCTGCTTGAGGAGGAGGGAAAGATTTGTGGCAACTAATGGTGGGACCCAGTGACCTTCCAGGCCCCACACAATCTGGGTTTTCTGTAATTCTCTGATCCTGCAGGCAACATGAGTGAGAATGAGGAAGAGGAAATTTCTCAGCAAGAAGGCACTGGGGACTATGAGGTGGAAGAGATACCTTTTGGGCTTGAACCCCAGAGCCCTGGGTTTGGGCCACAAAGCCCAGAGTTTGAACCCCAAAGCCCCAGGTTTGAGCCTGAGAGTCCAGGTTTTGAGTCCCGAAGCCCTGGTTTTGTGCCCCCAAGCCCTGAGTTTGCACCCAGAAGCCCTGAATCAGATTCTCAGAGTCCTGAGTTTAAGCCCCAAAGCCCTAGGTATGAGCCCCAAAGCCCTGGGTATGAACCCAAGAGCCCTGGATATGAACCCCGGAGCCCTGGGTATGAACCCCGGAGCCCTGGATATGAATCTCAGAGCTCCAGGTATGAATCCCAGAGCCCAGGGTATGAACCGCAGAACCCTGGATTTGAACCCCAGAATCCTGAGTTCAAAACCCAGAGCCCTGAATTTGAAGCTCAAAGTTCCAAATTCCAGGAAGGTGCAGAGATTCTTCTGAATCCTGAGGAAAAGAATCCCTTGAGCATCCCCTTGGGAGTCCACCCTTTGGACTCTTTCACCCAGGGGTTTGGGGAGCAGCCCACTGGGGGCCTGCCCCTAGGGTCCCCTTTTGAGATGCCCACAGGGACCCTGCTGGCTACACCCCAGTTTGAGATGCTCCAGAATCCCCTGGGCCTGACGGGGACCCTTCGTGGTCCAGGCCGACGGGGTGGCCGGGCCAGGGGTGGGCAGGGCCCGAGGCCTAACATCTGCGGCATCTGTGGGAAGAGTTTTGGGCGGGGCTCCACCCTGATCCAGCACCAGCGTATCCACACAGGTGAAAAACCCTATAAATGTGAGGTCTGTAGCAAGGCCTTCTCCCAGAGCTCTGACCTCATCAAACACCAGCGCACGCACACGGGTGAGCGGCCCTACAAGTGTCCCCGTTGCGGCAAGGCCTTCGCTGACAGCTCTTACCTGCTTCGCCACCAGCGCACGCACTCTGGTCAGAAGCCCTACAAGTGCCCACACTGCGGCAAGGCCTTTGGCGACAGCTCCTACCTCCTGCGGCACCAGCGCACCCACAGCCATGAGCGGCCCTACAGCTGCCCCGAGTGTGGCAAGTGCTACAGCCAGAACTCATCCTTGCGTAGTCACCAGAGGGTGCACACCGGGCAGAGGCCCTTCAGCTGTGGCATCTGTGGCAAGAGCTTCTCCCAGCGCTCGGCACTTATCCCCCACGCCCGCAGCCATGCCCGCGAGAAGCCCTTCAAGTGCCCTGAGTGCGGCAAGCGCTTTGGCCAGAGCTCGGTGCTGGCCATCCACGCCCGTACCCACCTGCCGGGTCGCACCTACAGCTGCCCCGACTGCGGCAAAACCTTCAATCGCTCCTCCACGCTGATTCAGCACCAGCGCTCCCACACGGGCGAGCGGCCCTACAGGTGCGCCGTGTGTGGCAAGGGCTTCTGCCGCTCCTCCACGCTGCTGCAGCATCACCGGGTCCACAGCGGGGAGCGGCCCTACAAGTGCGATGACTGTGGAAAGGCCTTCTCTCAGAGCTCCGACCTCATCCGCCACCAGCGGACCCACGCGGCCGGCCGGCGCTGACCTGGGGCCCCGTTGGGGTGGGGAGGTGGTGGGCAGAAGAGAAGGGGACAGGGAGCTAGAGAAACCTTGAGAGAGAATAGGGGAAACGCTGGAGGAAGGAGGAGTCGAGGGTTCTAGGAGGAGAGGGGGCCGGGATGGAGGAAGCGACATGGCACGGAGACTTATGGGAAATGGGCTATGGAGGGGTTGGAGGGAGGCCAAGCTGGCAGCCGGAGGCTCTGGGAGAGATCCAGAAAGAGGTCAGCAGAGAGCTGGCCTCAGCAGCAACATTCCCCTTGGTGGAAGCCTGGCTTGGCCTTTGCTAGGTGGGGGTGGGGGGAGGGGGGGTTGGGTTACTTAATTAGAGTGGGTAGCTTAGATTGGTAGCTACTGAGACCCTCGTTGAGTCAGGAAGGGGTGAGGGTAGGCGGGGCGGGGAGTGGGGCCCCGAAGCTTGGCCTGGCTTCTGAGTGCAAACCCCAGCCTCCCTTGTCTTCCTCAGGCTTTGGAGCCCTTGAATTTGAGTTCAATAAAAACCTTTATGTGGTAAAAGAGACTTGTCCTTAAAATGTGTGCATGGATAGTGCCCTGGACTACAGCCAGTGAAGCTGTAAGCCCTTGTCTGGGAAGTGCTTTTATATTAAGTGTTTCACTGGAATCTTATAAACTGAGGCTCAGGAGACATGACTTGCCCATATCTGCGCAAGTTCACGTCCTGTGCTTTGAATGCTGCACAAACACAAAGGGGGTCCAGTGTAGGTGTGAGAAAACCCTCAGCCTTGTGGAGGTCCCTATTCCCAAACACGGAGGATCTGTCCTTGGGCCAGAAAACAGACCCTGATTCTCATATCCAGGCCTAGTGCCTGCGTTCCAGCTCTCTCAGGCTCCCAGCAGCCAGCTGGAACCTGTAGCCACCCCTCTGTGCACACTGTGACTGACCGGAATTACAGAGATTGTCTGCAGTTCCAACCCCACCCATAGGGGGAGCATACTGGACCCAGTACGAAGGTTGGACAACATCAGCCTTTAAGACCCACTAGGCTGGTCCTTTTTAGGACCATGTTGTTACCACCCCATCTCTATCCTACTTTCCTTTCACATCTGAGCCTCAGCCTCCTAACACTTGGCTGCTCAGGAAATGATGGGGAGTTGGTGCCATCAGTGAGTCTGGGGGAATTCTGGAGTGTGGCCTGTCGTGAACTTAGCTAAGGAGGACAGGCCACACCTCAGGGAATTACTCAGCTGCAGGGCACATCTTGAGATGAACATCTGCTAAGCTCCCTATGAAGGAGACGTTCAGACCATGTCTGCCTGGCTCCACCTGCCCCCAGCAGCTTAGCCTCACGGGTGGGGAGTCATCGCTCCATAAGGCCTCTTGGGCCTAAGGATCCTGACATCACCCTCGGCCCCACGCCCATCCTCAGGCCTTATAAATTGTCAAGGGCAAATAACCTCTCTAAGCACATTTCAATCCAACCTCTCATGATCTACCAACTCCGGAAAGGAGCCCTAGAGATCATGTAGTTCAGTACAGTTTGGTGTGTTTAGTGGTTTTCAAAGATTAAATTATTTTGAATGTAGAACATTACTTTTCAAGGGAAATCTCACAGTCTTTTATTAAAGACCTTTGTAAACTTTATGCACATTTTTGTACAGCCACTCAGCACACATAATTTCAAATAGTAAAATACTCCAACTCCCACATTTAATATAGTTCATATATGTAACTATATATGTCGAACAGAACTGCATTTGACTACCTGACATATTACATTTGTAGACATTTACTACAACATTTATTTCAATTATACAATTTAATCTCCTTATTTTGTTTTTTAGAATTTATTTTATTTATTTATTTTTGGCTGTGTTGGGTCTTCACTGCTGTGTGTGGGCTTTTTTAGTTGCAGTGAGCAGGGGCTAGTCTTCCTTGCAGTGCATGGGCTTCTCATTGCGGTGGCTTCTCTTGTTGCAGAGCACAGGCTCTAGGTGCGTGGGCTTCAGTAGTTGTGGCTCTTGGGCTCTAGATCACAGACTCAGTAGTTGCGGTGCATGGGCTTAGTTGCTCCGAGGCACGTGGGATCTTCCCGGACCAGGGCTCGAACCCGTGTCCCCTGCATTGGCAGACGGATTCTTAACCACTGGGCCACCGGGGAAGTCCTAATCTCCTTATTTTGGAGTTGAAATTTTCTTCGGCTTCCAACTGTAGGCACTTGAAAGCTAGAAGGACCTGGGTACAGTGCCTGTGGTGCTTAATTGATAAAGTAGCCTTGGTATTTGGTTTTTTTTGGCCACACCATGTGGCTTGCAGGATCTTAGTTCCCTGACCAGGGATTGAACCCACGTTCTCAGCAGCGAAAGCACAGAGTCCTAACTACTGGACCGCCAGGGAATTCCCAATAGTCTTGGTATTTAATATTGGTTCAAATGAGGGTGGGAACTTAGCTGCTCAGCCTCTACCCCTCTCTTCATGACAGCTCCTGAAGTACCTTCAGATGCCAGGTGGAGCAGACCAAACCCAGAAAGGACATGTGTGTTCCCCAAGGTCAAGGTGGAAGGGCTAATGGAAGAGCTCCAGCACCAAGCCTCTTGACCTGTGGTCAGCCTGCTGCTTTTGCTACACCCTCCTCCTGCACAATAGACCAACCATTTCTGTCCACCACCATTAGCGCTTATACGCTAGGAAGAATGCTAAGCAGTTTACACGTGTTATTTAACGCTCAGAGCAGCTCTGAGGTATAGACTGCTATTATTCCTGTTTAACAGATGAAGAAATGAAACCCAGAGAGGATAAAGAAATTGCCCCACATGACACAGCTAGGAAGCAGCAGAGCCTGGATTCCATCCTAAGGCTGACTGGGTTTTGACCATTTTCCTAACGATACTAAGATGTTATTTACTTTTTTTCACTCTGTTTCTCCCATAAAGAACTGTTTTCTAGAAGCTGCATGACATGTGATGACATATGTCATCACTCTGATGGCTTGCGTGGAATGTAGGCATGGATGTTCTTATGTTTTAAGTTCTTCTCCAGTTTAATTTCTAATTGGAAAAAACCAATAGATTTAAAACATATACATTTAGGGCCACTGAATCAAACATTTATTGAACAATACCTTTGTGCCAGCCCTGGTGAGGGGTCGGTGTTGGTAATTCACGTGAGGCCTGAGGCCTGCCTTCCAGAATCTCCTAGTCTTGAGAGAGGGGCCTACAGAGTCAGCGTCACATGCCTCAATGAGCCATAAACAAAGTGGTGATGAATTGGGTCCTTTGTCCAGGAACCAAGGGGATGAGAAAAGCTTTGAAGTATCAATACTTTGAAGTAGAAAGATTTTAAAGGATAGTAAACAGGTGGAAACAACAAGGACCTACTGTATAGCATAGGGAACTATATTTGATATCCTGTAATAAACCATAATGGAGAAGAGTTCAAAAGAAAAGAAAACAGGTGGAGTTGGACAGGCTGGCAAGGGGAACAGCACGTGTGAAGGCACAGAGGCAGGAAGGATACCTAGGTGTTTGCAGACAGTGCTCTTGTTTTTTTCTTCTTCTCTTTTTTCTTTTTTTGGCTGCACCGTGCGGCATGCAGGATCTTAGTTCCCCGACGAGGATCGAACCTGTGCCCCCTGCAGTGGAAGCGTGGAGTCCTAACCACTGGACCACGAGGGAGCTACCACAGAGACAGTACTCTTGAGCGAGTTGGAGAGAGATTCCTTGGCGTGATGACAGCAGGTCTGTTCCTGAAATGGACCTCCCAGATTTTCTGTGTTTTGTTGCCAGCCTTGATGAAAATATTCACTTCTTCCTCGTGTCACAGAATCTCGCTTCCTCAGAGAGACTTTCCCGACCACCTATGCAAAAGGGCCCTCTCCATCACCCCCTACCCCTTGTCTCGCTTCACTTTCTTTACGGCCCTATCACTACCTGGAATCACATTTCTACTTTTTCACTCTGTTTTCCCACTGAAGTGAAGCTTCCCGAGGCCAGGGACTTGTCTGTCATGTTCACAAGCAGGTCCTCAGACTCAGCACAGGGCCTGACACAGAGTGCTCAAGAAATCCTGCAGGAATGAATAGAACCCAACTTATGCTTCATGAGGCTTACAGATCATTTCATGTACTTTTAGCAGTCCAGTGATACTCCTGATGGTCAAAACACTTTTTTCCCCTCTCTAGGAAAATAAGCCTCTCTTCTTCCTTCCTGATGTCTTGCTTTGGAGCCAGCCCCATGGTTCCTTGGAGGCTGGACCAGAAGGGGGTGATGAGGTTGGAGAGGCCAGTAGGCTTTGAAAGCCTGTGTGCCCAGCTCAGGAATGTCCACTTACTCTGCTGTAGGCAGAAGGGAGCCATCAAAGGTCACTGCTTGGGGGACCAAATGTTGCTTCTCACCTCCCACTGCTGGACAGGAGCTGACCTTAGAGTTACTCAATATTCCCCCGGTGTCCTACTGACCACAAGAGGGCAGCAGTGACTAGTCCCCTCTGTTCCTTCTAAGGCAGGGGCAGGGGGGAAGGCGGTTTCAGGGTCAAGGCCAAACAACCATTTCTTTAAAAAAAGGGGGAGGGCATATATCGACTATACCTCAATTTAAAAAAAAATTTAAAGCGGGGGTATCAGAGAAGGTCTATTCTCACAGCTTAATAAATTGTCAATGCCTCCCTAACGTTTCCTCACTTTCTGTGCCTCTCTCACTGCTTCTTTTGAATGAACTGACAACGTCCTGCACATGTCAGTTTCCGAGGGTCATCACAGCAAATAAAAAAAGGAGAAGAAGGGCTTCCCTGGTGGTGCAGTGGTTGAGAGTCCGCCTGCCGATGCAGAGGACACGGGTTCGTGCCCTGGTCCGGGAAGATCCCACATGCCGCGGAGCAGCTGGGCCTGTGAGCCATGGCTGCTGAGCCTGCACGTCCGGAGCCTGTGCTCCACAAAGGGAGAGGCCACAACAGTGAGAGGCCCGAAGGAAAAGGGAGAAAGGAAAGAAAAAAAGATTTGACTGTTTTGGTCCCACTTAGTGGGAGGGTTGAGAAGGAAATGTTCTTTCTTTTTTGGACACGCCACGTGGCTTGTGGGATCTTAGCTCCCCGATCAGGGATCGAACCCGGATCCTTGGCAGTGAAAGCTCCAATTTCTAACCACTGGAATTCCCATTTAATTCCAGGAAATTTTCATTTAATTGAGCCAGGCTGGAATGTTGCACCAGCACAAAAACATCACAAAATTGGGCAGAATTTCACATTTATTTGGTAAATATGTACAGGCGCTGTGCTTGGCACTGGGAGCCAGGTAAACGGACATAGTTTCCATCTGTGAGCTCACAATCTCATGGTGGGGGCCACAGTGGGATGTGATGGAGTCCCAGGGTGGGGCTGTGGAGGGAGGGGGCAGACGCCTGGTGCAGACTGAGACTTATCAGATGGGGTTGCCATGGGGCCCATCCAAACTTTTTTCTCTATCTTCCCACAAGCACCCTCACAATTCAGAGAAATTGTCTCAAGCACCTACTATGTGTCTGGCTCTGTGATACCACCAGGGGTCCCAAGGTGAACAAGAAAGGTATGATCCTTAGGCCCCTGGAGTCCACTGTTTAATTTAAGTAGATCACTTAACAATTAATGAATATGATCAGTGCTATGCAGGACAAGTGCAGGCTAGTGTAAGCGTGTATAATATGGGAACCAAACTGAGTTGGGGTTGGGGAGTTGCCCTGCGGAAGTTATGTGTGAACTGAGATCGGGTTAGGCAGGAAAAGGAGGCAGGAGGAATGTTCCAGGAAGTGAGAAGAGTCTGGGTGAAGGCAGTAAGCCAGGAAGGAGCTGGGCAAGTGAAAAGGCTGATTAACTGGCGCTTAGAAAGGGAGGCGGGATGTCTCTAGAAGAGGCTGTGAAGGAAACAGCCCAGTTTTGCAGATTTTGGAGGGCCTATTAAGGAATCTGACTGTTAGCCAAAGGGCAAGGGGTTTGCAGGAGCAATGTAGTGACACAGATGAGATTTGCTCTCTGGTAGGAGAATTGAAAGCTGACTGGATTCCAGGCAGGAGAGGATGCAAGGCGAGGTTCTGGGAGCTTGAGGCCTCTGTGGACATCCAAGGGCAGGTGGGTATGAGGGCCTGGAGTGTCGCTAGGTCCTGAGATTACCGTTTCTCCAAATTTAGATCAGATGTTCTCTTCCAGGGAAGGAAACTAACAGGGGCTGGTGGGAGCCAGGACCACGTGATAATTACAAGGCTTCACCTCTGTGGCCTTCCTGGCCCATCCCTCAAAGGATCCTCACCATAAGCCTGCAAAGGAGGCAAGCAGGAATGGGCCCATGTTCAAGATAGGGAAACTGAGGCTCACAGAGGGGCAGTGACTTGCCCAAGGACACATGGTGAAATTCAGGTAGAGGCAGGCTGGCACCAGGCATCCCGAGTCCAGTCCTGGGCCTTCTGCATCCAGCCTGCACCTCAGTCCCTGCCACCTCCGTCCCGGGCCTCCTCCTCTTGGAGGGGCTCCAGGCAGCCCAGGTCCTTGGCTTCTTCCCCAGACACCGGCTGCCCAGCGTCTTCTCCAGTGATTTCATTTGAAGCATCTTCGGTCGCGTCCATCCTCTCCTTCAGGTTCCGTTTGAAGAAACCAACCTGTAGGAAGACAAGACTTGAGTAAACAAGGAGTCCACAGAGCCCTTTGGACCCTTCGGCCCCGGCAAAATATGAAAGTACCGTTTATAGGGATAAGTCACACATGCCACAGACAGGTGGCATCTGCTCTGGGGAAGGGGCAAGGGGATCTGCCATACCTGCTTCTTGGCAATATGTTAAAAAGCTGTACGTTTAATAGTTAATTCCTGAGGCTCCTCAAAATGTCATGTACCATTGTTGCGGGTGGGTGATTTGACAATATTTAGTAATACTAACAGCAAGAGCCTGCACTTATATAGGGCTTATTAGTAGGGGCCATGCACTCTCTGGTGAAAGCTCAAAAGATACATATTCTTTGGCTCAGTAATGCCAGCTCTAGGAATTGATTCTAAAACACATCTGGACAAGTGTGCAAAGATGTTGGTAACAAGAGCCTTTTGGGACTTCCCTGGTGGCATAGTGGTTAAGAATCCGCCTGTCAATGCAGGGGACACGGGTTCGAGCCCTGGTCCGGGAAGATCCCACATGCCACGGAGCAACTAAGCCCGTGCGCCACAACTACTGAGCCCGCGTGCCACAACTACTGAAGCCCGTGCGCCTAGAGCCCGTGGTCCACAACAAGAGAAGTCACCACAATAAGCAGCCCGTGCACCGCAACGGAGAGTAGCCCCTGCTCGCCGCAACTAGAGAAAGCCAGTGCACAGCAACGAAGACACAACGCAGCCAAATAATAATAATAATAATAATAATAATAATAATAATAATAATAATAATAATAATTTAAAAAGCGCCTTTTGGCACACAGTTTGAAAAAAAACCGTCAATTCCAAACAATCTAAACGTTCGTCAATAAGGATCTTGTTAAATAAAAGGTGAGGCATCCAGACAGTAGAAAACCACCCGGGTTAAAAAGCAAGAGGCAGGGACTTCCCTGGTGGTGCAGTGGTTAAGAATCTGTCTGCCAGTGCAGGGGACATGGGTTTGAGCCCTGGTCCAGGAAGATTCCACATGCCGTGGTGCAACTAAGCCCATGGGCCACAACTACTGAGCCTGAGCGCCTAGAGCCCGTGCTCCGCAACAAGAGAAGCCACTGCAATGAGAAGCACGCGCACCGCAGCAGAGTAACCCCAGCTCGCTGCAACTAGAGAAAGCCCATGCGCAGCAATGAAGACCCAACGCAGCCAAAAAAATAAATAAGTTTTTTAAAAAATTAAAAAAACAAAACTAAAGAGCAAGAGGCAAATCTGATTGTGCTCAGACAGAAAGACATCAAGATATAATATCCAGGGGGAAATACAAGCTCCCAAGCAGTATATACAGTAATGTTTTGTACACATACACACATCCACTGGCTTTTCTCTTTCTCTCTCTCATGCTCACACATTCACATATACTTTAACAATAAAATTAGAACATGGAGGAATATAAACAAAGTGGTTGTTAATGACAACCCTCTGGGGTTGCAATAGGGAGAAACTTTGATTTTCTATGTTTTCTTTTCTGGAATATTTGAGTTTTTCACGTGGAACAGCTGCCCTCCAGCACTCTTCATCTGGCTAACTTCTACTCATCCTTCAAATCCCAACTCAAAGGCCACCTCTCTTGAGAGGCCTTCCTGGACTCCCCCCAACCTCAGTTAGGTCCCTGTGTCATAGGCCCAGAGCACATAGTACAGCCCCCATCATGTTGGCGTCTGTCTCCCCCATGGACTGTGAGCATCTCAAAGGCATGGACTGTGTGTGTGTTCTGGGCCTCCGTATCCCAGTGCCCGGCCCTCGATATGTGGGACATTCCTTCTCCTTCCTCTCCCTGGGTACCCAGGTCTGGCTCTGCCAGTGCTTGTTGAGGGATGCGGGTAAAGTCTTGCTTGCCCTTTGGGCCTCAGTAGCCTTATCTGTAGAAGGAGGAGTAGGCTGAGGCCCCTTCTAGCTTTAAAGCCCCCTCATCTTGGTATTCTGCTCCCTGACTCCTGCCAGTTCCACTCTCCCCAGCCTGGCTGGATGCCCGCTCCTCGCAGAAGCTCCTACCTTGTACAGAGCTAAGAAAATCAGTAGCAGCAACAAGAGTCCCCCGATACTGCTCAGCACGTAGAGGTAGATCATTTCCTTCTCATATACAACGTCGACCTTCATGATGACCTGGGGGGAGAGGAGAGGTGGGGAGTGCAGGGAAGAAGCCGTTCCCACCCCTGACATTTCTTGTGAATCTGGCCTCAATCCCTAGGTCTCCGCATTTCCCATCTGGACTGTGTCACGCATGGCATGGGGCTTGGGCCAGACCCCCTCTCCAGTACACCTTGCACTGCAGCCACCATAATGAACAGGCAAATATGCACCACGGCCCCCTTAAACCCTTAAGAGGCTTCCCTTAGCCCCAGGATGAAATGCCAGAACCCCAGCTCAGCACGCAATGCCTTTCAGAATCTGGCTTCTGCTTACTTTTTCAGCTGCCCCTTCCCTTCTCCTGCTCTGAGCTCCCTGCTCTTAAACCCGTCTCGCCCACTCTCTCAACGCCGGGCTCTGCACGTGCTGGGCCCCTCCTGTCATGCCCTGCGTATGGGGTGGGGGCCCCTTGGCTGAGTTGCCATCAAACCCATTTTGACCTTGTGGTCTGCTTGTGCCAAGGCTGATGGCTCTGGCTGTGGGGAGGTTCTTTTTTCTTTCCTTCTTTTTAATTAATTTATTTTTGGCTGCACTGTGTCTTCATGGCTGCACGTGGGCTTTCTCTAGTTGCAACCAGCGGGGGCTACTCTTCATTGCGGTGTGCGGGCTTCTCATTGTGGTGGCTTCTCTTGTGGCGGAGCACGGGCTCTAGGTGCACGGGCTTCAGTAGTTGTGGCATGCGGGCTTCAGTAGTTGTGGCTCGCGGGCTCTAGAGCGCAGGCTCAGTAGCCGTGGCGCACGGGCTTAGCTGCTCTGCGGCATGTGGGATCTTCCCGGACCAGGGCTCGAACCCATGTGCCCTGCATTGGCAGGCGGATTCTTAACCACTGCGCCACCAGGGAAGCCGTGTGGGGAGGTTCTTACTGCACTAAAGCCCAAACCTTCTCCTCTGTGGCTGCCCACCCTCCCAGCTCCAGCTCTCCTAGCTCTGCCCTGGGTTCCTCCTGTTCCTCTGCTGCCCTCTGTTCCCGGGTCTTCTGAGGAGGTAGAGAGATACCTGGGCCAGGGAGGCATTGCTGCCATAGAGGTGAAAGTGCTTGCTGCTGTTGAAGGAGATGGAGAGGGAGCTGCAGAGGCTGAACATGGAGGAGGCCTGTGGGAGGGAGGGGCGGGGGTGGGGCATCAGGCCAGAGGGAACAAGGACCCAGAACCCACTGACTTCTGCCCCCCAGTGCAACTCAAGGGGCAGAGGCAGAGGAAAATGGGTCCTAGTGGGTGCGCCATCTCTACCCCATTCTCTCCTGGAGCATTAGCATTCTAACGTGCCGTTTGCCATTGTTGGGAGGACACTTTTCCTATAAAGAACACCTAGGAATTATCTGTAGGCCCCTGAAAACAGTCCTTCAAATTTTAAACAAATCATGGTCCTCTTTCATCTGCAACTGTGTAAACGTTGGGGCTATTTCCTCAAAACAGAACAAAAAATTCAGGGAGGCTCTCTGTGGGGAGAGCCTCCATCCCTTGAGGCCCCCCCAGAACCACTTGGAATCTGTTGGCAGCTACCTTGATCTCCCCCACCAGCTCCACCGTTCCGATCACTTGGACGAGGATCTCCTGCCTGAAGACCACTGGGCAGCGGAACTCGGCTCCAAGTGAGCAAGGCTGCGGGAAGAAGGAAAGCGGGGGGTCAGGGAGGTCTCCTCCCACCTGCCCTCTGGCCAGCCCCCACCCCAGTTTCTGAGGTCACGGGCCCACACCTCAGCCACATCAGATGGACTCTCCAGATCCTCACGGTGGCAGGTGACAGGAGGCTCCTGGGAAGGATGAGGCGAGGTCTTCAGTTAGTCCAGAGCTGAGAGGGGATGCCAGCCCCTTGAGGCCAGACCTGGCATTCTTCCCCACTCTCAGATACCACCTTGCATCCCAGTTCTCCCCCACTGGCCCCTGGCAGATTCAATCCTGCTCATTCCTGTCCCCACACATCTCCCCCCAACCCCACGTCATGCTCACCCCCAGAGACCTGCGCGCCCTTCCCTCCGCGGCCCACACTCACCATCTGCACGCTCCACTTGTGCATGATGGGCCCCTCACCGTGAGGCTGTGGTACCCTAACCAAGGCCTCCAGGGCGGGCACATTGTGGTCATAGACAGAAGGCTGGATCCTCACCTGGTACGGAGGACAAGGGGCTGCAGAGCCCTGAATGCCACCCCAATGGCCACCCCAGATCCAATCCTCCTTGGCTGGGACCCAAGGGCCCGCTCTTCGTTAGGCAGCAGGCAATGGTCAACCATACCCTTACAGCATATGGGTTCCACGCACTTCTCTGCTTCCTCCATGTGGCTAACCCTTGCCCATCCTGCAAGGTACTGCTCAAACATCATCCCTGAAGGTTTGGCTGACTCTCCCACAGCACCCTCGTTTCCCAGCAAGATGGCAAAGCATCTGCTTGTGTGCGTTTATCCCCCCTAGACTGTGAGCTGTGAGAGGGCAGGAGCTTTGGCCCATTTCACCTGCAATTCCCTACGGCCTTGACACACTACCCAGCACATAACCAGCCTCGCAAAAGTAGTTTTTTGAATGAGTGAAAGAAGGAAGGACATTTAACAAGGATAGATGCAAAAATTATTTGGGAAAAATATTTTGGCAAGTGCACTGAATTTATTTAAGAGACATTTCCTGGGGGTTCCCTGGTAGCTTACTGGTTAGGATTCTGGGCTTTCACTGCTGTGGCCTGGATTCAATCCCTGGTCGTGGAACTGAAATCACACAAGCTGTGTGGTGCAGCCAAGATTTTTTTAAAAAAGCATTTCCTAAGTGCCTTTTATAAAAAAGATCTGTCTGTGCTAGGGCTGGAAGACCCAGAAATGTAGAAGAAAGTGACACAGGAGTAGCACCAATGAATTGCAGGGAGGTCAAGCAGGGAAATACATATCCAGTTTGTGGGGTTCTATCATTTATTCATTCAACAAACATTTGTGGACACTTTAAAAGTGTCAGTTAAGTTAAATTTAAATGGCCTAATGTTAAAGGCAGCATTTGAATTTAGCTGTAAAAGGTAGAGAGGGGATTAACAGATAAAGATGGGGGAAGCCAGCGAGAAGAGAAAATGCAGGGAATTAGGACAGCACCAGGTGAGTGTGATGTGGCCAGAGGGTAGGGTGCCTGGGAAGGAGAGATAGGAGATAAAACTGTAAAGGAGACTTGGGATGAGATTCTGGTGTCCAGAGGCTGGAGGGCCAGAAGTCAGGGGACCAACGACTAAGCAATGGGCAGTCCTGGAAGGCAGCCAAGGGGAAGATGGCTCCAGGGGGTTGCACCCACTGCAGGCATGGAATGGAAAGAAGTTGGGAGCCTGTGCCATAGTCCAGCTGCAAGAAGATGAGGAACTCTGTCTGAGCAGTAGTGAGGTCAGAAGAGAGAAGAGGATATAGACAACAGGACCTGAGGAGGCAGTGGAACCAAGTACAGAGGAAGGAGACATTCACCCAGACTTGGAAGTTTTGCTTGAGGAAAAGGTGGTGCTTTTAAAGGATTCTAAGCAAACCAAAGGAGATGCTGGCTTACAGGAAGATGATAAATTTGGTTTTGAACATCCTGAGACCAAAGCTTCAAGAGGAGAAACTGTACTCCTAGTTATATATCCAGGAGAAACAAAACATATGTCCACACAAAAACCTGTACAGGAATGTTTTAGCAGCATTATCCATAATAGCCCAAAATGGAAATAACCCAAACGTCCATAGACTGAAGAATGGATAAATCAAGTATGGCCTGTCTTACAAAGGAATATTATTTCGCAAAAAAAAAAAAAAAAAAAAGAATGAAATACTGACCCATGCTACAACATGGATGAACATTGAAAATACTATGCTAAGTGAAAGAATCCAGTAACAAAAGACCACATGTTGTATGATTCCTTTTATATGTAATGTCCGGGATAGGCAAATCTATAGAGACAAAAGTAGTGGCTGCCAGGTGCTGAGGGAGGGAGGAAGGGGGTGTGACTGCAAATAGGTACTGGGTTTCTTTTTGGAGTAATAAAAATGTTCTAAGATTAGATATGGTGATGGTTGCACAACTTTGTGAATATACTAAAAGCCATTGAATTGTACACTTTAAATGGGTAAATTGTTATGTGAATTCTATCTCAATAAAGCCATTAAAAGACAACAACAACAAAAAAAGATGCTAGGAAGACATCCCAGGGGAGATCAGTGACCAGCTGCAGGCACAGGTGCATTGGAGGAGCAAGAGGGACACAATTCAGAGTTGTCACTTGGAAGAGGGACACTGACCCTGGAAGTGAGACACACCTAGTGGAAACAGACACAACAGAACAATCAGCGCAAGCCCAGAGCCCCGAATCTGCTGGGAGGCAATGGCAATGGTGACAAAGCAGAGGGCGGAGGGTTAGAACATGTAGGTGGTAACAATCCCCGCTTGATGAACACTTAGCATGCTAGGCCTCGTCTGAGTCTCACTAAATGCATGATCTCATTTAGTTCTTTCAATATTCCTATGTGGTGGGCAGTACTATCATCCCCATTTTACAGATGAGAGAACTGAGGCTCAGGGAGCTTCACTAATTTGTCTGAAGCTATCAAATAGTAGAGCTGGCATTTAAACCCAGGCTGTGACTCCAGAGACTGGAACCACTCTGTTCTATCACCTTCCTTGGATGATGGGGAAAATAACAATGCTAAAAACAGCCAATGTTGACTGATACCGTTTGTGTCAGCACTGTGCTAAGTTCTTAAACTGCATTTTCAGGGAATTCCCTGGTGGTCCATTGGTTAGGACTCTGCGCTTTCACTGTCGAGGGCACAGGTGCATGGCCAAAAAAAAAAAAAAATTAAATTAAATTGCATTTTCTCATTTGTGCCTCCTGACAACCCCATAAGGTAGGTGTTATTATCCCCGTTTTACCGAGGCTCAGAGAGGTTAAGTAAGCTGCCTAAGGTCACACAGCTTTAAGTGGCAGAGCTTCAAAAAGATCTCGGGTCTGGCTGAAGCCTATGTTCCTAACCAGCCAGGGGAGCAGAAAACCACGAGGAAGGAGATCCGGTGGCCCAGCTGGCCAGCTCTCACTGGGTTTCCATGCCTGTTTAGCCCACAGTAAACCTTAGTTATTAGAGCTGACCTCCTTGAGGCAAACAGGGCCTGACTAATGGGACAGTTTCAGGAAGGAGGGACAGGATCACCCATGACCCATGCCGTGTTGGGTTTAGCTAAAACGGAGACCATTAGGGTCTTTAGCAAGAGTGGCTGCTTGGCAAGCCAGGCAGTGGCGAGGCAAATGCATGGCTGTAGATGCTGGAGGCATCTAGCTCTGGTGACTAATCAGAGGCGGAGAGAGAGAGAGAGACAGCGTGCTTAGGGGTTGAGCTGGTTCCAGGCCGAGTGAGGCAAGAATGTAAGGTTTCCAAGTAGCTGGGAGGGCCAGGGCTGCAGCACGACACCCACCTCACCCCTGTAGCGACCTCCACGTCCCCAGGCACTGCGCCAAGTGCTCTAGAGGAAGCAGGTGACCCATTTAAACCTCACGACCACCTGTGAAGTTCTTATCCCAAACCTCACTTGTCACAGTGGGGAACTGAGGCATGAACAGGTGAATCCTTGGCCCAAGGTCATACAGAGCACAAGCGACAGAGTTGGGGTTTGTCGGACTCTTTCCCGCTCTTCTGGTGGTAAAAGGACTGGCCTGGTCGACCCCCGTAGGGAGCCCAGAGCCATCCCAGTTAAAGACACTGGAAGCCAACTCCACTGGTCACTCAGAACGTTCTATTTCAATGCAAATGGACATCTGACCTTCCCAAAGTCCCCTCCTCTCCTGACATCGAGGTGTCAAGGTGAGATGTCTCCCACCTTTGTTCCGAAGGGGCTTGAACTACCCGGGGTCCTTCCCTGCTGGCTACTGCCCAGTCGGCCCTGACTTCAGTGCAGCCTCAGGGAAGATGGCGCCTCTTTGGGGCCTCAGTTTCCCCCACGGTAAAATGAAAATGCTCTTGGCTTGTTCAGAGCCTGCTCCTCTCTGAGGTTACCTCAAGAAAGCCCTAGACGCCTCAAGGTTTAGACTCAGGGGGCGGCCTCCCTCTTCTGAGTTCCCATAATGAAGACTCTACTACAGCACCGAGCATTGCAGGAGAAATGAGGACCACTAACTTAAACACATGGATTTTGTATACAAGTAAGTGCTTGAATCTGACTTGTTCCCCTTACTAGCTGGGTAACCAGGGCAAGTTACTTGACCTGTCTATGCCTCAGATTTTTCATCTGTAAAATGGGAATGACACTGCCTGTCTTACAAGCTCTCATGGTTGGGTGTGAATTACAGGGCTTGCATGTATAGAGGTCCAGGCTCAGAACTTGGGTTTGGTGAGTGGTCGTGGACCCTGTTTTATTTATTGATGCCCCACCACCTAGAAAAGTACCTAAACTAGAATGGTAGCTCATTAAATGTTTGAATAAAAACTAGGTTCTCAGGAATGCCCTGGCAGTCCAGTAGTTAGGACTTGGCACTTTCACTGCTGGCCCGAGTTCGATCCTTGGTTGGGGAACTAAGATCCTAAAAGCCTCACAGTACAGAAAAAACAAACAAACTAGGTTCTCTCCAGAAAACATTAATCTGATTCTGTACCTAACTGAGAACGCAATTAGGATATCAAATGTCTGTATAATTGAATCCTAAAATAAATGGGAACTTTCTACTTCAAAAAACAAAAACAACCCACGACACTGTAAATCAACTATACTTCAATAAAATAAAACAACAACAACCCCAAAACTATGTTCTCTCTCAGAGCCCTTCTGGCTCTCAAGTTCTGTGATTCCAGAAATAATTTATCCAGAGTTGGAAAGGAGCCGGTGAGTATGCACCCCTGGGAGCATTTCAGGGTAAGGATCACAGAACGAGGTGGAGGGCTGGGCCCGTTGAGGATGGGACTGGGTCTAGTTGGTCTCTGCATCCTTGGTCTTCAGGATGGGGCTGAACGTGAAACCTCTAAGGACCTTTTCACATTGAGGTTCATACCTGGTAGATGTGCTTGACATGGTGGATCTTGGGACCCTTGGGGATGAAACTGATATAGAGCGTGGAGTTTTCCTGGCTGTGGAGAGAGAGGAGCAGCTGAAGAAGCTGGAGAAGACAGCAACCCAGTCACCCAGGGGGCCCTGGGCCAGGGGAAGCCTCGGAGTTGCCCGCCACTGTGCTAGAGACGGCACAGGCATGATCTCATATCATCCTGACATCGCTCTGCTCTTGCCCTTTGGAAACTAGGGCTCACTGAAGGGGTCAGTCTTGCCCAGAGTCCTGCAGTGGGGGACAAGGACTGGAACACAAGTGGATGGCTTTTGGAGCTGTGTTCTCCCCACTAGACGCCACCTCACCGGGGCCTCCACTGTCGTTGGTCCCCACTGCTCATCTCCTCGGGAAGTGCACCAGCCTCTGGCTCACTCTCCCACCCATCCGTCTAATGACCTTCCTAATATCACTCTCTGATCCTGCCACGCTCCTCCTCCGAATCCATCAATGGCTCCCTACTGCCCTCAAGGGTCAGGTCCAAAGCTCCCCCATATCCAGACCTGCCCGCTTCCGAGTCTGCCTGCCCACTGCTCCCCACAAACACCTACCATCTTCTGGGCCTGCCCACTCCCTGCTCCCCGGATCTGCCCCACTGTTTGCCGCCCCCATGCCTTCCCCTTTGCTAGTCTCTCTGATGAGAATGGCTGCCTTCCTTCCTAGCCCTTATCTGAACCTCCTCATCCTCGAGTCCCCAGTTCAAGCCCCTATTCTGCATGACTCCTTTCAAGTCTCCTCCAACTCACATCATCTTTCCTGGCTCTAATTTCATATCACACCTCAGACAATATTGTGTTTGGCATTTATGTTCAAAAGCACCGGGGACCCTGGCTCAGACACGGTCCCGCCCTTATCTCACTGAGCCGACTTAAAAATGCCACTTCCCTTTTCTGGCTTCATCCTCTTTTCTGTAAATGAGAAAACCCAACTAGTGATCTCCATGGGTCCTTCCTGCCACAGCATTCTGAGACACTCACTCTGTGTGTTTGGGTTCTCCAACCTGACCATAAACTCTCTGTGGGCAAGGGTCATTGTGAAAACTTTTCTATCTCTTCCAGCACTCTTGGTCCCAGGGAAGAGGGAATCTAGCACGGCTGGAAATGTTCAAGAGCTTGGCTGGAGTTTGGAGTCAGACAGACTTAAGTTCAGATCCTGGTGTCAGTACTTCCTAGCTGTACTACTCTGGGCAGATTCCTCCCTTCTCTGAGCCTCGTTGTTCATCAGTAAATCAGAGAGAGGCAAGGTGCCTTGCGAGGTGTCGAAAGCTCCAGGGGAAGCCCTCAGCTGCGCAGTGCAGCTGGAGCAGAAGCTCACATCAGGTCAGCATTCAGTCACATTTTCTTCTGTCAGTAAGTATTGATCTGACTCAGAGCTCTTCCAGGGCCTCCACTCTACTGAGTGTTGAAAACTGCTGAGATTGTAGCTAGAATCAGTTCTAATCACCCTGGGGCTCTAAGAAAGAGGTGAGGGGGGCTTTGAGGGGTAGCCCTGGGAGGAAGGCTGGGGCCCTGGATGGGGAGGCTGAGGTGGGAGGAGACGGGGGACGGCTGCTCAGGACTCACTCCTTGGTGAGGATGTTGATGGGGTACATGACTGGGATGCTGGTGGTGGCCGAGTTGTCCTCCAGGAGGCCTGAGTCCTCATTTTTGCTGCAGGGGGCAAGGTAGAGGGCAGTGTTAGGAGACGGCTTGGCCAGGACTGTGTGACAGTCTGAGGCCAGGGCAGGCGGGGATGCTGGCAGGGGCCTGCATGGGGCCTGCTCGGGGCCTGCTCACCAGCTCACATTGGCGTGCACCTCGACAAAGTCCCCCCAGGAGCCGTTCAGCAGCGTATGAAACATCACCTGGATGTCAACCTGTCAGGGGAGGAGAGGGGAATGAAGAAGGAAGGTGCCTGGCCCTCAGGGGGCCACCTTAGCCCCTCACAGCCCCCATGCTCCCACTGCCATAGTCACAGTGACAGCTTATCTCAAGCCCTGGGCTGGGTGTTTTATCCCCATTGTAGAGATGAGGATACTGAGGTTCTGAGTAGTTAAGTCATGTGTGTAAGGTCACAAAATGAATGACCTAACCCTGGGTTTCTCTGATTCCAAAGTCCAGGCTCTCAAACACGACACAGGACACCTCTGCACACATTCTCTTGGGGTAGGGATAAGCCCTGCCTTTCCAATCACCTTCACCTTCCCCAGAGCCAGGAGCTCCCTCCCCTCCTGAGCTTACAGCCCCTTGGCTGCTTGACTCCTGGGGGCTGGAAGCACTCACCAAGCTGCCTGCTTTGAAGATGGGAGAGCTCACGTTGCAAGAGAGGGCCCTGTTCTGAAGCTTGTTCTCCTCAGGAAGCTCCTCGCAGCTCACAGGTATCTGGCTGTGGGGCTGGGGGTGAGAAGAGAGAGAAGGAGCGTTTTAGTGGGCAAGGCTAAGGGCTCCCCAGAGGCCACCAACCCTCAGGCCCCCTCCCCCCCCTGGCCAGGGCACATTTGCAGAAAGGTGGGGCCGAAGAGTCAGGGGTTCAGCCAGGGGTTCAGTACAAAGATGTTCACTGCAATCCTGTTTATCACAGGGAAAAACTGGAAGTGATCAAACAATCCGAAGAGGTGGGAATGGTTCAGTGAATCGTGGTACAATCACAGGAGAGAGTTAAAATGCTGCTACATCCACACATTCAGCAACCATTTACAAAATAAACTTGATCCTGGGCTAAAGAGGACAAAACCCTTCATCTTCATCACTGTCTGGAAGTGACAGATTTCAGTTCAGATTGGGAAGAAAGTTAGGTAAGGAAATAGAGGCTCAGAGCAGTCGAGAGACTTCCCCCCAGTCTCACAACTGGGTATCCCGGCAGGGATCTGGTAGGAACTTGAAATACAGGTCTGTTTGACCCCAGATCTCAAGTTCTCAATCACTCTACTAGATGCCCCTTAAGAAAGCATTTAGTGTTGCTGTGTAAGAATAATTCGGGGCTTCCCTGGTGGCGCGGTGGTTGGGAGTCCGCCTGCCGATGCAGGGGACGTGGGTTCGTGCCCCGGTCTGGGAGGATCCCACGTGCCGCGGAGCGGCTGGGCCCGTGAGCCATGGCTGCTGAGCCTGAGCGTCCGGAGCCTGTTGCTCCGCAGCGGGGTGGGGGGACACAACAGTGAGAGGCCCGCCAAAAAAAAAAAAAAAAAAAAGAATAATTCAAGGATCCGTCGACAGATGAATGAATAAGCAAAAGGTGGTATATCCATGTGATGGAATACTAGCCTTAAAAAGGAATGAAATTCATACCTGCTATCACAGGGATGAACCTCAAAAACATAACGCTAAGGTGAAGAACATCATGCTAAGTGATGTAAGACAGACACAAAAAGACAAATATTGTATGGCTCAACATTTTTTTTTAATTCAAAATTAAAAAAAACATGGAGGAAAAATAACCATATGGAGAGCAAAATGCCAATTAGTTAAAATAGAGAATAAATATACAATGTATCAAAAATTTATACCTATGTGTAGAGATAAACAGAAGGATAAACACCAAAATATTAAAAGTCATAATTGTGGGTTGTATAAGTACGGGTGTTTGTCTTCTTTAAACTTCTCTGTAATTTCCAAGTTTCTGCGGTGATCATGTATCACATGCACTGCACAGCTTGTGTGATTTTGTAACAATAATTTAAAAAATAAAAGTTGTACAGCTCAAGAGAGTAAATCCTAGGAGTTCTCATCACACACAAAAATGTTTTTTCTGTTTCTTTAATTTTGTATCCGTATGAGATGATGCATATGCATTAAACTTACTGTGATGATCATTTCATGATATATGTAAGTTAAATCATTATGCTGTACACCTTCCACTTATACAGTGCTGTATGTCAATTATATCTCAATAAAATTAGAAGAAAAAATAAAATAAAATAATAAAACAACCCAGGCCATCCCTCAAAGACAAGTTGGTCACCTTTAGGAGGAAGGTAGCTCAGTCTCCCTGAACCTGTGCACACCTTCTTGGTCACCAGGTCTATGAGCCTCTGTCACACTCTCCATTTCATGGGACCCTCTAACCCTGTGATGTCCCCAGCCTCAGTTCTTGGTCGCGAATCCAAGGCTCACAGAGGATGAACCTTGTATCTCAGCTCACACAGCTCGAGCGTGGCCATCAGGCTGAGAACCCAGAGGTGGTCCGAAGACTTCCACCCACATCTTCAGGCTGTCCTGACCGCCTGGGGCTCCAAGAGGCAGGACAAGCCTGGCACGTGGTCTGCGGGCAGACCCCACCCTCTCGCTCACCTTGAGTGTCTCCACTTTGCGGAAGGAGAGTCCTCGAGGGAAGCTCAGGCTGAGGTGGACCCAGTAAGCATCTTCTCCCAAGTTACTCAGTGTCAGCCCCACAGAGAGGCTGGTGGAGGGGGTCAGATGCAGGACTCTGGATCTGGGGGGAGGATCAGGGCAAAGTTATGGAGGCTAACAGAGGAAGCAGGATCAGAGGTGGGGACTTTCAGAACTGAGGGATCCAGTAGGCCAGAAAAAAGAAATACACAAAAATAAGCTCCTATGCACAGGCTTTAAGTTTTGCGATCTCATCTGTTCCTGATAGGAGAGCTGCAAGGCACCAGCATTTCTCAGAGCGGGACACTAAAGGCCCAGACGACAAACGGAGTCAGTGACCGTGGGGGTCTTCCGACCTAAAGTCCTATGTTCTTTCTATACACAGGAGCTGCCTCGGGCAAACATCAAGTGAAATAGGAGGCCTTACAGACCTTGCAGTGGAGGTCAGCCCCAGGTCAGCCTCACACTTCTTGTCCTCTCCGCAGTTCTTCTCAAAAGGGATCTGAAAGGCCAAGAAGAAAGGACCAGGAGGCTCAGATCCCCACACCCAGGAGGACTGGACCTTGGTCTCTCTGTCTGCCTCTCTTCCCCTCTTACCTCCTTGGTCTCCGAGTGTGGTGAGGGTCTCAGGATGGGCTGGATGTCCTTGCCCTGCTGAGCACGGAGGAGAGGGAGACAGGGGAGAATAGTTGAGGTAGCAGAACTGATGGAGGAGAGCTGGAGGGGCTCAGAGCTTGGTGCTCAGCTGGGCTGGCTGTGGTCAGGGCCCTCTCAGGAGCCAACGCCTTCCCGGGGCAGGCCCCAACCTCCCGACTCAGCCCAAGGCTGTCTGTGCCACACTCCTCGGGTGGCAGTTCCTTGAGGGAGGCTCAGGGTGTCCACTTCCTGTCCTGGCCACGAGATCTGGGCCTTGACCGAGCAGCTCCCCCAGGTTCTCCCAGCCTCTGCTGGGAGCAACACCTGGCCGCACAGCCTCTAGACTCACCTGCCTGGGACTAGCTCCTCCTGTGGTTCTCCTCTGTGAACCCCAGCTCTCCATCTCTTATCAGATCAAGGCCAGTTTTTTCAACATTTGCAGAATTTCTGCTCTGGGCCAGACCCCACTCCCCACCAGAGATCAAAACAGACACACTGCCCGTCCTCCCAGGCTGGTGGGAGAAACGGCCTGGCATCCTCAAGTGTGAGGATGGGACAAGTACAGGGTATGTTTAGAGGATGTAGAAGGGGATCCTATCCTACGCTTGGAGATCAGGGAAGCTTCCTGAAGGGATGGCATCTCAACTGAAATCCACAGGGTGAGGAGGAGGGAGCCAGGTGAAGAGAATGGAAAGAGACGAAGAAAGAACAGTTTACAGGAAGGCCAAGGCAAGAGAGACTGTGCCTGTGTAAGGAGCAGGAAGATGCTCAGACTGGCAGGAGTGCCACGTGTCAGGAGGGGCAGGAGGGGGAAGCAGGGTCCAGATTCCCCCTGGCCTTGCAAGCCATATTAGGCAGTTGAGGGTAATGGTGACACAGGATTGTTTTATGGGTGATCAGCTGTATGTTCTCGAGAGACTCCAGCCTCCTCCACTTCCAGGCCATCTGCCAAGCAGCCTCCAGACCCTCCCCTAAGGGCGGGGCTCCGGGCAGCTCCTGCTGACTGCTCGCAGCCACCCCAACATTCCCACACAGATTTCCCACCACCCACCAGACCACAGCCTGTCCCTAAAGGGGCATCCCGGGCCTCTGTCTTGCTCAGTTGTCCTGCCAGACGCTAATCCCACCTCCCCATTTCCCCCGAACTTAAAATCGTGCCTCCTCTCTCAACCTACCCAAAATCTACTCATTCTGCAAGATCTGGAACCAATGACACTTCCCCCAGGAAGACTTTTTGACAACTGTGACCTCAGGTCTCTCTCTTTCTTTTTTTAAATTAGCCTTTAATTGGTTTATTATTATTTTTTGGTCGGGCGACACACCTTGCGGGATCTTAGCTCCCCAAACAGGGATCGAATTCATGCCCCTTGTAGTGGAAGCTTGGAGTCCTAACCACTGGACCACCAGGGAATTCCCAGGTCTCTTTTTAAGCCTGAGTTGCTGCACCACACAGTTTGACTTTTTTTTTTTTTTTTAATTAGTGCCAATGGGAGAAACTGCTGGTTGTCCCTATACATCCTGAGTGGGTGGCAGGTTGCGGGGCAGGGCACTCAGTGCAAGCTGCCAAAAACCACAAGAAGGAGTGTGCTTATCAGTCACCATGCTCCAGCTCCGAAAGGGGCCTCAGAACGTTGCGACTCATTTCAGAGATGCAGAAACAGTCCCAAAGAAATACAGACCTG
Organism: Mesoplodon bidens; assembly: GCF_964165515.1. NCBI lineage: Eukaryota > Metazoa > Chordata > Mammalia > Artiodactyla > Ziphiidae > Mesoplodon > Mesoplodon bidens. Next base: position 44,495,736 of record NC_138171.1, read on the forward strand.
CTTGTGCCAGAAAAAAAAAAAAATCTACATCTTCAGGCTTCCAGGCCCAGGTTCTTTCCATCAGACCCTGCTGCCTTCCGACAGAAGCCAAACTACCAGCTGAGTGTCAAGGATTTCGGAAGAGGAAATTAGGCTTTTGGCACTGGGTAGGGAGCGTGTGATCCAGGAAACTAGGATAGAGAGTGTTTTCCTCTTCTTTTACATAACAAGGGCACCCCAATTAGGCTTTGAGGGAACTACCTGCCCTCAACGGAATACCCTTGGGTGAGAAGGCTAGCTAGGATACCCCGTCCTTCCACAGATAAGCGATGGTCCTAGGCTTTCTGGTGTTCTCTCTCTGTAATTTGCATCTGTTAGTATTCGCCCCAGGTTAGAAGCCTAATGAGGTCTGAAGCTGATGCACAGAGGGACGCACGGAAGGGGCCGTGCCCTGGGGAGTCCATCCATTATTTCTTCCTCTTGAGAGCCCCCAGAGCCTCCACCCACCCTGGTCCTCCATCTTCCCAATCCCAGTTTTCCAAATTTCTCTTAAATACAAACTCCCATAGACTCCTTTCTGCTTAAGTAAGCATATTTCGTTTCTATTGCTTGAAGCCAATGTAATACAGTCCTGCTAAATTGAATTTCTATTCTCCCTTATTTCTTATCAGTTTCTCCAGCTGATCTCTTCTTACCGCCCTTTGGTCCCTCGGTGTCCCTTCTTCCTCCCAGAGAGAGTAATTTAGGGAGACATTGATGGGAGAGATGAGGTCTTGAGTGCACACCTGAGGGCAATAAGAATACACCCTATGTCATGAGTTTAACCTTTACCACACTTCCAATTAAAGGCACAACTTGTCCATACTTTATAAAGGATGAAATTCCAGTAGCTAGTTGTCCGAGACCTTACCAGGAGTGGAAATATGTTTACTATACATCAGGTGTTTATAATATGCCCAGCTTGCTTCTCAGTACGAGTGCTCATCCCTCAGCCCCAATCCCAAGGCAGACATCAGTCATCAACCATGGCACTTTTCCCCACTGAGTCCTAACAGAAGTCCCTGAATCTCTGTCAAACTCCTCTAGGCAACCATTATCAAAGTTTGCACAAGAAAAGAATACTCTAGAATAAGTAGAATATCCCAGTTCCTTGAGAAGAGGGGTGGGTCTCAGTCTTTTATGTTATTGCCAGCACCGGACACTTTGGAGACGCTCACTTTGGAGGACTTTTTGTCCTCACCTAAAGTTTCCCCCAATTCGAAGAGGTAGGCATTATTATCCCCACATTAGAGATGAGGAAAGTGAGGTGTAAAAAGGTGACACAATTTTCCTAAGGACTAGAACTAGGAAGTGAACCCAGACCTGTCCAACTCCCAAGTCTAAAGTCTTTCCATCATGTCACAGTGCCTCTTCTCTGGCAAATTTATGTTTAATATTTCCAAATCTTGTAATGCGGGTTACGGGTGTGAGGAGGCAGAGAGTCTCTGAATGAAATGAGATCGTGAGCTGATAATTGTTGAAAATGGGTGATGGCTGTTTGGTGGTTCATTAAACTCTTTTTCTACTTTTGTATGTCTGAAATTCCCCATAATAAAAACTTGAAAACAAACTTCAAAATCTTATACTGAGTACACCAATCACATATTCAGTCTCTTATGAAATATTTGAGGCCAGAATAAAATTTAGTATCAATCTTATTTCATACAGAACAGGTATAAGCAAACGGAATTTGGGTATTTTGGCAGTTATCTAAACTAACAAGAACTTAAAAAACGTCTTTCTGGGATGGATTTTTTAAAAATACATTTATTTATTTATTTCTGGCTGCGTTGGGTCCCCGTGGCTGCGTGCAGGCTTTCTCTAGGTGTGGCGAGCGGGGGGCTACTCTTTGTGTGGTGCGTGGGCTTCTCATTGCGGTGGCTTCTCTTGTTGCAGAGCACAGGCTCTAGGCACTCGGGCTTCAGCAGTTGTGGCACTCGGGCTCAGTAGTTGTGGCGCACGGGCTTAGTTGCTCCGCGGCATGTGGGATCTTCCTGGACCAGGGCTCGAACCCATGTCCCCTGCATTGGCAGGTGGATTCTTAACCACTGCACCACCAGGGAAGCCCTGGGATGGATGTTAATAATAAAACACCCACACAGCAAACGAAGATACCGAGTGCCGCAACTAAGACCTGGTGCAGCCAAATAAATAAATAAATATTTTAATAATAATAATAATAAGTGACCACATGTACCTGGCAAATAATGACACACCACCGTGCCTGAATATTCCATAGGACCGAATATTCTGTGGCCATTAAAAGTAATCTGAAAACTGAGCTGCAGCATTAATACATGATGCGTGAAAAGAGTAGGGATAAAATGGTAAGCACTTTACAATTGTAATCATGTTTAAAACGCCTATGGATGTGGATTAAGGACTAGAAGAAAATATGCTGAAGGTATTGTTACTACTGTGATACGGAAGAGGAAACGGTAGGACCAGGAGATCAAGGTGACCTGTGACCTGTGCTGGACAGCGATGGAGCCGAGCCTGGCACTGGGGCTGCCTCCCGCTGCGGTCAGCTCGTCCACCCCTTCCCTCCCCTGAGCAGCCTTGCTGGCTCCTTACCGGGAAGTGGAACCAGAACCCAGTGCAGGACTTGACTGAGGTGACAGCTGTGTTCCTGTTGAGCTCATGTTTCCCTTCTGGGAACAACCCCCGGCTTCTGGTCCGATGGCCATCCAGCTGCAGAGTGTAAGTGAGGTTGGCAACCAGGTGCCCTGGGCAGGGTGGAAAGGCAAGAGTTGAATGATGGCGGATCCTGGGGCCATGAGCCTGGATTTGGGGCAGGCAGCTGCGCTGGGAAGCAGGAAGACAGCACTGACCTTTGAACTGGGAGATGAGAGACTTGACCTGGAAACAGACTGTGATGTTAACGCCTTCCTTCTTCTTGTCGCTGGTGGAATACGAGCACTCGACTTCATGCACTGGGATCTCGGCCGGGGAGAAGGACATGGTTGTGATGATATCCACCACAGGCCGGGAGCTTCAGGGAAGGAAACAACCAACGCTCTCCCTCGGCCTCAACTGCCATCCCCAGCCAGACCTGGGGCTCCAGCTAGCAGAGTCCAGAGGACTCCCCTTCCCTAAAGCAGACCTCAATGTCACTGTCTCTTTGCAACAAAAATAATAATGATAATTCATTAGGGCTCCCCATAATGATAATTCTTCCTAGCAGCCTTCTGACCCATTTCTCACACAGAAGAATGAGCTTGTAAAAAGGAAAGTCGGGACTTCCCTGGTGGTGCAGTGGTTAAGAATCCGCCTGCCAATGCAGGGGACACGGGTTCGAGCCCTGGTCTGGGAAGATCCCACATGCTGCGGAGCAACTAAGCCTGTGTGCCACAACTACTGAGCCCACGTGCCACAACTACTGAGCCCGCATGCCTAGAGCCTGTGCTCCGCAATGAGAAGCCCGCGTGCCTCAACGAAGAGTAGCCTCCGCTCGTCACAACTAAAGACAGCTGGCACGCAGCAACGAAGACACAACGCAGCTAAAAATAAAAATGAATGAATGAATGAATGAATAAATTTATAAAAAGAAAAGTCAGGGAATTCCCTGGTGGTCTAGTGGTTAGGTCTCCGAGCTTTCATTGCCGATGGCCCAGGTTCGATCCCTGGTCAGGGAACAAAGATATTGAGCTTCCATGCCAGTAACCTTTCAAGGATGTCCCATCGTATTCAGAATAAAATCTAAACTTTTCACTGTCTGTGCCATACCACCTGCCTCTCCAGTCTTTTTTTTTTTTTTTGGCTGCGCTGCGTCTTAGTTGTGGCACGTGGGATCTTCGGTGCCACATGCGGGGGTATCTTTAGCTGCGGCTTGTGGGATCTAGTTCCCCTCCAGGGACTGAACCCGGGCCCCCTGCATTGGGAGCACAGAGTCTTACCCACTGGACCACCAGGGAAGTCCCTCCTCTCCAGTCTCACCTCCTACCACACTGATCCTATTTCCGTGCCTTGAACAAGTCACACTTTGGCCTGCCTTACCGCCTTGGCACCTCCTGGGATTTCGACATAGAAAGCTCTTACCCCAGATTTCTGCAAGCCTGGCTCTTTCTCATCTTTCAAGTCCCAGTTCCTCAGAAAGGTCTTTCTTGGCCACCCAGTCTATAGTAGTCTCCCCTGCTATTCTGTCTCACAGAACCCTGTTCATGCCCCTCATGGCACTTATCACAATTGTAATGATCTATTTATTTGTTTTACTTCTTTATTATATGTTTCCCCACATATACACTGTAGCCAATGCCTTGTTCCGTATTGAAGACAGTATCTAGTCACTAGATGATGTTACATGAGTCTTCCAGTGACTCTAAGATCTGGGTCAGGCAGGAAATGCCATCACCATTTCAAAGATGAAGAAACTGAGGTCTTGAGAAGTGAAGTGACTGGGGTAAGATCACCCAAGAAGTCAACGGCAGAGCTTCGACTTGAATCCAGGTCAGCAGGTTCTAAAGACATCCCTCGTCTCTCTAGGAGGTTTTAGTGTTAGATAGGCCTGGGTTCAAATCCCAGTCTGTCACTGAATAGCAGCTGTTTAACCTGGAGCCAGACACAAAGCCATGCAAAAGGAAAACCAAACTCACGGGGTTGAGCCGAGGACCAAATGCGCCCATGTCGATAAGCATTTAGCACGATGCCTAGTACATCGTAACTGCTGAAAGGATGAGGACTGAAATCATCCCCAGGTAGGACTCAGGAGTCCCATCTTACCTCAGCATGATCACCTGGCTCTCAGCCCCTACAGCCACATCTACCAGGCCGTCCCCGCCAAGGTCCTTCACCCCATGGATGGAGCGTCCAAACCATCGAATTCCTGGGAGCATCCGGGTCCCTTCTATCCGCTGAGACCAAGAGAGAAATTCATGCTAAGCTGGGGAGAGGACAGGCGGAAGGGCGGGAAGAGTCGGGCTGAGGAGTGGGGTTGGGGCTTGGTGGCTGCCAGGTGCCTGGGAATGGGTTCTGATTGGCAGGCGGGGTACCTCACCTGACTGGGCCAGGGGCTCAGCCCCGCTTGCTGCCCATTGAAGATGTACACAGCCCCCTGCTCTTCCAGAGGGGCTCCCACGGCCACGTCTGTCAGCTCATCCCCATTGATGTCCGTCAGGGCAGCGATGACTGCTCCAAATCGCCCAAGGGGGTAGCCGGGATCCCCGTGCAGCTCTGAGACCATGTCGAACCCCAGCTAGGAAGGAGCAAGGCGACAGGTCCCAGCTCAGTCACTCAGCACTAACCACTGGACCACCAGGGAATTCCCCACCTTTGTTATCTGTGTGACTTTGTGCCTTTGGAAAGTTGCCCAGCCTTGCTGAGCTGCGACGTTCCCATTTGTAAAATAAAGCTCATAGTATCCCAGAAGGTGATTATGAGAATCAAACGAGGTATTCTATATATAAAAAGTTTGGCACTGGGCCTTGCACACATTTTACCCACCTCCACATATTTGCTATTGTTTGTCGTTGTTCTAAAGGTCTGATTAACACAGGATCAGGCAGGGGAAGGCTTTCAGAATAACTGAGACCTGAGAAGGCACGGGAGTCTCCTTCTCCCACATTCTCCACGCATTGTCCTGGTCCCCACCTTTTTTCTCTGGTAGACGAACACCCGGCCTCCTCTCTGCTCGCCATAGAACAGGGGGGCTCCAACCAGCAGCAGCTCTGTCTCCCCATCTTGGTCCATGTCAACACCACACAGCTCGCCACCAAAATAAGAGCCAACCTGCAGGGAGAGGAAGACGTTTGAGGAAGAAACCTAGAGCAGGACACCTCCCTCCCCATGAAGTGCACCATATCCATCCTACTCTAAGCCTTCAAATGAAGGTCCAAGTCCTGGATCCCACTTAGAGCCCGTATGAATTCAGACAAGTTGGGATCTTAAGTTGGCAAGTGGGGATGACAAGGCTAACCTCAGAGGCTTTGCAGGGGAACAAATGTGACAGTGCTCGGCACAGGGCGTATGCTCAGCAAGTGGATGCATGTTCGGAAGACAGCAGGAAGCATAACTAGTGTCACTCCAACCCCCTCTTGGGCGGACGCCCCTGCAATCACGCTCACCTGGATCCCATCTATTTTCTGGATTTGGCTCCAAGGTTCTCCGCCCTTTGGCTCTTGGAACAGCAACACCCGCCCCACGTGCTGGTATCGGGGGGCTCCAGCTGCCAGCAGCGACGTGGTCCGTCGGGAGGGCAGCCAGGTCACCGTGTAGCCTGAGGAGAGAGCGAGCGCGGGGCTTGGAGTTAGGAACACAATGGCTGCTGAACGAAGGTAAAACCCAGGGGAAAAGGCGGCAGAGACGGTGGGAAGCTGGGTTAGCAGCAAAGATGCATGGAGACGGCCAGAAGACCTTCTCCCGAGAAGAGCAGCCATGTGCTCCGAGGAGTACAAATCCTGCCGTCAGGGTACAAGACTGCATTTCTCGAACTGTGGACAACACGCATGCGCAGGACGAAGCAGCCGCGTACTGAAGGGTAAACATCTTCCTGAGGCTCAGTTCACCTAAGGGTTTATAAAGGAGACTACCTTCTTTTTAAAGAGTAAAATGAAATTGAATACATTAGTAAGAAGAAGGCAAAGTTTGCACGAAGATTAAAAATAAAGCAGCAGATGCCTCAAGACTGCCAGCGTGCCCTGTTTCAGACTTGGCAGCCCCTACATTGCATGACCCAACTTCTTAAAACCAATCTCTTTATAGATGATAGCTAGCTAGCTAGGTAGATAGATAGGAAAAGAGAGAAAAAGAATTATGTATCTATATAGAGATACAGATACAGATATACATATAGATATATCCTATGGGCTTTGTTTCTCTGGAGAATCCTTACTGATAAAATAATATATACATATGTATGTTATTCTTTATATATATATGTGTATATATATATAAAGAGAGAGAAGCAAATATGGCAAATGTTAACAACTGATAAATCTAGGTGAAGGGTATATGGATATTCATTGTACTATTAACTTTTCTCAAAGTGTGAAAATTTTTGCAGAAAAATTTGGTAGAAAAGATTAAAGATACGTTTCAATGAAAAAGTTTGGTAAGGTAGTACAACTCAGTCAGCATGGAGACACAGCCTAATAAAAATACTGAAATTTAAACATGAGGAGTGGTGGACTTCCCTGGTGGCACGGTGGTTAAGAATCCGCCTGCCAATGTAGGCAACACGGACGGGTTCGAGCCCTGGTCCAGGAAGATCCCACATGCTGAGGAGTAACTAAGCCCATGCACCACAACTACTGAGCCCACATGCCACAACTACTGAGCCCGTGCACCTGGAGCCCATGCTCTGCAACAAGGGAAGCCACCGCAATGAGAAGCCCGCACACCACAACGAAGAGTAGACCCCGCTCGCCGCAACTAGAGAAAGCCCATGCGCAGCAACGAAGACCCAACGCAGCCAGAAATTAATTAATTAAATAAAAAACCCATAAGGAGTGGTGATTGTACAGCACAGAGAATATAGCCAATATTTTATAATAACTATAAATGGAGCATAATATATAAAACTTTTGAACCACTATCTTGTACACCTGAAACAAATATGTTATTGTAAATCTACTATACCTCAAGAAAAAAAAAAGCAGGAGACTTGAAAACATCTCTGCTTCAAGATATCACTGAGGTTATCTACATACTTCACAACTCCTGTGGTTGAGGTTCCCTGCCCTCTGTTCCTACACTGATGAAACGCTGGAGGAAATGCTGCAGGAAATTGGACCAGGGATTGGGTGGGAGCCAGGAGCCACCTCGCAGGAATGCTCTGAAGATGACTCATTGACCCAATTTGACCTTTTTGTTTATTTTTTTTGAATTAATTTTTATTGGAGTACAGTTGATTTGCAATGTTAGGTTAGTTTGTACTGTACAGCAAAATGAATCAGTTATACATATACATATATCCACTTTTTTAGATTCTTTTCCCATATAGGTCATTACAGAGTACTGAGTAGAGTTCCCTGTGCTATACAATAGGTTTTTATTCGTTACCTATTTTATGTATAGTAGTGTGTATATGTCGGTCCCAATCTCCCAATTTATCCCTCCTCCGCATGACCTTCTTTGCTCAGAGCAGTTGAAAGTGAATGAGCAAAACAGATGTCCAAGACTCTATAGCCCATGAGAGGAAGGATGAAGAGGCTGAATCACTCTCCTGTTTCTTCATGTATATTCCTGAAGTACAAGGGTTAAGAAATTGCCCTTTGAAATCAGAGAGACAAGGTTTTAATCCGAGTATTACTTCTTCCTGTCTGTGTAATCTTGAGTAAATTACTTCATGTGTCTGAGCCTCAGTCTTCTCGTCTAAAAAAAAAAACTGGGACAATACCAACCTTATAGAGGGGTTTTGAGGATTAAATAAGACCGTGGATGTAAAATGCTTAGCACCATGTTAGTGAGATCTAAACTAAGATCTGAATGATAGTAGCATAGTAGGCAATCAAGATTATATTTACTTCTACATGTACACAACACACACATACATCTGTGTGTGTGTATATAGTGGTATGGGTGCCTAACTAGAGATTCAGCTTTGGGTTATTTCTTCTTATTCAGTGAGCAAATTTGCCAGCTATTTTGCAGTACAGTCATCATCTCTACATATCCGCAGGAGATTGGTTCCAGGACCTGCCCTGATACCAAAATCCACCACAGACGCTCAAAGTCCCACAGTTGGCCCTTGGTATCCCTGGCTTCCAAATCTGGGGATTCAACCAACGATGGATCATAAACGTGGAACCCGCAGCTGCAGAGGGCCAACTGACACTGAAGAACAGAAAACCACGTTGAAGGCAGTAGTGTAGGTGCTGCAGTGTAAGTGCAGTGGTTACTAAGCACAGATTTGGGGCTGGACTACCTGGGTTCCACCTACTAGTCTGTGACCCTGGGAGAAGTTATTTAAAGTCTCCTGGGCTCAGTTTCTTCATCTGTAAAATAGAGATGATAAAAATACCTACTTACAGGGTTGTTGGGAGGATAAAATGAGATAAAAATAAGTTAATATGTGCCATGCACTTAGAACAGTGCCTGGCACATAATACTTGCTCAGTAAAGAAAAAGAAAAGGAAAACAAGGAAAAAAATCAGAGGGCAGTCTCCCTTAGAAGGGTAAGGGTAGATGCACGATGAATAGCACCCATTTTCCCGAGGAAAGTATTTAATAAGATCTTGTGTTTTGAAAGTTTAATAATAATCTTTGTGTACTGAGCCCACCCCCAGCCAAGGGTCATGGGTGAGGCAGGGTGGAGGGTGGTGGTTCTAGATCTATGAGGAGGTAGAACCTGGAAGCACTCCTATCCCAGGGCTCTTGGAGTCAGTTCGTGCCTTGAGACAGGCTGACTCTTTGAATGTGAACTAGAAGAGCTATAACCCCAAGCGCAAGGGTGAGGCCATTCTGCTCCTGAGACTGGCATCGGCTTGGATGGACAGCATCCCCAGGACTGCGCAGGACAAGACACCACGAGGCAGAGAGAAGCAACAGCAGTTGTGGATTGACCAGCCTCATTTCCTCTGTGCTTGGTATCTGAGAACTCTTGAGACTGAATCAACCCTGGAGTTCCTGGACAATTCAAGGGGATGAAGCCTCACGGAGGAGGGGCTGGTCCTTCCACCGATGAGGCAGGTTGTTTTAAAATGGACTCGGGATTTAATTTATAGGTATAACTGAGTAACAACACAGAGAAGTCACTGCCATTGAAAAAAGTTTATCACTCACAGCTCCCCAAATTAGGCGCCACAGCAGGCCATGCAGGGCCAGATGGGAGAAGCCCCAGGGTGGAAGGAGCAAGGGGAGAATGGCCCAGAGCCGTTACTGCAGTTTCGGTGGGAAGGAATGAGGGAGGCAAGGCAAGTTGGAGCAAGCTTAGGACTGGACGGTTTGAATAATGTTGGCAGGTTCTGGGCTATAGAGGTGGTCTTCAGTTATCTAGTACCTGGGCCTGGGGTGATTTACGTCAGGGTGGATACTGGCCTGGTGTGTGAAAGTTAGATAAAAGCGTGGTTGGGATGCAGTATCTGGATTGGCCAGTTGGCCTATGGAAGGCCTGCTCCCAGGCAAGTTGTTTCCTACCTGTAGGAATTAGCTGGCCCTGGGAGAAGCAGTCTCTCCAGGGTTAGCAAGGCCACAAGATGTCAAAGCATCATAAGGTACAGAAAATAAAAACATGATTAATACACAGGTGAAGGGTTAGTAAGGGAAAAATGAAGACTATTATAACCATATTTAAACTGAGTTTGTTCACGTTGTTGCTTAATTGCTTTCATTATTATTTTGAAAGTCAGTCTGAGTGACTCCCTGGTTCCCCAAAGCTGAAAGAACCCAGCAGAAAAGAGAAGTACTCACCCAAATATCCTGCCCTCACTTCTGGTGTCAATGGTTCATTCCCAACAAATGTATCACCCCGCAGGTCTGTCTTCAGATCGAGAAAGCCCCCAGCCCAGTCCTTGGCTCCAGCGGCCCCTACAATGCCATGGCCCTGCCCAGGGAGGGAGATAAGTGCGGGTCAGCTGCATTCCCACCACATCCCTCAGCCGGTAGTGTCAGGCCCGCCACTCACCCTGATGAGATCCGCACTGATCCCGCTGGAGGACAGCTCCATGTTGAAGGATGTCAGGTCCTGTTTGCTTGTGCCTGAGGGACGAGGTAGGGAGAATGAGCCGAGACCCAAGGAGCAGTGAAAACAGTGATGCTCAAGAAAGGACTGAGGAAAAAAACACAGCATCTATCCGTAGGCAAGGTAGAAAGAGCATGAACTTTTTTTTGTTTTTGGCAGCTCTGTGCAGCTTATGGGATTTTAGTTCCCCGACCAGGGATCGAACCCGGGGCCCTGGCAGTGAGAGTGCCAAGTCCTAACAACTGGACTGCCAGGGACTTCCCAAGAGCATGAACCTTAGCGTTAGACGGGGAAGCGACTTATGCCCTGAGTCTCCCGTGACTCTCCACGCGCCCCAGGTGTGGATATTCCCTTCCCCGACTCAGCTCGTCTAAGAGGCAGCTCCTGATTTCTGCTCCTACTCAGGCTTCCCCTCTTTAGTGAATAGCACCCCACACCCACCTAGTGACTCACACTAAAAGCGCCAGAAACAACCTTGATTCTTCCCTTTTCCCTCCATTCTACCTCCAACATATGACCAAATCATGATAGTTCTACCTACAAAACACATCTGCCCACTTCTGTGAATCGTCTGTATCACTGCCACACTGGCCCAAGCCATCCTCCTCTTGTGCCTGACTAAGGCAGGAGCTTGCTAATTTGGTCTCTTTGACTTCATTCTTTTCTTTTTTTAAAAATTAAATTTATTATTTTTTTGGCCGTGCTACACAGCACATGGGTTATTAGTTCCCTGACCAGGGATCAAACCCGTGCCCGCTACAGTGGAAGTGCAGAGTCCTAACCACTGGACCGCCAGGGAAGCCCCTTTGACTTCATTCTTCCTCTTTCTATGCCATTTTTAACAGAGCAAGTTGTGTACTCTTTTTTAAAAATGTACATCAGACCTCATCTTTCCCTTTCTTAAAACCCTTCGTAACTTCTCATTGGTCTGAAGACTAAAATCCAAACTCATGAGGAGCTGGGAGGCCCCTGCCTTCCTCTCCAAACTTCTGTCTCCCTTACTCCCCACACTGCTATTACACTGACCTTTTTTCCTGTTCCTCCAGCACACTGAGCCCTGCCCCATCTCCTAGCCTTTGCACTTGATCTTCTCTCTGACTATAATGCCCTTTGCCCACACTTCTCCCATGGCTGTCTGATTCTCATCTTTCATGCCTCAGCTCAAAAGTTATCTCAGTGAATTTTACCTCACTTTAAAAAAAAGCACCTCACGGGATTTCCCTGGTGGTCTAGTGGTTAGGATTCTGGGCTTTCACTGCTGGCTCAGGTTCAATCCCTGGTCAGGGAACTGAGATCCCACAAGCTGCGCAGCGTGGCCAAAAAAAATTGCATCTCAGAAAGGCCTTCCTTGAAAAGCTTATTTAAAGTGGCTTCTTCCAATTAAATCTGTCATCACTTTACTCATTTTCTTTATAGCACTTACCACAATCTTGAATCATCCTGTTTGTTTACTGTCTTTCTTTATCCAACCTGAATATGAGTTCTATGTTGGCAATATCCCTGAGAGTCTGAGTCACAGGGCCTGATCCATGGTTTTTGCCAGCATGAATAAATAAAATGAAAATAATACCACCAGCCTTGCAAGGATACTGAGAAGAACGGATTCAATGATATAGATAAAGTGCCTGTTACCTGTAAGCTTTCAAGAACCGTAGCAATTATTATGAAGATTTGTTCATTCACTGAAGAAACATTTAGAGTCACTAAGTATTTGGTGTCAGGGATACAGGGGTGGGAAAGCAGGCACAATACTTGTCACTAAACCTCTCAGTTTAGTGTGGGAGACAGACATCTAATAGAGAGCTCTTTTTGGTTTTTTTTGACTGCGTCAGGTCTTAGCTGTGGCATGTGGGATCTTCCAAGCTCGGGCTTAGGTGCCCCGCAGCATGTGGGATCTTAGTTCCCTGACCAGGGATCGAAACCGCGTCCCCTGCATTGGAAGGCGGATTCTTAACCACTGGACCACCAGGGAAGTCCCCTAATAGAGAGTTCTAATACAATGTATGTCACAGGGGCTGTGAGAGGGAATGTACAGTGGTTAAAGTAGCACATGGGAACCCAGACTTGGGATCAGCGAGAACTTATCAGAGGGAATGACATCTAAACTACGATCTGAAGGATGAGTAAGGGCAGGGAAGGATAGAGGATAAGAGCTATGATTTATCAAGTGTCTACAAGGTACCAAGCACTTTGCTAAGCAGTCATTAGGCCTTGAATTGTGTTCCCTGAAGAAAAGATGTCTAAGTCCTAACCCCTAGTACCTCAGAATGTGACCTTATTTGGAAATAGGGTCTTTTCAGAGGTAATCAAGTTAAAATGAGGTCATTAGGGTGGGCCCTGATCCAATCTGACTGGTGTCCTTATTAAAAGGGGCAATTTGGACACAGAGGGACAGACACAGAGAGAAGATGATGGGTAAACACACAGGGAGAAGACGGCCAGGGGACCAGAGTGATGCAGCTACAAGTCAAGGAACACCAAGGACTGTTAGCAAACACCAGAAGTTAGAAGAGGCAGGGAAGGATTCTCTCCGAAACCATCACAAGGAGCATGGCCCTGTCAAACCTTTGATTTCTGACTTCTAGCTTCCAGAACTGCAAGACAACACATTTCTCTTGCTTTTTTATTTTATTTTATTTTTTTCATTTCTCTTGCTTTAAGCCACCTAGTTTTTGGTACTTTGTTACAGCAGCCCTACGAAATGAATACAGCAGTTAAACCTTACAACCCTCTGAGACTGGTATCACTATCCCCCTTTAACAGAGAACGATGAGGCTCGGAGTGGGAAAGTGACCTGGCTGAGGTCACACAGCACAGGCAGAGTGAATTCTTGAGCACATCTGCCTGGTCCCATTAAATATAATCCATTGCCTCTTCAAGCGAACTGAACACCAAGGCTGTGTCCTAGTGAAGGGGCTTCCTGGGGGGATCAGGTACCTTTCAGCAGACTAAGCTACCTGGGAAAATACTCTCCCATAGGCAGTCCTCCATCTGGCGACTACAATCAAACCTTCTCTTATTCTGGGCCAAAGGAGAGGGCCTGTGGGCTCCTTGCACTTGGTCCCTGCCTGCTTGCCTGTCTTAAATAATTTGAGGCCCAGGACAAGTGACAATGAGGGAGCTGAGTGAGGAGAGGAAGGGATTATGGTCATTCTACAGGGCTCAGCTGATGTCTACAAGATATAGGTCAGCTCGGGGATCCATCCTGGACCAAGCTGAGCTTCAAGAGGAAGACAGACTTTCAGAGGGAAACAGAGGCTGCTCCTAAATCACCCTCCCCTAAGAAGTTCCTACCTGAGGTCTTTTAACCGGAGAGCTCTTAACACAGTGGCAGATGCTCTGTAAGCTCCCGTGATTATTATTCCACGTGTCCTTAGTCTAATGTCCCAGGTGAGGTTCTGTGTACATCCCCTTGAACCCTCTCTTCCAGGGTCTGCCACTAACCTTCAATGACATAGATCTTTTTTTGCAGCTCGGTGAATAGATCTTTCAGCTTCTCAAATGTGTCCAGAATCTTTACAAACTCCTCCGCAGGTTTTGAGGCAAATTCATGGAGTGTCTCCTGACTTTCCTTGGTCTTAAAATACTTTCCAATCTGGAAGAAATGAAGAGTGAAGAGCTAGCATCCCCAGAATGGCAGACCCATTTTCTGTTATTTTCACAAGACCCTGGACCCAGGGAGAAAGGGAGTGGGGTTCAGGAATAGAAGAGGGAAGATGGGTCATAAGAAGAAGCAGGGACCTGGAGCCCGTACCCCAATGATGTAGCGGATGATGTCTTTGGCCACGTCAATGTTGGCTTTGTCAGTGGCTTCCCCATCAGTGATGATGATAAGCACTTTGGTGGCATCTGGCCGGGCCCCCAGCTCTTGCCGGAACACCTTGGTCCTGTGTCCAGGAAGGGGGAATGTGAGAGACTCCCCGCAAATCACCTGAGGTCTCTCCCTTACCCTGCTCATTAAGTCACTGTCCTGCTGATTATGCCAAATCCCTTCTCACAATTCCCAGACAGCTATTCCCAGCCTTCAAAGCTCTCTTCTGAACCTCCTTCCTCACCCTGGTTGCCATATCCCTCCTTCTGGACCAGTGGTCTTCAACTGAATCCTGGGCAGCCACGAGGTTGTCCCAGAGTCTGTGGGCAGTGAGGGGAAACTCTGGGCTTCCTACTCTTCATTTCAACCACTTGGCAACTGCCCTTTAATCAGTTAGATATGCTGGTGATCTAGGTGAGATTCCAGTGGGAGGATGGGCTCCACGGCAGAAGAAAATTGGAAAGCCACCCTTCTAGAGAAAGCTCATATAACACCTCCTTCTGCCTCCCCTACCATTGCCAGGCTACCTGTACATCTCTGCTGCAGCAAATCTCCTAGGTAATCAAAGAGACTTGTTTCTGTGTCAATTGTTCCCCAAACCAGATTTGCTGCTGCATCTCTGGCTCCTGACTCAGAGTAGGTGCTCAGTACACGTGATAGAAGAGAAAGAAGGAAGGACTGAATTCTGGACAGGCTGAGGCTCCAAATTCCTGCCCTGCACACAGCCTCCTCCTGAAGCAAGACAGGCTGCCCACAGCTTCCACTGGGACAGCCGCTCTATTTGAACATCTTCCCCTCCTCACCCCACAACTAACCAAAGATAGACAAGTAATCCAAGAGCAGCCAGTCCACAACCCCTGACTTATGGCATGACCTGTACTGGGAACAGAAGCTGAAAGTCACCTGAAGAGGCCAAGGTGGAGGTGAAGAGATACAGAGAGGAGGGCGGGAGAGCTACTTGGAAGCTGCCAAAGACAGAGGAACCTGATGGGCGGGGTCAAAACCACATCTTGTTCTATCTCGGATGCAAATGTTTCCCCAGCTTCCATCCACCTGGACATGGCCTATCATGGATCCTGTTTATGGATTTCCACCCTGGTTTAAACCAGTATCATCTCTCATCTGGATTTTTCAATGTCTGCGAACTGGCATCCCTGTTTCCACCCTTGCCCCTTCCACAGTCTAATATCAACCCTGTAGCCAGGGGGATCCTTTTAAAAACATAAATCAGATTATCATTCCTTTGATCAAAACCACCAATGATTCTCATCTCACTCAGAGGAAAAGCCAAAGTCCTCACTAGGGCCTCATCCAGAATTCGATGATCTCTCTGACTTCATCTCCTACTACTTGAACTCATCACTTACTTCCTTCCAGCCACACTGGTGTCCTGGTTCTTCTGTGAACATCCCAAGCATGGGATCAGGGCCTCTTCTGTTCCCTCTACCTGGAACGGTCTTCCTTCAGGTATCCACATGGCCTGCTTCCTCACCTCCAACAAGTCTTTGCTCAGATGTAATCTTCCCTGATCTTCCCAGTGAACATTGCTTTATTTTTCTTTGTAAAACTTACATCTTCCACTATATGATCCAATTTACTTACTTATCCTATTTATTACATTTCTCTCCCCTACTAGAATGTTAAGCTCCAGGAGGGCAGAGACTTTTCTTTGTTTCGTTCACTGTTAATTCCTAGCACCTAGAAAATGGCAAACAAAAACCTGCAGACCAGAGCCAGCCCACAGCTTGTTTTTGTATGGTCTCTGGGCTAAAAATGATTTTTATATTTTTGTTTTTAAAGAGTTACAAAAACAAAGAAGAATATGCAACAGATAACTGTTATGTGGCCACAAAAGTCTAAAATAGTACTATCTGGCCCTTTATAAAAAAAATCTGCCAAGTCCTGACCTGGAACACTGCCTGGCACACAGCCAGATGGTCAAGAATTATTTATGAAATACATTTCCATGATCGCTTCTTTTTGTTCCCACAGCTGACACCTTTTGGGGTATCCTCCCATCCTGTGGGGACCCAGTTCTCTAAGAACTGCCCCCTTCCCAATGGAGGTGGGACCCCTGAAACCATGTGACTCTATGCCATGAAGTAGAGCAAGGCCTTAGCTGGGTTGACCCATGGACACACAATCTAGGCTCAGCCAATCAGATTTCCTCTCCTGGAGGCTAGAATTCAGGTTGTTCACCTGAATTGAGGAACTGAGGCTGCCATTTTTTCAGTGGACATTGTTTGATCATGTACCCACCAGAGCCATCTACAGAGAGAAGAATGAAGTAGACATGACAGGTCAAGTAAGCCCCAGAAGAAAAGAGCTGGAAACACATGCAGAGTTTTGAGATACGTCACATGCATGTTTAACTTATGCAAATCCAACTATACATGCTTGGCAAAGAAATATAAATGAAAAATACAAGTGTAATAGTACAGGAGATCCTTTCTGCTATTTCACTCAATCTGAGCATATGCCTCGGTGGAGCATGAGATAGAAGATGTAATTCTCTTATTCCCCAAAGTGGTCTCAGTTTCCATGGCCACTCTAATGTTTAAATACAGGTATTTAAAAAATACACAGTATGGCCCTTTAACACAGTCCAACTACATTCATCTAGGCCTCAATTTAAACACAGTAATCTGATCCAACTCTGGGTTAGTAGGTTTAGAAAATCAGGATATGCTAGTTTCCAATATGGGACTTGGATATACTGACTCTGATGAACAATTCAAAGAATAATTCAAAAATATTTTGACTCTTTGAGATCTGTATTCATACAGTGACTTCAAAAGCTGATCCCCAACTAAGATGTGACTCTACCGTGGCTGCCATCATTCACAATCTCTTTTCAAGTTCTGGTTCTAATCCCTCATGAGGCCTGGAAATATTCTCTGTCCCAAAGGTTCATGAGCTATCCCTGCATCCTCTCATGAATTCTCCTTTGGGATTTAGTTGGTGTAGAGTCCTGTTATAATCAAAAGAACTCCGGAATTCCCTAGCGGTCCAGTGGTTAGGAGTCTGTGCTTTCACTGCCCAGGGCCCGGCTTCAATCCCTGGTCTGGGAACTAAGATCCCACAAGCCACGTGGTGTGGCCAAAAATAAATAAATAAATAAATAAAAATAAAAAATAATCAAACGAACCTGGACTATAACACAATATTGTAAATCAACTATATACTTCAATAATAATAATAATAAAGAACCTGGAATAAAATTGCTCCACTAGAATGTTTACAATAACCTGCCCCTTGCTGAACCCACCTGTTGAGTTCCTACACCTTGCAACTTGAAGAAGCTAGTACACAGAGAACAACCGACGGATGGGCTCTCTCACAAAAGGGAACTCACGCAACATAGTTGATGGCGCCAAAGGTGTTGGTCAACAGGCTCATGTGTTTGACTTTGGCAAGCAGAATATCAGGGTCCTTCCGTTTAACATAATCCAAGAAAGTAAATTCTGTTTTGTAGGTTGAGGAAAACTGAACAGCCGCAAACTAGAAAAAGGAAAGAAGATATAAAATGTCGTTACATAGTCCTTCCCACTCGTTTGCTCCAATCTCTACTTTTTTTTTATAAGTTTATTTTATTTTATAAATTTATTTATTTATTTTTGGCTGCGTTGGGTCTTCATTGCTGCGCTCAGACTTCCTCTACTTGTGGCAAGCAGGGGCTACTCTTGGTTGTGGTATGTGGGCTTCTCATTGTGGTGGCTTCTCCTGTTGCAGAGCACGGGCTCTAGGCATGCAGGCTTCAGTAGTTGTGGCATGCGGGCTCAGTAGTTGTGGCTTGTGGGCTCTAGAGCGCAGACTCAGTAGTTGTGGTGCATGGACTTAGTTGCTCCACAGCATGTGGGATCCTCCCGGACTGGGGCACGAACCCGTGTCCCCGGCATTGGCAGGTGGATTCTCAACCACTGCGCCACCAGGGAAGCCCTCTACTTCTTATCCAGGACCTGGGCAACCCAACTCCACATTCCTGCCTTGAATCATTCTTTTGTTTTGTTTTTTCAGCCACACCTCTCAGCATGTGAGATCTTGGTTCCCTGACCAAGGATGGGACCCATGCCCCCTGCAGTGGAAGCATGGATTCACCAGGGAAGTCCCTCGAATCATTCTTTTGAAAATGAAGCTGTATATAAACAAACACAGAAATAAATCAACCTGGAACCCCTTATGGAGTGCTGTCTGCTGGGCTACGGTTCTCTGGGTTCTGCCTACCTCATCAATAGAGATGGTTCCCAGCAACCATATTTCTGCTGAGTGACCCTGCTAAACAGGATACAGTTGGCTGAGACTGAGGTGAGGCCAGTCAGAATCCCTTCTATGAGAAACTGGAATTTGCATAGGGAGGGGTTGCTTGAGAGGAAGATTGGGAAAAAACAAAAACAAAAAAACCTGCTGAAACTTTAACATGTGAACTTGGGAGCTTTCCACAGGCCCAGGTGATCCAAAGAAGCTGAGAACCAGTCTACAGAGAGAAAGAGAAAGAGAGAAGGAAGCAAGAGCCAAGAAGAAACAGAGATGAGAATTAGGGAGAATCCTGGAAGCAGAGGTCCAGTAATAGCCATGCCCTTAGGTTCTAGAGACACCTTGTACTAAATTTTCCCTTTATGCCCTTAGCTAGCTCAGGTAGGCATCTATTGCCTACAGCCAGGAATCCTAACTAATATATTTACCTGGTAGGAAGAGTTGCTGAGTTTCTTCATCACGTCCTTCATGAAGTCCAGAATTTTCTGAAATTCATCTTGCTGCAAGCTCCTTGAGCCATCAAACAGAAATACCAAGTCTACGTTGCCCTTTATACACTCTACAGAGGCCAGACACAGAGGGACTTGGTAAAGGGTCTCTGGGGGTTGGCCTGCCCATGCCAGTTCCCATGTATGGGCAACCACTTGGAGGTATTTTTACCCACTGGATCCCCCATTCCTTACCCTGATAACCAGGGTGCCCTTGCAGCACCGGACCCCTCAGATTCTGGTGGAAGAGGTAACACAGGCCACTTAGATAGATGTTCTGGTCACATGTCCGAGACAGCCCAGGGTCACAGGCCTGAAGGAATCAAAGATTTTTAAAAAGGTTGGGGCTTCCTCTTGCTATGTGTCTTTAGGGCATCATCAACCAAGAACAAGAACCTTCAGGGTCATCATCCCCCGACCTCATTCCCATCATCCAACTGGTTACTAAGGCAAGGTAATTTGGCCTCCAGGTATCTTGTATCTGTCTCTCCATCCCCACTACCAATGTTATATGCCAACGGATGCTCGCTGCCTATAGGACGAAGTCTAAACTCCTTAGTTTGGCATTCATATAGTTTACAGTAGGCACTATCCTACATTTCCAAACCCTTCCCCTTCTATTTCCAATTACACATTCTGTGTTTAAGTCAAATCAAATGACTCCCTATTCCCAGAATATACAATGATGTTTCTTTCATTTATGACTATCTTTCCTGCCAGACTGTAGTTTCTTGAAAGTCAGGGCTCATGTTATGGTCATCTTTGCATCTCACTCCCCTTCCCCCATCAGAACCCAGCACAATGCCAGGCATGTAAGAGTAGCTAAATAATCAAGCTCCAATTAAATACTGGATAAATATTTCACTCGCTTAGCCTTCTATTTTTTATATACCTGTGTCAGAAGGATGCTGCTGGGATGAACTGTAAAGAGTAATGGACTTGTAATCAAATAGGAATTATATTCAAATCCTGGCTCTACCTCTTTAAAACCATGTGACCTTGACCAGGTCTCTTAACACCTTTGATCCTGTTTCCTCCTGTGTAAAATCTATATACTGATCCCTATCTCACCTGAGTGTCTTGAGGATTAAAAGAGATAAGGCAGTGTTTCCCAAACTTTAGGTGTTTGTGTACCAGTTCACAATTTCTGTCGTATGGGCATATCATCCACATTATTATTTACTTAATATTTTATTTAACTAAAATTTACTTTTTTAAAAAAATTGAAGTATGGTTGATTTACAATGTTGTGTTAGTTTTTGGAGTACAGCCAAGTGATTCAGCTATGTATATACATATATATATACATTCTTTTTCATATTTTCTTTTCCATTATGGTTTACGACAGGATATTAAATATAGTTCCCTGTGCTATACTATAGGACCTTATTGGGGGAGAGAGGATGGAGAAGGGAAGGATTGGGAGTTTGGGATTAGCAGATGCAAACTATTATATATAGGATGGATAAACAACAAGTCCTACTGTATGGCACAGGGAACTATATTCAATATCCTGTGATAAACCATAATGCAAAAGAATATGAAAAAGAACATATGTATAACTGAGTCACTATGCTGTATAGCAGAAATTGACACAACGTTGTAAATCAAGTATACTTCAATAAAATTAAAAACAAAAACAAAACCCAAGAGGAACTTGTTTAAAATTTACTGTTTTAAACTTTAGCCTCATCCTATGCAATGCAAGCCAAGAAATCATGAATTTAATGTACCTGTTGAATATTTTTTCTAATAAGCCATTAAATAAATATACGACTATTAAAACATTAAAACTTGTGTACCACCACAAATCACCTTGTATATTAACGGTCACAGATATTGTACATTTGGAAAAAACACTGAGATAACTAAGGTCTCAAAAATAGCTGACTGATAGATGGTTCTCAGTAAACACTGACTGAATCTGAATCTTCTGATGCCTATAATCTTCTGTAGCACGGGTCCCCACCCCCACGCTCCGCTACTCTTCTGGGGCCTGTTAGGAACTGGGCCTCACAGCAGGAGGCGAGTGGCGGGGAGCAAGCCAGCAAACCTTCATCTGCCTCTCCCCATGGCTTCCCTTCACCGCCTGTACCATCCCCCACCCCACACCCCACCGCCCAGTCCGGTCAGTGGCAAAACTGTCTTCCAGGAAACCAGTCCCTGGTGCCAAAAAGTTGGGGACTGCTGTTCTATAGGATGTTTAATCCATTTTTTTCTTTCCTTTGTCTCCCTTTCCTAGCATCAATCTTCACAGGCACTGATATCACACTGTACAGAACTCTTACCAAAAGGCTGTCACTTGTGGGGTCTGTCGCCAAGGTCATTCCCAAGTACTTGGAGGTATAGTTGGAACCTGCAGGCACCAGAAGATTGGTCTGGAGGAACTTAGGCAATCCAGGTGTGATGGGGTCAGCCTCGATTTCCTGATACTATTCCTCCCAGCTCCCAAATCAGTTACTCACTACTCAGTCTGACTGGCAGGCAGTGTCCAGTGCCTGGCTGGCACTCATAGAGGTTTCCCATGTTGTTCCCCTCACCTGGAGCTCCCACGACAACCCTGATGAGAAATCGCATCTGTGAGATGGAGTTGCCCAGGCCTTTACCCACCCACTCCTACCTATTAAGGGGGTTTGGACCCCCCACAAGATATCTCAAAGCAATTCAGCCACTCCTCTTCTGGGTGACTCCTCAGCCCCCATCTCGTCCCTATTGAATCTCAGATAAATAATCCAATATGACAGAATTCTAGAAAGTTAAGGATCTTTTCCATTTACAGTCCAGAAAAACAGAGGCCCAGAGAATGATCTGCTTGAACGTCACATTATGAGTTCATTTAATCAGCCAACAATTCAAAAGTCATTTATGGCTTACCTGCTATGTGCTAGGCTGTGGTATGTACTAGGTGGGGTTGGGGATTAGAGAGAAAAACCAAATCTCTGCCATCAAGGAGCTCACTGTCTAGTCTGGGAAAGAGTCTGGAATCTAGGAAGTGTGGCAAAGTGTTTTAGGGATTGTGAAACATATCCCCTTCTATTAGGCACTTATAAGGTGCTTTAATGATGGATGGTCCTCATCCTACTATCTGATGGCCTTGCTCCTGTTGCTTGGGTCCCACCACGGACTCCTCAAAACAGGAAGGTCCTGGCCAGGGCAGGGAGGACCTGCGGCGACAGCTCACCCGTTTCCAACCTGCAAGACGCGGTACCCAAAATGCCTCCCGGCGTGTGGGATGGAGAAGTTTTGCACGTGTCGCACATCCAGGTTGTAGCTCCAGGCTGGGGCTGAGGGAGACCAGGACCAGGTCAGCCACTTCCGACCAGGGACCCCCCACGACCACCCCAGAGCGGCGGGCGTTGATTGGCCGCAACCCACGTGCCCCCAGTGGGCGGGCTCACCCCCAAAGACCTCGCTTCCTTCTCCCCAGGCCACCCACACCCGGGGCAGGGCTGGCAGCCCATTTCCTGGACTCCAGGAAATGTGGAAGCAATTCCCTACTACCCAGAGCTCTGGCAGCGCCAGGGCCTGGGGAAGACACACAACTTCCCGATTGGCCCATCAGCAAAGAAGGAAGGATGAGAAGGCGGAGGCCCCTAAGAGAGGAGCAGTCCGAAGGGCCCCCCCAACCCGAGGCGGTGGGGATGCCCCAAGGCAGGGTGCATCTCCCCACACACACCCACTTCTCCCTTGGGCTTGGGGCCCCGTCGCCCTGAAAAATCAAATAATTAGCCTCAGGCTCCCTCCTCGTGAAAGTTCAAGATCCCCTGATCCTGTGAAGCTGCCTCCTCACTCATGTAATGCTCCCTCCCTCCCCACCCCACCATGAACCAGTCTCTGCCATAACCATTAGATCTCAAATTCCCCCATCACATCCCCCACCTAAGCCCCAAACTGTCCTTTTTGGCCTTGCTTGCCTTCCAGGCCTCGGGTTCATTTCACAGCATCTTAAGATGTCAGAGATGCTGGCCCTGCCATTTGTTCAGATGAAGAGACTGAGGCCCAGAAAGGGGGAAGGGACTTGCCTAAGATGGCAAAGAGAGGTCGAACCATGGGTAGGACCAGACCCTAGACCAGCTGTCCATACCCATTAACCATCCCCCCTTTTTAAGGGCCCACTGCCCCGTCTCTCACTGCTGCCACCTTTGTCTCCCTTTTCTGTCTTTTCCTTAAGACCTTGCCTATACTTTGGACTCTGACTTTCTTTCTTTCCCCCCTTCTACCTCCAGAATTCCTGGGTCCCACGTTACCTATGGCCAATCCCACACTTAAAACAGCTGCTCATTTACTCTGGTTCCACAAAGCCCAGCAGTTTCCCTGGTCACAGACACATGTCCCCTCCCCTCCCCACCTCTCTTGCCTACCAAAGAGAAAAGGCCCAGACAGCAGCAGCCTCATCACCATGATGCAGGAATTCATCTTTCAAGGGGCTGGAGGGACCCAACCCAGGTGCAGTCTCAGAGGGCTCTTGGGATTTACTGGCAACCTAGACAGGGTGAAAGAGGGAAATGATAATGTCCGGGGGCCTCTTGCAGTGGAACTTTCTCACAGAGGCGCCAGGCTGGTGACACTGCACTGGGGAAGAGACGGCTGTGCCTGGAGGGGTTGTGAAACCGCATGGGTTCAGAGAGGAAGTGTAAGCAGGTTAAAGACACTTCCTGTGCCTGCTTGCATTTTCTTATCATCCAGGGGCAGGCAGCACAGTAGTACTGCCCGAGAGCTGCTGTGTCTCAGTCCTTCACCAGCACACAAACTTAAGATTCGTTAAAGCTCAGTGGAGGATTGGTCAGATGAACTGTGGTACAACTGTAATGGAATGCTATGTAGCTACAAAAAAGAAGGAGGATTGAAAAAAAATAAGACGGGGGGGAAGAATGATATAGCTTTCTCTTGACGTTGAAAGATGCCCATGATACACTCACCATCGAAGAAAAAAACAAGTTACAGACAGTATATTTAATAATTCGTTTTGAGTCTAAAACACAAACAAAAAATAATAATTTCCACAGAATGGGAGATATATGATTTGCAAGTCATCTGATACAGGACTTGTAACCAGAATATATAAAGAACTCTTGTGGGACTTCCCTGGTGGTCCCGTGGTTAAGACTCTGCACTTCCCTATAGGGGTCCCGGGTTCCATCCCTGGTCAGGAAACTAAGATCCCACATGCCATGCAGCACTGCCAAAAAAGGAAAAAAAACAACAATGACAAAACAAAACAGAATATATAAAGAACTCCTGTAACTCAATGGTAAAAAGAGAACCCAGTTTTCAAGTGGGCAAAGAATTTGAATAGGGCTTCCCTGGTGGCACAGTGGTTGAGAGTCCGCCTGCTGATGCAGGGGACACGGGTTCGTGCCCCGGTCCGGGAGGGTCCCACATTCCTTGGAGCAGCTGGGCCCGTGAGCCATGGCCGCTGGGCCTATGTGTCCGGAGCCTCTGCTCTGCAACGGAAGAGGCCACAACAGTGAGAGACCCACATACGGCAAAAATAAATAAATAAATAAATAAAAGAATTTGAATAGACATTTCTCCAAAGACAGTATATAAAATGGCCACTCAATACACGAAAATGTTCAACATTATTAGTCATTAGAGAAATACAAATCAAAACCAAAAGATACCACTTCCCACCCACGAGGATGGCTAGAAAAAAAAAGAAAGAAACTTAAGTGTTCGTGAGAATGTGGGGAAATGGGAAGTCTTGTACTTTGCCAGTGGGAATTTAATCTGGTGCAGCTACTGTGGAAAACAGTTTGACAGTTCCTCAAAAAAGTTAAACGTAGTTTCCATGTGACCTAGCGATTCCTAAGTCTAGACCCAAAAGAATTGAAAATATGTTCACAAAAAAACTTATACACGAGTGCTCATAACAGAATTATTCATATTAGCCAAAAACTGGAAACAATGCAAATGTCTACCAACTGATGAATGGATAAACAAAATGTGGTCTATTCATACAGTGGAATATTATTCAGTCATTAAAAAAAGAATGGAGTATTGGTACATTCTACAATGTTTGTCCATGGACAAACCTTGAAAACCATGATAAGTGAAACAAGTCAGGCACAAAAGGTCAGATATTGTATGATTGCATTTACATGAAATGTCCAGAATAGGCAAATCTATAGAGACAGAAAATAGATGAGTGGTTGTCAGGATGGGGGGAGTGGAGAATGTGGAGTGACTGCTCTTGGGTATAGAGATTTTTTTTGGAGTGATGAAATGTTCTGGAATTAGATAGTGGTGATGGTTGCACAACTTTCTGAATATATTTTTAAAAAACACTAAATGGTATGTGATTTATATCTGGAAAAAAAAAGAAAGAAAAATGGAAGTTGAAATTATGGGCGTGTTTGTAAAAAAAAAAATCTGAAAGGACACACAACCAAACTCCAAACAGTGATTACCTCTGCAGAATACGAATTACACATTTCTGCATTATCTGGAAGAGGGTGTATAACTTGGGTAATTAAAAAAAATAAAAATATTAAAAATACAACAGAATAGAGGAAGTGTATTTGTTTATGGGAAAGCAATACTGATACACTTCATATTCTCTCTGTTGTGAGGAAATCCTGCTCAACCTGCAAGGCCACTTCCAGTGTCACCGCCCTGGAGAAGGCTTTTGCAGTCAGATTACCCATAATCTACTGCCAGGCAGTTACAACTTGACAAGCTGACTCTTGATAATTAGATGATATTAAACAGTCTTTTCCAAATTCAGTTAAAATCAGGTAAGTCAGACTGATTTCTTTGATTCTCCATACAGCAGTTTCAATTTAGAGCTAACCAAATTCTTTTGTTTTGTTCTAAAACTTAAAAAAGAATATACATTTTTTTAAATTAAATTAAATTTAATTTTTTTATTAGTTTCTGCTTTATAACAAAGTGAATCCGTTATACATAAACATCTGTTCCCTTCCCTCTAAAAGAATATACATTTTAAAATTCAAACATCACAGAAGTGTATAAAATAAAAGGATAAAAACTCTAGAATAACCACGGTTACCAGTTTGGAGCCATACGTTCTTCATGACAAAAAATTATTAGTTCTAGTAGTTAACCATACAGGTTTTATCTGTTTGGAAAAATTATAATTCTCCTCTCACCACGGAACATCTAATCCAGAATTAATAGTCAAATTAGCCATCTCCAGTGTGAAGGTTTTCCTTTACACCAGCTTCAAATTTTAGATGCTTGAGTTAGGGCTTAAGTTTATAGGAACTTTAAGTGTATCAGTAGCAACGAATAGAACACCTGGGATGAAAGGATTCAGGAAACAATCTCAGAGTCTCCATTGCTTGCATTATATTAGTTTATGTGTATGTTTCAGCAGGTGGGTATACTCATTTGTGTATTTATCATGTTCTGGTTTTCAGTTTAAAAAAACAAAAGAATTATACATATATATAATATATATATATATTTTTTTCTCCACTTCTTTTCAAGGTTTATAAGGCTGAGGAACTATAAATTACAAGTAAGCTCCAAAGAGTCTAGGAAGTCAGGGGCCCAATGCAGGAGAGAGCAGGTGATTCTCCTGAAGAGCTGGGCTGCAAAGATCTCAGGCTGGGACCACATGGGGAAGGCCTGAGGGGCAGGATGCACCTTACACACACACACACACACACACACACACACACACCCCTTCTTCCCTAGTCATGTTCGCCAGCTGCCTTCATCATAACTGAGACTGTCAGTTCTCTGAGGGCCCAGATCCTCTGAACTGTCTCTCCATTCCATCCCTTCTGTTAGAACCTCCATCAGTTTTCACCTGAACAATTTATTGCCACTGCAGCTCTTCTTTCCCTCAGTCCCCTCCCCCTAGAGAACCCTCAGTCCCCTCCCCCTAGAGAAGGTTCTACCTCCCAGGTACTACCACAGTAGCCTTGAGAAACCTGAGCACGTCTCTCTCACGCTTTTAAACCCCTGAGGATTCCCCTTTTGCACACACAAGATGGAGTCCGAGTTCCTTGGTATGGCTTTCAGGGGCCTTGTTGCCTCTCTGTGCCCCATGGTCTAACCTACCAAATGTCTCCTCAGTGGGCAAACAGAACAAGCATCTAGAGAAAAGTTTATGAAACACAAAGTGCTGGCCATACTCACACCCCTTTCTGAGGAAAGCAGCTTCAGTAGGTGGTTTTTGTATGATGTCGTATTGGCTGCATCAGATGAACAGTGTGAAACAGATTCTGTTGGCGTGGTGATGGCTGACTGGACCTGAGGTGATGCCTGGGGCAAAGATGGCCACGGATAGACTGGCCCCAACACATGCAGCTCTCTCCAGGATGGCTTGGTTGTTCCACTTATGAATTATTCCACACAGGGTCATGAAAATGGACTCAAACATATCACGTCACAGAGGAGTGACAAATGAGATCTCAGATTGGGAAGTTCCAGATTACACACAACCCATGCAACTAAGACTGAGCCAGTGGGCTGGATGCCTCAAGTCTGTGTGTCCTCTGTGGGGTAAAATGATCTTAATGATGTCTTATTTTTCCGTAGGTTCATCTGAAAACGATGAGAGAGAATTTTCTCTTGCTCCACTCAAGAGAGCAAACAGGACTTTGTATCACACTTTTTTGTATCTTCATCACTGCTCATTCCATGGTCCAAGCCATCACCATCTTGTGCCCAGATTTTTTTTTTGCATCAGATTATTTTATATTTTTTATAAATATATCAATGCAAATAATACTGTAATCCATGTTCCCTTCTCCTCGTGCCCTAGAAGCAATAATTACAATTGTTTGAGTGTAATGATGTTTTTATATTTTAGTATGTATAAGTATCACAATATATATATCTATATATGTGTGATATTTATGACTTTTAATTGACATAAAATGATTTCAAAACTGTATAAAATGTTCTGCACCTTGGTAACTCAATATTATGTCTATGAGATCAATCAAAGTGAATATATATAATTCTGGTTTATTCATTTTGATAGCTGTATAATATTCCATTGTTTGGATATGCTCATATGCAGTCTTCCTTTTCTGATAGATGTTGAGTTGCAATGTTTCAGTAAAAATCCTAGTATATGTCTTTTTATATATTCTTTATAAATTCCCTTATGGTATACCCCCAAGGATAAATTTTAAGTCATAAGGCATACACATCTTCAAAGACAATATATAATAATACCTGATAATAAATTGTCTTTCAGAGTAGTTATGGCAATTCTACCAATTCTCCTTTTCTTTTTTTTTTTTTTTTTGGCGGTACACGGGCCTCTCACTGTTGTGGCCTCTCCCGTCGCGGAGCACAGGCTCCGGACGCGCAGGCTCAGCGGCCATGGCTCACGGGCCCAGCCGCTCCGCGGCATGTGGGATCTTCCCGGACCGGGGCACGAACCCGCGTCCCCTGCATCGGCAGGCGGACTCTCAACCACTGCGCCACCAGGGAAGCCCTCTCCTTTTCTTTATTTGTCAATATCTCACTTTTTTTTCCCTTGATGATGTTGTTGACTGAAAAAACACTGCACACAGTAAAAGCAGTGAGTTTTAGTTTTTGGGGTTTTAAATTTTTATTTATTTATTTATTTATTTATTTAGGCTGTGTTGGTCTTCGTTTCTGTGTGTGGGCTTTCTCTAGTTGCGGCGAGCGGGGTTACTCTTCATCGCGGTGCGTGGGCCTCTCACTGTCACGGCCTCTCTTGTTGCGGAGCACAGGCTCCAGACGCGCAGCCTCAGTAGTTGTGGCACACGGGCCTAGTTACTCCGCGGCATGTGGGATCTTCCCAGACCAGGGCTCGAACCCGTGTCCCCTGCATTGGCAGGCAGATTCTCAACCACTGTGCCACCAGGGAAGCCCAAGTTTCAGTTTTATTGGCAGATCTTATTGAGAACTATGGCCCAGGAGACGGTCTTTCAGATTGCTCTGAAGAGGTAGGGGAGGAGCCAGCATATATGTGACTTTTTTGCCTGGGAAAGACATGTAGTCAAGCATACATCTTGGTAAAAGATTACTAATCTAATCATAAAACCCAGATATCTCAAGTTAATGATCTTAGTATTTTCTATGTCTGGGAAGATGCAAGAATCTGGGGTCACTGACATTCTCCCTTAGATATGCATCTTAATTATCTATATCCAAAACACAGAAAGCTCCACCTTACTTTTCTCCTTCTGGAATTCCCTTCCAGGTGCACTGTCTGTGGGCAACTGCAGTGGGTTGCAACTTAACCCTTATAGAACTGGAATGGTGGGGGGCAACATTCTTTGTTTACCTTGTAATGTACAGTTTTGTCTATTAAGCCATATATGTAAATATATATATATATGTCTTATTAACTTAATTTCCCTTCTCTGATAGACCTAGTGGCAGGGCAGGAATAAAGATGCAGATGTAGAGAATGGACTTGAGGACAAGGGGGGGAAGGGGAGGCTGGGACGTAGTGAGAGAGCGGCATGGACATATACACACTACCAAATGTAAAATAGATAGCTAGTGGGAAGCTGCTGCAAAGCACAGAGAGATCAGCTCGATGTATTGTGACCACCTAGAGGGGTGGGATAGGGAGGGTGGGAGGGAGGCTCAAGAAGGAGAGGATATGGGGATATATGTATACATATAGCTGATTCACTTTGTTGTACAGCAGAAACTAACACAACATTGTAAAGCAATTATACTCCAATAAAGATGTATAAAAAAATTTCCCTTCTTTTACAAAGTTATAACAGATGATAAAGTAGGAGATTTAGATCACTGGCTTATTATAAAAAGCTATAGTTCAGGAACAGTCAGATGGAAAAATTGCACAGGGGAGGGTATGAGGAGAGAGTTTCCCTGCCCTCTCCAGGCACCTCCACATGTTCACCAAACCAGAAGCCCCTTGTGCCCAGATTTTGTGGCAGTTTCCTAACTAATGGGTCCTGCTTCCAACCTTGCCTCTTCTACAGTCAGAGGGGTCCTTTAAAAATATGTCAGATCACGTCACTTTCTTGCTCAAAACCTTCCAGTGGTTCTTCATGTCACTCAAAATACCAGCCAAAGTTCTCACCATGTCCCACAAAGGCTTAACTCATCAGACATCTCATCATCTGTTTGAGCTCGTCCCCCTCCAGCTTACCCCTTTCCGGCCTCACTGCTGTCCCGGCCCTTTGATCATCCATCACTCCTTTGCCTCAGGGCACTTGTTCTCCTGCAGGCTCCTTCCCTCATCTCCTTTGCACTTATAAACTGCTTCTACTATCTAATTTCCTTATTCATCCAGTTTATTGTCCATCTTCCCTACTGGAATGTAAACTCCACTTAGGCTGTTGTTGTTTACTGCTGTACGCCCAGTACCTAGAACAGTGCTTGGAGCAGAGTGGATAAATATTGAATCAGTAAATGTTTACTGAATGAATGAATGCTCGGGGCTGCCCTTGTCCCTAAGGATAGTTAAGAGGCTTTTGCTTTCCAAGGTCTAGGCTCTCAGAAGCAAAAAGCTGTATCATCCAAAACAGAGAGGTTGAAGGAGTTGAAAGAAGAGGGCTGGGGGCTTCCCTGGTGGCACAGTGGTTAAGAATCTGCCTGCCAATGAAGGGGACATAGGTTCGAGCCCTGGTCCGGGAAGATCCCACATGCCACGGAGCAACTAGGCCCGTGTGCCACAACTACTGAGCCTGTGCTCTAGAGCCCAAGAGCCACAACTACTGAGCCCCCACGCTTAGAGCCCACGCTCTGCAACAAGAGAAGCCACCTCAATGAGAAGCCTGCGCACTGCAGCAAGAGTAGCCCCCGCTCACTACAACTAGAGAAAGCCCGTGGACAGCAACGGAAAACCAACACAGCCAAAAATAAATAAATAAAATAAAGAAATAGGTTTCAAAAAATCTATTTGTTTTCATTTCAGGATGTTAATATCTATTTTTAAAAAAGAAAGTAGACGGCTTCCCTGGTGGCGCAGTGGTTGAGAGTCCGCCTGCCGATGCAGGGGACACAGGTTCGTGCCCCGGTCCGGGAAGATCCCACATGCCACGGAGTGGCTGGGCCCATGAGCCATGGCCACTGAGCCTGCGCGTTCAGAGCCTGTGCTCCACAACGGGAGGGGCCACAGCAGTGAGAAGCCCGGGTACCACCACCACCACCACCACCACCACCACAACAACAACAAAAAAACAAACAAACAAAAAAAAAGAGGGCTGAGTTCCCAGAGCCAGGAACTTATTTAATGACTATATAGAATGACATAATACACTGGGGGCAGGTAAGCAATCTGTTGGCTCCTTCCAAACTGTGAACTGGAGAATAGAGAGAGAATTGGCCAGTTATAAGAGAGGGGAGGGCAGTTCAGACATTCATAGAAATATGTGTCATGAGAGATATAAATATGAGCTCCGTGAATGAGGAACAGCGATAACTTGGAGGGCGGCATCCATTCCTAATGGCCTCTCTAGCCCCAGTCCACATGGACTCTCACGCTGAAACTTTTCTCTCCTGTGGCTCTTGGATGAATAAAATATTGACTAGGCAAGGGTGTGGCAGCAGGAAGCTTCTGGGCGCTCAGGGACCAGCGGGCCTCTGGCTGATGTAATTGGCATCAGGAAATACAGGCTGGGGCCTCCCAGCCTCCCACATGAATCCACCAGGCCCAACTGCCTCGAAACCCAAGACAAATCAGGGCAAAGTTCTCTTTTCAGATTCACACAGAAGATCCGCTGGTGCAAATGCTGCTGGCTGCCATCAGCTGCTGTCTCCCGGCCCAGGCTCCTCACCCACGACTTCCTCTTGGGTGTATCAACACAAGCTGCTTTGGTCAGGATGGTTCTGACACAAGTATCTGGGTCACCGCAGGGCTCTTTCCCCTTCTTCCCACCTGCCAGGAGGTTAGGAGGAGAAACTCTCCAGAGGACGAGTTGAAGCCTCAGGGGAGAGGAGGTCACTAAGGCCACCACCCTATTCCAAGGCCCTTATGATCTCATGGCTAGGTGGGAAGGCCACCACCCTATTCCAAGGCCCTTATGATCTCATGGCTAACCTCATTCTAAGGTTCTAGAAACTCTACCTGGGTTTTCCCTTTACCTGGAGGGAGGGTTGAGCTGAACACACCACAGGTAGGGATCTTCTAAGGATGGCACCCCTTGGACATTCACCTGTAGTCCATGGGGCCCCCCATTGTCCCTGATTGACCTCATTTCGAGGGCTCCATTTCCAGCATCTGGGTGTGGGGTTCATTTTTGTGGCCAACAGAGCATGCAGTTCAGGGCCAGCAATCTGGGAATCAGTTCTGGGCCGTATTGTCTTGCTACGTTGTGCCAGTGAATCTCTTCACCTCTCTGGGCCTTGGTTCCTTCTTCTGTACATCACCCAGACTTCCATGGGACTCACCAATCTGTGAGCTCAAATAGGATCATATTCATCTTCATACCCCCATGTTGTTGCTCTATGACCCCCACCTGCTAGTACAAGATTTCCAGCTTCCTGCAAATCTTCTGTGCTATTTCAGAAAGTCTCATTCCCTGGTGTGTAAGCTGCTCCAGGCTTCATACCTTGGCTGCTATAACCTAGATAATAGTCACTGTGTATAAGAAGGATCTCTACTCCCCTCTGACAGCTAAGACTTCATTCCTGGGTCAAGCTCATTGGCGTATGAGTCTCCCCCCACCTTCAGGAAGCTCCTCTGTTCCCTCTTGAAAAGGTCTTCTATAGGGTCACCTCGGAAGTTTTCCAGGCATGCCCGGTCATTCTTGAACTTCCAAAGTGGCCACAACCCAAGTTTGGCCTGTTTTGTGTACAATGAAGATATCAGTAACGCCTGCCTGATAAAATTTTTTCCAACAAGGAAAAATTTGTTAAAACAAGGAAAATGACTCCCTGCCATCACTATACCTCAGTGGGAAAAAAGAAAACTTTTCCCATCTTCTCACTGGGTAGCTTGAGTCCATCTAGAAAATAGGTCAAGAGAATTCCCTGGTGGTACAGTGGTTAGGACTCCGCGCCTTCACTCCTGGGGGTCCAGGTTTGATCTCTGGTCGGGGAACTAAGATCCCACAAGCTGTGCCGCATGGCCAAAAAAAAAAGAAAAAAGAAAAACAGCACCTGGAAGACTGGTTATTGTAGGATGTGTTTGCACCGTCTGAAGTGTTTGGGGGAATATCTAAATCATCAAGAAGGCCTCCTCCCAGGGCTCACGACCAATCAGACTCTCCTCAACCCCTTCTGCCGCCCCTCCTCCAGGGAATATTCCTGAAGCTCCTTCAGAAACTATGGGCGACTCCCTTCAAGGCTTTGGATGACTCCCTATGAATTTGGAGGGTCTCGGCCAAATCTCACATTGTGGTAAGTAATAGGAGCCCACTTGAACTGGCTAAAATTAAAAGAATAAATTTGTTTAAAGAATATCACAAAACCCTTAGGGGAACCCCCCAAAACAACTGGGTCTTCTGGGTGGCTGGAGAGGGCACCCCATCTTCCCCCATTCTTCCCTTCCTCTCTGCAGGCCACCATTCTCCGCATCTTCAACAAAGCTCGAAAAAGTTTGCCCTTTATTGACCAGCTCATCCCAACTTTATGTATAGTTAATCGAAAAGACCATGGGGGCTAAGATCTCTGAATTTCCACGCTCTTAGGAGGATGAATCTGATTGACCCAGCTAGAGTCAAATGTAAACCCCACAGTAACCAGCTGAGGCCAAGGGAACAGAGTCACATCCTAAATATAAACCAGCATCTGGCCACCTCCTCCTCAATCCCTGGGTGGGGAAGTAGTCCTCAAGCAGAGGTTGGGGGGCTAGGGTGAGGCAGAAACGCCGAAAGTTCTTTGTTTCTTGGGGTAAATTTCAGTCTTACAACATAATTGGCTCAAACTTTCTTTAGCCTCATGTCCCACTTTTTCTTCCTCTATCTCTCATCAGCCTATCCCACTTGCCTGAAATGTGCATTCCCCATCACCACGTGTCAAAATCTGCCCAAGATCTTCTCTAAGGCTTTAAAATAAATAAATAAATAAATTTGGGCTTCCCTGGTGGCGCAGCGTTTGAGAGTCCGCCTGCCGATGCAGGGGACATGGGTTCATGCCCCGGTCCGGGAAGATCCCACATGCCGCGGAGCGGCTAGGCCCGTGAACCGTGGCCGCTGAGCCTGCGCGTCTGGAGCCTGTGCTCCGCAACGGGAGAGGCCACAACAATGAGAGGCCCGCGTACCGCAAAATAAATAAATAAATAAATAAATTTATTTATTTATTTTTGGCTGTGTTGGGTCTCCGTTGCTGCGCACAGGTTTTCTCTAGTTGCGGCGAGCGGAGGCTACTCTTCATTGTGGTGCGCGGGCTTCTCATTGCGGTGGCTTCTCTTTGTTGTGGAGCACGGGCTCTAGGCGCGCGGGTTTCAGTAGTTGTGGCTCGCAGTCTCTAGAGCGCAGGCTCAGTAGTTGTGGCGCATGACAGGTTTAGTTGCTCTGCAGCATGTGGGATCTTCCCAGATCAGGGCTCAAACCTGTGTCCCCTGCATTGGCAGGCAGATTCTTACCCACTGCACCACCAGGGAAGCCTTTCTCTAAGGCTTCATGCCAACTTCTCCATGCCATACTTTATGGTAGTTTCCACTAGAAGTGTAGTAAAAACAATTTCAGATTTGAAAGATCTCCTGAATATCACCTAATTCAACCCTCCCTCGCCTCACACAAGTCCCTTATGTATTACCTCCCACTAAAATCTTCAACCAGGCCCCGCTCACACACCTCCAGAGCTAGGGTGCTCACGACTTCTCAAAGAGATCCATTGTGTCTCCGGCGTCTCTGCCTGTAGGAAAACGCTTTCTTGTATTACATGCCAATTTGCCTTCCTGTGACTTCCATGCTTTAGACTTGGTTCTGCCCTGTGGAAATGCCTAGGACTAATCTTTTCACCTTTCCACCCGGAAAGCCCTCAGAAATTTGGATATGGCTCATGTCAACCCTTAGTCTTCTCTCTTCCAGGCTGAACATCCTCAGTTATGTCCAATATTCCCCATAAAACAGTCTCAAGTCCTCTGACCATTCCAGGAGGAGCACATTTCAACTACCCTCCTAAAATCTGGTGCCTCAAAATAAATACAACAGGGATATTCAAGGAAATCTTTAAATTACAAAAAAAAAGGAAGAAAATAAATTAAATCTCCAACATAATAAGAATTTGGTTATATCGATTAAACAAATCGATTTTAAACAATACTATGCAGCCTTTATCAAAATACGGTAGATTTACATATACTAGCATAGCAAGATTGTCATGGTAGAAAAAAAGCAAGTTATAGAGCAGTGTGTGTTACATCTTATTTGTCTGCTAGGCAGGAAGTCTGTCTTTCTCAGCTTCTCTCTCCCCCATCTCTCTGCCTCTTAAACATTTCTTTTTTTCGTGTATATATAAAACAAATTGGGGGGAAGATAATGACTGAACTCTGCATAGTTATTTCTAAATTCTAGAGATGTCTTGAGTTATTTCTAGAATATAGAGGATAAGGGATCTTTCATGCTATGATTGTTATGTCTGTAATGTTTTTTTGTTTTTCTTTTTGTAAAGAACACATATTACTTTCATAATCAGAAAACAACAACAACACTAATAAAGGATTTGCAATGCTTTGGTGAGCTCTGAATATCAGGGTGTTGATCTATTTCCTCATTCACATTCTTTTCATTTATTCATTCAACCAACGCTCTCTAAGGCCTTCTCTGTGCCAGACCTGGTGCTGGGCCTTGGGCTCTTAGAGGCTAGTGATGTGTGATTCCACCTGTGAGAAGCTCACAGATGTCAGAGAAAACCTAGCATGATAAATGCTAGAACAGAGGAAATCACAGAGCTGAGGGATCAGAGTGGGGGGACTTCCTGGAGTCTTGAAGATAATAGTGTTTGTTGGCCATAAAGGGCTTTTGGGTGATTGAGAGCAGCCTTGCAAAGGCCTGGAGGCAGGGAGAGCTGTGCTGTCGTCCGTCCACCCCCTCCACCTTCTTCCCTCTAGTCCAAGCCACCACCATCCCTCACCATCCTCTGCAGCATTCTTCCCCTCCAGTCTATTTTCAACCTAGCAGCCAGAGTGATCTTTCAAAAACACAAAGGCAACCATGTCATCCCCCTGCTCAAAACTAATCTTGTGGCTTCCTCTTTCTATTAGGAGAAAAAGTCCAAAAATCCTCCACATGACCCATCAGATCTTGCACTCAAGCCATCAGGAAATCTGTTGGTTTCAAAACATACCTTGACTCTGACTGCCTCTTACCATCTTCACTGTAGCCACTGGTGCAAACCACCATTGTCTCTCTCCTGGGAATGACCTGCAGGAGCCTTCTCACTGTCCCTCTGATTCCACCTCCTGAGCCCACCTGCCCTCACCTTAGGCAGAGTCATCATGTCAGTCCTCCAGTCTAAACCTTCCAGTGGCTCCTATCTCACCCAGAGCCAAAGCTAAAGGCCTTATAGTGGCCCACGGGCCCTGCATATCAGGCGTTTCATTGCCCCTCTGACATCACCTCTTCCAGCCCTTCTCTCGCCCAGCCACTGGCCTCCTTACTCTTTCGCCATCACATCAGGCGTGCTGTGTCTTGGGGCCTTTGCTCTGGGTGTTTCTCTGTTTGGAATGCTGTTCCCCCAGATGATCACATGACTCCCTCCCTCCTCATCTTCAAAACAGCTCTGGTGATCTCTATCTCTGCCTCAGAATCCTCCATTCCCCAAGTTCTGCCCTCACCCCGAATCTCTTTCTCTCTCTGGGTCTTATGGCAGGAGTTCACTCACTAGGGTTTCTCACATTTGCCCCAGATACAAAGATGAAACTTCCTGGCATTTGGGATGGTGAAAGGTGGTTAAGAGTGTGAGAGCTGTGGCCATGAGTGTCATTTCTCAAGTCTTCTGAGGCAGAGCCTGTTGCTAGAAATCCCATGAGGCAAGTCCAGGAGAGGTGGGAGTTGGGAACTAGGGCTGAACCTGGCCTGGGTCAGGTCCAAGGCAGGGACCACCAATGGGGACACTGACCTAGGTGCCAGGCCAGAGCGGTGGGGACTCAGGCCGACAGGAAAAGTTTTGGACCTTTGGGGTTTGACTGCAGACTAAAAACCATAACAAAGTTAGATTATGTCAATCCTACAATGACCTGTGAAGCACTATGTCCTGTGCTACCTCCTCCTTACCCTGTGCCACATCTGTCCGACTTCATTACCTTTAACACTCCCTACTCACCATGCAGCAGTCACCCTGACCGCCTTGTTGTTCCTAGACCACCCCAGGCACACTCCTTCCTGCCCCA
The DNA here is from genome assembly GCF_964165515.1 of Mesoplodon bidens. NCBI lineage: Eukaryota > Metazoa > Chordata > Mammalia > Artiodactyla > Ziphiidae > Mesoplodon > Mesoplodon bidens. The sequence goes on from NC_138171.1 coordinate 44,533,136, forward strand.
GGACCTTTGAACTTGCCAGTCTCTCTGTCTGAAACACTCTTTCCCAAATATCTGCATCCTTATTCCTATCTTTAGTCAGGCCTTTATTTCAAAGTCACCTTCTCAGTGAGGCCTTCCCTGACCACAATCACACAATACACACTCACATACAAGAATTCTTACCTCCTTCTCTCCAGACTTTATTTTTTCTCCTTAATATCTATCCCTAACCAACAAAGGATTGCTCTTATCTAGTGCTATCTCTCTCTTCATTAACATGTCAGCTCCACGAGGACAGGGATTGCTGTCTGTTGTGTCCACTGATATAGCTCCAATATCCAGTGCAGTGGCTACCACAAAGGAGGTCTTCTATACATATTTGTGAATGAACCAGGGAGAGTCTCCAGCATCTATTACATGCCAGATATTTTTCAGCCATTATTTTATTTCTTACTAGAAATAAATGGGATGATCCCATTTTTGTTAAAAAAAAAAAAAAAAAGGTGTATATAATACACAGAGCACACACTATGTCGCTCCATACAGCCTGGAGGGAATGGCTGGGCGCCCCCTGGGGCCCATTGTGAGGTGGTGGCCCTCCATATAGCATGGGAAGAAAAATGTCTGAACTTAGCCCTGCTCCACTAAGGTGTCAGTAGCAATTCTCTCTGGGAGGAGGGATTTCAAGTGATTTTAACTTTTTTCCTTTTTACGAAGTTGCATTTTGTGATTTTTCTACAATGACAAGACAATGATTTTGTAACAAGAAAAAATTTTAATGGAGAGTGTACTGAGACTACTGAAGTATTTTCAGTGTACTGAAAATGCACTAAATGTATATTTTCAGGAATTCCCTGGTGGTCCAGTTGTTAGGACTCCGTGTTTCCACTGCAGGGGGCGCAGGTGCTGTTCCTGTTCGGGGAACTAAGATCCCACATGCCTCGAGGTGCGGGGCAGGCCCCCTCCCCAAAAAAGTGTACTGAACCCTAAAGTGTAGTGTTATAATTCTGAATGATTATCATAATGGAAAAAAGCCCCAAGGCTTTTGTTGTATGTGAAAATCAAATGGGGGTGGGTGAGGGGTGAGATAGGAGTAGGTGATTAAGAGGTACAAACTACTATGTATAAAATAAGTAAGCTACAGGATGTATTGTACAGCACAGGGAATATAGCCAATATTTTATAATAACTTTATTTTTTTAATTAATTAATTAATTAATTAATTAATTATTTTCACTGCACCGGGTCTTAGTTGTGGCACACTGGATATTTGTAGCGGCGTGCAGGATCTTTAGTTGCGACATGTGGACTCTTAGTTGCAGCATGCGTGAAGTATCTAGTTCCTTGACCAGGGATTGAACCTGGGTCCCCTGCATTGGGAGCACTGAGTCTTAGCCACTGCACCACCAAGGAAGTCCCAAAAATAACTTTAAATGGAGTAAATCTATGAAAGTTTTGAATCACAATGCTGTACACTTGAAACTAATATATTGTAAATCAACTATACCTCAGATTCTCTTATTCTTTCTCCCGTTGCGGAGCACAGGCTCCGGACGCGCAGGCTCAGTGGCCATGGCTCATGGGCCCAGCCGCTCCGTGGCATGTGGGATCTTCCTGGACCGGGGCACGAACCCGCGTCCCCTGCATCGGCAGGCGGACTCTCAGCCACTGCGCCACCAGGGAAGCCCTCTCTTATTCTTTAAAACCCTCTTTCTTCTCCTTTGCCTGCTCTCCCAACCCCACCTCCAGGCTTTTACCTTTGCAATCTTTGACCCAAATGGTAAATGTAGTTCAATGAATCTCTCAGTGAAAAAATAGGAAAAAGATAAAAAGGATGCTTTCGAAAGCTCATGATGCGGTCACAAGGATCCACCCAGGTGGATGGCCTGCACAAAGGCAGTTGAACTTGTCTTTCTGGCCCAGTAGGTTGGTCACTGGCCAAGGCAAATTCATGACTTTTTTTGCACTGGCCCGGGTGAACATTGCTCCCAGGTAGAAGTGACAGGGAGGGATATGGATGCAAATCTTCCCCCAAAAGAGTCCTGCTTCCTTGAGGGGCGTGGTAAGGGTTGTTAGTATTATCAAGGGGACCCCCGGAATGAGGGGTAGAGCACCAGCCTTCAGGTCAGACAGACTTGGGTTTGCAGTTCTCACTAGGTTGATTCCCAGCTGGTGCAAGACTCCTAACCTATCAGGGACCTCAGTTTCTGCATCTGTAAAATGCAGATAAGAAAACCAATTTCCTGGGGCTGCTCTGAGGAGGAAATGAGGAGATAAATAAATGCAAAATGCTCAGCACCATCATATGGCTCATCATATGTGCTCAGCAAACTGTATTGTATAAAATGATGTATTCATTCAACAAATGTTATTGCCATGTAAAGTGCTAGGGTGGATGAAACAGAGCAGCCCCTGCTCTGTGGAGCTTACAGACTAGTGGAACAGATAGTCATGGTGTAATCACACGAATAAAGAATTACAATTGCGCTAAATACTGAGAAGGAAAAGTCCAAAGAACTAAGAGAGCATATAACCAGGGGCAACTGATCTAGCCACTTTTTAACCCAGAAGAGGTGACTACAGACAAACTAGAATGTTTTTGTTTTTCCCTTAATGATAAGAGAATCCTTCACATGTACAATATGCTGAACGTTTTGCAAAGAACTTTTCGTAGATGAGATTTTCATATGATCCAAAGCAGAGATGATGACCCTCATTTTACAGAAGTGGAAACTAAGGTGTAGAGAGGTTATATAACTTCCTTAAGGCCAGACAGCTCATTGATAGCACACCCAGAGATCAGACAAAACCCAGAAGTCCTTTGCTTCCACATCTATTGCTTTTTCAGTATATCATTTTTTTTTAATTCTGAAATACAGCATACTTTCTTCTTTTTAAAATGTTGAAATATAGTTTACTTACGAAAAGCATGGGGAAATATATGTGTATGGTTTAAGGAATACCTATGTAACTACCACCCAGCCCAAGGAACAGAGTTTAACATAGCTCAGAAGTCCCCTTATATACCCTTCCCCAGAAGTAACTCCTATGCTAAACTTTGTTAATCATTCATTCTCTTACCTTTTAAAAGAGTTTTTATCGGGGCTTCCCTGGTGGCGCAGTGGTTGGGAGTCTGCCTGCCGATGCAAGGGACGCAGGTTCGAGCCCGGGAGGGTCCCACCTGCCGCGGAGCGGCTGGGCCCCTGAGCCATGGCCACTGAGCCTGCGCGTCCAGAACCTGTGCTCCGTAGCGGGAGAGGTCACAGCGGCGGAAGGCCCGCGTACCACAAAAAAAAAAAAAAAAAGAGTTTTTATCATTTATGCATCTCAGTGATATATTATTGCTGTTTATAAATGGCATCTTAGTTTATGTTTTCTATAGCTCGCTTCTTACTCCCAATGTTTTGTTTTTGAGATTATTCATGTTGATGATGCCTATATCTCATTTTTACAAATAAATAATATTCCATTGTGTGATTACACCACAATTTATTTGTGCACTCCCCTGCTAACAGACATTTGGATCATTTCCAGTGTTTTACCATTATAGATAGCTTTTCTTTTTCCTTTGGGAGATAAATGAATTTGTTTTTATAAAAAACTTTTGAAGATGTTATACGTTTTGTGAATTTAAAGTCCAGTCCCTACACCCACATTATCAGTACTGTATGATAGTAGGTTCTATCATTTATTTTGAGTTTACCATCAGCCAGGAACTGTGTTAGGAGATTTACACACATTTTAAAAATTTAATTCTCTTAACATTCTTATTTGATATGTATTATTATCTTCAGGTGAAAGGACTGTTTGTTTTTTGTTTTTTTGCGGTACGCGGGCCTCTCACTGTTGTGGCCTCTCCCGTTGCGGAGCACAGGCTCCGGACGCGCAGGCTCAGCGGCCATGGCTCACGGGCCCAGCTGCTCCGTGGCATGTGGGATCTTCCCGTACCGGGACACGAACCCGTGTCCCCTGCATCGGCAGGCGGACTCTCAACCACTGCGCCACCAGGGAAGCCCTAAAAAAATTATTTTAAGTTCCAATGTTAAAAGAACAAAAAGACAATACAATGAAAAAATCTTCTGTCCCCTAACCACCTCATTCTCTCCCCAGAGGCAATCAAAATTACTTATTACTTATATAATAATTATTATAAGGTCTTTATGAGAATTAAATTAGTTAATATATGTAAAGTATTTAGAATCCTGCCTATTAGAACTGTAACTACTATCAGGATAATCACATCGATGTTTTCTCATTCTTTTTTACAGTTGCCTGATAGTCTATTATATAAATGTATCACTATTTTAATCATAGTTGATAAACATTTAAGTTGTTCCTGTATGTTTATAGCACAGCAGTAAATAACTATTATTTCCCACTCACATAGGTGAGTACATCTAAAGGATAAAATTCTGCAACTGGAACTGCTGGGTCAAAGGTATTTAACACAGTTATAATTTTAATAGATATTGGCAAACTGCCCTTCATGAATACATCACAGATTCTCATATATATTAACTTAAAGAGATAGAAACTTTGGAATAGAATAAACCTAGGTAAGCTACTTTGTTGTTCAGATGAGTCAGCTGATGCACGGGAGAGGGAAAATGACTGGCACAGGCAGTTAGTAGTGGAAACAGCACCAGAACCCATGCAGATGTCTGGACTTCGGGTCTTAAATGCTTTAAAGTCCATGTTAACATTTCATTATTATTATTATTATTTTTAACATTTCATTATTTTGATGCTGCAGCTTGCTTATATAATAGTAGTAACTTAATAATTAATTTCTCACTATTCTTTCCGATTTTTCCCTGGGCTATTTTCCTACCCTGGATTGATCATGCGCGCTGTCTTGGACAATTCTGACCGGCTTGAGGTTTGCCAAGTGACCCATTTGCCCTTGTCTTCGAAAATGCTGGATTTGGTAAACTGCGTCTAGGGAAACAGAGCTCCGCCAGCCACTCCCAAGAGATCATTTAAATTACATCAAGGGAAATGAACCAAGGTATTTGTTCTGTAATGTCTCCGAGGTCAATTTCCCAAGCTGGTGGTTGATTAGTAATACATCTTTTAGACCAAAGGAAGCCCGCCTCTCGAGGGCAAAGTCATCATTGGTTGGTACGGCTGTCAATCACCAGGGGTATAAATATGGGTTGCCGGCGGCTCCTCCTCCCGGACGGCCAGGAGCGCGTGGGGTGACGGCAGTCAGGCTGCGCGAGTCGTGCCGGGGAGGCGCTTTGCGGTAATATCTGACTGTTACTACTTAATAACTGGAGTGGAAAGTAAAAAGGACCTTTGCTCCTCTCTCCTTTTTTCCCCTCCCTGCCGGGCAGGCGTGATGGCGGAAGCCGCGGCGACGGTTGCCGGCGGAGAGGCGATGGCGGCGGTGGCGGCGGGGGAAGGCTCCTCGGGCCCGACAGGCTTGCCTCTAGGCCGGGGCTTCTCGAGCTACCGGCCCTTCGAGCCCCAGGCGTTGGGCCTCAGCCCGAGCTGGCGGCTGACCGGCTTCTCCGGCATGAAGGGCTGAGGCTGCAAGGTCCCGCAGGAGACGCTGCTCAAACTCCTGGCGGGACTGACGCGGCTGGAGGTGCGGCCTCCGCCGGGCCGGGGCCTGGTCGGAGGCCGTGAAGAGACGGCCCAGGAACCCGGCCTGCCGGTTAGGGCGGAACCCAGCCCAACCTTACCAACCCTAGGCATTGGGATGGACTCCTGCGTCATACCCCTGAGGCACGGAGGCTTGTCCCTGGTGCAGACCACCGACTTCTTTTACCCCTTGGTGGAAGATCCCTACATGACGGGGCGCATAGCTTGTGCCAATGTGCTGAGTGATCTCTACGCCATGGGCATTACTGAATGTGACAACATGTTGATGCTACTCAGCGTCAGCCAGAGTATGACTGAGGAGGAACGAGAAAAGATAACACCACTCATGATCAAAGGCTTTCGGGATGCTGCAGAGGAAGGAGGGACTGCAGTGACTGGTGGGCAAACGGTGGTAAACCCTTGGATTATCGTCGGTGGAGTTGCCACTGTGGTGTGTCAACCAAATGAATTCATAATGCCTGACAGTGCCGTTGTTGGGGATGTGCTTGTGTTAACCAAACCCTTAGGAACCCAAGTTGCTGTCAATGCCCACCAATGGCTGGATAATCCTGAAAGATGGAATAAAATAAAGATGGTGGTCTCCAGAGAAGAGGTAGAGCTGGCCTATCAGGAAGCCATGTTCAACATGGCTACCCTAAATAGAATTGCTGCTGGATTAATGCACACGTTTAATGCCCATGCAGCCACAGATATCACAGGCTTTGGCATTCTGGGTCACTCTCAGAACCTTGCAAAACAACAAAGAAATGAGGTGTCCTTTGTCATTCATAATCTGCCAATCATTGCCAAGATGGCTGCCATCAGCAAGGCCAGCGGGCGCTTCGGGCTCCTTCAGGGAACCTCAGCAGAAACTTCTGGGGGGTTACTGATTTGTCTGCCAAGAGAACAGGCAGCTCGCTTTTGTTCGGAAATCAAATCTTCAAAGTATGGAGAGGGCCACCAAGCCTGGATTGTTGGCATTGTGGAAAAGGGAAACCGGACAGCCCGGATCATTGACAAGCCTCGAGTTATTGAGGTCCTGCCTCGAGGATCCTCTGCTACCGCTCTTGCTCCTGAGAATTCCAGTACCTCCTCTGAGCCTAGCTTGTGAGATGGAATAGGGGAAGTTGTTTGGACTGTAGAGCCTTTGTACAGAATCATGGACAATTCTCAAGAGTTGATTTTAGGAAATTTCCAAAGAAGGCTGCCTGCATAATAGTTCCAGCTGCCCTTTGTAGGTGATTTGAATCAGCCCATCAAAAGCTTCACATTCCAAGGCCAGAAGTAACATTTTGGACTTTCGGGGGGTAGGTTTGTTAATCTCTTGAGTGGAAAAAGAGCAGAAAACCCTCTGTTTCCTCTTTCCAAGAGCAAGATGAGGCTACTCAGGTTTGAGAGATTTTTCTCAGCACAGGGTTCATTGATTTCTGCCCAGGGAGTGAGATTATTTAAAATTACATAGACACCAAAAATAAGTTGCAAGAAGAAAAACATTTAGATCAGAAGCAAATAAGTTTGGACCAGTACTGTTGATAAATCTAAATTGTTAAGGGAGATGAAAATGCAATGTCAAATTCTTTTTAGATTACTCTGAAATACTGGCTCTTTCCTACTCTGGACAAGAATTGAGCAGCTTGTCCAATGACTGGGAAAGGAGGACCTCCAACCACCTTACTTGGTCTCTGTTAATGACGTCTCTCCCTCTAAACCCCTTTAAGGACTGGGAGAGGCAGAGCAAGCCCCAGAGCCCAGGCCTTGGTGGACATTAAGATGTTAAATTCTTGTGCTGAAAATTCCTGGTGATTTAATCAATAAAGTGATTTCTAGTGAAATAAAGAGGATTTGGTTGAAAAATTCTTCTGGCTAATGTTTTTATCCTTGGAATTCTGAATGTTTTACAGTCTTATAAAATGAACCAACTGATACATTTAGCGTTGACAGTAAAGGACTCAAGAACAGGCATAAATCCCAAGGACTAGAGGGTGGGAAAGGAAATAGGTAAAGAAAGGTGTCAACAAATCTTGGAACATGGAAAGTAGGTGGAAGAGGGGTAACTGACTTAGAAGAACAGAGGAAGCCGAAGTATAAATGCCTTCAGAGTTGGGGAACACTAACAGGAAGCAAGGAGATACGCTCCGAATGTACTAAGGAAGGTGGGGTCAAAGGGTGGGGATGAAAACGGAGATACTGGTTAAAAATTTATGCACAGGGCAATTAGATCTTTGCAGTTCTCAATCTTCTCCCCTGTGTCATACAACCAGGTGACTGCCTCTCACCTGTGTAGGTAAACGGAGGTTTGTTTTCTGGAAAATGTGAATTTAAAAAATACTGTAAAGTCAGGGGCACCAGGCAGAGCAGAGGACAGGGAACCTCACCAAAAACAAGAATAAAGACAAAAATGAGATTGCCCAGCCCCCTCCCTCAGCTTAGCTATTAGAAACACTGTCCAGGAAGCTTATACCGCCCCTGCCTGGAGCAGGTGGAATATACTCCTCTGGAGAATATAAACCTGCCCAGAAAAAAGACCTATAAATACAAACATTTAGGGAGTCCCCGGTGAAAATCCCTGTACTGGGAAGCCTCCCAGTTGAAAAGCTTCACTCAAGCACATTCTTTTTAATGCCTCATTCTCAAATATGAGCAGGCAAGGATCACCAGATATTTGAGGCAAGCCTCCAACTTGAAAGAAGTCAAAGCAAACAAACTCAAGAAAGACAATACAGGGAGCAAAAGAATAAAAAGAGCAGAAATAAAAGAAGATAAAGTATCCATTAAAAGATAATAAGAGAGCAAAGCACTTAGAATATAAAAATATAGCTACGATCTTAAAATTCAGTAGATTTAGAAGGTAAAGTTGACATTTATCAGAAAGGAGACAAACAAAAAGATGCGCGATAGAAGGGGAAAAAAGTAGGAAAATCAGAGATGAGCCAGGAGGTTCAACATCTGAGAAGAGTCCCAGAAAGAGGTAATAAAGCAGATGGAAGAAAGAAAACGATCAAAAAATAATACAAGAAAGTTTTCTAAAGTTTAAAATTGAGACTGTCACATGCCTTTTGAATTCCCAGCATTGGGAGTGGAAAAAGGCCTACACTCATTTTATTGTTAAATTTTAAAATGCCAGGGATAAAGAGACCCTAATAATAACAATAGCAAATTCTTACCTGGTACATAGTCTTTGCCAGGCACTGTTCTAAGTGCTTTTATATGTATTAACTCCTGTAAATTTCCAACCACCCCATTTTGCAAATGAGGAAGCTGAGGTGCACGGAGATTGAGAAATTTATCCAAGGTTGCCCTGGCAGTCTCCTAAACAGCCTGGTTCCAAAGTCCATGCTTCTAATCATTGTGCTCTCCTAAATCTTCTGGGGGGAGGGGGAGATCACAAACAAGGGTTTGGTATCAGACTTCTCAACAGTGAATTGGAAGCTAAAAGACAATAAAGCGATGCTTTCAAAATTTTGAGGGTAAATGATCTTCTCTGTGTAATTCTATATTTAGCTACATTTTTCAAACAAATAGTATAAGGATGTTTTTTAGACATGGAAGGTATCAAAGTGGTTTCATCCCATTCACTCTTTCTCAAGAAACTACTGGAAGATGTGCTCCAGAAAAACAAGGGAGCAAACGGAGAAAGAGAAAAACATGGGGTCCAGGAAACCCAACCCAGCACAGGTGGAAGGTGAAGGGAGCTCTCAAGGTAATAGCGGTCCAGCAGGCATAGGGAAGAACCAGCCCATGCTGGAGCAGAAGCCTGGAAGGCTTCCAGGGAAAGGAAAATGGAACTGATAGAGGACTGGTATGTTTAATTGTGTGATAAACTGTATTGGAAGGTTATCAGAAGATGTAAATAGAATTAGTGATAATTACATAGAAAATTAGCCAAAAAAAAAAAAGAATGAGGCAGTTATCGACTCCAGCCAAAAATAAAACCTTGAAAAATAAACAAAATGTAATCTAACGACAACAACAAATAAATAATAAATAGATAAATTCAATCGGGGTTTTCTCCTGCTCAGAGCTCAAAGCTCTCAAATAGCTTTCTACAAAATCCCTGCTTCGTCTTGTGACACTTCATCTCACGCACTCTCCCTACCTCTCTCACTAAACTCTAGCCCATTAGCCTTTCCATGGTGCTTCAAACAAATCAAGATCCTTTGTTTTCCGCCTGGAACCTCACCTCTATGCAGCTGGCTCACTCTTAGTCCTAATTCAGCTCAAATAAAACCTCTTCATAAAAGCCCTCTCTGACCTCAGCCAACACCCAGCTACTCTCCCAACTCATCATCGTATTTACTGGCTTCATAGCTTTTATCCTAATCTGTAATTATCTTGAAAATTTCTTAGTTTACTTTATAATTGTCCCTTTCTGCTTGTACGTAAGCTCCAGGATGGAAGAGGATGTTCTATATCCTAGCACTGGAACAGTGTCTGGCCCCCAGTTAGTGTTCAGAATAGTCTGGCCCACAGTTAGTGTTCAGAATATACTGAATCAATGATTGAGTGAGGTATATACACTGGGGACCCCAGCACCCTCTGTTTTCACACTTTCCTTGCTCTTGGTGTCTCCTAGTGGTGGAAGTTGGTACCACCAATCTCTTAAGACAAGGCTTTGGAGAAGAAATTTGGGCCTTGGTTCTGCTTATCAATTTACACAGCTCTCTAACTGGTTTATTTTCTTGCTTGGGGTGGGCAGTAGAAAAGGGCAGGAAAATGACTGGATGTTTCCCTGGCCTGGGTCCTCTTAGTTAACCTAGAAAGGGTTAGGGGTTGGAAGCAAGGTAGGCATCAAACTATTCCTTGGGGAGGGGCTGGGCAGCAAAATGGAGGTAGCAGGTAGTGGAGGTGACAGGCCTCGGGTGGAAATCAGAACAGAATCACAGGTATAAACAGAGGTAAGAAAGGTGATGGAGGAAAAGGAAGAGGAAGAAAAGGAAAAGGGAGCCAAAGGAAGAAAAGAAAAAGGAGAGGAAATTGAAGGTAGAGAAAGAGAGAGAGGAGGACGAAAAGAAAGGACAGAAAGGCAGAAGGAAAGGCAGTGGCAAGGTGACCTCAGCAGATACCCAAGCACATGTGAGCTGCCTCCTTTACTCCTTTGTGGGGAGACGTCTTTCAGTTGCTGAAAAGCACTGGGGAGTGCTGGTGAGCTTCAGCCTTCGCCTTTCTGGGTGATCTCAGACAAGTCTCCTGACCTCTCTGGGTCTCAGTTTCCTCATCTGTAAAATAGGTGCAGCCATACCCACCTATGGCAGGCAAGTCATGGAGAGGATCCCATGAGACCTGCTCCTCTAAATTAATATTTATTAGATCGACTCAAGTACCAGGTCCCGGGGAAACAAAAGCCGGACACTGCTTTTGTTCTCCAGGAGACCCGGTCTAGGGGGAGATCTAGAACAGGAACACCAATCAGCCCCAAATTAAGGCAAGAAGTGGTAAGTGCCACGAGAGTGAGAGTGAATGAAGTGCTTTATAAAACCAAATTATGTCCTGGGAATTCCCTGGCGGTCCAGTGGTTAGGACTCTGTGCTTTCACTGACGAGGGCACGGGTTCAATCCCTGGTCGGGAACTAACGTGGCCCAAAATAAATAAATAATAAAATAAAATAAAACCAAATTATGTCTTTTTGGAGGAAGTTTAGGAAGGCTTCCCAGAGAAGGTGGCTTTGAAGCAGGGCTCTACAGGATGGGTGGAATTTGGATTTGGCTATGCAGGGAAGGGGGATGGTCATTGCAGATGGAGGGAACTATGTGAGCAAAGGCAGAGAGAGTGGGGAACACCTGCTCAGCATGTGTGTGGGGGGATACAGCTGGATAAGTAGGTTGGGGAAGGACCTTTAAGGGTGTTGGGGACTCCCTGGCCTGACTGAGCTAGGCTAGAGGTTCCTAAAAGCCTCTGTCATGACTCCTCCTGAAAATTTTAAGAAGAAATATTTTTAATTATAGCAGCACCCTTTCTGCTGTCCCCCAGTCCAAAACCAACAAGGCCTGTGGATCTACCTCAAATAAGAACAGCGCTGCAGTAGATTCTTGGGATCCAGCCATGAACAAAATACATATTGTTCTGGTCCTCCTAGCACACTTGTGGAGGGTCCTTGGAGGCCACCTAGGCCAGACCCCCATTATATAGAGAAATTGAGGCTCAGAGAAGAGAAACAATCTTCCCAAGAGCATTGGTAGATAGGTTCCCAATCACCTGACTCCTAGTTTCCCATCACACTCTGTTGTCTCTGGGACCTCCAAGTGGCCCAGTTTCCCCCACCCTGATACCACCTACCCAGCTTATGGGCTTCTGTTATTTTGCTCTCCAGCTGCTGTTGACACTTTTACTCCAGGGTTTCCCAAAGAGCCTTACTGGAACCAGTTGCATCTGTTTGGCTGTAGTGGGGAAGGTGGCCAAACTCCTGAGTACCAGAAGGGCATATGTGTGCATTTACACATTTGCCTGTTCCAGCCCATCCACCCTGTCATTAAACATTTATTAGCATGCACTGGGGAAACACCTTTGGTTTGAAAAGACTAGGGCACCTAGTCTCTGGGGGGATAGGCTTCTAAAGGGCTAATCACAAATGTGGACCAAAAAGCAAGACCAAGTACACTGAGGCCCTAACTAAAGCAGAGAAGTCTGGTTGCCTAGATGTGACTGAGGAGAATGGAGGAAACTAACAGGATGTGGGGTGAAGGTTCAGGAAGAGCCTGGGATGAGAAGTCCAGATGATGGGGCCAATCATATGTTCATGTCTGTTCCTTCTCCCTCGTGAAGGTCTCCCCCGTCCCCACCCCCAACTCCATGCCATGCTGATGCTGAGTTTGGTTGGTCTTTAGAGGATGATGCCGTTGGAGCAAAGAACTTGGATGTCCCTGCAGGATGCTTTGCAAGAGCTTTACAACTCAGCCAGGGAATCTTCTAGGGGAGATGGGCAGAGGCAGTCTCAGAGAAAGTGCCTCCTCCTTCAGGTCCGTCTCCAAGGACCATCTGACCTGGGAACTCTAGAAGTCCTGGAAACCTGACTCTTCAAAAATCTGAGATGCAGAGGATTCCTGAGAAACCTGCTCTCCAAGTGGTGTTTTATATTCCAGTAAGAGTTTGGGTTCTGGTCTGGAGAAGCTTAGCAAACACCAGGGAAGGTGCTGGGGTGGTACTTGGTTCCTGAAACTTTCAGTACCCAGATCCATAAGGCAGTTCAATGCTCTGAACTTCAGACCTGTCTGTCCACCCGCCTGCTGGACATCATCTGGATGTTCTAGAGTCATCTCGGACTCGACGTGTTCCAAACTAAAATTCGTTATCTTCCCTCCTACCCCAACTCCCAGGTCTTCTGTGTCCTCATTTCAGCAAATGACAAAACTATCCATCCATTTACTCAAGCCAGAAACAAAGGAGTTACCCAGGACTCCCTCTTATCTCCCGCACCCTATATCCAACTTCCATGTTGCCTAATCTAGCAAATCCTGTGCTCTCATTTTACCCAGCAGCTCAGCCGCATCAGACGTGCACTCGTTCTGGAACACTTTCCTCTCTTAGGCTCCGTAACTTCACCCTCTGTCAATTTTTCTCCTACCTCGCCTTTCTCTTCTGCTCAACTGCCAAATGTTGGAGTACCCCAAATGTTGGTCTCGTCTACCTAGATTCTTGTGCTAGTTATTCTTCTCCAATTCCCTGACTTTAGGAACTGTTTAAATGACTGAGACTACCAAATCTGAATCTCTAGCCCTGATCTCTCCTCTAAACCTTAGGCTCATAAATCTACCTGCCAATTCAATACGTGTCTTCAACTTGCTTTGTCCTAAAACACGCTTCTGATGCCTCATGTGTTCAATCCTGAACCTCATCTTCCACATCCCAGTAAGTCACCATCCATCCACCAATTTGCTCAACACTCAAAACTTGTAAGCCATGCTTGATTCTACCCTTTCTCCCATCTCACTAGTTCAAAACCACCAAAGCCTACAGATCTATCTCCAAAATATGCATCCACCTCTCTTCATTTTCACCCGCCATCAGCAGTCCAAAGCACCAACATCTGTTGCTGGAAAACTGCAGTAACTCATCTCTCTGCTTCAACTCTTGCCCTCTTCAGTTCATTCTTTTTTAAAAAATACAAGGTCAAATTACATAGAATGCTACACTTTTTAAAAATATTTAGTTATTTATTTGGTTGCACTGGGTCTTAGTTGTGGCAGGCGGGTTCCTTAGTTGCAGCACGTGGGGTGGAACCCGGGCCCCTGCATTGGGAGCGTGGAGTCTTATCCACTACACCACCAGGGAAGTCCCCCCTTCAGTTCATTCTTAACACAGCAGTCAGAGGGCTCAGAAATACAACACATGATCATACGGCTCCCCTGCCTAAAATCCTCCAAAGGGTTCCCGTAATAGTTAAAATCCAAAATAAAATAAAATATGAAATAAAATCCATGGTTGATTGATCTGATCTAGCCTCTTTTTACTTCTCCAACACCATATCCCACCATTCTCCCCCTTGCTCACTGCATTCCTGCCATGCTGGAATTCTTTTTGCCTTTAGAACATGCCAAGCCTTTCCTGCTTTAAGCACTGGTGTTCTCTCTACCTAGTACTCTTGATTTTTCCCCTTGACTTTTACTCAGCTTAAATATCACTTTCTCAAAGACGAGTAACAACAACAAAAGAACCCAAAACAAACAAACAAAAACCCCTAAAAGTGGCTTGACCAATCAAGCAATTTAAAATTATTTATTTATTTATTTATTTGGCTGTGCCAGGTTTTAGTTGTGGCGTGCAGGATCTTCAGTTTGCAGCATGCGGGATCTAGTTCCCTGACCAGGGATTGAAGCCGGGCCCCCTGCACTGGGAGCATGGAGTCTTAACCACTGGACCACCAGGGAAGTCCCCCAATAAAGGGATTTATTATCTTATATAACCAGAGTCCTAAATCAGGGCATCTCTGTAACTTGTAAAAGTAAGTGGCTCAGCAATGTTATCAAGGATCCAGGTCCTTTCTGTCTTGCTACCTACCAGTCCCAGATTCTTTTTTCATCGTACTTATCACCATTTGAGACAATATGACGTAGGGGTTAACACAGACTCTGAAGCCAAACTGCCTGAATTTGAAACCTGGCTACCACTTTACTAGGTGTTAAGTTAAACTACTCAATCTCTCAGTTTCCGTATCTCTAAACTGTGGATGATTATTGTAGTATTACCTACCTCAAAGGGCTGACTTGAGGATTGAATGAGTTGCTGTGAGGATTAAATATGTAAAATGCTTAAGCAACCTAAATGCCCATTGACAAGACAAATGGATAAGGAAGATGCGGTACATATGTACAATGGAATATTACTGAGCCATAAAAAGGAACGAAATTGGGTCATTTGTAGAGACGTGGATGGACCTAGAGACTGTCATACAGAGTGAAGTAAGTCAGAAAGAGAAAAACAAATATCGTATGTTAATGCAAATATGTGGAATCTAGAAAAATGGTACAGACGAACTGGTTTGCAAGGCAGAAATAGAGACACAGATGTAGGGAACAAACGTATGGACAGCAAGGGGGGAAAGCGGCGCGGGGGGGGTATGAATTGGGAGATTGGGATTGACACATATACACTAATATGTAAAAAATAGATAAGTAATAAGAACTTGCTGTATAAAAAAATAAAAATCAAAAAAGAAAAAAACTATAGATTTAGCAGGGCCTCCAAAAAATAAATAAATATGTAAAATGCTTGAAACAGCTACCCTACTTCTAGTTCATTCCTCAGGCTCAGCTGTATCCTGGAGACATTCCTGTATCCTTTTAATAAATTCCCCTTTCTCGTTTAAACCCTTCATTGCTGGGGTTCTCCACGGGGCTCCCCGCCATCATTTTGCTTTGGCGCCATCTGGCGCCCAAAAGGGAAGTGATGCGCCTGCGCTCTCCACTCTCTGCCTTTTGTCTCTTCCCTTGGTCGAATCTGGCACCTATACCTTTAAGATGCTTGGTCAAGACTGAAGACTTCGGGGGCCGGCGCCACGGAACGCAGGCATGAAGTCCTCTTAGGTTGGTCCTGTCCGGGTAAGGGGCGGGCTGTAGCAAACTCCACGTAAGGAATTGGTCTTTCCTTCGGCTCCGCCCCCGTGAAGCAATCACGAACGCCTGTGATTGGTCAGGCGCTCTGGAGGCGGGGGCTCCGAGCTTGGCTCCAGGTTCTTCAGCAAGTCAGGGCTGCGGCGCGGTGGGCGGCATGTCCGCGGGTGGGGAGACGCGTGGGGATGCTGGAGGAGAGGGCACTGCTGCTGCTGCCCCCTTCAGCTTCAGCTCGGAACCAACGCTCGAGGACATGTAAGCCGTCCTTGCCCAGGCTGGGCTGGGGAGATCGCCCCCTTTCTCCCTCCGTTTGGGGAGGGTCCCTCCACGTGGTCGGGAAGAAGGCTAGCAGCTGTGCTCAGGTCCTAGCTCTGCTGGCTGACCCCCGCAGGCGAGCCTTCTAACCTCCTCCTCTGTAAAATGGGCTTAACAATGCACACCTGAAGCAGGGGACATACCGGAGTACGATGCTGCTTCTGCCCTGTCTCTGCCCTCCAGGAGCGGGAGGTAGGACGGTGGTAAATGTAGTGTTGAGAGGTGGGAGGCATTTCTTGCTGGAGGAAATCAAAGAGGGCTTCTTAGGGGAAGTGTCCTGGAGCTGTATTCTGTAAAATCAATAGGATTTAGATATACAGAGATAGGGATATTCCAGATGGAGGAAAACTGCAGAAGCAGCAGCAGGAGGTGGAAAAATGAAAAAGAAGGTATTATTAGATTTCGATAATTTAGGGTCTGTGTAAGGTCCCACCCATTTTATAGATGAGGAAACCAAGTCCCCTAAAGAGGAAACGACTTGCTTAGGCCACCCAAGGAATTAGTTGCAGAATCCCCCCTGATACCCATGCCCCCATTACATATCACTGAGGTACCTGCCAGGGCCCCGCATCTCCTCCCCCATCCCCTAACCTTGGGACCTGGACTTCCACCCCTTTCTCCTATTCCAGCCGCCGCCTCCATGCTGAGTTTGCTGCTGAACGAGACTGGGACCAGTTCCACCAACCTCGGAACCTCCTCCTGGCCTTGGTGGGGGAAGTAGGGGAGCTGGCAGAGCTCTTGTGAGTAGATGACAGGCTTCTGGAAGAGTCTGTGTGTTGGGGAGGGGAGGGGAGGATTTATTTGACCATTAGATATCCCTGGATCCAATTTCCCCTCCTCACTACCAAGCTCTGTACGTGGTTGCTGGGCATACAAAGATGACTTATGTGTCCCTGCCCTCTAGGGGTGCCCAGTCTCCTGGGAGAGAAAGGTGTGAAAACAGCAAGGCAGGTCCAGGTCTAAGAGGGGGCAGTGGTAACTGTCCTTTACCTCTGTCTCTGGGGTGGAAAGGCAGGTATTCTTTAGAAGACCTGCCTATGGCATTCCAGACAGGGGAAGTTTACATTTGCAAAGGTAGTGAGGTGGGAAAGGGCAAGTTAAATTCAGGGAGAATATAAGATTCCTTCAGTGTAAGCTTCTTGAGGAAGAGCAAGGATTTTGTCTGTTTTGGTCTCTGGTGTATCCCAAGTGGCTGGGATACAATAGGCACTCAATATACTGTGGCTGTGGAGGACAGGGGTAGGATAGGAACACAGAATGATAGAATCAGGGCTGGGAAGTAATGGAGTTTGGACAGAACACCTGACCAGATTTGAATGGTAGAAAGGTCACTGTGTCTTCAGGGTGGATTGGATCCCCAAGAGAATTGGGTCAGGGGAGACCAGTGAGGAAGCTGGTGTAGATGAGGCAAAAGGTGGTGAGACCTAAGTCAGGGCAGTCACTGTGGGATGGACAAATGAGGGCACTGATGTGTGTGAGGGCAAGCCATTCGTTCATTACAGATTCATGACCACCATCTGTGTGCTACGTCCTCTAGAATCGAGATACGGCCTTGAACAAGATAGACACAGTTCCTACCATCACAGTGCAAGGAGACTGACAATAAATAAGTGAACTAATTTTAAAAGATGTGGAATTGTCACAAGTTCTATGAGGAAAGTAACACAAGGTGATGAGAAAGAAGGTAACAGAGGGAGAAGGCTTTTCTGAGGAGGTGACATCTGAGCTGAGACCTGAGTAACAGCCAGCCATGGGAAGGATGCGGGGAAGAGCACTCAAGGCAGAGGGAGCAGTAAGTGCAAAGGCCCTGTGACAGTTTGGCCTGTTTGCAAGGCAGAAAAGGCCAGAGTGGCTTTAGGTGGGGAGTCAGAGGGAGCATGGTGGATAATGACACTGGAAGAAGCAGGAGTCAGTTCACGCAGGACCTGGAGGGCATGGTAGGAGTTTGGATGTTATTCTAAGCACACCTGGGGGAGTTTTAAGCAGGGGAGGGACAAAATGTAATTTGTGCTTTTAAAAGATGGTGCAGGGTAAGAGTAGAAGATGAGTTAGAGGCTTCTGCAGTGGTCCAGGTCTAAGGTTTAGTCTGGGGTGGCAGTGGCTAAGGCCGGCAGGGGAGGAGTAGAATTGTGTCTCGATAAGTAAAATGTCCTTTTGGCTACTCCTTGGCTCAGATAGGGACACAGAGGTCTGGGTGAATCATCTGATGGGGTCTCTTCCCCACCATGAAGATTCCAGGGCCTAGCTGGGTTGACTTGTCTTTGGAGGAACTTCCTAGGAGGTGGGAGTTCATTGCTGCAAGGCCTGGGGTGTGCCCCTAAGAGAGGTGGAACCCATTGTCCTAGCTAGCATCTATGTGTGTGTGCCTGTCTTTGTGTCCTGTCCCGTCAGTGGAAGCCAGATGAGGAGCCTGGGCCCCAAGCCTGGCCCCCCAGGGAACGAGCAGCCCTTCAAGAGGAGCTCAGTGACGTCCTCATCTACCTGGTAGCATTGGCAGCCCGCTGCCGTGTAGATCTGCCCCGAGCAGTTCTCTCCAAGATGGACACCAACCGGCGACGCTACCCAGTGCATCTGTCCCGCGGCTCTGCCCGCAAGTACACAGACTTGCCCCATGGGGCCACCTCTGAAAACCAGGCTGTGGGGCCTGCAGACCTTGCCTGTGAGTCCACAGGTCAGGCCTCAACCTAGAAACATGGGCACAGAACCTGCAACTCAGCACGGCATCCGAGGAGCAGAGGGTGCTCCAGCCATGCTACCTCATTCTAGTCCTTTCCTAACAGATCATGGGCCTGGGGGCTACCCTTCTTGAGGTCTGAGGCCCAAGAACCTCCAGTAGGTAGCGTCCTGGTTTTTTCTCTCTCAATAAAAGTTTTGGTTAGCAACTTCTGGATTCTTCCTGGGGCAGCTGGGGAGGCTGTCTGTCTCAGCACATGCTGGAGAGGGGTACCAGGGATACCAGTGATACCTGTGAGCCCAAAGCCCATGTTTCTCTATTATACTTCCCACCTGCAGAGCAGAGAGATCTGATTTCTAGTAAGTTCTCTGTCTGACCTCATGCAAGTAAGTCCCTTCCCCTTCTCTAAACAAGACT